>NC_090310.1:21265000-22515000 GCF_039906515.1 Pseudorca crassidens
TATAAAACAATATTTAGGTTGGAACTACACTGCTTGGTCGTGACATGAGTGACTTCTTTGTGGAACTGAACAGCAGTCAAGCATTCATTCATAGTCTTGATTTCATGGCTATTGTTGCCAATTATAAACACTTCTAATGCAATATGGAATTTGTAAGAAATAGCAAGTCATGGGACTTCCCTGGCGGTGCAGTGGTTAAGACTCAGCGCTTCCACTGCAGGGGTGCGAGTTCAGTCCCTGGTCGGGGAATTGAGATCCCACATGCCACAGCCAAAAAAAAAAAAAGAAAAAGAAATAGCAAGTCACACTGAAATTATAGGTAAACGGAATTTCAAAAAAAAAAGGAGGTATATTTTATTATGATTTGTAAGTCATATGCTATACACCTTTCTTATCAGTAAAATTTATAATAAAATTACACATGTATATATGCATACTTTTTTTTTTCAGAGAGCCAATCGTTAAGTATTTCTATCACACCAGTGTGTACCAGTGTCTCATGCTGGGCCACTTATCACTCCTGGGTAAGAGAATCTGGACAAGCACACAGAGTCTGAGTCAGATGAAGGTGGGCGACTGAACTGAAAGGTCTGGTTCTTAGCCAGTTGAGCGAGAGAGAGAGAGAGAGAGAGAGAGAGAGAGAGAGAGAGAGAGAATATGAGAGAGAAAACAATGAAGGTGACAGAAACAGAGAAAGCTGCCTCAGCCACCCTGCCCCTCCCACTCTAGTCCTATTTCCTGTCCCTGATGCCTAGGAATTTGCCTACTGCATCCTTACAAGAAACCTCTCTTTATTTAAGAGAGCTGAAGATGAATTCCTGTTTCTTTACAACCAAAAGCTCTGCAACCAAGACAGTGAACCACAGAAACCTGGACTATATGAGTCCTCTTATCGAGGTCCCTGAATTCCCAAGTCTGACAACCGTTAATCACAGGCAATGTACAGATGATGGTGATGAAGTATTACTTAATGAAAAGGGTAAAAAAAAGGATGTATCACTAATAAAATCAGTCAAAGAAGCAATATGAGGCTTTAAAAAAATAAAAGAAAGTGGCACACGCAGTCAGGGGGGCTCTGGGCAACACAAAGCAGCTCACATAGCAGTTCAAGGGTGAGGAGTGACAGGTTGTGTCCAGGCTATGAGACCTCTTGGAAACAGCACACTTAATTCATATTTAACTTCCTTATCATGGAGTCAAAAACCCCTAAGTTGTGCTGGATTTTTGTTTGTTTGTTTTCTAAACAAATTAGAGGTTATAAAGAACACTTTTACCCTCTGGCATAATGTAAACTCTATATGGACAAACAACTGAAGTTTCATTTGACTCCCATGATGGCTGATGTTGCCCTTAGAGAGCCCCTGTGTGGTCTGTCTTGTTCCTGATGGAGAATGGGCTCCAAACCAGAATCCGAATTCCTGCGATGCCCAGTAGGACCAGGCAAATCAAATTAAACATGGCGTCATGAAGATCTAAGATTGTACTGGGAGGAAAAAAAGATTTAAAGCACGTTTAGGGCTTCCCTTGAGAGTTCGCCTGCCGATGCAGGGGACACAGGTTCGTGCCCCGGTCCGGGAAGATCCCACATGCCGCGGAGCGGCTGGGCCCGTGAGCCATGGCCGCTGAGCCTGCGCGTCCGGAACCTGTGCTCCGCAACGGGAAAGGCCATAACAGTGAGAGGCCCGCGTACCACAAAACAAAAACAAAAACAAAAAAACACGTTTAGTTTCTCCAGTGGCTTCTTTTCTTATTAATTCAAAGCTATACAACAAAAAGTTTCAGAAAAGTTTTGGTATATATTGAACCCATTTAAAAGGTAACTGAAATTTTATCAAATAATTTTGATTCTTTCAAATAACTGAATAAGTCAGTAAACCCTACCTTCCGGTTGATTATACCAGAGGAGCTGACATGTAAACCCTTGATCACAATGCCTGGGGAGAAATGCCGAGGCCACAGCGAAGGACCACACACCAGGCACAGGAGGACAGAGGTGGAGGTGGGCTCAATGCATAGGCATATGCATCTATATACTCATAACATTTTAGTCTTGAAATTACCATCCAATGGGTTTCAAACAAAGTGGCAGGAGCTGGGCATTCATTTTTATTACTAAACTTACTTCGATTCTACAAAATTTGAGGCTACAAGAGGAAACCAGAGTTAATAATAATATTCAGAAATGACACAACCTTATTTACTGCCAAGAACTTCAATTAAGCCCAAAGATGCCTATGGTTCTCCATTATATTTGATAGATCATATTTTTTCATTTAAATCATACACAGTAAAAGAGGCCTCCTAATCATCTGAGGGCTGGTTATCTAGTCTGCAGCTTCTTTTGGGTTACTTGGGCTATTTAAAACAGCACCTCGTTAATTCAGCCGATTGAGGAGATAAGTGGGAAGATCAAACTATATGATACAAGAAAAGGAGGCGGTTTGTTACATTTTCATACTAAAACCAGTTGCAATAACCAGAACCCATGTGTATTCACTCATCTAAAAAATAGGCACTGTGTGATGATTAACGCGCGAGGCACTGGGTTAAGGACTGGTTATCCAATGGTGGCCAAACTGACAGAATTCCTACTCTCACAGAGGCCACCTCCCAGTGCTAGAGATAGACCTTAATCAAGTAATCAGATCAGATCAGATAAATCAGATCGACTTACACATGACTACGTAAGAAGAAAAAGTGCTGAGGTGGAAAAAACAAAGCATTAGATAGGAGCGCATAACCAGAGCGTCTGGTCTACTCTTGTCAGGTGGAGCCCGGAGAAGACTCCTGCAGGGAAGTGGGATTCGAGCTGAGTCCTGAAGGATAAGTAGATGTTTACTAGAAGGCCTCTGCCTAGAATCATGGGCAGAACGTCCAACCATCACTACTTCCTCCTCTAAAGGCCACAGGTGGGAAAGTCCTTGGTGCTCTGGGTTGGATTGCATTTGCTTAGGTATGACCACCCCTTCCAACTACTGCTCCACAAAAGCACCCTTCACCTTGAGCCCTGCTCAATACAAGAATTGCTGATTATGACCAACCCAGGCTTTGCTCCCTTGTTGCTACTTTCTATGCTCTGAGACAACCACAAAGGCTTGGGTCATCAATTGGATTACCCAACACATACTGACTGTAGCCTCTAGAAGTAACAGAGGAGCAAGAATGCTTTCAGGATCTGGTTACACTTCTGCTCCACCCAAACTATCTATGGAAAACTTCATTTCTGGGTGCACATAGTGTTTTGTCTTCCTAGCATTCCTTCCCTTAAGAAAAATCCTGGCCGCAGCGGTGAGAGGCCCGCGTACCGCAAAAAAAAAAAAGAAAAAGAAAGAAAGAAAAATCCTCTGCCCCCTTCCACAGTAACCCTGTCTTACTTCTGAAGATGCAGTGGAGGCTGACTACCCTGCTCACACCCCCAAGGGCAGGCACACCCCCAGACCTGGTCAGAGGACTCCAGCCTCAGGCTACAACTACTGCCTCAGGAACGGACATGTGACGCACGCAAAGCCTTTCAAGGTCCACCTGTGAACTTTTGCTGTGCTACTGGGACAAATGTACATGTTTCCTCTAAGATCTGAGGCTGTTAGGCCCATGTAAACATGGAGTTATCTTGCTGCCATGTGGTAAAAGTTTACACTCAACACAGAGGGGAAAGTCAGAGATAAACAGGTTCCTGACATCCTCTCAGTATGAGCTACATAGATCCAGCTCTGCCTGACTTTTCAGTTTTATGAGCTGGTAAGTTCCTTTTTTATTTGAGCTAGCCTGTGTTGGGTTTCTGCCACTTGCAGCCGAAGTGGCCCGAATGGTGTAACTTTACCATTGGCACTCATGTCCATATTACCATAACTGGCTGCCTCTGACCACTATAGGGAAAGGATTCAGTGATTTCTAATTGGCCATTACTAACAAGGACACAGGAGGTTTGAAACAGCTGAGCACAGATTTCAAGAATGAGAAGACAAGGTCATGACTATACTTTTGAACTTGATGTTGTAGGTGTGCAGAAGCATGATGCTTCTCTCCCCACCTTTGACTGTTCACTGATTGGAACCACAAGACAGACCAGATGGGAGGACTGGACCAATAAAGGGTGCAAGATGCCAACAAGGTAAGGGAAACCCAAATCCCACTTTGCAGCAGCCTAAATCACACATTTCTTAAACACAATAAAAGAAAGGAAGCAGCCTAATCAAGACCTTTAAAGGAGAAAAAAACCATAGAGCCATGACCATGAGCTGCTAGTCAAGGAATTAGGACAGTATGTGCTCAAAGCCCAGTGTTTTATGAAAAGACTAGTTTCTGCTTGGCTAGGCACCTGTGTGCTTTTTATCTGAGTGTTTAACAGCAAGGAGCCCATTATCCTTCGGCATACTCTAGTTATAGCGGATTCCAATTTCAGAAACAACAAGAAATTGGATTCCAGCTGCCAGGGGTTCTCTCTGGGAGATTTTCTATCTCTAAGACAGAATTGTCTTTTTCTCTTTTTTTCATGGTGAGAGGAGGCATGCGGAACACCTGTGATTATCAGCAGAGGCAAAGCCTGATGTGAGCGTGCTGACAACACTACAGGGAGAAAGCCTTAGGCTGGAAGTTCAAGGGAAGGCAGGGGAATGAACGTTTAAATGATTAAGGCAGTTTGATATCACGTTGTGGTCTAACCCCCAATGCTTTCAGGCTGACACCGTTATTACCGAAGCTGCAACAATTTTCATTACCCTACTACTTCACTGAATCACTTGATGCTGTCCAAAAATTTCCTTGATCTTTCTGCTCCTTTCTTAAGATTTCCTCTTTCTTTTAAGATGTTACTCTAATCTGAGAGATATGCACATGATTTAGAGAATTTCTTTTCCTCTCTCACATTACATCCCCTCTACTGGGATGTGGATGAACCTAGTGACCAGTTGGCCTTTTATACTTTCAGAATGTCAATTTCATCCTTAACAACATTTTTATTTTTATTTTGCGGTACGCGGGCCTCTCACTGTTGTGGCCTCTCCCGTTGCGGAACACAGGCTCCGGACGCAGAGGCTCAGCAGCCATGGCTCACAGGCCCACCCGCTCCGTGGCATGTGGGATCTTCCTGGACCGGGGCACGAACCTGCATCCCCTGCATCGGCAGGCGGACTTTCAACCACTGCGCCACCAGGGAAGCCCCTTAACAACATTTTTAAATGAATCTCTGGTAGAAAAATAATACCTAAGCTCTGCTTATAATTTAGTTCACTCAATTATTTATTGCACACTTACTGTTTTAGATGCTTACAGTACAGAGTAAATAATTCAACAATGATCCTTACCCTCAACAAAGTTTACATTCTAGTGGAGGCAAAGAGACAATAAATATATTTAATTTTATCTTATAAGAAGAACCTCTGGGCTTCCCTGGTGGTGCAGTGGTTAAGAATCTGCCTGCCAATGCAGGGGACACAGGTTTGAGCCCTGGTCCAGGAAGATCCCACATGCCGCAAAGCAACTAAGCCCGTGCGCCACAACTACTGAGCCTGCGCTCTAGAGCCCAGGAGCCACAACTATTGAGCCCGTGTGCCACAACTACTGAAGCTGGCGCTCCTAGAACCCGTGCTCTGTGACAAGAGAAACCACGACAATGAGAAGCCCACGCACCACAACAAAGAGTAGCCCCTGGCTTGCCGCAACTAGAGAAAGTCCATGCACAGCAATGAAGACGGAACACAGCCAAAAATAAATAAATAAATAAATGAATGAATGAATGAATGAATAAATAAATAAATGTAAAGAACCTCTGCTTATGGAAAAAATTTGCTCCCAATTTTCTCTCATAATGCTCTACTTTTGTTTTATTATTATTATTATTTTTTTGCGGTACACGGGCCTCTCACTGTTGTGGCCTCTCCCGTTGCGGAGCACGGGCTCTGGACGCGCAGGCTCAGCGGCATGTGGGATTTTCCTGGACTGGGGCACGAACCCATGTCCCCTGCATTAGCAGACAGACGCTCAACCACTGCGCCACCAGGGAAGCCCATGCTCTACTTTTAAAAGAAAAATATCTACCTGCAGGTTATTACGTTCTGAAGTATTACTGTCTGGTATCTTTTCCCTCATTTTCTTAATTTAGCTTACTTACTTGTCTTAGCTTAGCTTTCCTTGCTAAACCATGTAAATTCAGCTCTGTGAGGTAAAGGGGGCCATATAAATCACTATCCTCTCACCTCCAATCCTATCATACTGGGGCTCTTCCACATCTCAACACTAAAGCAAAGTCTGCCTCCTTTCCACTCTCCTTTTTTGCTATCAAAATAAGCTCAGGGCTTCCCTGGTGGCGCAGTGGTTGAGAGTCCGCCTGCCGATGCAGGGGACACGGGTTCGTGCCCCGGTCCGGGAAGATCCCACATGCCGCGGAGCGGCTGGGCCCGTGAGCCATGGCCGCTGAGCCTGCGCGTCCGGAGCCTGTGCTCCGCAACGGGAGAGGCCACAACAGTGAGAGGCCCGTGAACCGCAAAAAAAAATATATATATATATATTTATATATATATAAATATATATAAATATATATAATAAATATATAATATATTTATTTATTTATAATATTTATTTATTTATATTTATTTATAATTTATTTATAAATTTATATTTATTTATATTTATTTATATTTATTTATTTATAAAATTTATTTATTTATAATAAATATATTTATTTATATATATTATATATATATATATAAAAAATTAATAAAGTTGCTTCCTGATGGGATTGGAGTAATATGTTTACAGTCATTAGTACAAAAATAGACAAATCCTGTCAAAGAAGTTGCTGCCAAAATCGGTATCAGTGAGAACTGCAGAGAAAGAGGAACCCAGGATGGAAAAGGCCAAAGAGACCTAAATATGGTTTCTGTGGCCATACAGTCTCCTTTGAATTAGGGTCTGGGAAGCCTGAGTCCACATAAGCTGCTGCCGCCTCAAGAAGAAATTTCTCCTTTCTAGGGTCAGCCTGATGAGCCCCTTGTAAGAACAGTGATGGCATAACACGTAGGGCAGCCTTCCTATGTGCCTTGCCCCGTTTGACACTTTTCTGTCATTGCTACTGATTTTCACAATAACCCTGAAGAAGACACTAAGCCTTAGCCAGGTTAATTAAATCACCCAGCATTCCACAGCTAGTAAGTATGGAGCTGAGATTTTAACCTAGATCTAAACTAAAAATCTCTGCAAGAAAAAAATGGTATTTATAATATAAATTTATCAGAAGGAAAAAAACCCCTCATTTTCAAAGGAGAAGTTATATGCTCTCTTCAGAAATGAATTCAGAAACTCTCAAGGAAAGGCAATTGTCTACACCAAATATCAAGAACAAGAAGAGCTTGACAGATCACATGGCTGGCGTCAAAATCTAAGGATTGGGCTTCCCTGGTGGCGCAGTGGTTGAGAGTCCGCCTGCCGATGCGGGGGACACGGGCTCGTGCCCCGGTCCGGGAAGATCCCACATGCCGCGGAGCGGCTGGGCCCGTGAGCCATGGCCGCTGAGCCTGCGCATCCAGAGCCTGCGCATCCGGAGAGCGTGCGCATCCGGAGCCTGTGCTCCACAACGGGAGAGGCCACAACAGTGAGAGGCCCGCGTACCGCAAAAAAAAAAAACAAGAACAAAATGTAAGGATTTAACTCCTGATATACCTGTTTTTCTTTGTCAGAGGCTGGGAGCTACTGTTAATGTTACCAACTATAAAGACTAAATGGAAAAAAGTAAGATCATAATATTTCTCCAAAAAAAAAAAATCCCTAATGTTGATTATCTCCTTCTTTGGACATAATCTTGTCCTCAGGCGGTCCCTTTGCAATGAAACATTATGACCCTTATTTACAGAGGAAGAGAAGTGAGCTATAGGGAAGAAATCGACACAGCATTGATAATTCTGTGGCAAAACATAGGGTCTATATTATTGTGGTCCTATGAAATTCCAGATAGAATTTCCTACACCAAATTTCACATCACAGCTCCATTTCTGACACTATTAATAAACTGACTTAGCTTCAGGCAGAATATTTGGGGCCAAATATTCTTAATAATTTAGAATGCTACAAGTGCTCATGTTCATCATAGTTGGCAAAAGGACTTATTATAAGAATCTTGAATCAGGTATTAACTGATTATCCCAGTATTCATTCTAGCAACCCCAATGAATGTATATGCTTATATGTACACAGTTCATATACACAGCTGTAAGATTTTTTATTTGTTTTTAATCCTTCGTTCCCAAATAGGCAGTGATGGAGAAGGGGAAAGTCATGTCTCACCAAAGTACAAAATTTGAGGCTCTGAATATGTGGAGTGCTCTAACTGCTGACTATCTCTAGCTCTCCTAGGGATCCTATACTAGGACACATGAGCTGCTCAGAGGAGGGGATTTTTTTTTTTTTTTCCTTTTCAAGCCTCTATGCTTCATCAGTCGCCTCATAAAGCAAGAATATGTAAAACATTAATAAAGAAATTCACAATAAGCATTTCATAACTACAGCAGAATCAACAGTATGATATAGAATGGATACTTTGAAAGAGCAAAATCCACCAGCACCAAGTATAATACATAAGACTAGCTCGTTTCTAGTCTAGGTAACTTAATCTTTAACACTGAATAAAACCACTGATTTCATCCTAATATGAAACAGAAGTCATTAAAAAAAGCAGGAGAGATGCTTGCCTAAGGATTTCCAGGCTGTCGTTATAGTAAATCTCTATGGAAATTACTTGTTTTCAAAACACAGTTTTAAGATTGATTTTAATGATTAACTACATGTAGTTAAATACCAAGATTGTTTTCATTATTTAAAAGACAAAGGCCTGAGGTTATTTTTTGTCAATTATTCACCCTGAAGCAACTCACTTTGGATCTGCTTCTTCGCTGGAGTTAAAGACAGTATTGTTTACTCTGTTATTAAGAGAAAAGTCATCTCCTAAACTTCCGTTGCAAGTATAATTTGGAAAGTATCTATTGTGAGGCTTCCAGACAAAAGACAAGAAAAAGGAAGGCTGCATATACAGTATTTAACAACACACTTATATATATAGCAGATTGATCTAGAAGACTATTTTTTGTGTGTGTGATAGATTTTATTTAGGTTTCCTGCAAAGTCTTTACAGATGACACTGTAATTCAACAAATAAATTGGCAGACTTTGAACGTTGGGAAAATGTTATCTTTCTGTTGCAGAATGTGCAAGCAGCAGGGATTTGGCCAGGGCTAAAAGACAGTACTACCACGTCAGGGCGGCGCCAAGCCACCGAGGGTCAAGTCTGTGCTCCTCCTGCACTGTGTGCTCATCACAACCCCGGACTTGGCTCACTGCACTGGACTTTGCCGTCTGCCTCAACCACTAGCGCCACGTGAGCTCCCAAAGGCAAAAAGGCAGCATGTCTTACGACTGTTTTACCTCAGCTCCCAGCACAGTGCTCACACCCAGTAGGTACTCAACAAATGTTTGCTGATAAAAGCACGCAAGCATGCTTAATTGACCAAATGGACAGAGTAGCCCTTTATCTAAAATATACTAGAATTTCATCGTCATTGTTTGTTTTGTGTGAAAAGTATGGACTTTGTTGCATTTTTTTGATAGAAGCTACGTGTATAAACTAATTAGGTAATCAATTTCTAATATTACAACATGAAACGCCTTATCCCCTATAATTAGAAGAGATTACACGTTGGTTTTCTTGCCCAAGTACCTCCGTTATGAATCTCCATTAGCAGTAAGTTTAACAATTACATTTACAGGCTGCCGAATAGATCTATTAAACTTAGAAAAATAATCTACCCTGCAGAACGAACATTTCTCTAACTATATCAAGGAACCACAGACCATCTTTCAAAAATCACAGGGGGGAGAATAATACCCCTGAACCACACAGTTCTGTATATTGTAATAGTAAAATATTAATCAGATATTAGAAAACTCACTTGCAAGTATGAAATTTATTTCAAATAGACATTTTTGCTAAATTTGTCATACTGCTGACTATCAAAGCACTCTCTGATCATCAAACCATATCCTGCTAAGTATACAGTTAGCCTCTGGACTTCAGTCAGCCACTTTCAGACTGGCATTAGCTACGTGAGGCCACAAGATGCCAAACGTTAAATTATCAAAGATAAATGATACTTGAGTGCCCTGAATAAGTTTATGACTCTAAAAATGCTTACAGCAGCACGAGATGACACAGCCAACGTGTCTGGTTGTCGACATATCTATGCCTGAGTCAACAAGAATTAGTCTCCAGAGCCTCTTATTTCCAAGGAAGTAAATCTCCAGGCTCTCCGCGTCAGCTGCACACTAGAATAAGCTAGGGAACTTTTAAAAATACTGATGCCTGGATCTCACCCGAGAGATTCTGATTTAACTGGCCGAGGGTGTGGCCTGAATATCAGGACTTTTTCAAGCTCCAAGTGATTCCAATGTGCAACATGGTTGAGAACTATTACTTTAGAGCTTCTGTTTCTCAAAGAAAATTTGGAGGGGCACAAGCTAAGCACACCGTTTCTTCCTCCATTGCTCTCACATCTACCAGCAAATGAACTTCGAGTCAGTTCTACTCCAGAGTCTCTTCCTCTCCCCCTTCTGTCACCACGGTTTTCTTCTACAACATTGCTTGAGGCATTTAACGCTACTTGGATTTCGAGCAACTTCCCTAATGCAGGTGGAAAACGTTCACTTTGTGGATGGAGAAGCTAAGACTGAGAAAGAGTTTCTTAAAGTTCTACAGAAAAATGTCTTCCAGAACAGCCCACATTCACTTCTCTCACACATTCAACTCACTTTTCAACACACAGTTACCCAATTGTCCGTCATGCCTCCAAATCCAAGTATCACTAAATTCTAATGATTCTAATGCTCTAACCTCTCTTGTGTCAATCTCCTCTTGACCTTGCATGTTATATTGCTTTAGCTCAGGCGCCCACCAGCGTTTCTCATATAAAACCAGCTCTGGTCTTCAAACTGTTCTTTCTCTGTGAGTTGGCTAACCTCCCTTCAAACCATTCTCTACACTGCAGGGTGATGTATTCAAAGTTGAGTATGATATTATTATTACCCCTTGGTTTAACAACAATAATATTCCATTCCTTTCAGGATCAGATCCATACTTCTCAAACTCTGCTAAACCATGCACAGCTCCTCCAAGCATGTCACATGATCTCATGCCTCTCTGTACTTGCACAGACTCCTACTGCATTTTCACAATTCATCTGAGAGATCATTTCTTTGCTACCGGGTTTGAATTATATGCTCAGACAGTATATACTTCCATAGCATCCCACACTTACATCGATAACACCTAACACATAACACTATGATTTTCACTATAATTGACTGTGAGCTTATTCAGAGTTGGGACTGCATCTCTTGTCTCTTTGTTCTCTGGACTCAGCACAGGAGCTGGTATATAGTTAAGTGTTCAGTAAATATTTGTTGAATGAATGCCCCATCATTTCACATGTCCACGCTTTGCGATACTGTTCCTCTTCCCCAGGTACCTCCAATCTTCATTCATAGTATTAATGCCTCCACTGAAATGACTAAAGCATCTTTTCCTGTGTACAGCCTTCCTGCGCTTGGTTTCTGAGGCAGTGTCTATCATGCCCACCTTTCAGCCTCTGTTACATATTGCATATACTTCTAGTCATAGCACCTACCATTCTGTGCTGCAATTACCTGTCCTAATGTCTGTCACCCTTACTAGACTGCAGGCTCCTTACTGGCAGCAAACTATTTTATCTATCTTTGTATTCTGAGCACTTTTTCTACAGTAGGTGACTAGTAACTAGGCTTTAATTCTGCCCCCCGCACCCAAACCTTGTTTTATACCACTGCCAGCACACTCTAAAACAAAATTCAGGTTATGTCTTTCCCAAGTTTAAAAATCTTCAGTGGCGGGGTGGAGTCAAGATGGCAGAGTGGGAGGACGCGGAGTTCGGGTCTCCCCACAACTAGGGCGCCTACCAGATGCTGGTGGGGGACCTCGACACCCAAGGGGATGGGAGGAACCCCCGAGTGACCAGGTAGGATGTCGGGGGACAGAGGGTGTGGAGAAGTGGAGGCCGGATGGCACTGCCGCCCCTGAGGGGTGGCTGGGGGAGGGGAGGGGTTCCCACGCCTGGAGGGGCCCTCGGGGGTTTGGAGGATCAGCGGGGGAATGCGGCTAGGGTTTCCCCTGCCCAGTCAGGCCCCGGGAAGCCTGCTGGGGTACCAGGCCGGGTCCTCCGCCCTCCGGGGCTCCCTCTGGCCGCGTGGATCCTGGGGGTGTGCGAGGGAGGTGGGAGGAAGGGGAGGGGAGGGGAGGGAAGAAGAGGAGAGGCAAACTGGGAGGGGCCCTCGGGACCGGGGAGGGAATGCATTTCCCCTGCGCACACAGGCCCCAGGAAGCCTGCTGGGCTCCCAGGCCTGGTCCTCCAGCTTCTGGGGTCCCCTCTGGTGACATGGGTCCTAGGGGTGTAGGGGTAGGGGGAAGAAGAGGAGAGGCAGACAGGGAGGGACCCTCCAGGATCAGAGGATCATGGGGAATGCACCTAGGGTTTCCCCTGCCCACTTGGGTCTGGTGAGCCTGCTGGGGTCCCAGGCCTGGTCTTGCGCCCTCAGAGGCCCCATCCAGTCACATGGGTCCTAGGGGCGTGGGGCCGGGGGCGGGGCAAGAAGAGTAGAGGCGAACGGGGAGGGACCCTCTGGGATCAGAGGATTGGAGGGGAAGCGTGGCTAGCGTTTCCCCCACCCACTTGGGCCCAGGGAGCCTGCCGAGGTCCTGGGCCTGATCATCCACACTCCAAGGCCAGAGGCACTCCTGTGCCCCTCCGGCCGTGCTGAGCCTAGACCCCACCTCTCCCTAAACCCCGCCCCTGCCTAAGCCCCGCCCCCCCACAGCCAAGGCCTCTGCCAGCCTTTTTTTTTCCTTTTTTGGTTCTGTTTTACCTTCCAGTTGTTGTTTCATCTATATTTTTATTTTTTCTAACATATCTGTTAGTTTTCTAATCTTATTTTATTTTTTACCTTTTGTTCTTGCTCTGCTCCTTTTTTTTTCTTTTCTTTTCTTTCTTTTTGGCCACCCCACGTGGCTTGCGAGATCTTGGTTCATGGGCCGGGGGTCAGGCCTGAGCTCCTGTGGTGGGAGCTCCAAGTCCAAACAACTGGACTAAGGGAGAACCTCAGACCCCAGGGAATATTAATCAGAGTGAGGTCTCCCGGACATCCTCATCTCAGCACCAGGACCCAGCTCTACCCAACAGCCTACAAACTCCAGTGCTGGAAGCCTCAGGCCAAACAACCACTAAGACAGTAACACAGTCCCACGCATCAAAAAAAAAAAGAAAAGAGATGACAAAAAAAATATGTTACAGATGAAGGAGCAAGGTAAAAACCTACAAGACCAAATAAATGAAGAGGAAATAGGCAACCTACTTGAAAAAGAATTCAGAGTGGGGCTTCCCTGGTGGTGCAGTGGTTAAGAATCCACTTGCCAATGCAGGGGACACGGGTTTGAGCCTGGGTCTGGGCAGATCCCACATGCTGCAGAGCAACTAAGCCCGTGCACCACAACTACTAAGCCTGTGCTCTAGAGCCCATGATCCACAACTACTGAGCCCGTGTACCACAACTACTGAAGCCCGTGTGCCTAGAGCCCATGCTCTGTGACAAGAGAAGCCACCGCAATGAGAAGCCTGTGCACTGCAATGAAATAGTAGCCCCCACTTGCTGCAACTAGAGAAAGCCCATGCACAGCAACGAAGACCCAACACAGCCAAAAATAAATAAATAAACAAAAATAAATAAATAATTTTTTTAAAAATTCAGAGTAATGATAGTAAAACAAAACAAAAACAAAACAAAACAAAAAACTAAGAATAGAACCACTGTCTGACCCAGCAGTCCCACTACTGCGCATATACCCTGAGAAAACCATAATTCAAAAGGACACATGTACCCCGATGTTCACCGCAGCACTATTTACAATAGCCAGGACATGGAAACAACCTCAATGACAGATGAATGGATAAAGAAGATGTGGTACATGTACATATATACAATGGAATATTACTCAGCCATACAAAGGAACAAAATTTAAAAAAAAAAAAAAAAAGGGAACAAAATTGGGTCATTTGTAGAGATGTGGATGGACCTAGAGTCTGTCATACAGAGTGAAGTAAGCCAGAAAGAGAAAAAAAAATATCGTATATTAATGCATATATGTGGAATCTAGAAAAATGGTACAGATGTACCTATTTGCAGGGCAGGAATAGAGATGTAGATGTAGAGAATGAACATTTGGACAGAGTGGGGAAGGGGAGGGTGGGACAAATTGGGAGATTAGGATTGCCATATATACACTACCATGTGTAAAATAGATAGCTAGTGGGAACATGCTATAAAGCACAGGAAGCTTAGCTCGGTGCTCTGTGATGACCTAGATGGGTGGGATGGGGTGGGTGGGAGGGAGGTCCAAGAGGGAGGGGATATAGGTATACATATCGCTGATTCACTTAATCGAACAGCAGAAGCTAACACAACCTTGTAAAGCAATTATACTCCAATAAAATAAAAATCTTCAATGACTTCCTTTACCTACAGTAGTCTTACCCAATGTACAGCATCTGTACTCCTGGTAGTACATGTGATGATTTTCAGATGATACACAATAGTTCTTGTTATTTTAATGGTTAACTATTTTAATTGTGTTAGAAAAAGTGAAACCCACCAAATGAATGTTTTCATGTATACTTTTTAGTATTTTTTAGTTTTTTAAAAATTTATTTATTTTTGGCTGCATTGGGTCTTCATTGCTGTGCGCCGGCTTTCTCTAGTTGCGGTGAGCGGGGGCTATTCTTCATTGCGGTGCACGGGCTTCTCATTGCGATGGCTTCTCTTGTTGGCCGGGCTTCAGTAGTTGTGGCATGCGGGCTCAGTAGTTGTGGCTTGCAGGCTCCAGAGCGCAGGCTCGGTAGTTGTGGCGCACGGGCTTAGTCGCTCCGCGGCATGTGGGAGCTTCCCAGACCAGGGCTCGAACCCGTGTCCCCTGCATTGGCAGGCGGATGCTTAACACTGCACCAACAGGGAAGCCCTACTTTTTAAATAATTTAATTTAATTTAATTTTGTTTCTTTTTTTGGCTGCGCTGGGCAACATGCAGGGATCTTAGTTCCCTGACCAGTGGTCAAACCCGTGCTCTCTACAGTGGAAGTAAGAAGTCTTACCACTGGACCACCAGGGAAGTCCCAATTTAACTTTTATTAAAGTATAGTTGATTTACAATGTAGTGTTAGTTTCAGGTATACAGCAAAGTGATTCAGTTATACATATATATCACGGATACTTTTGCTTATGACCAGATTTTTTTAAGTTTGTGATTTAAAATAAATTTAAAGAAAAATATTAAGTAAATAATAGTACAGAGAGAACTCATATAACAAAAGTTAAAAAGTCATCACATTTGGGACACCGTGATGTATAGGATTAAGAAAATTTAAATGCAGCATCACCCCCTGACCTTTCCAGCTTCACCTCCCTCCAGCTACCATCAAGCACAATATACCATATGTTACTAAACTACAGGTTTCCCATGTCTTAACTCCCCTCATTCATCTATTCTCTCACAGCAGCCAGAGGGATGCTGTTAAAAGATAAGTCAGGGCTTCCCTGGTGGCGCAGTGGTTGAGAATCTGCCTGTTAATGCAGGGGACATGGGTTCGAGCCCTGGTCTGGGAGTATCCCACATGCCACGGAGCAACTAGGCCCGTGAGCCACAACTACTGAGCTGCGCATCTGGAGCCTGTGCTCCGCAACAAGAGAGGCCGCGATAGTGAGAGGCCCGTGCACCGCGATGAAGAGTGGCCCCCGCTTGCCACAACTAGAGAAAGCCCTCGCACAGAAACGAAGACCCAACACAGGAAAAATAAATTAATTAATAAACTCCTACCCCCAATATCTTCTAAAAAAAAAAAAGATAAGTCAAATCATGTCATTACTGTGCTCAGAACTCTTCAGTCAGAATGCTTTTATTTCTAGGAGATGTAAGCTAAACTATAAGGTGTACATAAGCTATAAGATGTATGATATGCTACTATATCTGCAACTTAACCTTAAAATGGTTCAGAGGACAAAATACATACATACACATAAATACAGATAAAGCTAATATGGCACAATGTTAAAACTGTTAAACCTAAGAAATGGGTGCATGGATTTTCCCTGTATTTTTCTTTCAATATCTTTTGTGTTTAAAATTTTTCATAATAAAAAGAAGTTGTGAGGAAAAACAAAATGATTGATATATAGATAGAGGGATGGATACCTTGATCAATATGTGTTAAAACCAATATAGTAAGATATAAATAGTTGAATATAGGTGGTGAATATATGTCTTCACTGTATAAATTATCCAAATTTTTTGTATATTTGAAAATATTTATAATAGAAATATGCAGGGAGTTGTGAGAAAAACTTTAAAAAATAAAGTCTTATTTATGTAGAAAATCCAAAAGAACCAACAACAGAAAAGCAACAAAACAATTCCTAGAACTAACAAGCATTTATAGCAAGGTTATAGGATATAAGGTTAATATACAAAAATTAATTGCTTTCCTATATATCAGCAATGGAACTTGAAACTAAAAGTATTATACCATTTACATTAGGACCCCCCAAAATGAAATAGTTAGGCATAAATCTAACAAAATATGAAAGAAATCAAAGATGAACTAAATAAATGGAGAGATTCCAAGTCCACGGATAGGAAGACTCAATATTGTCAACATTTTAGTTCTTCCTAACTTGATCTATAGATTCAACACAAGCCCTAACGAAATCCCAGAAGACTATTTTGTGGCTATCAAAAAACTGATCCTAAATTTTACATGGAAAGGAAAGAGATCAAAAACAGCCAATACAACACTGAAAAAAGCCAAAGTCAATGCACTGATATTACCTGACATCGAGACTTACTGTAAAGCGACAGTAATAAGACACTGTGTTGTATCCATATGAGATGATGGATGTTCATGAAACTCACTGTGATAATCATTTCATGTGGTATGTGAGTCAAATCATTATGCTCTGCACCTTAAACTTATACAGCGCTGTATGTCAATTATATCGCAATAAAACTGGAAGAGAGGGACTTCCCTCGTGGTCCAGTGGCTAAGACTCTGTGCTCCCAATGCAGGGAGCCCAGGTTAGATCCCTGGTCCGGGAACTAGATCTCACATACCACAACTAAGAGTTCGTATGACACAACTAAGAGCCCACATGCCACAACTAAAAGATCCCACGTGCCGCAACAAAGATTCTGCATGCTTAACTAAGACCCGGCGCAGCCAAATAAATAAATAAATATTTAAAAAAAAAAAAACTGGAAGAGAAAAAATACATTGTGATTTTGGCAAAAGAATAGACAATTAGATCAATGGAGTACAATGGAGAGGCCAGAAATAGTCCCACATAAATACAGTCAACTGATCTTTGACCAAGGAGCAAAGGCAATAAAATGTCTTTTCAACAAATGATGTTAGAACAACTAGACATCTACATGCCAAAAAATGAATCTAGAAACAGACCTTGTACCCTTTACAAAAATTAACTCAGAATGGGTCACAGAACTAAATGTAAAATGCAAAACTATAGAATTCCTAGAAGATACACTAGGAGAAAATCTAGGTGTCACTGACTTTTTAGATATAACATGAAAGGCACAATACATGAAAGAAATCATTGATAAGCTAGACTACATTAAAATTAAAAACTTCTGCTCTGCCAAAGACACTGTCAAGAGAATGACAAATCACCAACTGGGAGAAAATATTTGCAAAAAGTATATCTAACAAAGGACTGATATCCAAAATATACAAAGAAATCTTACAACTCAAGAATAAGAAAACTAAGGACCTGATTTAAATATGGGCAAAAGACCTGAAGAGACACCTCACCAAAGACATACAGATGGCACATAAGCATATGAAAAGATGTTCCAGATCACATGCCATTAGGGAATTCCAAATTAAAACAAGGTACCACTATACACCTATTGGAATGGCCAAAATCCAGAACAATGACAACACCAAATGCTGAGGACGATGTGGAGAAACAAGAACTCCCATTTCTTTTCCGGTGAGATTTCAAAATGGTATAGTCACTTTGGAAGACAGGTTGGAAGTTTCTTAGAAAAGGAAACATACTTTTATAATATGATCCAGCAATTGTGTTCCTTGGTCTTTACCCAAAGGAGTTGAAAACTTATGTTCACACAAAAACCTGCACATGATGTTTATAGCAGCTTTATTCATAATTGTCAAAACTTGGAAGCAACCAAGATGTCCTTCAGTAGGTGAATGAATAAACAAACTGTAGCACATCCAGACAATGGAATATTATTCAGTGCTAAAAAGAAATGAGCTATCAAGCCATGAAAAGAAATGGAGGGAACTTAAATGCATATTACTAAGTGAAAGAAGCCAATCTGAAAAGGTATGATTCCAACTATATGACATTCTGGAAAAAGCAAAACTATGGAGACAGTAAAAAAAAAATCAGTAGTTGTCAGGGTTGGTGGGAAGGAGGGATGGATAGGCAGAACACAGAGGATTTTTAGGGCAGTGAAGACACACGTCATTATACATTTGTCAAAACCCACAGAATGTGTAACACCAAGCACGAACCCTAGTGTAAACCATGGACTTGGGTGATAAGGATGTAGGTTCATGGATTATAACATTTGTACCACTCTGGTGCGGGATGCTGATAGTGGAGGAAGCAGTTCGTGGGAAGGCAGAGAATTTACAGGAACTCTGTGTACTTTCTGCCCAGTGTTGTTGTGACCCTACGACTGCTTTAAAAAATAATGCCAAGTAAACAAATGAATAAATCCTCCACTGCCTCACCATCACCATTTACCTCATAGTGAAGCCAAGGTAACAAAGGAGGGCTGCAAGGATCTATGGGATTTGCTCACTCTGCTCCAGTCATGCTGGCAGCCTCCTCCGCAGACCTAGTGCCAGGCATGTTGCACTCAGTGCTTCTGCACTCATTGTGCTTTCTGCCAGGAACACTCTTCCCAAAGAGCACCCTGGTTCCCTCCCACCTTCCCTCAGGTCTTTATTCAAATGTCATCTCCTTGGCGGTGAGGCCTTCCCATCACCTTATTTAAAAATGCAGCTTTCCCCAAGCCTTCCTCTTCTTCTTGTTTTATTTTTCTCCAGAGGACTTCTCACCAACTAACATACTATGTATTTTACTTAGCTAATTTCTTGTCTGCCTGCCTCCCTCCCACTAGAATGTAAGCTGTGTGAGGGCAGAGGCTTCTGTGATTTTGTTCCCCTGTTGTTCATTGCCTTATCACTGAGCCTAGGATGTGGTAGGCTCTCAACAACGTTTGTTGAGTGAGTAAATGAATACCTTAGTGAGAGTTCTCTCATGCTTCTGGATATCTGCCATGCTGTATTCTCTGCCTGCAATGACATTCCTCTGTGTTCAGAAGAGAAAAATCCCACTCAGCCTCCAAAATTCAGCTCAAGAAACCCTTCTTTTGCAAAGGGCTCCCTGACTTTAGGCAGACAGAGGCAGGAACCTCTTCCCTGCATTACCACAGTGCCCATTATCACCAAAGGCTGGTGGGGCCTTACACAGTGCTTCACAATCTGTGGGGCTTTGGAGTCTCCTTATTCATCTTGTATGCCCAGAACCTTTGAACCTAGCAGATAACAGCAGGCCCTCAGAAACATTTGTGGAATGAAATAATAAATGAGTGAATGACTTAGAAGAGCAATCAGTATGTAGCTTAGTGTGAATTACATAGACATTTGTAGCATACATAATTTAAAGAATACCCTTAAAGATATTCCTATTGAAGTTCCTTTGACATGAATACTTTTTATTGTAGTTTACGCAAGATCTATAAATTAATGACTAATAATGCCCAAAGTCTAAGATACTGCCTACTAATCAATGTAAAAGGCTGAGTTTGCTTTCATATTTCTATTACGTTACTTCAAAGCAATTTTTTTCTCTACCTTTTGTTTGGGTTTCCATATCCATACTGGTTTAGCCTAGAGAGTATCATCATGGGAGCTAAAGACTGAGCAGGTTTGGTAAATAAAGCTTTGATGCCAAAGGCCATTGAGGAAAGGGGTGACCTGGAACAGAAAAAAGTAGCATGTGTCTACATCACACACAAATTACATGTGTGTATATATGTACATGTATATACATATATATGTATACAAGTATCAAGGACCTTTTGGCTATTAAGTCCTCCTTGAGCCTAAATAGACAATAATAGAAATAGTTTAAAAGATGCTAACCATCATCTGATAATGCAGGGTTGCCACAAACATGCATTGAGCAAGTCTATTGGAGCCATTTTTCCAATGGAATTTGCTCACTTTGTGTCTCTGTGTCACATTTTGGTAATTCTTGCAATATATCAAACATTATCATTATTATTACAGTAAGTCCCCTACATACAAACGAGTTCTGTTCCAAGAGTGCGTTCGTAAGTCTAATTTGTTCTTAAGTCAAACAAAGTTAGCCTAGGCACCCAACTAACACAATGGGCTATATACTGCTGCCTTTACACTTGCTTCTGGACATCCTGGGCTTGAAATAAAGATACTGTACTACTGTACTCTATAGAGTACTGTACAGTAAAGTACACAAAAGCACAACCACTTGTAGTGGATGTATGCACATGACAACATATGCCAGACACGTGCATTAACTTATGTGATTGGACATGCGAATGCACGTTCGCATCTTTGAAAGTTCACAACTTGAAGGTTCATTTGTAGGGGACTTACTGTATATTTGTTATGGTGATCTGTGATCAGTGATCTCTGATGTTACTATTGTAGTTGTTTGGACATTTCATTTTTCAGCAATAAAGTATTTTTAAATTAATGTATGTACATTTTTTAGACATAATGCTATTGCACACTTAATATACTACACTATTGTATAAACATAACTTTGATATGCACTGGAAAACCAAGAAATATGTGACTTGATTTATTGCAATTTTTTTTTATTGCAGTGGTCTGGAACTGAACACACAATATCACACAATATGTATTATTTCATTTAAGCTCCGCAACAATCCCATGAGGAAGATATTATCACTCCTATTTTCGGGATGGGAGGACAGACTAACTTGTCCATAGTCACACAGTAGCAACTAGTAGAACTGGGATTCATACTTAAGTCTTTCTGCCAATTTTATAAAGGATTACCTTAACATGTTCTCTGTAAGAATCCTGCCATATCATTTTTTGATAATTTAGTTACGTCACATAAAATAAATCAAGTGCATTGACTGAGTAATCTGAAATTTTGTCGTATTTCAACTAATGATGGAAACCTTGCAACTAAAGAAGAAGAGAAGAAAAAGGGGAGGTGAAGAAAGGGAAGAAAAAAAGAAAAGGAAAGGAAAGAAGGGAAAAGATGAGGCCAGGGAATTGGAAGGTTGCTTTGATGGTAAGAGCTTGAGATTCATTCCCAGTTCTTCAATCTGCTGGTTACATTACCTTGAGAAAGTTAACCCCTCAAGAGTTTTAGTTTCCTGAAAATGGGGATAATTATGATTTCATGATAATATAATAATACAACTGCTGTCTGTATCCTCCACTAGACCGTCAGTGCCATAAAGGCAAGGGTTACATCTGCTTTGGCTCCCTGCATTAAGTTCTTATCTGACCTGATCAGGATGACAGTTGACTGAAGCCAAAAAATCATTTTCAGAAGATAAGACATTGACCATTCTATTTCAACTTAACTATACTCATTCACCAACCTTTTCTTTAAGTACAAGTCCACTGATGAAAGTGTTGTGCCATCTTTCTGGCATGTATAGTATCCATAGGATATGATCTATGGTTTCTACTATCAGTTATAGAGAGAACCTAAAGTTGTTCACAAGGCAATCTAAGAACAGAATACCTTTAGATTTTTATGACTTTTCCCCAAAACATTTACAGTTCTCATCACATCAGATTTGATAGTAATTTTTTTACACTTAATCTTTATCAAGTTTTTCTAAAGCATTCAACTTAGTGTTCATAGAAATAACTTTCATTTCATACTTATATTTCCTAAGTTTATAAAATATAAGTGTAATTAAGTGTTGTAATTATAATAACAATTGCATCTGACATTAACCAATTTGAAACAAAAAGTACTGACTCTTGGTAAGGATATAACTTATGGGAGGAGAAAAGCACATGTGTCTTCAAGAGTAGCCATTCAGTCAGAAGCATACAGCATGTGCATAGGAGAGAGTATGTTTTAGAAAGGATCTGTTACAAGACCTGCTGTATTGTATCCCCAGCATTGACCACAGTGCCTGACATATAGGAGGCAATCAATAAATATTTGTTGAGTCAATAATTCTACCACACATGGCTGGTGTGTGACTTGAATGAGCAAAAGCCATACAGTGCTTACACACATTGGCATTTGATAAATGTCAGTGCCCTTCGCTTTCCGACTGTTTGAGGCATTTTATTCATTTGTACCCAGTCTCATTCAAAAAGAATTTGAGGGTTATAAGATGTTTACTGATGTTTCTTCTTGTTAACTTATTCATTTTTTTAAAAAGTGATTTGAGCCAGTCATTTTTCTAGGCACTTAGGGACACAGTCCTGAACCTTAAGGAGCTCACCACCTTGCTCATCACTCCAAATATGACTTAGCAACAAACCCTGAAACAGGAAAGAAATTACATAAGGAAGAAATCACCAAGCTGGATTGGCAAAGCTTCCTTCAATTTAAGTTGTATTAAAAAAAAAAAAAGCCATGCAGTTTCTACAAAGCTAATAAAGACTACGCCAGTCTTCAAATAATACAGTCCTCTCTAATCCATAAAATAGGGCACATATCACAAAATATTTGCCCATCAAGTAAATTTTATAGCTGATCTAAAGCATTTATAATAACCATACCAAGGAACAAAATCTCTCATCATCAGCTTACACTTTTTCAAGTAAAAGAGGATAAGATGGACTTTGATTTTCAATTTTAATTCTTGTGATGTCACAGGGCGAAGGTCATTTTGCCTGATCATCCAGTGTCATAATGCATATAGCAATATTATAACATAAAGCTATCTGAGGTTTCACTTTGGTTTCTGAGATTTAACCTTGTTGTAGCACTGGCTGTGTGAAGCTGAGGGATAAAAAAATTATGATGTCCTTTCAAAAGCAGAGAAAACTTGCCCAGGGTGAACAATTATGAATATCCTGTATGTTCTGCTCTCTGATTCCCAATGCTGCCTCTTATGGTCATCTTTCAGTTATGTGGTTTGTAATGGCAATGTAACTGAGATATGGAGACTCTGATAGGTCCTGCCTCCATGTGATATTTTTATAGCTAATATTTGAAAAAATATTACTTACTGCCAATTGAACTTCAGTAAATCTGCATTGACATGTCAGCTAGTGGCAGATTAAATGAGCAAAAAGAAGCTTGCACAATCACCCTAGAAACAATTTTAAATACACAAATGAAAATTCTATAACTAGGAGGCACAGATTTGTTTAAAAACCAAACAACAAATAAAAGTAGACATTCGGTTTGCAAAAAGGAAAAATGAAATAATATACTACAAAAGTAAACATATATTAGGCACACGCTTCTATCCTCCCAAAATATATCTATGAATATATAATTCTCTTTTAAAAATAAAATAACTACATTTTGAAAAATTTACTATGCTTTTTCCTCATTCCCAGATGACTGCTCATTAAATCTGCTTAAATTACGGATAGGTTCTAAAGAACAAAACATGCCATGAATTCATCAGACATTTTTTCTCTTTATTTTTCCTTTTTTTCCCTTTTATTTCCTATAGTTTATCTGCCTTAATTAAAATGAACTTTCTAGCTTTATGAGCATGGTAATAATGACATGGTGTTTTTCTGGTTTATATTTTAAACAGCATAAATATTTTGTAAACTGCACAATAAAACAGAAGAAATGAGAATCCATTATCTCTCATTCACATAAACATATAACTTTTAAAATTATCTTTGATAACAGAAGGCAAATATAGCAGATATTTTAAATTTTTTTCAGTTTAAATTTATAATCTACTACTTATGTTTGCTAATTCTTTACCATAAGCTAAGGGAAGGTAGATTATCTTCTTATATTTCTTTTGCACAATCTTTATCCCATGCAAAAAAAAATGAGTTAAGTAAAATATTATATATAAGTAGTAAATATTTAATAATATAAATTCCAATATATTTTAACTGGAGAAGCATTTAGAAATCTTCTAGTTCAACAGCACATCCAATACAGAAATCTCTTGATATCAAGATAGGAAAGTTAAGAACTATAAAAGGACATATAACATTTTAGTTATGATAGAAGAATAAAAATGGAGGTATGTTTAAGTAAAAAAAAAAAAGCAAACAAAATTTTTTATTCTAAAAATCCCTATCAAGATGTCCTTTTAAATATGATATAGCCAAGGCCACTATTGTAGATTTATAGAATAGCTATCTATGTGGGGTTCTAACATCTTGAAGTTTCACAGAGATTCAATCCTTTGGGTTAATTAGTATACTCTCCGTTACCAATGTATTCAAAATGCAAGTAAGTCTTCATGAAAATTTTCTCAAATTGTTCCAGCAGGGACCTGGAGTCGGATTTATTAATTCATTCACCCAAAACACATTTTCTAAGGACCAACTATTTGCAGGAACTATAGTAGATAATGGGGCCACAGTAATAAGAAACTAGACCTTATTCATAATAAGCTCAGTCCAGTGGGAGCCACAGACAATCACAGACAGGGGGATAAATGCTACAGCAGAGATAAGCACAGGGCATTGGGGTCATGTAGGAGGGACAACCAATCCAGATGAGGAAATAGAGGAAGGCTTTCCAGAAAACACACCCCTGAGCTGCAGCCTAAAGAAACACTAGGAGAGAGCCATATAAGAAACAGTGAAAGCTCTCCAGGCACAGAATGCTGCATGTTAGACATGGAGGTGTTGAATCAGGCACTGCAAAATGTTTCTCTATGGCAGGGAGTTCATTCTAAGTGGAGGAGTAACAAGAAATGAGGATAAAGGGTAAACAGGGCCTGCATAACAAAGGACCTCATATGTCATTATTTGCATTATATCCTGCAAGTAATGAGAAGCCACTTAAGATTGTTAAGCAATGGAATGACACGTTACTCTAGAAGCAATATGGAAGAAAGGGTTGGAGGGACTGGGGACTAGAGGCAAGGGGACCATGTGGGAGGCTATATGGAAATCCAGGTAAGAGATGATGAGGACCTGAGCTAAAGGAATGGCAGTGGAAACAGAGAAGGGATGGATTCAGGACATATTAGGGAGCTAAAACTACTAATAATTGGTAGCTTATTGGATGTAGGAGACAAGAAAGAGATGGCAAAGACAACTTCTCAATCTCTGATGCGGGCAACTAGAAAGATGGTAGAGCCATTTCCCAAGATGGCAAAGGCAAAGAACATCTTTTGGGGACAAGATGATTATTTGGCAGCAGCGTTTACTAAATGATGCCCTTTAATAGGTTACAAAGAGGTGCTTAACTTTACCACAAAATTTAGCATTAGAAGTCTCTGCAAAAAAGGAGTTCACATTCAATTTGACAGAAAGGTATAATGACTCTGCCTAGAAATGAATGTTAAACACATTTCAGATCAAAGATGTTTCACTGCTTGAAAGGAAATGGCAAGACCTACTGTAATTTTGGGACTGGCACCGGCATTTACTTACATGATAAAAGTGAGATAACGAGCCAACAAATAATAGTATTGCTGTCCAAGAAGTAACATGACAATGGAGGCTGTTCCTTCTAGGTAGAATGCAAACAAGATACATAGTAACCGAACTTCCTCAGCCAGGACTGGCTGACAAGTGCAAGGCCCTGAAATGGAAGCAGATTGGCGTCGTGTTAAGATGGAATCCCATGAATTATGCTTATTCTTCCTGACAACGAAATACACGTTCTCAGCCAAAGATAAATTTGCTTCTGAATTATAACATCAGTTGAAACACACAACTAATACTATCTATCATGGTTAGAAATGTTATTATCCATTGATACCCATAAAAGTTGACCAATATTCTATAAATAACAAGGAAACAGCTATTATTTCCTATAAAATGAACAAAGTGAGCAACAGTTTCATACATTTTTATTTCCACACTAACATGAGGTTTTACTAAAACCAACTATGAAAGAACCATCACTTAGAAACAACAAGCATTGCTTTATTGTAATGTGAAAAGGCCAGCTCAAATCTAAAATAAATTCAGATTTTAAAATTTGGGATTAAAGCCCAGAATTCACCTAGCACACAGTAGTAAATAGTTAAATGAATATCTTACTATTCTTCTTGCTGTAATGTGTCTGAAATGTACTTTCTTAATCCTAACATCAAGCACCAGAGATAAACAATAGTTTATGATTCTATCTACATTTCTTCTGGTTGTGTTTCCTGCCTAATCTTATATATTTTCATAATTCTACTCGATTCATGTTAAGAGCTCAATCACATTTTTTTACTGCATTTCTTGCTACCAATGAAAAAGTTCATTGTTCTAGACCAAAAAGTTAGTGCTAAATATACATATGTACATTAACAAAGATTAAAAGATCCTCTTTGTTTTCAGTTTTAAGAAGTATATCATTTAGCCCTGAACTGTTTTCACTAACCAAATGTGCGTACATTACAATTAGAGGAGAATTTTCAATGATGTAATACCAATATTCTTTAACAAAAATAAGGGGTTTTCCCCCTGACTGATTTTTTTGGTTTAATTCTGTACTTTCAAGGAACAAGAGCGCTTTTTTTTTTTAATATTAAAACAATGGCTCAGTGATTGATGGGATCCAAGGCATTTCTTAGAGTTCTATAAGGTAAAGTATGTAAAACACCCCAGCAAGCCCCCTTACATTCCTATATTTAATAATAATATTGTAAATTTACACAGTTCCACATATTGAAATGAAGCTTCTTGTTTTCAACCTCTAATACAAAAATACTATACAAAATATAAGAAAGTAATAATGTAAGAAATATGTGGCAAAGTGGAAAGAGAAAGATTTTGAAATCAGATGTCCCTAGGTTTGAATTCCAGCTTTGCCACTTTTATCAGCTGTTCATTCATAGACAAGTTACTTTACCTAAGAGGCATTTCCTCCCACTAGCACTCCCTCCCCTTCTCTGTCTCTGTCTCTCTCATCATATAAAGTACTTAATAATTGTTCCTTATTACTTTTCTGTCCAATGTAAAAAGATATGAGCCAGGGACTTCCCTGGCGGCACAGTGGTTAAGAACCCTCCTGCCAATGCAGGGGACATGGGTCCGATTCCCTGGTCTGGGAAGATCCCACATGACACGGAGCAACTAAGCCCGTGCGCCACAACTGCTGAGCCTGCGCTCTAGAGCCCGCAAGCCACAACTGCTAAGCCCGTGCGCCACAACTGCTAAGCCCGTGCACCACAACTACTGAAGCCCGCGTGCCCAGAGCCGGTGCTCCGCAACAAGAGAAGCCACTGCATTGAGAAGCCCGTGCACCGCAACGAAGAGTAGCCCCCCACTCGAGGCAGCTAGAGAAAGCCCGCGTGCAGCAACAAAGACCCAATGCAACCAAAAATAAATAAGTAAAATTAAATTAAAAAACATTATCTTAAAAAAAAAGATAGGAGCCAATGATGAGTAATATAACGACAAAAAAAGAGACTACTTTTTCTTTTACTAAAGTAAAGCCTTCTACAAACTGAGGGTTTTGGCTCTCCATTCATGTGTTTATTGAGTAGAAGCTTGTGAATAATGTGTCCCAGAACAAGTGTTGGCAAACAAATGCCAAAGAAGCCTAAATCCAAACAGAGATAAAGGCAATGCTGTGCTTATAGTGAAAGTTTAATAAATATTTGCTGCACTGAGATTTAATAAAAGCTAACATTTCTAGAGTGTTTATTTTGTGCCAGGAACCATTTTAAGTACTTTGTATGTCTTAATTCATTTAATCCTCATAATAATTCCAATCCGTAGGTACCATTTTTATTCTCATTTTACAGAGAAGGAAACTGAGACACAGAGAGCTTCAGTAACTTCCCCAGGGTCAGACAGCTAATAAGTGGGGAGGCAGACTTCTCCCTGGCAGTCTCCATGCTCCTAACCCATTTACTATTCTGCCTCTTGGAGGGGAGTGGGATGTGGAAGAGTCACAGATCGATTAAAACAGTTATTAGAGAGAAAAAGCACTTGCTCATTCTTTTCTCCTTTCATTTATTCAATTCCTCAAAAAGAAAGCCACTGGGAAGAGAGCCTGAGAAAATGAAAATACAGTGCTTAGCCTTCGTTACCAAAACCAACAGGTATTGTGTTAAAGTGACTTAGCCACATAAATAACAACAAATTCCAACAAGCTGTCATTTTTTTTACCCCAATAATTTATACGTGTCACTTCTTTAGAAATTAAGAATAAAATTTAAGGCAACTTTGGATTTCCACTTTATAATGATTTTTTTTTTGAGATCAACAGAGATTCATATGTTAGTGTGAAGGCTTGAGAAAAATGATCGTTGAAATCTTTTGGCTATACTTCTTAATAGCCAAGAGAGACTGGGAGAAAATATTGCTGAACATATATCCAACAAAGCACCTTTACTGAGAATACATAATATATTGAATATATAAAGTACTCTTACAATTCAACAATATACAATTCACTTAAAAAATAATTAAATATTTAAACAAATAATTCACCAAAAAGATATATGGGTGGCAAGTAAGCACATTAAAAGATGCTCAAGGGCTTCCCTGGTGGCACAGTGGTTGAGAGTCTGCCTGCTGATGCAGGGGACAGGGGTTTGTGCCCTGGTCTGGGAAGATCCCACATGCCACGGAGCGGCTGGGCCCGTGAGCCATGGCCGCTGAGCCTGCGCGTCCGGAGCCTGTGCTCCGCAACGGGAGAGGCCACAACAGTGACAGGCCTGCGTACCACCAAAAAAAAAAAAAAGATGCTCAACATCATTAGCAGTCATTAGGAAAATGCAAATCAAAACTACAATAAGATACTGCTACACACCTACTAGTATAGCCAAAACTAAAAAGCCTGATATAATATTGATGAGAATGTGGAGGAACTGGAAAACTTATACATGATTGGGAGGAATGTAAAATGGTACAACCATTTTGGAAAACAGTTTGTCAGTGTCTTTAAAAGTTAAACATTTACCTACCATGCAGTTCAGCCATTCTACTCCTAGGGGTTTACCCAAGAGAAAGGAAAGCCTATGTCCATACAAAGATTGACATGTATACACTAATGTGTATAAAATTGATGACTAATAAGAACCTGCTGTATAAAAAAATAAATAAAAATTAAATTAAAATTCATCTAAAAAAAAAAGACACAAATTTTCACAGCAGCTTTGTTTGTAATAGCCCCAAACTGGAAACAACCAAATGCCCATTAAAAAGTGAATAGGTAAACAAACTGTGGTATAGCCACACAATGGAATATTATTTGGCAATAAAACGGAATGAAATACTGATACCACAGCAACATGACTGAAGAATCCAGACCAAAAAATAGTAGGTATTGTATTATTCCATTTATATAAAAATCTAGAAAATGCAAACTAAGGAAGAATTAGAGGGAGGGATTACAAGGACAATTTGGAGAGCGATGAGTACGTCTACTATTTTGATTGTGGTGATGGTTTCATGGTACATACATAGGTCAAACTTTACCAAGTCGTACAGTTTAAATATATGTAGTTTCTTGAGAGTCAATCATACCTCAATAAAACCGTAACCAAAAAACTACCTTATTTCAACTCATTTTTTTGAGATTATGAAATGTTCTAAACTTGACTGTGGTGGGAGTTCCCTTGTGGCCTGGTGGTTAGGATTCCAGGCTTTCACTGCTTTGGCCCAGATTCAATCCCTGTTCGGGGAACTGAGATTCTGCAAGCCATGTGGCACGGCCAAAAAATTTAAAAATAAACAAAAATAAAATTGACTGTGCTGATGGTTGCACAAGTCTGCGAATATATTAAAAACCACTGAATTGTATACTTTAAATGGGTGAATTAATTGTATGGTATGTGAATTACATCTCAATTAAACTGCTTAAAAACATCTATCTATTGGGAATTCCCTGGTGGTCCAGTGGTTAGGACTCTATGCTTCCACTCCAGGGGGCACAGGTTCGATCCCTGGTCAGGGAGCTAAGATGCCATATGCCACTGGGTGTGGCCAAAAAAATAAAAATATCTATCTACTTTTTTTTTTTTAATTTATGTAAGAGTTCAACAAACTTTTTTTTACCTGGAGGAGATACTATAGGCAAGTACATGATTAAAAGTGGGAATGTATATATAGCCTAGAATCTGACAATAACAAGTAGAAACAAGAACTCAAACAGCTCCCCATTCTGGGTCAGCAAACAGCTTGAAAAACCTCAAACTGCCATGAAGGGGGAGCATCATTTTACTGTGTACACATAGTCCCTGAGACTATACTGATAAGCCAAAAATGCTACTCTATTTGGTAAATTCTGCTAAACAGACCACATAAACACAGTACACTTTAGAGAGAGAATCTTAAAGTGCACGACTCTAAGGGCCTCTGAGCCTCCCTTTTCTCATTTGGCAGGATGGGTCTTTCAAAGGTAGTTGTCAGGATTACACGAGATAACGTATACAATGTACTTGGCATGGCCCATTGCACATGGTAAGCACTCAGAAAATGTGAGTTACCAGTATTATGGTATATACAGTAACCAAACTATGATAAAGGCCTTGAGCTAATGGCAGAAAGGCAAATTCTATCCCTCATACTTTGCTTAAGAAAGTGTGGCAACATTTAGAACATTTCAGAACTACTTCTACCCCACATGGTTTAAATCTTTTGGAAAGTTAGTAAACAGTAAAAACTTGTCTATCTAGAATAACTTATTCTCTGAAGAGTATAGATAACAGATTTTAATTGTGAAAACAGGAAAAACCCATATCATAGGCTAGATTAAGTCATATCTTTAGAGGATATATTTAGGTTAAGGGAAGCAATTTTATTCATCAACTCTCCAAATCGTGTAATAAACAACAGGTTGGTATATTTTTTGGAGGATACACCCTCTACAATAATGGTCATGGCCATGGAATTTTACTAACGCTCTGGAATTCTAGGACTCCAGTCTTTTAGCCAAGTGTTTTTGAAACCTGGCTTCAGGAATCCATGATCAAGTAACTCTTCTTCCTTGTAACAGTCACAGGAATCTTAAATGTCAGGATAAAGCAAAATGACAGGCTCACAGGAAGCCATGTATTTTCCTCTGTAGTTGTGTGGAGGTTTAAATGAGGAAGCTCAGGAGAACAAAATTGAAAAGCTAAATGTTTAAAATATTACATTGCTCAGCTTTCTTGGGTGCTCCTTCCTTTTTTCCTTGCATCTCTTGTTTCCATTATGTTTCTACAGAATCTTGTATAATTTCTGGGACTCTGAATCTTTGGGTCTCTTAATAAATGTGAATCATTTTTTCCAACTACTGATATAATCAGGTTTTTAATTCCTCAGCCAGGTAAGAGTTACATCTTTAATCCCTGTAGGAAGATACATGAAGAATCATCACATACCTGTGGGCAGATAAAGCCTGATGCCGCTTATGGAAGAAGGAAGAACATCCTTAGGAATGAGATTATCAACAGAGATCATCATGAAGTTACTGAAGAAGGTTAAATGGAAGACTTGGAAGAAATTCATAGTCAGAAAAAGGCGAAAGTTTTTCTGGATCAAGATTTGTCTCATCAGTGAGATGATGGAGGTCCAGGGGAGATCCTATTCAGTTTCTGAGAAAGGGTTTTCCTCAGGGCTTCTTTTAGGTTCTAAGTGACTCACGTGGCGCATGCCAGTGTAAAGGCTGGCAGTAGCAAGAATAGCATGACAACAGTGATGGCCTGAAAACTGAGCAAAATTTCCATGTTATCAGAGATGAGACCACAGAAAAGGATACTGGTAGATCCTACCAGTGATGCCACTTGGTTGATTTTAATAAGCTGAAGCCGACTAGTGAAATTAGTGAAAATAATTTAAATAATTAGCTGACTAGTGAAATATCTAGTGAAAATTTCTGCAAACAGTACACACTGGGTTTGCTGAACAAAGGTAAGCGTGCTATCAAAAGCACATAATGATACCACCAGGTGAAGCCCACTAACCCAGTCACCTTCATGATAGTACTTCCAAGGGAGCCAAGGAAGCAGGAAGGCTATTTCATATAAAGGGCCACCACACAAAACAGAACTATGATGATTGGAACAGCAGTCAGCCTAACAGTTGTTGTGAAAATACCCAGTCAGGTCGTTAAGAGCATTCCAAATCATTAAAATCATCTAGGAGAAAAAAAAAAAAACACCACCACAGGATTATTTTAGTATAGTTTATACTGATGAAAATGACCCCTGAATTTTTAATTAATGTGAAGTAACCAAAGTTGATCAGTTGAGAAAAAAAAAAAAAGCTCATTGCTTCCAGTATCTGTAGGGGGTGTACATATTGAAATATTAATAATAACAGCTAATACTACCTCTCAAAAACAGTGTACATTCACTTTGTGTTTAGGCAAACAAGTTTTTACATGAATTATTTCATTAAATCCTTAAAACAACCCTATGAAGCAGGTACTATTATTATCCCTGCTTTACAAGGAAACTGAGGGCCAGATATGTTAAGCAACTTGCCAGGCTAATAAATGACAGAGCCAGGGTTTGAGCCAAGGCAGATGACCCCAGAGTCTGTGCTTTCAATCATTACGCTACAGTGTCTCCCCACAAGGCACACAGCCATGCCTCTGCAAAGAGTGATGGCCTGTTTACAGATCATGGCACAGTTTTACATAATTTCATTAGGAAAGGTTAAAATATTAGTGTTTGCCATCTCAAAATGGCAAAAACACTTATTAGATCAAGGATGTTGTTGTTGGTAATAAACAAGTAACATTATAAACCATACGGGTTTTTAAGACCATGAACTCTATCCATCCTGAACATCTAATTGGTAATGAGTTACAATAAAATTTGTGAATACCATGGGTCATTTCAAAACATAGAATATCTTAATAATTCTAATTTTTCCACATAAGGGAATTTTCCAGATAACCAAAAGCTTACCCTTTAAACTCTAAAGCTGTTGTGTTTTGACAATCTTTCAAAAGTCTCTTTGCCGTTAAACAGAGGATCTTGGACATGGATAACCTCTTCTTGATAGTTAACTCTTTCAGCTCATGAGGAATCAGCTCCTTGTAAAACCACAGCAAGGCACAGCTATGAGGAAGGAGAAACTCTGTCCTAAGGTGAAAGGACAACAAGGGCTCCATCTCACCTGCGCTTGGTAAAAGGCCACTTTTGAAATCTTGTACAGGTGTAAAAAAGCCTTTACATAGTAGAAATTGAAGATAGAATTTAGCATTTCAGCCCCTAATGTTATCCTAGAAAATGCCCAAGCAATGGTTTTGATATTTTAAAATGCCATTTTCCACACAGAGGAATTCTTCTTCCTTTAGTTTAAGAAAAAAAAGAAATGGTTAAAATTCACTGCTTGCATACAATAACTGATGAGTGGCAAAATTCCACTGGACACTAGTTAATTTAAATAAAAGTTCAAAACCACTAGCTGTGAATACGCAACGAGATTTAATACTTTACTTTCTTATCCACTCACTCAACAATCTGTGAGATGTTGCCAGGAACCCTAATTTGCATAGAGTGTGGCTTTACTTGAATATATCTTTAGTATCTCTTCTAACTTATAAAAGTGAAATATATTCAAGAGTTTAGACATGTTTAACTAGTGGTCAGGGAGATGTGTTTATGGCAGTATTATCCTCCCTACTTGGGAGGTTACAACAGAAAAAAAACAATGAAGTGACATCCTTTAGCAAGTGTCAAAGAGAAGGAATAGCTGCAAGCCCTTCATCTTAGCATAAAGTTGTCCATTCAGTAGTACAGACTTGCAGTGGGAGATTTATTTTTGATCTCCTCCTGACATTCTATGTAACTTTGGCCCAAAGCTAAGATGGATATAGAAAGAACACATTTTGGTCCTTGCTCTGATGTAAATGTTCCTCTTAAATCTGGCAAATTGTCTTACCCTTTCAGGGACTTGATTTATCCAACTGGAAAACAGGAAAAGGTTAACCAAGCAAGAGGTAGGTATAGACTCATCTTGCTTTTTTAATCTTGATTATAGGTTTAAGATAACACCATGGGGACTTCCCTGGCGGCACAGTGGTTAAGAATCCACCTGCCAATGCAGGGGACACGTGTTCAAGTCCTGGTCTGGGAAGATCCCCCATGCCACAGAGCAACTAAGCCCGTGCGCCACAACTACTGAACCTGCACTCTGGAGCCCACGAGCCACAACTACTGAGCCCGCGCACCTAGAGCCCGTGCTCCGCAACAAGAGAAGCCACCGCAATAAGCAGCCCGTGCACCACAACGAAGAGTAGCGCCCACTCACCACAACTAGAAAAAGCCCACATGCAGCAACGAAGACCCAATGAAGCCAAAAATAAATAAATTAAATTAAAAAAAAAAGATAACACCATGATTTTCCTGTTTTATAATGGGCAGGTCTCCAAAATCTTACTGAAGCAGAAAACAAAAATATTCAGATAATTCGAGAGATGTTACCTGCTTAAACAATTCTTGGGAATTAAGCAGGAACCTCAGTCTATATTACCCAATTTCTTAGAGAAGGGGAGAGCAAGTTAGAAGGGGGAAGTGGGTATCTGGCTCAAATGATCAAATTACCTAAGTGCCTGAGTTTCATTTTGCATTGGGTAGATACAAGAATGATTTTAATTCTATGGCAAGTAGAGCCCTAGAATTATCAAAAAGGTTATGAAACCCATATGCAGACCAAGCATTGTCTGTGAACAGAATAAAGAATATTTTGCCCATTTGTGTACTAGCTTTCTTAAAATGTTTGTAGATTCTGCTGTAATGATACAATACAAATACTTGAACTGTTATCATTATGCATTCTCAAACTCTTGAAAAATACAAGTACTATTATGTGGAGGTCAGCCAACTTTTCCGGCTTTAAAGGTAATTCTCAGGTTTGAAAACGCTGGGAAGTACTGTTGAAGACCTCACTCTAGGGAGTTACTTTTTGGCATAAGTGAGAATGAAGATTGAAGCTGAGGCCACAGGGTTACTAAGAGAGCCAAAAACAAGGGAGTCCGGAGAACCAAAAGCCAAGATACAAATTTAGCCCACCAAAATCTAGGCACTCTTTCTTAGTTTTATTTCAGGCATGCTAAAACAAGAAGCATGCCACACCCTCTGAACTGATCTATCATTAAGTCAGAAGGCAGGTATTTATAAACTCAGAATTTTGCAAAGAATCATAAGCTTGCTTAGTTGAGTTCAAATTTTTTTTAAAGATTTTGAGTTAAGCACCCACCCTGTCTGAAACATATGGTTTATGTGATATATATATATATAAAAAAATATATATATATATGGTGAATATAAGGTTTTAATAACATTACAAAAAACTCCATAGCCTAAACTTCTGTTTATATATATTGAGAGGAGGAAGTAAAAATCTTCCTTATTTCTATCCGCAAAAGGAACTATCAGTATTTTGCTTTAGATTATTTTCATCGTAATAAGCACTTATTTCAGTAGGTATCAAACTGAAAATCACCACTTAAGAATCTTTTTAAAGCCAACACTACTATCTAAAAACTCTCCTTACCTGATTTTACTATAGCAACAAAACACCAAAGAACAAGAATAGTGTATCTTTACAACCAGGAATAAAGGATTTCTGAAACTGGTTCTTCTGTAACACAAAATGTTTTATACAGAAGAGTTTAAAAGTAGCAAAATGGTGTAATGATTAGGGTGGGCAGGTGCACAAAATACTGGTGAATTATTAAATGAAACCCAAAACCCTCCTTTTAGAATCAGCTTGGGTTGTTATTCACTAACCTATTACTAAACCAAATAATAATGTTGCTGAAGAGGCTGCTTATGATTGCTTCTCAGCTATGACTATAGACTCTAAAAGAATGATGGAAACCCCTCCAAAGCAGGGTTTTTAGCACTGGAAGCTAACTTGTCTTTTTCAGTGCAATTTTTGTTCATGCTTTTGCAGGGGGAAAAAAGTTTCCCCAAATAGTGTCCTTAAAAAGAACACACTAATACTAAAAGGCATAAAGTCTGGTATGTGGGGTTTTGTGGGCGGGGGGGGGACGGATTGCCATTTAAAATCATCAATAACTTTAATCCTCCAGACCATTCTTTTTCGTTGTTGTTTTGTGTTTGTTTTTTGAAGAATGTTAAAGGGCATTTCAATACAGTTTCCCATCTGACCCGGAGTCAAAAGGAGTTTTGCCATGGAGAAAAAGCACTTTCCATCTTGCAGATTAGTGGCTGTGAAAGATGAGTCTCTTGAAGGTCAGAGGCATGATTCCAGCCCTTCAGCTTCCACAAATCACCATCAGCAAATCCTAAATCCAATCATCTCTCTTTCCAAAGAGCTTTCTCTGTAGTGACTTACTTGTAAATTAAGATAGTTGGTTTTAGTTATTTTCTTTTGGCTCTGGGCTAATAATATCTCTACCAGAATATTGACAACCAGGGCAGTACAAGCTACACAGGGGACCTAGCTTCTTTCTTAACCTAGCAATAAAAAGTAGATCAGTTACATTTTACCTTTTAGTATACCTGGATTCAGAAGAAAAGGATTTGTGAGTTTACCATTCCTCTTTTATTACCTCTTCCACGTTTACTGGCTGGCATTCTACTCTAAGCTGTCTTCTGTCAGCTGTACCTTTACCATTACATCAAGGCTGAGAATATTGACCTTCTGGTCTGTCACCCTACTTTAGAATTTCTGTGCTTTGTCTGCACGATGATGGTAAAAGCCACAACCCATGAGCCGTATTTATTTTGTTACTGTCTGTGGAGAACAGCGTTCACTGCCCTGCTGGCCATCAAGTGCTCGGGCTGCATTCTCTTCTTTCCAGGTGTAACGTCATGACTTCAGATGCTTAACTGTGCAGTTAGCTTCAACTGCACCCCTTCCTACCCCCAGATACTCAGGTAGGTCTGAGGCCCACCATTTCAGGGGAAGTGAGTATAAATTCTCAGTGGGTTAGAGGCTCAGATATCAAGGAAAAAACAGCTAACTGCTCTAAACTTCCGACCGACCCTCAATTTCCCCGCATTAAGCAGAGCAAACCTGGGAGTCAAAAGACCAGTAGGGGCCGGCGGGGCAGCGGACCTCGGTGTCCCGGCACTCCTCGCGCCTCCCGTCCGCAACCGCCCACTGCTCGGAGGCCGGACTCCTGCCCCTCACACCCACGCAGCCCGTCCATCGGCTGGACATCCATCAAAGGGGCCGCGGAGGCCGCCACCTCTACACCCCAACAACCCGAACGCACGCCCAGAAGTGACTCAAAGCAGAGGAGGGGGCGGGGCCTTCGGCCGCACCCCTTCTCCTTTTCCCGCCTCCTTTGTTTCCTTCGGAGTCTCCATTGGCTGCTTGCCCTTGCGCCCGGGCGAACCGCGGGCCTGTGGTGAGAAGCGATTGGACGACGTCGCCGCCGCTCGGCCGGCGGCCCGCTCACGATTGGCCGAGGCGCCGCCGGGGGTTTGAATCGCAGCCCCGGTCTGGGAGGGTTCTGCCGAGGTGCCACGTTGGGCCCGGCTGCGGCGTGAGGAGCCGGCTTGGAGCGCCGGCTGAGGCGGTCGCGCCGGGGCGCTGGCCGTTGGTGTCGTTGGGCGGCGCGGGGCGAGTCGGGAAGCTGGTCCGCGGGGTGTGCTGCGGACCGCCCCGCGTCGGCAGCGGCGGCGGCGGCGGCGGCGGGTGGCTGTGGTCGGGCGGCACTGCGGAACTTGGGCGGCGGCGGCGGCGGCGGCGGCGGGTCGCGCCAGAGGGCGGCTCTGGCTGAGTGCGGAGGGACCGGCGGAGAGCCCGGGGCAGCGGCTGAGGCGGGCCGCCGGCGGCGGGGGCCGCTGCCCCCGGAAGAGCCGGCCGAGATGCTGGCGGAAAACCTGGTGGAGGAGTTTGAGATGAAAGAGGATGAGCCGTGGTACGACCACCAGGACCTCCAGCAAGGTGAGGGCGCGATCGCCAGGCGGGGCCTGGTCTGGGCGGCTGACGGCTCGAGGCTACTCCTCCCGGCCGCGAAACTGTTAAAAAGTTGCTTTTGCTTGGGGCCCACCGATGCCAGGGGCGGGGTCTGACGCTCACCTGGCGTTGGGACTGTCGCGCCTGCCCGTCCCACCCGGGAGGACTCCGCTTTGCGGGGCCCAGGCTTCTGCGCGGTAATCAGCATCAGCATCATCAGTATCATCACCACCACTACTGCGTGTGCAGTGCTAACCGGGCGCCAGGCACCGTTTGAAGCGCTCTCTCCGGATTAATTGATTTAATCTCCACGGCGTTCCTCGGAGCAGAGAGGGGTGGCTCCTTACCGGGCTCGTGCCCTGCTTCCTCTCCGCCTCTGGGGGGAACCACAGCCGGGGCTCCCAGCGAGTGTGAGCTGCTGCAGGTGTTAAGTCCCCGGCTGGCAGTGCTGTGTGGCAGGAACCGTGCCGAGCCTTTTGCACACATTTGATAGACACAGTATCTCCGTGAGAGAGTAATTCGCGTTATCCCCATTTTTCAGATGGGGAAAGCGGAGGTTAAAGCGGCCAAATGACTTCCCTCAAGTTAGGTGTGGGAGCAAGTATTTTTTTTAAACTAATTTTTATTGGAGTATAGTTGATTTACAATGTTGTGTTAGTTTCTGCTGTACAGCAAAGTATTTTTGAACCCACCCACTCAGAATGAGGAGTCATCATAGTCACTGCCCAAACCCTGTCTCTTCTTCACCACCTGGTTTACAGCTTTTTTAGTTGGTGTTCGACTGTTGGGGGCGAAAAAAAAACTGCTTCTGCAGAGTAGTTTACCGGATGCCAGGTGAGATGACTTGAGAGCACTTCTACCTCTGCCACTTACTTCATTTTGCACCCTAACTTTTTAGTTAAAAACAGGCATTCCTGTCTTGGCCTGTCTTGGATTTCTTGTCTCCAGAGAAAACCTTAGAGCGGCCCTCAGTTTGGAGCCAGTGCCACCCAGCTTTTGGCCTATTAATAGCAGGAACTTGCAGTTGGGAGACAGCGTTTGTGTGCCAGACACTGATGCGCCCTTCACACAGGTGCTCGTTTAATCCAACGAAGTTTCAGAGGTAGAAGTAGATACTGTTATTGGGGGAGCTAGGATTCCACTCCAAACTCCAGAGTAAACTTTCTCAACCACTATACTGAATCCTGAATAATCCTCAGGAATTTTATTCAGGCATCTTGTTTCAGCTGTTCTGTGTAAATCAACTTTTTCAGCTCTAACTTGCACAAAAAATTAACATCTCATTTAGTTGAATAGTAAATGGCCATGGTGTTTGTTCCTGCTAACCATTGAATCTGGGGGGAAGAAAGAATGTAGGCTTGAATGACTCGTACTTAGAAAAGAAACATAAGGAATTCTTTTTGGGGAAGGTGATTTCTTAAATCGATATGTCGTGGCCTGTCGCTTAAACCAAAGTAGTTTACCATTACGCTTTATATAGTCTAAGCTATTCAGTGGCTGCAGTGCAGTATCTGCCATCATGTTCACAGCGTCCACAAGTCAAATTTGTCTTACATTTTAACCTGTTTTCAGAATTCCCCCTAAGGATTGATGGCCTAGTTTGAAACTTTCTGCAGGATTTATGAGGCAGCCATTGTGCACTTGCAACATTTCCCTATAATAAATTAAGCAGTTTGTCCTATAATCAAAGCTAAATAGTTTTCTTTACTGTATTTAGAAAGTGTAGATCTGTATGGGCTCTTTTTTTTTTTTTTAATCTAGCACAATACTTAGCACATAATAGGAGCTCGATTTTAACATTTGCTGAACTGAACTGAGGCACTCACACAGGATTATTGTTTTCATGGCTCTCTTCCATCAGGTGCCTTAGTCCACGCTGCACTTTCCCCCTGTGGGAGGTTGTTAGGAACAACTGGTTGTAATATTTCAATCTGCTGAGGAGCAAATGCAACATATTGGGGTTAGATGTGGAACTCTTTAACCTCTGATCGAAATGAAGTCATCAGGTGTTCAAGTTTAATGAAACCTTAAAGAGCACAGGTCTAAACCTCCTTAATGGCAATTTGCATTTGGAATTTGTTCTGTGCTTTTCAAAAGACTTTTACATCTGTTATCGCGATGGACTTTGACATAACCCTGTGTGTCATAACTTAGTTTAAGTGTGTAGTGTAGGAATAGATGTGAAATTCCAACAATCATAACTGTGAATATGGCCTGTAAAAGAAAGGCTACAGTGTGAATAGAAGGGTATCTTTGTCCCAGTTTCACTAAATTATATGTTAAAGAACTCCTAAACTTCTAAAGGATTTTTTTTTAATTTGTTCATTTCTCAAAAATTTTCTTTGTTCTGTGCCAGCTGTTCATCCAGGCACTGGGGCCACAGTGCCCGTCCACAAGATAGGATAGGCAGGATCCTACTCACTGACGGTCTCGGAACCTGTTGACTGGAGGAGACGCCACCTCCTGGTGTGTGCCTACTACATGTAGTGCCTGGCACAGGGCGAGCCCTCACTAGATAATTTTGCTGCTGAATAAAGTTTGGGAGCAGGTCTGTCCTCTTAGATTGATAAGCAGATCTAGTGGGTTTTTATCAAGTGCAGACGTATGTCTGTTCATTTTTTAACATCCTCACTATTAATTTTACTGAGAGAGCCTTGTTTGTAGAGAGCTGCTAAAACAACTAAGATCCTGTTCTCAAAGTCATAGAACTACAGATTTTTTTCCTTTAGCAACAGAAGCATTGTTTAAGTAGATTGAATCTCTATACCAAAGTTTGCTTGGGGCATTCTTTTTAAAAATGAAAATTGCTGAAAGTTTCTAACCTCGGAAGGCTCTGGCCTACCATTCATACCTTGTTAGAAACACATAAAGCTGTATGCAGGCAGAAGGAGAAAAACCTTTGCTTTTATAAAACACTTTGATGAAGAGACTGTCTTTTGTCAAAGAGCTGAGTTGGCACAGTGAGGACACTGACAGTGGTCTCTGAGGGTGAGATCCTTTCTGGGACAGCAGGAGCCTCCTGTGCAGGTAATGATGGTGCTACCTCTGAAATGTGCCCCTGAGAACAAGGTGAAAAGACTTAAGAGACTGGGTTTTCTTTTAGACCAGCTGCTATTTTAATTGTCATTTGGTGAGCTGTGCAAGCTTAGAATAAGGATTCGGGTTTCTACTATACGGTTCAGCAAATGAAATCTTAGTTTAAAGGAATCCTAAGATTTCTACTTCTTTTTAAGAGGAGTACATTTTCCATGTGAGCAACTAATTTGCTGAATCACTGGTCATTAAAACTGACACCATCATTTTTCTTGATGTTTATATTCAGGTTTTTTGCTTTCCCAATTGTAACGTTGGCAACAGGGGTTGCACAGAAGCATCACCAAATGACGCATTTGTTTTGGTAATAGGAAAAGCTTTCAGCCTTAATGTTATTGAATTACTGCTAGAGACTACAGCTAACATGGCAATGTGTCGTCCTCGTGTTTTTTAAAAAACTGAAGTAAAATAAGAAAAATGTAATAGCAGTGGGATTTAAAGATTTCAGAATTCTGGAAGGAAGATCTTTTTTAAAAAATCACTTTGCCTAGAGCATAGGGCTGAGTAGAATATCTGTTTAAAGCTAACAGTTTACACTGTTAAAATAGATTATTATCACTTGCAAAGACTGATTAGTGGAAGAATATTGAACATGAAGGTATTGAAAAGTTGCGGTTCTCAAGCCTGCAGTAAATCTGTGGTATTTTTAGTGGCTGCCTACGCCAGTTCAGTAGGATTTAGAAAAGGCAACCTCTTAATGAAAATCCTTATTGTAAGGTGAGATGAACAGGTGCATAAGGCTTCAAAACTATCTTGTTTCCTTTTCTTTTATATGTTAATTAAAAATAAAAGACATTTATTCTCCCATTCCCCCCGCTAATTTTTTAGAAAACCTTCTTGGGCTTACTGCCAGCTTTTGGCTCCTTTTGGTTATGGAAGCCAGATGCTACACAACAGGAAATAAACTTTTTTTTTTCCTTAAGACCAAAAAAGACTCTTGTCTGTAAACTAACAGATGAAGTAATATCCTGTTATACAGTGTGGCTTCACAGACACTTTCTTGTAGTTGAGACTTGTTTCGCCAGGATTCTGTCCTAAACATCCTATGAAATATTTAGGAGACTGAGACTTCAGGTTACTGAGCCAGGCTGGGGCTTTGTTTAACTAGAAATAAGGATTGCGATAAGGACAAGTCTCAAATTCTTCTCTGTTTGCTGTTTACTAGAAGAGTGCTATACTTGGCATCTCTTTCTGCAGCAGCAGGAAAAGGAAAGTTGTTCCTGGCTGGTATTAAGTAGCATAGGTAGTTTCCTAACTGAGGAAAATAGCTGAAGTGGTCTCAAGTTAGTCTTTATTCTGGAAGCAGTTTTGGCTCAGGTTTTGATTGCTAGATAAGAATATCTTTGGTGAGTCTCGGGTCCTTCCCAGTGAGGAATTACTCACCGCTTTACAGCAGGCCAAGAGAGACGTAAGTAATGTCTAGGTAATGTTTATATTCTTTGTCCTTAGTAATTCATCGTGGTGGTTCCTGTGTGGGGCTATGTATACACATTGCCTACCCTCTGAGTACAAAATAATTATTTCTGGAACGTCTCAGCTGTACTTAGTTCCTTTTTCACTTAATGAAAACAAGATATTAACTTGCCTGGGGTTGTAGATGCTTTCACTGGCAGCGCAGGCGTAAAAGCCAAAGAGCTTAACTCTAGTTTCTCATTGCCATCCAGGGAAACAAGTGAAAAGATTAAGTACCTCAGCTAGGAAGATTTGTACTCCCTACCTTAAACAAAGAAGTATATGGACATCTCTGTCAATAGACTTAAAATTGTGTGGCTATGGATAATAGAGAATTGGGATGATGGTGAAAGTTAGAATTGACAGTGGTTTATCTTTTGCTTGTGACTCACCATGTGGATTTAGTCAGGTTGATTAGCATCGGCTAACTACCTTGAAAAGATATAAAAAATTAATGTCTCTTAAATGCTTTGAATGGTTTGTAAAGGGTTTTATGTCTTGTGAATACAAGATGTTATTTCATAGACTTGATATCTGAAGCCTTAAGTTCATTAGTAGACATTGTTAATATTTAAATCACAAGAGAATGTATTTTAACACCTATCTAACAAAAGTATAAGGTTTTATTTTAAATGGGTGTAAAATGTTTTAAAATAGTGGTGTTTGGTGGGTTTTGCGGCTTTGTTTTTTCCTAAGGAGGGAAAAGTAACCAAGCACAATGCTAATTATGCACTCAGATGGACAGTACCAGGTAACAAAGGTGGTTGCTTTTCTTTTACCACTTATTCTAGGTTAAGTTTTTTTGTTGTTTTTTTTTTTTGCGGTACGCGGGCCTCTCACTGTTGTGGTCTCTCCCGTTGTGGAGAACAGGCTCCGGACATGCAGGCTTGCGGCCACGGCTTACGGGCCCAGCTGCTCCGCGGCATGTGGGATCTTCCCGGACTGGGGCATGAACCCGTGTCCCGTGCATCGGCAGGGGGACTCTCAACCACTGCGTCACCAGGGAAGCCCTAGGTTAAGTTTTAATATTGGTGTAAAGAATAATGTTAAACCTTATTTGTCAGCCTCTAAAAATTGTTTTAAAATCATATGTGGCGAGGTTCCCTGTTTTCATAATGAGTAATAATAAGTATATTTTTGACACTAAGTGAAATGACTTTCCATCATACTTAGAATAAAATATAAACTTTCTTTCCCGTGGCCAATAAAATTTTGTGTGATCTGATCCCTGCCTACTCCTCCAGCTTGCATACCACTCTCCTGCAGTGTGCTTCCGTCACACTGGCTTTATGTTGGGCTGTGCAGTGTGCCAGGTTCTTTCCCGTCTTAGGGCCTCTGCCTGGTGTTTACAAGGTGATATCCTCCTCCTTCAAACTTTAGCTAAAACATCTCCTAAGAAAGACTTTCCTTGTGACCTCCCTTTCTGAAGTAGATCCTTTGTACATTATCACCACACCCAGAGAGGTTTTTTCCTTTTTCTCTTGCATACCACATGCAGTTGATTAACAAATCATTTTAGCTCTACATTCAAAACATATCCAGAATCCTACACCTCTATTCATCTCCATCTCTGCCACCGTAGTCTAAGCCACCACCTTCTCTCACCCAGATGATTGCAATATCCCTGTCACACTCTCTCCACCTTCGTCCCTTTCCATCTATTTACACAACAGCCAGAGAGAGTGATCGTATGAAAAGCCTTCACTGGGTTCCATGGAGCCCCTCTTTGTCTCCTACTGCCACACACACACACACCCCACACACACACACACATACTCCCCCCCCACACACACACACCCCTCAGGCCTCCATTGGCCTCCTTATTGGCCCCAGTCATGCTTGCCAGGTTTGCCTCTGCCTGGAATTCCGGTCCCCTAAGTAGATCTACGTGGGTCACGTATTCAGTTCCTTCACATCTTGAGTCTTATGTCACCCTTGTCGCCTGTTCTTTTTATATATATATATATATAAATTTATTTTTGGCTGTGTTGGGTCTTCACTGCTGCACGCAGGCTTTCTCTAGTTGTGGTGAGCGGGCGCTACTCTTAATTGTGGTGCACAGGCTTCTTACTGCAGTGGCTTCTCTTGTTGTAGAGCACGGGCTCTAGGCACGCAGGCCCAGTAGTTGTGGCACACGGGCTTAGTTGCTCCGTGGCATGTGGGATCTTCCCGGACCAGAGATCGAACCCGTGTCCCCTGCATTGGCAGGCGGATTCTTAACCACTGTGCCACCAGGGAAGCCCTTGTCACCCTTTCTTAAATTTCAACCTCCCACATCCATACTCTTCCTGCCCCCTTTCTTCTTCTTTTTTTTTTCTTTAGCACTTTTTGCTATCTAGTATATATTTTTTTCATGCTGTTTCTCCCAATAGAGTATAAGCTCCATGAAGGCAGGGAATTTTTTAGCTGAGTTTATTCCTGTATCCCCAGAACAGTGTCTGCTATTATTGAATTATGCATACATGTATGGATGAACAGTGTTTATCACAGTTTGCAAGTTTATTTACTTACTTGCTGTCTGCCTTTCCCCATTAATCTGGGAGTGTCAGGAAAGCAGGAAATTCATCTATTTATTCACCATTCTAGCCAAATCTTAGCATGGTGCCTAGCAACAAAATCATTCATTTGTGAATCAATGAATACCAATAATAACTTTGCCTGTGTATTGCAGCTTAGTTTGTAAAGTAAGTAAATTATTTCATTTGATTTTCAGAATCATATTGACAGGACAGTCATCTCTCTACACAAAACACTAAATGTAGGGACTATATTGAAAGTTAACCTGGTAAATGGCAATCAGAACTGGACCCCAGACCTTCCTACTCAGTTCAGTGCATTTCCCACTATATCAAAGGACCTCTCAAAGAAATTTACTATGCAGATAAGTGTTTCAGTCACCTATGTTAGAACTATTGTCCTTTTTTTGTATCACTAAATTTTTATTTCTGGGATTTATAACAAATCCTGTCTTACGTGCCTATATGCCTAAGAAGAGAGAGCTTTGAAAAATAAGGTTTAGAAAAGAAATATGCTTCTTTGCTAAATGAAAGTATGAGCCATGACTGAGTTACCACACAAACTGTACTGCTGCTTTGCTTATCTGGTTTGCTCATCTTGGAGAAGGACATGAAGAGAAACAGATAAAAATGAGAGAGACCTGTGGCAATGTTCTTATCACTGATGTTGCAATAGTTTTCCTTTTTGTGACTTAATTTTTAGTCCACTTAGGAGGCCAGGATCTGTAACAACACACTTTGCTTTGACAGTTGCATTCACAGCAGCCAGATTCCTGGGAACTTTAGCGACTATTGAAAGGTTTGCCTGTACTTTGGCTTAACAGTCCATCCAGAAAAGTAGACAATCAGGATATGATTAAGTCCAGTCCATTAGCAAATAATTATGATCTCAGATGTCACAATCCTGAATGATCATTCCTAAAGAAATGAATATCACTATTCTTCACGTCTTACAAGTGAGGGTACATCAAGAGTACATTACCTAGTAAAAGGCCCTAATACAACCAAATTTTAAGTAGAATCCAGGTTTCCTTCTGTGCCATTCCACCTTCCATTGGGATCTGACTTAAACTTTATATGTGGGGTTAGGTCTTGTTTCATTCTTAAAATAAAGGACTGGGTTATGTAAAATGTTAAGGTGAGATCATTTGCACTATTCTAAGATTTACTTGTTGTGCTAGATCTCCAACTTGCTGCTGAGCTTGGGAAGACATTACTGGATCGGAACACAGAGCTGGAGGATTCTCTTCAGCAGATGTACACAACCAATCAGGAGCAGTTCCAGGAAATTGAGGTAATTTACTCAGCGGGAGAGTTACCTTTGAGGTGTGGCCTGTCGCTGCTCTAGCGCCAATTGTATTCTACTAAAATAACACTTGGAATTAAAAGCAGTGTTTAATATCTAATATACACTTTTTTTAGAATAAAGAACCATTGGGAAGTGTGTGGAGGTTGACTTTTACTTTCTTTAAGCTTTCCCAACATGTAAGTCTGCTGTGATGAGAGAAATTTCTCTCTTCACCCTTGGTGAAGTGTACTAGAAGTAAATGGTGCAGTATTTACAAGTATGTGAAGCAAAGTAAAGCTGTGAATATTATACTTAGTTTTTCACTTTTTTCTTTTTAAAATGAATGATGCAATATTTGAGATATGCGAAGAGGTACAAGAGAATAATACAATGAACACCCGTGTACCCACCAAGCAGATTAAGAAAGAAAACCATCCACATTGTTGAGACTCCCTCTATAACCCCTCCTTGGCTGCATCCCCTCCCCCTAACAAACACCATCCTAAATTTGATGAAAAATTTAAAAATTGTGGTACCGCATTTCGTAATATGAAAGATGCTAGATTACCAGATTAAAATGGAGGTGCTGTCTTGTAAATAGTCCCATTAAAGTAGCCCAGTTATGTGTAGGTCAGGTGACTGTAAAGATGCTAGTTATGGATATTAACCAAACAGTTGTCCTATTAGAACACTTCATGCCCCAAACTACCATCCCACCCCCAAAAAGCATTGCACTTAAATTACAGCTCCTTCTCCTCAAATTGGTGCAGTAGAACCAGGACTCTTATGTCTATGTGCAGAAAAATATAAAAGACCTTAGAACACAGAAGCCATTCATCATGATCGGAACTTACTGAGCTCTGATTATATATGGAACCAGGTGCTAGAAATGCAAAGACATGGAATAACATTGTCCTTGACTTCAGTCAAAATTACACAGATTTCAGTTTTTGAATACAAATAAGCCTATCATCAAAACTAAGACAAATTTATTATTTCAGTATCCTTAATTTTACATAGTAACCATAATTAAGATGCATACAGCAGATTCCCCTCCCCCCTTCATCAGGATTTATGAATTTAGCCAATGATGTGACTGAAATATACCTTTATAATTCTAGGAAGGTGTATCTTATAATGATATTGAAGTCACCAGCTATCATTTTTGGTATATTCTATATCAGAAGAGCATAGAACATGCCATACCCAAAATGGAATAGAATTGGGCAGAAACCTAAAAATGCAGGAAAACCAGGCATTTTAAAACTATTAAACTAGCCAAATGTCATACATGATCAAGGAACTCACTCCTGTTTTGCTTCATAGACGTCGTTTTTCAACTCATTGGAAAATTTCATAGAGTGGTCCTAGGGCATATACATGAAGATCACCGCATACCGTGAGGTACATTTATTTGTATTTGGGTAGAAACATAGTCTTAATACATTGTATTGATGTTTTCCATGAAAGCACCTATAAATCACTATAACTCAATACTATAATGCTTATTTTAGCACATTTTTCCAAATATAGATGAAAAAAGTCCAAATATTTGTATAATTAGAGAATGATGCCTATTTGTTACTATAGGAGATGACAAACACAGTTACTTTATGATCTAAGTTACCTGTCTTTTTACCTTTATTTTCTTTTCTGTGGTATTGAAGATTATTAAACAGTTGAAACAGATCATTGATATTCTGAAAAAAATCCAAAGATCTTTGAAGAGTCTCCAAATCTACAAATAATACTCCACTATCTAAAGTCTTCTGTAAGATTTTTTTTTCCTTAAAAAATGTTTGTAATCAAGCTTTTACATGGATGTGGTCCCTTGGCCCCTGCAGTCACCTCTCCCCAACCCCCAATTCTTATAAGATGTTGAAAAGCATAATAAAAATGAAGTATCCAGGTCAGACCTTAATGATTAAATAAATATACAATTAAATGTATGTATAAAGCTAATTAAATAAATTTAGCCTGGATTACTTCCAGAAACATTTCCATGGATCTCTTGTTTCTGTAACAGAGCACGTGGTCCACTGGTTCATAGATCCAAGCATTGTAGCCTTCAACATTTCACTCTTTATCCAAAGCTGTTTTTTGACTAAGAACAACACTGTCTTAGATTTCTTCTCTGCCATTACGGCTGGCTTTCTTCTTTCTTTCTTTTTGTAAATCACTTCCTGAAAGTCAATAGGAATGGGATGAAACAGGGAGATGAAATGGCAGTTCTGGCTAAGCCCGCTTATCAGCCAGAGGCCTCCCACAGACCAGCCTTACTGCCTGTTTGGTTCACACCTGGGCCCAGGCAGACTTGCAGATCACAACAGACTTCCAAGGTCTCCCTCCAGTAGTCTACAACAAGGAAAGCCTGACGCTCTTGTAAAAGTAACCAGGCAGTTGAAGAACCTAATTCTGTACTAAAAGATGACCCTTGCAATAGGTATAGTGCCTCTTATCATTATATCCTTTCAGAGCCCCCTAGACTTTATAAGGACTCTTTCCTTAACTCAAACCTTATGTTTTTTTTTTCTCTTTTTTTTTTGAAATATACATACAGAAAAAGGCACAAATGCTAAGTATATAGTTCAGAGAATTTTCATAAACATACCCATGCAGCCAATACCCAGATAAGAAATGAGAACATTATCAGCTCTTCCAGTCACCACGCCCCCTAAACAGCACTCTAACACCCTAGATTAGTTTAGCCTGTCTTTGAACTTTACACAAATGGAATCACTTGTACAAGTTTTAAACTGACTTCTTAGAATGTTTATTGGGAGTTTTCCTGATTCGAAAAGTAATACATGATCATTTTTTAAATTTAGCAAAATACAGTTGAAAACCAAAAAGTAAGCTCTTATCCTACCAACCCAGAGAAATTTTAAATCAGCCAGAAAATGGTCTTGGAACAAGCTACTCTGAGTAGATGAAGAATGTGCAGAACCGGTGAAAACGCTAGGATAAAACCCCCAAAACTATACAAAATTAATGCACAGAAATCTCTTGCGTTCCTATACACTAATGATGAGAAATCTGAAAGAGAAATTAAGGAAACACTCTCATTTACCACTGCAACAAAAAGAATAAAATACCTAGGAATAAACTTACCTAAGGAGATAAAAGACCTGTATGCAGAAAACTATAAGAAACTGATGAAAGAAATTAAAGATGATACAAACAGATGGAGAGATATACCATGTCCTTGGATTGGAAGAATCAACATTGTGAAAATGACTATACTACCCAAAGCAATCTACAGATTCAATGCGATCCCTATCAAATTAACAATGGCATTTTTCATAGAACTAGAACAAAAAATTTCACAATTTGTATGGAAACACAAAAGACCCTGAATAGCCAAAGCAATCTTGAGGAAGAAAAATGGAGCTGGAGGAAGCAGGCTCCCTGACTTCAGACTATACTACAAAGCTGCAGTAATCAAGGCAGTATGGTACTGGAACAAAACCAGAAATATAGATCAATGGAACAGTATAGAAAGCCCAGAGATAAACCCATGCACATATGGTCACCTTATCTTTGATAAAGGAGGCAAGAACATACAATGGAGAAAAGACAGCCTCTTCAATAAGTGGTGCTGGGAAAACTGGACAGCTACATGTAAAAGAATGAAATTAGAACACTCCCTAACACCATACACAAAAATAAACTCAAAATGGATTAAAGACCTAAATGTAAGGCCAGACACTATAAAACTCTTAGAGGAAAACATAGGCAGAACACTCTGTGACAAGTCACAGCAAGATCCTTTTTGACCCACTTCCTAGAGAAATGGAAATAAAAACAAAAATAAACAAATGGGAACTAATGAAACTTAAAAGTTTTTGCACAGCAAAGGAAACCATAAACAAGAGGAAAAGACAACCCTCAGAATGGGAGAAAATATTTGCCAGCGAAGCAACTGATAAAGGATTAATCTCCAAAATATACAAGCAGCTCATGCAGCTCAATATCAACAATCCAGGGGCTTCCCTGGTGGCGCAGTGGTTGAGAGTCTGCCTGCCGATGCAGGGGACACAGGTTCGTGCCCCAGTCCGGAAAGATCCCACATGCCACGGAGCGGCTGGGCCCGTGAGCCATGGCCACTGAGCCTGCGTGTCCGGAGCCTGTGCTCCACAATGGGAGAAGCCACAACAGTGAGAGGCCTGCGTACTGCAAAAAAAAAAAAAGAAAAAAAAAAAAATCCAACCCAAAAATGGGCAGAAGACCTAAATAGACATTTCTCCAAAGAAGATATACAGATTTCCAACAGACACACGATAGGATGCTCAGCATCACTAATCATTAGAGAAATGCAAATCAAAAGTACAATGAGGTATCACCTCACACTGCTCAGAATGGGCATCATCAAAAAACTCTACAAACAATAAATGCTGGAGAGGGTGTGGAGAAAAGGAAACCCTCTTGAACTGTTGGTGAGAATGTAAATTGATACAGCCACTATGGAGAACAGGATGGAGGTTCCTTAAAAAACTAAAAATAGAACTACCATACGACCCAGCAATGCCACTACTGGGCATATACCCTGAGAAAACCATAATTCAAAAAGAGTCATGTACCGCCATGTTCATTGCAGCACTATTTACAGTAGCCAGGACATGGAAGCAACCTCAGTGTCCATCAACAGATGGATGGATACAGAAAATGTGGCACATATATACAATGGAATATTACTCAGCCATAAAAAGAAACGAAATTGAGTTATTTGTAGTGAGATGGATGGATCTAGAGTTGGTCACACAGAGTGAAGTCAGTCAGAAAGAGAAAAACAAATACCATATGCTAACAAATATATTTGGAAACAAAAACAAAAAAAAAATGGTTCTGAAGAACCTAGGGGCAGGACAGGAATAAAGGCGTAGATGTAGAGAATGGACTTGACACGGGGAGGGGGGAGGGTAAGCTGGGACGAAGTGAGAGAGTGGTATATATACTACCAAATGTAAAATAGATAGCAAGTGGGAAGCAGCCGCATAGCACAGGGAGATCAGCTCGGTGCCTTGTGACCACCTAGAGGGGTGCGATAGGGAGGGTGGGAGGGAGGGGATATGGGGATATATATATATATATATGTATAGCTGATTCACTTTGTTATACAGCAGAAACTAACCACTGTAAAGCAATTATATTCCAATAAAGATGTTAAAAAAAAAATCCCCCAAACTGTGACTCATTATGGAAATAGACAACTAGGAAACTGTGAAAGGATATTTTCTCAGTGGAACTACAAGTATGCTTTCAAAGACTGTTAACAGGTTTCAAACAGTCCTCATAAAAATTAGTATTTTGTTAGGCATTGTTTTTAATGTAAAAAAAAGATTAAACGTTGAAAGTAATGATTGGCTTCAGAGATGCCTATAACCTGTGTGGCTTTTACTTAGCGTCTAATTTTTCAAGATTCTAGAGCAAGTTTTTCTCTCCTGAATGAGGGGGTGGAGAGAAGCTTTGCAGAGTAATGAGATCTGACACATCAGACACAATCGGATTCTCGTAAAGTTTTCTACAATTGTGTGAGCAGCCCACAGCCGTGTGTTTCTGTTGCTTCTCTGCTTGGAAACCTGCATTATCCCCACAGGAGTCAAAGAAGTCTGGCCTTAGAGGTGTCCCTTCTTTCAAAAGCTCATGTCATCCTCGGAGATTTTAAAGCATTTTGTGCTTCCCCTATGACATTTATCGATATTCTATTATATATTACACTTATTTCTTGATTTGTTTTATTCTGTTTCTCTCCCCCCGCCACCTCCCCATTTTCCGTTGCAACATTGAAGGCTGTTGCTGTGTTTATTCATAGTCTTTGGAACATAGTAGGTAATCACTGAATACCTGTTCAAATCAGTATCTTAACAGAAGACAGGTAAGCAGTTTACGAAGCACTTCCTAAACTGTGGGTTTCCACCTCTGGAGATTTTGAAAGGATGTGGAAGGAGCTCTGGCCTCAGTGTTAGGATGTTCAGACTTAAGCCCTTAATTCTATAGCAAATAGCTGGACTTTAGGCCTGTGAATTACCTCTCAGATCCTGTTTGCTCTGCTGTGTAATGGTGATTAGAATGCTTGCGTGACATTGGTACAGAGTTGTTCTGAGGTGATGAGATTATGTGTGTGTATATATTTTGGACAGTATAAATTGTTGCACAGTTTATCCGTGTGTTTTAAGAATTTTAGTAATGAAAGAATCTTAATTCTGAAAAAAATAAATCCTTTTCAATTATTGGAAAATAGATCTTAAGAACAAGCCAAGCTTTTAATAGTGAGATTATAGGTGGTTTTTATTTTCATATTCATACTTTTTACTTTTTTCCTAAATTTCCTTCAGGGGAAATACAATATTTTAATCAGGGGAAAGAAGTTTTTCAAAGGTAATGGGAAATATTTCTTCAGTATTGTGGAAGGTCATTTCGAAATTCAGAGGATTTGGGCTGTAATCCTTAATATAAGAATAATCCCAACACTGCATAAAAGCTGAATTTCCATTCCATTCCTTATGAGTTTTTAGTTTGGTTGTGTCTGTCTTTTCCAGCATTCCAGGTCAGGGTTCTACAGTTGCAAACAGGTGTTAATAGAATCCTGCTGGCCTTTTTCAAAAGTTTGCCTCAGTTGTAAAGGTGGCCTATTTATAGCTTTTTCACATAACCTGAACCTTTTACTCCTAGTTGAGGCGACATTCTGTACAAATTCTAAGACAAGTGGGAGATAACCCACGGAACTTAAACTTTGACACTCTTGCCTATAAGTGGACATTTTTGCCTGTGTTTTTGCTACCCCCATGTTCCCCTCCCTCCACTGTTTAGCTTAAATATCCCCTCATCACCCACCGCTGTTTAATATGACAAATACTTTTGTACTCGATCTCTTCTTGGCACTTGAATTTTAGGATCTTGTCAGTCCAGACAGGTTCATTTGAGGCTATGATCAAAGATTCTGAATTGAGAAAACCAGAACATGAGAAGCATAGCCATACCTTTAAATGAAGGGTAGAAAATAAGCTAACCCATTTCCTTGTAGAATCAGAAAAAATTTGATTAAATACTAATTTGAAGTTTTAGAGGCCAAGCCTTAAAGCAGTGTCTGACTACATGGATTCTGATTCTCTGGCCTCACATCAATACTTGCTGAGAGAGCTAAAAATTTTTCTTTTAAGTTGCTAACCAATTTAGTCAGATTTCTTTGTTAGGTAACCTATCACAGATTCTTGGAGAAGTGAAGGGCTTTTCTGATTAGTTTTGATTTAATCATAATAAGATTAAACTCCTACCACGTGAAAGCAAGCTTCCTGCCATTCTTTAGATTGTCCTTAAAGCCAAGTCCTCTGAGACCAAAATATCACAAGTTCTTCCTAAATGGTTTCATTGTGGTTTTTATCCCCTACAGGTTTTTATATATCAAATGAGGGGGACCTACTGCAGTTTTCTAAACAGCCTCTTTGTACTTATTTACACATTGACTTATTTCCTTTATGTCGGCCACGACTCTAATTTGAATATTATATCTTTAAAAAGGGACACATCTTGGGGCCCATGTAAGAGAGACTGGTAAAAAATGTCTCTTTCAGATTGCTGAGGCATAGCTGTGCCATGGGAATAAACACAGAGAAATTGTCCATAAATGGAGCAAGAGGGGAAAGAATTAGTATCTATTAGGGCCTTTTCCCAAAAGGGCTATAGCCAAAGCCATTCTCAAACTCTTTGAAAGAAGGCTCTCGACATTCCAGCAGTCTGAGTTGTGGTACCAAGCATGATGAGCTGTTGTGAAGAGAGGTCTAGAAATTGCCATTAGCCAGTATTTTTTAGTCCCTATTGTGTATCAAGAATTGTGCTAAATGGACTAGATGTATAAGAGCCTTACCTTCTTCAAGGAGGGTTAGGAAGACTATGACATTAACAAGTAAGCAGTTTGGTTGTTTATTATTAAGTGTGAAGTGTTTTGAGGGAAATTAATAGAGTGCCTTGGGAGTGGTGTTGCTTTAGACGGGGTGGTCTAGAAAGGCTTCTGAAGCCTCTATGTTTGCATGGAGGCCTAAAGGATAATCTTGAGTTTTTTGGCCATCTTTGTGCTGTGGATCCCTTTGGCTATCTCGTGACTCTAAGATGAACCTCTTAAAATACATAAAATACATAAAATTACAGAGGGAATTGGTTATATTGAAATGACTATCAAAATATTGAAAAAATAAATTTGTGATATATTAATATGTGTTTATTAATTCATTAAATACCAAGATCTAATAGCAATCTAAAGACTGTCATTTCAAATAGTGATGAGGTAAGTCAAGATTTCTGCAGCCACTATAATGTGCTATGGAAACATCTGTGATTCCTGTAAGTGATGAAGTCCTGAGTACTCCTCATACTACTGGTGGTTTGTTGCCTCCATTCATAATTGAAGAAAATGCTAAATTTCAGTTAGAAGTTAGTGAAAATGAAGGTGTAACTTTTCTCAACCCGTGGACCTCAGGTGAAGGGCTGCTGGATTAGATGGAGCCAGCCAGGAAAGGCGAGGCCCCTGGGAGAGGGGAGATTGGGTAATAAAGGCCCTAAAGGAAGGGGGAGCTTGCCTTAAAGGGAGGCAACTCCACAATTTCAAGATAAAGGTACCCCCGGAGGGTGAAATAAGGACTACATATGAAGCTGGAAAAACCATTTAAGAGATGGGAAAATGTTAACACTGAAACATATTAAGGAATTGTTGGGGTTTTTTAAAGTGTGATTGGAATTGTGGTTAAAATGAGGTCTTATTGCTTAGAAATATATAAATATGTATACTTAAGATGTCTTGGATTTGCTTTAAATTGATTGGGGAATGAGGGGAGTGGAAAAGTAGAGATGAAACAAGATTGCCTATTGATAATTGTGAAACTGGATGATGGATAGATGAGGGTTCATTAAACCATTTTTCTGCATTTATATATGTTTGAAATTATCCATTTTAACAAGTTTTTTTTTTGCTGTACATGGGCCTCTCACTGTTGTGGCCTCTCCCGTTGCAGAGCACAGGCTCCGGACGTGCAGGCTCAGCAGCCATGGCTGACGGGCCCAGCCGCTCCGCGGCATGGGGGATCTTCCCGGACCGGGGCACGAACCTGTGTCCCCTGCATTGGCAGGCAGACTCTCAACCACTGCGCCACCAGGGAAGCCCCATTTTAACAAGTTTTTAAAATGCAGTAGTTAAGATTAGCCACCTGTAGAGAATCAGTATTTGGGTGGACTGAGAGTTTAGGAAGGAGTACTCAATTATATAAGTAGTATATAATTTCAGGGAATTATGATTGTAGGAACATGTCAAAATACAACATGATAAAGAATGCTGTTGCGATACAGTTAAAATATAGCCTAATTTTTGTGAATAACTGCAACTAAATTAAGTCCTAAGAAGGGAAATGGTATACATTAAGCTTAAGAATCATTTCGATCCAAGTGAATGTTTATGTCTCCTGGACCCAAGAGAAAGAGAGACATTGGGTTGGGGGAGGGGAGGCTTCCAGCATTTTCTATGTCCAAGATCAACATTTCTCTAATAAGTGTGATCCATGGACACTTGCACTAACATCACCTGGGGTTTTTACTAAAAATGCAGAATCCTGGCTCTACCCCAGTCTCATTGACTCAGAATTTTAGGGGAAAGGGGCCCAGATTCCTATACTTCAATAAATCCCCCAGTTGAATTTTAGCACATGTAAAGTTTGAAAACGCATAACTGTAGATAAGGATGAAATAGCTACTCTTATCGAGCAATTTTACCATTTGCGAGATACCATGCTGAACCCTTCCCTCATATTAACCTCACAGCAACCTTGTGAGGTAGGTGATGAGGAAATCTCACCTTAGAAAAACTAAGTTACTTACGGGAGGTCACCCAGTTAGCAATGGCAAAGTAGGACTTCAAACCAAATTCCAACCCCACAGCCTGTGCTCTTAGCTTCTGTGCTGCTGCCTCCCATCAGACCATCTCTCTTCTCTGATCCTGTGCCCACCAAGACTTGGCGTCCCACCTGCCCTCTGTGGGGCAAATGTGTCCTACGGAGGATGTGACTGTTCCAATCACTAGGCAGGGACAGCTCCTGTGGTAACTTAATAATTAGTGTCTGGTCTGTGCATTAGACTTTTTTTAGGTTGTTGTGAATCAGTCCCAAAGAATACTTGAGATCTTATACTTGACATAAAGTAGCTTGCAAAATTTCTGCAGCTATTATATACACTCCTATGTTCTAAACCTTTTTCTACTCCAGTATTCCGAAGAGATTGGAAACATTCCCTACCAGTGACAGGAATCTACCAGAATATTGACAGCCAGAGGGCAGGATTACAGGCACACTTCTAGGAGAAGCTGGTGGGGATTGAGGGAGTGAAGAATAAACATAGGCTTTTACAGGGGCTATGCTGCGTGCTCACTCCATCTCATTTAATACTTTCAATCCTACAAGGTAGGTACTAACGGATCCACAATTTATTTTCAGTTCTGAACCCGAAAAGCTCTGTAAAAACAAGATATTTTTCTTAAGTAGGCAACAAGTTCATTTGACAGCAAACCCTGACCTGAACTCATGTGAGGCTGTTTATAATCTTTATTCATACTTTTGATGAGAATATCAATGCTTGATAACAGAGTGCTACCCAACCCTCGCTGGGATGTTATAAAGTGTGTGTTGTCTTCCTAAAATTTAAAGAATTTTCCAAAACACTCTTGGCCAAGAGTTTCAGATGAGAAGGTATGAGAATTAAGTGTTTTCTCAACACGTTGCTACCGAGCTATGTAACTAGTTTGAAAAAAGGCCTCATATACTTTTTTCAACTCTGCCACACCACTGCCATTTAAAGAGCCCATTGAAAGTCATATAGCCCTTTCTTTGAAAGAAGTCTGTGAAAGAAGTCTGTTAGCTTTGTAAATACTTGTATAGGTATGTAAGAGAAGCCTCAAGAAAAGTATTTTTAAAGTCATGTCTGGTCTATTACCATTTGGTCATTGGTAATGCTTCAGACCTACCTTTTTCCTCTTTCTGGTTTTGCCCCAGAGAAGTATTGTGACTATTTCATTTGGAATATATACTGTCTTTCATCCTCTTCAGGTGGAGTTGAGTCGGAGGGGAAACAAGGAAACGTAACATTGAGGCATTAAGGTTGTGACTATTCCCCTTTATCCTTGGCCATTTAGAAAGCAGTCTTAGCAGTACCAAAATAAATAATCTGGCAAGTTTCTCACAAATAAGGAGGATTATGGTGACAACATTCTCACAGAATTAAAAGTATCTTTGAATAATATTAAGTTAAAATATCTTTTTCTGGTTAAATCAATACTTTCTCCCTGTTCTTTGTCCAGAATGTCTCACCCAGAGGGAAAAAAATTAAATTTTTTTCAAACAAAAATCATCTAAAATCCTCCTCTTTAGGCTTTTCTTATGTCTATAAAACATATTTTTGTTTAAACATTGATCATGTATTCCATGCTTTTTCTCTTGTGGGATTATCGTGTCTCACTTAGATTTTCCTGTCAAATATTAATTTTATGTGTGTTTTGTGCTTTGTAAGAGTAGAAGAGCCTTATGATACACGAGATGTTGGTGAGCTTTAGGGAAACTAAGCGTATAAAGGATGGCTTGTACTCAGTTCTTACTAAGGAAAGTAGTTTGAGATTTAAATTTCTTCTTTTCATAAAATAAACCTGTGGTATTGTGGTATAGTGAAAATCATATATTTGACCTTTGTCCCCATGTCCTGGTGTAGCGCTCCTAAGTCCTTTGGGATTTCCTGATTGCCAGAGGGACCAACCACATGATTAGAGGGTTAGAACTTTCAGCCCAATCCCCAACCTCTGGAGAGGGGTCAGGGACTGGAGATTGAGTTCATTCACCAGTGGCCAGTGATTGAATGAATCATGTCTGTGCAGTGAAGCTGGGTTTCCGGGTTGGTGAGCACATGGATGTGCTGGGAGGGTGGTGCATCTGGAGAGGGCAAGAAAGCCCCGCACTGCTCTCCACCCCCATCCCTGCCCTACGCCTCTCTTCCCTTTGGCTGTTCCTTAGTTGTATTCTTTAGAATAAAGCAGTAAGTGTAAGTAAATCCCTTTCCTGAGTTCTGTGAGTCGTTTTAGCGAATTACTGAACCTGAGGGGAGGTCACGGGAGCCCCCAGATTTATAGCTGGTTGTTTGAATGTACGGGCGATCCCTGGGACTTGACAGCAGCGCCTGAACTGGGGGCGGTTCTGTGGGGCTGAGCCCTCATAGCTCCAGTAGTTAGTGCCAGAACTGAATTGAATTGTGGGATGCAGTTGGTGCTGGAATGCTGCAGGTATCTTATCTGTTTAACGTGTAAACTGGTCATAATCATCTCTTCCAGTATCTGACCAAGCAGGTGGAGCTCCTGCGGCAGATGAATGAACAGCACGCAAAGGTTTATGAGCAATTAGATGTCACAGCAAGGGAACTGGAAGAAACAAATCAAAAGCTCGTTGCTGACAGCAGGGCCTCACAGCAGAAGATTCTGAGGTAAAGTTTTTAGAATCCATTGAAGAAGCCCTAGGAGAAGTCATTTAGTATCAACTAGAATAGAACATGGCTGTAGTGGGTTTGGGTCAATATGGGGCAAGGTTTAATTTAATTCTCTGTGGAGAATAGAGATTAAATAGAAGTCTTTTCCAATTATGCAAGCCCAGTTTGAGTGGCTGGCAGCTAATCTCTCCTCACTGCTTACGCCCTTAATTTAATATGACAAGCAGCAACTGGCTTCTGTCTGTTCCTCACAGTCTGACTGAAACAATTGAATGCCTACAAGCCAACATTGATCACCTCCAGAGCCAAGTGGAGGAGTTGAAGTCATCTGGCCAAGGGAGGAGCCGGGGGAAGCATGACCGGGAGAAATCGGCACCCAGCTTCTCGTCTCTGAAAGAGCTGTATGACCTCCGCCAGTAAGAGCCTGCCTTTCCATGGCATTTGCAAGCAGGAGTGCATCTCGTGTCACTGACACATTCCGGATTCCAGCAGATTAAAAGTACCCTTTTAGGAAATGCCACTTGGCTATTAGACCACCGGTGGTTTGAACAAAACCACTTAATTTAAACATACAAATGATTGAGTTCTTGAGTATTAGTAATTCGGTGAACACTTATTTTTGAAAGTCTCGTGTATTTTAGTGCTTTTAATGTATTAAATCTTAATTTAAAATAAGGTGCAGTACTTCTGATATACTACAGATTTTGGGGTTGTATTTCACATTCCAGTGAAGAAAAAAATTGAAAATTCAGTAAAACAAAAATCCAGGCAAACAAGGTTTTTTTGCCTGCAGAAATGCCTTTACAATATAGAGTTCTAAGATTGAATCTTTATTTAGGAACTATTTCTTGAGCACCTGTTGCAAGGCAGGTGCTAATGCCAGATGTGAGGAGTGGTGAGCAAAACAGACAAAGTTCCTGCCCTCGTGGAGGTTTCAGTCTCATGAAGAGGCAGATAAGCAAATAATCACACAAATAAGTACAGTTACAAGTTGCCTAGGAGTCTGAAGAGGCGAGAGACCAGCCCGTGCACTTGGTGGTCCTCAGCGTTGACCGTTCACCAGGTCACCTGTGCAGCTTTTCACACTGCCAAACCAGCGACTCCCTCAGGCCTAATCAGAATCTCTAGGTGTGAGGAAAAGGCTGCCTAGGTGTTTCTGATATGTGTTTGTGGTTTAAAAATCGCTGCAGCAGTGGTTCTGTCTTAGCTGTATATTATGAATCACATAAAGAGCTTTACAAAATAAAAAAAAAAACTCAAGTCCAGGTGGCAGACCAACTAGGTCAGAATCTAGGTGGGTGGGACCCAGGCTTCAGTATTTTTTAAGACTGCCCAGGTGATTCTAATCTGCAGCCAACACTGAGCACCACTGGCTGTTCTGATTTCCTTGAACAGTATCAGTCATACAGCTGGTCTTTGGGAATGGATGTTCTGTAGTTTTTTCTTTTTTTTTTTTTTTGCGGTACGCGGGCCTCTCACTGTTGTGGCCTCTCCCGTTGCGGAGCACAGGCTCCGGACGCGCAGGCTCAGTGGCTATGGCCCATGGGCCCAGCCGCTCTGCGGCATGTGGGATCTTCCCAGCCGCTCTGCGGCATGTGGGATCTTCCCAGCCGCTCTGCGGCATGTGGGATCTTCCCAGCCGCTCTGCGGCATGTGGGATCTTCCCAGCCGCTCTGCGGCATGTGGGATCTTCCCAGCCGCTTTGCGGCATGTGGGATCTTCCCGGACCGGGGCACGAACCCTTGTCCCCTGCATCGGCAGGCGGACTCTCAACCACTGCGCCACCAGGGAAGCCCTGTAGTGGTTGTTTTTTTTTTTTTTACATCTTTATTGGAGTATAATTGCCCTGTAGTATTTTTAATGTTTAAAACAAAAATTAGTCACAGAACTTGTGTTTTCTCACGTGTTCATTTTAGCCACTGCTCTAGTGTGGAATAGGCAAAACATCATTCACATCACAGCTCCTCAAAAACAGGGAGTTGAAAAAAATCATCAGTCTCCCTCTTTGCATTCTCAGTTGACCTGTGTAATAGATTCTTGCAACATTTTCCCCAGGCACTTCGTGTACGATCATGTGTTTGCCGAGAAGATCACTGCCTTACAGCAGAGCCCTGATGAAGAAGAAAACGAGCATTTGAAGAAAACAGTGACAATGCTGCAGGCCCAGCTGAGCCTGGAGCGGCAGAAGCGGGCGACCGTGGAGGAGGAGTACGGGCTGGTGCTGAAGGAGAACAGCGAACTGGAGCAGCAGCTGGGGGCCGCGGAGGCCTACCGAACCCGTGTGCTGGAGCTGCAGGCCGACGTGGCGGAGATGCGGCAGATGTTGCAGTCGGAGCGCCCTTTTGTGAATGGGGTTGAGAAGCTGGTGCCAGACTCTCTGTTTGTCCCTGTCAAGGAGCCCAGCCAGAGCCTGCTGGAGGAGATGCTCCTGACCATGCCCGAAGCGCACAGAAAGCCTCTCAAGCGCAGCAGCAGCGAGACGGTGCTGAGCAGCCTGGCGGGCGGCGACATTGTGAAGGGCCACGAGGAGACCTGCATCCGGAGGGCCAAGGCCGTGAAGCAGAGGGGCATCTCCCTCCTGCACGAGGTGGACATGCAGTACAGCACCCTCAAGGTGAAGTACGAGGAGCTGCTGAGGAAGTGCCAGCAGGAGGAGGACTCCCTGGCCCACAAGGCTGTGCAGACCTCCAGGGCCAAGGACCCGGCCGCAGTGAACGCCCAGCCCGAGCCTGGCACCCTTGGCTGGGAACCGGCCTCGGTCACCCCAGAGCCCATCAGTTGCCCCACCACCTCGACACCACCAGAATACAAAGTGCTTTTTAAGGAGATCTTTAGTTGCATCAAGAAAACCAAACAGGAAATAGACGAACAGAGAACAAAATACCGATCTCTCTCTTCTCATTCCTAAGTGAACCGCCAGCTCCACCACTAATTGGCCTGTTTCCTATCACCTCTCTCTCCCACTCACACAAGTGTGTGTAGACCCCAAACCTGATACTGCTCCTGACGTCTGCCTCATTGCTTTGCTTACTTAGCAAATGCATACAGCGAGGGAGGAAGGTGGGTACCGGTGGCAGTTGTATAATCGAGTTCCGTTTAAGCTCCTCAGTAAATCCCATGACAAACTGGCCTCTGGCTGGCGTGACAATTAGGTTGCGATTCCTTGAAAAACCCCAGGACCAGTGGAGGGAAAATATGTGCTCCTGGAGAAGTAGGCCTGGAGTAACTGTAGTATATAGTGTGCATGTATATGTGTGTGTGTATATATATATATATATATATATATATATATATATATATATATGTAGTGTATATTATATAGGGGAAAGGGCAGAGCTGAAACAAAGCTAAGGCAATTCCTACTGCCTCCTTGCTTAACTTCTCAAAACTATGTAGAAGTCAGATGGCTGCCAAGGGAAAATCTCTTTCGCAAACGCTGTTGGATACTGTGAATTCATTAAGAAGAATGTTCAGGAGAAAGCAGGGGTCTAATCCAAAATACGTGGCATTAACAAATACTCCAAGCCTTTGAGTTGGTTACATGGGCTACCGGTTGGACTGTGACTGACAGGTAACCCTAATAACATTTTAGTCTAACTGAATACCAAACTAAAAGGGCAGGCTCTGGTTGGCCCAGTTAGCTTGTTAGAGCCCTGGAGGGCCTCTTCCCCACATTCAAATATTTTTACTCAAAGCTGTAGTGGTTAGGATAGGCAAATCATTCTTTTCTTAAATTCAGGCTGAAGGGGCGCGATGAACCCGTACTCGCACTGTGCCGTCTGAGCTGGCCAGCCTGCCAGCCTCAGGCTGCTCTCCTCACTTCCTGCCATTCCTGTAAACGTTTGTGACTTGCTGCAGAAATTCCTATCTGCCACTTTATTAAACAGTGTTGATGTCCTGACTGGAAATAACACTCATCCTCTCACTTGCATACTTTTGCATACTTTTAATTTAAAACTATTTAAGAGAACTGAGGTCCCATTTATTGTGTATATTTTTCTAAAAACCAAATAAAACTACCTATGAAAATGAACAGATGGATCAATTGCTTGTTATTTTAAGCTTAAGCCTTTTCGCTGTTATTACCAACTTTTCTTCTTCCAACAAATCTCTCTGGGAAGAACTGAGTGATTTTTTTTTCCATTTCCATTTTTTCCCATTCCTTGGAATTGTGTAATAGCACAAATTCTGTTCATACTGATAAATGTTCATTAAAATTACTATATGATTTAAAAACATTTTCAAATTTATATGCTGTATATAATTTTCACTATTTTAGAAATGTCAGGCTTGCTTCTGAATTAATAGCATTTGACTAGGTAATTCTCAAAACATTTGATCATTCAGTCATAGGAAAGACATTTTACAGTATTCAGATGTTAAAATGAGCATTGAATCTAATTTTGCTCAATGGCAAAACTGGATTAATGGGGTAAAACATTATTTTTTCAAACAGTACAAAGAGATTGTAAAGTAAGTTGTCTCATCTTCCCTGACCTCCCAACCTTTCTTCCCAGAATCAACTGGTTACCAGTTTGTCGGTATATCCTTACAAGTGTGCTCATTATCATCCCTTTTTTCTTTTTTTCTGGCTGCGTTGGGTCTTAGTTGCTGCGCATGGGCTTTTCTCTAGTTGTGGCGAGCAGGAGCGGGGGCTACTATTCGTTGCGGTGCGCGGGCTTCTCGTTGCGGTGGCTTCTCTTGTTGCGGAGCATGGGCTCTAGGCACACGGGCTTCAGTAGTTGTGGCTCGCGAGCTCAGTAGTTGTGGCTCGGGCTCTAGAGCTCGGGCTCAGTAGTCGTGGTGCATGGGCTTAGTTGCTCCGCAGCATGTGGGATTTTCCTGGACCAGGGATGGAACCCACGTTCCCCTGCATTGGCAGGCAGATTCTTTTTTTTTTTTAATATATATAATACGTTCCCATATTTCTTCCCGCCTGCGTCTCCCTCCCTCCCACCCTCCCTATCCCACCCCTCCAGGCGGTCACAAAACACCGAGCTGATCTCCCTGTGCTATGCGGCTGCTTCCCACTAGCTATCTACCTTACGTTTGGTAGTGTATATATGTCCCTGCCTCTCTCTCGCTTTGTCACCGCTTCCCCCTCCCCATAGCCTCAAGTCCATTCTCTAGTAAGTCTGTGTCTTTATTCCTGTTTCACCCCTAGGTTTTTCATGACATTTTTTTTCTTAAATTCCATATATATGTGTTAGCATACGGTATTTGTCTCTCTCTTTCTGACTTACTTCACTCTGTATGACAGACTCTAGGTCTATCCACCTCATTACAAATAGCTCAATTTCCTTTCTTTTTATGGCTGAGTAATATTCCATTGTATATATGTACCACATCTTCTTTATCCATTCATCCGATGATGGACACTTAGGTTGTTTCCATCTCTGGGCTATTGTAAATAGAGCTGCAATGAACATTTTGGTACATGACTCTTTTTGAATTATGGTTTTCTCAGGGTATACGCCCAGTAGTGGGATTGCTGGGTCATATGGTAGTTCTATTTGTAGTTTTTTAAGGAACCTCCGTACTGTTCTCCACAGTGGCTGTATCAATTTACATTCCCACCAACAGTGTAAGAGGGTTCCCTTTTCTCCACACCCTCTTCAGCATTTATTGTTTCTAGATTTTTTGATGATGGCCATTCTGACTGGTGTGAGATGATATCTCATTGTAGTTTTGATTTGCATTTCTCTAATGATTAGTGATGTTGAGCATTCTTTCATGTGTTTGTTGGCACTCTGTATATCTTCTTTGGAGAAATGTCTATTTAGGTCTTCTGCCCATTTTTGGATTGGGTTGTTTGTTTTTTTGTTATTAAGCTGCATGAGCTGCTTATAAATTTTGGAGATTAATCCTTTGTCAGTTGCTTCATTTGCAAATATTTTCTCCCATTCTGATGGTTGTCTTTTGGTCTTCCTTATGGTTTCCTTTGCTGCGCAAAAGCTTTTAAGTTTCATTAGGTCCCATTTGTTTACTTTTGTTTTTGTTTCCATTTCTCTAGGAGGTGGGTCAAAAAGGACCTTGCTGTGATTTATGTCATAGAGTGTCCTGCCCATGTTTTCCTCTAAGAGTTTGATAGTTTCTGGCCTTACATTTAGGTCTTTAATCCATTTTGAGCTTATTTTTGTGTATGGTGTTAGGGAGTGATCTAATCTCATACTTTTACATGTAGCTGTCCAGTTTTCCCAGCACCACTTATTGAATAGGCTATCCTTTCTCCACTGTACATTCCTGCCTCCTTTGTCAAAGATAAGGTGACCATATGTGCGTGGGTTTATCTCTGGGCTTTCTATCCTGTTCCATTGATCTATATTTCTGTTTTTGTGCCAGTACCATACTGTCTTGATTACTGTAGCTTTGTAGTATAGTCTGAAGTCCAGAAGCCTGATTCCTCCAGCTCCGTTTTTCGTTCTCAAGATTGCTTTGGCTATTCGGGGTCTTTTGTGTTTCCATACAAATTGTGAAATTTTTTGTTCTAGTTCTGTGAAAAATGCCAGTGGTAATTTGATAGGGATTGCATTGAATCTGTAGATTGCTTTGGGTAGTATAGTCATTTTCACAATGTTGATTCTGCCAATCCAAGAACATGGTATATCTCTCCATCTATTTGTATCATCTTTAATTTCTTTCATAGTGTCTTATAATTTTCTGCATACAGGTCTTTTGTCTCCTTAGGTAGGTTTATTCCTAGATATTTTATTCTTTTTGTTGCAATGGTAAATGGGAGTGTTTTCTTGATTTCACTTTCAGATTTTTCATCCTTAGTGTATAGGAATGCCAGAGATTTTTGTGCATTAATTTTGTACCCTGCTACTTTACCAAATTCATTGATTAGCTCTAGTAGTTTTCTGGTAGCATCTTTAGGATTCTCTATGTATAGTATCATGTCATCTGCAAAGAGTGACAGCTTTACTTCTTCTTTTCCTATTTGGATTCCTTTTATTTCCTTTTCTTCTCTGATTGCTGTCGCTAAAACTTCCAAAACTATGTTGAATAAGAGTGGTGAGAGTGGGCAACCTTGTGTTGTTCCTGATCTTAGTGGAAATGCTTTCAGTTTTTCACCATTGAGGACGATGTTGGCTGTGGGTTTGTCATATATGTCCTTTATTATGTTGAGGAAAGTTCCCTCTATGCCTGCTTTCTGCAGGGTTTTTATCATAAATGGGTGTTGAATTTTGTCAAAAGCTTTCTCTGCATCTATTGAGATGATCATATGGTTTTTCTCCTTTAATTTGTTAATGTGGTATATCACGTTGATTGATTTGCATATATTGAAGAATCCTTGCATTCCTGGAATAAACCTTACTTGATCATGGTGTATGATCCGTTTAATGTGCTGTTGGATTCTGTTTGCTAGTATTTTGTTGAGGATTTTTGCCTCTATGTTCATCAGTGATATTGGCCTGTAGTTTTCTTTCTTTGTGACATCCTTGTCTGGTTTTGGTATCAGGGTGATGGTGGCCTCATAGAAGGAATTTGGGAGTGTTCCTCCCTCTGCTATATTTTGGAAGAGTTTGAGAAGCATAGGTGTTAGCTCTTCTCTAAATGTTTGATAGCATTCGCCTGTGAAGCCATCTGGTCCTGGGCTTTTGTTTGTTGGAAGATTTTTAATCACAGTTTCAATTTCAGTGCTTGTGATTGGTCTGTTCATATTTTCTATTTCTTCCTGATTCAGTCTTGGCAGGTTGTGCCTTTCTAAGAATTTGTCCATTTCTTCCAGGTTGTCCATTTTATTGGCATAGAGTTGCTTGTAGTAATCTCTCATGATCTTTTGTATTTCTGCAGTGTCAGTTGTTACTTCTCCTTTTTCATTTATAATTCTATTGATTTGAGTCTTCTCCCTTTTTTTCTTGATGAGTCTGGCTAATGGTTTATCAATTTTGTTTATCCTTTCAAAGAACCAGCTTTTAGTTTTATTGATCTTTGCTATCGTTTCCTTCATTTCTTTTTCATTTATTTCTGATCTGATTTTTATGATTTCTTTCCTTCTGCTAACTTCGGGGTTTTTTTGTTCTTCTTTCTCTAATTGCTTTAGGTGCAAGGTTAGGTTGTTTATTCGAGATGTTTCCTGTTTCTTAAGGTAGGATTGTATTGCTATAAACTTCCCTCTTAGAACTGCTTTTGCTGCATCCCATAGATTTTGAGTCGTCGTGTCTCCATTGTCATTTGTTTCTAGGTATTTTTTGATTTCCTCTTTGATTTCTTCAGTGATCACTTCGTTATTAAGTAGTGTATTGTTTAGCCTCCATGTGTTTGTATTTTTTACAGATCTTTTCCTGTAATTGATATCTAGTCTCATAGCATTGTGGTCGGAAAAGATACTTGATACAATTTCAATTTTCTTAAATTTACCAAGGCTTGATTTGTGACCCAAGATATGATCTATCCTGGAGAATGTTCCATGAGCACTTGAGAAAAATGTGTATTCTGTTGTTTTTGGATGGAATGTCCTATAAATATCAATTAACTCTATCTCGTTTAATGTATCATTTAAAGCTTGTGTTTCCTTATTTATTTTCATTTTGGATGATCTGTCCATTGGTGAAAGTGGGGTGTTAAAGTCCCCTACTATGAATGTGTTACTGTCGATTTCCCCTTTTATGGCTGTCAGTATTTGCCTTATGTATTGAGGTGCTCCTATGTTGGGTGCATAAATATTTACAATTGTTATATCTTCTTCTTGGATCGATCCCTTGATCATTATGTAGTGTCCTTCTTTGTCTCTTCTAATAGTCTTTGTTTTAAAGTCTATTTTGTCTGATATGAGAATTGCTACTCCAGCTTTCTTTTGGTTTCCATTTGCATGAAACACCTTTTTCCATCCCCTTACTTTCAGTCTGTATGTGTCTCTAGGTCTGAAGTGGGTCTCTTGTAGACAGCAAATATATGCGTCTTGTTTTTGTATCCATTCAGCCAATCTGTGTCTTTTGGTGGGAGCATTTAGTCCATTTACATTTAAAGTAATTATCGATATGTGTGTTCCCATTCCCATTTTCTTAATTGTTTTGGGTTCGTTATTGTAGGTCTTTTCCTTCTTTTGTGTTTCTTGCCTAGAGAAGTGCCTTTAGCAGTTGTTGTAGAGCTGGTTTGGTGGTGCTGAACTCTCTCAGCTTTTGCTTGTCTGTAAAGGTTTTAATTTCTCCATCAAATCTGAATGAGATCCTTGCTGGGTAGAGTAATCTTGGTTGCAGGTTTTTCTCCTTCAACACTTTCAATATGTCCTGCCACTCCCTTCTGGCTTGCAGAGTTTCTGCTGAAAGATCAGCTGTTAACCTTATGGGGATTCCCTTGTGTGTTATTTGTTGTTTTCCCCTTGCTGCTTTTAATATGTTTTCTTTGTATTTAATTTTTGACAGTTTGATTAATATGTGTCTTGGCGTATTTCTCCTTGGATTTATCCTGTATGGGACTCTCTGTGCTTCCTGGACTTGATTAACTATTTCCTTTCCCATATTAGGGAAGTTTTCAACTATAATCTCTTCAAATATTTTCTCCGTCCCTTTCTTTTTCTCTTCTTCTTCTGGAACCCCTATAATTCGAATGTTGGTGCGTTTAATGTTGTCCCAGAGGTCTCTGAGACTGTCCTCAGTTCTTTTCATTCTTTTTTCTTTATTCTGCTCTGCAGTAGTTATTTCCACTATTTTATCTTCCAGGTCACTTATCCGTTCTTCTGCCTCAGTTATTCTGCTATTGATCCCATCTAGAGTATTTTTCATTTCATTTATTGTGTTGTTCATCATTGTTTGTTTCATCTTTAGTTCTTCTAGGTCCTTGTTAACTGATTCTTGCATTTTGTCTATTCTATTTCCAAGATTTTGGATCATCTTTACTATCATTATTCTGAATTCTTTTTCAGGTATACTGCCTATTTCCTCTTCATTCGTTAGGTCTGGTGGGTTTTTATCTTGCTCCTTCATCTGCTGTGTGTTTTTCTGTCTTTTCATTTTGCTTATCTTACTGTGTTTGGGGTCTCCTTTTTGCAGGCTGAAGGTTCGTAGTTCCTGTTGTTTTTTGTGTCTGTCCCCAGTGGCTAAGGTTGGTTCAGTGGGTTGTGTAGGCTTCATGGTGGAGGGTACTAGTGCCTGTGTTCTGGTGGATGAGGCTGGATCTTGTCTTTCTGGTGGGCAGGTCCACGTCTGGTGGTGTGTTTTGGGGTGTCTGTAGACTTATTATGATTTTGGGCAGCCTCTCTGCTACTGGGTGGGGTTGTGTTCCTGTCTTGCTAGTTGTTTGGCATAGGATGTCCAGCACTGTAGCTTGCTGGTCGTTGAGTGAAGCTGGGTGCTGGCATTGAGATGGAGATCTCTGGGAGATTTTCGCTGTTTGATATTATGTGCAGCTGGGAGGCCTCTTGTGGACCAGTGTCCTGAAGTTGGCTCTCCCACCTCAGAGGCACAGCTCTGACTCCTGGCTGCAGCACCAAGAGCCTTTCATCCACAGGGCTCCTTAATTTGGGATGATTCATTGTCTATTCAGGTATGCCACAGATGCAGGGTACATCAAGTTGATTGTGGAGCTTTAATCCGCTGCTTCTGAGGCTGCTGGGAGAGATTTCCCTTTCTCTTCTTTGTTCTCACAGCTCCCAGGGGCTCATCTTTGGATTTGGCCCCGCCTGTGCGTGTAGGTCGCCGGAGGGCGTCTGTTCTTTGCTCAGACAGGACGGGGTTAAAGGAGCCGCTGATTCGGAGGCTCTGGCTCACTCATGCGGGGGGGGGGGGGGGGGTAGGGAGGGTCACAGAGCGTGGGGCGTGATGTTGCTAGCCTGAGGCGCGCCGTGCGTTCTCCCGGGGCAGTTGTCCCTGGATCCCGGGACCCTTGCAGTGGCGGGCTGCACAGGCTCCCCGGAAGGGGGTGTGGATAGTGACCTGTGTTCGCACACAGGCTTCTTGGTGGCGGCAGCAGCGGCCTTAGCGTCTCATGTCTGTCTCTGGGCTCCGCACTTTTAGCCGCGGCTCGCGCCCGTCTCTGGAGCTCTCTTAAGCAGCGTTCTTAATCCCCTCTCCTCGTGCACCAGGAAACAAAGAGGGAAGAAAAAGTCTCTTGCCTCTTCGGCAGGTCCAGACTTTTCCCCGGACTCCCTCCCGGCCAGCCGCGGCGCATTAACGCCCTGCAGGCTGTGTTCACGCCGCCAACCTCAGTCCTCTCCCGGGGCTCCGACAGAAGCCGGAGCCTCAGCTCCCAGTCCCACCCGCCGCGGCAGGCGAGCAGACAAGCCTCTCGGCTGGTGAGTGCCGGTCGGCCCTGATCCTCTGCGCTGGAATCTCTCCGCTTTGCCCCCCGCACCCCTGTTGCTGTGCTCTGCTCCGCGGCTCCCAAGCTCCCCTACTCCGCCACCCGAAGTCTCCGCCCGCGAAGGGGCTTCCTAGTGTGTAGACACTTTTCCTCCTTCACAGCTCTCTCCCGCTGGTACAGAACCCGTCCCTATCCTTTTGTCTCTGTTTATTTTTTTCTTTTGCCCTAACCAGGTACGTGGGGGGTTCCTTGCCTTTTGGGAGGTCTGAGGTCTTCTGCCAGCGTTCAGTAGGTGCTCCGTAGGAGTTGTTCCACATGTAGATGTATCGGCAGGCGGATTCTTAACCACCGTGCCACCAGGTAAGTCCCACCCCATATTTTAAAATAGGAGTATACTATATCTTCCATTTTTACTGAACCATGTATCTTTTTTTTTGAACCATGTATTTTTAAAAACATTTTATTAAAGTATAGTTAATTTACAATGTTGTGTTAGCTTCTGGTGTACAGCAAAGTGATTTCCGTTGTACCTATATTTTTCATATTCTTTTCCATTATGGTTTATCACAGGATATTGAATATAGTTCCCTGTGCTATACAATAGGACTTTGTTGTTTATCCATTCTGTATATAATAGTTTGCATCTGCTAATCCCAAACTCCCAATCCATTCTCCCCCACCCCCTTCCTCCTTGGCAACCACAAGTCTGTTCTCTATGTCTGTGAATCTGTTTCGTAGATAAGTTCATTTGTGTCATATTTTAAATTCCAATATAAGTGATATCAAATGGTATTTGTTTTTTTGTGACTTAACTTCATTTAGTATGATAATCTCTGGGTCCATCCATGTTGCTGCAAATGGTACGATCTCATTCTTTTTTATGGCTGGGTAGTATTCTATTATATATATATACCACACCTTCTTTACCCATTCATTTCTTGATGGACATTTAGGTCGTTTCCACGTCTTGGCTATCGTACATAGTGCTGCTGTGAACACAGGGGTACATGTATCTTTTTGAATTAGTTTGCTCCAGATACATGCCCAGGAATGGGACTGCTGGATCATACGGCAACTCTATTTTTAGTTTTTTGAGGAACCTCCATACTGTTCTCCATAGTGACTGCACCACTTTACTTTCCCACCAAGAGTATAGGAGGGTTCCCTTTTCTCCACACCCTCTCCAGCATTTATTTGTAGGCTTTTTAATTACGGCCGTTCTGACTGGTGTGAGGTGGTACCTCAGTGTAGTTTTGATGTGCATTTCTCTAGTAATTACCAATGCTGAGCATCTTTTCATGTGCCTGTTGCCATGCCAATAAACTTTATGACCCTTGTCAAACTAATAGAAGAAAAAATGGTGTTTCCTTTTAATTTTGTATTTTTTATTAATAAGGTTGAATAGATTTTAATCTGTTAAAAGCCATTTTCGTATTGTCCTTTGCCTCCTACTTTTCTTATTTAAGAGCTCTAGTATTTAGGAAATTCACTTTTGCAATGAGAAATTACAAATATTCTATTTATCTTAATTTTTACCTTTGGCATTTTGCCAAGCAATACTTTTATGTAGTTATATTAATCTTTAAACACTTTTCTTTTTGTGCTTGACGATTGTTTGGGGCATCTGAACTTCAAGTTTTTTGTTTTTGTTTTTATTGTGGTAGAAATACACATTTACCATCTGGACCATTTTTAAGTGTACAGTTCAGAGGTATTAAGTACATTCATGTTGTTGTGCAACCATCACCACCACCGTCCATCCCCATAACACTTCCTCTTTAAAACTGAAACTATACCCATTAAACACTAACTCTGGGAGGCGGGATCAAGATGGTGGAGTAGGACCCTGGGCTCGCCTCCCCCCACAAACACATCAAAACTACAACCACATAGAGTTCTCGTTGAGCCATCTGAAGACTAGCAGTGTGGCTCTCCTACAACCAAGGCTGTAAAAAAAGAACCACACAGAGTCTGACAGGGAGAAGTGATGTAGTCCAGGCCTGCACCCATAGCGGGTGACCCAGAAGAGGGGACGTCACAGGGCAGGCTCAGGGATCCGCCCTGGGGAGCAAGGTGCTCAAGCCACATATTAGGCACCCCAGCCCTGGGGTCTGACACTGAGATGAGCCCCATTAGCTGGCTTGAAAACCGGTGGGTCTCACCAGACGGCTGTAAGTAACCAGGATTCTGCTCTTGAACAGTATGCACACTTGCTTGCTCCCAGTCCCAGCGTGGGGGCCACAGATTGAAGGCCAGCTAGTGCTCTGGCTGGCCCGCCAGGACCACCTCAGGGCACCCCCGGCTCGTACCAGGCTTTGAATAAATGTCTGCTCCAGTCCTTTACCCATTTTTGAATTGGGTTATCTTGTGGAGTTTTAGTTCTCTATATAATCTGGATATTAATCTCATTAGATGATATCATTTGCAAGTATTTCCTCCCATTCTGCGGGTTGCCTTTTTACTCTGTTGAATCTTACGATGCATAAGTTTTAAATTTTCACCAAGTCCAATTTGTCTATTTTTTGTTACCTGTGGCTTTGGTGTCATAGCAAGAAACGACTGCCAAATCCGGTGTAGTAATGCTTTAGTTGTTTTCTTCTAACAGTTTTGTTTTAGATCTTCCATCAAGGTCCTTGATCCATTTTGAGTCACCTTTTCCTATGATGTTAGGTCAGGGTCCAAACTTACTCTTTAGCATGTGGATGTCTAGTTTTCCCAGCACCGTTTGTTGAAGACTGCCCTTTCCCATTTGACAATATATATGAAGGTTTATTTCAGGGCTCTCTATTCCATTGGTCTATTTGCCTTTATGATCACTGTAGCTTTGCAGTAAGTTTTGAAATCAGAAGTGTGAGTCCTCCAGTTTTGTTCTTTTTCAAGATTGTTTTGACTATCTGGTGTCCCTTGAGATTCCATATGACTATTAGGATGGGTTTTTCTATTCCTGCAAAAAACATCATTGGGATTTTGATAGGGATTGCATTGAATCTGTTGACATTTTAACAATATTGACTCTTCCAATCCATGAACGTGTTTCCGTTTGTCTTAATTTCTTCCAGCAATGTTTTGTAGTTCTCATTATACAAATCTTCTACCTCCTTGGTCAATTACTAAATATTTTATTTTTTTTATGCCATTGTAAATGGAATTGTTTTTGTAATTTCCTTTCTAGATTGTTCCTTGTTAGTGTGTCGAAATGCAACTGATTTTTGTGTTGACTTTGTTTCCTGCTACTTTGCTGAACTCATCGGAACAGACTTTTTGTGAAATCTTTAATAGTTTTCTACGTATAAGATCATACCATCTGCAAACATAATTTTACTTCTTCATTTCCAATTTTTTTCTTCTTCTTGCCTAGTTGGTCTTGCTAGGAATTCCAACACTATGTTAAACAGAAGTAGTTATGGTAGGCATCCTTGCCTCGTGCCTGATCTTAGAGGAAATGCCCGGATATCACCCTTGTATAGATGTTTTATGGTTGACTGACTGACTGACTTCTTTAACATGGCATTGGAATCCACTACTTAGGATTTTTATTCGTATCATGCTATCTTTGTCAGGTTTTTAAATTAACCCTTTGATAAGAATTTGGGGGCCTATTACATGCTGAAGTTTAACCCTTGTGTTACCTCATAAAGATGTGATATAATTCAACTATGATAATCCCTGGCCCTTTTCTTCTTTAATAATTGCTCTACTGCAATTTCTTTCCAACCACTTTTAGTAATTTATATTTTCCTTATAAATCATCTAATTCCTCTAACTTTTCCCATCTCACTATCTATACAAGCTTGTGCCATTTTCCTTCACTGGTAACTATTGAGATATCTTACTTTACATTCATTTTTTACCTCATTTTGTTTTTCAGCATTTCCTATGTTATCATTTTCCTAGCTATTGGAATTCAGTGTTTAACTCATCTCTCTTTATTAGTGTTCAAGGCTTTGACTCCCTACTGAGCCTGACTCCCCCAACCCCTGCCAGTTCTGCTCTGCTCAGTCTCTGCTGTACCACAAGGGGCCTCCCCTTGGAAGTATTGTATGATAGCTGGACACACTCCAGAAAAATTTTGGAAGATTTTTTACTCTTTTCAGACTCATATATGTTAACAGTTAGAACCAAGAACATAATATACAATCAGCCTGCTAAACTACATTCCCAAATAATAGATGTTCCTTTTTTTTTTTTTTTTGGTGGTTGGGGGGGGGTGTGTACGTACACATAGACCATCATCTACACCTTCAGATAGTAGTGGCTCTATTGCCCAAAATAGACCAGGGCAAACGTCTTAACTGTAGCAAAATTTCACATCTAGCCCAATCTGGCTTACCCTTATTTTTTCATAATCCTCTAAGGGCTGCACTGTCCAGCAGTCACTATGAGCCACACGTGCCAAGTACTTAAACTGTAGCTAGTCCAATTGTGCGTGTTATAAGATACCAGATCTTGAAAACTTTGTACAAAGAAAATATTAATATTTTTTATTACAAGTTGATGTTTTAGTTATATTAGGCTAAATCAAATATATTAAAACTTAACCAGTTTCTTTTTACTATCTTAATGTGTCTACCAGAAAATTTTACAATTACATGTGACTGCACAGCACTACCGTGCAGTGCTGCTGGCTCTCTTCCCTCTGGTGTACATACAAGGCTTTGAAACCACAGAGAGCATTGCCTTCTCGTAACCATTTGAAGACAACAGCACCATGATGCCACGTTAGTGTTAGCATTTATTTTAAAAATACACAAAATATAAATTCTTTACATCAAAGTGTGATGACCTCACTTATACATTGTTCCATACTTACCTGGTTTTGTTTGCATCCTTATGCAAACATTAAGAATAAATGGATTTGATTCTGATTTTTTGCTATGGTTCATGTAAACAGTTGAGACTGCTACATAAAGTAGGTTGTTTTAAAAGGTAAAATGGCCACAGGAACCCAACAGTAAAACAATTCAATTTGGATTGTTTAACGAAATTGGCAGAAGTCTTAGCAGATAGATAATTGAAGACTTAATATTGGCTTCTAGGCATTTAAAATATTAAAAACCTTGAGGTTTTCTTGTAAACATAACCTAGACCTTGTTGGCATGAAGTTTGAAAGTAAAATATTAAACCATGATTTTCATCATCCTGCCCATGTCAGTATACACTCTCTTTATTATGAGAATGAAACCAAATAATAAACAAAATACATCAGGAATTTCAAACTGTACTGCAGAGAAGGTCCCAGCTGCTCTCTTCTGGGAGCGGTTGAACTTAAGCTGACCCTGCCACTGGCCGAGTATGATTCCCCTCTGTCCTCTGGACAGTGCAATGCCACAGGCCACGAGTTGGTCAGTTCCTCTTGCTCCAAGTCTTCTGAAGCAGTCGAGACTCTACTTCCACCTCTGCTGGCTCTGCCGTCCTTCCTTGGGCTTGAATTCACTGGGTTAGTGGTTTGCAACTATTGTCAAGACTGTACTGTCCCTTTAAGGTACCACATGCCACCATAGCTTACACAGCAGTCCTATGAATAGAGAAACATGTCAAGGGCAGACTTTAGCAGGAAAAGGAGCTACTTACATTCTGTGTAGAATATCAAAACTTGATTTATGATTAATGGAGAGAACACAAATGGGAGATCAAAATCTGCCTGACCACATCACTGTGGTCACCGCCCAGCCTCCTCCACGTGTGGGCCTCAAGCCCCTCCTCTCCTCAGGGGTTATCTTAAGAGTGAGGGACTATAAATGAATGTGCTCTATAAACACAAAATACGAGAACTGAATAACCTGACCAGAACAAAAGTGCTTCACAAATAGCATCAGCATCTATGGACCTGGAATATAAGAATACTAGAATATAGGGGATTTGTCATCAGCTGTCAGTGTTCCAATGCTTCCGCAAGTATGATATTTGTACCACAGAGTCAATCCATAAAGGCATTATAGGTAATGCTTAACAGGAATTAAGTATTTTCATATACTAGACAAATGATATATTCCTTTTTAAACTAAATTTTATTTAAAAATTGTTCTACTAAAAGCAAGTAGCACAAGAGTGAGTATGTGGCTATGGCAGAAACCATGAAAGTGGTACACGATTCAAACGAGCGGGGTAAGGATTCTAACCTAGGCCCTGGCACTGGAAAGGATGACTATATATTTTTAAGAACGAGTGGGGTAAGGATTCTAACCTAGGCCCTGGCACTGGAAAGGATGACTGTATTTTTTTAAGATGGAGCTTACGTCTTATTCAAGTTAGTCCTTTTGCATATACCAACCACACCGATGCCAATTATCTGTTGCTGAAGACCCGACCGGCTGGGGAGGAGTCCAGAGGAAGCCTGATTTATAAACACAGCAGTAGGAAACGCACGAGACTAGGTCCCTTTCCACACACTGTCAGCCTCTATCTAAGACAGGGAGGAGGCAGCTGTGGGCGCCCTGGTCTTAAGCTCACAGTCAGCAAAAGCCTGGAGCCTCCAGATATTATTATACACAAAATGGATGTACCTTTAGCACTTTATCCACCTCCTGTTTACTCAGATCTTCTCCACACTCTTGAGTCAGCCGAGACTGGATCATGTTCCGGCGTACCCGGTAATTTTTGGAAAAAATTTCAAGCAAAACCTGTCGATGCTTTAGTAGCAAAAACATGTTATTATGGGAAATAATCACCTGAAAGAGAAACATCCCCAAACAAGAAACCCAAAGGCTTTGGACCTAACTCCATGCTGCAGTCTTTGATCAACGTCCTTGCTCAGGACTTCTGGTTAAAGACAAACACGTTTGGCCAATTTGTCACCTCTTAAGACCCCAATAAAATGAAGAAATAAAGGTATATGCCCACAAGAACAAAAACCCAGTGAAGCATCGGCAGAGGATGAGTGATTCAGACATAGTTTTTCATGATTAAAAAACCAGTGGAGGGCTTCCCTGGTGGCGCAGTGGTTGAGAGTCCGCCTGCCGATGCAGGGAACATGGGTTCGTGCCCCGGTCCGGGAAGATCCCACATGCTGCAGAGCGGCTGGGCCCGTGAGCCATGGCCGCTGAGCCTGCGCGTCCAGAGCCTGTGCTCCGCGACAGGAGAGGCCACAGCAGTGAGAGGCCTGCGTACCGGGGGGAAAAAAAAAAAACAGGAGTGGTAACTGATTCAGTAGGCAGGTGAAGCCACCATCTAAACTGCGTGAAGACAGAACAGGATGAGGAGTGAGTGGCTTAAAGTCCTGGCCCACAAACAAGACAGGATGCCATGAAAAGCATTACGTCCCAAAGAAAAACTAAACAGGGAGGATAGAAGATAGTCAAAATCTCCACCCCCTGCAAAGTACAAAAGGTGTTAAATGAGAGAAAAAAGATTTGATCCTCTAGTTCCAACATATGACCTAAGAATTCCGGAAGAACAGAAAAAAACAGGTACAGGAATTACAAATCTATCACAGAACTTCGTAAGAATGACTCAACTGTCCAGTACAGTAATAATCCACACCAGGGTGCCTCTGGAATTGCACTGATGTGCTATATGTGGAGTGAGGAAAACCGTAGTTTGGTTTAAGGGAAGGGTGTGGATCAAACTGAAAAGACCAAGGAACAGAGTGTCAGTGCACGAAAACTCTGAAAGCTTGAATACAATGGAAAATGATCTTAAATTCAGAGGAAAATGATTTGCCCTCCAAAATCCTAGTCCCAGACAAATAATAAAACCGGAGGACAAAAGAAAGCCATTTTAAGACATGGAAGAATGCAGACAACTCCTATGGGCCCTTAGAAGCTAAAATTAAGCAAGAAGGAAGACAAAAGATTGCAAGCCAGCAAGAGACATGGAGCTGGTTCTGCGGGAGAGGCATCCAGGGAATCAGACTCAAGAATGGTACTACTCTTGGTATCTATGTGTTCAGAAAACCATGTAAGTGAGAATAGGAAGTAGTATAAAGAAGAAATGATGTCAATTATATTTCAATAAAGCTGGAAAAAAGTGAAAAAAAAAGAGAATATAATCGTAGATACTACTGGCATTTGGCTTTACAATGAACAAATTTCCAGTCATGATGCTATAAGCATTGATACATGATTTAACAAAAAAATTGTCATAACACATTCCACACCTGTCTACATTCTCCCATAGCTGAGAACTAAATCCTCATCCACCACAACAGGAAGCCCATTGATAACATCAAGTTGAGCCATCAGAGAGCAGTATAAGCACATTTTGCATATATATAATAATTTTTAATAATGGAGGAACTCTTTTGGTGGTATCTCGTAGTTAAAAAGTGACTGCCTCTGAAGAGTGGGAATCAGGTCAGGCAGGGCAGGAGATGGTTTCCCATACAGCTTCAGTCTTACTTATTTTTAAGAACATGCGCTTATACTTTTTTCCTTTTAATTATTGGAGTACTTCAGGAGTAGGAAACCCAGATGCCACCTATTCTGGCCAAAAGCACACAGAGACTGTTCCAGTTTGCTCTCCATCTACGGCACCATCACAGAAGGCCCTGCCCCTTTGGTATTCTCAGCCTGCCTGTCAGTCCCCTTCCAAGAGGCAAAAGGGGACAGAGAACTCAGTGGGGGCCTTTGCTCACTCCCCTTCTCCCCACCCCTGAGGGACAGGACCTGGAAAAGGACAGATCAATTGGAGTTTAGCAATTAAATCTTAATCTTTAAAACTCAGGCAAGCTCATGATTTAAGGAAAACTTCTGGACCTCAGGTGCTGCTGGCTGCATTCATATTCTGTTCACTGGACACCCGTGACCCTTCCTGTCTGGGTGTGACTAGAGGCAAGACGACCAATTTCTCTAACCTGAGATCTGATCCAGCACCTGAGATCTGATAAGGAATCCTTTTAATTCCTACCGCCATCAGCCACCTGAAGAATGTGGTCTGTCACAGGTTCACAAGCCTGCCGGGGCATCAGAATCATCTAGAAAGCTTTGCAGAAACCTAAATACCTAGGACCCTACCCCATTCCTATGGAACTGAACTGAATCTCTGAGGTCAGTCCTGGGAATCTCTGTATTTTTTAAAAGGCGATTTTGATGCCGATGGTTCAGACTGGCATTTGGAAACCACTGGTTTTGGCCCACACTACCAGCACATCCAGCATGTCTGAAGTACACAGAGCCAGAATATTTAAAACTGGGAGCGGCTGGAAAATCTGAAGTGGACACAACCGCACTTTGGGTCTCCCCGAAGGTCTAACCCTCTGCAGAACACCGACCTGCTCCTGGGAGGACGGCAGCAAAGGTCACCTCACCTGGTCACTCATGTCTCCAGACTCCCAGAGGGCGAACACCTTCTGCTCATCCGGGGAAGCAGCCGTCTGTGGGGGAAACTGACCAAGGCCCAGGTGTGAGCTGGCTGATCTCGTGTTCACCACCTGGACCCTCCCTCCCCCGGGGCCCTCAGTCTGCACCGGCCCATTTCCGGGAACAGAGTTCCAGTCCCAGCTCCTGCCTCCCACCAGCCGTGGACCGTGGCACACCTGCCTCTGCGTCCTTCTCCTCGCCAGCCAGTCCCCACGCGGAGAGGCTCCTGTGAGGAGCCGGATGCACTGGCCCGCGGCCCGCGGCCGTGCTCGGTAAGGCGGGGAGGAGGCTGCTCCTGTTTTCCTATCAGCCTGGCATTAGCTCTCCTCTCTGCTTTAACATCCTGTGTCCTCCCACCCTAAATATCAACCCTCCGACGTGTCCTGAGAAGCACTCCCGCCCCTGTAACTCCTTAGGAATATCCTGGGGATTCCTTTCAATCCCTCCCACAAGGGCCGTGCTCGTACGGGTTAGAGGGGCTGCCCGACCCTAAGCGGCCCGTGCCTCGCAGCTCAGCAGCGTCCGAAGGTGGGCCGAGGCAAGGGTGGCCCGGGCTCCTGGTTCCTGGAGAAGGGGGACGGAGGAAGGGGCGCCTGGTGGAGTGGCACCGCAACACAAGCAATAGTAACAGCTCCTACCACGTAAAGTCCCAGGTGGGGCTCTAAATATACAGCCTCGTTTGCTGCCACAGAGGAAGCGAGGTGCTGCTGCCTCCTCTCTCCATGAGAAAAGCCCGGCTCGGAGAGGTCACTCAACGTCTGTGGTCACACAGCTAATAGGTGGCAGAACCAGGAGTTAAACTCAAGTCTTTGCGAGTGTACTTGCTCTCCCGGGGCCTCAGCTCCCTTACATAAAGAAAAACAAGGCTGGACAGGTCTAGGAACATCCCACCTTGGACATGACTATGATACAGGATCACGGGTCCCGAGGGTGGCCCACTCCATGCCCCTCGCCCTCTATCCACTCCAACAGCACAGGATGGCCTGGCTAACATCAGGCAGGCGCCTCCCCCTTGCCTCGCTCAGTCAGTCAGCAAAAGGCGAGTCTGCAGATAACCGGACCTGTTTGCTACGTGGACAAGGGTGGCTCCGAACAGGGCAGGGCCCCCAAACCCCAGTACCTTCTGTAGAGAGCTCACCAAGGAGGCTCCTTGCCACGAGGGCCAGATCCCCCGGGACACCCCAGCCAGCCTGGGACCCAGGGCCTCTTGTCCTAGTTTCTGCTCCTCACGTACACAGGGATGGGCCTTTGCCTCACATCACCCAAGGCTGCAGGTGCCTCTGACCTTAGACTGCAGACGTCAGCGCTCCCTTGTTAAGAGGCAGACACAGCCCCACCTCACCCCACGTGCTGCCAGGTCTGGACAGAGCCTGGGAGAGAGAATGACGAGCACAGCCTCCCTGGGACCACAGCCTGGCACGCTTCACCCTCAGCGCAGGGAGATGGTCTCCAAGGGTCCCTCTGCTCTTGCACTTCCACCCCTCTAGGGCCCCTTCCAATGACAGGACGAGAAGCCCAAAAGCCTGGGGGGAGGGGGGGTGGCCCGCCCCTGCACCTGCAGGCTTGGCACCAGAAATGCTAATGGAAAGGCCACAGAGCCACGCTAGTCAGCCAGCCTCCAGGGCAGGGAGGCCCACCGGCAGGAGCCCAGGCATAGCTGGGGGCTCTGGTGAGAGGGCCAGCTCATCTCAGCTGAAGCAAAAGGATTTAAGACTTGGAGCCACTGTAGAGGTTCAACTTCCAGCTCTATCACTTCCTGGGTACGTGACCTTTAAACAAGTTCATTCTACTTCTTTGAAACTTGGGTTTCTTCATCTACCGTTGCAAGAAGATCAAATGATACTAGAAGTGAAATCATCTTGAAAAACGGCAAAGTTGACAGGAATGAGGGAGGTGCCGGCACAGGAGGGGGCTAGACCCTGGGACGGGGAGCCGGCGTGACCAAGGAAGGCCCTGCTGTGTGCCAAGCCAACAGGTGACGGCCTCAGGCTCCCACTCAGCCCTCACCAAAGCCCCGTGACACAAAAACTAACATTCACCCACTTGAGATGAGGGTGCAGAGCCGAGAGGCTGACCGGCCCGCGGTAAACCCGGCAACCACGTGGGAGCCGAGATTCACACCGAGGCCAACAGTCTCCCGAGTGCCCCTGCCCCGTGCACCCTACAAACAGCTGTTTCCCCAAAGCCGGCAGGGCTCAGGCCGCTCTGCTACCAGGTTCTCTCCACAGCCACTTTCAGCCAGGAAAGATGCTGCCGACCCAGGAGCCCTCCGAGGGGGCGTGTGCTGCCCATCCAGCAGGCGCTACTTACAGGCACCAGTATCTGCTTGCAGCCGGCGGCCAGCACCGTGTCCTGCAGCATGCGGTCCGAGATGCCGCTGAAGAGCATGTGGCCGGGGGGCAGGCTGGCCAAGTGCAGGTTGAAGAGGCGCTTGAGTTCGCTCAGCGTGAGCACAAACTGTCTCTGAAAGGTGGCTTCCACGAAGGCCCTCAGTTCCCGGGCCACGGGGGTACCGGCAGAGCCGGAGGGCGGGTGCCCGTTGAAGCTGTCCCCGCCTGCCGCCCGCGCAGCAGGCAGCCCGTTGGCCAGCCTGCTGTGGAGGCCACCACCGGGCGAGGTGTCCATGGGCTGCTCATCCTCTGCCCCCCGCTCTTCCTCTTCCTCCCCCTCCTCACTCACGGGCTCCTCCTTGATCCGCACAGCGGGCAGGACCGAGGACGCCCGCAGCTGCTCCTTCCTCCGCTGCAGCTCCCGCTCCAGCAGCGCGTGGTTCTGTTGGGCCTGTCTTTTGGCGACTTGGACCCGCTGGTCCCCAGAGACCAGCCCGACAGGCCCTGCGGAGAGACACAGGGCTGCTCAGGACAGTAGGGACCGTGCAGGGAAGGGCCTGAGATGAAGGGCCCCGGTCCCTCTGCCCCACAGACGTTCCCTTCCATCCTGATGGGGACACCCTGCTGACCAGAGGAAGGGGACAGGGAAAATGCAAGCCAGCTGGCACAGAAGCCAGGGGCCCAGCTTGCCTTTCGCCCCCACCTCATCCAGAAGGAATGTGGCTACCCCAACAATGAGGGAAGAAACAGAACCAGGAAAAGCAGATTCCCACATGCAGAGACCCAAGCCAGGGTGGGTTACTGCTGAGTCCCTGCCACCAGCATCCCTGCCAACCCAAGAGGGCGAGAAATCTCAGAGGCCTGGAACCCAGACACAGCCCTGGAACCCAGAAGCCTCAGTCCCTGAGGCCAAGGCTCTGCCACTGGACAAGCCTCCAGCTGAGGGAAGAGGGCACAGAAGGGCAGCCAACAATGAGCCACGCCCCCTCATTTCCCCCCATAGGCTGAGCCCTGACAAGTTCCAGAAAGTAGCCCTTCTGGAGCCAGTGTCAGGGTTAGGGGCCCACCCAGCCGACACCCCTCCACACCTGATTGTCCATCCGGCTTCTTTGGCATGGTTTCCTTCACAAGATTATAAACTTTTTCTAATCTGAAAAGAAGAGTGAACCCTCTTAACTTTACACCGTGTCCCCTCACGTCACCTGCCTCCCAGCAGAAATACCCCCTTAAGCCCTGGACATCCTAGTCCCTGAAGACGCCGCACGCCTGGAGCTTCCACGGTCTCTCCCCGCGGCTCGGAGCCCCACAGCGGGGGCGCGGAGCGCTGGCCCGCCCTCCCTTCCCCAGCTGCTCTCCCGCCAGCCTGCCTGGGGCCACACAAGCCCCCGCTCCTGCTGCTGAGTGCTTCCCCCTCCTTCCCGACCCCTCAGAACAGACACGGGTCAGTTCGAGTCAGCTCGGATCAGCAGGCGTGTCTGTGCCAGGTCTCTGCCGGGGGGATTCTGGGACCGAGCAGCAAAGTCCACCTGAGTGGGGGAGGGGTGCACACAGCCCCAAATTTGCATTCCCGCCCCAGATGCAGCCAGGCTGTGCTCCCCGCTGGAAGCAGGTGGCTGGGGACAACCTGCTGTTCCTCTGCCTGGCTCCCCCTCATCCCGCCCAGCAAGCTCTTACTTGGCCTGGATGCCCGTCCACAGCATGTGCTGCCGCTGGACCACATCTGGATGTTTCTTGATGAACTCCCCATCATACGGCAGGATGAACTCCCAGCCCTTGTTGATCCTCACTACGGCCATGTGCTCTAGAAAGTCCTTCACGTCTTCCGCGCAGAGCTGGGGAGAGGGGGGCAAAGGTGAGGCACGCCCAGCCCCCACTCCTCCAGTAGTGGGGCTGGGCCTCTCGGATCAAGAAGAACTTCACTTACTTTAGTCACCGCTGCCACCTCTTTCCTTACCACCCACCGGCTCTGCGTGAACTTCCACATCTAAGGGAGAAAAAGAAGCCTGTTTCTAGGAGGCAGGGATCCTACCAGGACTGTCCCCCAAACCCCTGCTCTTGTCCTGGGGGCCTGGGATGAGGGCACAAAGTGGCGGCTCTGAGCCGGCCTGGGTGTCAGGCAGACTGGGCCTGGGGCCTGGCTGAGGGCAGTCACTTCAACTCTGAGCCTCCTTCTCCTCCTCTGTAAGGGACCTCCTGGGCCACCTCTTCCAGGAGGGCAGCTGGACCCACTCCACACCACATAAGCTCCCTGGGATGGGGGATACCTTGCCCGTATGTCACCTACAACAACTCAGATTTGACCAGACCCTCTCCCAGACCCCCAGATGTGACGGTGCCTGCGCGAACAGAGGACGGCTGACAGGCAGCTGAGGGTGAGTGGCACACCTGTGGAAGGCGAACCTGGGAGTTGAAGCCACTGCACCCTGACCCCCAGAGACGAAAATAAACCACACAGGCATCTAGACGCTAAGTACCCACAGGAGCTGGGACACCCAGCTGGGAAAAGAAAAAACAGAGGCACTCTCTGAAACAGCTTAAGGGCTGCCTGGTGTGATTAGGTCTGCACATGAGCTCACCAAGGTCACCACGGACAGCTCCAAGGAGACAGACTGCAGCAAACTCAAAGCACACTGCCAAGGTCAAGGGAGGCAGCACAGGTCCCAGCAGCTCAGGGGTCAGGCATTTGGGAGGGATGCCTTGGCTGGGACTTAAGCTCTGGATAAGGGCTGGGGGGCAGATAGGGTGACGGGGTGGAGGCATGAGCCAGCTCAGGAGCTGCAAAAAGCCCACAGCAACAGTGCAGGAAACACGCACGAGGAAAGCGGTTGTGAACTGGGGAGCGTGAGCCCCACTCAAAGAGGGTGCTGTTTGGGGGTGCGGGTCCAGTGGTACCAGACTGTCCAATTATTCATGACAAGACAGAAATCTAGTTTGAATCATGACTGTGATTTGTAAAAACAGACAACTAAGTCAACATTTTAAAAACACCACTCAGGTCAAACGGCTCCTTGGCCAGAATCTACCTATGGGACTCCAGTGTGCAACCTCCGGGCTAGGAACTCAGAGGTTCTTATGAAGCTCAAGACTCCAGGGTCTGAGAGGAAGGAGAAGAAAGGCACAGAGTCCAGAGCCCTCCACTCCCCCAGCCCCACCCTGGCCACACACACCTGCCCTTTGCCCGCTGCCTGGACACTCAGTGCTGCCCCAGTCCTCCGCCCATAATGCCCCAACCCGGAAGGCCAGAGAGCCTGGGCACTTACAACAAAGTCTCGGCCCCTGCAGAGCACCTCAGCAGGCACGCCGCTGTGAGGGCTAGAAGAGTCCTTGGGGTACAGGATGTCACTGCCAATGAGACAGGGTGGCAGGTCAGTCCCTGTCCTCAGCCCCTCTGCCCCCCACTCCCTCAGGCTCCGAGTGGAAGCTCAGGCCTCTTTACAACACGGGCGAGGGCCGGCCTGGGCCCCAACCGCTCCCCTCAGACCCTCCCCTTTTCCCCGGGAGCCTGGCTCCAAGAGTTCTTCCCCCTACCCCTTTCCCAACGCCCCCCTCACACACTGGCCCAGCCCCAAGGCCCCTGACATAGTTGGAGGGGCCAGGGGCTCAGAGACAGACAAGGTGAGCCCAGGACTCTGGCAGACAGCAAGTCGCACCTGTAAAGCAACACACAAGGCCTTACCACTGGTTGAAAGGGAGGGGGGAGCAGTGTGAGCTGAGGCAGGAGGGGTCAGGGACTGGGGTCCAGACAGACCCCAAGCACGGGCGAGGCTGAAGCCTTTGGAGAGAATGGGACCCGCACTCAAGGCTCAGGGACCTTCAAGGGCAAACGAGCAGGCACCACGGCTTAAAGGCGTCTCCTGACCCCAAGTCCAGACGCAGACCCCGTCGCCCAGGAAAACACACACGTCCCCGGCCATCCGTGCCCGGGGCACCTTTGCTCTCCCCGCCCCACTCGCCTCCTCAATCCCACCTGGCAGCCAACTACTACTTTCCTTCAAGGTTGAGCTCTGTGTCCACCCTTCCTGTAAGCTCTACGGGACAGGGCCCTGGCCCCATCTCTGCCACACGGAGCGGAGGTACCCACTAAGTACACAGTGTGGTCCGTGCACTGGGCTGTAACGGTGCCTGCCCCACCCATCCCCCCGGCACACTTTCCTGAGGACAGGGACAGCACTGAATGAGAGCACAGTGCAGGGCACAGAACAAGCCGTCCAGACACATTTACTCAACAGATGGGAGCATCCTGTATCGCCTCCTCAGGGCATGGAAGGACCACTACCCACAGGTGTGGCAGAACACACAGGGCCCAGGAGGGCCTACCTTCAAGTCACAGGGACAGGCAGACCATAAGCTGAATGCGGCAGCAGCACCAGGGCATGCGCGGTGCTGGGGGAGCTCAAACGCCAGCTCTGTGGCTGCCCGGCTGCCAGACATTTGGCAAGTCTCCGTGCCTCTGGGCGAGCATCCTCAGGGGGCTAATGGGATGGGCCCTCCTGGATTTCATCCATCCTCAGCATAAATACACATAAGTGTCCCATTTAACAAGTGATGTGCCATCATGAAGGTCCTCGTACTTAAACACTTGTGTCACATAAGACAATAGCTGCAAGGACCCACAAGGCATGTTGGGCATCGTTTCCCAGGGAAAGGCCGTCACCACGTGGCAGTGACATGACTTTGCAGTTTACCTGGCCAACCAACTGTGAAATGATGGACTTTTTGCAATGAATAACTTTTTTAAAAATTTGGAACAATTTACATTTTGACAGATTGTTCACTTTACATCACACTTTCTAAAAAGTGAGTATTCAAGCATTTTATATTATACAATTTAGAAGTAATATAATTCAAGTGTGCGTAAAACATAGCCACACCGTATTTACCAAGGGTCTACCATTTGCCAGGCATCATACTGAGTACCACGGATAAAGGGAGAGTCAAAACAGACAGTCCCTACCCCTGACAGTCTAGGGAGGAGGCAGGGTCTAGAGGAGGAATCACAGGAGGAGAGAAACTACTGAAGGACAGCAAGCCACAGATTCAGGACCTATGAACCCCAACAGGATACATAAAAAGAAATTCCCACTTAGGCCCATCTTAATGAGCCCTGGGAAGACAAAGCAAGAGAAAATCTTAAATGCAGCCAGAGGGAAACGAAGGAACATGTATTAGACAGACAACAAAAACAGTGGAAGTCAAACTGCAATGAAATTACATCAGTGTGTGGAAAGAAAATAATCAACCTAGAATTCTATACTCAGTAAAAAATACCCTTAACACAATATTGTAAATCAGCCATACTTCAATAAAATTAAAAACAAACAAAAGTATCCTTCAAGAACAGAGGTGAAATCGACATTTCCAGATCAAAAAAACCAAAGAAATTCATCACCTGAAGACCTTCACTTTAGCAGAAAGAAATTATCACAGTTAGGAACTCAGAGATGCAGAAAGGAATGATGAGCAAAATAAAAAGGCAAATACGTCAGTAGATCTCAAAAATATTGACTGAACAGTATAACGTCTTATGGGGTTTAAAACAGAATTAAAATATATAAATACAATGACACATGAGTTGAGAGGAAGATAAATATAAAATATTCTAAAGGTCATTGAATCGTCATGGATGAGGGTAAAAAGCGGCAACTAATATTAAACTGTGAAATCTGCAGGGTAATCACTAAGTCAAGAAAGGATAACTTCCAAGTTAGTGAGGAAAACGGAATAACAAGAAAAGAAAGTAAAAATGAATATAAAATGCAATGTAAGCTGGACAAATAAAAAGCACTAAGGTAGACTTAAACCCAAAACATCAGTACTTAACATTCAATTTAAATGGGTTAAGCGCTCCCAACTAAGGGACTAAAATGAACTTACCTCTTCACCACCCAGTTTCCTTGGACTAACATCGCCACCTTCTGGATGCCACGCAGAACAGCCACAGAGTCGATGGAGGGGCCCAGGAGGCTCATCAAGTTGGCAAAAGGCATGACCTTCACTGAGGAGGGCACAGGAGCCATCAGACAAGGCAAGAGGGGCCTGGGCTCACATAACAATCCCAGCATGACAGTGCTAACAGTAACAGCTGGCATTCACTGGCTGCTTACTCTGGGCAGGCACCCGCCTCTCACTGAGCCCTGGAGGAAACACCCACTGGAAGACCGAGGCGTGCCTCATGAGGAAGACTCAGCCCAGGAAGGTTTCAAAATTCACCCATGATCACTTGGCTAGTAAGTGGCATGGCCAGGACTTGAACCCAGGCCATCTGGGTCCAAAGTTCATGCACTTCATCACCGTGCTCTGCTCTCCCCCACACGAGCCCCTAGCCCAAGTGAGAAGGGGCAGGGCCTGGGGAGGCCCCGTGTCTTCTGCAGCAAGGCCAGCGGCCTGGCTCCCCCCGGGAGCACCCCTCTCCACTCAGACCCCGGAGCCCCTGGTGCTGGCATCTCAGAAGAGCCCAGGGCCTGGGACTCCGCTCTGAGGTTCAAGGCTCACGTCCACTCTAAAGGTTCTGGCCTTCAGCATCCCCACGGTGCAGAGCCTGGCGAGGGCACCACAAAGCAGTGCAAGTGAACGCACTTCGTTGTGAAAATGAACGCAGCTCACGTTCACATGCAAGGCTCTGTACAGTCCCTTTAGGGGCCTCACCTCTGAGGCCTCCCCTCAGCCCCAGGAGCTGTCTTAGTTCCTTTTTATAGATGAACAATCTAAGGCTCAGGAAGGCCAGTGCGCTGCCCAGGCTCACACAGCAGGTGAGTGGCAAAGGCGGCAGGGACCCGCAGCCCATCTGAGGTAGCCTGCCACCAGCTCTAGTGCGCCTTCCAGACAAGGTCAGAGGTGTAAAGCTGGGCGGGCTCTGGGTAGTGGGGCCTCTGGTCTCGCCCCTTGGTCCTTAACTCTTTCCTAACTCCACTTCCCCAGGAGGTGGCAGGGCTGGGGCCCCCCAGAAGGCAGGGAAGGGCTGCCCACCCACCATTCTTCATCAGGATCTTGATCTGATCAGCTAGGGGCAGGGTGCGCAGCTGAGCCATGGACAGGACATTGCTGGGGGCCACGGGTTTGTCTCTGTTGAAAACAAATGCAAAGGGTTAGGGGGCCGGGGCGCGTTAGGGGGTGGGAAGGGGAAGGGGGGTGAAGGCGTTCAGCCCCTCTACTCACTTCTCCTCCTCCTGGCTGGGAGGCATCAGCATCATGAGGTACTCACTGTGGCAGGAGAGAACGGGGTCAGCAGCTCCCAGGGCTCTGTCCTTGGCCCACCCAGCCCCCAACCAGGCTGTATCCAAGCTCCCCCAAACTCCCACACCCCCTCCTGGCCCTCTCCAGAGGATGATGGGCTACTCCACATCCCTCCCCCATGTTACAGAAGGGGCCACAGTCCCAAGGGAGGACCCACAACAGAGGGACCCTCCTGGGGCCAGTGTCGGGCTCGGTAGCCCTTAGCAGCCCTGGGCTGGCCAGTCTCACCTGGGTGACTTGACAAGCTCTGTGTTCTCAACCCCACTGGAGCCCTGGCACAGCAGGTACTGGCGCTCATGCTCAGAGCGGCTGTCCTGTTGGGGGGGAATAGGGTGTGAGAGGAACCTCAGCCAACATTCCAGGCCTCCCTCTGTGATCCAGTTCTCACCCCTGCATCACCTTCTGCTCCAGACACCCACTGTCCTGCTCTGAGGCCAACCACAGGATCAATCCAACCTCCTGAGCATGGCACTCAAGGCCTCTGCGATGTGGCCTCAACCAACTACCCTCCTGCCTTTATGACTACACAGCCCCAGCACCCGCGCCTCAGTGCCCTGTCTGATACAGGAACACTGAAAGCAATGATAAAAATAACAACTAACATTCACTGAGCATCTATGTGCCAGGCCCTGTTCCAATGGCTGTATACATACTCTAACTCATCTCATCCCCAAAATAACTATGAAATTAGGTACTCTTATTATTATTCCCATTTTACAGATAAGGAAACTGAGCCTCAGAGAGATTAAGTAATTTGCCTAAGGTTACACACTAGGAAATAGCAGAGCTTCTGGAAGTCTGACTGACCCAAAGCGTAAGGCTCTGTCAACACAAATCTCTTTCAGGAAGGTTTCAGAATAATCAGGGGTTGCTCCTCCCCCAGAAAAACGCTGGGGAGCCCTTGTCTATGGTGTCTTTGTGAGCTAATATTCAATTGCTTCCCTTACTCAACACAGTTTCGAGGACTGCGCTCTAAGTACAGTAAAAATCACCCTTGGCAGGTGCACAGTGAACTCAGCCATGGGACAGATGGCTGATTCTCCACAGAGCAGCCGATGAAGCGTCTAGCCTTCATTCAGGGCCCACGATACTTAAAAGTACGTAACCAGGGCTTCCCTGGTGGCGCAGTGGTTGAGAGTCCGCCTGCCGATGCAGGGGACGCGGATTCGTGCCCCAGTCCGGGAAGATCCCACATGCCGCGGAGCGGCTGGGCCCGTGACCCATGGCCACTGAGCCTGCGCGTCCGGAGCCTGTGCTCCGCAACGGGAGAGGCCACAACAGTGAGAGGCCCGCATACCGCAAAAAAAAAAAAAAAAAAAAAAAAGTACGTAACCAAACAGCCTCACTGAGCCCGCAAGATGCTCACACTCAGTGAGTGCCCGGGGGGCCACAACCCCCACCAGTGACGTGGCAGACTCACTCCCTTGGGGCACACAGTAGGTGGGAAGGGAGGACAAACTGCTCACAGGGCTTAACCTCTCTCCCTGTGGCACTACCAAGTGGCTACGACTGAATCTGAAAGAAGTTAAATGTAAGACAATGAGGCCACCAGGTAACACTTCCCAGGCACTGGGGCTTTTCTCCCAGGACCCCACCCTGGCCAGTGTCAGCACCGCCCAGGGACCCCAGCTCACCCTCAGGCCATAGTAGTGCAGGTGGACCCAGGGCTCCTCAGCATGCTTCTTCTGCAGGAACTCGTAGGACTGCACGCGGCGCTGGCGGGCCTGCTCCGACTCAGGCCGGGAGAACCGCACCTGGTTGGGGGGCGGGGAGGGGCGGGTCCACAACCTCAGGCCTGGGGCGTTTCCAGGCTGCTGCCCCAGCACCCACCAGGAGGCCAGAGAACCTCACATCTGGGGCATTTCCCACTGCCACCCAATTCAGGCTGGGCAGAGGGTAGGTTATCCCTCCAGGTAGCCCAGCAAGGAGGCTCTACGGCATGGACTCTGTTTCTGTATGTTTCACCCCAGAGCCCATGTTCTCTGCAGACCCTCCCACCCCTTGCTGCTTCCAGGAAGCTGAGCTACAAAGCTGGCCCTGCTGCCTCCCAGGCTGCACTCTCTCTCAGGGCCAGAGCTCACCGTGATCTGTTTCACATCTTCTTCTGCCTCGTCCTGTGAAGAGTCTCCCGCTGCAAAAGAAAAGGCCTTGCTTGCAGCCTCTGTTGGAGGCTCTGCACCCCACCCACCAGGCAGGTCTCAAGCAGCGAAGCCTGTGAATTCTCCTTCTGGACCGACGTAGCTGCCTAAGTCAGTGGTTTTCAATTAGGGGCAATTTTGCCCCCCAGGAGACATGTGGAAATTCAGAGACATTTTTGGTTGTCGTAATTGTGGGGGTGGGTGCTCCTGGCATCCAGTGGGTAGCAGCCAGGGATGCTGCCAAGGATCCTATAATCCATCCCTTTAATACTTCTTGCCATGACCAACCTATCCTGCTAACGTATACAGACAGACAGACAGACAGCAGGGCTGGGGGTCCAGAGCTCACCCTCGTTGGCTGCCTCCCTCTCACGGTGCTTGGCATCTGCCTTATCCAGGTAGGAGAAGCTGGGCCGCAGCTGCAGGATGCCATGTAAAGGTGTCAGGTGGAGCTCACCTGGCAGAGGAAGAAGGGCTTGGACCTGACTCTAGGAGCTGAGGCTGACCCACACAGCTTGGCTCAAGGGAGCTACCAAGGGCCCCAGACTCCCCTAAAGGCCTCGGCTCACTGCCAAACCACCTCCCACCTCTGCTCTAGCCCCCAGTCCTAGAGCCTTGGGACCACCAGGCCGATGGCCATTCCCAACCCGATCTGGCTGTGCCGGACACAGGAAGTACACAAACCAGATGAAGACATGAACGCAGACTCTTCCACCCAATGTCACTTCCTTAAGGCTTGCCTGCAAAGCCTCCTGCTCCAGTATTCAAGGGCCTCCCAACCCCGGTCCCCAATGCCCTCCCACACTCGCTTGTTCCAGCCACGCTGGGCCACTCATCCACACCAAACACGCCCTGCTCTTCCCCCGCCAGGCCTCTGCCAGACCACCCTCAGCACCTCCCTAACCCCACACACGCCCAGACCTCTCCTCCTCATCCTCCCACCTCTTCCTGTCAAAATCCCACCCGTCCTGTTAAGAAGTTGGCTAGTGCAAACGGGGCTGGAGAGGAGGCCTGGCGGAGCCCGGTGGAGGAGTGTCTACGCCGTCTCTGGCAAAGATCGTGACTTTCTCTTGTGAATCAGACCTGTGCACTGGGAGGCAGTGCAAAGGTAATCAATTTCAATCAAGCCAATGCAGCCTTGAAAGAAAAGAAATCAGACAGACACTAAGGCTCTGTGGAAGCTCTCTGGGACTCCAGAGGGAGCAGAATGCTTGAGACGAGAAGTAAGTAAGTGACTAGGCCTGGCTGCAAGGAATGTGGCTTTAAAGAGCTCTATCCTTGAGACTGGGGTTCAAAATAGAAGAGTATAGTTATTTGACATTACCTTTATTCTATCACAGTTTATTTCCTAAGTGCTCAAATTTCATTTATTGCTTTATAAACTCTAAATACTTATAGAAACCTTGTACTTTTTAATTGCTTTACTGAGATATAATTCACATACCATATAATTTACCCATTTCAAGCATACAATTCAATGTATTTTAACATATTCACAAACTAGTAAACCAGCACCACTATCAACTTTAGAACATTTTCATCACCCCAGAAAGAAACCCTGTACCCATCATCAGCAGTCGCTCCCCATCTACTCTCCTCCCAGCCTCTGAAACCAATAAGCTACTTTCTGCCTCTACGGGTTCGCCTATTCTGGACATTTCATATGAATGGAATCACGTAACACATGGTCCTTTGCGCCTGGCTTCTTTCATTTAGCCTAAAGTTTTCAAGGCTCACCCATGCTGGAGTGCTTATCAGTACTTCTTTCCTTATTATGGCTAAATAATATTCTAACGTGTGGCTATACCATATTTTGTTATCCGTGCATCAGCTGATGGAATTTGGATCATTTCCACTTTTCACTACCATGAATAATGCTGCCATGAACACCTACATACAAGTTTTTGTGTGGAGACATGTTTTCATTTCTCTTGCGTAGATGGTTTCTAGGAATGGAATTACTGGGTCCTAAGTACCTCGTATTTAAGACAAAATTCTACCCCATCCAAAAGGTTATGCTGTGTGTGTCTGTGTCGCAGGAGGACAATGACCTTTGACCTCCACCCCATCGGGCATGGTAGTGTCAAGCTAAAAGTCCCTTGAGGTGCCAAATTCCATTCCCCTGACAATCTGTCATTTCTACAACCTGTCTGGCCTCTGTGGGTATCTAGCATTCGGGGTGTCCTCTTCCTGTCCCAGTCCCCATTCTGCTTCCCTCCCACCCACTCAGCCCTCACAAGCCATGGCAGTCAGGGATGTCCAGCGCGGGTACCTTGCCTGTAGAGCGCGGCAGCATAACGGGATGTGTTACTGGTGGTCTGGGAAGAGCAGAACGTCTGCTTGTCCATCAGCTTCCTACAAGCACAGGGAGGACAAACGTCAAGGGGAAGGAAGCTCCAGGCCTGGGCCTGTAGGCGGAGCCCCCTCCACCCCAGACACCTAAAATCCAACTGCCAGAGACCAAGGCCACAGGACAGGCCACAGGTGCCGCAGGAGGGGAGCTGGGGATGAGGAAACCTCATGTGCAGCCCAAGAAACAAGCAGTGGGTGGGAGCTCCCTCTCCCGTTGAGGGGCCAGCTTGCCTCTCAGCCCAGGAAGAACTTGGTCAGAGGAGCCATCTCGGGAGGGAAGACGTTTCCCACGGGGACGAGTCTGCGCCAGGCCCAGCCATGCAAAGACGGGACGCTGGTGGGAAGCTTAGCTGTAGAGCACAAGGCCTAGGTATCTCTGAGGGCTCTGGAAGGCTCGTATTTGAAAAACGTGAAGCTCGGAGGCCTTGGGGAACTCACGAGGAGTATGTGCTGGTCTCGTCAGCGCAGGCCCCGTCCACGTTCAGCGCGATCTGCTCCCCTTTGCTGCGGCAATAGTTGGGATTCAGCGTGTCGATGGCCATCTCAAGCTCCACCTGGAGGCACCAAACACCCCCAGCATCTATGAGGACCCCAAGGCACAGCCCTCAGGGGATCCCCTCAAACCCACCATGCCTATCTCCCTAACCCCAGTCCCTGCCCAGAAGCAGGACTGACACCATCCCTCTCCGAGGGCCCCTAGGCTTCAGTCCACACAAAAGCCACAAAGCCAAATTCCAATAGAAAAGCCAGAGTGCTTTCTTTGGGAGGGGGTTCATGTAGTTTTGCTTGCCCGCACCCACAATTCCACTCCCCCAAATCTAAATTAGGTGCCAACGTTTAAAAATCAAGAGCTTTTCTCTTTTATCCTTATTTCCAACTTCTTTTGAAAAGTCAGCAGAATTGGCAATACTGGTACAGCTTTTTACATGGCAACAGGGCCTGGAGCGGCAGGTGCCCGAGGAAAGGCATGTCTCCTGTTCCGTCACCCTAGCCCTGAGAGGCACTAGATTCCCCATATCGTGCCCTCTTCGCATTGGCCCTGCCCTGTCCTGTGAACGTGGGTCCACCCACCCCATGTTCTAGTTCATCTCAAGCCTCACTCCTCCCTGGCCTCTCTGGAGCTGCCCACCCCCCTTCTTTCTGGAAGTTTTTCCTCCTGCAGCTTTCAAGGCCCTGAAAGCTGCTGGTTTTCTTCCTAACTCTCCAATCACTCCTCTGCGCTTCCACCCCCAAAAGGCCTGTCTCCTGGATTCTTTCAGCTCCCACCCTACCACCCCTCCCCTCCCTCCACCTCCACCCAAGAGGGTAGCCCCACCTTCTGCTGCTTGGGCTTGATCCTGGCTGAGAGGTGCGGAATGTCATCATAGGTCATCGAGACTGGACGCACAGGGTACTGGGGAAGGGAAGGGAGCCGTCAGTCCACCCTGCCCAGCCCCAGTGAGAGCTGAGCTTCAGAGGCGCTGGCCAAGAATCAATAGCCACCCTCCACGCCCACCCCAGACCAGAGGCCCTCGCTGGTCTCTGCCTGCGTCCCTCCATCCCATTCTCACTGGCTCCACCTGGTTTCCTTCCAAAGAGCAATTTTCAAATGTCCAAGGGACATGCCTAAGCATCAGACAGGCCCCAGCATGCATAGCCCCATGGGCCCTAGGACGTCAAGCGCACCGCCATGGGAGTCAAGAGGAAGGGTCCGAAGTCTAACTGCTAGTTTACAGGCCAACCAGGTGGAGAAGGACAAGGGAAACGAGACCACAGGAAGCAAAGAGGGAAAACAAAACTGGCGAACACTGCTCACTGCTAAAGCCTGACGATGGATCTGTGGACAAAGGATATCACCTGCCACAAAGGATGTTGTGGCCTTCAAACCCTCTGCCTTGCAGCCACTCCCCCTACAGTGCACCCTAAGGGGACTCAGGATGGAGAAAACAGGAGACTGGCCCTAGATAGTTAAGGTGCATAACAAAGGAATGATTTCAATTAGCCCAGACTCCTGCCACTTCCCATACATAGAAAAGTGCTAAATTCATTAACTCGGAGAGTCTGGATTTCTTTAACAAACAGTAATCCGATGTTCTGACTCCCTGGGGTTTTGTTGTTGTTTTGCAAAAACTCCTATAAGTCCTGACTCCTCTCTTACCTCTTCAGAATAGCTCCTCAGGGCTACCTGAGAGGCTATCTCCCGGACTTAAGTCCTCAGAACGACCGCCGAATAAAACAATAAAACATAATTCTCAACTGTTAGTTTGTGCTTTTTTTTTTCAGCCGACAGATCTATGGGAATCACTATCCCATTCTCTCTCCTTTTGCTGATGTGTGGACTTTTCCATAATAAAAAGTTGATGACAGAGAAGGGAGCTGGTCTGCCAGTGACCTGCTCAGAGAGCTCTCTCTGGGCCCCAGTGTCATCAGGTGTGAAGTTATGTCACATCTGAGCATACTGCTCTGAAATCGCTTCTTTTCTCTGAACAAAGAAGGATGTAGAGACATCCTTCCCCACAGACGCACTCTTCCTTTCTTTCTCCCGTGCTTTACATATGCCACTGGGTGGATGGATGAGTCATGGTTTGGACTCACTTGCAAAAGGCCGTGACCATCGCTATGAATGAGCCTGGTGGAGGTGTGGCAGTGCATAAAGTAACCCTCCTTTGGAGGCCATTTGAGATCAGCTGCATTCTAGCCCAAGGAAATGGCTGTTTCCTAAAAGCTCACTTAAATAGCAATACAATGACTCCTCCCTGCTTCCTGGGCTGAAGCTTGGGGCAGGAACTTGGAACTTAGGTCCAGGAACAGCCTGGAGCACAGCCGGTCTGGGCTGAGCCCTGAGCTGGGACAGGCTAGCCCACGACAGCCCAGGAGGCCCCTGGTCTGCCAAGGTCCAGGCAGCTCTGTGATCTCCTGATGGCCGGGAAGCGTGGTGGGAAAGGGTGCCAGTTCTAGAATCAGACGGTCCTAACTCTGCCACTTGCTCCCTGTGTACTCAGGCAAGCTCCTCGCCTCCCAGACCATTCGGAGCAGGGAATGAGGCAGGTGGAGCCGACACCCGGCACTGGGCCTGGCACACTATGAACACACGTGGGTCACTGTCACCACCATCCGTTCCATCCCTCTGCAGTCAGTCAAGGAAGCAGGTGCAGACAACAGCCCCCAGTGCCACGGCCTGTAAAGGCAGATGCCAGGGGCCCAACACCGGGCCGCTTCCCAGCACATGCTTGGAGGGTGCTGCCACCCTGTTCCAGGCCCCTTGTGCAAGTTACTAGCCTCCCTGGGCCTCTTTTTCTTATATGCAACGTGGGGACAAAAATACTTAACAACCTTACTGCTAGGAATGTAAAGTGGTTCAAAACAGTCTGTCATTTCCTCAAAATATTAAACATAGTTTCTATAGGACCCAGCAATTCCACTCCCAGGTATATACTCAAGAGCAATGAAAAACTCTCCACACAAACACTTGGACGGGAATGTTCATAGCAGCATTGTGCATAATAGCCAAAACATGGCAACAACCCAAATACCCATCAACTGATGCATGGAGAAATAAAATGTGGCATATAGGTCCATACAGTGAAGTATATTCATCCATAAAAAGAAATGAGGTACTGATACATGCTATTACATGGAAAAGCCTTGGAAACACCACGTTAAACAAAAGAGCCAGACACAAAAGGCCACATATTACATGACTCCATTTGTATGAAATGTCCAGAACAGGCAAATCCATGGACAGAAAATAGGTTAACGGTTGCCTAGGACTGCAGGGAGCGAGGGCAGAGCAGCAGCAAACACTTCCTAAAATAGACTGGGCCGCTGGCTGCACAACCCTGTGGACAGACTAAAATCCACTGCATCTACACTTAAACAGGGAAGCTGCATGGGTGTGAATTAGATCTCAATAAAGCTGTTATAAAATTACAATAGTAACCACCACAGGGATGTTGTGGGAGGAGATGAGTTAACGTATGTAAAATGCTTTGAATGGTGCCTGCAGACAGTCTAGGGTTAACACCTGTGAGTGACTATGATTAAACTCAGCCCAGCTAAGAGGGGAGGGGGCAGGAATAACAACTGGGGGGACTCACAGCTAGCAGACAGAGGCGCACCCTGCTGGCGGGAGCTGCCCCAGAAAGCTGCTCCCCGAGTCTCAGTTACAGCGGTGGGGATCACTCTTGGCGCTAACCCTGCACCAGGCAGGTGGTGTTCTAAGCACTTTAATACGGACTCACCTGATCCCCGTGGGGACCCTATCAGGCAGATATTATTACTATCACCACTTTGCAAATAAAGAAACTGAGGCACAGAGAGATTTTTTTTTTTTTTTTTAAAGGAACTTGCCCAAGGCCTCACAGCCAAGCCTCAAGGCCGGGAGACTGTCCCCAGGGCCCAAGCTTTATCCACTACACTGTTCTGCCTCTTAGGGTTGCCTTGGTTTTTCCATCTTCAAAATGAGAGATTACTATTGACCTGCCCATAAAAGCAAAGAAACTGTCTTGCAAAACACCCTCTGTTGCCAAGAATTCTAAGCAACGTGGAGGTTTCAAATTGTTCCTGGCCTACCACTTACTGTGTCTCCACCACCCACCAACACTTGCTTTTTTTCCCCCTTTACCTTTATGTCCTATAATTACCTGAAACAGATAGAGCTTCTCTGCCAGACTTTTGGCCAAGTACACGTCGATCTGGGAACAAGGGAAGAAGACTTAACCAGGAGACAGAACCCAATTCCCAACCTGCCCCGGGCACAAGCATGCTCCTCAAATTTCAGGGATAATGGCTCTGAGGCCATTTGGGGAAGACGAAATAGCTCAGCTGATGCTAAAAATAAAGGGAACCAAATCTCCAACCTGGGTATGTCCAGAGCCCCCTGCCCAGGTCCACCATAACCCAATAAAAACATACTCCGAGGCTGCCCAGATCAGGATGCATCCCAGAGGGCCCGATTAAACGCTTTTCTGATGAGGATGGGGCAGGGGAGGACTTCCTCCCTGTGCCCTCCATCACCTGTCCTGGATTGGCCTGTCTTCAGGTGGTGTGACCTGGCTCTTTCTTCTCAACCCTCACCGCCCCTGCCCCACCTGCAGTTTACCTTCCTGCTTCCTAGCTCTTCCTATGAACCATGTTCTCGCCCGCCTCCAGGCCTTAAGGATGAATGGAGGCTCATCAGGCACAGGGGAAGCATATGTGACGGAAACAGCATGTGCAAAGGCCCAGAGCCTCTAGGATATGTCTTGGTCTGGGCTGACTCTGGAACCACCGTCTGCATCTTGAGACCCCTTCCTTGTCAGTCTCGCCTCACAGATCCTAAGCTTCCCAAGGGCAGAACACTGCCTGGCTCCCTGCTGTCACAGCCCCCAGCACATCATGGATTCAGTGAACAACTGCTGAATGACCGAATCTGCATAAGAGCGTGAAGAAGAGGGAGCTGTCAAACCCATTCATTCATTCAACAAATAGTCACTGAGTATCTATTAATTGCCAGGCACTGGACTTGGCTTTGCAGACACAGCGGTGAACAGGACCAAATCCCTGCCCTCATGAGGCTTACACTTTAGTGGAAGGAAACTTATGTGTAGGGGCTGAGAGGTGTTGTGGCCAAACGCAAGGTATGGCCAAGGTAAGGGGCTAGGGAGGGTGTGCAGGAGAACGTCACATGAGGCAGGAGGGTCAGGGAATCCTCTCTGACAAGGTGATGCTGGATCAGACACCTGAAAGAAGTGAGGGGTCGGCCAGGCAGGTATGAGGAAGAGAGGATGCCAACAGGTCCCAGGCTGGCCTGAGGATGGATGGAAGGGACCCCGTCCCGGCAGAGGGTGGGGAACAGCAGTTACCTCTTGTATGACTGGGTCATCCTCTTCATTGGCCATACTAGGGGGGAGCCAGCCGCGCGGTCCTTGGACTCGATCTGCAAGGAGAGCAAGAGGCCTGGACCGTGAGTCAGTTATTCAACCAACACACCTAGGTACCCATTCTGCAAGCAGCCCTGCTCTGGGAGGGAGGAGCCTGAAGCAAACAGAAACTGATCTTATTTCTACATCTATCGTAGAGTCAAAAATGGACAGCCCATTATACACCCCGTCGGCCAAAAAACAAAAAGAAAGCAGGCAGAAACCACCAAGCAATGGGTGTAAACAGGTCACCACATGTCAGCTACACCCATGGGAAGGAATAAATGACCAGTTTTGGGAGTTTCTGACCACTCACAAAGAATTCACCACCAGGCAGGAGGATGGAGGCTGGCTGGTCCACAGCCATGATGAAAACACTCGAGAAGTAATCGGGGGCCATGGGGAATCTTTAGAGAGCCTGATGCACAGCAGGAAGAGCAGACAGTCCCAAGACTTGGATTCCAGGGTGACTCCATCTCTGATATTTGATTTTCAAGCTGACTTTGAACCCAACCCCGAGTGAGATGACCTCCTTTCTGTGGTTTTTCTCTGTGTGTGTGTGCGCACGTCTAAAAATGACCCTCTTCACATACATACTCTTCTCTTAATTGTCCCCATTTTATAACGAGGAGACTGGAACTCAGAGATGCTTTTATGTGTTTTACCCAAAGCCACACAGGAAGCAAGGGGACCCACTGGACCTCAATGCCAGGCCATCCAACTTCAGGTCGCAGTTACAGGTAGGGGAGTTCAGAGGAAGGAAGGGCCTTCCTGCTGGGGGAAGGGGCATTTGGGCTGGGCCTTGAAGGACAGAAGGATTTGGACAAGCCAGGATAGCAGAGGGGAAGAGGGACTCCAGGCAACAGGAAGCACTTCAAGTACCTGAAGGAGGGAAGGCGGCAGGTCGGCATGGTGGAGGGTGAGTACACTGTCCCTCAGTAACAGTGGGTAAGGGGGGATTGGTTCCAGGACCCTCAAGGATACCAAAATCTGTGGACGTTCAAGTCCCTTACATAAGATGGCACAGTATTTGCATATAACCTAAGCACATCGTATACTTTTCTTCAATAAAAAAATTTTTTTTTATTGGAGTATAATTGCTTTACAATGTTGAGTTAGTTTCTGCTGTACAATGAGGTGAATCAGCTATATGTATACCTATATCCCCTCTCCACTGGACCTCCCTCCCACCCCACACCCCCCAACCCACCCATCTCGGTCATCACAGAGCACCGAGCTGAGCTTCTCGCGCTTTATTTATAGCATGTTCCCGCTAGTTATCTATTTTATGCATGGTAGTGTACATACGTCAATCCTGGTCTCCCAATTTGTCCCACCCTCCCCTTCCCCCCCACACGTCCACACGTCCGTTCTCTACCTCTACGTCTCTATTCCTGCTCTGCAAATAGGTTCATCCGTACCATTTTTCTAGATTCCACGTATATGCGTTAATATACAATATTTGTTTTTCTCTTTCTGGCTTACTTCACTCTATATGACAGACTCTAGGTCCATCCACGTCTCTACAAATGACCCAATTTCGTTCCTTTTTTTTTTTTTTTAATTGGGGTATAGTTGTTTTACAATGTTGTGTTAGTTAGTTTCTACTGTACAGCGAAATGGAGTTCCCTGTGCTATACAGCAAGTCCTCATTAATTATCTATTTTATACATATTAGCGTATATATGTTAGTCCCAATCTCCCAATTCATCCCACTCCACCTTACCCCCTTGGTGTCCATATGTTTGTTCTCTACATCTGTGTCTCTATTTCTGCCTTGCAAACCAGTTCATCTGTACCATTTTTCTAGATTCCACAGATGTGCATTAATACACAATATTTATTTTTCTCTTTCTGACTTATTTCACTCTGTATGATAGTCTCTAAGTCCATCCACATCTCTATAAATGACCCAATTCCGTTCCTTTTTATGGCTGAGTAATATTCCATTGTATATATGTACCACATCTTCTGTATCCATTCATCTGTTGCTGGACGTTTAGATTGTTTCCACGTCCTGACTATTGTAAATAGTGCTGCAATGCACATTGGGGTACATGTGTCCTTTGAGTTATGGTTTTCTCAGGGTATATGCCCAGTAGTGGGATTGCTGGGTCATATGGTAGTTCTATTTTTAGTTTTTTAACCAACCTCCATACTGTTCTCCACAGTGGCTGTATCAATTTACATTCCCACCAACAGTGCAAGAGGGTTCCCTTTTCTCCACACCCTCTCCAGCATTTATTGTTTGTAGATTTTTTGATGATGGCCATTCCAAAGCAATCTACAGATTCAGTGCAATCCCTATCAAATTACCAATGGCATTTTTCACAGAACTAGAACAAAAAATTTTACAATTTGTATGGAAACACAAAAAGACCCCGAATAGCCAAAGCAATCTTGAGAAAGAAAAACAGAGCTGGAGGAATCAGGCTCCCAGAATTTAAACTATACTACAAAGCTACAGTAATCAAGACAGTATGGTACTGGCACAAAAACAGAAATATAGATCAATGGTACAGGACAGAAAGCCCAGAGATAAACCCACGCACATATGGTCACCTAATTTATGACAAAGGAGGAAAGAACATACAATGGAGAAAAGACAGCTTCTTCAATAAGTGGTGCTGGGAAAACCGGACAGCTACCTGTAAAAGAATGATATTAGAGCACATGGTATATTTTAAATCATCTCTAGGTTAATTATAATACCTAATACAATGTAAATAGTTGCCAGGCGCAGGGCAAATTTAGTTTCTGAGGTTAGCTGAATCCATGAATGTGGAGGGCTGACTGTAATTCAGCTGGGATGACCCTTCATATTCCCAAAGGGAGGGGATGGGCACAGTTAGAAAGGCACCTGGGCACCCTCCAATCTCAGCAGTTCCCAGACCTCTACTTTTAGGTAAGACCAGCTCGATTCTTGTCTTAGCTACCTAACATTTGAATGGTTTAATACTTAAAAGAACATAAATATTTTCACCATGGGATTCAATGGCATCTAAGCCCCCTGCCCCGGCCACCAAGCGGAGTCATCTCGCTTATTCCAGATATACATTCCAGGCGCTGAGAATGCTCAGGACAAAACAATGGCATCATCCTCAGTGCTTCTCTTCCTCTCGCCCCACACCAGCAAATCCTGTCAGCTGTGCCTTCTAAGTATGTCGGGAATCTGCCCACCCCCACTGCCACCTCCATCTCCTGCCCGCCTTAGAGCAGCAGCCTCCTAACTGGTCTCCCTGCTTCCACCTTTGCCTCCTACGGTCTTTGCTCACCCCACAGCCCACCCCACAGCCGGCAATCACATCACTCCTCCGCCCTCAAAGTCTTCCCATCTCACTCAGAAATAAAAGACAAAGTCTTTTTCATCCCATGTGAGGCCCTAGACAACTCCCTCCCTGACCCTTCTCCTTTCAGACGTCATCTCCCACAGGTCTCCTTCCCTCCCCCATCCCTCACCTCTGGGCTTTTGTAACTGCTCTACCAGCCCCCATAACCTCATGGCTCCCTCCTTCACCTCTTTCAGGTTTTTGCTCAGATTCTACCTCATAGCTAAGACTTTCCCCGTCCACCCAATTCAAAATCACAACACCCCGCCCCGCCAGCTCCTTCCCTGCTCTGGTTTTCTCCGTAGCACGTATCACCATGTGACAGTTTATAGCTCTGTATTTATTATCCATCCTCACCCCCACTGCCAATAAGTGGTAAACTACATGAAGGCAGAGATTTTCATCTATTTCGTCCCTTGCTGGCCCCCAGTGCCTAGCACACAGCAGGCACTCAATACGTACGTGTTGTCTGAATAAGTAAACCACAGGAATGCCATTTAATAGGGAGCTACCATAGGACTCTGAGCAGAGGAAGACAGTAGAGGGAAGCAGGCTACCTCAACAGTTCGGGATTAGAAGACTAGAAGAAAGTCATAAACCCCAAATGCCTGTTACCGCCCGGACAGAGGGCAATGCATGGGAGAGCCTGAGACCCCACCTCACCTGCCAAGGATCATAAACGTATGCAAAGTACCTACCTTCTCTCCAGCTGGCTCTGTGGACAACTGAGAGATTGGGGACTTCTGGGTGAACCAGGGAACCGACGTAGGTACTAAAAGGGTACGGCCTGGGAGGATCCCAAGACAGGCTTTCTCAGCTCTTTCTCTATTGGCCTCTCCCCAGTCAAGGAGGAGCTCAGGAAGGATGGTGCTCCTCCCTCCAGATAGAATATATGATTCGGTTAATGCAGGGATTATCACCTCCCTTCATCCTCCCAGGCAACATCATCCAACTCAGGGGCTTTCAAGTTTTTCAGCCTAAGACCCACAGTAAGAAATCCATTTCATATAAACGACCCGGAATATACATACAATTACCTCACTAAAACAAGGTTTCACATAACCATTCATTGTCCCTACTATATCTGATGCAGTGATGATTTTTATCCTCACTCATTAAAATTAAAAATACTGGTTACAAACCCCCTAAGCTGATTTCACATCCCACTAATAAATCTTGATCTGCAATTTGAAAAGTACTGCTTCAACAAGTCTTTCCTACCTCCAATCCTCCCAGAAACACCCAGAGCTATCCTTGCGGAAAAACAGATCACATCATTCCCCTGCTCAAAACCCTTCAACTGTCACATAGAATAAAATCCAAATTCCTTTCCATGGCCCCAGGGCCCCATACGATCTTGCTGGGCCTACAACAAGCTAAGCCCCAGCCTGTCTCAGGAGCTTTGCACACCACCTATTTTCCCCAGGTCTTTTCAAGGCTGGTTCCTTTGCACTAGTATCACCACCCCCACCCCCTCCAGGAACAGACAGGTTCCCGGACTATCCACCTTAAAGAGCCCCCCACCCATTTCCAGTCACTACCACATCCCCATTTTATTTCCTTCATGGTTCTTATCACAATCTGGAACTACCTAGTCTATTTGCTTATGTGTGTCTGTCTTCTGCACTAGAATGTAAGCTCCATGAAAGCCTCTCAGTGCTTCAACCATAAAATGGAGATGATTATATTTACTTCATCAAGTTGATATGGGGATTATTATCTTTTTAAAAAACTGAACAATGCCTGGCATGGAGTAAACACTCAGTATAGTACAAAGAATGATGGAGTGAATGAGTGCATGAAATCAGGCAGTTACAGACCTTTTACCCAGTGAGCCTAACTCAGCCCCATCCAGAGACGAGTGGCCTCAGGGTTTGGGCCTTGTGGACACTTGAGGATAGAGGTGTGGCCTATCCTCTCAGGCCACAAGACAAGCTTCCCCAGCAGCAGTGACCACCTTGGCCTCAACAGCGTGTCCTGTGGCCACAAGGGTACTCCCTGGTAGTGGCTCCACGCCATTGAGCACAGAAAACATCCCCTGCCAGGGGGCTGCTCAACAAACGGAAAGGGGACAAGAACACCAGATGAATCTAAGGAAGGGTCCAGAGCAGACGAGGTGCCTGAAAACCACAGCTGGGTGCATCAGTGCTGCACCCAGCAATCCAACCTGTCCGCCAATCAGAAAAGCAGAGGCAACTCCAAATAATCTCCAGTTACTAGAGGGAGGGAGACAAGGTGAGGACAATATACAATGTGAATTAAGAGGAAAGGGCCCCGGGGCAAATAGTCTCAAGGTCTGGATTCTTATTGGCTGTGTGCCCCTCGCACAAGGCATCTCCCTCTTTGGGTCACCCCAGTTTCCACCCCTGTTAAAAGGAGAAATGGCCTAGGGGCAGGAAGAATGAACTCAACTGAGTCGGACCCTCCCTTCTCTAAGGACTTAATACTCAATCTCATTTAATCTGCTCAATAGCCCTTATAGGGCTGTACCATCCCCAATTAAGAAAGTAGGAAACTAAAGTTCAGAGAGTAAGTAACCTACCCAAGGTCACAGGGCTGGAGAATGGCGGATTTAGGACACAAACCTGAGTCTAGCTGATGTCAAAGAGCCTTATTCTCATTCTTAACGACTATGCTGAACACTTTTTTTAAGAGGAGGCAGGATGGCATAGTGGGTAAGAGCCTGGACTCTAGAGCGGAACTGTGCAAGTTCAAATCCCAGGTCCGCTGTTTGCTACCCGTGGTCCACCCGGAGCAGTAGTACTGCTCACTATTTTCATCCCTAAAATGGGGATAACAAAAGTACCGACCTCAGAGGAATGTGGTATAAATAACCTATGGGAAGGTTTGTTACTACGTGGCCCAATGTTTTCTTCCAATATAAAAAGGCAGGAAACACAGCCACGAAACTAACTGCAACCTGGGGCTTCTCCCGTCTTACCCTATTGGGCCCTCACCACAAACCTATGAGGTAGGTAATTCTATTATCCCCACTTCACAGATAAAGAAACTGTGGCGACTGCTAAGATCTCCTCTTTCTGCCCCCAAGCCCAACGATTCTAAAGGTAACACAACAGAACGACCTTTTTTATTTACTGGTTTACGTGCTTACTGACACCTCCTCTGATCAAATGATCAGGGCCCTATCCGCCGCACGTAGCTGGCTCCCAGTTAGCCCTGAATGGTGGCCGGAATAAATGAATGAAGAATTCCGGGCCTAGCCGGACGGAAGCTAATCTGGGGCGAGGAGGGGGCCCGGGCACCCTTCCCCTGCCCATCAGGGCGGGCCGCCAGCCCCGAGCCACACTGTCCAATGGGTTTCGCCTCCCTCGCGGGTGGTCAGGCCCCCTTCTCACGCCCACCAAGCAGCCACTGCCACGAGCCGCCACGCCGGCAGGACATCGGCTGCCTTCGGACAGGTGCTCCCGTAGGAGGCCCGTCTGAGCCGGGCGGGGCAAGGTGGCTGGACCCTGAGTCACCGCCGGCAGCCTCGGCCGCGGCCTCACCGACTGCCGGGCCGAGGCGAGGTCGGAGCCCGCGGCCAGCCCTGGTCTACTGGGCCAGGCTGCCCGTCCTTCCCGCCCGAGTCCCGGGAGGCCGCCGGCCCCTTGGCACCGGGTGGCGCGGGCCTCCGGGCCTACGCGGCAGCCCCGCCCAGGTCCACCTCGAGAGTGCGGCCCGGCTCCAGCCTGGGCGGGCGCTGCCACATCGGCACTCACCTCTCCGACGGGCCCGCGCGCGGGCGGCGGCAACGGCCCAGGTACCCGCGGGCTACACAGGCGGCGGCGGCCCGGCTCTCCTCTCAGGCAGCGGCCATGTTGCTGGTGGAGAAACTCGGCGGACACGTGGGGGGAGCTAGCGGGGAGGGCCCTCGCGCTTCCTTTTACCCACAATGCCCCGCCCAGGCGCGCGCGGGCCCGCCCCCTCCACCGCTCCATTCATGCGGGCAGCCAGCCGCGCCTGGCAGCAGGGGGCGTCGTTGCAGCCGCGGAACAGAGATGAATACAGAACCAGACACGGAGGCAGCAGCAACAAAAAAAAACTCACTGTGGCAGCGGTGGGATTCGAACCCACGCCCCCGAAGAGACTGGAGCCTTAATCCAGCGCCTTAGACCGCTCGGCCACGCTACCCAGCTGTGTTTAGGCTCTTCTAGGAAACTACTTAATACATTTATTTGCAATTGCAGTTCATTTCTGTGGGAGTTTGTTTCATATGTGCTTTACCTTATCCCTGTAGAACTATTTTAGAACATGCCAGGTACTAAAAAGAAAAATATTTGCTCAAATATTTAGACCCATACTTCTGAACAGGTCTTAGAATGAAAAGCACTTTAAGAATCTGTATTCTGGGTAGGACGTTTAACTCGGAGACGTCAAGTTAACTCACATGGGAGAAATGATGGATTTCAGCAGTAACCCGCACCAGGGGCTTCAGAAGCCAAACCACGGGAACTGGTGGGGCAGTTTTCTCTAAAAAATTATGTGTTTTAATTTTTAGTTACACAAATACTATGTGAATTGTTGCAAATATGAAAACTTTGCAGATACAATACAAATGTTCTTTTACCTTTGGCGTCTATCGTAAGTCCGCAGAGGTAACCATTATACAGCTTAGCATACTGTATATCCTTCCGGATCTTCTACTGTGAATTTATATGGATATATATGGATATATTCATAATAGATATATCCATAGAAAATAGATGTTTTGGTTTTATTGTTATGGGTTTTTACATAAATATAAATATTATCATGCTGTTAGTATTTATCTGCAACTGTTTTTTCACCCGACTATGTTTTTTAAATATCTATTCATGTTGATATATAGATATTTAAAAATACAGAAAAAGTACAAAGAAAAAATAATCATCCATATTCCCACTACCTAATATTGGTGGCATTTCACTTCCAATTCTTTTCCTATGTATATGCTTTTTATTAAAAGTGTGAATACGTTGTCCTTTTAAAAATCTATTAAAAATATTAGACAATTACAAACAAAAAGAATTAGACTATTACAAATGAAAATATAACCCCTTCCCAAACATCTCCCTTGGCTATAACTATTATGAATTTGATGTGTATCCTTCCAATTCATTCTTATACTTTCATATCTATCTATCTATCTATCTATCCTTGTGTGTGTGTGTGCATACACCCATGAACAATACATAGTATGATCTTCTTTTTTTGCTTTTCATTTACATAAACCTTACTACGTTGTACCAATATCATTCTGCAACTTGCTTTTCTCCTCCAACATTATGTTTTTGATTTATTGTGACACATTTAGATCTAATTTATTCCATACTATGAATATGGACATTTAAGTTGTTTATATTAAGTTGTTATATTCTAGTTTCTGGTTAATATCCAGTTGGCAGACACCTTGATATTTGGGCATTCCATATTCCTCCTCTGCAGTTCCTCCTTAACCCATTTTTTTCTCCAGCTACCTTTAAAATAAGTATTGATATGCAAAGACTTCATTGTACTGGGAGAGTTTGTTACTTTTAAAGAAATCTTTAAAAAATACAGAAGCAGCCATCTCTCTAGGCCAGGCATTGTTGGGGGATCTATAGTTCTTGAGATCAATAGAAGCACTGATCTACTCACGGTGTTTCAGTACCAAGAGGCACTGTGTTTGTGAGTTATGTGGCGAGTTTTCCGAAAGGAAATATCCCCATGGTGGAAAATAATTGCTGGAATCTCCGCCTAATCCCACTTTTCTAGGAATTGCCTGACCAGCCCAGAGGGTGGGTCCACCCTCTGGGTAGCCACCATCCCCAAACCATGGCCAGTGGGCTCTATAGTAAACATAGGACAGAGGTTGGACCAATCAGATTCTCTTTTGAGAATCTGAACTGAGACATGGTGAGTTCCTGGTTTGTTATTTTCACTGTGTTAAGTGTTGGAGTTAGTCTCTGAGATTGACTGACTTGAACTAGGGAGAACGTGGGATTTGGGGTGGCCATATTCTGTGAGATGGACTGGAGAAGTAGAGAAAAATAATGATAACATGAGAAGAAGAGCAGAAAGTCATAGAGAAATTCTGATGGTTTTGTGGCTCCCAACTCAAGACTCTTCCCGGGGCCCAGTGGAATTCACATTCTTGGAGACATCCCTTTATCATTGTAATAAATTCCTCTTTTCTGCTAAAGATAGGGTTACCTGGTAGCTGTAACAAATGAACTATCCTTGCGTGGTAAGGGCTCAAACAGAGCTAAAGGTATTTCTGCCAGAACATTTGCAGCAATTCAGGTCTGTCCCTACCAGAATGCTTAACAGGGATGCAGGCTGATCCTGGAAGACAGAGCCCAGGGCCTCCTTTTGGGCATTTCTTGCAGACCTGCAGTCCCATTACATAGCTGGCTTATGAAAATCAGATGTGAAACTAATAAGCAGGAGAAGCAGAATGTTGCACCAGAACTCCTGGACTCACTGGTTCCCAGCAGCTTTATGTAAAAGGAGAAAGGGAAGGGCTGAAACCCTGACTGTCCCTTGGCATGTCTGCTCTGTCCCTTGAGGTGGAGGGGGGAAGGACAAGCACCACAGATCAAACACTGCCCCTGTCACCCACCCTCAATCTAGAGGCTGTCAGGTGAAGGGTGTCTGTCTCCAGATCATAACCCCTCAGCTGTGGGCAGTGGGGATGGACCCCCTGGGGGCTCTGTCCTGGAACCCCTCCAATCTTCGCTCCCTTGCCCCTGCAAAAGGAAAATCACCCCAAACCCGGTCTGAGACCAAACTGCACTGCATGAATCTCCTTCTGGAAAGAAATTAACATTCCTGATCAGATGCTTAACGATTTTTCTTATGAAATTTACTAGCATTAAGATTTATACTGGGAAACTTGTTTTCTACCCATCAACCAGCTGCCTGTTGTTTGTCAGTCAAGAGAGTAGTGAACTTTAATGGAACGTTCCCTCTCTCTCTCTCTCTCTCTCTCTCCCCCTCTCTCTCTCTCCCTCTCTCTCCCTCATCTAACAATGATGATTTAATCATTCTCTCGTCCTACCAAAATAGAGGTCAGAAGAATGGTCACCCTTGTTGGGGGTGGGGAGTGGGGCTGAGGGAGCTTTCTAGAGTTCTGCAAATGTTCTAAAATTCAGCAAGCTCTACACTTAAGATTGTACAGTTTACTCTATGTAGGTGATACTGTAATAAAAGGTAATTTTTTAAAAATGTCCCTACCGAGTGTGGATCTGTGAACTAGCCTCCATGAGGAGTTACACTGGCAGGAAGGCTATAATAAAATTTTGGCATAGGCTTGCAAAAAAACCATTTGAAAAGTTTTCCTTAACACTTGCCTCTAATCTTCAGGGCCCTTTTCCTCTTCCTCCCCAAAGGGAATACTCTCTGAGTGGGAATTTGTTGTTTTTGTCTTCCCAGAATCCATCCCCCACTTTTCTGGTTCCAATGCTGATTTTCCTTTGAGGAAACACTCCTCCCTGTCGTTTTTTTTTTTTTTTAAATTTTTATTGGAGTATAGCTGGTTGTCAATGTTGTGTTAGCTTCTGCTGTACAGCAAAGTGAATCAGTTATAAATACATATATCCACTCTTTTTTAGATTCTTTTCCTATATAGGTCATTACAGAGTATTAAGTAGAGTTCCCTGTGCTATACAGCACGTTCTTATTAGTGATCTATTTTATGTATAGTAGTGTGTATGTGTCAATCCCAGTCTCCCAGTTTATCCCTCCCCACCCCACCACAACCCCCCTGTGGTCTTCAAGGAACTGTCAATCTAAGTACGGAGTGGGCAGGCACAAGATCCAAATTAGGCCACTCGGAGGCTTTATCCTGGAAATCTGAATCTGGACACCAGATACAAGGATTTTTAGCTCACTGGTGGGGCTGGGAAGGAAACTTCCAGACTCTTATCTTCTGCTAGATCCCCACATTTGCCCTGGGACCGCCCTTTCTGAGGCCTATTTCCCTTTTACCTTCTAGTATATAAACTACCTCCTTCTCAAAAAAATTGCTTCTTCGCTGATGTTGGCTAGCGTTAATTTCTGTTACCTGCAACCAAGGAAACCCCCTGATCACCTAGGCCTCCCCAAAAGGAACCTTGTTTTTGCAGAGACAGTTTAGTTGCTTTTGCAGAGCACACCCCCTCAACAAGGTGACCAGGCCACTTCTGTGAGGAACAAACGCTTAATTAGAAGGAGAACTGGGACCCTGGAGTGAACTAGGACCCTCCCTGGTGGGCCACATGCAGTCATCTTACACCTTGACCACTTAAAAGTCCACAGAAATGGACAGACCTGAGTGAGATCTCCTGTGTTGAGTCAAGTTAAGCTGAAGGCTCCACTACTGCTGTCACCCTTCCTTCGATACCTTTAAGTTTCAGCTGTTCAAACACACTCCTGTGTCCTGTGCTGGAGGATCATGGGAATAATGCAGCAGCAGCCACAGTTGGCATCATTTATGTTGAAACTATGATGGTGTTTGAGCTTCAAACCTCCACCCTTCCTTCTTGAAGAATAAAAACATTCTTATCAAATACTTTCGCTATGGGATACCTTTAAGCCTCATTTTTCTCATCTGTAAAATGGTCACAATAATACTGAGGTTTGTTGCAGGGTTAGAAGGTGACTGTGTACGTCCAGCCCAATGTCTGGCATGCCCTATATCATTATTTCTAAGACATTTTTTTCCACATTTTAATATCTCTAAAATTGACCTGCATCTTATGATCGATGGCATACAGTTTATTTTCAGTGGTTTTTTTCTTATTAATACAGAAAATAACGGTGCATCTTAACATCAGTGGTGTCTTAGATTCAACAAAGCATAGTAGCAGATGCTCAATCTATGAATTACCATAATGAATTTTTAACTTAGCAAATTTAATTTAGTATTTTTAGCTTAGTAAACATTTAAAATTCTTACTTTGAGCTCTGCAAGCTGTCAATCTCTAGAGAGGAAACAGAGCCTCCTGCCAATTTGCCCCCTGCAAATTTCTCTTGCGGTTTCTTCTCTAGCTGGACATACTGGCAAGGGAATTCTTGAAAATGAGGTTCAGCTTAGCCAAGTTGACGTCTAGAACCACCACAGGCTATCACTGAAAGCCTAGCGAATGCTGGCACTAGCCTATGGAGTCAGGCTTTATGAGATGGAGGTCAAGATAACTGAGAGATTGTACCAATTTTCTAGGAGCCTGGCAGGAAGAGGACCAGACATAAAATGTAACAGGAGGCTGTGTTACTCCAAAAATATCGCAGGATCGGATGATGTGAAAACCTTCACGGAACATTGGACCATGACACCATTCGCATCGGGATGAGCTGCAATGAAGGAAACATCAAATCTACTAAAGGAAAGACAGTTTGCTTGATTCTATGTAAGACTCAAAGTGGTATAAAACATGGCCCTCTCGTTATGGAGCTTACCATCTCATGAGGAGCTAAGGCACATGCAAGTGAAAAATTAAATGCTGAAAAATAAACGTGTATACAAAGTAATAATAAATAAAATTCTTACTTTGATAATATTATCAAAGTTCTTCATGTGTATATCAATTCTACAAGGCTTGTTATCAAAATAAACAGTACGCCTACTCCTTCCACTCCAGGCAACCACTTTCAACTTTTAGCCGATCCTTCTTGTGTTTCTCTCCATATGTCTAAACAACATATTGCTGCTTTTTTTGTTTCCTCCCTCCCTCCCTCCCTCTCTCTCTCTCTCTCCCTTTCAACTTTAGGCCTTTCCTATTGACTTCCTGCTAAGGAAGATAAGAATTTAACCTTAATCATCCCACCTCTGCCATCACAAACACCTCAACCCTCCTAAAAGTGTTGTCTTGTAATTTCATTTGAACAATAATTAGTAAATGCTACTCACTAAGTTTGAGCTTAGCTATGTACTCAACTATGATTATTTTTCCTTTTCTGGAAAGTATTTTTACCTTATTCTTTACTTAATAATTACCTTTAAAAACATGTACCTACTTTCTATGAATTCATCCCTAATTCAACTTCAAACTGTCCATCCTTGCCACACAGACACATGAGGTGTTCTATCGCTTCAACTTTTTGAAGACGTGTCTCCCACAGCATCCTGACAGGGGCCCTAGACTCTAGGTTTATGGTAAGACCACCATGTTGAGATGGCCCTTCACCCTCACCTGGGCACTGACTTTTCCTCACTCTTATGCTGGACCTCACACATTTCTTGTTATTCCCCCAACACTGGCCTTCCTTTGATAGAGCAACTCTTCCAGTGGCTTCCGGAGGAACGGTATGTGAGAGGTTACTTTCTTGAGAATTTACATGTCTGAAATTGTCTTTATTTCACCCTTATGCTTCATTAATAGTTTGGGCATATGATTCTAGGTTAAAGTGTATTTTCCCCAGAATTCAGAAGCCATCAGCTTCCAACTTCCAGTGTTACTGTTGAGTTGTCTGATATTATTCTGATTCTCAGTTATTTGTATGAAACTTGTTCTTTCCCTCTGAAAGCTTCCGGGATCTTTTCCCTGTCCTCAATGTTCTGAAATTTCATGAAGATGAATCTTGGCATAGCTCTAATTTCATCAGTTGTGCTAGATACTTAATGGGCCCTATTGTTCTGCAGACACACATCTTTCAGTCCCAAGAAATGTTCTCAACATTTTTTAAAGACTCTCTTGGGGAACTTCCCGGCGGTGCAGTGGTTAAGACTCTGCACTTCCATTGCAGGGGGCATGGGTTTGATCCCTGCTAGGGGAACTAAGACCCCTGCATGCTGCGCAAAAAAAAAAAAAGATTCTCTCCCCTCTACTTTCTCTAACTCTGTTTTAAGTTAGGCTCCTAGACTTACAAAACATTTTTTTCTTTTATTTTAATTAAGACTACTACATTTATTTTTTTCCAATAGATACTACTTAGTATTAAGAGCTCTAATTCTTTGGAACTAATTTCCTTTATAATTGGAAAAACTAAAATTGTTCATGAATCAGAAAGAAATATATGTAGGAAGAAAAACAAATGGATACCTCAAACGGCTCATAAAAGGAAAAAGAAACAAACTCAGTCCTAACCAGACTTATGAATTCCTTTTGGTGATCTTAAATACTGATAAGTATGTCAAGGTAGGAGAAAAGAAAGCAAACCTTTCTGGAACCTTCATTGTATTACAATGAAAGCATTTGCTTACTTCTAAATGATTTGCATACTGGTAGGACTGAGTTACACTTCTTTACATTTTAATCTATATGCTAAATATAATTCAGTAAAAATGTTATCTATAGCTACATGCACGCTTACTTTCTAGTAAAAGGCTATATGAAAATTTTGACTTTGAAACTAGGATCGTAGAATTCTGGTTCTAAATTTTAAAAAGCCAAGGAAAGACCATTAAAAACTACACATACATAATCTTAGGCTGTTCTTAGCTAATTTCTCCACAAAGCAAAAATGGTAACAATGATAATGGTTCCATCGTGGAACAGTTGTACAGCCCAGAGTGCGTGCTCCTCTAGCTCCTAGAATTTCCTCTCCTATTCTTTAGCTTTTTTGTTCTTTTGTTCCACTTCCTGGGAGACTTCCTCAACTTCATTTTCCAGCCCTTCTATTAAGTTACTCATTTTTGTAAGGGTATATTCGATTTACAAGAGCTCTTTGCTGTGTGATTTTTTTTAAAAAAAAATCTTTATAATTGCTTTACAATGGTGTGTTAGTTTCTGCTGTATAACAAAGTGAATCAGCTATACGTATATATATATCCCCATATCCCCTCCCTCTTGTGTCTCCCTCTCACCCTCCCTAAGCCACACCTCTAGGGGGACACAAAGCACCAAGCTGATCTCCCTGTACTATGTGGCTGCTTCCCACTAGCTATTTTACATTTGGTAGTGTATATATGTCCATGCCACTCTCTCACTTTGTCCCAGCATACCCTTCCCCCTCCCCATGTCCTCAAGTCCATTCTCTATGTCTGTGTCTTTATTCTTGTCCTGCCTCTAGGTTCATCAGAACCGTTTTTTTTAGATTCCATATATGTGCATTAGCATACGGTATTTGTTTTCTCTTTCTGACTTACTTCACTCTGTATGACAGACTCTAGCAAGACCTGTATGCAGAAAACTATAAGACACTGATGAAAGAAATTAAAGACGATACAAACAGGTGGAGAGATATACCATGTTCTTGGATTGGAAGAATCAACATTGTGAAAATGACTATACTACCCAAAGCAATCTACAGATTCAATGCAATCCCTATCAAATTACCAATGGCATTTTTCACAGAACTAGAACAAAAAATTTTACAATTTGTATGGAAACACAAAAAGACCCCGAATAGCCAAAGCAATCTTGAGAAAGAAAAATAGAGCTGGATGAATCAGGCTCCCTGACTTCAGACTATACTACAAAGCTACAGTAATCAAGACAGTATGGTACTGGCACAAAAACAGAAATATAAATCAATGGAACAGGATAGAAAGCCCAGAAATGAACCCATGCACATATGGTCACCTTATCTTTGATAAAGGAGTTAAGAATATACACTGGAGAAAAGACAGCCTCTTCAATAAGTGGTGCTGGGAAAACTGTGTGAATTCTTAGAATCGCATCTTGATCCTTTTTTCATGGACACGTTATTTTATCTTAGGATATTGATAGTTTTTTATTACTTGAAGTTTTCTTCTCCAGGCATATTGTTTCCTCCCAGATGCTGTCTGCTCTTGGTTCTATTTGTCTGTTATATGAAATGCCTTCCTTACATATGGATCTTTGGGTGCCTGTTCAAGTTTAAGAACAGGGCTCTAATATGTTATCTGGGAATTTCTGTAGGTGTGGGTGGGACTTGGTGGGTGAGCCTTTTTTTGTGAGGTGCTCTGGCCAGCCTGTTTCATTAGGGGGAAGTACCTTAAGTCTTTTATTTTAGGCTAGTCAAATTCCCAAGAAATTTCTTCAATTGTCTGCCTTCCGCCAGGAGGGACAAAGTCAGCTGCCAGTGTCTGGGAGCACAGGGGGAAAGAAGGCTGGTGGACACTCTACACCCAATACAGAAACTTCCACCAACCTTCCTTTCAGTAGAGTAGCCTCACTCTCTACTGTGCCTGGTGTCCTAGGCTTCTGCAGGGTGATGGAGGGGCAGCTGGCTGGCTACACAGGGGACCTGAGTGGGTCTAGAAGTCTGATGCTTTGTCTTTCAACTGAACCTACATTTTTAGCCCCATTTCACTCCCCCTTCCAGAGGTTCCTTGTGCCAATTCTTCAGCCTTTGGCAGGGGTGGGGGTGTCTTCAATGATGAAAACTGGCTTCTTAGATTTTCCTACTGCTGACCTAGGATCCAGCCTTCTTGGGTCTGCTAACTCAATCACAGTCTATCTGCTTTCCAGCATCCAAAATTTTGTTACTGTTGATGACTCTTCCTTTTCACCCTCATGGGCTTATGCCATTAAGAAAATCTCTTTCCTGTCATTTTAGTGGAGACTTCGGAGCAAATGCACCTAAATATGTGTTCAATATACCATGTAGTTATGGTATATTGTTCAAATTTCTAAAAATTATTAAAATTTTTAAAGAAATTCTCATACCAGTAACGAAGATTTTCTTAAGTTTTAGATCACAAAGCATCTTTAACATGCATTTTCTTTGAAACTGATAACAACTATGTAATGGTAAAGATTATTGTTTTATAGATGAGAAAAACCAAGAAAAACGAGAGGTACACATCCTTTATTTAAAGCAAACAGAAAACGTATGTGCCAAATCTAGAAGTTTTTTTTATAAGAATTTATTAGAAATGTTAAAAATCAAGAAACCTTGCATAAAAAAATCCAATTTTCAGCAGCTTGAAAAATTGGAAAATGGGGCAACACTGGGCCCACACTCCCCATGGGGACAACCATTTGGAGCTGAATCTGGGCTGCCTCTTTCAAGTAGGGCTGAGCCCTCCAATTCACCCCCACCTCCACCCAGCTACTTCACTCATGTGTTACCAGGAGACATTTGTTTTGTTTTGTTTTGCGGTACGCGAGCCTCTCACTGTTGTGGCCTCTCCCATTGTGGAGCACAGGCTCCGGACGCGCAGGCTCAGCGGCCATGGCTCACGGGCCCAGCCGCTCCGCGGCACGTGGGATCTTCCCAGACCGGGGCACGAACCCGTGTCCCCTGCATCGGCAGGCGGACTCTCAACCACTGCGCCACCAGGGAAGCCCACCAGGAGACATTTGAATTTGAGGCCAGAAAGAAAGAAACCACTTTATTTGGAAAGGCAAAATGGAACTCAATATATATGCAAAAATAAATCTATAATGCAAGCCACTTCTCTGGGTCCACCCAGTGTCCACCTTGTCTAGGTTAAAGGGGTACCTCAGAGATGAGAAAAGTGAGTAACAGGCACAAATGCAGAGAATATGCATATTTTGTCTCCTTTCCCCCACACAAGCTGCATATACTCATGTAAACATTTTTGATTTGTAAAACATGTCTAGTACTGCAGACAAATGTGCTGGGACGAAAGGAAATGAAGTCACTAAAACAGCAACAACAGTAATTTACCTGGCTTGGTTCATCAAGGTCGCATTTGATGATAAATTCCCACAGGGCCTCAGGTGAGGAGGAGGGGATAAGGATATCCAGGTGCACAGGGGTTATGGATTTTTTCCTACTTACATCCATAAAGGCTGCTCTTTTTCTTTTTAAACCTACAGCAAAACTGAAAGAGACATTACACTGCAGTTTAACTTTAAATTTTATTCCCAGGATCCTCTAAATAAAAGCAGCTCTCAAATCCTAGCTCCAGCTTAGCCTCTAACCAGCAGGGTACTTGGAAAGAGTCTACCTTTCAGAATCGTGGATTCTCTATCTGTGATTGAAGATGCAAATTACATCCCCGACTCTGCTAATCTCCTGGACCTTCCCCTGTTTCTTGCACCTGAAAAGAGTCTCTGATGGCTCCCCAGTTGGGCTGGAATATCCTGGGGTTTTTTTGCTTTTTTTTTTTTTTGGCATGCCTAGCATTTGTGGAAAAAGAAGATGCCCTAACCAGCTTCAGAAGGCACAGAACTAGCTTTTTAAAGTGGAGTAAGTTCTGCTGGCTCAGAAGGATCTCAGTATTTTGCAGCTCATTTTGCTCTCAATGGTCCTTAAAGAAGCATTTGCCTAGCTATCCCAGCCTCCTGCAGAAGGGGACTGCCCTGACATTAAGGCCATGTGAGTGGGTGGAATTACAGGGGTGACCGGTCAAGCCAATCCAGACAAGGAATCATTAACCGGTTGGAGGAACCAGAGCCACAAAGAGTGAGTGCTGTGACTAGGGCTGGTTCTCCATTGTTCATGAATTTACTGAGTGCCTACTCTGTGCTAAGGCACTGTTTTTAAGCACTGGAGACCAAAATAAAAATTGAGATGACTCTTGCCCTCAGGGTTTAATATAGTAGCTCTTAAGTCAGGATTAGAGCAGGGGTTGGCAAACTATAGCCCAGGCAGGCTGTTTTGTCAATAAAGTTTTATTGGAACGCCAGCCATGCTCATTCGTTTAGGTATCGGCCACCGATGTTTCTGCACTACAACAGCTGGGCTAAGTAGTTGCAACAGAGACCATATGGCCCGCAAAGCCTAAAATATTTACTACTTGCCCTTTACAAAAAAGTTGCCGATACCTGCGTTAGAGGAAAGCACTGACATATAACTAAGAAATGAGACAGGTAGTCAGGGAACATAAATGATTTGCATAATAAAATCTCAAAGAGCAAGGAGGCTGGTTGAACTAACAAAAGCATGAATTTTATGAAGCTTGACACCTTTGAAGAGATAAGTCAAAATAAAGTTGCTTCTAAAATGCAAATTAACTATATGCACTGGTTTAAAACACACAAACAACTTAAGGCAAGCCAACCACTTGATCTGTGCAAACGGAAAAAGGGATCAGTTCCAACTTCTAAAGGAAACTGGTTGTGATGAGTCCAAATACAAAAACAGGGATACTGTCATTTACAGGTGCTCTACAGGATTTTTCAAGGGTAATTTTGACTCTGCTTGATTTTTCCTTTAGGGCACACTCTGAACTTTGGAACCTAATGCATGCACAGGGTCATGACTTCACAGTACTTAACACTAACATGCTAAAGCACCTGTCTTAATGAACAGGTAAGAATGGTTTGTATGGAAATTTCCTGGAGGCCCAGTGGTTAGGACCCTGAGCTTCCACTGCAGGAGGAACCGGATTCAATCCCTGGTCGGGGAACTAAGTTCCCACAAGCCGAGTGGTGCGGCCAAAAAAAAAAAAAAAAAAAGAATGGTTTGTATGTTACGCTCTGTTTTTTTTATGTTTTCATTTTTAAACAAAGGAAGAGAGGCTGCTTTAGTAGCACTTGGGGTTGATCAAAGCAGTCTGTTTTCTTTGCTATTTGAAACACCAACTGGAATCAAACTGGTGTTAAATCTGAATTCCTTCTAAAGAGAACGCTCATTAAATACAGAGAGCCATAGCCTGGCCCTGGGGAAACCACTGGAATTAATGAGTGTTTATAGTTCTTGCCCTTTCATTCTCCAACAGCTTAGACAAATCTCAAGGGACCGCTGCTGAAAGCATCCTGCTGCAAAAAAGAAGAAAATCACCAAAAGCTTCAAGCAGAAAATGCCAAGGACAGGGGTTGGGGAGCGGATTCTTCATAAGAACACCAGGTGCTAAGAGAATACGGAGGAATACGGTACAAAGGGTACTTCAGTATATTGTGGATGCTGCCGCTGAAATGCAGGGCACATGTCCGCTTGGAGGACAGGCTCCAACTTTCCAAGCCACTGTCCTTACATGTAAAAGCTCTGAGGTGCACCCGAAAAGGCGCACAGTAGCTGATGCAGGAGTTAGAGGTAGTAAAAGTGTGCATATAAAAACCAAACCTGTTTTGTAAAGCCCACTGTAGACAGCATGCTTCAGAATAGAATTTGGCTGTATTCCAGAAAATAAGCTTATTTTCAGGAAGGACATTAAACTAAAAGATTAGAAAACATGGGAATTCCCTGGCGGGCCAGTGGTTAGGACACGGCACTTTCACTGCTGAGGGCTGGGGTTCAATTCCTGATTGGGGAACTAAGATTCCCCCCCCCCAAAAATAAAACAGTGTGCGGGTCTTCTCCCATGGTAGAAGGGGGCCGGGGTGATGTACAGTCTCACATCCACCAAAAAACACCAGCACACTTCCAAATGCTCTAAGAAGGCTCTGCACTAAGTCACGACACTACATGCCCCGTGGAAAGTTAACGTGCAGCTCTACTGTACCCCATTGCATCCTTACTCAGGAAACACAGGCTCTGTGGTCCTGAGATTTCAGCCCAGCCTGAAAAGGCTGATGAGCAAAGCCTTAGTATTTTCCATCCAGGAGAGAAAAGATACATTTTCTTACATCTCATGACAAAAACCAACAATAACAACAACAAAACACAGAAGAAGAACCTCAGAGAGATATGTTGGTTCATTAGGCTGCTTTTTCAATCCCCCTCCCCCAAAATGCTGCCCTAGGGGACAGCTGCAGTGTCTCCACTGGTAGCAAAGACATTTTCAAGAGTCAACAATAAAATACAAAAGTTGATTTACAACACACTAAAAATATTTGCCTCCTCCGGCCCCAAAACAACCCTAAATAAGTAAAGAAGTCTTTTTCTTTCCCCCACTCCTAGCCCTTTAGCTTGCGACTGGCTGGCAGTGATTTTTCCAGCAAGCTATTCCTCCATCTGTGCCCAGGCCTCCTCGGCTTTCTCGTAGTACTGGTTGGCCAGCCGGCCCTTCATGGCTTCCATTGCTGCCTCGGCTGCCTTGGTGTACAAGTCGCCTGAAAGAAAGTGAAGGGGTGAAGCACCTGTTATTTTTGCCACCCAGTGTCCCCGACCCCCTCTCTAGAAGATCGCCCTGAGGTTACCCTTTCTTGCCTCTCCCTCCACATAACCTGGTTGGGGCTCTGGGTGGGCATGTGATTCAAGCCTGGCCAATCAAAGCACTTTCTCATTCCCCACCAGGCCACAGGGAGTGGTCCACATTTAGGCACAGCCAATCAGAGTGAGCCATCTCAATAAGCACAGTGATTGGTTTAGGGATGGGTAGGTGATTCCAACTGAGCCAATGAGAATCAGGCTGAGGGCTTTTACAGGGCAAATTGGGAACATATGAAAGTAGAAAAGATAAAGTATAAGAAATAAAAATTATGAACAACCTCACGTCAGTTCTGGACAGGTTTTGCCACCAAATGAATTTGTGCAAAACATATAAAAACACTTGGTTTTCAGAGCTTTTTGGATTTAGAAGTTTCAAATAAAGGATTGTAGAGTTGCAGTATTATTTGCTTGATTTTGTTACACCACCTTAAAAAATAACTTTTAAACTTAGCCTCATCCTATACCTGTGAAATCAGGAGCTCAGTATGTCTATCATGTTATTTAAAAAAATACATATAGGGACTTCCCTGGTGGTGCAGTGGTTAAGAATCCACCTGCCAATGCAGGGGACACGGGTTCAATCCCTGGTCTGGGGAGATCCCACATGCCGCGGAGCAACTAAGCCCATGCACAACTACCGAGCCTGCACTCTAGAGTCCGTGAGCCACAACTACTGAGCCTGCACGCCACAACTACTGAAGTCCACGCACCCTAGAGCCCGCACACCACAACTACTGAGCCCGCGTGCTGCAACTACTGAAGCCCGCGTCCCTAGAGCCTGTGCTCTGCAACAAGAGAAGCCACCGCAATGAGAAGCCCACGCGCTGCAAGGAAGAGTAGCCCCCGCTCATCGTAACTAGAGAAAGCCCGCATGCAGCAACGAAGACCCAATGCAGCCCCAAAATGAAAAAGTTAAAAAATAAATACACATATATATATTTCATATATATATAAAAGTGTGAATCAACTGATGAATGTATAAACAAAATGTAGTATCTATACAATGGAAGATTATTCAGCAATAAAAAGGAATAAAGTACTGATACATGCTACAACATGAATGAACCTTGAAAGAAGCCAAGACACAAAAGGTCACCTATTATACGATCCCATTTATATGAAATGACCAGAATAAGTAAATCTATAAAGATGAAAAGTAGGTTAGTGGTTGCCAGGGATGGAGGGAGGGGGAAATAGGAAGTCGCTGCTAACAGGTACCAGGTTTCGTTCTGGCGTAATGGCAATGTTCTGGAATTAGGTAGTGCTGATGATGGCATCATACTGTGAATATACTAAAACCCACTGAACTTTACACTTTAAAATGTTGAATTTTATGTTATGAAAATGTCAGCTCAATTTGTGAATTAAAAACAAACCTCCCAAACTCCTAATATTTGACTATTAAAATATAAAAATGTTCGTCTGCATACCAACTGCATAAAGCCCCCTTCTAAGCCAGCATTATATGGGTATCCAGCCTGGCAAAAATACAGGGCCAGTACAAATCTTTCTCCCAACCAGAACTGAAAGAAGAGACTCAGTCTTGCATGTTGTTGTAACTCCCAGCGAGACAGGAATTACGTCTCTCACTGTCTAGCACCGTCCCACCCCAGCGGCAGGTCTGCCAGGCCCTACCTGATCTCTGCGGGTTCTTCTCCAGCCCGTAGCCGCCTGTGAACAGCATCTCTGCCTCCCTGGCCAGCAGCAGGTACCGGGGCTCATCGTGCATCCCATCATACTCCCCACCTTCATCACAGTCAGTTGTCTCCAGGGCAGTGTTGTACCAGAGTAGAGCCTCCGGCCAGCTTTGGGACCTTGCCAAGAGACACAGAGGAAAAGAGGGAAGTTACCATAGCAGCAAGGCAGGAAGGAGGAGGCCCATCAGCAGGCAGGGTAAGTCAGGAATCCCTATGGGGTCACCACCTCTGACTCAGGACCCATAGGACCCAATGCCACCACATCTAAAGGGTGTCATTTACATTGTAGATTTACATATTTATTACAATAGTGGTCAAGCAGTTTTCCCTAAAAAAATTGGGATAGTACAACAATTTTCCAACAGATGGAAGTAGAGCATCTTGAAGAAGGGGAACATTTTCCTCATTTGCACAAAATCACCCTATGGGAATTCCCTGGTGGTCCAGTGATTAGGACTCAGCGCTTTCACTGCCGTGGCCCAGGTTCAGTCTCTGGTCGTGGAACTAAGGTCCTGAAAGCCGCATGGTGAGGCAAAAATAAAAAAAAAAATCACCGTATGGGTGATTTTTGCATTAGCAGTGGCTGGTATCCCAGCCAATTTGCCCTGTGACTCACACAGGAGAGAAGGTGGGTGGGGGACTCTTTGTCGAGGCCTCCAGAACCTTCTCACAGCAGTCATTCAGCCCCATCTTCTGCTCTGCCTCTTCCGGCCAGCTCTAGCTCTACTCCAGCAAATGCAGTTTACCCGGAAGAGCTGACTTCCCTCTTCTGGCTCTGCCCTCTACCCTCAACCCTTTCTCCTACTGCAGCACATGAATGGCCAAACCACCAAGGGCGTATGCTGAATTCAAGTTCCAGCTGAATCTGAACAATACAGAATAAAGAGCAAACAGGGCAGTGGGCTGTTTTCCTTGGGGTGTACTAATGCATATTACCAAACATGTGAGTAACTATTTAGAGTGCATCAGGAAGGAGTAAAGAGAGACACAGAGAAGAAGGTCTATGGGCCTCATGAAACGTTCCAGGAGCAACAGCTATATATATATATATATATATATATATATATGGACCTGGCTCTACCCTCCGGTCTTAGCTCCTGTCAACCTCCTCCCATGCCCGGCTCGTTGGGTCACGTTCTCCTCCCCGAACGCTCCAGCTCCTGTCGGCTTTTGCACCTGCTGCTCCCTCTGCTTAGAACGTCCTTCCTTCAACTCTTCCCATACCTGGCTCCTCACCTCTCCAACCTCAGCTCAACTTCTTCAGAGATGCTGTCCCCAAACACCCTATTTCTTATAATTACCTCAATCTGTTCATCTCCTGTTTACCTACTTACTTGCTTATTATGGTTTCCCTGACTAGAACATAAGCCCCAAGAAGGTAGGGACCTTGTCTGTTCTATTCGCTGCTGCATTCCCAGGGCCTGGCAAACAGCACAGCCTCTCTAAATGTCTGTTGAAGTGGCTGGCTAGGATGGTGTCAGGAGATAACCCTGACTCCATTTTATTTTATAAAAAAGGGAAGTTATTTGAAAATTACTGGTGACACACCCAAAAAACCAGGGTTTTAACAGTGGATTGGAAGCCACTGAACTACATGATCTCACTTCTTTCAGCTCTGACCCTCCCCAGTCTTGAAGGGCAAGGCAGAATCCCCCCAACACATTAAATGTAAAAGGAGGGAAAGGGCCTACTCTCTCCCAACCCACCCCTACCCAGCTCTGCACCCAGCAGTTATGAGCATGCCTACCCTGCCTTGCAATTTCCAATGACTCTTCCTTGTCCTATTAGATGGTAACTTCTAAGGGGGTCAAAACCCCTTAACATGCAAATAGCTGACCCTCAATTAATGCTCCCTGAATGGAAGAGGCTGGAGCTGGTTGGAATGAGGAAGAAGAGTAAGAAAAAGACTATAGCAGAAGCTATAGAAGAAAATCTTGATAGATTTAACTACAAAATATTAAAAACCAGCATGTCCCCAGACCCAATAAACAATGGTCGTTGTGTGGCACATGTGCCATCCCCTGCCCCCCCAAATCTATGATAGCCAGCTCTCTCTTTTTTTGGCCACACCTTGCGGCATGCGGAACTTCCCACACCGAGGATCGAACCCATGCTCCCTGCAGTGGAAGCGCGGAGTCTTAACCAAAGGACCACCAGGGAAGCCTTTTTTTTTCTTTTTTTAAAAAAATTTAACACTATCTTTTTTTTTTTTTTTTGGTAGCCATCTCAGAAAATTTTTTAAAAGCCAACTCATATACCAGAGTTAACAGTCTTAATATATTAAAATTTTTAACAGGGAATTCCCTGGTGGTCCAGTGGTTAGGACTCCATGCTTCCACTGCAGGGGGGCATGGGTTCAACCCCTGGTTGGGGAACTAAGATCCTGCATGCCACATGGTGGTGGTGGTGGGGGGGAATACATATATATATATATATAAAATTCTTACAAATCAAAACCAAAAATCCTATTGTCTCAAATTAAAAAGAGAAAGTAGACAGAGGACATAAAGAGAAAACACATACAGCAAAGATTTTTTTTTAAGGGCCTCAGATACAGATATTCAATGCCCAGCTCCAGCTCCCCCCACCCATGCGGTGGTGCTTCCCCACTGCACTCAGTGGGCACCACAGATGTTGGCATTTGATCGGACACAATTGTGTCGTGTCTGTTTTGTTTACCTCCCCTCTACGCCAGGGTAATTCTGGATCCCTAAGAAGCAGGCTAATGTACAGTCTGCTGGAGGAGAGGTGAAAAGACCTACGTTGTGGCTCCACTACTTACTGGCTACTGGACTATGGACAAGCCCCTTCACTTCTCAGAGCTACAGTTTACTCATCCATAACATAAGCCCCCAAACGCCTGCCCTGTCTGCGTCAAAGCGATGTGTTGGTTCATTCATTCAAACAACTACTGAGCCGGGCCCTGCACTAAGCACTGGGCCTGAAGAGATGCAGGAGACCCAATTCTAGTTCTCGGTGAAATAAAATCGCAGATATGGAAGTGCATCCAAACATAGGGGAGCATTACTGTTACAACACAGCAGGTAGCCGACAAATGTTTGCATGACATGTAACTCAGGCAGGATGTCATGCATCCGGACGTTTTAGACCCTGAGAGCTTGAGATGACAGACCCACAGCCCTGACTTTCCTTCTAAACCCAGTGAGAGGGACATGGAAACTTGACCCACAGAGGAGGGAACTGCCAAACCGCCCCCATCCTGGAGGTTTAGACAATGAATGTGCCCACCCTGCTCCCTGCACCTGAGGACAACAGGGGGAAGCTGAGATCCACGGGGAGCCACAGAGGGTGAGCAATGGGTCCCGCTAAGAGTTCAATTCCCCCAACCGTCCTCTGCTCCTGGACTTCTGGGACCTCCCACTGGCCAAGCCAAAGAGCCGAGATGAAGCTGCCATTCTCCTCTCTTCCCACCGCCGAGTCCAGTCCTGGCACCCCTGCCAGAGGGATAACCGAAAAGCTGTTGACACCTGCAGGGCTGTAGCCATCAGGAGTCTTAAAACCGCTCTGGAAAACTCACACCAGGCTTGAACTCCCTGAAGCTCGCTTCCTTCCCTCCCCTCCCTCTCAGAAGTGAAAAATAGTAAGAATAAAAACAAAAGTAGGAAGAATCAATTAAAATCACCCCTAATTCTACCATCTAAGGACCACCACTCTGGACCTGACGCTACATATCCTTTCAAACCCTTTCTCGGGCAAATCTTTACATGAAATGGCTAAGATGCCATTTATCTCTCACTTTATGTGCCAGGCACAGTGAGGATTAAAGGCAGCATCTCATTTAACCCTCATACAATGAGACACAACCACCCTAGGATGCAGGTTCTATAATCGTTTCCATTTTACACAGTGAAGAAACTGAGGCCAAGGAGGTAAAGCTACTTGCCCGTGGTCACTGGGCTGGTACTCAGGGGAGCCACATCTGGAACTCAGGTCTGTCCTAACACCGGAGGGGAAGCTCCCACCTGCAGCCCAGGTTCCCACCAGTGTCACCTGAGCCATGGCCACAGTACCTGTCTGGGCTGAGGTTCTGGCCAGTGTCAAAGGCTCGTGCCACCAAGATCATGGACTGTCTGTCGCCAGCTTCAGCTGCCTTCAGTAAGTAATTAAATCCTTTGGTTTTATTCTCTTCTGTCTCCTGTTAACACAAACCAAAGACAGGGAGAGAAAAGGAAATGAGGCTTACACGGGAGGGGCTGCAAGAATCTCACTCATCAATCTTTTCCCTGTTTCTTGAATTGTTTTGAGAGCTCCAGGCTGGGGCTGCTGTAGAATTGCACATCGTGAGAAAGAGAACAGGCCTTCCCCTGCTGCAAAGAGCTCCTGGGGGTTCCCATCAGGCAGGGAGAAATGGAAGCTTAGCTCACTCCCGCTCGCTCTCCTCTATCTGCTCTGATTCCTCCAGAGACCACATCATCTCTCGCCTCCAGCAGGGGCTCCCTGCTTCCAATTCTTTCTACATTTTTTAGCACCTTTATTGAGATATAATTCACATAACATACAACTCACTCATTTAAAGTGTACAACTCAATAGTTCTTAGTATAATCACAGATTGCGCAACCAGCACCATAATCAATTTCAGCATATTTTCATCAAGGCAAGAAGGATTCAAAACACCATACCGCCTAACCATTACCTCCCAATTGGTCCATCCCGCCCAGCCCTAGGCAACCACTACTCTACATGCTGTTTCTAGAGATTTCCCTACTCTGGACACTTTATATAAATGTAATCATATAACATGTGGTCTATGGACTTCCCTGGCAGTTCAGGGGTTAAGAATCTGCGCTTCCCTTGCAAGGGGCGCAGGTCCGATCCCTGGTCAGGGAACTAGGATCTCACATGCCGCTTGGCTCAGCCAAAAAACAAAACAAAACAAAAAACATGTGGTTTAGCGTGACTGGCTTTTTTCACTTGGCGTAAATTTTTTTTTAATAAATTTATTTATTTTATTTATTTTTGGCTGCATTGGGTCTTCGCTGCTGCGCGCGGGCTTCCTCTAGTTGCAGCAAGCGGGGGCTACTCTTTGTTGCGGTTCGTGGGCTTCTCATTGCGGTGGCTTCTCTTGTTGCAGAGCACGGGCTCTAGGCGCGCGGGCTTCAGTAGTTGTGGCTCGCGGGCTCTAGAGCGCAGGCTCAGTAGTTGCCGCGCACAGGCTTAGTTGCTCTGTGGCATGTGAGAATCTTCCCAGACAAGGGCACGAACCCGTGTCCCCTGCATTGGCAGGCGGATTCTTAACCACTGTGCCACCAGGGAAGCCCTGGGATAAAGTTTTCAAGGTTCATTCATACAGCTTCTATCAGTGTTTCATTCTCTTTCATGGCCAAATAACATTCCATTGTGTGAATGTCTCACAATTTGTTTATCTGTTCATCAGTCATCAGGTGACGGCTATCTGGGTTGTTTCCACTGTTTGGCTATTATGAATAATGCTGCTATGAACATCTGTGTGCATAGCTTTTGTATGGATGTATGTTTTTCTTTTGGGGGGATGTATATACCTAGGAGTAGAATTGCTGGGTCACATATAACTCTATGTTTAGCCTTTTGAGGAGCTGTTTCCCACAGCGGCTGCACTACTCTACATTCCCACCTGCTTCCATCCTGCTTCTCCGATATCCATCCAGAGAGATGCTTTAAGCCCAGGTCAGGTCATGTTACTCTACCAAAGCTGCTCTAAGACTTCCTATCTCACTCGGAGACAAATCGAAAGCCCTCCTATCAGCCTATGAGGCCCTTCTCAACCTTCAGGATTCAAGGAGTGTGGCTGGGACTACCAGTTGTCTGCCATATGCATTCTCCTCTGCCATATTTTTGCTGGCACATGGCTAACCAGCTAAAAACTACATTTCCCAGCCTCTCTTGCAGCTGGAATCAGCATCCTAATAACAAGAGGCCTATCCACTCTTTTTTCTTAAATTTATTTGTTTTTATTTTTGGCTGTGTTGGGTCTTCCTTGCGGTGCGCGGGCTTCTCATTGTGGTGGCTTCTCTTGTTGCGGAGCATGGGCTCCAGGCACGTGGGCTTCAGTAGTTGTGGTGCACGGGCTTAGCAGTTGCGGCTCGCGGGCTCTAGAGCGCAGGCTCAGTCGTTGTGGCACAGGGGCTTAGTTGCTCCATGGCACGTGGGATCTTGCCAGACCAGGGCTCGAACCCGTGTCCCCTGCACTGGCAGGCAGACTCTTAACCCCTGCGCCACCAGGGAAGCCCGTATCCAGTCCCTCCTGATCTCACACTCTGTCACAATTTCCCCCCAGCACTTAAGAACAATGCTTGGCACAGGCAGTGCTCAATAAAGGTCAGTTATTTTTACTTCTGTTGGAAATATTTTCATTTGTTAATTATTATCTGTATTACAACCTTATCTGCCTGAAAAGTTTGCTGTTGTGAATAAGAACCTAGGACGGTGCCCAGAGTGTAGGAGATACTCAAAAAGCATGTGCTGGATAAACGAATGTCTTAGCAAGACAACAGGAAAAGGTCCTAAGAATGGGGGCTTTGGGGAAAGCGGGAGATGGGCCAGCAGCCTTTCAGGGCATGTGGCCATGGTTTTCTTTGCTGCCAGATTCTGTCCTGGAGGGAAAGGCCTTTGGGACACCTGCACATGAGAAAACCGAAATAGCTTCTACATCCCTTTACAAAGGTGCTCGGGTGCAGCTGGTGTAAACAGCCTGAGATCACAGGGAGAGGTACCAGGGAGTCTCAGCGAGAGTGGTCTCCCCAGTCCTGGCCCCTAACCACTCATCCTGGACCCTGGCATTCCTTTATTCAGGCCTCAAACCCTTCTGAGTGTCCTCTCTATGCCAGATGCTGGGAGAACAGGCCAAACGCAGTGGGTACGCTGGAGCCAGCTCTGCAGGCTTGTGAGAACCGATGTGAAAGCAAGCCAGTCGTAAAACACAGCCATTATTAGAAATTAAATTACGTAAACTTACAATTAAATGAAAGGTAACAAATACCCAAAGCTCATCACTTCCTAACTATTTTACTATGTTTTACTGTTGTCTGTCCTCTTGAGGTTATTTATATCTATTGCAGGGCTTCTCAACCCTGGCACTACTGGCATTTTAGATGACATAATTCTGTGTTGCAGGGACTGTCCTGTGCGTTGTAGATGTTTGGCAGCATGCCTGCCCTCTACCCACTAGATGCCAGCTGCGCTCCCAGAGCTGTGACAACCAAAGATGTCTCCAGACACTGCCAAGTGTCCCCTGGAGAAGGGGGAGGCAAAATGACTGGTGCAGAACCACCAGTCTGTGGAACCTTCATGACGGAAATGCTATGTGGAAACGGTGTGCTGTGGTGCACTTCCTCCAGCTCCGTGCTCGGCGATGTCATCTCAGTGCTTGCACGTTGGCCAGGGTAGAAGCAGTTATACCACGAGATGGCAAACAATATTAATAATGCAGACTAATTTGCAAGTGTGCCGTGTCTGTAGCCATTACATTGTGACTAGCACAAGAAACTGGAGAAGCATTCTTCAGTATTTAAAACTATCGTCTGATTCAGCAAAGAAGTTGCTCGTATCAGCAGCAAATAAATGAAGTTCCAACTCTGACAAAGGACTTGCTTATTTCACTTTCATCTTACTCACTAAAGTAAGTGAAAGTATCAACCAGTATCTAACGTCAGAACTTCACGCCTCCATCAGCTGCAACCAAAGCTGGGCTACAGACATGAGTTCCACAAAAATTAGCAACGGAAGTCTGTGAGGATCTATCGACTATATAGAATTCACAATAGTTTTATGATTTGTAAACTGTATGCTCCACGTTCCTTATATCAGTAAATGTATAATAAACTTACAAGTAGATGTATAATAAACGTACATACATATATGTGCAAACATTCCCTCCCCACCTGCAAGAGCCAGTTGTTAAGCATTTATCAGCACACCACTGGCTAAATGAGATATATTCAGTCCACTCCTCAGGGAGCACGGAGACGAGAGAAAGAGGAACAAATCATCTGCCTGTCAAAATCCCCTCCCCCAACCAAGCCTGCCCTTCACCATCTAAAACAGGAAATAAAAATGGCTGTAAGGTATCCCTGACCGCACGCCAAAGGATGTATCTGACTGAACCATATGAAACTGCCAATATTCTACCCTCATGACCTATAAAAACGGTTCAATTTAATATGTCCAAGTCTGGTCACTGCAGCAATTTTTGAGATATCATAAGAATGGAACCAACCCAAGTGTCCATCAACAGGGCACAGGTTAAATAAAGTACCTGTACAATGGAATGTTACTCAGCTGTCAGAAAGAATGAGGAAGCTGTCTCTACAGCACTGAGGGGAAAAGTCTGCAGGACACTGCAGAAATAGGGTCTTTCCAAACAGACAGACGTAACTAGTTAAGATGAGGGCAGACTAGATTAGGGTGGGCCCTAAACTCCATAGGACTGGTGTCTTCGTAAGAAAAGAGACACAGAGGCACAGAGACACACACACAGAAAAAAGGCCATGTGAAGATGGAAACAGAGATTGGAGTGATGTACCTACAGACCAAGAACACCCAAGATTGCCTCCAGTCACTAGAAGCTAGAAGATCATGGCCTGTCAACACACTGATTTTGGACTTCTAGCCTCTAGAACCGTGAGAATGAATTTCCGTCGTTTTAAGCCCCCCAGTTTGTGGTTCTTAGTTATGGCAGCCCTAGGAAATGAATACCCTCTTGGAATTACATGTGAGAAACTAATAATGATGGTTACCTGTTAGCAGGAGAATGAGAAGGTGGAGGAAAAGGTGGGAGGGAGATTTTTCACTGTAAACCTTTTCACATTAAAAAAACTTTTAGTCACATGACTGTATTAACTATTTTAAAAAAATCAAGGACTTTTGGGTGCCTTCCCACACTCTCTTCCAGTCTGAGACCCCCCAACCTGTTGGGCCATGGTTAGGCTCACAGAGCAGGGCTGGTGCCCTGTGCCCACACCAAGCCCAGCCTCGTCTGGCTGCAAGCCTGGCCCACGTGACAGAGAGCTGGAGACTTTTATGCTGGGAGCATGTGCACACCAGGGGCCTCTCAACTTCTCTAAGGAAAGGATCACACTCCCTAGGCCACGTCAGGTCCTGTCCGCTGTGCCCACGGACCAGGGGAGTGATGAGGGAGCAGACACCCTCACGGATTCCCATCACACCCATCCTGCCCGGGCCCCTCTCCAGCCTCATCTCCTGCACCTTGTCTTCACGCTCCACACTCCAGCCGCACTGATCGCCTCCTGTCTCCCCAGGGCCTGGGCCCGCGCTGTCCCCTCTGCCCACGCTCCCCCTCACACACTCTGCCTGGCTGACTCCACTGGGCCCGCAGGTCTACCTTAGGGATCACTTCATTCATTCGTTCCACAAACGAATGCTGATTATCTAGTGTGTGCCAGGTCTGCTCTAGCCACTAGGGACAGAGCTGCAACTGCCAATCAAGAAACCCCAGCTACGGCCCTTCCTCATTTATCTGCAGTAGCATCTTCTGCTTCTCCCACCGCACCACGTCACAATTGCCTGGGAATGTGACTGTCACCTTCCACTCAGTCCCCAAGGCCGGAGACCAATTCTATCAGCGTCAACTAACTTGGAAGTGCCTGGTCCCAAACTGATGCTCGGGAAATTTCTGAGGCGTAAACCCAGGGAGCGAAGGGTGATGGGTTGCCTGAGCCCCCGCTCCCCTCACCTTCAGAGAGACGTCCGCCAGGATGTGGTGGGGCAGCTGCGAGTACATGAGTCCCAGGCCCGCGATGGCCTCCAGCTCGCCGAGGTCGGCCGCCTGCTCCAGGTGGAAGATCGCCGACGCCCGGTCCCACTCCTCGTCCTTCTTGCAGAAGCGCCCGCCCTCATGGTAGCGCACCATGGCCAGATGGACCTGCCACACAGACGGCAGGTGGGCCTGGCTGCCTGGAGGCCGCAGCCGCGGCCGAGGGCCTCCCAGCCAGCCTGGGGGAGGGAGCGACTCTTGGGGGAGGCGCCGGGTTAATGCAGAGAGGGCATCACCATACCTTCCCCAAAATGGACTTCCCGATTCTCTTCTCAAGGTCCAGAGCGTTGAGCCTCTGCACTTCCAGGGCCACGGCTGAAGGCCTCGACAGGTGGAGACGGGAGGAGCTGAGGAGATTCCACTTCTCCACACAGACCTGAAGGGAGGACCGGGCATTTACAGGCCAGAGAAGCGAGGGGCTGGGGATGGACGCACCCTCCCAGCTGTGAAAGTCGGCCTGGCGAGTTAAGGGGCGCGGACCTGTGCGGTGTCAAGTTTTCCTGGACAAACCCGGCTCCATTTCCAGTCACTTGAATTATGCCAGCTTGTGGGCGCTGAGGGACACAAGCAACAGGTAGCAACAGGACACAAAGGCTAGCACACTGCACTGCAGCAGTTCAAAGAAGTGTCTCCTCACTTATCCATCTGACTTAGGTCGGGGAGTTTCGACCCTGAGCTGCTCCTCTGCCAGCTCCCCACACAAGGCACCAGAAGAGCCTCACTTCAGACCTGGCAGCAAATCCACTGTGCTTTCCCTGTGCATCCAGAGGATGCTTCAGGAGATGGGCTTAGAAAACACACCACGTCTCCCAGCTAAAAACACCCCTGTCCAAAGTTCTCGCAGGACAGAGCCAGGCTGCTGTGCGTGTATGTCTGTGTGTACGCACACTAAACAGACTACCATGCACAGGGCATCCTCCACAAAAAAGAATGACCCAGCCCAGAATGTCAGTGGTGCTGGGATCGAACGACCCTGCCTCCGCACCACGCTGTGGCCTTGACCCGACTGAGAAGTACCCTGTGGTAAGGAAATACTGCGTGATGAATAATCTGTGTTCTGGAAGCGGCAGGAGTCAAGCCTGCCCCGGGGATCAGGGAAGCCTCCTGGAGAAGGTGCCACTGGGGTCCAGCCTGGGAGAGCAGACAGGCCTGAGGAGGTATGACCACAGGGGAGGAAGGACCTTGCAGGCAGGAGAGAGACTCGCCTTAGCAAAGGCTGGAGGGTGAGAGGTTCAAAATGTGGTTCCGAGTCAGCTAGAGAAGAGCATTTAGGAGGGTGGTCCTTCCCACACCGGCCTGATGATAATCACCTGAGATACTTCTTCCAACTATTAGCCGGGTAACCTGGGGAGAGTCGCTTAAGACTCCCTTTTTCTCATACATCAAAAGAGGATGAATAACATTAGCCTGTCTCAGTGGGTGGCTGCAAAAATTAAATTTTGGGGGGCTGCACCACGCAGCTTGTGCGAACTTCCCCAACCAGGGACTGAACCCGGGCCACGGCAATGAAAGCCCGGAATTCTAACCACTAGGCCACCAGGGAACTCCCTAGACGTAAATTAACGTATACTGGTAGGCGCTGTGAGCTGAAGCCTCCAGGACAGGCCGTCCTGATCTTCTCTAATTCTCCCCGCTGATCCCGCAGCGTCACACCCAGGAGCTCAAAAAGTATTTGCGAGGGGATCGGCTCCTTTGCAAAATCGTCCTTTAGGAGACATGTGGAGCACCTGGGCAGGCAGAAGTGACATGACGTGAGGGGGAAGAAACAGAAACAGAGTCTGAAAAAGGCAAGCACGCAGCCACGACGAGGATTCCTGGGGGCACATTACCCGTCCGGAGCTGCCCAGGCTGTCTTCGTCCGACTCATACCTCCGGTTACCGTTTGAGTGGCCCTGATGGAGACATAGATTAGAGTGATCCAAAGAGCAGCCTTCCTCCCAAGAACCTCCTCCTGGGGAACTGGTCCAGCCCTCCCAGGGGACCCTCCTCAGGGAACTGGCTCGGCGCCTCAGGAAGCTGACACCTCCGTCTGCCAGGCAGAGAGGATGCTGGGTAACAGGCAGGACTGATGTGCCGGGGCAGCCGCAGCCTCCCTCTCGCTCTCACCATGTGCACGGACGGAACCGACTCAAAGGCACAGGATCCCAGCAGACAGGCACCAAGAAAACTGAGCCAAGTGCTTCGCTTAGCCAAAGCCCCCATCGCCTGTCTCTATATATTCGCAGTAACAAAGCCGAGACCAAAAGCTCCCGGCAAGACTGCCTGTAATGCGCATGCGCCATTTTGGCACTTGGCAAAACCTCTCAATGGCTGGTACTGCCTAAGACCACCCTCACCAGGATGCTGCTGAAAAGATACCGTAAGGCATCTTTCATCCTCTGGAGCCTTCCCGAGGGACTGCTGGAATCCCGTGCCTTTGAGCTGGGCCCTCCCACCTACCAGCACCATTCTGGCCCACTGCCCAGCATCCTCTCTGCTTAGCAACCAGAGGTCCAGCTTCACAGTAAGATGCGTCCGCCATATTCAACCCTGTGTCTAATCCCCCATGCTTGTCCCCTTACTAAACTTACTACTCCACATTACCGTTTTATCTTCTGCCCTGCAATTATCTTTATCTGAAATGATTTATTTATTAATTTATGCTCTTACCACCCATTCACATTCCCCCCTCGGCCCCAGCTCTCTATCCTCCTGGACAACTAGGCAAGAGGGGACTCTGTTCTCATTTCCTTGGGGTTCCTTACATGTTCTCGGGGCTCTGGGTCGTCCAGCTCACTCCGCTTCTCACTGGGGTATCCGCTGTCTCCACTGTTCTCAGAGTCCTGTGGAGAAAAGATGGCCCTAGGGTCTCAGTGGTCCTCTGAGTACCTGGTGGTGGTGATATCTGGAATCCCAGCCATTTGCTTTCTCTCCTTTGTCCCATCATCCCACAACATTCTCTTCCTCCTACCCTTGCTGGTTGGGTGACAAGGGAGCGGTAAAAAAATAGTGGCGAAGAATGTGGGCTCTGGAGCCAGACTGCCTAGGCTCAAATCCGAGCTCTGTAACTCACCAGCTATGACTCTGGAGAGCTGCTCAGCCTCTCTGAGCTTTGGTTTCCCTAGCTATGGGGATTCATTATAGCTACCTACATCAAGCGGCTGTGAGGATGCAATGAGATGTCACACTCAGAGTGTGGATCGTAGTAAGTGCCATTGTTAAGAGTGACTCACCCATTTCACAGGCAGAAAAACAAAGCCTGGCTTAAAGGATATGACCCATGGATAAAAATGCAGCATTGGAGACGCAGACCTACTAGAGAATGGACTTGAGGACACGGGGAGGGGGAAGGGTAAGCTGGGACGAAGTGAGAGAGTGGCATGGACATATACACACTACCAAATGTAAAATAGATGGCTAGTGGGAAGCAGCCGCATAGCACAGGGAGATCAGCTCGGTGCTTTGTGACCACCTAGAGGGGTGGGATAGGGAGGGTGGGAGGGAGGGAGACGCAAGAGGGAGGAGATATGGGGACATATGTATATGTATGTATAGCGGATTCTCTTTGTTATAAAGCAGAAACTAACACACCCTTATAAAGCAATTATACTCCAATAAAGATGTTTAAAAAAAAATGCAGCCCTGGGAACAATTATTTACTACAACTAAGCCCTCTGCCAAAACCGCACACATCACCTGGGCGTATGTTTTATTCTTCTAGATCTGAGTTCTGCTGTGAAAAGGAACCTCGTATAATTTAGAATCTCTAAAACGTCGGTCATTTGTCCACCAACGTTGAGCTCTGGCCATATCCACATGTCACCTGCATCACTGTTCGGCTAAAACTTCTAGTCTTTTCCTCCTTCATTCCACTGAGAAACATTTCAAACACACAAATAAGAACAGAGAATCCTAAAATGAACTCCTGTGCACCTGTTGCCAAGTTTTGTCAACTCTTAACACTAGGCCTTAGTTACTTTAGATCTTTTATTTCTAAAAGTTAAAACACTGCTGTTAAAATTTAGACCTCTTATGAGTCCCCTCCGCATCCCATTCTCTTCCTCCTCCAGATAAAACTCTTCTCATGAATTCATACTTCTCTTTTATTATTTTTCTTTAAATAAACCACTTTATTTTACTTAAGACTTTAAATAAACCACTTTATTTTACTTAAGACTATATATATATATATATATATATATATATATTTTTTTTTTTTTTTTTTTTTTTTTTTTTTTTGCGGTACGCGGGCCTCTCACTGTTGTGGCCTCTCCCGTTGCGGAGCACAGGCTCCGGACGCGCAGGCTCAGCGGCCGTGGCTCACGGGTCCAGCTGCTCCGCGGCATGTGGGATCCTCCCGGACCGGGGCACGAACCCGTGTCCCCTGCATCGGCAGGTGGACTCTCAACCACTGCGCCACCAGGGAAGCCCTTAAGTCAATATATTTTTAAAAGAAGCTTGGTATCACTACCATAAATGTAAAACCTGGATCAGTCTCCTAGACAGATGGGCACCATGGAACATACACAATGGAATCCTTGGCCTCTGGTCTGGCCAGGATCCACTCCACCCAAAGGAGATGCGTTATTCTAAAAAGGCCCCTGCCCTGGTTTCTAGAAGCACCACAGGCTTCCTACCGCCCTCTCCCAGGTCTTTGTTCTGTGTGAGCCAAATAGCTTAACTATTTCAATTTTTTAAATTGAGGTATAATTTACAGACAACCAAACTGAAGTGTTCAGTGTGCTGAGTGAAAGGCTTTTTTTGAAACTGGATTACAGGCTATACCTAAAAGCTCCGGGCAGCCCCCTCCTCGCACCCACTCTCTGCATGACCTTGGGCCCCGTGTCCCACCCTTGGGAACCACTCCCAAGCCGGGCAACAGAGAGCCTCACTGAAACCCCAGCTCTGCACTCCCCAGGTAGACCTTGAGCAAGGCAGCTAACCTCTCCAAACCTCAGTGTCCTCATCTGAGAAATGGTGGAGAATAGAAGCAAAGGGCAGCAGTACAGAGGGTGGGTTCGAGGCCAGATGGCCTGGGTTTGAACACTGGCTCCATCACTGAGTGACCATGAGCAAGTGGCTTACCTTTCTGTGCCTCAGTTTCCCCGTCTCTAAATCAGGGATAATGAGGGCACTGTCTAAGCAGCTGCTAATGCTGGGGATAAGCAGGTGGCTGAGGGGACAGGTGGGAGGGAGACTTTTCACCTTGTAATTTTCTGAATCTTTTCCTTTTCAACCTATGCTGAAATTCTAAAATTCATCCTAGCTCTAGAGTAAAACATAAAACCTATTCTAAAAGGAATAAAAACTATTATCTACTTATCTCATAAGTTGTTGTGAGGATTAGATGAGAATTATCTACCAAGCTCTTAAAACAGTGTCTGCCCGTAGTGATGATTCCATATGTGTCAGCTATTGCTGTTTTTTGTTCCCACTCAAGAACTCTGAAAAGCCGTCAGGAGCGAAGTTGAACCTTTGGAGCTGAGAGTGCAGCTTAAGATGCTGTGGCCTGTGCAAGTGTGATGTGTCTGTGAAGTCTGTTTAAAACGTTCTAATGCATTTTTAATTTGACACCATAATATATGTTTGTCTGAATGCAAAGATGTCATCTACAGCTTCTTACTGCTAGTCACGCAGAGGCTGCAGGAAACCTGTTCTGCTTATCCAAGCTGTGAGCATCACAGCTACCTCTGCTATAAGTTACACATCGGAGACCCAACATAGCCCCCTGTCCCCCGAGATAGCTTGGCCGCACAACGTGTGGCCAAACCAAACCCAGGGCCAAGCCCAGCATGTACCGGAAGGTTGTGTTATTGCTGACTTGGATTCTCTCTGCTTTAACCACCTCCAGGAACTGGAATAGACCCAGCTCTTCCCAGACAAAATGCTGCCCTGGGCAGGAGGCTGGGATTCCCTCCCCCCTGTGCACCTGTATCCTGCTGCCAGTGTCCGGAGCAGACCTGGGTTACCCACCTCTGAATCTGAGGTCTCATCCTCAGTTCCTGGGGGAGGGAGGCCCCTCCTCCCCACCCTGGTCCTCCACCCACTCTACTCACCCGGTGGTTGTCCAGAGGGTCGTGGTCTCGGGGTGCCAAGTTATCGAGGTCGCTGAACACAGGCCAATCTGAGCAGGGAGAAAATGGAGGAAGGCACCAGCTCCATCGCTGGAACAGTTCACAAGACCCACCTACAGCCTACAGCTGCCACCAAGCCTTTTTTATTTTAAATTTATAAAGTACAAAAATGGGTGAAGAATGTATGTGGTCAGCACCTGGGGGGACACAATTCTTCCTCGAGAACTTACCCAGAGTCTCTACTCGCCAGCTGTGGGGTCCTGAGCGTGCAGCTTAACAGGTGTGCCTCCTTGGGTTGTCATAATGTAAACACAATTGTGTCATGTATTGACAAGCACCATGTGCTTGACCTACGGTCAAACCTCAGTGAGGTGCAGTTGTGAAGGAAGGAAAGCCATTTGTATATTTGGGGTCCCATGAGTAGCTACAAATGGGAGAAGCCTTAGATGGCTTAAAAACCAACCATCCCAGTCTTTATCTCCTGTCCCAAGCTGCCACTAGCCAAATCTGGCTTGTCTCCTATTCGCATATGGTTTTTAAGAATGCTTTTTACATTTTTTAAATGGTTGAAAAAAGTCAAAAGGAGAACAATATTTTGTGATATGTGAAAATTATATGAAATTTAAAATTCAGTGTCCATAGAGTTTTACTGGAACACAGCCGCATCTATTTGTTTTAAGTACTGTCAGTGGCTGCGTTTATGCTGCAAGTGCAGAGACCACATGGCCTACAAAGTCTAAAATATTTATTACTCTCTGGCCTCTGAAGAAAAGGTTTGTCAACTCTTGCTTCAGACTATTCCCCAGGCCTTCCAGTGGTGATTTACAGGCTTCTTTAATATCTGACATTAAAATCCTCCTCTCCTGCTTCCCTGGGGCCTCCTCCGGCTGAATAAATGGCCCCATCATCCTGCCAGTTCTTCAGATCAAAACCGTGGAGCCAGCCTTGCCTCCCGTCTTTCCTGCAGACCCCGCGTCCATATCACGAGCAAACTCTGTCACTTCAACTTCGGAAATAATGATGCCCATTTTTCTCCTTTGACCTGTTCATATGATGTTAATTGGTTTCTGAACACTGAACAACTTTCAGATTCCTGCAAAAACCGTATTTGGCTGTGACAGACTATTCTTGTAAGGTACTAGTCTTTTCTTTTCCCCTGATCAGGGATTGAACCCACGCCCCCTACAGTGGAAGTGAGGAGTCCTAACCACCGGATCGCCAGGGAATTCCCTAATATACTAGTTTTTATTTGTTAATACTTTATTTAGAATTTTTGTCTTGTATATCTATTTATTTATTTATTTTTAAATTTTAAATTTATTTTTGGCTGCACTGGGTCCTCGTTGCTGTGTGCGGGCTCGCGGGTTCTAGAGCGCAGGCTCAGTAGTTGTGGCTCGCGGGCTCTAGAACGCAGGCTCAGTAGTTGTGGCGCACGGGCTTGGCTGCTCCACAGCATGTGGGATCTTCCCAGGCCAGGGCTCAAACCCGTGTCCCCTGCATTGGCAGGCGGACTCCCAACCACGACATCACCAGGGAAGCCCTGCCTTGTATATTTATACCTGAAGTTGGGATATGGTTTTCTTTTTTGGTGTTTTGTCAAATTTTGGTATAAAAGTTTTCGCTAATTTCATAAAACACTCTGAAAAATGTTACCTTGTTTTCTGCAACAAAGACTGTTTTTACAGCATTTGGATGACTGCATCTTGAAAGTTTATTAAAAAGAACTCACCCGTAAAACCATCTGGGCCCTCAATCTTTTTGGTTGGCATGTCTGATTTTCTAACATAAGTGAAAGCCAGTTTAGCCCTGTTTTACCTGTGCTCGTCCCCTCCAATCACAATGCCCAGGGGCCAAACCATCACTCACGAAGGTGGTCCAGTTTCTGGCTGTGCGGCGTGGCAGAAGATGGCGAGGAAGGGAGAGAGTCAAAGGTTATGTCACTCATGTTCTCATCTCCAGAGTTCTCTGAGAGGCGAAGGAGCAGTGGGGGCCGGCTCCCCGAGAGGGTCCTCACCCGGGGGCTCCCGCACTTTTCCTCTGTCCCCCTCAAGATGGTCTGCGCTGATTGCTGGAGAATTAACAGGGACATGCACGTCACACAGGCACCCTCTGGGAAAGTGGGGCTCTTCCTGTTGCCTATTGTTCCCTCAAAACCTGAGGCCCTTTCAGCCACAGCACCCACCTGTGCCTATTAAGGGACTGGCAGAAAACCTGAAACGAATCAGTGGGGGCTTAACCCAAAGGCCTCTAAGAAGGGGCAACCGGAACAGGAGCTCAGAGGGCCAGCATTCCCAGAAGCGCTGCCCACGCTTTACAGCCCTGAGCTGGGGGATACATTCCAGAATCCCAAGCTGCTCTTTGACAATATTGTCTTATATCTGGTCCATGCAGTGGGGGTGGGGATGGGGGTACATCCTGGACACGGCGAGGTACTCAGTGAGCCAGGTCCGAGTCTAGTCCAGCCGTTTGTCAACACACCACACGAACCACATTCCACACACCCCACTCACTATCTGTACATATCTGGTCCCCTCACTCTGGGCAAAAATGGGCCTATATCAAGCAGACCCCAGTTCCTCTGTTAGTGGGGATATTCAGGAGGGCTGTGTGCACTGGCTCAAGAGGGACGAGGGACACAGGCAGGACTAAGAGTCTTCCGGCCCCAGTACTCTTGAATTAAGCATTGCAAGGCCTGAGCCACCAGCACACAGAAAACACAGTTTGCGGGTCCTGCCAGCAGAAGGGCCCTGCCAGTCCGAGCAGGTTCACGCTGGGTACCCACCAGTAGCTTGATGTTCTGAGTCACCGCGTCCCTCTCTCTTGGGGAGAGGTCGAAAGGAGTGAGGCCCATGCTCTTGCAAATCCGGTTGCAGGCATGAGAGTGGAAGAAGAGAGCCATCCCGCGGACACCTGCGGACACAACAGAGCAGGGGTTCTGGAGCACTGCTCTGCTTTGGGGTGGGGGCAGGACGGTACTGAGCACCCTAAATGCGGCAGGGGCAGGTGTAAAACATGCTAAACTGGCAGAAGCCAGAGGCCCCAGGCTCCCACCTCCACAATCTTGGGGCGCCCCATATATCACCTCGGCCTGCTTTCTTGGGTGAACAAAGAGCCCGGAGATTTTGTGGGGAGTGTGGTCTCCGTGGACATGCTGGCTTTCCCTGCCTACCTAGGTTGCCATCTCCAAAGTCAGTGCCCCTCTCGGTGTGGATCTGTGGGTCGGTGTAGAGGTCACCCACACCCTGGACGTCCACCACAATCAGCTGGTGGCCGGAACGCTCAAAAGTGAAGTGGCTGAAGGCCTGTGGGGTGACATGAAAGAAAAGGTGACCACAGAGACCAGGCTATGGGTTGCACAAACGCTGGCAGGCAGTGCTCTGAGAGGTTTCAACACCCCACCTCTGCCCATGTTGGGGGCCTTTATCTGCAGGGAGGAGTTGTACAGAGGCAAAGACAAAGGAAGGAGCCCTGCCTAATTCGGAGGGACCCGAGGTCTGCTGAGATGGGGCATGGGCGTGTGCAGGGGCCTCACCTGCGGTGTCAGGCGCATGTTGTCATCACGGACGAAGCCTGAGTTGGAGTTGTACTTGATGTACTTGCCCTCGATGTAGTGCTCTAGGTGGAAGAGAGGCCGGCCCTGCCTTTCCTTCAGCTCTATGATGCACATCTGCATGATGTCCACCTGGCGGGAAGGTGGGAGGGGGGTCAGAGGGAGGGCCCAGCGGAACCCTCCTCTGATAAGAGGCTGGAGCAGAAAGGCTGAAACTGCTGACTGTCCCCAGAATCCACTCCCCTTTTCCTTTGAGAATGAAAACCCCTGCTACGGCCTCAATGTATCCCCCCAAATTTCATAGGTTGAAATCTCAACCCTCAAAGGTGATGGTATTAGGAGGTGGGGCCTTTGGGAGGTGAGAAGGTCATGAGAGAGAAGCCCTCATGAATGGGATTAGTGCCCTTATAAAAGAGACCCCATAGGGCTTCCCTGGTGGCGCAGTGGTTGCGAGTCTGCCTGCCGATGCAGGGGACACGGGTTCGTCCCCTGGTCCAGGAAGATGCCACGTGCCGTGGAGTGGCTGGGCCTGTGAGCCATGGCCACTGAGCCTGCGCGTCCGGAGCCTGTGCTCCGCAATGGGAGAGGCCACAACAGTGAGAGGCCCGCGTACCGCAAAAAAAAAAAAAAAGAGAGAGAGAGAGACCCCATAGAGCTCCCTCACTCTGTCCACCATGTGAGGACACAGCAAGAAGATTCCAGTTATGAACGAGGAAGAGGGCCCTCACCAGAACGTGACCATGCTGGCACCTTGATCTTGGACTTAACAAATTTCTGTGGTTTTTGAGTTACCCATTCTGTGGTGTTTTGTTACAGCAGCCCAAATGGACGAAGACAACCCCGCATCCCTGAGCTTTAACAGGATGCACAGCCATTCGGTAGGGATGGCATCGCTTGGCTTCCCTTGGATGCTAAGTGTGGCCATGTGACTAAGCCTGGCCAATAGGAAGCAAGCAGCAGTGATGATGCAACTCCAGCCTGCCCTCTCCTCCTCTGGCCTTCCTGAGGCTGTAAGGTGGACATCTGCCAGGGAGCCAGATCTGACCATGTAGTCCAGGGCAACTCCCGGCAGGTGGCAGAGCAACAAGACAGAAGGAACCAGGCTTCTGGATGCCTTGAGCAGGTAAAGCACCAGCCCACCCTGAGACCCCACCAAAGCGGGATTGTTAGATGAGACAAAAGGAAACCACTTCGAGTTAGCACACAACTGTGGGTCTGTCTGTTAAGCAACTCAACCTGTGCCTTATGCTAATACAGTGAATTTGTGCAAGTTATTTCACCATTCTGTGCCTGAGTTTCTTCACCTGTGGAATGGGTAAGAGGATGAAATTTGTTGGCACAGGGAAGAGGCAGTCAACGTTTGCCGATGTCATTATTATCAGCAGACACAAGTCTAGAGTGATACATACCAAACCGTAAGAGTGGTTCTTTCCCTGCAAAGGGGACTTACAGGGAACTCAGACATTCCTTGCTAAATTTTGCACCAAGTACATGTTTAACTTTGTACTCAGAAGAAAACATGTAAGTACTATGTATGTTTGTAAAGCAGAGCAGGGAAAACCTGAAACTCTAACTCGTTATCTATTACACAAGATCATAGCCACGGCACCCTGTTCCCTTGACGCCACCCACAACAGGAGCCAGGCCTGGGTTTCCCAAGGAAATGACCACCCAGGAAACTGCTTGGCTGAGTCACCAGACAGGCAGACAACAACTGCAGAGGCCAAAGGGGCCCAGAGCTGAGAGCTGAGAACCTCCCCAAACGTGGCCTCAGTTCTGAGAACCAGACAGGGGGGAAGGAGCGGCTGGTTCCCAGAGGGTTCCTGTTCCAAAAGTTGGCTCCATGTCTGCCAGGAAGCCTGCTGCAGGGCCACCTGCTTGAGCAGAAGGCAACTGGGTGAGGGTCAGTGGCGAGGATACATCCTCAAGGGGACAGCCAGGTCCTCCTCAAACAACCACATTCCTCTCCCTTCATCAATTCAACCACGTTATTATTCACTGAGCACCTAGGCACTCGGACAGAGTTGAACAAGACAGATAAAATCCCTGCCCTCGGGGGAGAGAAGCAACTGAAATATTAACTACATGAATAAGACCCTTTCAGACGGTGCCAACTGCTCTGAAAAAAAAGAAACCAAAACAAAGTGACATGACAGAGGGTGCAGCGGTGGGTTACTTCATTTAGGACGGTCTAGCACAGCCTAGCTGAGGAGGTGACATGAGCTGAGACCTGAACCGTGAGCAGGATTGAGGAGATGCAGTGATGCAGCCTTGCAGGAACAGTCAGTGCAAAGGTCCTGAGGCAGAAACAAGCTTAGGGAGGAAGGAAAAAGTGGCCAGGCCTGAGTGTACTGAATTACTAAAGAGGACACAACCCCCGAGGGTGGGAGTGTGGCTTTTTGTATCCACACCAAGGACACTTAATCAAGGGCTCTGCAAACAGTAGGCACTCAATAAATTCTGCTGGCTACCTGGAAGTGTGGCTCTCCTAGGCACTCAGAAGATGGTACCTTATAGCTAGCAGGTGCACAAATAGTAGGAGAGCTGAGCTGTGAATTTAAGCAGGGCAGAGGCCCGGGGCGCTATTTCCTCAAATGCCTGCAGGCAACAGGAAGTTCTGCTTGGCTTCAGGTCACCAATACCCTGGGGGCTCAAGTGAAGAAGGCAAGAGCAGGGGCTTGGAAAGCCTGGATTTGAGCCCTGGCTCCATCCCTGCCCATTTGGGCAAGACACTTAACCCCTTTGTGCCCTAGGTTCCCCAGGGGCAGATAAGGAAGGAATCCATTCCCCACTCCCTCTCCTGCTTTTCCTTGGGAGCTACCAATCTCAGTCCACCTAGTCTGGGTGGAAGAACCCATACTGCTGGTGGGTACAAGGCTCAGGCCTGCCTAATCTGCATATTCCCACACCCTGGCCATCGTGATTGGCTCAGTGATAGGCACCTGACCTAATCAAGCCAATGAAACCCATGGGACTTCCCTGACAGTCCAGTGGTTAAGACTCCGTGCTTCCAACAAAGGGAACGCGGGTTTGAACCCTGGTTGGGGAACTAAGACCCCACATGCCGTGCGGTATGGCCAAAAAAAGAAAAAGAAAAAAAAAAAGAAACCCAGTTTTGAGACTCATTGAAACTTACGGGAAAACATGTCATTCCATCAAGGTTGCCGAGAAACGGAAAGGGAGCCTGCAGCTACTGGGACTAACACGTCACTACAAGCTGAAAAGCCGCCTGAGAGTGATGCCAACACAGAACACTGAGACTAGAGCTGGAGGAAGATTCCCAACAACTTCAATTTGGTCCTGGATCTAGCTACACCTGGAGCCAGCACTATTTCTCAGTTATAGGAGGCAATAAATTCCCTTTTTGGATTAAGCCTGTTTGAGTGGGTTTCTGCCATTTGCAAGCAAAAATCCTGACTAATGGATCCCATCTGTAAATGGAATAAAAACATTCCGACCTCAAACAACCTCAGACCTCTGTTTTCAGAAATCAGTAACTCTTGGCATGTAGAGTACTTGACATATCAGGCTCAATACATGATGGTTGTTATTAGCGGCTGCTAAGATGGTGAAAAAGGAAGGCTGTGACAGGCACCTCCATCGTCCTCATCTCCAGATACGTCCTGGTGTTGGAGGGCGGCAGACAGGGGTGCCACACACCTGCTTAGGGGGCTTGTGCCGATTATACTCCTCTCCCCAGAGCTTGGCTTCCATCTGTAGACGCACATCCTCAAAGTACACGTCCCTGTCCACGGACTCGATGTAGCGCTTTGCCACGTAGTTGGAGGCCCCCTTCCACTGCTGAGTGTGCAGGAAGTTGGAAAGCTTCTTCCTGAGGAGAGAGGCATCAGGGGGCCCGCCTGGGTGTTCTGGATCCCAGCCCTAGTCCCCAGGATGGGAAGACCCTGCCTGACCCGGCTGGCTAGAGCCAGGAACAAAATGCAAGAGGTGGGAGGGGCTTCCCCGCCCCACAGCATCCTTCAAAGAGCTGCGAATGGGGCTTAAGGGACATACTTCCTGTTCTCCTCCAGCCCATCCCCACAGCCGGTCCCAACGTGTGGTCCAACGGAGACCAGATGGAGAGGAGCTTGGGCTACAAGAAGAGAAGCCACTGTCTCCATTTCTTGACTGGAAATGTCACAGTGCCCCTGCTCTCAGGAGCCTGAGGGAGTCTGGGCAGGGCCCCAAGAGGCAGGCTGAGTCACTTACGTCCTGAAGCACTCCCTCATTGCTCCCCGGCCGAAGGGCTGAAAGACATCACACAGCGGGTTATCAGTCCCCACACCCCACCCAGAGGCTACCCTGAGCCAGGAGGAGATTTTCCCCTTGGACGTCACCCACCAAATCGATGCCCTGGACCTCATCTCAACCCTAAAATCCCTGGGCCCTCCTTCCTTTACTGCAGCACCAAGCCCTCATAGAACTTCCAGCCTGGAGGCTGCAGGACTGATGAGACCACCCTATTCCCCGCCTAGCTGAGCAGAAGACTCTCAGGGGGTGAAGATATTATGGGGGTGACGGGGTGGGGGTAGAGACAGTACATGTCAAAGGATGTTTTTTGTAGCCCTGTCTGTAACAGAAAAAAAAGCAAAACCACCCAAATGTCCATCGACAGTATAATGGATCGATCAATCAGGTCTATTTGCTTGACAAAATATTATACAGCAATGAGAATGAACAAATTACAGTTCTAGAAAAAACATGTACAAAACCTCATGGACAAAATGTTGAGCTATACATATACGGTATGGTTCCACTTATAGGGAGTACAAAAAGGCAAAACCAATCTCGGGTGATAGAATTCAGGGTAGTGCTTACCCTTGGGGGTAAAGGAGGAGTAAGTGGGGCTGAGAGGGGCTTCTGGGGGTGCCGGTGATATTCTGTGTCTTGATCTGGGTGCTGGTTATACACATGTTCACTTGGTGAAACTCATCAAGCTACACACTTTTCTGAGTGTGTGATACACTACAAAATGTTTCACAGATCGATCCTGCCCCTTACTAGGCAGGAAGTTCTCTATTTTCTAGTTGATTCCTTTTTCTTGCAACCCACTGAGTTCACCTTGTTAGATGAAAAGTAATAGGTGGTGACCTGTAAGTTTTGAAAACGGATATACACATTCACGGTTCACCGATTTTCAATAAGAGTGTCAAGAAGAATCTTTTGATATATATGATTAATACATGAAATGCCCAGAATAGGTAAATATACAGAGACAGAAGATAAATTAGTGGTTGCCCATGGCTGGGGCAGATAAGGGAATTGGAGACTGACTGCTAATGGGTAGGTACGGGGTTTCTTCTAGAGATGGTGAAAATGTTCTGGGACTGATCGTGGTGATGGTTGCATAACTCTGTGACTATACTAAAAACCACTGAACTGTACACTTTAAATGGGTATGGGGTATGGTGTGTGAATTATATCTCAATAAAGCTGTTGTAAAAAATAAAATAAATATACAGTACTATAAAGAATCCCCCAAAGTTAAAAAAATAAAATAAAGTGGGTGTGGAGGAGAGGAAGCAATCCCTGATTACACTGGGCTCGAGGCTCTGCTCACCTGAGACGCCATCTTGATCAGAACTTCATCCTCCAGCCACTCCCCGGTGACAGCGTTGTACCTGCAGAGACCAGAACCCACCCCAGGGCGCAGCGTCCATTACCTGATCCTGTCACTCACTAGCTGAAGGCAGAAGACTTTTCTGGGCTGCCCAATGCCCTCGGGATCAAATCTTCTCTCTACCCACAGGCCCACCTGACCTCCTGGGTTGGGTCTGTGGACACTCCCCCTCCCTCCCAGGTCCCCACCACACTGGCCTCCTGCCCCTTCGTCAAAGGCAGCTATTCCCTCTCCACCATGTCCCCCAGAGCTTACAGTTGTGCAGTGGGCGGGCTTGCTCCCTACCTATCTGGCTCCCCCACCGGACTGTAACTCCACAAAGGCAGGCCAGTGAACAGGACCTGGTACAGGGGAGGCTTAATAAACGCATGGTGGATGAACAGTTGAATAAGTAAATATCCTTGTTATAACTGGCCTAGATAATGAATGGCGTGTCCCAGGATGGGAGGTGGCAGCATCCTCGTTCTTGCCGGTGTGAGGCCCAGTGCAGGCAGGGCTGGGGGGAGGGTCCTGCCTCTGAGTCCAACCAGGAAAGGGGCTGCCGGATACACACCCAAGGCAGAGAGGGATGGAGAGGGTTCCAGAACATTTTCATCTCTCTTTTCCCAGGGATCCTCTTTTCCAGAGCAAATCTGCCCCTAGGCCTGGCTGGGCCTTAACAGGTTTGCCTGGTAGGAAGCTCCTTGGCTCAGTAAATCCCTAAAATCTTAAACCTCCCCCAGGGCTGAGGTGTTCTTAGCTCTAGCAGATGCCTCCCTGGCCCTCCCTCAGGGGCGACAGACTCCAGAACCTCCCAGCTCGTGGGAACAGCCTTTTCAGAGCCTGAAAAACAAGCAGAGGCCTGGCGGTTAACCCACCCCAGGCCCAGGGTGGGGAGGAAGGCTTGTCAGAGCCACACACCTGCTGGCACCAGCCCGTGGCAGTCCTGTGCCAATAAATAACAGCAATCATTGTTAGTACTACTATGTAGAGGCCAAGGTAAAGGAAGTCGTCTTCCCTCACTTCCAAACAGACTGAAAGCTGAGAGGCGCCCAGAAGTTGGGGGAGGGCAGAGACATGCAACACTGGAAGGGTCTTAACTGTCCTTCACAATCACTAACCTTACCGAGGACAGAGCTGCTCTGAGTTCACTGAGCATTCACTGTATGCTGAGTGCTTACACGGAACTCCTCCATCAACCGTCACTCAGCCCTGTGAGATCCGTACAAATATTGTGCCCACTTTCCAGATGGGGAAACCAAGGTTCAGAGAGGTGAAAAAACCTTCCTGAGAGCCAAGATTCAAACCCAGGTCGGTTTCAAACAGAACCTTGCTCTTAACCAGCCTGGGTACAACCCACGTGAACAGGAAATCTGTCCCAGTAAAGGGCTGGCTTGCAGCAGAGCTCTTTAAAAACCAGCAATAGAGGTGGAAGCCTCCAATTTAGAAATCTCTGGACATTCTGGCCATCAGTGCCTGACCTCCCTCTGCTGGCAGCCAGGGCAGGTGAAATCAGCTACTATGGTTAAGAAATAAACACAATTCGGCGCAGCCCCTGGTCCCTGGCCCCCAAGGAGCTCAGGGACACACAGAACCAGCCCAGCACGTGAGTCCTGCTTTTCCAAGGGCCTCCCTGGTAGCCTGGTGTCCTCAGCCTGGAGGCCAGATGTCACCGACCAGCCACCACGCTGCGTTTATAGGCAGGAAGGAACAGAGTGCGCAACCTGGCCTTCTGGGGCCCCGACGATGCTGACCTCAGCTGCCGGCACAGACCCCAGAGCCCACTAGGAGGTCAGCCTCCGAAATGGGGAAAGGTGCACACTAGGTTCTAACCCATCTCCTCACAAGGTGGGAGCAGGAACACACTGCAGAAAGGTGGAGAGGGCTCCACTGTTTCTGCCTGCCTAGCAACTGCTCCCCTTTCTTCTGGTAACAGCACCCCAATTTTCCTTTGGAAAACCCCCATCCTCCATTTTCAGAACATATGGACTGGGTGAAGCTGATCCCCCAGCACCTTCTTGCTTGTGGTATGTGATCTAGACCTGGCCAGTGAGAGCAGAGCTCCTGGCACAATGACTGGTTCAGTAACGGGCCTATAACCAAGGCCAGGCCAATGAGATTCAAATGTGGGACTTTTGTTTTAAAAAAAAAATCGAGAAAGAAAGATCCTTTCCCACTGAGTGAGATGACATGTGGGGCTCCTAGGAGCCATGTGTACCACTGATGTAAGACAGTCTATCTGGGGTCAGAGCCAAAAGCATCCTTGGAGCAGCTGGGACTAGCCATACGCGAAGCCCACGTAGATGAGTCAACCGTTCCTTTCTATGCTTAAGCCACTGTGAACTGGGTTTCTGTCACTTGCATTTGAAAAAGAGTCCTGACTAATTCACAGACACTGATCTGAGTCAGAAAGTTATCTTATTAACTACCTGGGTGACCCTGTTCAAACCTCTCTCTCCACTGGGGCAACTGAGGGAACTCACGGGGTTCACCTGGATGAGTCAGAGCTGGAGGGGTCTACAGAGGTCACAGGACACAGGACAGGCCCCAGGGCAGATCCATGAGTCTTCTAAAATTATGAGTCAAATAAGACATATGCGTGCAACTTTCTGAGATGGCTTCATCAGATCCTCAAAGGAGTGCCAAAGGCTTGACACAACGACTGCAGACTTTATTTAATGAGTAAATACATATAGAGTGCATAAACAATACCTCGCAGATGGAACATTCAGTAAACAAGGACCCCATCATCATCACCATAGTCCTCCTTATTATTATGTTGGTGGTAGCGTTCTGTTGTTTTTATTTTTCTTCCTGAAACCCGCTGAGAACACTCTTCCTTCCTCTGCCTTTTCAAATAGGAAATCTAGACCCTCCCAGCTCTGTTTTGTGAATCTTCCTGGGGCCAAGGCACTGAAAGGCTGGTCTGCTTTCTTTCCCTCTGATAGCAATTGTGGGGTCATGTGTTGAGATGATGCAGCCACAAGACAAAAGTAGCCTGGATCCCTGAGATGCCCTGAAGAGCTACTCAACTCTCACCCAACTTCGTACGAGCAAGAAATGCACCTCTGTTGTATAAAGCCCTTGGGGTATTTGCACTTGCAGCATAGCTCAGCCTAGCCTGTAGAATACACACTTTACAGGATTAAATACACACGGTAAGGATTAAATGAGATCACGCACAATGCCTTGAGCATGCGTAAATACTCAAATACTGGCTGATATTATTATTATTATATTCCCTTTTCCTTGATCTCCAAGGGTACTTAAGCCTCACTGATTTTAAGCAGAAGGAGGACCCAAACCCCAAGGACTCCTTGTGGACTCGGGTCATATAGTGTCTGTAGACGAGGTACTGACCTGTGACGTGTGGCGCATTCCGTGGCAATGTCCTCCAGGTGGAACTCGGCCCAGGGGTCAGGCATGTGCTTGGCCTTCTCGATTGCATGCTTCCAAGCTTCCTGCAGAAGCAAAGGGGAGTGTTAGGTCCAGACCAGGGGCTTCTGGGACAGTGCAGGGCAGCTCCTCTCACCCTGTGATTTCCCAGTGTCTCCGACCTCTGGGGAGGCAGACAGCATCAGTCAGAGAGAATCACTCCCATCTATTATCCTTGTAGGAATATAGTTCCCAAAAGACCTCACATGGGCCCAGCTCACATGGGCCCAGCTTTCCCACCGCCAGAAGTGACCTGTCTTAACTACAAAACCGAAGAAGAAACATAATATGTATAGAAAACACATACTGCTTCACTTGTTATCAAAAAGTTGAGAATGAAAATAAGATGATAGTCCCCCATCCCACCTTGTTCAGACTGGCAAACATTTTCACAGCTGGTAATGACGAGTCTGACCAGGATGTGGGGAAACAGGTGTTCTCACGTACTGTCAGTGGGTATAAACCTCTTCTAAAGGCAATCTGGCAATGTACTAAAATGGAAAAACTGTATTCCCTTATTTTGACCCAGCAATTCTACATCTAGGAATGTATCCTCTAGAAATACAAACATAAGTGTGCAAACATACGTGTACAAGAGGTATCACTGTGATCGTGCAAAATGAATTCATCCCAAACGTCTGTGGGGAGTGGTTAATACGCTTTGATTCTATTCATTTAAAATGCTAAACCGCCTTATGGTGGGAATTCTGGACTCTATCAGGCCCAATGTCACCTCTTCATAAATATTGTATAAATCATAAATACACCCCATTTTACTGCCCTAAATGAAATTCACAGACAATTTAACCTTCTTAAACTCAAGAGTATATCAAACTATGCAAAAGATATGTTGCCTTTACATTAACAAAGTGCTAAGTTCTCAGTTAATTATGAACAGATTCCCATGAGACGTTCCAAGGTCCTGGGGGTGCAGGACAATTCCTTGTGCAGATCTGCTCTGCCCGTTGCAGGTTCAGCGTCCCTGCCTTCCACCCATTTGGTGCCTCAGTGCCTTCCATTGTTGTGCTGCCCGAAAACATGTCCCCAAACGTTCAAACCCTGTTAAGAACGGGGCTTCAAGGGTACTAACTGGGAAAGATGACCAAGGCGCGTTATGGAGAGAACATGCTGATTCTCAACAGCATCATAGTACGACCCCAGTTTTTTGTTTTAAGAAGCTCATTTGGGACTTCCCTGGTGGTCCAGTGGCTAAGACTCCACACTCCCAATGCAGGAGGCCCAGGTTCGATCCCTGGTCAGGGAACTAGATCCCACATGCCACAACTAAGAGTTCACATGCCACAACAAAGATCCCGAGCGCCGCAACAAAGATCCGCACAGCCAAATAAATAAATATTAAAAAAAAAAAAAAAGCAGCTCATTTTACTGTTTTTATAATCCCAAGGTGGACTCCTTTCTTGTCCCCTCCAAACAAACACTCCGACTCTCACACTGGGGAGCAATACCCTCTCCATCTTTTCCTGTAGAGCTTGAACCTTTGCCCGACAGCCTCTACAGAGGAATCAGTGAGACCAAACCTCCCTTCCAGGCCACAGGCCTGAGCCACAGGGAGGGTCTGGATCGTGGGCTGGCCACTGCCTGGGCCTGGCAGATTCCAGACCTCCCCACCCCACAATGGCATCCCTCAGCCTCCTGGACCAGCTCTTAGGAGCTCTTCCACGGACTTGGGTGCAAACAGGACAGCTCCCAGCGCATGCCCCCGGCCTAGGCTCCATCACTGAGAGCCTGCTCAGAGGAGATGAGGCGCACACACACATGCACGCACACGGCCCAGGGCTCCCTTACTGGGGCTTTCTAATCTCTGCAAAGTCTAAAAATGAAGCCCGTAATTTTTTGCTTCCTATTTGGAGGTAATTCATGCTTAATGAAAACACTTGGAAAATACAGAAGACAAAGAAATTCAAATCTGCCACGTGCCGTCCACCAGAGCAACTATCATCAATGCTTTGGACTAGTTATTTTCCAGATCCCTTACGTGCATTTTTAAATAAAATTGGAATCACACTGCAAATATAACTTACAGCTTTTCAGGAGAGTGGGTCAATGGGACTTGGATCTTTATTTAGTGATCTTGATTTTTTCCCCTGATTCCAAATGTTTGATCTGCTTATTACAAAAAAGTACAAGTACTACAGAATTCTGAATTAGAAAGCAGCCGTCCTTTCTAACCTCTACTCTTCTGAAAACCTCAGCTGACAGTTGATTTAGATATTCTGCAGGTTTCCTCCTATGCATTTGTTAACATACACATGAATTTAAGAGCACTGGGACGGTATTGTGTTCTGCATCTTACGTTTCTCCACTTAACACAGGATCCTGGACCCAGCCTTTCCATGTCATACGTACAGACAGGCTGGATCGACCTCGTTTCCCTTCCATGGTTGTACGATACACAATTATATAAATGTACCTTAAGCTGTTTCTCAGACCTCAGCTGATGGTTATATAGATTCTCTCTAATAATCCCTCGTATAAACAGTGCTAAAGGGACCATCCTCTTATCTAATCTCTGTGCACCTGTGCAAGAGCTCAGTAGGACATACTTCTTGGAAGTGTAATCACTGGATCACAAAGTTTAGAAATTTGGAGTTCCCCTCCAAAAAGATTCTCCTAGGTTACACTCCAAGAAGCAAAGAACAAATCACTCAAATTTTTTGGCACAAACATCACATCATGAATTTACAAGTTAGCTGTAACAGCTGTGTAACAATCCACTGCATGGGTGAATCATTATTGATTTAACTGTTCACCTGTAGTTCTCCACAGTGAGACTCTGAGCTTGTCACTGCCTTTTCCCTGTTACACATAACCCTGCAGCAGACATGTTTACGACTAAAGCAGTTGTTGGATTTCTGTACTTTAAAAAAGTGCCACAGTCCCCTCTTGTATTCCAGCTGCTGCGAATGGCAGGGATGGCCTTCTGACCCCCACCTGTCAAGGAGCCCGCTGAGTTCTGAGTAGTCAGCAGGCCGCCCTTCTGAGCATGTCTGTACAAGCGCCCTGTTCTCTGCCTGAGACACATGACTTTCTCAGTGTACCTCTCTCAACCGGTGACTAAGACGCGCCCTAAGCAACCAAAGACAGGGCCCCCCATTCAATGAGGATTATCGACAGAAATTACCTGCTGGCTGGATGCTACGGCAGCAACCAGAAAAAACAGTCAAGGAAAAAAGTATTTCAGAATTAGAGGGCATGTTATTTCACAGGCTCAGAATTACCTTTTTTTACAAACCCAGAAAAAAAATCAAGCCACACCTTACTGGCAACAGGTGGGTTTAATGCAAGTGACTTTTTTTTTTTAAGCACAATATAAAAAGTCCTGTACTGGGCTTCCCTGGTGGCGCAGTGGTTGAGAGTCCGCCTGCCGATGCAAGGGACGCAGGTTTGTGCCCCAGTCCGGGAAGATCCCACATGCCACGGAGCGGCTGGGCCCGTGAGCCATGGCCACTGAGCCTGCGCGTCCGGAGCCTGTGCTCCGCAACGGGAGAGGCCACAACAGTGAGAGGCCCGGGTACCGCAAAAAAAAAGTCCTGTACTAAGATGCAGTTCCCTCAGCTCTGGTTCCGGCCCACTGCTGACGAACTTGGGGAACCTCTATTTCCTCATTTACAAAAGACAATGAAGAATATTTTGACTACTGGTGGTCAACTTCTTTCCTGTCCCCACCCGTGGGGCAGACATGCTCCCACTAGAAACAGTGGCTCACTGAGCACACAGTGCTCATTACAGTTGAACAACCTCAGCTAAACTTAAATCACTGGTACTATTTTATCCATCAGGTTAGGAAAAATAGGTGGTTACGGAGGACCGGGAAGTGAGTGCTCTCAGACACTGTGAGGAGAGTGGAAGCAGGTACTGCCACCTTTGAGGGCCATCTGGTTATGCCAGATGGTCGGCCAGTGGTTATGAACCTTCTTCACTGACTTCTGACCCAGCCATTCCGATCACCTACCCAGGTGTGCTCAGGTCGGTGCTCGTAACGCTATGTAACAGGCAAGCATTACAAACAACCTGCCAGTCCACAGGGGGATCATTAGGTACACTTGGCATACTTGCATGCAGCCGTTAAAAAGATGATGGTGCTGATATGGGCAATCTCTAAGGCCTACTGTCTGGGGGTAAAAAGCAAGGTGCTGAATAAAGCAAAGGGCACGACACCATTTACTGGTGGAGGAAACCCACAAATCAGTACTATAGATTTCTTAGACTCACAGACAGAGATCAGACCTGTGGTTGCCAAGGGGGATGGGGGGTAGATGGGTAGAATGGGAGACTGGGGTTGGTAGATGCAAACTATTACATTTAGAATGGATAAACAACAAGGTCCTACTGTATAGCACAGGGAACTATATCCAATCTCCTGGGATAAACCATAATGGAAAAGAATATAAAAAGAATGTCTATATGTGTGTAACTGAGTCACTTTCCTGTATAGCAGACATTGGCACAGCATTGTAAATCAACTCTACTTCAATAAATATATATATGAAAAAAATACCATCGATTTCTAAGGATATGTGTGTCTGTAGATATACGCCTAAATGTACATTTATATATAAATACATCTTAAAAGGTCTGAAAGTTTTACAGCACAGGGAATATAGCCAATATTTATAATGACTTAATTTTTTAAATAAATTTATTTATTTATTTTATTTTTGGCCGCGTTGGGTCTTTGTTGCTGCGCGCGGGCCTTCTCTAGTTGCAGAGAGCGGGGGCTACTCTTCGTTGCGGTGCGCGGGCTTCTCATTGCGGTGGCTTCTCCTGTTGCAGAGCACGGGCTCTAGGTGTGCGGGCTTCAGTAATTGTGGCTCGCGGGCTCTAGAGTGCAGGCTCAGTAGTTGTGGCACCTGGGCTTAGTTACTCCGCGGCATGTGGGATCTTCCCAGACCAGGGCTTTAACCCGTGTCCCCTGCATTGCAGGAGGATTCCTAACCACTGCTCCACCAGAGAAGCCCCTATAATGATTTTAAATGGAGTATAATCCTTGAAAATACTGAATCACTATGTTCTACACCTGAAACTAATATAATGTTGTAAATCAGCTATACTTCAATAAAAATTAACGATAAAAATAAATTTAAAAGGTCTGAAAAGTGATTATTCGAAACTGACACAATGGTTATCTCTGGGAATAGAAGAAGATAAGAGGCTGATCGAGGTGACTTCATCTTCATCTACATTCATTTTTTTACTAAGAGAATGTCTTCAGGCGTTGCATGTGTAAGTCAACGCTATTAAACAAACATCACTGGGTTAGATGACCTTAAGGCCCTGACAGCTCTAACATTCTCTAGCTTCAAAGAGCCTAAAACTCAGGTGAGTGGACTAATTATTCTTACATAAAACAGGCGGTTTCACAAAGAGGAAAACATAATCCTGGGAAGAGAACAGAATGGCTTTGGTTCCTCAGAGCCTGAGAGTATAAAATAAAACTAACTAATTAATTAATAATAATAGTAAATTTCCTGAAATATGCCAGGAGTGAGACCAGATGTGTGGCTTATGTGTTTGCAATCTCTTTGGCACATATGATGTTATCAGCTACTGCTGCCGTTTTTATATCACTATTCTTATTACTACTATCACAGCAATCAAAGCCTCTGGATCTTACATGAAGCATCCAGTAGCTCCTTGAAGCTTCCTCCTTTTCTAAAATTAATTTATTTTATTTATTTTTATTTTTGGCTGCGTTGGGTCTTCGTTGCTGTGCGCAGGCTTTCTCTGGTTGCAGTGAGCGGGGCCTACTCTTCATTGCGGTGCGCAGGCTTCTCATCACAGTGGCTTCTTATTGCGGAGCACGGGCTCTAGGCATGCAGGCTTCAGTAGTTGTGGCACACAGGCTCAGTAGCTGTGGCATGCGGGCTCTAGAGCGCAGGCTCAGTAGTTGCGGCACACGGGCTTAGTTGCTCCGCGGCACATGGGATCTTCCCGGGCTAGGGCTCGAACCTGTGCCCCCTGCATTGGCAGGCGGATTCTTAACCCCTGCACCACCAAGGAAGCCCGAAGCTTCCTTCTTGAAACATCAACTGTTACATTCAGTAAGCAGATGTTATAAAATATGTTTTCCCCATCATCACTTCTGTAGAATTTAAGAACTACAGCCCTAAGTCAGCCCTACTTATCCCTCCTGACCGACAGTAAAGGGCTTAAACCACAGCCAAGGACAAGGAAAAGAAGTGGAGGTGCACATCATGCTCTGGGATGGAAAGAGGCCGCACCACTGTGTGGCTGCCCCACTCTGGGCCACACGCATTTACAGGTTTCGTGCAATTTCCATGGAACCCAGCACGGAATATAATAGCAAAAACCTGGAAACTTCCTAAGGATCCCACAAAAGGAAATACTTAAAGAAACTGTGGCGTATCTATACAACGGGCTGCCATGGGGCCACTAAAAAAATGATGGACTAGATCCACATTTACTGATGTGGAAAGATACGCACCATTTCTTTTTTCTATTTTTTTTTTTTTTTTTTGCGGTACGCGGGCCTCTCACTGCTGTGGCCTCTCCCGCTGCGGAGCACAGGCTCCGGACACGCAGGCTCAGCGGCCATGGCTCATGGGCCCAGCCGCTCCGCGGCATGTGGGATCTTCCCGGACCGGGGCACAAACCCATGTCCCCTGCATCGGCAGGCGGACTCTCAACCACTGCGCCACCAGGGAAGCCCACCATTTCTTGATTGCTGAGGAAAAACTGGTTATTAGAGAACGTATATAGCAAAATCCTGTTATTGTAAGGAAAAGTCCCTGTTTATTTAGTCGTGTCTGTATTTATACGGAAATACACACCAAGACCTTAACAGCAATTGTATCTGCACTTTCAAAGTTGTCTTCTGCAAGGAGCATACATTACTTCTATAAGCAATAAAATAATTATAAAGGAAACAAAGTTAAAAATCCTCAAGAAATCTCTCTCTGTTGAAAACAGTAGCTACAGGTCATCTTCCCTGACCAGTGGGATTCAGAGTCACAGCTAGAGAGGACAGGAAGAGAAGGATGGGAACAATAACCAGCAAAGCAATAACATTCCCTAGGATGACAAAGCGCCCTGTCTCCTGGAAGCCTTTCCTCAGACAGCATCCTGGCCGGCACCTCACGGTAACCTTGCCAAGGACGGACAAGCAGGTAGGATAGTTCCCAGTCCACTGACGAGGTACCCAAGGCTCAGAGGTGATTTGCCTTCAGAGCTACAGCAACCATGAAATGGAAGACCCAGGACTCAAGAATGTGGACCAAACACAAGAGTTACCATATGACCCAGCAATTCCACTCCCAAGTACCTACCTAAGAGAAAGGAAAACATGGTCACACAAAGACTTGTGTAGCATTATTCAAAACAGCCAAAATGGAGAAACAACCCAAATGTGCATCAACTGATGGATAAACGAAATTGGTACATCCGTCATCAGTAAAAAGGAATGGGGCTTCCCTGGTGGCGCAGTGGTTGAGAGTCTGCCTGCCGATGCAGTGGACACGGGTTCGTGCCCCGGTTCGGGAAGATCCCACATGCCGTGGGGCGGCTGGGCCCGTGAGCCATGGCCACTGAGCCTGCACGTCCAGAGCCTGTGCTCCACGACGGGAGAGGCCACAACAGTGAGAGGCCCGCGTACTGAAAAAAAATAAATAAATAAAAAATAAAAAGGAACGAAGTACTGGCACACACTTCCACATGGATGTGCCTTGAAAACACTGTGCTAAGTGAAAGAAGCCAGACACAAAAGGCCACATATTGTATAATTCTACTTACATGAACTGTCTGGAGGAGGCAAATCCATAGAGACTGAAAATAACGTTAGTGGCTGTTAGGGTCTGGGTGGGATGGGGATACTGGGGGGTGATGGCTAAGAGGTATGGGCTTCTTTTAGGGTAATGAAAATAAGCTAAAATTGGTTGTGGTGACGCGGATGCATAATTTTATGAATACACTAAAAGCTACTGAATTGTACATTTTAAATGGCTAAATTGTATGTTATGTAAATTATATTTCAATAAAGCTGCTAAAAAATTTACAAAATAAAATTAAAGAAGGGGAACCCCTGTTAATGAATATCCAGCATATTCCATAAAGGACCACGTGCTTCATAAAGATGAGTCCCTCCAGCCAGGCTTGACTCTCTTCAGTCTCCTCCTGTTTTCCAGACACCAGGTCACTGAAGGCTTCCTGCCCAATGCCAGATGCAACATCTTTTTCCTTCATCCGCCCAGCAGGCCCTTATTTTGCTGGAGGTCCAAAGCTTTTTGGACCCAGGACACCTAAGCTTCTCTTTCCCACTCTGCATTCCCAGAGCACTGGGCAAAGTACCAAAATGGTCACCACCTCTGCGTATGCACAGAGTTTCCTGTGGTCAGTGGGCAGGGGCAGAAGCCCAAAGATGCGAGGCTGGGGTCTCCCCGGGCTCGGGTGGGCAGGGACGCCTCTTTTCCCAGTGAGTCATCAGACGCTCATCCACTTCATTCTGGGGCGATTGCTGTACTTTGACCAAGCTGTTAGAGCCACACTGGGCGGGCTGAAAGTATCAGTCTAATCACCAAAGTCTACCAAGAAGGGCGTGGGAAGCAGGCATGCCCATGCGTCATGGGAGCACCAATGCCGGTGCAACCTCTTTGAAGGGCAATGGGCAATGCTTAGCCAAGTTTTAAACCCACAAACATTTTGCTCCAGCCATTCCACCTCTGGGGATTTACCTGGCAGGTGCACCCCTGAGTGGGCACCAGGACACACGCACACGTAAGAGACACACGTAAGAGATGCTTACGGAAGCGGTTTGTGGTAGCAAAAGACTGGAAACGACGTTCACACCCACCCATGAGGGACTGGCTAAATATATTACAGTGCTTCCAGATAATGCCATGATATTCGGCCATTAGAAAAACAAAACAAAATAAGCAAGACAACATTCTGCACTCAGGAAGCATCAAGCAATTAAGCTCTCAGAGCCTCAGTTTTACTATCTGTCAAAACACCAATCCTCAGAGGACTGCTGTGCAGATTCAATGAGTTGATATGAGTAAAACACGTAAGGCGGGCCTGCCTGATCCACAGGGCCGGTTATGTAAGTTCTAGCTGATGTCAGTTCATATGTGCCAATATGGGAAGACAGCACAGGAGTGCAAAACAGGTTTGCGGTCAACTAACATTTCTGTGAAAAAGAAAAGGAAGAGAGTCACGTACGTACATATGCTTATACTCACAAGGAACATTTCTGGAAGGACATCCCCCAGGGAAACAGGGATCAGAGGTGGGAGGATTACTTTTCACCATTTACCATTTGTACAGGTTGAATTCTTTCTACCGTGTAGGTATATTATTTACATATTATAAAATACATGTATTTTAAAGTTTGTTTAGATATGTGTATAGATTTATTACAGCATTGTTTGTAATAGGAAAAAAAGGAAACAACCCAAGTATCCCTCAAGAGGAGGAACTGGCTAGGGAATTCCCTGGTGGTCCAGTGGTTAAGACTCCACGCTCCCAATGCAGGCGGCCCAGGTTCGATCCCTGGTCAGGGAACTAGATCCCACACGCCGCAACAAAGATCCCAGGTGCTGCAACTAAGACTCGGTACAGCCAAATAATTTTTTTTTTTTTAAAAGAGGGGGACTGGCTAGATAAACCCATGTACATCTTGTGATGGAATACAACTTAATTCACTTAAAAAACAGGTGATCTATATGTGCTAATTGGAATGATCCCCAAGATATTCTCAGACCAGGAAAACAATTCTTTTAAATAAAATTTTCCACTTTATTAAAAACTTGAAAACATATGCTTATTCTAGAAAATGTAGACATAGCACAGAAGTAGAAAAAAAAATGATCCTATCCTAAGACAATCTCTGTTGGCGTGTTGATGTACTTCCTTTTAGGGTTTTGTTTTGTGTGTGTGCACGTGTGTGTGTTTACAGAGCTAAATCATACTCTATATTTTGCTCTTTAAAATTAACTCCAGAACAGAAGCACTTTCCCACGTTATGAGAAACTGTATAAACATCCTCTGGTTGGCTGCCTGACATGCTACCCAGGGCGTGGCCCCCTGAACGATTCTGCCACCATCCCCCTGGGAACTCAGGCAAAACGCCCTGGCCTTGACAGTGACAAACTCAACAGTTCACAATACACGCCTGGTACCTGCCAGGGTGACGCCACCTTGGAGGAATGCCAGGTAGCCATTTTGGTTAAACAACTCAGTTGCCATGTCGACAGTAAATGAAAAAACACATTCAGTTTGTTGAGTGCCAGGGAGAGTGAGGTCTGGAAAACTGAGCTGCCATCTCCCTCTGAAGTCACCACTGGCAACAAGAACCCCATAGAGCCTCCCTTCGATCACCTAGGATGGTGGGCAGCCAAGAGCTACATCTCATCCTTAAACAGCCCTTCCTCTGAGTACTGGGGATGAAGTGCGATGGGACACAGCCCCTAGCCTTGAGGTCAGGGGCTGACTCATAAACAGAATGGCATTCAAGAATGACAGATGCACAGAAAGGTCTGCTACGAGCCCCAAGGAATGCCAAGGCGATAGCCAGGGCAGGGCGTCTAGGGAGGCTGAACAATCATTTTAACAGACCCAACTGAAAGAGGTTTCAGGAAGAGGCGTGAAAAGAGAAGCCTGGGGCTTCCCTGGTGGCGCAGTGGTTGAGAGTCCACCTGCCAATGCAGGGGACATGGGTTTGTGCCCCGGTCCAGGAAGATCCCACATGCCGCGGAGCGGCTAGGCCGGTGAGCCATGGCCACTGGGCCTGCGCGTCCAGAGCCTGTGCTCCGCAACGGGAGAGGCCACAGCAGTGAGAGGTCCACGTACTGCAGAAAAAAACAGAGAAGCCTGCTGCAGGAGCAGGGAGAGGTGCAGGGCCCTGCGGACCATGAGCTACCATCGTCAGTGAGGATTTTGAACTTTCTCTTCCAGAATCGATGAGTTTTAAAGACAGCCAATTATTTTATAAATTTATTTATTTGTTTATTTTTGGCTGCGTTGGGTCTTTGTTGCAGTGCGCGGGCTTCTCACTGCGGCACCTTCTCTTGTTGCAGAGCACTGGCTCTAGGCACGTGGGCTCAGTAGTTGTGGCTTGGGGGCTCTAGAGCACAGGCTCAGTAGTTGTGGCTCACGGGCTCAGCTGCTCCACAGCATGTGGGATCGTCCCAGACCAAGGATTGAACCCGTGTCCCCTGCATTGGCAGGTGGATTCCCAACCACTGTGCCACCAGGCAAGCCCAAGGACAGCCAATTACTAATGTTTGTTTAGGGGAGGGGCGGTTACCTGGCTGTGCTGCTTTATTTTTCTTCTGCTAAAAACATCCTTTTGCACACAGAAGTAATACATACGTGTAGTTTTAAAAGTTCCAATGTTTAAAAATATATACCATGTAGATAATCAAAGTCCCTCTTAATGCCACCCTCTCCCCCAGGGAGAATCACCATTAACTGTTGGATGCAAATTCCTTCTTTTTCTCGTTAGTAATTTTTAAATTGTTTTATAACATTATATGAGTTTTTGCTATGCAAATACTAATATATGTATATCTATGGTTTTTGATACAAGTGGGATCATATTTCAACTTGCTTTTTACTTCACAGCACATAAAAATAAAAATAGCTAATTTTTGTTTGTCCTTATTATGGACCAGCACTTTCCCAAGAGCTTTTCATGGATTTTGTTTTCTCCCCACAAAAAATATATCTTGTGTATATCTTGGCACTGTTTTTTTTTTGTTTTGCGGCACGTGGGCCTCTCACTGCTGTGGCCTCTCCTTTTGCGGAGCACAGGCTCTGGACGCACAGGCTCAGCGGCCATGGCTCACGGGCCCAGCCGCTCCGCGGCACGTGGGATCTTCCCGGACCGGGGCACGAACCCGTGTCCCCTGCATCGGCAGGCGGACTCTCAACCAATGCGCCACCAGGGAAGCCCTGTACAAATGTTTTGTTACTTGTTCTCAACTGAGGGCGTACCTCCTCATGCGAGCTTTGCAAATATATGGTGGGGAACATTTTGGGTTGTCATGATGAATAGGGGAGAATATGGCATTTAATGAGCAGGGGTCAGACATGCTTAATGTCCTACAATATACGGGACAGTCCCACCAAATAAAGAATTGTCCCCACCTGAAACTAATGTAAAAGTCTATGTTAATTATAACTCTGAGGTATAAGTATTTTTTACTTTAATAACTATTGTCAAATGGTCCACAGTGGTTTCTGTTTTATGTAAATACCGACTATCTGTCCCTATCTGTCCTTTAGCAAGATAGCACCCAGTGAAGTGAGCTCAGCACTCATCCCTCTCCTGATTCTGAATAAAGCACCTGCTGTGTGCACGGCACGGGGGATGAATGATGAGGCCACAGGGTCCTGCCCTCATGAAGCTCACGTCCTAAGCCAGACTTATAGACAAACTTCCCTTTGCTGGATCACTCCGTCTGTGTTTCCTTTAAAGGATTTACCATACTGAGTTTTGTGGTCAGAGACTGTGTCCATCCCTCCCTGTCTGAGACCCTCCAGCTCCTGGACCCACTCAGTGTTTGCCAAAAGGCCAAACCAGGCTCATGGCTCCTCTGAACAGGCAGCTGTGGGTGGAGCCCTTCTAAGGGGTCTGCCCCACTAGGAGGCCTCCAGGATCCTCCTTCTCTGGAAGCAGCCCCCGTTCTGTGATCCCCGGCGCCCCACCATGCTGTGCCCTGGCCAGAGGTGACTGACTGGACCAGAGACAGACGATGCCTGACTCGGGCTGGGCCAAGCAGATTAGATTTTTCTCCTCTCACAGCTGGGATGGAAGAAGGTCAGATCTGTCTGCATGTGGCTCCGTCTGTAATGAGGGGACCCTGGGGCTGGGGGGATCCATTTTCCCACTGTGTAGACTGAGGTGCAGAGAAGAATAAAGAATAGGCAAAGAGAGTTGAGGGATGAGACAGAGAGAGACAGTCCTGTGGCCTTCCAGCTTCCTGCATCCGTCCCCTGAGAGGCCAGACATTGTTTCTGCCTGTGGGTCTCAAGAAACACTTCTTGACTGCTAGAATAAAGTTCCCTTTTTTTTTTTTCACTTGAGTTAGCATGAGTTGGTTTGTGTTTCACAAGCTCTGACCCCTCCGGCCCCCTCTGGCACCTGGATCTCCTCACACGTGGTACACGAGGCTGCAGGAATCCACGTTTCCGCGAGCCTTCCTGACTTACTGGAACAGACAGGAGCGCCAGGCTGCTCCCCTGTCTTCCCACGCTGCCCTCTGAGGGGCAGAGTGTGTGTTTCAGAAGCCACTTTAGGACAGGAAAGCAGGGCAAGCAGCAACCTGACCCTTCAGAGGCCCCCCAACCTCAGAGGGGACCCACAGGCCTATTTTGGGAGCTGCCTGCCCGAGAGAGCTAAGCTAGAACTCTGACTTGAAAGGAAAAATATACAACTGTCTGAGAACTAGAATTATTAATTTTCTAAAAACAGATTAATTCTGCAGTTAGAGAAGAATGACTTCAATTTCAAATCCCAAAGTGGTAATAGGCATTTTCGTTACAGTACAAACTGATATTTACTGTTTGTGAGGATTAACTTAAATAAGGATAACATTACTGCATTAAAAACTTTTTTTCACCACCAGTTATTATACAAAAGTCCAATAACGTTCGCCTTTCTCCCTCTTCTCTATACCAGCTTTGCCATGGTATGAACACAAATTCCTAACAAAATAAGTCCCCTCTTCCTCAATCCAGAAGAAGGGTGCCCAACTCTAAGCAGTGGCTCTTTTGGCCACAATCAACATGAAAAACTACATTTTACATCCTTTCTCTAGACCCTCATACACACAAATGCAGGGATGAAATAAAAATACTTCACAACCGCTCTGTCGGAGAACCTGGTCACCAACAACCAATTTGGTCACTGCATGTGAGTGTGTAAACGTGTGTGTACGTGTCCCTAAAATATCTTTACGACTGTCAGTGCTCTCTGATATTTTTCCCCCCTCCCACCTCCCTCTCCAATATTTTCTAATCTATTCTGTTCTGTTCTGGGTCTTAAAAAACTGGCCAAGGTTTCCACAACCCACTAGTGGGTACAGAGCAGCTATTCGTAAAACACTGCTCTAAAGTAATGAAACTTATATTAAAACAACCAAATCTTCCCAGGTTAATAGGCATAGCCTCAGATCCAGGATTTACGCACTGGCAAGAGTTTGGAAACAACCTCAACCAGCGACCCCAACCTCCCATCCCTATGGCAGGTGAGCTGGGCAGGGGGAGTGGGGGGAGGGGGGGACCACTCACCTTGAAATGGAAGGAGATGGCCGGGGACCCGCTGGAGCCGTAGCGCTCGCTTTTGGCTAGGTTGCTGTAGTAGTTATTAACCTTGGAATTAACATTCTGGTGTGCCCCCGGATCATCAGTGATGGGGCAGATGAAGTAACCCTCCTCACCATCGCTGTCTGCATCTGAATCACCAGCCCGGGAGGTCGGGCCGCCATCCACGCCTTCCAGGCGGAAGATGAGGTCTTCCTCTGCCATGTTCCCGGGACGCCCGTCTTACCCAAGGGCTGGGCGGCACAGCCAGAGTTACTGGGCAAATGCAGCAGTGAGGGTCCTGCAAGGAAGAAAGAGAATGGGTGCTGGGGTCCAGGGGCTGAGAGCTTGCAGGGCGCCTCACCCCGCATGCCCCTGGCACGGAAGGAGCGGGTACCCTCAGAGTGAAAACTACTTCCACCTTTAGGGGAGACACTGGCAGGCAGTGTCTAGGAACATTTTAAATGTACAAACCCCTCCACCCGGTAATTCCACTTTGAAGAACTCAACACTTGAAACAGAAAATAAATGCTTCTTAAGCCACAAGGCTGATGTTTTTAGAACATAAATTAGATCAAATCATTTCTCTGCTTGACACTCTCCAGCAGCTTCTCTTCACATTCTTAACAAAATCCAAACGCCTTTTAAGGCTACCAGGCCTGTGTTAGTCTGGCCCCTGTCCACCTCTCCTCCGGCCTTGGCAGCTCTCCAGGCCCATGGGCTTTCTTTGTGTTCCGTGAACACTGGGGGCCCATTTTCCACCTCGGGGCCTTTGTACTTGTTGTGTTCCCTGTGCCTGGAACAACCTTCCCAATCTCCCAACAGTGGGTCCTTCTCATCATTTGGATCCCAGCTCAAAAGTCACCTCTCCAGAGAAATCTTCTCTGATTCAATTCAAAGAACCCCTCTCAAACACACACCCAGTCACTCCCTAGCACATCACCCTGTTTTATTTTCTTCAAAGAGATTTTCCCAAGCAAGCCAAAATCATCTCATTTAACTTCTTTATCATCTGTAGCCCTGTTGCCTTAAGAATGCCTGGCATAGAGCAGGCACTCAACACACGTCCCCGGAATGGATGAGTGGCCTGAAGAGCGTTCTCTGTAGCACAATCAGTAACAGTAAAAAGAGGGAAGAGCCCACAAGGACCATCAATGGAGGCCTGTTATATAAACTACAGTTTTTCTACACCATGAAATACTGTGTGACTCTTACAAAGAAAAAGGAAGCTCTAGATACACAAAGACATGCAAAGATAGTCAAGAAAGAGTTCAGCAACATTGTAGGATACAAAAATCAATAGTATTTCCATATACTATCAATGAAAAATCCAAAAATGAAATTAAGAAAACAATTTTATCTATAATAGCATCAAAAAGAATAAAAAACTTGGCTAGGGGGCTTCCCTGGTGGCGCAGTGGTGGAGAGTCCGCCTGCCGATGCAGGGGACACGGGTTCGTGCCCCGGTCGGGGAGGATCCCACATGTCGCGGAGCGGCTGGGTCCGTGAGCCATGGCCGCTGGGCCTGCGCGTCCAGAGCCTGTGCTCTGCAGCGGGAGAGGCCACAGCGGTGAGAGGCCCGTGTACCGCAAAAAAAAAAAAAAAAAAAAAACTTGGCTAGGGAATTCCATGGAGGTCCAGTGGTTAGGACTCCACGCCTCCATGGCAGGGGACACGGGTTCAATCCCTGATAGGAGAACTAAGATCCCACAAATCATGCGGCCAAAAAAAATAAAATAAAATATCTTGGCTAACAAAAGAAGTGCTTGACTTGTACAGCGAGAAACAAAACGTGTCAGAAGAAGTGAAAGAAGACCGAAATAAGTGTAAAGATATCCCGTGTTCATAGATCAGAAAATTTAACATAGCTAAGGTGGCAATACTCCCAAAACTGATCTACAGAGTCAACCCAATCACTATCAGAATCCCAGTGGCTTCACTGAATAAATTAACAAACTGGTCCTAAAGTTCACATGGAAATTCAAGGGACCCAGCATAGCCGAAAGAATCTCGTAAAAGTTACAAGAATCACACTTCCTGAATTCAAAACTTACTACAAAGCTAAAGTAATTAAGACAGGTGATAGTGGCATGAGGATAGACACAGAACTGAGAGTCCAAAAATGAACCCTCACATTTACAGCCAATTGACTTCTGAAAGGGGTACCAAGACAATTCAATGCGGAAAGAATACTCTTTTCAATAAATGGTGCCAGGACAAGTGAATATACACACGCAAAAGGATGAAGTTGAACACCTTCCTACATTATATACAAAGATTAACTCAAAATGGGGACTTCCCTGGAGGTCTGGTGGTTAAGAATCCGAGCTTCCACTGCAGGGGTCACGGGTTTGATCCCTGGTTGGGGAACTAAGCTGCGCAGTGTGACCAAAAAAACTAACTCAAAATGGATAAAAGGTTTAAATATAAGAGTAAAACTCTAACACTCTCAGAAGAAAATATAAGAGAAAATCTTTGTGACACTGAATTAGGCAAAGCCTTAGATAGGACACCAAAAACACAAGCAACAAAAGAATAGATACACTGGACATCATCAAAATTAAAAACTTTTGTGCTTCAAAGGACACCACCATGAGAGTGGAGAGATAGCTCACAGAATGGGAGAAAATTTTTGCAAATCATGTCTGATAAGGGACTATGTAACGGACTCATACTACTTAACAATAAAAAGACAAATAACCCAGATAAAAAATGGGCAAAGGGGGACTTCCCTGGCAGTCCAGTGGTTAAGACACCACGCTTCCACTGCAGGGGCACGGGTTTGATCCCTGGTCAGGGATCTAACACCCCACATGCCACGCAGCACAGCCAAAAAAAAAAAAGGCAAAGGATTTGGACAGACGTTTCTCTAAAGAAGATACACATGGCCAGTAAACACATGAAAAGATACTCAACATCATTAGACATTAGGGAAATACAAACCAAAGCCACACCCGCTAGGATAGAATTTTAAAAGTGGAAAATGACAAGTGTTGGTGAGGATGGGGAGACACTGGAAACCCTCATACACTTTTTTTTTTTTTTTTTTTGCGATACGCGGGCCTCTCACTGTTGTGGCCTCTCACGTTGAGGAGCACAGGCTCCAGACTCGCAGGCTCAGCGGCCATGGCTCACGGGCCCAGCCACTCCGCGGCATGTGGGATCTTCCTGGACCGGGGCACGAACCCGCGTCCCCTGCATCAGCAGGCAGACTCTCAACCACTGCGCCACCAGGGAAGCCCCCTCATACACTATTAATGGAAATGTAAAATGGTGCAGTCACTTTGGAAAACAGCCTGGCAGTTTCTCAAAAAGTTAAACACAGAATTACTATATGATCCAGCAACTATACTCTTAGGTATATACCCAAACATGTCCACAACAAAAACTTGTGACATATGGTTCATAGTAGTATTACACGCAATAGCCAAAAGGGGAAACATCCAAACACCCGTTAACTGATGAATGGATAAGCAAAATGTGGTCTATATATACAACGGAATGCTCTTCAGCCACAAAAAGGAATGAAGTACTGATGCTAAGTGAAAGAAGACAGTTCAAAAAAGACCATATATTGAACGATTCCATTTATATGAAAAGTCCAGAGAAGGCAACTCTATAAGAAAGTACGTGAGTGGTTGCCTAGGGATGGGGGAGGGGAGAGTCGGGGGGAAATGGGGAACAATCACTAAAGGGTTTCTTCTGAATAGATGAAAATGTTCTAAAACCGACTGTGTTGGTTGCATGACTCTGTTAATACATTAAAAAACCACTGACTATATTAAATCCACTTTAAATAAGTTTGGTAGGTTTGTGAATATACTTCAATAATCTAATGTTTAAAAAAATAAAAGACATGGGACCTCCCTGGTGGCACAGTGGTTAAGAATCCACCTGACAATGCAAGGGACACGGGTTCGATCACTGGTCTGGGAAGATCCCACCTGTGGTGGAGCAACTAAGCCCATGTGCCACAACTACTGAACCTGTGCTCTAGAGCCCACAAGCCACAACTACTGAGCCCACCTGCCACAGCTACTGAAGCCCGCACACCTAGAGCCCGTGCTCCGCAACAAGAGAAGCCACCACAATGAGAAGCCCGTGCACCACAATGAAGAGTAGCCCCGGCTCGCTGCAACTAGAGAAAGCCTGAAGGCAGCAACAGAGACCCCATGCAGTCAAAAATAAAATAAATAAATGTTTTTTAAAAAGATTAAAAATAATAATTAAAAAAAGAAAGAAAGAAAAGAAAAGGAAAAACCGTTACATTTAAAAAGCAAGTTCGGGCTTCCCTGGTGGCGCAGTGTTTGAGAGTCCGCCTGCCAATGCAGGGGACGCGGGTTCGTGCCCCGGTCCGGGAAGATCCCACATGCTGCGGAGCAGCTGGGTCCATGAGCCATGGCCGCTGGGCCTGCGCATCCGGAGCCTGTGCTCCGCAGTGGGAGAGGCCACAATAGTGAGAGGCCCCTGTACAGCAAAAAAAATAATAATAATAATTAAAAATAATAATTAAAAAATAAATAAATAAAAAGCAAGTTGCACAAGAGCAGTTACATTATGGTGATCCTATCTGTGCTAAAAGAAAAGGTACGTCCCTGAAGGGCCCACAAGAGCGCTGCCAGCACTGCGATGGGCAGTGCGACTGGGAGCTGGCGGGTGGAGGGAAGTTTTTAACATTTTGTACACTTCTGTACTGTTTTAAGTGTTTTTTTTTTAATTTATTCATTTATTTTTGGCTGCATTGGGTCTCCATTGCTGCGCACTGGCCCTCTCTGGTTGCAGCGAGCGGGGGCTACTCTTCGCTGCGGCGCGCGGGCCTCCCATGGCAGTGGCCTCTCTTGTTGCAGAGCACAGGCTCTAGGCACGCGGGCTTCAGTACTTGTGGCGCACGGGCTTAGTTGCTCCGCGGCATGCGGTATCTTCCCAGACCGGGGCTCGAACCCGTATCCCCCGCATTGGCAGGCGGACTCTCAACCACTGTGCCACCAGGGAAGCCCTGTTTTAAGTTTTTACAAAGCTGGTTGCTTTCAATATAAAAAAAAATTTTAAAGTGAAAAAACTTTAAAAATTTTTAAATCAACTAATTCCAATTATTCTTAACAGCTGTTTCCATCGGGAAGCAGTTTTCTAGACCTGAGGCTTCAGCACTTTCTTGACAGTCATCAGAGCAAGAAATATATTTATATCCTAACCCAGTACCCACCTACAAAATGTAAGTGAAAATTTCAGGAAACTGTACTTAGCCTTACTTTGTACAATGCCCTCTGCTATTTTTGATTCCACTTGTTTTTCTTTCTTTTTTACTCTTTATCTTTAATGCACCACCCACACTGATTATTCAACTCAGTGTGAAAATTGCTGCTCTGGGTGTCAACCTCCGAGTTTGCTTCTGACCCTCTGGGCAATACAGTCATCGCCTGGATCCGATGCCAAAGCCACCTGATCTTGCTTGTTACCAAAATCGTCCCCGGGCCCTGTGCCCACTTCTCCCCACTCTCGGCCGCTCCCAGCCCCAATGCCTACTCTGCCCTGGTCAGCCCCTGGCCAGAGTCCCTGCTGACCAAGAGACACGGTTGCCTGGAGCTGCCAGCAGCCCAGCCAGGTTACTGGCCTCTGGGGCTGCGCTGGTGCCAGGAGAGGGGCCGGAGCCACAGCCTCAGCTACGGAGCTCCAGGCAGTGTTGCCCAGCAGTTAAGAGCCCGGGCTCAGGAGCCAGGCTGCCAAAGGGTGCAAATCCTAGCTGTGCTACTGGTGACCTTGACTAAATTAGTTCATCTCGCCAACTTCCCCATTTGTGAGGGGAGCTGAGCGGGAAAGTGGCCTGACTGGGGCTCCACAGGAGTTCACAGGGGAATTAGGACCAGAATCCCAGCCCTTGGCCACATCCCACCACAGACCTGACATTTTCCTGGGCCCTGGGAAACAAAATGAGCTGCAGACAAGCAGCTGTGACCCTAGTTGGCACAGTGCCTTGTACCCGGCAGGCACTTGATACGTTTTCCAGAACTGAGTGAGGGGGATCTGTTTCATGGCTTTTCAGTTGTCATACATTTGCTTTGAAAAGGCAGCTGTGGCAACGCCTGCTAACTGTCCCCCGACAGCTATTCTCTCCTTATTAATAACAGAACCACTGCTTTTTAGCTAAGCATGCGGCCACTCATAATAAGGTCTACGTTTCCCAGATTACTTTGCAATTAGGCGTGACCATGTGACCAAGTTCTGGCCAAGGGGATATGAGTAGAAGGGTTCTATGCAACTTTAGGAAGGGTTTTTTTTTTTTTTCAATTTATTTTATTCAAGTGTAGTTGATTTACAATGTTGTGTTAATTTCTGCTGTACAGCAAAGTGATTCAGTTATACATACTTTTTCATATTCTTTTCCATTATGGCTTATCACAGGATATTGAATATAGTTCCCTGTGCTATACGGTAGGACCTTGTTTATCTAGGGAATGGTTTTTAAAAAGAGGGAGTGTACCCTTCTGCTCTCTCTCCTTCCTGCTGGCTGGAATGCTGGTGTGATGGCTGGAGCTCAAGCAGCTAAATTTATTCATGAGAAGGAAGCCATGTGCCAAGGATGGCAGAGCCATGAAACAGAGAGAGCCTGGGGCAGCTTATCTTACATCATGGGGCACCATAATTATCCTGGACTCACAATCTTCAGAGTTTGCTATCTAAACTTACATAATAGACTATAATTTTCTTTTTTTCCTACTACTTGCTAATTCTATCTGGTCCAGTACCCCTTCTCTCCCATGTCATAAAAAGTCACATCATATCTCTTATGACAAGTTGATGCCTGGGCACGTCAGCCTAGGAAAACTGTGGTCTCAATCCAGAGACCTAACTTGTAGCTGCTTCCACATCTGCCCATAAAGACCGGACACCTGGAGGATGGTGGATTCCCCTAGACAGGCAAGGAGCCCTCACTGGCCCATAACTCAGCCCCATGATGCCTGTTCCAATACCAGCCTCTTAGGAATCTCCATCTAACCTGGGCTTTGCCCGGCCCACAGAGGGCCTCTCTGTGAGCAGAGAGACTGAGACCAGGAGCAGAACCCCAGTTCCCAAGACATCAGGATTCTCCAGAAGCTCTCCTCTGCCCTCACTCAGGCATCCGCATCTTCCCCTCCCAGGCCCTGACACATCCTGGGAAGATATTTCTATGGAGAGGCAGCTGAGCAGAGTTCTGAGTCAGACCCAAGTTCAAGCCCCAACTCTGCCACTTACTAGGTGTGTGACTTTACCTCTTGGCCTCGGGTTCCGCATTATAACCTGGGATGCAGAGTTGTACCCAACCCACTAACCTGACAGTGCCGGCACAGAACAAGCACTAAGACTATAATTATCATCATCATTTTTAGTACCATCAATAAAGGGGGCTGAATCCTGGGTCCCAGCCAGGCTGGTGACCTGGACGCCTGGTTAGTAGCCATGCCAAGCTTCTTCAGGGGTCCTCAGGGAACAGGCTGTCTTCGGCTCTGGCCACTGAACCCCTGCTCTCACTGCGTCTTGCTGTAAAGGGCTTCTCTGGCAGCCACTGGGGCAGGAAACAATGATTGCAGTGCCTAGGTCAAGGCCTGTGGGCCAAGCCACAGTGACCACCGGCCCTCCTTGGGGCTCCCCTCACCCCCAGGAGCTGCCTTCCTGATGCAGAAATGATCTGGAATCTCCCACCCACCACTCCTGGGAGCCAGCACCCCAGAGCCAACATGGGGTGTGCTGGGCCACCAGTACACACACTAGTATATGGCCAGCACGGCAGAACTCAATGGTCTTCAACTGCAACCACAATGGACCGGGTGACTTATGGACCACCTCGTGTCACGCACCTGTTTCTGTTTGGGGATCTGCTTCTCCCCCACTCTCCAGTCATGGGGTTGGGGATCCACCCCCAGGTAATGGGGTGTGTCACATGACCCCACTAAGCCAATCACAGCACTGGGCACCTGGCCATAGTGATTGGCTCAGAGATGGGCATGTGACTCAAGTCAAACCACTATGGCCTAATCTCAGGTAAGCCTGGGGCTTTAGCGTGAGCAACTGGAAGAGAAGGTCAGTCCTTTCCTGCAGGATGTTAATCTGAGACAGGGGCTGAGGCCACCAGAGAACAAAGCTGACTTTTGGTGAAGAGCAGAACAAGAGATGAAGAGAAAAATGAACAGTGATGACGTCATTTGAGATTCTGAATCCAAACATGCCTGGGACTCATAGATACAGAAACCAAAAGTAGTGTGGACAGGGATAAAGGGAGGGGCAAGTCAAGATATATGCGCTACTATGTATAAAATAAATAAGCAACAAGGATATATTTATAGAACAGGGAATTACAGCCATTATTTGTAATAACTTTTAATAGAGTATAATCTGTAAAAACACTGAATCACTATGCTGTACACCTGAACCTACTATAATATTGTAAATCAGTTATACATCAATTAAAAAAAAAGTTGGTGAAAATAAAAGAAACAAAAACCAAAGCTCAGTGTAGTGCCCGAGACAGTTTGAATCCTGGCTACCCAGCTAGGAGCCTGAAACAACAGACTCCATGTGGCAGGCTGGGACTTCCTTGAGTCTCTACCTGCACGGCGCCTGGCACTGAGCAGGGCTCATAAAGTGCTAATCAGATACCTTTCCAGGCTGAGTTTCATTAATTTGCTGCCGGTGGGGAGGGTAACAAGGTGTGACATCAGGAGTTACTAAGTCAAGCCTCCAGCTAAGAGTTCAGGTCAGTGACTTATTAACATATATACCCCCAGGATGTGGGGGTGCTCATGAATAAACATTTATTAAAACTATTTCAAGAAATAATACAGTTCATGTCAGAGAAAAAGGACTGATTTACAGATGTCCCCACCCAAGAACCAGTCCCCATTCACAACCAAGTTCTCACTTCCCTGCCCCTGCACCCTAAGGACACTCTTTCTGGCATGCCTCTCCCACCTGCTGCCAAACCCCTCTGTTCCCTTCAAAATCCAGCTCAAATTTTTACCCCCTCCGGAAAGGCTTCTCTGGGTGGTTTCCAGTCTGTAAAACAGGGGACAGCTAACCCCTGGAATTGGTAGTGAGATCAAGCCCAAGAGGCCTGACAGGGAACTGTCCTCAAAAGCACCAGCTGCTATTACGCTCTGACCATACCCCACTCCCCAATTCCTAAGTCACTTCCCTCCTCCCAGGCCCTCCGTAAGCATTTCCATCATACCCAGAGACCCAACAGTCTATGTCACGGGCAGAATAATGCCGCTCCATAGATGCCCACGTCGTAATTCCCAAAGCCTGTGAACATGTTCCCTTATGTGGCAAAAGCGACTTTGCAGGTGTGATTAAGGATCTTGAAATGGGACAGTATCCTCGATTATCCAGTGAGTCCTTATAAAAAGGAGGCAGGAGGGTCAGAGTCAGAGGAAGAGATGTGACAATGGAAGCAGGGGTCATAGAGAAATTTTGAAGATGCTATGCAGCTGGCCTGGAAGATGGAGGAAGGGGCCACGAGCTAAGGAATGCAGGTGGCCTACAGAAACTGGAAAAGCATGGCAACAGATTTTCCCTACAGCCTTCAGAAAGAACATGGCCCTGCTGACACCTTGGCTTTTGAACTTCTCATCTCCAGTACCATAAGAAAAGAAATTTGTGTTGTTTTAAGCCACTAAGTCTGTGGTAATTTGTTACAGTGGCAGTAGGAAACAAATAGAGTCCAGAACAGTGGGGTAATTTTGCCCCCTCAGGGGACACTTGGCAATGTCTGGAGACACCGTTCGTTGTCACACCTCTGGGAGTGCAACCAGCATCTAGTGGGTAGAGGCCAGGGATGCTGCCAGCATCCTACAATGCACAGCACAGCACCCCACGACAAAGAACTGTCCAGCCAAACTGTCAGTAGTGCTGAGAAACCCTGTTCTAGAATGACTCTGGTGGATTCCAAGGAGACTTCCCCCAATCCACCCTCCCTCATCTCCTCTTTAAAAACACATCCCCACGCATACCAGAGACAGAGGAATTAGCTTACTCGCTGATGAGAACAGCAACCCGCAGCTGGACCCAGAGAGACAAGTCAACATTGACTGCTAAAGCTCATCGTTGCCATTCACTGTCCTTCATTCATATAAAGCTGTTAAGGTGCAAAGGCTACTTTACTGTTTTAAAAATCAGAAAAATACATCTTAGAATACAAAGCACAATAATATAATTACAGCTTCAACTGACAAAATGCACAAGAGGGCTTGAATTTTAAGTTTTAATCGTTTGCACCCTTCTCATGTTCCCAGGATACTCTGTCCTCCTGGTGGGTCAGATCAGAGAGACAGTGTGGTTCACTTCTCAGGGCAACTCTGTGTTTATACAGCCTCTTGGTGGCCAGACCACGTGAGCGTCTGGAGCAAAAGGGGCCGTGTCTTAGTCCTTCTAGCTACCAGCCCAGAGCACAATGCCTGGCACACACTAGGCTCCCTGTAAACGCAGGCTGCGTGAATGAATAACTGAACAAAAGTGGGCAATTTCTGCGGGTATAATGAGCATTGTAGGCATGGAGGAATGGAGGGACTATCGGGTTAGAATTACAAGGCATCTGGCGGTTACTTAGCCCAGAGACGCAGCTGAGATCCCGAGTGGGAAAGCCTGGGTCATGGGGAGGCCCTCAAAAAGCAGCCAAGACCAGGATCGGGCCCAACAAGTCTTTTGGGATGAACAGATCTGTGTTCAAGTCCCGGCTCTGCCACTAGCTGAGTGATGTTGGGCAAATTACCTAACCTCTCTGAACCTCAGTTTCCTCATCTATAAAATTCACTCATCCACCAAAGTGTGGCAGAGTGAGCAAGGCGAAGAAGAGGTGAGAGAACTGGTCTCTGGCACAGAAGCCAACTGTCCACTATGGATCTGTTCTCCCCTGCCCAAATCCTTTTGCATCTAGGTGGGGCCATGCGACTACATTTGAGCCAATGGGATGTGGACAGAAGTAACCTGCACTGCTTTCAGGCCCTCCCATCCCCAAGGCCCATTTTCCATGACCTGGTCAGCCTCCCCTCCACTGCAATCCGGCCCTGAGACATGTAGCCCAGAACAGATTCATGGCATTTCAGCACCACTTACAAAGCTCTTGCTCCATCACTCCTCTCAGCTCCTTGGAGGACAAGCGTTGCCTCCTCCCTTGGCTCGCCCACACTGTGCCATCTGCTTGGCACATGCTCTAGCCTGCTCTCCCTACCTGTCCCCTGGCCAACTCTGCTCATCCCTCAGGTCTCAGGTTAGATAGATGTCACCTCCTCTAGGAAGCCTCCCCTGAACCCCAGGAGGTACGCACCACTGGCTCCATCCTACAGATGAGGAAACTGAGGAACAGAGAAGTTAAGTGACTTGCCCCAAATCACATGGCTAGAAGGTGGGGGAGGTGGGTCTGAAGCCAGTGCAGGTCTATCCAGGGCTTCACTCAGCCATCACTTGCTAAACCACTTTTTTGGGGGGTTTTTTTTTTTTTGCAGTACGCGGGCCTCTCACTGCCGTGGCCTCTCCCATTGCGGAGCACAGGCTCCGGACGCGCAGGCTCAGCAACCATGGCTCACGGGCCCAGGCGCTCCGCAACATGTGGGATCCTCCCAGACCGGGGCACGAACCCGTGTCCCCTGCATCGGCAGGCGGACTCTCAACCACTGCGCCACCAGGGAAGCCCTGCTAAACCACTTTTAAAGTGTGATCCTTGGACCACTAGCAGCAGGAGCAGCCTCACCTGAAAACTTGTCACAGGTGCAAATTCTGGGGCCTCACTCCAGTCCTGCTAAAGAAAACTGTGGGGGTGGGCCCAGCAAGCCATGGTTAAACAAGCCCTCCAGGTGGTACCAATGTCACTAAAGTTCAAGAACCAATGGCGGAGAGAACGTTCTCCAGCTGAGCCTCCTGCCTTTCAGCCACAGCCTGTGGGGTCCTTGCCAGGTCCAGAAAGCATCACAGCTGGAGAACGGAACAATGGCCGCCCTCTGACTTTCCAGCCCTCTGAAATGCTTCTCTGGGTGTTCCACAGCCCTGGGACTTTGGGGACCCAGAGAATGTCATCTTCTACTTCGTCATCAGCCTGTTAGTGACTCACTCCTTCCTTCATTTGAAGCCTTCTTCTTGTGCCCATCAGCCTTGCCTGCAAGAGTTTAATCCAAGCTACTTTTATCCTGTGGTGGTCACTATAACCACTTTCCTCTAGAACATTCTCAGTTCACGGGGATTAAGTCTGCAGTTTCTTGGTCAGCAAAACTGATCTCCCCAACACAGAAATGTTTATTTTTTAATCAGTCCAGCCAGCCACTATTACTTTGAATGCAGTCCCGATCATCAACTTTTCCTGTATCAGCTTTAGGAACAGGGCCAGAAAGAGTAAATCCTAGAGAATGAGCTTGAACAAATCCAAGTTTCTGCTGGTGACCCTCAGCTTTCTTCCACGCTGCTCTCAGTGTCCTGGCAACTGGATGCCAATCCTGCCAAAGACTGGACAAGACTTCTTTGGGGAATCTGACCAGTGTGAGAAAAAAGGCCTAAAGATACCCTTCGCCTGTGGAACAGCCCAGTTAGATCACCCTGAGGGGAAGGCCACAGCCAGCCAGCCTCTTTCATACCCAAAGACCTTCCGAAGAGCTTCCTGGAGCCCCATACTCTTCAGTGGACTGCCACAGACCACCAGAGAGGGGGAAAGGAGAGGCTCTGCTCCACAGTCATTCAGAGGCCCAGGCTCCTTCCAGCTTGTGGCTCTGCCCTTCTCCAGGCCCTCAGAGTCCTCTCAACTCTGCTGGTAAATGAGGAAAGTGGGGAGGTTTTTAGGGTCCAAGCTTGACGGGGGCACACACTCTCTCTGCTCACATTCCATCAGCCAAAACTCAGTCATGTGGCCCACCAAACTGTAAGGGAGCCCAGGAAATATATCCAGGTGATACCCCAAGAAGAAGAGGACATGGGTGACCAACAGCCATCTCTGCCACATAATTCATTAAAAATGTTTTAAAATCATATCAGTGATATATCCTTAGTAGTCGGCCAGAAAGTACTGTTCTGTCACCAAAAGCGCGCGCACACACACACACACACACACACACACACACACACACACACACACACAATACCCACCCACCACAAATCACAGAACATACACAAGTGATCATATGTAAACTGAAACTATTTCAAGGGATGGTCAGGCCCTGACTTCCTGCTTCCCCGCCCCCTGCAAAAGATAAGAACTTGGGATCCCAGCCGACACACCCTCTTTAAGAACAGGAGAGGGAGGATGGCAATCTCCACCATGTTACATCTAATTTCCCATCATCAAGCAGCTTTATTGTATTTGCTGAATAAATGCATCGACCAAACAATGACCGTAAGGCGCTGTGGAGGCCACAGAGAAGGATGACGCCTGCCAAACTCTATCTCCTAAATCCTACCTCCTACCACTGGCATCCTTTCCATCACCTCCTCCAGGAAGCCTTCTCCAATAACCCTCCGTCCCCCCCACCCCCCACCCCCGAGTGGGCATTATCAGCTCCACCTGCTTGCTCCGTAGTCCCAAACTTAGTCCATCTTGCTTATTAGTATCTGCCGGTAGACCACTCTGGATCTGTCTCCTCCTCTGTAAAATCAGAGGGGTAGACAATTTCCTGGCTGAGCTGCCCTAAGGCAGGCAGCTTCCAGGGCCGAGGACCCAGAAGTCAGGCTCCCATAGAGCGTCCCCACAAGGCAGACGGAGCAGCGCCCCCCTGCCAGCAGCCCATCTGTCTCACGCGGGGCGCAGCTGGGCCGCTTTCCCGCAATCCCCCAGGCGGGTGCGGCGAATCTAGGCCGGGACTCACCCGGTAGGCCCCAGCCCCGCCACACGCATATTAACGCCCGGCCCCTTGGCGCACAGGTCCACGGAGCCTGCCAACACCCGAACTCCTGCAGTCAACAATGCAGCAAGGGCGCGTCTACACGGTCCTCGAGGTTCCCGGAACTTGGGCCTCTCGTTCAGGGGCCGGGGTGGGGGATGCCGGCCCTGCAGGGGAAGAAAGGCAGCGCTGCCCCCACCCTCTGCGGGCCTCCAGGAGCCGCGGGCGGAGGCCCCAAGGTGCCTCTCCCCGACCGTCACGTGCCAAGTATTTTACCAATAGACACTGCCGATATTCGCCACGACTCCCCCATTTTACAGAAGCAAACACTGAAACCCGAGGAGCTTAACCCCCACGCTCTCCTTCCGCCTGCGGCCCCACTTTTAAGCCCCAGACTCTCCGCGCTCCGGGCGCCGGCTGCACCGGGGAGCACAGGCTTGCAGCGCCGGATCCCGGCCCCCCAGGCCAACCGCCGCCCTACCTACCTGTCTCGGGCGGAGAGGCACGGCAGCCGCTGCCCACGGCCGCGAGGATCCAGAGGAGCTGGCAGAGGCTCGAGGCCCGGTGCTCCAGGGTGCAGGGCGGGCGGGCCCCCCGAGAGTGCCGGGGAGCGGCGAGCGGGGAGCGCGGGCTGGCGCTCCGGGGAGGCAGGGGCGGCCGCCGGAACGATCCCGGGGCGCGAGGGGCGCACGGAGCCGCTAGAACGATTCCGGGGCGCTGGGGGCGCGTTCCAAGGGCAAGAGCGCCGGCGACCGTCGGCTGGCCTGGGGCAGCTGCAGCGCGCGGCGTTCGGACGGCGTATCCGGACACTCGCCGAGCTGGGGCTGTGGCTGGGGCAGGAGACTGCGGGCAGGGGCGGAGCCGCGGGCGGGCGTAAGCCCGGCGTGGCGCTCACGTGGCCGCGGGCAATGACTATCACCGCTCCTGCAGCCGCCGCTTGGATCTCCCGGCGCTGCGTCTGCGACTCCCCAGCCGGCTGAATACACAGCGTCCGGATCTAACGCGTGGGGCCGGCCTGGCACCTACCAGCGAAGGAGGCGCCCTCCCAGCGGGTAATTTAAAAGGGGGCAGCTAACCCGTCCCTCGCCCACCGCACCTTCCCATTCTCCCTCCGATGCCCGCCTAGTTCCTGTATTCGAGTCCTTTCCAAAATCAGTAGTGATCGGATCTCATTGTACGTCTCTATGCATAACCTTGCAATATTTTTATCAGAAATTGCTTTTTTTTTTTCCCTCCGGATTTCTGCTTTGTGAAAACAGGCACTTATGACTGTGGCAATTCTTATTTGTGTAATACGTTGCTGTATTCCTAACTCAGCGCACAGCCTGGCACATAGTAAGTGCTTTAATAAATACCTGTAAAATGAATGACTAAATATGGAAGGTATAAAGAAGAAAAGGAAATAAAACTAATGATAACTACTGTGAACATGTTCATAGTATATTCTTCCAGATATTTTTTCTAGTGAAATTTTAAAAATTTCACAACTCTTATTTTAGAAATAAAAGTAAGGGACTTACCTGGCAGTCAGTGCGGTGTGGCCAAAAAATAAATAAATAAAAGATATAAGTAATAACAGTAATATTTATCAAGCTATTTATCGCATTCCATCTTCACACCAACGCTAGTACCGCTACTTCGCAGATCATAAAACTGAGGCTTATAGAGATACGCTTGCCCAGAAGATTTACAAGGTGGCTTCTTCCTCTTGGCAAAGGGCATCTATCCATATTACAGGGCTCCTGCTGGTTTGGGGTCTGCTGAGTCACTCTGTGTAGTAAAAAAGGGGAGAGGAATTTGAAGGACCCCCGCAGGTGAGAGGAGTGCAGGAGCCAGGCAGGGGCTGCCAGGGCCTGTGGGAAGGATGAGGAAAGGAAAGGCTTCCAGTAGGGCGATGTCTAGTGGGGGCTGTTTAAATAGTTCGTGATGGGGTTTGTGACCTAACCACTTACCTCTGCCCCAAAGAGTTCTTCAGTCAAAGCCTCCTTGGACTGGAATGGTGTATGTGACCAAGTTCTCCCATGGAACTGGAGGGAGGGCTGAGTGTCCAGGTGAGCCCCAGGCAAACACAGAGAAACAGGTGTGTGCAGGCAGGCCAGAGACAGACACGGTTATCTGGGTATGCATATGGGAATACATACATTTTTCCTAACAAGAGTGGACTCATCTATTTCTCCTTTCTACTCAACACTAGGTTGTAAACATGTTGACCACCCCTGTGGTCAAGGGCAACCTGTCACTTGTAATGCCTTCTTTGATGAGCCTTTTTGGGGTTGTGGTAAAAGCTGATATTTACGGGGCATTTATTTTGTGTCAGGTACTGTGGTAACTGCTTTACAGACATTATCTCTTTTAATTCTCATCCCAACCCTCTTACTCTCCTCACTTCATACACAGAAAGAAGGAGGCCGGTTAAGTGACTCTCCCAAGTTTACGTAGTAAGTTGCAGAATTTGACCCAGGTCTAGGTATATACTGACCCCTTTAATGTCCTGTCTATAAGCCTTGCCTCTTCAGTTTTTGTGGCCCCTAAAAATTCAGATCCCGTTGGGAGAGTGAAGTCCTTCAGCTTACCAGCTGCAACGGCCCCTGCAGGGAGAAGGTTCAAGTTTATGAGGCTTGGGGAGTGGGTGACATTCAGGCAGCATCTCATAAGGTGGTGAGGGGAATGAAAAAAAAAGAAATAGTCCTGAAACCCATCATTGAGTGTTTTAACTTTTTGGCCTCTGTACTACAAGTTTCAGAAAATATCAATACAAGATCTAGAAGATATAATCATTTTGGTTTGAAGTATTGGCTCCTTTAGTCACCTTGAGAAAACTCCTCTGGCTTTTGGCAAAAAACAAAATTGCACCTGAAATTTTGACCGTGGGAAAGTTGGGCAAGGACAAAGAGTCTGAGCTAGTCTGTCCAAGCCCAAAGCCAGACAAAAAAAAAAAAAAAAAACGACTGTTCTACTTACAGCTCTGTGACCCTGCGCAAGTTATTTAGCTTCTCTTTTCCTCTTTAATCTCTTCCGTGCATAAGCATCTTGATTTGTCTTCAAGGAGCCAGTCCACCCTATTCTCAGTTCATGAAAACTGCCCTCCACACTCTTCCTGCTCTAAGATTGGACATATGATTAGACCTGGCCAATCAGCATATTCCATCCCTTTTGCCCCATTCATTGGTGCTGGGATGAGTATGTAACCAAAGCCAAGCCAATGAGATACTAATCTGGTTCTTTTATAGAAACCATTTAAAAAGAGAATCTCTTGGAAGCAACCTAAATGTCTATCAGCAGATGAATGGATAAAGAAGATGTGGTATACATATATACATATATGTGTGTGTGTGTGTATATATATATATATATATATATATATATAATGGAATATTACTCAGCCATAAAAAATAATGAAATAACACCATTTGCAGTAATATGGATGGACCTAGAGATTATAATACTAAGTGAAGTAAGTCAGACAAAGACAAACATCATATGATATCACTTATATGTGGAATGTAAAAAGAAATGATAGAAATGAACTTATTTACAAAACAAATATACTCACAGACATAGAAAACAAACTTAAGGTTACCAAAGGGGAAAGGGGGGGAAGGGAAAAATTAGGAATTTGGGATTAAAAGATACACACTACTATATATAAAATAGATAAACAGCAAGGACCTACTGTATAGCACACAGAACTCTATTCAGCATCTTGTAATAACCTATAATGGAAAAGAATCAGAAAAATAATATATATGAATATGTATAACTGAAACACTTTGTGTGCACTTTCTGTAACAGTTGTGTTAGTTTCGGGTGTGCAGCAAAGATGTATATATATATTCTTTCTCACATTCTTTTCCATTTTAATATTTACAAAATATAGAGAGCTCTTATAACTCAAATAATAAAAAGATAACTCAATTTCAAAATGGGCTAAAGATTTGAACAGACAGTTCTCCAAAGAAGATATATAAATGGCCAATAAGCACATGAAAAGATACTCAACATTATTAGTCATTAGAAAAATGCAAATCAAAACTACATCCACTAGGATGGCTATGATCAAAAGTCAGATAGTAACAAGTATTGGCAAGAGTGTGGAGAAATTGGAACACTCATACACTGCAAGCAGGAATGGAAAATGGAAAACAGTTTGGTGGTTTCTCAAAAACTTAAACATGGGGTTACCATACAACCTAGCAATCCCACTCCCAGGTATATATCCAAGAGAAATGAAAACATGTCTGCACAAAAACATATGCACAAATGTTCATAGCAGCATTATTCATAATAGGTAAAAGGTGAAAAAAAACCAAATATCCATCAACTGATAAATGGATAATTAAAATGTGTTATACCCATACAATGGAATATTACTCAGCAATAAAAAGGAATGAGGCACTGATAAATGCTAAAACATGGATAAACCTTAAAAACAGTATGTTAAGTGAAAGGAGCCAGACACAAAAGGCAGCAGATTATATGATTTCATTTATATGAAATGTCCAGAATAGGGAAATCCTTAGAGACAGAAAGTAGATTAGTGGTGGCCCACAGCTAGGAAGGGAGTTTGGGGGTGATGGAGAGTGACTACTAAAGGTATGGTATTCCTTTTTTGGGGGATGAAGATATTCTAAAATTGATTGTGAGGAGGGCTGCACAATTCTGTGAAGATACTAAAAAACAATGAACTATACACTTTAAAGGGGTGTCTTGTATGGTATGTGAATTAAATCACGATAAAGCTGTTACCCTCAGAAGAGGGCTCCTGGTATCCTCACGGTGCTTCAGGGTGTGGCAGCAGAAGAGAGGTCACCAGGAATGGTGCTCTAGCCCAGTCTAGGTATGTGGCCGCTCCCAGCTTCAAGGGATGGGTGCAATCCTTCCGCGGGCTCAGAGAGGGTTGGAGAACTGCTCTAGACACATATGCCATGGGAGTGAAATGCTTCTCAAGTGCTACCTGCTCAGATTCCCTGTCCACAGGAAGCCGTGTCCATGGGAGTTTAAGGCAGTTTTAGGTTCACAGCAGAGTTGAGTGGAAGGTTTGGCGATTTCCCATATCCTTCCTGCCTCCACACAAGAACAGCCTCCCCCATGACCAACATCTCCCACCAGAGTAGTGCGTGTGTTACAATTAACAAACCTACACTGACACATCATAATCACCTAGAGTCCACAGTTTATATTAAAGTTAACTCTTGGGCTTCCCTGGTGGCGCAGTGGTTGAGAGTCCGCCTGCCGATACAGTGGACACGGGTTCGTGCCCCGGTCCAGGAGGATCCCACATGCCGCGGAGCGGCTAGGCCCGTGAGCCATGGCCGCTGAGGCTGCGCGTCCAGAGCCTGTGCTCCGCAACGGGAGAGGCCACAACAGTGAGAGGCCCGCGTACAGCAAAAAAAAAAAAAAAAAAAAATTCACTCTTGGTGGTGTACATTCTGTGGGTTTGACCTAACTTATAATAATATGCATCAACTGTTACAGTAACATGCACAGCAGTCCCACTACCCTAAAAATCCTGTGTTTCACCTATTCATCCGCTGCATCCCCCTCGATCCCTGGGAACCACAGTGGGATGTTTTTAAGCAGAAGCTTTAAAAGAAGTCCTTGTATGGGAACGTGTGTATGTGTATAGCTGATTCACTTTTTTATAGAGCAGAAACTAACACATTATTGTAAAGCAATTATACTGCAATAAAGATGTTTAAAAAAAAAAAAAAGTCCTTGAAAGTCCTCCTTGGCTTCCTGGCTCAGGAGGTCCAGGGCCTACTGGGCACAAAGCCATCACAGGGCCATTCAATGACCCACCTGTAGCTACAGAAAGACTCACAGAAGCAATGAAATGACCACTCTTCTGTCTTTTGGATAGTGTCTTTCTTCCTTCTCTTGCACAAGGCAAACCCCAGGATTAGGGTGGGGTATGTGTGGGCCTCTAGTTGCCCCTACGTCTGCATAGGGAAAGATCTGGAAGGATACAGCTAAACTGTTACTCATTATAATGAGTTGTGGGATTCAGCTGTGAAGGAGGAAGGTGGTGAGGAAGAGAACTTCCCTTTAACTTTATACAGAAGGTTTGACATTTGAAAAAAAAATTTACAATGAGCAGGCATTACATTATATTTCAAATCTAAAAAGACAAAGAAGCACCTTCCTTTACCAAAGTGTTGACAGAGCTTAACTGGGTGGAGAAATTAAAGGTGATTTTATTCTCTTATTTGTGCTTTTCTTTCTTAGCTTGGAGTTTCAACAAGGAACATGTATTTATTATTTTAGCAAAAGTTATTTTTAACTGTTACTTAAAAAGAAAAGAACAAAAACTAAACAGAGCCTAGTTGCCCTGGTTTCTGTAGCCTCCCCACCCTTGCCTGCCTGGGCCTAGGTTTTGCATAGGAACTGCCCTCCCAGCCTCAACCTTAAGGAATAAATCACCAGGAAAGCCGAGTCAGCACTACTGCAGAAGTCTGCAGGGAGACAGGCCTGCTCACTGGAGCAGACGAGCTCATAGCCTTACTTCCACTGGATTTTTGTTCTGGTGAAGCACCTTTGTCATGCAAGTTCTGAGCAGCTCTGCTTCTCCCGAAAGACCTGATTTTTGCCTGATCTGGCCTAGTAGGTGTTGGATAAATGTTTACTTGAATTAAATTATTAGAAACAGAGAGAGTTGGGAGGGGAAGGGTCACATTAGAGTTCAAGCTCGTACTGCTCGTCACACGATAGGCCAATAAATTGAGAGACGAGGTATTGGGGCAAGGAATAGCAACTTTATTTGGAAAGCCAGCAGAGTGAGAAGGTGGTAGACTGCTGTCCCAAAGAACCATCTTCCCCATGTTAGAACTCAGGCTTTTATATTAAAAGGGGAGGAGGTGTGGTTAGTTGTTGTAAACTTCTTGGTGCTGGAATCCTTTGTTCTCGCAGCTGTCCACATAGGTCAGGTCACCATGTTCCTGTAAACCTCCAACAAGACAAATGTTCTTTTCTGTTCTGCAACTTTTTCTCTCTATAAGAATGGAAAAGTGTTAAGTTTAAAGGTCAGAGCCTTGAGAAGGGGGTATCCTGTATGTTTCAGACTACAGGCAACAATCTTTCACAAAAGGTGCAGAGCCAGCATGACTAAGCACAGGCAACAGAGCACAAAGGTTAGAGCTAAAGGAATAGATTCAGCATGGAGTCAGGTTTGTTCTTCTCTGTTATAGTTGCTGTTAACAAATGATGCAAACTACTGGAGAATGCTTTGACTCATTTGTGGGGGAATGACTCAAAGAGATCTCTGCTTCCTTCTTGTGGCCGCAGGGGGTGATATCTCAGAAGAGCTGAATACAATTAATTCTCGGTGGCAGAAAATGGAAGTTTGTTATGTATTTATTGATATGCATTTGCTCTGAATTTACTGCATTTTGTTTTTATTTTATTTTTTTTACAAGGAAAACCACCATTTTGGTTCCCAAGTTTTATTCAAGAACTCACACAACATATTCCAGATAACCGAGTTTTAATCATCTTCATCCTTTTCTTCATCTTGATTAATCTGGAAGTAACGCAATTCGTAACTCTCTTTGCTGTTAGCAACTACGCGTAACCAATCATGTAGATTATTCTTCAAATATTTTTTGGTGAGGTATTTCGAATACCTTTTGGAAAAAGGCACCTCAGAGGTTACAGTAATCTTGTTTTTGCTTCTTTCGGTTGTTACAACACTCCACCAAGATTCCCAGCTTTTCCATTCATTTTGATTCTCTCCTGAAGAAACTGTTCAAAATTGGCAGCATCTATGATTCCATCTTCTATAGGGTGGGTACAGTCAAGGGTAAAATTCGGGACCTGCTTTTATTTTGCTCCCCTTCGCCACAAACTTTTTCACGGGCGCCATGGAGGCAGCGAAGGCAGAAAGGGTTACTGCATTTTAAAACACACTGAAATAGTCTACATAGAAGAACACTGGGTTTTGGGAGGCTAGGGAATCCTGGCTCTGCCTGGGGGTAGCTAACACAAGTTACTTTGCCAGTCTGAGCCTCAGTTTCCCCCTCTGTAAAAAGTAGATACGAGTGATGATTGAGGGAGCCTACATAAGGCAAGGATCTGTAAAAACGTTCAATGATTTTCCTTCCTGGACCCATGATTTTTACATCGCGGTGGCAGGGGCCGGCCATGGGGCCACCCGAGGCTGCAGGGGTTCCCTGAAGTAGGGCTAGAGAGTCCAAACAAGATGGGGACTCGGCCGTCTCTGCGCAAACCCGGCGGGACCCGCAGCGCAGCCAGGAGCAAGCGGCAGCGAGACACTGCCCCCACGTGGCCGTAGGCAGTATGCCACGCTCGTGGAAAATCAAATGCAAACATACATGACGAGTGAATATTAATATTAACAATTGGGAACTTCGTTTTCCTTTTTAATGCTGCGTCCCAACTGAACTTACTACTGCCGATTACAAGAGCACTTTGACTCCAAAGCCCAGGAGGAAGCCGGGGGTTAATACGCTGTAACTGGCGCGTGAAGCGTCAGGCTGATATCGGGCATGCGTAAACCGATGAGGGTGGGGCTTAGAGAACATGAGACGCCGCGTCACTAGACTAATATAGTATGAACGGAAAATATTGCCACTGGGCGGTAGCGTGGCCGAGTGGTCTAAGGCGCTGGATTTAGGCTCCAGTCATTTCGATGGCGTGGGTTCGAATCCCACCGCTGCCACACCTTCAGGGGTCTCACTTTTCCATCCTTTAACTTCCATATCCTCTTCCAATTACTCTTCACTTTTTCTGCCTTCTGACGTTTTTTTTTTTCCCCCACAGTAGAAAATCCTCAGAGGGATCCTTCATTTCATTCACTTTCTCCTTACACAGGCATTTCAACCTGTAAAAGTTATTTCTTCCAGTTCAGCCTCTTTTTTTTTTTTAATGGAATGGGGAAGGGAGGGGAAAAGAAGGAAACTGCAGGACAATCCACCTCACTCCCTAGCCTACTACACAAACCCACCAATCCCGCTACCTTAAAAAACGGAAACAAAAACGTCTCCCTATTTCCATGGGAAAGCATCCTGAGATACCTTGAAAAGCTCTCAACAGTCTGTCTGCGCCTTTAATTTAATGCTTCAAGGCCTGAGTCCACTGGGAGTGGGCCCCTTTACCTCCCAAGGACAAAGATTAGGTGGAGGTGATTTTAATCAAGACGTCAGTTAGGAAGGGTCCCTTTCTGGCCCGCTCTGTGTCAGCAGAGAGCTCAGGCTGACTCCATAAATCACTGTTGGTAGAAACTGTGTCAGGTGACTTTATGGAGGGTCTGGGGTATCAGGAGCCCTGCCCCCCACCAGGTGTATCAGCCTTGAGGTCCCAGCTTCATTGATCCACTTCCTGCTTGTTTATTTACTCATTCAACAACCATTTATGAAGGGCCTACTATGTGCCAGAAATCAAGATCAACCTGAGGCTACAGAGCAAAACAGGAGGCATGTTTTGGGCCTCACAGAGTTCACAGCCACTGTAATTTCTTTAATTAGACCTATGAGGAGTGTCATGCAGAATGCAGAAGCCAACCCAGCGACAACGGAACAAGTGACTTTTAGCTTGGACTTGAAATTGAGAGATTAGCTAGTGAAGGTGGGAGAGGGGAGTTCCAGGAAGAGGGAACAGCATGTGGAATATCCTAGAGGCAAAGGAGAGCCTGGTGAGTCTGAGATGCTGGGAAGGTAATTCAGGGCAGCTGGACAGAGAGCAGCTGGACATGGCTAGAGATGAGACTGAAGTGTTAGGCAAGCAGGGCCATGAATGCCAAGTTAAGGCTTTGAACTTGGCCCTGAGGGCATGCGAAACCATGGAAAGGTTTTAAGCCGGAGGGTGGCATGTTCCAATTTTGGATGTTGCCTCTGGCAGTAGGAATAGGAGGTTCCATTCAAAGCCTACTGTAGTTGTCTAGGACAAAGGAGAGTGCCTTGTACCATGGTTGTGACAGTGTGTTGCACAGGGAGACATTTTGGAGGTGGATCTGACAGAACTCAATGACAAAGACATAAAAAAGAAGAACACATCGAAAGCGATGACCAGGTTTTGGGCTTGAGCCACTGGATGGCTGGCAGTGCCTCTCGTCTCCCTAGGAGGGAACATGGGATGAAGAGGACGTTTGTGGAAAAGATGATTTCACTCTGATCCACACTGAGTCTGAGATTTAGGACATGGGGTTGAGTAGATTGGACATAGAAGTCTGGAGGCCAAGAGAACACTCTGAGTAATTGATACAGATTTGGGAGGCACTGGAGACTGAGGTCATGGGAATGGATGAACTTGCCCAGGAAGAGCATGCAGAGGAAGTAGAGGGACCAAAATGGAGTCCTGAGGACCATCATCCTAAAGGGAATGCAATGGAAAAGAAGCCAGTGAAGGAGATAAAGAAGGACTGGAGACACAAGTGGAAGACAGGTGTGTTGTCATATAGATTGTTGTCAAGAAGATTATGGCAAGAAGGAGGGAGTAGCCAACTATGCAGAAGAGACTTGGCAGAATAAAGACTGAAAAATATTCTTTGGTTTTATGATTTGTGGACAAGGTCATTGATGACCTTGATTAAAGCCATTTTGGTGTGAGTTGAAGAGAAGAAATGGAAACATAAGTGTGGACATCTCATCATGAAATTTGATGAGTGATGGTAGCAGTAGCGGGAGGGGGAATGGGGAGTCAAGAGAAATTTTTTTTTTTTTTTTTGGCGATACGCGGGCCTCTCACTGTTGTGGCCTCTCCCGTTGCGGAGCACAGGCTCCGGACGCGCAGGCTCAGCGGCCATGGCTCACGGGCCCAGCCGCTCTGCGGCACGTGGCATCTTCCCGGACCGGGTCACAAACTCGTGTCTCCTGCATCGGCAGGCGGACTCTCAACCACTGTGCCACCAGGGAAGCCCAAGAGAAACATTTTTAAGATGAGAGAGACCAGATGATGTTTTAGACGCCTGGCATTGGGTCTACAAAGGGGAATAGCTCCATCACCCATAATGGAAAGTTTATGAATTCGCCTTAATGGTCCATCCTGATTGGCTATTTCACTTTGAGCTGCCCACAGTAATGACTCTGTTTTCTGCGTTTATAATGCTTCTGCTTAGTGTCTCCAAGAAAGCTAGGACCTCTTCCTACTTGCTGTCTCAAAATTAGAACACTCCCTAACACTATACACAAAAATAAACTCAAAACAGATTAAAGACCTAAATGTAAGGCCGCATACTATAAAACCGTTAGAGGAAAACATAGGCAGGACACTCTCTGACATAAATTGCAGCAAGATCTTTTTTAATCCACCTCCTAGAGTAATGAAAATAAAAATAAACAAATGGGAACTAATTAAACGTAGAAGCCTTTGCACAGCAAAGGAAACCACAAACAAGACGAAAAGACAACCTACAGAATGCGAGAAAATATTTGCAAATGAAACAACTGACAAGGGATTAATTTCCAAAATATAAAAACAGCTCACGCAGCTCAATATCAAAAAAACAAACAACCCAATCAAAAAATGGGCAGAAGATCTAAATAGACATTTTTCCAAAGAAGACATACAGATGGCCAAAAAGCACATGAAAAGATGCTTAACATCACTCATTATTAGAGAAATGCAAATCAAAACTACAGTGAGCTATCACCTCACACCAGTCAGAATGGCCATCATCAAAAAATCTACAAACAATGAATGCTGGAGAGGGTGTGGAGAAAAGGGAACCCTCCTGCACTGTTGGTGGGAATGTAAATTGGTACAGCCACTATGGAGAACAGTATGGAGGTTCCTTAAAAAACTAAAAATAAGGGCTTCCGTGGTGGCGCAGTGGTTGAGAGTCCGCCTGCCGATACAGGGCACACGGGTTCGTGCCCCGGTCCGGGAATATCCCACATATCGCGGAGCAGCTGGGCCCGTGAGCCATGGCCGCGGAGCCTGTGCGTCCGGAGCCTGTGCTCTGCAACGGGAGAGGCCACAACAGTGAGAGGCCTGCGTACCGCAAAAAAACAAACAAACAAAAAAACCTAAAAATAGAGCTACCATATGATCCAGCAATCCCACTCCTGGCCATATATCTGGAGAAAACCTTAATTTGAAAAGATACACGCACCCCAGTGTTCATTGCAGCACAATTTACAATAGCCAGGACATGGAAGCAACCTAAATGTCCATAGACAGAGGAATGGATAAAGAAGATATGGTACATATATGCAATTGAATATTACTCAGTCATAAAAAAGAATGAAATAATGCCATTTGCAGCAACATGGATAGACCTAGAGATTGTCATACTGAGTGAAGTAAGTCAGACAAAGACAAATATCATATGCTATCACTAATATGTGGAATCTAAAAAATGTACACATGAACTTACTGGAGTTTTCACGGCTGTAGAAAACAAACTTACAGTTACCAGGAGGGAAAGGGCGGGGATAAATTGGGAGATTGGGATTGACATATACGCACTACTATATATAAAATGGATAACTAATAAGGACCTATGTATAACACAGGCAACTACTCAATACTCTGTAATGACCTATATAGGAAAAGAATCTAAAAAAGCATGGATATATGTATACGTATAACTGATTCACTTTGCTGTACACCTGAAACTAACACATCACTGTAAATCAACTATTTCCAATAAACATTTAAAATAAAATATCTATGAGAAGGTATACAAGAAAAAAAAAAAGAACCTCACGGAGGGTGGGTTATCTGGGCAGCCTCTAAAACCCTCATGGGCACTCGGTTCCTCTGCTGGGTGGAAGTGCTACCTCGTTTCCCACTGGGTGAAGACACTTGAGCGGAAGGAAGCTTTCTGGCATAGTGACCCATGCTGGCCCCATGCCCAGGGTTTAGACAGTCTACTTTCAGGGGAAGAGATGACTTAGAGAAATCCAGAAAACAAAGAAATCGGTTTTGCTTTTGGGTTTCACAAGCTGAGGTTCGGCAGTAGACAAAAGATCTAGAAGATTATGTGAACAGTGAAAACCTGTTTTCCCTGCCCTAAGGACAGATTTCTCAGGACTGGTAGCGAAAGTCAGAGGAGAAGGTGAGTTTACATGCAAGCATGTTACTGAGAAGAAAGAAAGCCCCAAATGGCCTGACGTTTGTGGATCTGAGACTGAGAAAGATCCCAGAGCTCAACCCAAGCCCTGACGTGGCTAAGGTGCAGAAAAGCAGAAATAACCATGTGTCGTGTTTAGGCCAATGGGCCTTGGGCAGGTCCTCCAAATTACCTGGCCTGTAGAGAAGTGACCCCCACCCTCCTCTACTCTTTGAAGTTAGGCAACCCCAGTTTCCTTATTTATAAAATAAGAATAATAAGCTCTATGTAAGGGTGGGCCTGAGAATTAAGTACGAGCATACAGATGCAAGCTCTTTCAAACTGTCAAGCATTAAACATAAAGGATAAAGCATAAACAAAGCATAAAGGATTATTACTGAGCTTTTAAAAATTATATACACACATGCAAATTCAACAGAGCAAACAGGAGCACACATTTTTGAACTGCTTCACGAACTTTCTTAATTGTTCAGCAGAGGACATACTGCTGATGCCCACGCCGGGCGATGGCCACGTTGGTCCTAACACATTTGCTCCCCCCGACCCCGTCACAGATTTCTTTAGGCTTGTGATGGTTTTCTTCTCTGCTAGGATCCATAGTTTTATCAGCCAATTCCACGTGTGCATATTAGGATATATATACAGATGTATTTATACACTAATATTTTGGTATTCACAATTGATACCAAGATGATAGGGAGGCACTGTTTCCGTGGAGAGCAGCGCTGGATTAAGAAATTTTGTGGTTTAAACATTAAAGATTATGGTGATCACTACTGGCCCCCTCATTAACAAATTGAAGCGATAGTAAAACAAAAAATATGACTAACTAATTTCTAATAATTCCCATTATTACTATATTGGTACTTTTTAGAGAGATCCAATTTTTTTAAAGGTTTTTTTTTGAGACTTAATTGACATGTAACATTACATTAGTTTCAGCTGTACAACATAATTATTTGCCATATATATATATTGTGAAATGATCACAATGTCTAGTTAAATGCCATCACCACACAGAGTTCCAATTATTTTTCTTGTGATGAAAACGTAAGATCTACTCTCAGCAACGCTCTTTTATACAAATACTGTATTATTAACTATAGTTACCAGGCTGTACATTTCACTCCCATAATTTATTTACTTTATAACTAACTGGAAGTTTGTATCTTTTGACCACCCTAAAAAAATTTTTTTAATTTTCCTTTTTCGATGTCCCTTCTGGTATTGAAGTCTGTGCTTACTGAGTCATCCCCAGACTCATGCACCGGAAACCCAAAAAGGCCAAGTTGGGCTGGGCAGAAGCCTGGGTCTCAGGTGTCCTTCCAACCCCGTCTATCAACACACAGGGAGACCTGCATGAGTGAGCGAACCCAAAACATAAGCATAGCGGCTGATCAAACCCAGTGCTCCTAGAAGGGGTCTAATCCAAGATCCCGAGACGATCTCAGGACAAGCACAGAGAAGCTCGGGCAGCGAGGAGGGTCCGTGTCCCTAGAGAGGTAGCAGCAGCCAGCGAAAACTTGCAAACGTCAGCCCAGCTGCACGAGCGGCTGCAGCTAGGCCCCTAGGAGTGGAGCCAGACGGGAGGGGATGGGGCTAAGGCTGAATCACAAACAGGAGAGGAGAGGGACCGACCAAGAGGGATGAGCAAGTCTAGTTACCAAAGGAGAAACCAAGGCGAGGATTCAGGCGTTCGGCTAGAGCCAGAAACGGGGCGGACCAGAGCAGGGGAGAACGCGGGGGCGGGCCAGGCCTGGGCAGGGGCGGGGAGAAGGCCTGGAAGGCGGAGCAGGCTGTGAAGATAGGACCTTCTCGTAGGCATCCCGGCCAGGTCAGAGGGAGACCAAGGCCGGAGGGAGGGGAAGGGGCGTGGTCAGGGCTCAAGAGGCGGGGCAGGGGCACGTCGAAACCCAGAGGGCGGGACAGGGGCGGGGTTAGAACGCCGGAATATCCAAGCGGAAGACCTGCTAGGCAGATCCAAGCCCAGAGGGTGGGGCAGGGACAAGCCTAGGACTCAAGGGAGCGCCCAAGTCCGCAGGGCGGAGCAGGGTCTGGTCCAAGTCCTGAAGGCGAAGCAGGGGCAGGGACAGGCCGGCGACGATGGTCAGACGACGAACGGCCGCGGGCCTAGGAAGTGCAGGGCCAGCACGAGCAGGCCAAGGAGCAGCAGCAGCCCGAGCAGCAGCCGCAGGAGCGTCCGCGCTGTGGAGCCGCGGGTTCCCTGGCCCGTCGACTGCATGTATCGCTCCACGGCGTCTGCGAAGCTGAACTTGTCGGGCACGTAGCCAAGCTGAGCGCGGGCCTTAGCGATCTGGAAGGTGTGCGTCACGGCCACGCTGCGCACCTGCGGGGAGAGGCGGGGCAGCCGAGGGACGGGACTAGTGGGCGTGGGGAGCAACCTCTACCATGTTTCACTCGGATAAGAGAGGGTAGGGATTTCCCTTCCGTCGCACAGAGATTTAAAAGGACCTCTATGCTGGATCTTGCGTCTACGACGCCCTCATGGGGAGGATTTCCTGTCTCTCTTCCACCTCCATTTTCCTCGGGGGGGGGGGGCCGCCTCCAGGATACATTTTCTGCATCTCCCCACCCTACTGAACTCCTCAGTCCCCCAAAAGTAAAGGCCCCACCTCTGCACTCGCCTTCCCCGGCCCTAGCACGATGCCGGGGCTCAGGAGGCCCTGATACATTCTGCCTGTGGCCTGAGTGCAGCTATCCGGAAAACTTGTCTCCAGGAAACATCCTTCACTTCTCAGCCCACAGCCCCAGATGGAGTCTGGGCAGGCAGGCTCCAGGGTGCAAGCTTCACGCCCTGGCTGATTTAACTGAGCTTCCCTAAGAGAGGAATTCAATTATGCATAAGTGATTACTCTCTCCAGGGTTTGAAGCTGCGTTTCCTGATGCCAGATGGCCTGGGTCCCACAGGCTTCAGAGGTAGTGCTGACAACAACAATTACTGAGTAAGCACTCTGTGCCTGTCATGCGCTAAATTCTCTCTAGGCCATATCTCATTTAATCTTCTGAAGTGGTAATACCACCATCTCCTCTTTTGAAAATTGAAGATCAGAGAGGTTAAGTGACTAGCCCAGGGTCACACAGAGAAGCCAAACTCTAGCTCATGCCCTTCCCAGCTATGCTAGGATTGAGAAGATACCCTCCCACCTGACTAATTTCTTTGCCTTTTGTTCCTCAGCTGGACACTGGGAAGGAGTCCACTAGCTGCTTGATTCTGCCGTGGCCCTGAAACAGCCCTTGGGGTCAAGCCCCTGGTCTTGGATGCTTGTGTGAGGAGAGAGGGAGAGAGGCCAGTTCTTGTCCTTTTTTGCCTCAGCTAGTAAATTCAGGGCTTTGGCGGGTACAGCTGTGAACTAGATAGGCAGGGTCCTGGGACACAGCATTCTCAGATGTCAGGCTTAGATGTCACCTCCTTTGGGAAGCCTCCTTAACTTCCTCAGAATTGGCTTAGGTGCCCCTTCTGTGTACTCTGAAGTTCCTCATTATTTCCCCCAGTATAGCCCTTGCTGGGCTGTCTTCCCCTTTGGACTGTGAGCTCACCATTAAATGAGATCATAATCTTTTTGCCCCTCCTAACTTAGCAAAGCAACAGGGACAATCAAATGAGAGAGTGGACTGGAAGGATTTTGCAAATAACACCAAACACCACTTGTTGCTTTACTGTTTACAATCTGCATTAAAACATCCTCTCTTTTAAACTGTATGTATGAATAGAAAGCAAGGACTGCCTTGCCTCCACTCCTCAGCACAGTGCCTGGCCTACATTAGGTGCTCAATACATGTCAAATGAATGAAAGAAGGCTATAAAGTCAAACTAGAGGGCTAGTTGGGGTGTCATAGACTGACCAGAAGAGGGCGCCCGAGCTACAGTGCCCAGAAAATTCCCAGCTAACTAGGGATCCTTTGCCCCGCCCCGAGTTGAACAAGGAAACCCACCAGTAAGGAGAGAGAGGGGAGCCGGCTCCCTACCCGACCACAACTCAGCAGCACTTCGGCAGCTATTTTATGTGACTATGATTCCTGACATTTCACAAGCTAGTGGTTAAGCTTGAAATCATTTAGGTCTCCTCTGGGTTCAAATCTCGATGCTGCTACATAAGGGAATGGTCATGAGCCAGGTTATTTCACCCCTCCCCCTCCCCCCGCTGAGTGTTTCATTTCCTTCTCTGTACATGGAGGTGATAATAACAGAATCCACAGTGTATAGTAGTTGTGAAGATTAAATGAGATAAACACAGTGCCTGGCATTTCACACTCTATAGATGGTCCCTATTTTCATTATTCTCTTTCCTCTGCTAGTCCAGACGGTTCAAAGGAGAGACCATAGGGAACTGCGTCTTTCTGTGGCCCATTCTCGATTCTCTGAGGTGGAGAGCACTGAGCTTGGAATGTGAAGCCAATTCCAGAATGGTGGGAGCTTGGACAAATCACTTATTTCTCTAGTGCTCAGTTTCTCACCATTAAATGAAATCATAATCTTTTTGCCCCTCATAACTTAACAGAGCATCAGGGACAATCAAATGAGAGAGTGGACTGGAAGGATTTTGCAAATAACACCAAACACCACTTGTTGCTTTACTGTTTACAACCTGCATTAAAACACCCTCTCTTTTAAACTGTATATGCAAATAGAAAACTGCATCATCATTATTTGAGAACAGTGTTCTTAACACAGTAGGTACTTAATATATACTTATTATTCAGTGAGCAGGAACTGTGAGCCTCGAATCAACAGGCTGTGTGTGTGTGTGTGTGTGTGTGTGTGTGTGTGTGTGTGTGTGTGTGTATTGACAGTTATTGGGAGGAATGACATTCCAAAAAGTGTATTTCATGGAACCTGCCTTTGGGAGCCTCCAGTCTGGCTGGGAAGACAAACTGCTTATGAATGAAATGACAGTGATAAAGGATGGGATTGGACTTCCCTGGTGGCGCAGTGGTTGAGAGTCCACCTGCCGATGCAGGGGACACGGGTTCGTGCCCCGGTCCGGGAAGATCCCACATGCCGCGGAGCGGCTGGGCCCTTGAGCCATGGCCGCTGAGCCTGCGTGTCCGGAACCTGTGCTCCGCAATGGGAGAGGCCACAACAGTGAGAGGCCCACGTACCACAAAAAAAAAAAAAAAAAAGGATGGGCTTGGAGCTGTTGCCCTTCAGACCAAGAGAGCACAGCCTCAGCAGAAGCTCAGAGGTTGGGACGTTATACAGGAGCTGGCCCTAGATTTGAGCCCACATGGTAGGTTCTGAGACCTCAGGCAAGCATCCAGTTACGGTGTCAAAAGGTGAGGGTTTGTGGCAGTGAAGAAGGGGCAGGAAGGCAAGTGAGGGGCACCAGGACACAGGGGCTCCCCTCACAGCAGCCCACTTACCTCACTCCGGGTGAGCAGTGGCGGGAGGCTGCAGATGGGCTTCAGGGCCAGGTGCAAATACTCCATCACCGTGGCTGTGTGGGGAGAGAGGGACCAGTGACCAGGGGGCCTGCTCTAGGCAAACTCCAGGGAGGTCGTCAGAGACAAGTCAGTTGGGGGCATTATTTGCTTTGCTAGGGGGAATCTTCACGTTGCCAAGTTTTCCTGTCCTTGGATTCCTTTAAATCAGCAGTCCTGGGGTGCCTTGTTTGGCTGTGAAATATGTCACAAGTAAGTTATTATTAATATGAAAAGACTGACATTTTACAATAAATCTGAGCAGATTCAAAGTGATCTCTACAATCACGTCTCTCTCACGCACTTCTATCCCGATATGCTCTCTTGAGTCAGGGAGAAAGAAGTGGGAACAGTGGTTCAACTCAGCCTGGGCTGCACTTTTTAAAATGTTCCTTCTTCCCCCACCCCCTTGCTTCCTGGGAGGTAATTGTTCTGGGGGTGTGGCTGAGGCATTTTTAAAAGCTCCCAGGTGATTCTACTGTGCAGCCAAAGTTAAGAAGCACTGAGTTTACAGTCAGCTCACTGGGAATTGGGAATTTATAGACAGTCTCCAAAACCTCCAGGACCTGCGGTTGAACTTTTCTCAGCTGGGGGTCAAGGAGTGTCAGTCCTGGTGGTGACGCTGTGCAGGGGAAGTCATCCTGTGTGGGCACCTTGGGGGACAAAAATATGCAAACCCCTGCTTTAAATGGCGGGCATCCCAATGCCTTATTATTATTATTTTTTTGCCTGCGCTGTGCAGCACGTGGGATCTTAGTTCCCAGACCAGGGATCGATCCCACATCCTCTGCGTTGGAAATGCGGAGTCTTAACCACCGGACCACCAGGGAAGTCCCCCAATGCATTTAAAGTGCAAGAGATCCAGCTGAGGTTTTCCAGGAACACAGTTATCTGTGACTTGGGGGCCACCTGCCCCCTCGGGCTGATCACTCCAAGCCTGAAGCCCGTGCTCATTCCAGCTGGAAGGAGGCCAGCATAGGGAAGCTGGGGCGTGAGAGTGGAGACTGACCTTCAGGGTGAGGAGGAGACTCTAGGGTCAAACGGAACCCTCACATGTCCAAAAGCAGCCTTAACTCCAGGGCGACCTTGGGGGATGGGGCATTCCAGCACAGGCAGCAGGACTGGGCGTGGGCTGCGCAGTCAGCGGAGCCCAGTGGGAATCCTGCCTCTCCCACTTTCTCACTGGGGCACCATGGGCAGGTAGCTAACCTCTCAGAGCCTCAGTTGCCTCATCTTTACAATGGGCCTAACCCCACCCACCTTGCAAGTGGGATAGGGTTTAAACAGGGCCAGGACTAGGGTGAGGGGAGTGAGGTGTCTCGAGTGCAAAATTTAAGGAGGCACCTGCTCTCAGGGCTGGGCAAGTGCAGGTGGGGCTTGGAGCATTTGACTCCTGCGAGTGAGGGTTTCCTTAAATTTTGTGCTCTCAGTGCCCCACTCGCCTCAGCCAGGTCCTGGCTCTGGGTTTAAAATGAGGGAATGCGTGTACATCTGGCACGTGGAGGGCTTTCACATACACACTCCTTTCCTCACCTGACAGGTAAACCCAGGAAGTAGGAACCTGGATCCAGGGCTTGCTGTACCCCAGCTTCTCAAACTGCAAGGAAATATGGCTTGAGGTGAGAACAGATCCTTGGGGGGCTGGTATAGGCCACGTGTTGCCTTTACCCCAGGGCCAGCAGAGCACCTCCTGGCCCCTCCTCAGCTGCCCACCAAAGGGGGCAGACCCCACAGCCAGCCCCAAGTTTACACCAGTCTTTAAATGAAGCCCGCACTGTGACCTGGAAAACTAAGTAGGAACTGACTGCATAGGGTACAGTCCCATCATTTAGTTATTTTTTACATCTGCGTACACCCAAAGACACTCTAAGGCACTTACATAGAATCTGATTATTTTCTAGAATCTGCTTTTCTGCTATTAAATTAAAAAAATAAAGCATACGTGTGGAGGGTGGTGGGAGAAGCATGAAGAGATGGGCTGGCATAGGATGAACTGAGGTCTTCACTTGTATGAAAACCCTCCAGGTCAAAAAGACAGATAATAACAAGTGTTGACAGAATGTGCAGAAACGGGAACCCTCTAACACTGCTGGTGGGAATGTAAAATAGTGCAGCCACTTTGGAAAACAGTCTGGCAGTAACTCAAAAGGTTAAACATAGAGTTACTGTATGATCCAGCAATTCCACTCCTAGGTATATACCCAACAGAAATGAGAAAATATGTCCACACAACTAGTTACACACGAATGTTCATACAGCATTACTGATAACAGGCCCAAAATGGAAAACCCAAATTTCTATCAATTGATGAATGGATTAACAAAATGTGGCACAGCGATTGAATGAAATATCTTTCTGGCAATAAAAAAGAATGAAGTACTTTATGACACATCCACAACATGGATGAACCTTGAAAACATGCTAAATGAAAGAAACTTAACACAAAGCCCACATACTGTATGATTCCATTCATAGGAAATGTCCAGAACAGGCAAATCTACAGAGGCAGGAAGTAGCTTAGTGGTTGCCTGTGGCTAGGGGTGGGGTGGGGTGAGAGGTAAATAGAAGTGACAGCTAAAAGGTATGGTTTGGGGAGGTTCTTTTCTGGGAAGGTGACAAAATGTTCTAAAACGTGTTTTGCTGATGGTCGCACAACTCATACTAAAAACCATCGACTTGTATGCTTTCAATAGGTGAACTGTATGGTCTATAAATTATATCTCAATAAAGCTGTTAAGAGTTGACATGCAAAGGGCCTGAATGCCCCCAGGATGTATCCTCCAGCGCCCAGCGCGGGGTTTCTGGTCTACCCCTTCCTGGAGTCTGTAGGCTGCTGCGAGAGGAGGCCAGGACTCTCAGAGGGGCTGCAGCGTAGGGGCCCGAGGGCCAACACCTCCCTTTGTGCTTTGCCTACCTTCTACTTACCTCTTTCAGGGCCTCACCACATAGTACGGGGGCCACAAGCAAAATCCCACAGGGCAGGACATCGACATAAATCAGGAAGCGGGCTGGGAGGGACTATGGCAAACTGAGGGAGCTCACAGCCCCCCAAAGCGGCAGCCACTACCCAGCTCCAGCCAGTTCCAATGTTGCCCAGTGGACACTGTTGCCAGAGCTGGTTTTTAATGTGAAATCCTCTGATTTTTTGGGAAAAGGTGAGAGGGAAAGAAGACATGGGGATCCCTGAATTCTCACTTGGGATGGGGGCGGTGTCCGGGCACCTACCAGTGGGGCCATCCACTCGAAGATGTTGACACTCTCCCCGTCATTGATGTAGTACGCCTGCCCACTCTGAGGGGGACACGCGGGGAGGGGGACGGTCAGGCACATGCCCGCCGCCGCCTGACCCCACCCTCTCCGATGGCTCCCAGCAGCTGCCCCAACTCCCCACTTCTGCTGAGCAGCCCTGGAGACGGACCTGAACAAGTCCCTCTGAGTTCCGGGGCTGCCAAGTGACTAGCTGTATGACCTCAGTGGAGTCACTTAACCTCTCTGTACCTCAGTTTCCTCATCTGAGAAATGGGAGCATAATAATGGCATCTCCCCCTTGGGCTGTTGTAAAGGTGCAGGTGACAATATATGTAAAATGCTTAGCATTCGGGGACTGTAATTCCGGGCTCAACAACACCTACCTCACAGGGTCATTTCAAGGAGCTAACGACGCTCTAAAAGGCCACTTTCCCCCCACCCCCTCAGGCAGCTTGAACTGGGGAGCTATGTCGTGTGTGAGCCAGGAATCCCCGAGGGATGGGGGACCCGCCTGCAGCCCAAGGGGTAAGGTCGGGGGAGCACTGCAGGAGACTCACGGCCACGTAGCCCTTGCTGGCGGTGAGGGCCTCGGCTGCTAGCACGTGTGCCTGCACCAGGTTGCACACGTGGACCCAGTTCATCCTCGTCCTGCGGTCCCCAAATCGGAACATGAACAGTCTCTTCTTGATGTGGCTCTGGTGGGGGGGGGGGGAGAGGGCGAGAAACACAGACCTAGCCTGGAGTGGCTTTAAATTCCATCCACATGCAGAAGGCTCCCAGGCCGGACTCCTCTGTCCCAGCCCCACATGCCTTCCGGAAGTCTCCACTTGGCTGCCCGATAGACAAGGCAGACTTGTCCTGTCCTGTGAGCGCCTTATCCCCATTTGGCCGCCCCCCACCCCCAGCCCACAGCACCCAGGGCTCAGGCCTAAAGCCTGCAGCCAGCTTTGGCTGTCCCCTCCCTCACGCTCCACACCCAACCCGTCTGCAAACCCAGTCGTCTCAGCCATTACAATCTGTCCAGAATTCGGCCACTCCTCACTGTACTGACTTCCACCCTCATCTCTCACCTGAACACTGAAAGAGCCTCCTAACTGGTCCCCTGCTTCCACCCCCCCACCCCCCCACCGCTGTGGCCTGTTCTCCGTGCAGCTGGGGGATCCTTTTGAATCCTAAGTCAGATCGTGTCTCTTCTGCTCAGAAACTTCCGGACGCCGGGTGGCAGAGGAGGCCCTTCTGCTCTGGCCCCAGCTACTCTCTGACGTGTCTCCCACCGACCCTTTTGCTCACTCTGCACGAGCTACTCGGCCTCCTGGAACGTGCCAGCAGGGCCCCACCTCAGAGCTTCGGACTAGCCGTTCCCTCTGTCTGGAAGGCTCTTCCTCCAGATAGCTGTGTGATGCACCTCGTCACCTTCAAGTTGCTCAATATCCCTGCTTGAAGAGGCTCCCCGACTGCCGGCACCCCCAGCTTCCCCCAACCCCACTCCACTTTTCCTCTTTCTCCATAGTCCCTGGCACCTTCAAACGTTCCTTGTATTGTATCATGTTTATTCTCTCTCTCTCCTCCTGTGAGAATATAAACCCCACAGGGGCGGGAATCATCTGTTTTGTTCACTGACCTGTCCCCAAACCTGGAACAGTTTTTCATTTCCAGCTTTGTGCCCAAGCTGTCTCCTCTATTTGGACCACTTTCTCTCTACCACCCCATTTCCTTGGTTAGCTCCTTCTGTATCCAAACAGCACAGCCATCAGTTCCTCCAGGAAGCCCTCCTGGACCTCCCCTGCCAGGCCCTCTCTGCTGTGCTCCCATCTTCTCCCTCTCACCTCTACACAGCCCTTACCACCCTGAATCTGTGACTGTGGAGTCTGTCTCCCTGACTAGGCTGTGAGAAATTTGAGGACAGGATCTAGAGGCCCTTGTAGCTATATCCCTGGCAACCAGCCTTCTCTGGAGACAGGTTTTCTGTGTGAAAAGCCTGGTGCTGGCAGCATGAGATGAGCCATCTGGCCCTTAGGGAGCTCACATCTGAGCAGGGCAATAGTTTCCTCTGCTTCTTTGGGGTCATAGCTCCACGTCTCCTCTACCGGTACCCAGGCCTGGCTGGCGCACCCTGAGAACTCTGTTCCTGGTGGGCCTCATGGGGGCAGGACTTCTCCCAGAACTGAGGGTCCCCCGCTCGGGACACTGCCCTAAGACTGACGCGATGACCGTGGGTCCCCATTCACACACATATCAGCCAGGCTCCTCCTGTGCCTCCGGCCTGGGGCTGGGACAACATACCGCCACACGGGGCAGGTGCCTCTGCTCTTCGGGGCCGTAGATCCCTGGGGGCCGGAGCACACATGTCCGCAGAGCGCCTCCTCCTACAACACAGGGGAGGGCAGTCAGGGGCCTGGGGAGGGGTGGATGAGCAGGGAGAGGGACAGAAAGGCTGTCCGCATCTCCTGGTTCTTACCCGGAAAGGTTAGTGGGGAAGGCAGGGCCTTGGGGTTTCCTCATTCAATTAATTATTCTCTCAGTCGATCAGTCAGTCATTCAACAAACACTGTTCAGAATCATTCCCCACCTCCACCCCCCTCAGCACTGGGCCCTGGGATGGATGCTGTGAAGAATCCAAGGATGACCAAGAAATGGTCCCTGCCCTCACAGTGCTCTCAGGCCAGTAACAGAGGCAAGACCTAGATGTAGGTATCTGCATGGCCCGTGAGAGTCTAACCAGCACTTGACAGACATGACCTCCTTCAACTCCCAGAGTCCTACTGTGTCCATTTTACAGATGCGCACAGACCCACACGTCCTCATGCCAATAGCTATAGTACTTTACTTTTTCTGGTCATCAGATAAGGATCACGATGGCTCTCAGAGAGGTCCTACTATGTGTCTGGTGCTCTGGTAAGCCTGGAATTTTTCCCTCAAAGCAACCCTATGAGGTGGGAGCTCTTATTATTCCTGTTTTATGGATAAAAGAACCAAGGCTCAGAGAAGGGATGTGATTTGCCTAAGGGCACACAGCTCAGCCTCGGAGGGGAGATGGGGACCAAAGTCCAGGCACTTTCCACTAATACCTCCGGTGATACAGTACCAACAAATAGGCCCTCAGCTCTCTCAGCCTGGGTCTCCTCATCTGGAAAATGGGTGCTTTGTAACTCGTGGTAGCAGTTATACTTTCCAGACAACCAATGGAGAAATGAAAAGGCTAGAGCCATCAGCATGAGAGCTGGGGGTCTGTTCCCCTAACTCTCACGGCTCTGTGCCAGCAGAGTCCCCAGACCAAGACAAAGCTTGGTCCAGGGCTTCCCAAATTCTCTTCTGAGGGGCCCCCACTGGTGGAAGTGGGAGCATGTCTCCCCAGGGGAAGTCTGGGGGTACAGCCTGAAGGGCTGCTCCAAACATATTCTTTTTAAGTCTTCAGAGGACCTACAAAATTTTCAATTTATTCTCATAATTCATTTGTGTTTAAGATTAAAATTTTTTTAAATTACTATTTGTAAATTATTCGATCCCCAACCCCAACTCCTTAACTGAGATGGAGTCTCCTGGAAGATGTTTCACTCCTCCAAGGCTCAGGTTTCCCAAGCAGCTGTGCCTCCAGTTTGGGGAGCCTAGTGTATGCCATCCTCTGGGACCGGAAGCCCACCTTCCTTTGGGGGCCCCTTCCCCTTTGCACCAGGTCTAGCGGGGACTGTCAGTCCAGATGCACCTCTCTTCCCTGAGATGGCAGCCACAGGACCCAGGCTGGGCCAATGCCATGTTCTCACCCAGGAATGTGACTCTGTGCATTACTGACATGGGATCGAAAATCACAGGAGTGGGTTCACCCTGAGAGACTGATCACCAGCTCCTGTCTCCCAGGTCCCTGGAACTGCCCTGACCCTGTCCTTTCTGAGCCCTGGTGGTCATTTTTCTGGAATATATTTTCCAGAGGCTATCCCAGTATAAATTCCATTTTCTCCATAAATTAGCCAGGGTCAGTGTCTCCGGGTCATAGCCAAACACCCTGACTGCTCCCCCACCAAAACCCTCACTTTACAATGAGGCCCAGTGTATTGGGTTGAACAGTGGCCCCCAAAAGATATGTCGGTGTCCTGGAACCTGTGGATGCTACTTTATTTGGAAAAGGGGTCTTTGAGGATGTAATTAAGGACCTAAAAACGAGATGATCCTGGGTTATCCGGGCGAGCCCTAAATCCAATGTCAGGTATCCTTATAAGAGACTCACAGAGAAGAGACAGATGGAGAAGAGGAGAGGCCATGTGAAGACAGAGGAGGAGACTGGAGCGACGCAGCCACACATCAAAGAAGGACCCCAAGCTTCTGGGGCCATCAGAAGCCGCAAGAGTCAAGGAAAGATTCTCCCCTCGCACTTTTGGAGGGATCGCAGCCCAAATGACACTTTGATTTCAGACATCTGACTGCGAACTGTGGGAACTGCGAGAGAAGAAATTTCTGTTGTTTTAAGCCACCAGGTTTGTGGTAATTTGTGCCAGGGGCCCCAGGACACTAATGAACCCAGAGACAGGAGGACACGACACATTCACATGGAGCTGGGGTCTGCATGCCTCAGGACTCTGCTACAGGGACCAGGGTGCTCCATGCCAGGTTAGAGGCAGAGTCTCAGGGACCAGCTTGGGTAGTAGGGACTGGAAATCACCCAGGGTGACGTGGCTGGACTCCTGCAAGGCAGGTATCAGGTGAGCTTTTCTGTAAACAGCCTGCAGCTAATTTTAAACTCTGGGTCACCTGGGCATGGTGCGGGGAGGTTGGTTGGGCTACAGCTGACACTGGCCAGTGGGGCGCTGGGTGGCCACGTCACAGAGGGACTGCGCCCAGGGTATCCATGACTCTCCTGACCATGGAAAGCTGGGGATGCTTGTATAAATAATTATCAGCCAGAGGATTAGGTGTCTGGCTTGTAGGCTGCTGGTCCAGCCAGGGGAGGCCCTGGTAGAGAAGAGAATTCAACTGCCGAGGGTCAAACTCCTGGGAAACACAGATGGATGTTCCCACTGGGATAAGGGGTTGAGGCTTGACAGGCCCAGGGTGAGAGGGTGGGGTGGGGAGGCTTTTAGGGAAAAGAGTTCATGCTCAGAGACTCACTCAGCCATAGCTACAGTGGAGCACAATGGTTAAGCCCCAGGCTCTGGTTTTAGACTCCCCTAGGGGGAGAGGGGGTTTTCAAATCCCACCTCTGCCACCTAAGAGCTATGTGACCTTGAGCTAAGTCAGTTAACCTCTTAGCCTCAGTTTTCTTTCCTGTAAAATTGGGGATTATAATTTCAAACAACCTTCGTTCTCCAAATCCACTTGGCTCCTGAGTTTAGACAGTGAGGGAAACCAGGTTTTCTGTTTCTTTTTAGTTTCTGAATTTCAGAAAGCAAATAATGATAATTTAGATAGCAGGAATTTATCTGAATCTATTGATATTTGACTCCTGAGTTTGGAAAGCAAGGGGTAGCTAAGGTTCTTACCTCACATGGATGCTATGAAGATGTATTGAGACTTTTGCAGGTAAAATCAGCGTGTAAGATAGGGCTTGGCATGTAGTAAACACTCAATAAACACAATATGTCCATGTTAGTGTGTTTTTTTTAACAGTGCCCATCATTATTTTGTTCTCACTCAAGCTCTTTGAGGTAAATTCCACTATCCATTTTTTCATAGGTGAGGAATCTGAGGCTGGGAGAGGGTAAGTGCATTGCCCAAGATCACATAGCTGAGAGGCGGTGGAGCTTGGATTTGAACTCATTTCAGTCTGATGCCAGTACGTGGGGGCTTAGCCACTGTGCCATGCTGCCACCTGTCCTTAATCTACTATTATTTCTCTATCACAATACAGTAAGAAGAGGCAATCCAGTAAGGCAGCCAAGGCCGATTCTTCTGGGAGTTACTGAAGGGCTCCTCACTTGCACAGCCCTTCCAAAGCGCTATATTTCATGCATATTCATAAGTTTGTACTCTTATAAAGAGGGTCCCCAAAACTGGATGCCCTCCTATATGGCAGAAAAGAGAGCTAGACGTGGACTAGCTCAAGTGTCTCCCCACCAGGACATGAACAATGTGAGGGCAGAGATTGGGCCTGACGTTTTCCGGGCTGTATCCCTGGTGGAGTGTGGGTGCTCAGAATTTGTTGGATGACGAATGTCCAAGGCCCTGGGGAAGGGTTCTTTGGAAGGAAGCTGGGAACATACCAGCTATAAGCTAGAATCGCACATGTGCTTCAGGGAGGGAGCAGTGGGCATGCACGTTGGCTGTGAGCAGGGACTCCCAGTACTCACCTGGGAGAGGCGTCCCGTTGGCCATGAGGATCAACTGGTCAGCAATGGCTTTGGTTCGGGAGTAGTGGTCCACGTGCTATCAGAGAACAGGAAGCACAGAGCCACCGAACGGGGGTCAGAGACACTGCTGGCCACACCTGCCCGGCCCACCCAGCCCTCCCGGCCCCAGGGCTGTACCTCTGCTTCAGACCACATGGGGGTTCACTTCTGGGACCCCCACTGGGAAATGGCCAGGCCCTGAGCCCCACTCCCCTTCCTCTCCCTCTGGGTGGGAGCCACAGGAACAGGAGAGTTCAGAGCAGTAAAAACGACCAGGGGCTCCCTGATTCGGGGAGGCTCCTGCGAGCCACAGTGCCTGCTCTGGGATGTGAATGCTGGACATGAGTGGATGGATTTTTCACATGGAGGCCTTAAGCGCTCACGGGGCATTTTCACATACATCAACTCATTTCCTGGTCTCCACGTCCCCATAGGGTGGTGCTATCACACCCAGACAAAGAAGGGGAGCCTCCAAGTGAAGCGGTTTGCTCAAGGTTCCACAGTAGAAAGTGGCTTTGCTGGTTCAAAGCCAGGTCTATGTGATTTCAAAGCTCCTACTGGCACGACCAGCCAAAATAGGAGAAGGCTTTGGCGCCACGCCGTTTTGGGGACCCTTTCTTCCTGGGTCTTACCCTGAATTGTGAAATTGACCCTGGCTCCGCCCATCCCTACCCTTTGGACTGTGGGTTCCAAGTCCATTGGCCCCGCCCACCTCTCCTGGAAGCCAGGTACCTTCTCCAGTGGGAAATATGGCACAGAGTCCTCATCGCCCTGTTCTATGGGCTTCCCGCCGAATGCGACATTGACGGTGCTGGTGTAGACAAGCCTTGGAACCCGCCGGTGGACACAAACTACAGTGACAGGTCACACGGCAACACACACACACACACAGTTGATGTGAGCAGGGAGCTGGTTGAGGAGGAACCCATGGGGACCTCCTTGGGCAAATCTTCCACCCAGCCTCCTGCACACATCCTGGCTCGGGACGGAAGAGCCTCCTTCCCTTAACTTGGGGAGGGGTCAAGTCCCCGCTCCCTGGCCCTTGGGGGCCGGGCTGGCTCATTCTTCCTTCTCAGTGTGGCTGCGGCCCCTTAGCTCCCTTGCCAGGGACAGGTCAGAAGAAAAGTCTCACTCAGTGGGGACAGAGGGAAAACACACTCTAGAATCAAAGAGAAAAATGCAGGACAAGGCAGGACGTGCCCAGAGAGCCCAGGTGTGAGTTTTCTAGTTTGGTGCTCCAGCAACTTTTCTCGCCCGCAACCCCTAATCCCTCTGTGCAAACTCCACTCCCCGCGTCCCCAGACACACTGAGGCCACACTGAGCCCCATGCCGGGGCCTGGGCAGGCCTGCAGAACAGGAAGGATGTGCTGCCCACAGGCCCTCTACTGGGGAGGGCGGGGGTCGGGGGGAGGCTCCCACCTTTGTCCCCCTGCCCTGTCCCCCAGAGCCGGGCCTGCGCAGGGGTGGGGAGAGAAGCACAAACACACAGCAGGTCACACTCTGCTCTGAGCGCCTACCATCAATCACTAGTTTGGTGCCTCCAACATTTATAGACTCAATCTGCTCTTTTTGCAGCTAAAAGACAAGATGGAGGTGGGAGAGTCGGGGTGCTGTCTCTTGCCTTGTAGCTGAGGCCATGAGGCTGGGCTTGGGTGGCAGGGCGGGGGGCTGCAGCTCAGAGGCAGGGATCCCGAGGGGCCCATGGGCAGTGCGGGGGCCCTGGGCTCTAGTGCCCTTTTCCGTCCCCATATGCCTGGGCCACAGGGGAGGCTCTACCCACCCCTCTGGCCATCAGCTCCCTCATCTATGAAGTGAGGGAAGACCCCCTTGGGTGGTCAGCAGGATTTAATAAGCCCCATGAGAGGACATGGTACAGGGCTTGACACAGAGAAGAGCCTCAGATGTGTTGGATTGTTTCCTGGCTCTAGAAGTCTCAGCTTCCTTATCCGTAAGACGGACAAGTAATACTGTCCCTACCCAAGTGAGAGGGCTGGGCTTTGAAAAATAAAAACAACTGGGCTGCAGTGAGAGCTGCTTGTGCGCCAGGGATTGGGCGAAGCCTTTACATCTCATTTAATCCCTACAACCACATGACAGGTGGGTTCCCTATTGATTTTCAAACTATATTTATTCTTGTTGTGGTTGTTTTCAATAGGTAATACAGTCACAAGGTTAAAAATAACTCAAACAGTAAAACAAGAATGCAATGAAGAGGAAATTTCCCTCCCAATCCTGATGCCAAGTCTCCCTTTTCCCTCCCCAGACTGTTACCAGTCTCTGTATTTCTAGAGATAATTGACACATTAATATGAGCGCACACAATGTGTGAGTATATAGCTTTTTTTAAAAAAAAAAAAACAGCGTCAAACACTGTTTTCGTACCTTGGAAATTGTTCTGTTATCAGTACATATCGAGTTACCTCATTTTTTTGAATGGCTGCCTGGAATTTCGTCGTTTAGCTATATCACAATTTATTTATATAATCTCCAATGGATGGGCATTTCAGTTATTTCCTGTTTTGTTATTAAAAACAATGCTACAAATACATAAATAAGTGTAGTTTCTGAGTCAAAGGGTATTGCGTGCTTTGATAGATACTGTTACACTGCTCTCTGGGGAGGTCGTGACATAAGTACTAGCAGTGTCCTCACTCTACAGGTGAAGAAACAGAGGCTCAAAGAGGTTAACTCTCCTAGCCACGCAGCTAGAACACGGCAGAACTGGCATGTGGTCCCATGGGTGTAGCCCAAATCCCCCCTGGAGTAGGTGAGGAGCCTGATGGACACCGGGCATGAAGGGGGCGGGCAGAGCCGGGGCCTAAGCCTTGCGTGGGAGGCGCTCACCTGCTCGGCACCAGACATTCCGCAGGAGGCCATGTGGAACACACAGTCCACGCCTTCGAAGGCGCGGTGCAGGGCTTCTGCGTCGCGGACATCAGCCTGAAACAGAGAAGGAATACACGGAGGTAGGAGGTCTGGGTCCAAGGCAATCAGAGGTAACAGCTGTGCCGGGCCCCTCTCCCCACCCCGGGCCCAGCACCTGCAGGGCCCAGACAGGCTGTGGGGCAGGATTTACTAGATGATCCCACTGGGCGTCTTCATCATCATCAGCCCCATGTATGGAGCTAAGTCACAGAGGCTGTGCTCAGTGTTTTACATGCACTGTCTTCTCAACTCCCCACGAGACCCTTGCGAGGCAGATATTGTTAGTGTCCCCTTTCTGTGGATGAAGACGCGAGGCTCAGAGGTGCGGGACCCTGTGGCCAAGGCTGCCCAGCTGGGAGCTGGAGTTGGAGCTTAAACAGTCTGACTCCGAAGCCTGTGCTCTTCAACGCCAGGCACCGGTTACACATCAGACACCATCCCCTGACCTCCACCACCAGCCTGCCCCCCGCCATCACTGCACCTGGATGAACTCGGTCCCCGGGCACAGCACCCACTGGGGTCTGCGGAGGTCGAGCAGGATGACAGAAATGCCGCTCTTGGCCAGGCTGGAACCCAGGCTAAAGCCCAGGTAGCCTCCTCCTCCAGTCACCAGAACCTTCTGCTTGGAGGCCTGCACAGGTGTGGCCTGAGTCTTCTGCTGCAGTACTGGCACTGGGGCTGTCACTGGCTCACTGGGTTTCTGCCCAGCCCCTGATTCCCGTCTGGGCCCGGGCCCTACCCCTGAACCAGATAAAGGTGCAGCTCCTGAACCAGGTACTGACCCAGCTCCTGGCCCAGGGCCCAGAGCTTGTCCAGGTGCTGAAGCAGCACCAGGCCCTGGTCCAGGCCCCGAGGCAGCACCAGGCCCTGGTCCAGGCCCCAAAGAAGCACCAGGCCCTGGTCCAGGCCCCGAAGGAGCACCAGGCCCTGGTCCAGGCCCCGAAGAGGCACCAGACCCTGGTCCAGGCCCCGAGGCAGCACCAGGCCCTGGTCCAGGCCCCGAAGCAGCACCAGGCCCTGGTCCAGGCCCCGAGGCAGCACCAGGCCCTGGTGCAGGCCCCGAAGAAGCACCAGGCCCTGGTCCAGGCCCCGAAGCAGCACCAGACCCTGGTGCAGGCCCCGAAGCAGCACCAGGCCCTGGTCCAGGCCCCGAAGCAGCACCAGACCCTGGTCCAGGCCCCGAAGAAGCACCAGGCCCTGGTCCAGGCCCCGAAGCAGCACCAGGCCCTGGTCCAGGCCCCGAGGCAGCACCAGGACCTGGTCCAGGCCCCGAGGCGGCACCATGCCCTTGTCTGGGTCCCAGAACAGCACTAGGCTCCTTCCCAGGCCCTGACACTGCTCCAGTCCCTGGCCCAGCTCCCGAAGCAGCACCAGGCCTTGATCCAGGTTCTAGAACCACACCAGGCCCCAGCCCAGGCCCCGGAACAGCACCAGGACTCGGCCCAGGCCCTGGCACAGTACCAGGCCCAGGTCCAGGTCCTGACCCAGCACCAGGCCCCGGCCCAGGTCTGGACGCAGCAGCAGGCCCCGGCCCAGGCCCTGCCTCAGACCCCAGGCTTGAGACCCCAGCCCAGGCCTGGCAGACAGGGCAGCTCTGCTCGCCCTGCCCTGCAGCTTTGCAGGCCTCTGGGGAGGAGCCTGCCAGGTTGGGCTTCATCTTCTACTGAGCCATGTGGACCCGGGATCTGTCCACCTGCAGGAAAAAACAGAAGAACGTATGTTCTAGAGTTGTCTCAACTCATGCGGATTATCAGACCCCTGGGGGCTCAGGAGACCTCCTGGTGGGAATTAGAGACCCTCTGAGTTCCCAAACCTGTTCCTTTCAGAATCTTGAGAACTTCCAAGGTGGCTGCTGCCTTCCTCAGAGTCAGAGACAAAGTGGCCAGGCCTTGGGTTTCACAGCTCAGGAGACCAAGGCCCAAAGTCACACTGCATGGCTGAGATTTCCACCAAGAATTCCTGACTCCTCTACCAGTTCCTTAAAATCCCGGTTCCCATGTAGTACCAGAGGGAGACAGATCAAATCGTGCCAAGGGGAACCCCACCTGACTGGGGGGGTGACTGCTTTCTGACGGGGAAATGGGGAGGGCTTCCTGGAGAAGGAGAGAAGGGAGGAATCCACATGGGAACCAGAGGGCCTTGGAAACTTGCACAAGTGCTGCACCGCCTCTGCCCTGGCAACTGCTGCCTCTGGTTCTCCCAGGTCCCCCAGCAGTGCAGATGGCTGGTACCACAAGGCCTACCAAGCCCCCTGTGGGCTTCAGGATCAGCTCTGTGGGTCTCGGGGGCCAGCACTGAGGATCTCGTCCTCCTCACTCTAGACTTAGAGCGAGCCAGGCTGTCAGTCCCTGTTACCATCGTCTCACCCCCTGCCTCCCACCTCCTGCTCCACCCGAGGACAAGGCTGGCCCAGGGGCCGGATCACCATTATCATCATTAATGACAGCAGCGACTGTGTACTGTCAGCCTGCCGTGCGCCAGGCCCCGTGGATACAGAGAGAGGTAAACTCTGCCCTGCGTGGCACACAGGGGCTGTAAAAAAAGAACAGGTGCAACTGGGTGACCGAATGACTGAGTAACGAGCCCCACAGGTGTTGCTGGTGGTGGTCACGGGGCAGGGGCCGTGACAGCTATACAGCATCTTCTAGTGTCCTCTGTCACTGCCCTGCTCTCCGAAGTTCTGAGTGAGGGATATAGTCATGCCCCATACAAGCACTGACACTCACCGATGTGACAGGGAGGGGAGACACCCCAGATGTTAGTCGTCACAGGGGATGGGTCTAATTCCTCCACTGGGAGGGGGGAATACAACCACAGAGTGGAGCCCTCCTCTACCCAGGCCCAGGGGCCTCTGTCCTGGGGAAGGGTTTGTGGCCCCAGAACTGTCTTTCTAGCCTCTGGGGCTGCTTCCAGCGACAAAGGCTGGGACGCTGCCTCAGGTCCCATTTGCTGGGTGTGCCCTTGGGCAAGGTCCTTATAACCTCACTGCACCTCAGTATCCACGTCTGTCGACTGAACCCCCATAACTCTCACAGCTGGCAGCGTCCTCACAGACCACTGGCATGCACGCTCCAAGAAGGCTTGGATCACTGTAGGGTGCGTGGCACCCTGGCACAAAGCAGGCCGTCAGTAAACAGCCGCTGAGTGAACGAAACCACTCAGGACTGTTCTGCAGCAGGGAGCCTAGGGCCAAGCACCCGGCTGACCCCCCCCCCCCGGCACTGCCACATTTAATCCTCCTGGCGGTCCTGTGCAGCGGGGGCTACTGTTCCCATCATCCGGGGAGGGAAACTGAGGCTCAGAGAACATTTGCGAACTCTGATGGAGTCTCAGTGAATGGCTGGCCCTGGATCCAGGTCGCTGGGGACCCAAAGCGGGGTTGGGTGAACAGAATCTGTGGAAGATGGTCGGGGATCCCTCCGGGCGCGGGCGCGCTCCCCTCGATGGGGCGGCAGGAGCGGACCCCCAAGCTGAGAGTGGCCGCCTGGCAGCTCGGGGGCGGGTCCTCCCTGCTGCCGCGTGCGCCCCCCGCCCCGCGTCCCTAGCCTCACGCCCTGGCTGCGCTCACCCGGCCCGGCTCCCGCGGCGCTACGCGATCCCGGCTGCAACCCCGCGTCAGTCAGTCTCCGCGCAGAGCCCGGCGCTACGGGGCTGCCCCCCTCCTCGGGGCGGGGCCGACCGGGGCTCCTGGCACCGCCCCGCGCCCGCCCCGCGCCGGTTTCCTGCGTCCCGGCTGCACCCACTACCCCCTCCGCCGCAACCGTCGTCTCTAAGGCGGGGACACGCACGCTCTCCCAGAGGGGAAACTGAGGCCGGTCGAAGGGTGAAATGGGCCACGATGCTAGTGGGGAAAGGGCGCGAAGGTCCTGCGTGCTGGTCCGGGTCCAGCCCGCATAGACGGCCTAGAACCCCAAGAAACGGTGTTTCTTTCTCCACCCACCTACCCATCCATGTCCCCTCCCACGTGGTCCCGTCTGTTCAGCCTGCCTCTTGCCTTCTTTCCTCCTGCCCTCCTCCCCTCCCTCCTTCCTCTCTTTCATCTATTCATTATCCCACCTATTCTTCCATCCATCTCTTTGTCTATTCATCCATCCTTCTACCAATTTTAAACTATGTTTTTATCCATTCAGCCATTCATCTATTCACCCGTTATTCTGTCTTTCCACCTATCTATCCATCAAGCCTTCCATCCATCCAGTTCATTTCATATCTTTCTGTCCCGCCTTCCACCCATCTATCTACCCTTCCTTTCTTACATCCTTCCACCCACCTCTGGGTTAGCCATTCTCCAATGCCATCATTCCACATTTAATAGGGGATTCTTCAGTGCTGTCCTTTCCCTTGCACTGGGGACCCAGATGGATCGCACCATCCCTGGAAAATTCATTTGCAAGTGCCAGTGGCAGAGGGCAGGCATATGCCCAACAGTGGGCACAGCTGCAGAGCACCAAGGGCTGGTTACTTCGGTTTGAAGAGGGCTACTGGAAAGGCTTCACCTAAATGAACCTCCTCTGTGGACATAGGTGGGTGCGGGGAAGAGAAAAACGTCAGCCAGCACATGCGATGTGCCAGGTGGTAAGGTATCTTGCTTAATCCTCACAACTCTGTTTTAGCCCAATTTTAGAGACAGTGAAGCAGGTTCAGAGAGATAAAAAGGGGCTCAGAGTGTAGTGGGAAAAGGCCGTGGGGTCAGCCCTGGGTTTAAATCTCGGCCCTGCCACTTCCTTGTTGCATGTCTTGGGCAGCTACAAGGCTTGGTTTCCTCATCCATTAACAGGAACTGGTGTGTACTTTACAGTTGTGATGTTGCAAGCCTTGTGGCTCACAAGGTACCATATGCAGAATGCTGAGTATTATGCCTGCCCAGTTGGTGCTCAACCAACGGTAGCTGTTATCATCATTATATGAGAGGAGGTTGGGATTCAAACCCAGTACCTGTGATTCGCTGCTTTGCAAACCACGTCTCTGGTCTGTCCTTCCATTCACAAAGACCAGCCTCTTCCTCTCCCACCAGCAGGGCTGGTGAACTCTTGTTCCCCAGGCCTAAGAGTCATCTGGCTGGTGTCATCTAATTAGGAGAAGCATAGTTTACAACACAAGTGTTATAGCTGAATTGTGCCCCCTCAAGTTCATATGTTGAAGTCCTAAGCCCCAGTACCTCAGCATGCGACCTTAGCTGGGAATAGAGTCATTGCAGATGTAATTAAAGATAAGGTCATACTAGAGTAGAGCCCTAATCCAGTATGACTGGCATCCTTATAAAAAGGGGAAATTTGGACACAGACATGTGCACAAGGAGAGCATCACGGGAAGATTGGAGTTATGCTGCCAGAAGCAAGGAGCTGCTAGAAGCCAGGAGAGAGGCCTGGAACGGACCTTTCCCGGTGCCTTCAGACGGAGCATGGGCCTGTCTGTACCTTGATCTCGGACTTCCAGCCTCCAGAGCTGGAGACAATACACTTGTGTTATTTTGGCCACTCAGTCTGTGGTACTTTGTTATGACAGCTTGAGTGACGTACTGCAGCGACCACAGGCGTGGATAGAGATGATGCAGAGGGCAGCTGTCCAAGACAGTGACCAGACTGAGACCCACTGTGGAAGGGGCTGTGGTCACTGCTGTCTCCCTGGGCCAGTACAGAGCCTGGCCAAAGCCATGGCTTGTCAAGTCTCAGTAAACTGTGTTTTTAAACAATCTGATGAATTTTTACTTGTGTATATACCAGTGTAACCACCGCCAGATCAAGATATAGCCCCGTAGTGGCCCCAACACACAAGGTAATCACCCTTCTGACTTCTGTCACCAACAATAGTTTTGCCTATTCTTGAACCCCTATAACTGGAATTATACTGTATGTGCTCTTTTGTGTCTGGTTTCTTCTGCCCAATATTCCTCATAAAATTGATGCAGCTTGTTGAATATAGCTGTAGTTCATTCTTTTAAATTGATGCGTAGTATTCCACTGCACAGATGTATCACAATTTATTTGTCCATTCTACCATTGATGGGCATTTAAGTAGCTTCCATTTTCTGACTCTTACGAATAAAGTTGCTGTAAACATTCCTGTGTATGTCTTTTGTCGAACGTGGGTGCTCATTCCTCTTGGAGTGGAATTGCTGGCAGAGAGAAGGCACACGTTCTACTTCGGTGAAAACTGGCAGACGGTTTTCCAGCGTGGAGGCACCAAGTTACACCGCTCCACCCTCCACTCCAGCAACGCGTGAGGGTTCCAGCTGCTGCCTATCTTCATATTGCCAGTCTTTATTTTTAGCCGCTCTGGTGGGTGTGTAGTGGTTCTCACTGTAGTTTTAATTAGCATTTCACTGATGGGTAAGGCTGTTGAGCGCCTATTTTCATACACCTCTTGTTCATTTATACCTGTCTGAGCCTTTGGTCCATTTTTAAAAATAGGATGTTTATCATTTTCTTATTGATTCGGAGTTCTTCGTATATCTAGATACGAGTCTTTTAATAAAGTTTTATCACACCAAAAATTTATACAGAGACACACACACACCAATGATCACATCCATTTAAAAGTAACTTTGATCCTATTAATTAAATAAAAGGAATTTTTCCTGTCTTAGAAATGACCCCAGCTGACATAACACATGACACAGTCATTTCATATGTACACAGTAGGGCTGGCCCAGCAGCTCCAGCCCGATTTTCACATGCTTGAGCTGAGCATTTGCTCTGGACTGGGCTCCAGAGCAGACTTCAGTTCAGTTCGGATGAGCAGGGGCGGTGGGTGGTGGTGAGGCTCACTTGTTTCTTCTTCCTCCAAGAGGGGCTGATGGTGAGTCTGCGTCGCACCTGTGGATCAGGGTGGTGGGGAAGCACAGAACAAGAGGACTGAGGCAGAAACAATCTTATCTGGCTGGTCTCCAGAGCTGGGCTCTCACAGCTAAGCTTCATGCTCACTGTTTACTATGTGTCTGCCACGTGGCAGATTCTTGGGACCCAGAGATGGTTAGGACACCAGCCTCATCCTGAGGGAGCTCACGGTCAAGGAGAAGAGACAAGGGGGCAAGGAAGCATAGTGGAGTGCTAAGTGTAGTTAAGTGTCACCTCTATAAAGAGGGATGCGTGGTCAGGATGCTATGGGGGGAAGACTGGAATCTCCCAGCTCTTGATGGGTCCCAGGGGCATCTTCACAGTGGAGTTGATGCCACTTGCACCGTGTCTTCATGGACGAGAAGCAGTCACCAGGCAGAGGGTGGCAGAAGGATGTTCCAAGCAGGGGGCTCAGTGCAGGACTTCCAGCAAGTGACAATCTTGTGACTGGAGGGTAGGGTGTGTTGGGGACAATGCGGGAACATCGGGGTGGACCCAGGGATAGAGAGCTTTCCTCTCTCGGCTTCCAGGGAGTCCTGGTGCCTGGAATCACGCTGATCTGTGGGTTACAGCTTTCTAGGGCACCTTTCCCTCTGGGCCAACATTTGCTGAGTGGTTCTTTGTAGGATGGCTTTTCTATTTAGAGGAATCATTGTTTCTGATCCTTGCCCATAGTCACTGCTGTCCACAAAATAGAGCATGCTGCCTGGTCCTTGACAGGTGCTCAAAAGTTGATGAGTTCATCCCCTCCCCTTACCTGAGAACACTTTTCTAAAACGGAGCGACCTTCGGTTCTGTGTTGTTTTTCTTCTGGAGTTGGGACCTAGTGAACAGGAGATGAAGAAAGACGGACCCTCGATGCCCAAATTTCTGGGCCTGGCAGGGAGAAGCAGGGCAGGAGCTCTTGGAGCAAGGGTGTCATGACCGAGTGGGCACTGACCTGAGGGGGGCCCAGGGTCTGGGTGGGCTGGAGCCACGAGGCAGGTGGGAGGGGCTGCTTGAAGGGCACACCTGAAGGACTGGGCCTGCCAGAGGAAGCTTCTGGCCTTGGTGATCTCCTGGGCCAATCTCCTTAAATCATCTCCTTCAAATAGTGGCAGCATGGGGTCCTTGAAAAGGGGAAATGAGTATGAAATTAGATCCATTAAATGACTGGGTGGGACCTGAAAATCCAAAATCTCAGGAGAAAAGTTTTAGAGTGAACTCAAAGCAGCCTTCCTCCCAGTGCAGGAAATCTTGTGGGCCTCAGCGTGCATGTTTCCAGGGACAGGGAGCTCACCACCTGTCAAGGCAGTCATTCTGCAAAGAGGACACTTTGCAGTTAGATGTCTGAGAGTCAGTGTAGGAAGGGGATGGTGGAAACTAAAAGGGTCTAAGGACTTCACTGAAGTCAGCACAGCTCTGCCCAGTAGAACAGAAGTAGTATATACACCTTATCTCACTGTTAATCAGTAAAACCTATCCAGTCCCTTCTCTATTTCTTCTAGTAAAACAGCTCCACAGATATGCCTTTTTCTTATGTCAACTAATGAAATTCTAGAGCCTAGCCTTAAAAGTACAAGTTCTGGGGCTTCCCTGGTGGCACAGTGGTTGAGAGTCCGCCTGCCGATGCAGGGGACGCGGGTTCATGCCCCGGTCCGGGAAGATCCCACATGCCGCGGAGCCGCTGGGCCCATGAGCCATGGCCGCTGAGCCTGTGCGTCTGGAGCCTGTGCTCCGCAACTGGAGAAGCCACAACAGTGAGAGGCCCGCGTACCGCAAAAAAAAAAAAAAAAAGTACAAGTTCTCACAATTAGCAAGAGAATATAAGAAAGAGATGAAACTGTTCCTTCTCCCTGGGAGCAGTAGTGGCAAACGTCCCACTCTGCACCCAGAAACTATTCAAAGAATCTGATTTGATAAAAGGTATGAAACGAGAACCTTCCCAATATCATCGTTTGTTTTCCTGTGTAATAAGGATATGGGTGAATATTCATTACTTTTACTTATTCTGATCTCTGTATTATTTGTAATATTTGCCCCTAAAACGTTACTCAAAGAAATCATGCAAAGCATTGACTTCAAAAATTATGCAATGTTCTGTAAACTTTAATTCCTCCCTGCCAAAAAAAAAAAAAAAAAATCTGGAATTCTGGTTGGTTGTCTTACTGGATGATTTGCTGGCCTGGAAATGTAATTCACAGCAGCACATTCCTAGAAGGTATGAATATGTACATAATTTTTCTATCAGATTGTAAGATCTTATCCTGCAGGCATTATAAAACCTATGACTGGGCTTCCCTGGTGGCGCAGTGGTTGAGAGTCCGCCTGCTGATGCAGGGGACACGCGTTCATGCCCTGGTCCGGGAAGATCCCACATGCCGCGGACCGGCTGGGCCCGTGAACCATGGCCGCTGAGCCTGCACGTCCGGAGCCTGTGCTCCGCAATGGGAGAGGCCACAACGGTGAGAGGCTCGCGTACCACAAAAAGAAAAAAAACCTATGACTTTACCGTATTTATTTTTTAACAGATCATTTGAATATCTGCGCTTCAATGAATTTAAGGCGGGAAGACAGAAATATGCAGGAATTAAAGCACAGAACTTAGGAGCATGGGTGTCTGGGCTCTGGCTTTACCATTTACTCTGACTTTAGGTGTATTCCGAAACCTGGCTGAGCCTGTTCTTTCGTCTATTAAATGGGTATAATAATGGTTGGAAGGCTTAAAAGAGGTAATTTACATAATGCAACAAACCTGTAGCATGTAGGCAGTGCTCAGTGAATGTGAACTGTTCTACTATTAAATAATGCCCCTAACCCTGCTTCTTTCCCAACCTGGAGGGGAGGCAGCCTAAAAGGAGAGCAGCAGGGAAACACAACCTTTTTTAGTCAATACTTTGTTTTACAAGAGAAGCAGAGATCTTATCAATCAGGAGGAAAAAGCCACGCCTGTTGACATTTTGTTGAGCTATTTCAACAGAACTCACCCAGTAGCTCCACAACCTACCCTCTCTTTGATGAAGCCCCTGGTCAGCAGGCCCTGCATTTTTAAGAGCGAGTCCTCACCGACAGGGCAGTGATAGCGGCCCCCAGTAAGAGAGGCCAGATCTCTCAAGAAGTTAACCGCCGTCCTGCGGGGAGGAACAGAGGGCTGGGGCCAGGCCCACCGAGGTCTCTGTGAGCCCCCAGCCCCTGGGGAAGTCACATGAGTGGGGTAAGGGGTCTTGGACCTTGAGGTCTGTGCCACTGAGACTGTGTCAGCATCACCAAGCCACTCTCCCAGCTGGTATTTGGGTGGCAGTGGCTACTGCTGTGTGAAGTGGATTCACCGTATGAGGGTCACCCTCAAAGCACGGGGCCCCATTCCTTAACTGGACATCTATCCAGTGCCTACTATGTGTCTGGCCTGGCAGGGACACAGTGTGACCTTTACGGAGCTCACGGTTTAGACAGAGAGATTAAATATGAATGTTCTGAAGGAGCTGAATCTCTCCTGTCTAACACATGTTCTTCTATAACCATAGTGGGCTTCCCTGGTGGCGCAGTGGTTGAGAGTCCGCCTGCCGATGCAGGGGACATGGGTTCATGCCCCGGTCCAGGAAGATCCCACGTGCCGCGGAGCGGCTGGGCCCGTGAGCCATGGCCGCTGGGCCTGCGCGTCTGGAGCCTGTGCTCCGCAACGGGAGAGGCCACAGCAGTGAGAGGCCCGTGTAACGCAAAAAAAACCCCCAAAAAACATAGCTACTTTAAACTTTTTCCCCCTAAATATTCACAAATGTGCCCCGAAGGAAGATGAAACGGGAGAACACAGCGTGTGACTGTGGGAATCGGTGCAAATCCATTTCCACGCTGGAGAAAGTCAGGATGCTGACGGGTGGGCAGGGGCACAGAGGGGCTCTCTCTGGTGCAGTGCCTGCCCAGGGCCTCCTAACTGCTCACACACAGGACTTGGGCCCAGGAGAGCTCAGCGTATAACGTGAGTCCCTGGATTAGGTGAGGATGAGCCTTGCCCCTCAGACACGCGGCCGTGGGGAAGGGATACAGCTCCTGACCGCCCACCTGTCTGAGCAGTTCAGGGAGACGGTGTGCACTTTCACGTCTCTCTTCTCCGTGAGTCTTTGCACTTCACTGAGGATAAGGCTGCAGCTTGTGTCTGGCTTCCCGTCCGTCAGGAGGTACAGTCCTTCCACATCAGGAAAACTGAAAGCTTTCTGAGAGAGCATGTAGGTTGTCTAGCTCAGAAGAGGGGCCAACCGGGACTCAGAAACCACTGGCCTGCTGTCCCCAAGTCTGGTTGGATCTCACCGACTTGTCATTAAGACTGAGAGCCTCCTCTTTCAGCCTTTGACAGACCAGGAAGCTGCTGAGGTTTAGGAGAAAGAGCTCAGCCCACTTCCTAGCTGGTTAACCCCAAGCAAGTCACTTAACCTCTCTGGGCCTCTGTGCCTTCATCTATAAAGTGAGAACAGCGAGAATCTCATCCTCACTGGGTTGCTGGGAAGATGAAATGATTTAACAGTAAATTCTAAAGTGCTCTTTGTAAACTGCAAAGCATGGCGCAATGTCAGGATAGGGGCGATGGTATTTCTGCTTTGCCACTGGGTCAAGCTTGGCGGTGGAACTTGCCAGCAATGCTTGCAAGACTGAGGTGCTCCCCTGAGCATGCAGGTTGGTCACCCACTTCACAGCCTCGTGACAGGCTGCGTCTGTGGTCCCCACCAGAGTGTCCTGCCACGGCTGTAGGCCCTCTGCAAAGCTGAGCAGGTTAAAACTGTGGAGAGCGGAGAAGAGGTGGGGGCCGGAGAGGAGGTGAAAGAGATTGGTTAGAACGCACCCGTCTATACTGACCTCAGGGGAAGTAACCTCCGTGAGGACTCACACCTATCCCTGAAGACCCTACAGCAAGCCCTGGGCCCCCTGTGGACCACCTGAGGATGAGAACATACACAGTGAAGATTCTGGGTGCAGACAGAAATAGATTTAAATCCCACTTCAGCCACTTACTGGTTATGCAATCTTGGGCAAATGATTTAACCTCTCTAAGCCCTTGTTTCCTTTGCTGAAGAATGGGGATAATAATAAGACCGTTGTGCAGACTGAATGACATCACGCATGTAAAGCGCTTGGCACAGGGAAAGTGCTCTATAAGTGTTGAGGAGGGAGTGACCTTGGCCAGGGGAACCTCAGGAGCCATCCCTTGGATCTCCTGACCCCCGCGCACCAGCACCCCTGCCTCTTACCTGTCACAGTGCTTCCGCAGCTGTTCCCAGATCAGCAGAGCGAGCTCTGTCTTCACCTGCTGCAGGTAGGGGCCCATGGATCCCGACGTGTCCAGCAGGATGCACACTTTGCTCTCCAAAATGGCACCAAAGAGTCGGCGGCTTCCTGCTCGGAGGCGGGTGGAGGCAGAGGCAGGGGAGGAGTGAGGGTGGCTCTCCTCACTGCAGCTATAAAATCCAAGGTCTTGCCACACCCGTTGCCTGAGTGATCACGGATCAGATGTGAACCCACTGGGAGATGGCCTCTGTGGTGTTGCTAGAGGGGTCATCGTCCAAGGGCAGAGCTGGTGCGTGGACTGGGCTTTCGGAGGTCGAGGTTTCTGCTATGGCTTTGCCTCGGATGACTTGCCCAAATGATTATAACTTCCCTGGGCTTGAGTTTCCTCACCCCTAAAGTTAGTGATTGGGTTAAGCGGTGTCACAGTATTGTTTGGGGCTGGAAATGATGTTACAGAGCATGGAGTCTGTAGATTGGCTGACAGAAATCAGGTGAGCGTGCACTGTGTGCCCGGCACTGAGCAAAGTGCAGTGGAGATGAGAGAGTGTCCCTGCCCTCACGGAGCTGCCAGTGAGGCAGGGAAGACGGATGTTATACCAACAGCTACCACTCTGCTGAGGGTTATGACACAAAGTTAAGGAGTACCTACTTGGGAGAATCTGAATTTGATGGATGTGGGGTGGGGAGCAGACAAGCTATGGCTGAAGGATGAGAGGGGGTGTGTGCGGGGAGAACAGACTGTGAAAGGCTCTGAGTGGGAGAGAGGAGCATGTCATGCTTGAGGGACAGAGAGAAAGCTGGAGAGGTTGTTAAAGGATTTGGGATTTATCCCAAGGGGAAACAGAGAGGGCCAGTGACTTGCCCAAGGTCACACAGCCTGGCAGCGAAGCCGAGATTCACATCCAGGTCCTCTGATCCACACTTGAAGGCAACCGCTAACCCCAGCCCTTCTGGTGCCCCAAGGCTAAACGGAGGTAACACGGGGGACGCCAAAGAGAAGAAGATGGCATGTCCAGCATTCCCAAATCACACCTCAGACCTCACTGGAGGCAGGAGTAGAAAAAATGGAAAACTGCTGCAAAAAGGGTCCACTGGTCTCCAGGAAAAGGTAGCCTGAGCTGGCTGGACCCACTGCCCAGGAATCTTCCAGGACTCATCTGGGCTGTTCTCTGGCAATGCTCATGGCAACATGAGGACATGAGGGGAGCCATCCTGAGGTGTGTGGGACGTTCCGCGGGGACAGCCAGCCAGCTGGTCGACGGGCCTCCCACCACAGAAGGCCAGCTGATCCATCTTGGGAACCAGACAGCGGAAACACCCTGCAAGCCACCGAGCCCCGCCGTTATCGCCTCCCTAACTCTGCTTTTTTTGTCCGTCTCCATCATCACTTCCCTTCCCAGCTATCCTAATCTTTCCCCTGGATTCCTACTAGGTTCCCCTGATTGCACTCCGTCCCCTCAGCAATTTATACTGCACGCAGCAACCAGAGGGATTGTTGCCGATGTTAACTTCATCACTTTCCCCTTATTTAAAATCTTTTAGTGGCTTCCCATTGCTCTTAGGATAAAGTCTGGGCCATGGCCTCATCTCCCTGGAGTGGTGGCACCCTTTAATCTCAGCCACCCTGCTTCCTTCAGTCTTTGTACTCAGCCTCCTCCCCCGCTGAGCACCTCAGTCATGCCCTGAGAGTCTTCCCTCTCTTTCCTCAGGTGACATCTAGTCATTCTTCAGATCTCAGCTCAAATGTCACCTCCTCGGGGAAGCCCTCCGTGATCTCTCTGTGCAGGCCCCCTGTCCCTCTCTCACTGCACCATGCCTGTCTCCTCCTTACACCTGTCACCCTGCTCTTTGGGTAACAACTGTCTCCCCTAGACCATGAGCTCAGGGAACCTGTGAAGTGTTTCCCCTACCACCTCCCCAGCACGGAGCGGGAGAACAACACTTATTCGTTGAATAATGAATGAGTGGCTCAGCGCAGCATCCCCTGGGTACGTTCGGAGGCGTTAGATGGTGTTGAGTGTGTAGCTGTATGTGAGGTGGGGGCGCGACTCATACCACACAAGAAGCGGCTGCACGGCTGCCCTTCACACGCTCCCCGGCGGGAAGTGTGCGTTGGGAATACGCACACGACCTCGTCGCCCCGCCTCAGCCTCTGACCTGACAGCTGCACCCGAGCTTGACGCCCGCTCCAGAGGCTTTGGAAAGCAGCAGTCAGCCCAAGGACTGTTTATACCAGGTTCTACTGCAGAGGACTGGACCTAATGAATTTGGGCAGGCACCTGAGTGGCCCACCCTGGGATCCTTCCTCTATCGTCCCAGGAACCCTCCAGGCCCCAAAGCCTGAACTGAGCCTCCGGTTCAGTCCTAGCTGTCTGCCCGGCCTTTTGGACTGGATGCTTCAGACCATCTCCTAATGCCCAGCCCAGCCTCCTCTGGGATGTGAGCCTGGCTCTCAGCCAGCCCTGCCATTCACCTCTCCCAGAGGGGCCTTGGTGCTCTCTGTAAAGAAGAACAGGGGCATCTTCCCTGTCCGGAGCCCCTCCCATCTCTACCTTCATGGACTGGTTCTGTGGGGCCCAATCAATACTAAATTGAGGCTCCTGAGGGGCAGCAGCCCTTCAGTCACACCCAGGAGGCGAGGTGTGGGAGACGAGCCGGCAGAGCGGCCTGACCAGGCCTGGGTCTCCCTGCTGCTCTGGCTCGTGCTCCACCGCCCTGTCATCCAGCACCTTGCCTGACCTCTGAACCCAGAAGTCATGTTGCCCCTGGGTGACAGTCTGTGAGTGCCTAGCCTGGGAAGGACTGACCCTGGGGTCCCTGGGGTTGCCCTCCCGCTGCCCATCACGCTCGTCCGCCCTCCAGGATAGCAGGCAGGCTCACCAGACAGCAGCCACTGCAGCCTTTGGACATAGCGCCGCGTCACCTTCTCCAGGTGTGTGATGTACGCTTCGATTTCCCTGGGTGTACACTGACTGTGTCTCACCATCCCCTGGATTACAGCAAGCAAAGGGAAATTCCAACCCCATCAGCTATTTCTCCACCTCCCCATTACCCCCGAAAATAGTTTAGTCTGCCGTGGTTCACAATTTTCAAAACATTGTGAAGCATACATTTTTGTCTGTTTGTTTAAAAGCTTTTCTCTTTTATTGAACTATCAAATGCACAGTTCTCGGAAGGTGTGTGGGAATTGGGGTGACAATTTCTGTGGCACATGCGGTCACTGTTATAAGAAAAAGACATAGTATCTCTAAATTTTAAATAGAAAACCCTTAATGGTAGGATGGGAGGTCGATGCATTTCAAACTAAGAGACGACCTCCGATGGAGGAGGGGGGCGGCATGATTAAACTCCCATAACATTTTTCTGGTGGCTCGTTTTAGCTTTATAGCTGACAATGTCATATCAGAGGGCAAGGAGAGAAAATGGGGTCTCTGTTTTAAAAGCACGATTCGATTTTCATTTTCTACTAAATGTACCTGTTCCAGTGTCAAAGCAATAAAAAAAATGACCTCAAAACGAGAAAATAGAGAACCCCCTCACCTCCTGCCATAACCGCTGTTCCCAGCCATCCTGATGGGACCATCGTCAGTGTCAGGGTACAGAGCTCTTATTAGTGAGGATTCCAGCCACTGCCCTGCATTCTCGGCAGTTGTTTCTAATTCCCCCTCCATTGAGCCCCTCTAACCCTACAGCATGGTCTCAAGCACTCTGAGGGGCTGACTTTTCTTCCAACAGGATTCTGCATCTCCTATTCCTTGAGCGCAGTCCCCCTGTGGGGGGTGGGGTTCTTAGAAGCAGGAATTGAAGCCAGGGGCATACATTCATGGGGAGTTTTCCCCAACACACTCAGCCATTTGTGCCTGAGAAGAGACAGGAGCTGGGAGAAAAAAAACCAACACCAATCTTGACTTACGTTGATCTCTATGCTGGGGAAGATACTGCAGTATTTGGCTGATGCCGACGTCTGTGTTGACTTTTGATGAGTGCATTTGGGACCGAGGTATCTGGAGATCTCCATCTTCAGTTTTTTTAGTCCATAATTTGCTACCCACTTTAGAATAAAGGAAAAAACTATTATCTTGGGTAATTCAGGCTTAATGGAATGATTGACTCATCTTTTAAAACCTCATGTTTGAAATCTGTCTTGTATTTGAAATGTGGGGTTCCCAGGTCCTCACTGAGCCTTCATCACATTCAGATTCCTGCCCCTGTGCTGGGGAGAGATGCACAAGAAATACGGGGAACAGGGAACAAAATTATTGAGCACTTACTACTCCCTAGTCTGGTGGATACTGTTGCCTCCCCAATTTCCATTTCAACCCTCTCCCATGAAACTTGAATGGGATTGTTCTAAAGTTTAGACTCTAAACCAATGAGGATAGTCTCAGGCTCCTTGTCACAATGAGAGATACAAGAATGGCTTGGTTTAAAGCAATCAGAGCATGGCATCCAGGGTCAGAACGAAGCTCAGACTTTTATTGACCGGTTGTGGGAAGAAAAGATGATCTATCTTCTGGATCTGCACAAGAAGGGGGATTTCTGCTGCTTGCGTCCGAAAGGATCTGACGCCACTAAGTACTTTACACAAAGTATACTTCAATTAATCAGCAATCCTATTAGGTACAATTGTTTTCATTTTATAAAGGAAGACATTGAGACTGAATGACTTGCCCAAGGTCACCCAGCTAGGAAGTGGCAGACCCAGGTTCCCACGTAGCTCTATTGAATCCTTATCCTGACACTTTAAACAGTCATTCTAAGCAGGTTTGGCCTCAATTCCAAGTATACCCACCCTCTCAGAAATAATGGTTGGTGGAAGGAATTATTGCGTGGGGGCATGTGCTGGTGCAGACAGCATAATACCTCTAGGCTGGAGCAGACTGTATCCTTTCTGGGCAACTCAATAGAAAAGCTAGTCCTCCTTAGGGCTCTTCCTTGAGGGTACTTCCTGTACACGAAGCCTGGGAGAAACAGAGCAGGGTTACTTTGTGCAATTCTCTTACCCTAGCCTCCCTTTTCCATGTCAATTTCTCTGTCAATCAAGTCAGCTGTAACATTCCTTAGGAGCAATTTGCTGAGAGGTAGGAGGGAGGCTATTGTGCTGATCTGGGGAAGCATGCTGGGATCTTCCTTCTCTACATGTCAATGGGTTGCTACTGGGACCTGTGCCATCAATCCGACTGACCTGGGAGGCTCATCTCCACTCCCTTCCCATCAGTCTGAGGACACTGCCCCTCATGCGCAGAGCAGGAGCGCCGCGCCCAGGGACCTGGGGAGACGCCGGCATCAATTCTTCCCACTCTCCTGCCTGTGTCAAGACTTTGCAAGCTCACTTCCCTGGGCTGGGAGATGTGAGTGGTTTGAGGATAGGCCCGCTTGGGGTGCACTGCTGCCCATGTCCCGGGACTGCGGGAGATTTCTCCTTTCCCTGGGGCCTGATCACCTTCCAGGTCCCACGGGGAAAGGGGGCTGTCCAGACATCTGTGCAGCCCCGACTTACCCACATTATTCCCTGTCTCTGTATAGAACAGCGAGAGAGAGGTCTCTGCGTCCCTTGATTTGGTCTTCCTCCTCCGATCTGCAGTCCCTTCTTTCACTGGCTGGGCTGTAGCTAGAGGACATTTGGCCTGTCGGCTGGAGCAGCCTTGAGGGTTTATGTGGTGAAGCTGTGCAGCTTGGCTTAGAGACTAGTCAACTTCAGCTATGCTCTGCCCTTGAAATGGGGCTCCCAGGTGGATCTGAGGTCCTTTGGGTCCTCTGGCCTCCCCTGGATCAGTAAAGCCAGAGCTGCTGATATATACCAGGCTTGGTGCGAAGTGCTTCCCGTAGCCTGTCTTGTTTTATCCTCATAGTACCCCAGCTTGCAGATGAGGTAAGTGGGACTCAGAGTCAGTAAGAAGCAGAGTAAAGATTCCATCCAGGTCTTGCTGACTCCAGAACTCTGCTCTGAGCCGCTCTGCTATGTGTCTGACATTAGAAGACACATGGTCTTAGGTTCTATGAGCTGAGTACTTTCATAAAAATACTGGTGCCCTGTCATGACCGGCTGACACTGGACATTCTCCTTAGCCCCTCTGAGCCTGAATTTCTTCATCAGTGAAATGGAGGAACTAATAGATTCCCTGCCATACAGGACGGATTGTTATAAGCTTTAAATGGGACAATCTTAGCAGAAGGGCTGGCACACGATCGCTGATCACTTTAGTTACTGTCATCACGAATCCATGCCTGAGCCGTGCTTGTCCACCCCTCCACCCCCGGGGCCGTGCCTTACCTGGGGGGACGCCCGCTTTGCCACTGAGTGGACTCCACAGCAGAGCTTTCAAGCGGGGACTCTTCTCTCTGTCAGGGTCATCTTTAATGCTCTAGAAAACAGCAGTCTTTTCCATCAGAGGTCTGTTCTCTGTGGGGGGCAGTACCCCAGTCATCCCAGCCTCAATCTGTCAAGTAGGAACCTTTGCATGGCGAGGCCTCAGGAAGTAGACTTCTCACACGCTCGCCCCATCTCCTGTTGCACATTCGGAGAGGACTCTGGGGTTTGAGGTGAAAAGGGTGTGTGTGTGTGTGTGTGTGTGTGTGTGTGAGTGAGAGTGTGTGTGAGTGTGCATGCATGTGTGTGACTAAGTGTGTGTGTGTGAGAGACAGCGTGTGTGCATGTGCATGTGTGAGTGTGCGTTGTGAAAGTGGGTGTGCGTTGTGTGTATGTGTGCATGAGTGCATGAGTGTGAGAGTGTGCGCGTGTGTGTGCGTGTGTGTATATGTGTGAGTGTGTGCATGGGTGTGCGTTATGTGTGTGTGCACATGCGTGTGTGAGAGTGCGTGCGCGTGTGCATGTGCATGTATATGTGAGTGTGTGTGTGGGAGTGTGACAGCACGCATCTGTGTGTGAGAGAGTGTGCGTGCATGTGTGTGCGCATGTGTGTGCGTGTGTGTGTGAGTGTGAGTGTGTGTGTTATGAGAGAGGGCCTGCTAGGACAACTGTGGGGATTTGCCTGAACTTTCTTCACCAGTTACCTGCCCCTCTTCCTACTGGACTGGGATTTCTGGGCCTCCAGCATGACAAGCAACCACTCAGGTAACTTCCATGCCCTATTGGGCACCTCGGTTTTAAGGAAGGGGTTCCTTCATTACCGGGTACAACCGGAACGTGGTGATGGTTAAACAAAGTCACCCAGGGCCTGGACCAGCAGAGGAGACCTCTGGGTGGCGGCTGTGAAAAACGCCCAGAGCTGCCATCCCAGAGAGCCACCCGCCAGCAACCCAGCTTCCCACACCTGCATTTCAGGAGGCCTGCCAGAGGCCCTGGAGCAGCCCAAGCCCCCTCGTAACCAAGCCAGTTTGGGAACCACTGAAGGCCCAAGCCGGACTCCGAGACCGCGGGCTTTCACCTCAGAATCTGGGAAGACGGGAAGGCGCGATGTCTCTGGGCTGGCGCCCAAAACCTGGTGGAGTTCTGTACACGAGGGCAGTGCCCATGGGAACAGAACCGCTCAGAAGTGCTGACTGCAGGAAGGGAGTTAGCTGCACACGGTTTGGGTGGATTTCTTCATTCTGAAAGTGTGCTGTGTTCACAAGGGCCTGTCAGTTGGTGAAATGCTGAAGCGCTCACAGATCTCACTGCCCTTCTGCTCACAAGTGCTGTGGAGTCTGGGGTGTCCCCCCAGACACACCTCTAGAGGCCCCTTCTGAGTGCCGAGGTGGGTATTTTATGCGGGACAGATTTGACAGGCTGTGAACGGGGATCAGCCCCGGGCAGGCCCAGGTCCACCCTCAGGCTCCTATCAGGCCCCCAAAAGCCTCGGGCAGCAGCAGAAAGGACCCATTAGACGCCCCAAGCCCCTAATTCCTTTGCCCCGAGAGACCCTCCCAGACAAGCCCTCTTGCCTTACAACCAGCACGTGTAACGGAGGGTGCCGAGTCCACGGAGCCCTTGGAACCACAAAGCTGGGACAGCCAGGCAGAGCCAAAGGTGGGGTGGAGGGGTGGCCAGAGCTGAGAGGCAGGCCCCCCGGGGGTCCCTTCCCCCTGGAGGCCAGGACACTGACCACTGAGGACCCTGCTCCCACCTCTGCTGGCCCTGGGGTCTGGGGGCCTGGCCCAGGCCACTTCAAGATCTAGGAAAGACCAGGAGACAAGGCAGAAACAGAATCCCCTGTGTGTTATTAGGGAGGGGAGTCAAACCGTTCTGGCCACAGAGCGTGCTCTGGGCTTGGAGGGACAGAACTTCCCGGGCTGACGTCTCAGCTTGAGCGTCTTCGGCTTGTCTCTCAGGAGGGCTGCACTTTCCTGTTGTTTTCCGGACTGGTTCTTCAGAGACGACACGAGCAAGGCACACTGCAGGGGGACTGGGAGCGTCAGCAGCACCCGAGCCAGCGTGTCTCCACGCAGGGCACTGGCGCCCACGCGCACGCGCGCACACACACACACACACCAGGGGGCGCTGGGGCCACTGGGGCCCCTGTACTCCTCTTTCTGTCCCTAGAGTGCTGCCTGGGGCCAAGAGCACTGTGGATCAGGCCTATTAATAATAAGTACCATGGGGCTTCCCTGGTGGCGCAGTGGTTGGGAGTCTGCCTGCCAATTCAGGGGACACGGGTTCGAGCCCTGGTCTGGGAAGATCCCACATGCCGTGGAGCAACTGGGCCCGCGGGCCACAACTGCTGAGCCTGTGGGCCACAACTGCTGAGCCCGTGGGCCACAACTGCTGAGGCCCACGTGCCTGAAGCCCATGCTCTGCAACAAGAGAAGCCACCGCAATGAGAAGCCCGCGCACCGCAACGGAGAGTAGACCCCCGCTCGCTGTAACTAGAGAAAGCCCGCGTGCAGCAGCGAAGACCCAATGCAGCCAAAATAATAATAATAATAAGTACCATGTATGGAGGGCCTGGGATGCATCAGGCACTGGGCTAGTTACTGCCTGGGGGTCTCAAACCTCCTTGCCAACAAGACATGCAACTACACTGGCAGGGCAAGGGCTATCCTATCCCCATTTTACAGGTAAGGAAACCAAAGCTTATGAATTTAAAGGACTTGTCCAAGGCCATACTGTGAGTAAGTAGAGGATCTTCCATTCAATCCCAGGTAGGTCTTGTTTCAAAGCCAGTGTTCTCTCCATATGTGGACCCAGCAGCCACATGTGGTGGTCAGCTCACCATGTGCCCAGGGCCGACCCTGGATGCTAGCAGAATAGTGGTGTGATACTTCGTTCCTTTGCCTATATATTTCTCAACTGCCTGCAAGCTTCTTCAATAACTATTCTCAATCAAGGCACTAGAAGACACCACTCAAATGTAACTAACATCATAAGAAGGGTGGGTTAAACCATTAGTGCCCATTAACACCTTGTGAGTGAGTTTATCAGATGAGGGAGCAGGACTAATGTGCACCTGAGAAGCAGTTGAATAAAGCAGCAAAGAGGGACCCTTTCTGGGAGGACAGCTCAGGCACGTCTAGGGGAGCTGCAGGTTTGCCAATCTATGGCCCTGCCCTCCCAAGAGCTCACCATGTAGTTGGGGAGACGGGCAGTCCTGACAATGGTCGTATTTGAAATGTGAGTCACGTCCACCTACGTGTTCTCTGTGCATCCTCATGGCTTGAGCTGCCCCACACCTCTATGTCCAGGCCTCATCTTTATCCACCTGCCTGAAGGATGCCCCCACTTGTTATCTCACAGGCCCCGCAAACTCACCTTTGTTCTAGGCCCACCCTCCCTGAATCCCCACCTGTTTTCTCTCTCTGGGTCCTGTCTACCAGGTCCCGCCGCAAGGAACTTGGGAGTCATCCTGGGATTTCTTCTTCTTCCTCACCCCATTCACTCAATCAGCCACAAGTTTGGTCAATTCTTCCTTAAAGACATGTTCTCACATTTGTTCCCTTATTTCCATTCTCATTGCTCGCGATCTGGTCCCGCTCTCATCTCACCTTGAACTGCTCAACTCCCTCTCTGAGGAGGTAACATTTTAGTGAAACTTGAATCGTAAGGAGCAATCCATGGATGACCTGGGAGGGGAACAGTTGGTGAAGGAAGTGGCAGGTACAAAGGCCTTGAGTTTAGGAATGAGACTGATGTGTTCAAGAACGTACGGGCCAGGATGTAGAGCACGCGGACCTGAAACCAGTGACTTACAGGACACTCACATTTCATTGGAAGCCTTTGGGGTCTGTGGATCAGCACAAAGGTGGAAAGCTGATGTGGGATGAGTCGTGTCCCCCAAAAAGGCATGTTGAAGTTCCCCTGTACCCAGAAACATGACCTTACTTGGAAACAGGGCCTTTGTAGATGTAATTAAGATGTAAGTTAATGAGGTTGTAGTGGGAGGGTGGGCCCTTAATCCAATACAACTGGTGTCCTTATAAGAGGAGAAGAGACACAGACACACACACAGAGGGAGGAGAGCCATGTGGAGATGGAAGCAGAGATTGGGGTTCTGCTGCCACAAGCCAAGGACAGGCAAGGATTGCTGTTGCCAAGGACTCCCTCCTTGACCAAACTTTAGTCATGTTCCTCTGAGCCCTCTTCTTGACTGGGCTTTGACTTTGGCCTGCTGAACCCAGTTTTAGCAAAGAATCCTGTTGAACCTATTTAGCAAGAATCCCCCTACCCTCGATATCTAGTCAACTTCATCTTAGTAATTTTCCATCCACTGACCCTCTCACTCTGCTCACTGGCTATAAATGCCCAGCTATCTTTGCTGTATAATCGGAGTTGAGTTCAATCTCTCTCCCCTATTGCAGTCGTCTTGAATAATGTCTTCCTTGCCTTTTTTTTTTTTTCTGCAGTATGCCGGCCCCTCACTGCTGTGGCCTCTCCCGTGGCAGAGCACAGGCTCCGGACGCACAGGCTCAGCGGCCATGGCTCACGGGCCTAGCCGCTCTGCGGCATGTGGGATCTTCCCGGACCAGGACTCGAAACCGTGTCCCCTGCATTGGCAGGTGGACTCTCAACCACTGCGCCACCAGGGAAGCCCTTCCTTGCCATTTTTAACAAGCGTCCAGGGCAATTTCATTTCTTTAACAGCCACCATCACCAGAAGCTAGGAAGAGGTAAAGAGGGATTCTACCCAGAGCCTTCGGTGGGGACATGGCCCTCTTGATACCTTGATTTCAGACTCTAGCCTCTGGGACTGTGAGGGAATAAATGTCTGTTGTTTTAAGCCACCCAGTTTGTGGTACTTCATATGGCAGCCCCAGGACCCTAACACAGAAGCCAGCGCAGTCATTTGCCCCACACCTAAGGCATACCTTTTGGGAGTAGTTGAGAGCCTTTTCCATCTCAGACGTGATGGCACTGATATCATCGCTTTCGTAAATACCTGGAAACAAAGCAAACAAAGTCATGATCGATCGTGGGGAAGGGATGGAGATCCTGGCAAGTGTCCACATCTGTAAACACGTGGGCCATGTGGAGGTGACCTCAGCCTAAGGGGCAGGGTGGGGTCTTAATGGGCTTAGCTGACTAGCCACCCCCCCATACTTTCTGGTGGTAAAGGGGATGGATGGGTATAGTGAGGATACCAAGAGCGGGGCTGGCCTTGGGACCCAGCACCCTGGCACCCAGCCAAGAGCTCTCACTCACAGGAAGTGTAGGTCAGGGGAAAGGTCCTGCTCCTCCAGTGAATAAAAAGATCCACCTTGGGGTTAATTAAAGTAGCTAATGTCTGTAGTGAATAATGTCTGTAGTAATATCTCAAATATGACTCATTTGAGAGGGACTAGAGTATAATGACTAACAAGACAGACTCTGGGTTCAAATCCTGGTTCTACTACTTACTACATCTATGCTTTGGGTTCTGTGTCTCAGCTTCCCTATCTGTAAAATGGGGATAATAGTAATAACACACTTCATAGGGTTATTGTGAGGAACGAATCACAACATATGTAAAACACTTAAAACCGTGTCTGGCATATAATAGCTAGTCTATAAATGTCTGCTATTATTAATAATAATCAACAATAATAACTTAAATGTATATGCCTAGCACTTTTCATGAGTTCCACCCCTGGCTATGCCACTAATTTTGTAACCACAGGCACCTCATGTTCTTGGGAATCATTTCTTCATCCATAAATCAGAGAGGTCAGAATGCACTAGCATGTCCCAAGCTTCAGTCCCTCCTGAATCACGTCACAATTTTGCCTTGTCTGCACATCATCTAAACCATAATTTACTTAACATATATTTTTAATCAATTCACTTTCATTTACTTAAAAGTACACACATATACAAAATTGAGATATAATTGACATATAACATTATATTACTTTCAGGTGTACAACATAATGATTTGATATTTGTGTATATTGTGAAATGATCACCATAAAAGTCTGGTTAACATCCTTTAAAAGCATATTTTAAAGAGAAAATTTATGTCACTGCTGACAATGAATGCTAGCATTTTTTAAATGAAATATTAAAACAATCATATAATCATTTAGGGGAGGGAAAAAAATTTTCCTCTACCCTCCTAGATTCTCCAGCTGGGGCCTTGGAAACCCAACTGACAAAAGACAGATTAACAAGAGAAAAATAGAGTTTATTAATGCATGTGGTGTGCATACATGGGGGAGAAACTCAGCGATGAGTTACTCAGAGGAACTGGTTGGAACTTGGGGCTTCTGTAGCATCTTAACGAAGAACAATAGAAATGACAAGACAAAGGAAATGGGGTTTGGCTTTGAGGGCCGGCAAACTGTGGGAAGGTAAATATTTGGGGGGAACTAATGGAAGACAAGGGTTTTTTAGGTGAGGGCTGTTACGTAGATTCCTCTTGGTGCTGTGAAGAGCCCAGAGCTGCCAACCAGAGCTTAAGAGTCTAAGATTCACCCTTCTCCTCCTGGCACAGAAGCAGGACATAGAAATTTATGTCCTGCTTTTAGGCAAATGGGGGAAGGGGAAGCAGAGAGGTTTTGTGGCATCTGCTGTTCCTTAATTGTCTTCAGCTCAAAATAATCCTTATGCCAAAGTGGCACATATTGAGGTGGCATATTCTGATCTCCTACAGCTATGGCCAAAAATTGTTGCTTTGTGTTCCGTGTACAACTATCTTGCCAACCACCTGCTGCGAACATATCACCTTTTGAGAAACGCTAAACTAAGGGACCTTTAGGGCCCCTTCCAGCCCCGACATTCTAAAATATATATATATATATATATAATTTTTTTTTTTTTTTTCTGGTATGCGGGCCTCTCACTGTTGTGGCCTCTCCCATTGCAGAGCACAGGCTCCAGACGCACAGGCTCAGCGGCCATGGCTCACGGGCCCAGCCACTCCGTGGCATGTGGGATCCTCCCGGACCGGGGCACGAACCCGTGTCCCCTGCATCGGCAGGTGGACGCTCAACCACTGCGCCACCAGGGAAGCCCTAAAATATTTTTAAGTGTTTTACTTTTTTTCTTTTTCACTTTAAAACAATTATGGGAAGATATACATAACATAAAATGTACCATTGTAACCATTTTTAAGCGTACAGTTCAGCAACATTAAGTATATTTACACTTCCTTGCAGCCATCGCCACCATCCATCTCCAGAACAGTAATTTTACATTTGCAAATGTGATTTTCACATACCACTTTCCTGGAATATGTCTATAGCATAGGGAGCTATATTGGCACTGAGACAACTGTCTGGAAAGAAAGATGTGGAGAGTTCAGCCAACTCTTACGCACCTGTGTCTCCAAACCAGTGGAAGCGGCCCCCAGCAGCCCGGGTGAACTCCCGGTAGGCGGCGGCCGTGTCACTGCGGCTGGCATAGCAGGCAGGGGGCGTGGTGTCCATCTGTGACTCGCCCACGTAGAAGAGACACACGTTCAGCTGTAAGTCACAGCCCACACGGGCCTCGGCCACGTAGGCGCTGAGCATGGCCTGTGCGGAGACAGGGAGGAGGGGCCCACATCTGAGGGCTCTCCAAGCCGCTGATCTCGGGTTAATTCAGCCTAATTGCTTTCTTGAGGACCTACTGTGTACCTGGTCTAGTAAGTATGTGGCACTGAGGATGGAAAGGTGAAAGAGCCTGGGTCACCATTTCTCTTACTATCTTAATAGGGCCTGGCCGGGGATCTGGGCGTGAGATCCTAGACCAGTATCCTCGACGTCCCGTGGAAGCTTGTTAGAGATGCAGACTCTCAGGCCCCTTCGGAACCAGGTCTAACAACATCTGCATTTGAACAACATCTCCAGGTGATCCTTTGGCATGATAAAGTCCAGACTGGAAAAATCATGCTGGAGAAACCAGTTGCTAGGCGTCCACCTAGCGGAAGATGTGGGGTCGCAAAGGATAAGGGATGCCCAGGACGTGGCCTACCCACCATGTCCTGGTCAGGGATGCCCCCGGTGAAGAGGTAGATGCCCTGTGATTGCTGTTTGTCTTTGTCCTTGAAGTCCACTTCCACAGCCTTCCGCAGGGCGCTGAGGACATTCCTGCTGCCTTGACACTGCAGGCTCAGGACCCACCTGGGGGGCAGGGAGGGCCATGCTGAGGGGGAGGGCGGGGAATGGAAGGCGCTTGTTTCCTGATTTATGCCTGAGTCCCTCGGATGGCAAAGATTCTAGAGAGAGCTACTTTCGGGGGAGGGGGCCCAGAAAATAATAGCACAGGGGAGGCTGACGTCAGACCCAGCAGGTCACCTACCGCCAGGCGCTTTGTAAGTTGCTATGGCTCGCGGCAACCATCTCGGGCCTCCAGCTTTCAATGGTGCTTCCAAACCTTGGAAAAAAGGAAAGAGGGCTTGTTCTTAGGGGGGAAATCCATGCCCCAGCTCTTTGGGCTCCCCAGGATTTTAAGGGGGCAAGATTTTGATTACACCCCCAAAATTTTAGGATGCCACTGGCCTGGGCCAGCCACAAGATCTCCTTGCTGGTCATGACACGTCTCAGCACATTCACGGTGGGAGCAGAGCTGTGCCCTCAGTGGAGACACAGCCAGCACCAGTTTGGCCAGACTTCCCTCCTGAATGAGGGTCACGCCCTTCTCGGTGTGAACTTCCTCACCCCCAGGGAAGAAGTCGTTTCTCCCTTTTTAGCTCTGATTCATCCTCACAACACATTCTTCACTCTCCATCTGCACTATAGCTTTTCTTTTGTATATGTATCAGCTCATTTTCCCTATAAGACAGAACTTACATCTTTGAGAAGAGGATTTATCCCCTTTATCAAGGAAAAGATGTCCCCTCTCTGGTTCAAGAGCGATTCCTCCACCTGGGCTATTGACTTCACCACCACCAATCTCTTCTGAGACCTTGTCCCACAGTGACCTCTCTCCCACACACATGCCCAGCGTCTACTTCCGTCTTCCCCATCGCCTCTCTTAAATATAACTTCTTCGTCTACCAGCTACTTCTCTCTCTTTCCTCTTCCCCCTCACAGACATGCTCCCTAGAAAAACAGTGTTACCACGTCCTCCTCATCTTCTGCTTCTTAACCCCCTGCAGTTAAGCTTCTTCCCCAGTTCTCTGATAAATATTAACAAGGACCTCCTTTCCCCCTCCCATGGAAATATCTCTATTTCAGTTGGATAAAAATTCTAACAATATACAAAGAGTGAAAATTCCTCCAATTTTATCCCCCTCCCCCCAATTTCTGTTAACTCTTTGTTCTATATTCTTTCGGATTTAAAAAAAAAAAAAAGTGTAGGACTTCCCTGGTGGTCCAGTGGCTAAGACTCCATGCTCCCAATGCAGGGGGCCCGGGTTCGATCCCTGGTCAGGGAACTAGATCCTGCGTGCCACAACTAAAAGATCCCGCGGGCTGCAACTAAGAGCCGGCGCAGACAAATACATATTTTTTAATGTATTTAAAATGTATTTAAAATAAATACATATTTTAAAATATGCATAGTTGCATATTCTATTCTATTCCATAGAATAGAATTCTATTGTCAGGATTATTTTACCAATTTCCTCTTGCTTTTTTCCAGGTTTGCCAACCATTAGAACTCTGCACTGAAAGGCTTAATCGAAGGAACAAAGAACATACACTTAAAAGATTTAGTGCTTGCTTCAGCAGCACATATACTAAAATTGGAACGATACCAAGAAGATTAGCATGGTCCCTGAACAAGGTTGACACGCAATAAATTAGTAGGAGTTTGCGATCAACAGATACACACTACTATATATAAAATAGATAATCAACAAGGACTTACTGTCTAGCATGGGGAACTATACTCAATATTTTGTAATAACCTATAAGAGAAAAGAATCTGAAAAAGAATATATATATACATATATATATATACGAAACTGAATCACTTTGCTCTACACCTGAAACTAACACAACATTGTAAATCAACTATACTGGAATAAAAACATTTAATACAAGGGCTATACCAAATTACACTTCCACCAGTACTTTCCAAGAGTGCCCTTTTCACCAGATTATCATCAGCACTGGGTATTATCAATCTTTTAAATACTTGCCAAAATGAATTGCAGAAACATTATATCTCATTGTTTTCCTATCAGGGAGCGCTACTGCCAGATTCAGTGGATTCCTGCATTCTTCCCCTTCCTTCTTTGCTTCTGCAGGCTCTAACTCTGTTTTTTTTCCTTTGGGAAAGGGTAAACACCTTTCTCTCCTGGTTTTCCTCCTGCCTTTCTGGCTGTTCCTCTCTTGTTTCTTTGGCGGTTCCCTGTCTCTGCCCACACTCCAAATGGCAGTTCTTCCCAAGTTCTGTCCTTGGTTGTCATCTCTCCCCCTTCACGTCTCCACAGGTGTAATTCTTGCCCTCCCATGTCTTCAACCAAAATGCTGATGGCTCGCAAACCCGTCTTTCTTGGCTAGAGCTCCTAACAGGAGAATCCCCAGACTCCTGAGGACCTCAAACTCTATATGCTTATCTTCCAAGCTCTGCTCCACCTGGCACATCCTCTCCTCACCATTCCCTCATCCCCTACAGCCAAACAGTGACTGCATTCTGTAGATTCTAACTCCCGCGCACCCCTCACAGGCCTCCCCGTCTTTCATTCCCACTGCCTTGGCTCAAACCCCCTCTACCCCTGCAGTGGTCTAACTGGTCTCCCCACCAGTATCGCATCCTTTCAGTCCATCCTTCCCCTGGTAGCTCGAGTGTTTCGAGATTATTACTCTTGCTTAAAATCCTTCAATACCTATATGTCCTAGAGTATAAAAACTCCTATATAAAGCCTCCATCCCCTGGTGTTTTATTTTGTTTTCTGGTCATGCCCAGTCTCTCCCTCTCACCCCTTAGTCACACTGAACTATTCACACTGACAGTTCCCAGTGTTCTGTAGTACATCCGTCACACCCCTGTGCCTCTGCTTATTCTGTTCCCTACACCTGGAACGCCCTTTCTCCCCATTTCCTCCATCACTCCCATGCGCTAGGCAAACACTTACTCATTTGTCAAGACTCAGCTAAAGGGTCACTTCCTCTGTGAAGATTTCCTGACCTTACTCTACCCAGGTGGAATAGACTGACCCTGCCTTTGAGCCCTCAAAGTCCCATATCCTCCCTTTTACTTATTTCTTCAGAAAACATTTAATAGCACTTATATTTTGACACACCTGTCTCCTACTACTAGGCCATAAATTCCTTGAGGATAGGTATTGTGTGTTTTAACTTCTGTATCCCTAATGCCTGGCATAGTGACGGTGCATGGCAGCCTTTCAATAAAAGTTCGTTGAATGAATGAATGGATGGATGGATGAATGAATGAAAATATTGTTCAAAATGCTTCTCTAAGCATTTTTTCTGTAGAATTTATTAGGGAAAGATTAGACCCTGGTACAGTTTAATATATAATATTAACTGCTGACTTATTAGGTTTAGAACACTTCCTATTTCATGTGAAGTTGTATAAAAAAATATATATTTATATATTTTTATATGTATAAAAATATACATAAATATTTTATATGTATAATATATATTTACATATATATTTATAAAATATATAAATAAATATATATATATATAAATATATATATCCCTGGCGCAGTGGTTAAGAATCTCCCTGCCAATGCAGGGGCACAGGAAGATCCCACGTGCCGCGGAGCAACTAAGCCTGTGCGCCACAACTCCTGAGCCTGCCCTCTAGAGCCCACGAGCCACAACTACTGAGCCTGCGTGCCTAGAGCCTGTGCTCTACAACAAAAGAAGCCACTGCAATGAGAAGCCCGCACATGGCAATGAAGAGTAGCCCCTGCTCGCCGCAACTAGAGAAAGCCCACACGCCACAACTAAAGAAAGCCCGCACACAGCAACGAAGACCCAATGCAGCCAAAAATAAAATTAATTAAAAAATGTATATATATAACTATACATATATTTAAATTATATATAATTATAGATTAAAAATATAAGTAACTATGTAGACAGAAGTATAACAAATATATATAGTATTATATATAGTCATATATAATTTAAATGTATATGTAGTTAAACACTTGTTATATATTGAATATTTACATTTTAAATTTTAGTTTATTTATATTTAAAATTTATATATAAAATATATAATTTAAATAGTTATATAGTTTTAATTTATACTATATATACTTATATATAATTTAAATATATAGTTTTATATATAATTAAATCATATAGTTTTATATATAACTGTATAATTTAATTCTATATAGCTATATATAATACACAACATATAACTATATACAAAAATTATATTGATATATCTATGTATAATTAAAATTTATAATTGGAATTCTGAATGCTTGAAATACTGTGGCTTGCTAGAACTGAGCTAGGAGCCAAGCCTGGGGGCCCTTCTTTTTCTCTTTTGTGTTTATCAGCTTGGTAGCCAAATGGGGCAATGGGCTGAGTTACTTTATCCTGGCTGATCAAGCAGTGTGTTTTGGGTCCGCTTATCACCTTCGCCCCAGTGGGACTGTCCTGCAACCATTTAATTATTCAATGCCCCAAACAAGATCATTCAAATCAGATAAACTGACGGCCCTCCTAGGATGCTGGGTGCCCATACATCTGTTGTCCTGCCAGGAGCCTCAGCCCAGGGATGGCATCCGAGTGCACACGCCCTCCCCACCACGGGAAGCGGGAAGCAGGAAGCGGGAAGCAGGAAGCGGGAACGTACGCGATGATGTTGAAGCAGTCCTTGTTGGACAGCTGCTCCTCCAGCAGAAGTCTCAGGGAGTGCTGGATATGAATAATGTACATGGAATTGGTCACAGAGATATCGAGCAGTATAACCACCCTAAAAAGAAACACAAGCTTTAAGAGGAGAACCGAACCTCTCAGATAATGTTTATTTTGTTCCATTTTACTATTTAACGTTTTTTCCAGGGGAGTTCTGCATGCCAAATTCATAGCTGGCCAAATCTCCATGGTCTGAAGTCAACACAGGCGGGTTTACAACAGTAGAACCTTCTCTCCAGGAGGGTCTATCATGGTATAAAGCCTCGTGGTAGAGATGGTTTAAGGGCAGGGCTGCATATAATGATTTCGTACATTTCCTTGTTTTAAATTACTAGTATTCAATATTATTATAGGTTGGGGTCTATGAAGGGAAAACAGAAACAAGCTAAGCAAGTTAGATGGGGAATTAGGCATAACTGGGGCCTCTGGGGAAATGTATCATTATTTTCTCTCTCTGTTTTAAGATCTCTAGTGCTATTCAGCCTTCTCCTTTTATTACTTCAAATCTTATAGTCCCATCTCCTCCCCCCTCCCATTCTCATTTTGAGACAGCTATGGATAGCAAAAGAAAATCCACTGGATAGAGAGTCAGAAGGCCTTGGTTCAAGTCCCACTTCCTGTGTGGCCTTAGGCAAGTCGCAATACCTCTCTGATCCTTGGCATATTTAACTATAAACTATTTATAATGAGACTTCATAGGGTTGCTTTGAGAAGTAAATGATATAATAGATGAATAGTAGTACAAAGCATAATACTTGGTAGGTGGCAAGGCATCAAGTAAGGTATGGAAGCGATAATGATATTTTGGATACCTATTGTTTCTGCCTACTCAGCATCCATTACCTCTTCTCACAGCAACATCTTGATTTTTGGGGGGCGAGGAGGGGGAATACCTCTGTCTCTAACAGTCCATTTGAGTTGAGTAGAGCTGACGCCAGCCCAAGCTTTAAGAGTGGACATTTGACCCCAGGCAATCAGAACATCAAACCCTCTTGGCCCTAGTGAATAGCTCAAGGATGGACCCTTGCCCCCAGCCCTGGGAGTGCTAAACTGGAAGGAAGGAAGTTGGGAGCTTTGGGCGGCTATCTTGCCACCTGGAGGGGAAAGCCAGCCTGAAGACAAAGCGAACAGAGAGGAAAACAGAGCTGAGGGATGGAGAGAGATTCCTGACATGCATGAACCTCTGGATCAAGCTGTGCCTGAAGACAGCTATCAAATCTAGTCTAGAATTTTCAGTTACCTTAACCAGACTTCCCTGATTTGTTTAAGTCAATTTGCACTTAGTTTCTGTTGCTTTTTAACAGAAAGATTCCTGAGTGACATTGTTGATATTGAGTGATGCTTGTTGATGTTGGGGATGATGGTGGTGACTTTTCCCTCCAGGGGTTCTGCTGAGTGATTACTGATCCTTAATCTAAATGATGGCTTCTGATGCTACCAACAGGGAATTCATGAGTTGGTTGAGTGCTGTGTCACACATGACACCCATGAAGGACAAGAACACTACTGGGGGAAGGTACCTTTTTTCGCAGACAGTGCCCCAGATTCTTCTGCTGGCCAAGGAGAGCCACTCGATCCGTCTCTCATACATCCGCATAGCTCTGCTGAGCTGCTTCTGCAAACTCATGTGCCACACACAGTGAGCAACTGCGCAGAGCATGGCCGATTAAGGGGTCTGGGGGGAAGGGGGTGTACCCCACTTGGTTTCTGGGAATGGTGTGTCAAGGCCATGGGTATCCAGGCAGTACAGACATTCCGTTAAAGCATGGACGAGTCTGCCACAGGATGAGGAAGGGAAGAGTCAAAGTATTTCATGCCTCAGATGGGGAGGAGGTAAATGTGGACCCAAAGGATCAGAGGCTTTTGATCCAGGTCCCTGCCTGGGGAGGAGGTGGAGAAAGTCCCACAGGGGCCTGTGGGTGGAGTACAGTCTCTGTTTATAAGAGGGAGTTCAGTCAGTGGCTTGGTGCCTCCACATTCCACCCATCTCCCTCCCCGCACCCCATATTCTGACTAATGGGACCCACCACTGACCTGGTACTCATACAGGAAGGGCAGGTCCACGTGAATATTCTTCATTGTCCCATCATGCCATTCAAACTGTACCATTGCCTTCTGCGCTCAGGTGTGGCCAGGAGGGGAGCAGGTGAACAGAAGCACAGGTGGGGAAGGATTTTAAGTGTAAATTGGCCACTGGGCTCTCCAAGTGAGATGCAAGAGAGGGAAATGGGCTCTTAGCACATCTGGGGTTGGATTCTTCCCCACACAGCAGGCCATTGCCTTGTCTGGAGCTGGCAGCAGAGGGCCTTCGGGATGCAGTCCCCTGAATGAACTGTGCCTGACAGCAAGCCAGCTCCCTTCTCAGGAGGCTCTTCTGAACATCAGAGTCTTTACCACAAGATATGGTTGGAGGTTTGGTAATAGCAGAGTTGGAGACCTTAAAACTTACTAGCCATGAGTTCTTAGGTTTGGGAACCCAGATGGGCCTTCATGGACACTTTGAAAATCAAGTTTGTTCACTTTGTTCTTTCATCCTCCACCAAGTTGTCATATCTCTACCTATCACTCCTTCCATCTAGTCATCCATCCATGGGCTGCCAGAACTCTACATGCCCACACTCTCTCTTTCCTTTCATTCTTCTGCCTTTCCACTGATCGTTCTTTTCCTTCCTTTTCTTTTTCTTTCTTTTTTTTTTTTTTTTTTTTGACCACACGGTGCGGCATGTGGGATCCTAGTTCCCCAACCAGGGATCGAACCCATGTCCCCTGCAGTGGGAGCGCAGAGTCTCAACCACTGGACCACCAGGGAAGTTCCTCCACTGATCTTTCTATTTGCCCATTACCATTATACCGTCCTTCCATTTTTCCATCCTTCCACCCTTCCTTTAATCTTTACTTTCATTCTTCCATCTTTTTTAAAAAATATTTATTTATTTATTTAATGTATTTATTTGGCTGTGCCCAGGTCTTAGTTGCAGCACATGCGACCTTTGTTTCCACGTGATGGATCTTGGTTGTGGCATGAGGGATCTAGTTCCCTGACCAGGGATCAAACCCGGGCCCCCTGCATTGGGAGTGCAGAGTCTTAACCACTGGACCACCAGGGAAGTCCCCATCCTTTCATCTTTTTAATTTTATCCTGTCATCCATCCTTCCAATTTCCCTTCCATCCTTCCATCTGTTCACTTTTCCATCCATACATCCATCCAACCATCCATCCATTCTTTTACCTATTCATTCATCATTTCCATCCATCCGCTCATTCATCCTTTTCATTCTTCTTTCCATCCTTCCTTCCAGCCACCATTCACTGAGTGCTTGCTTGTACTAGATATCGGGGATAGAGGGTTGGAGAAGAGCTTTTTCTTTTAAAGGGCTCATACTTTGGTGGGGATTAGACATGTAACAAATACACACATTAGCGCATTACAGGAGCGATAGTAGAAGTCTGTACAAGGTATAGCGAGGACACAAAGAGAGTGTGTTCTGATTGGGGAGGAGGAAAACCTCCATGGAGGAGGTGACCGTGGTGCCCAATATACTCCCTCTTACCCCAGTCTCCCAAGTTTCATTTTCGTATCTTTGAAAAACAGCAGTTAGAGTAGATTTGATGAGAGTTCTAGAGTCCTGGGTGGAACGCCTCCATCCCACTCCAGGCCCTCAGGCCCTTGCTCCTTGGGCTCTGTCTTATGACTTCTATTTCCTGAACATTTCAGAAAGGAAGTACCACGCAGGAGCTCCCCTGCAAAGGACTGGACAGAACTCTGAATCTGAGTTACCTCGTGGATAGTTGCTGATACTGTCTTCCGGAGAATAGGCACAAATTCCTCCACGGGAGAGAATGCATTGGGTGCCAGAACCTGATAAAGGCTTAGCTTCTTGGCTGTAAAAATAAATGGTGGGGTTTGGGGCACCACTCATGAAGCCCCAAAGGGTTCATTCCTTTCCGTTAGTCACCTGAGTCCTGGGTTCTTCCCTCTTTGGGTATTTACCTTTCAGGCTATTGGTCTTTAGCCATTCTGCAGAAGTCTTGTCCAAGTTTGGGAACTCAATAGTGAGGGGATCCTCATGCTTTGGGGGTTTAGGCAAGAGACTCGTGAGTGGCCTCTTTGCAACCTCTGTGGAAATCTAATCGAAATGAAAAATCATCCTTACATCATCATCTTTTAGAGCTGGAAAGTCCACGGTCTCCCCCACCCATCCAAGGGAGCATCTTAAAACATTACCTGGTAAACTAAAGGCAGTTCTGCCTTCCCCTCCCACTATCCCCATCCGCTTCTCAGGAGATTTCTGGAATTTCCAGGAGAAGAGAGAGGTGTACCCAGAAACTCCCTTCCTCTTTCACTTGTCCATCCTCCTCACGCCTTCCCACCCTTACCATTAAGGTAAGCACCTCGGACTCCAAGATGACAGGTGGTCTTGACAAGGGCTCAAATATAAGGCTCCAGGGAACTAAAAAGTATCTCCTGCACCGAATCATTTAGGGAGCCCTGATCTAGCCCACCCGCCCTCGCCCACACTTACAGCCAAAAACCTGAGCTTCTGAGAGGTTAAATCACAGATAGCTCACGTATGAGGAAAACACCGAACAGCAATTCCCAAACTCCAGACATTCGAGCACCTCCTTCATGAACTTTGCTACGAGTACCACTGTACTGTTATTTACTTAATATTTTAAAAAATCAAACATATAACATTAAATCTTTTTAATTATAATAATATTAATTGAAATTAACGTTAATTTCAATTTTAATTTTTGACTTCCTTTTTTTGTACTTAAATAATTTTAGAAAGATCTATTTCTGCCATAATGAGCTAGCTTTAAATGCATAACATTGAAAAGAATATTAATCTATGTATCACCTTATAATCATCTTGCAAACTACAAGTAGTACATGTGTTTCATTTGGGGAAACATCTGGCAAGGTTTTGGCATCAAACAGACCTGGGTTCAATTGAGACTAATCAGCTTCCCTCTGTGATCTCAGGCAAATTATTTAAACTCTTAACTTCAGTTTTCTCATCTGTAAAATGGGGGTAATAACATACCTACCGCAGACTGTGGTTGTAAAGATAAAATAAGGCATTTAAAGAATTAAGCACTGTGCCCATCTTATAGTGAGCACTCAGCAAATGAAAGCTATTATAATACTAATACTTATTGTTATTGTTTTAGATAGTAGAAGAGCTGAAACTAAAATTCAAAATCCCAGTCTAGGTGCTGTGTTTCTTTCACTACATCCAGCCAGGTCAAAACGTCTGGTACCCCAAATCCATACATTCATTCTGTGAAGCTATAAACGCATTACCAGTTCTCCTCGGTACGCAGCTTTACCGGTGATTGTGTCCATAAGCTTTCTGAGTTACTCTGTTGGTGTTTAATTAAGCGTCCTCAAGCAGGGCCTTTGCCCTGAATGAGATACTGGTGGGAAGACCGTCTTCAAGACAGCCTACCCTGTGTGGTTGAGGTTTTCATCATTCTCCAAACTGGGGGGAAGGGAGGGGCAGTGGTAGGGGAAGGGGTGGCAGGAGCCTGCTGGCCTTTCTCTGAAATAAATCTTTCGGATAGAAAATCCACCAGGATCCTTCCAGCGGAGGCCTGGGCAGCTCACAGCTGTTGGGACAGCGGGGGGCGGGGCCTCGCTTTGTTCCATTTTCGGGAAGTGGGAGGCCTGGCAGCCGCTCCCTTGCGCGACAGGTGAGACAGGAGAGCACAGCAAGGCCAGCTGCGTGCCTCCGCGGAAGGTCTGAGCTTGGGGCTCTCACCACCTACCTCGTGCATCGAGCCGGTCCGCTCCTCGCAGGAGGCGCTCTGGTGCAGGGCTTGCACGTGGCCCCGGAGGCTCTGGGCCTCCTGGATTTCTGCCAGCAGCTCATCCACCTCCCGGCTGCTGTAGATCTGGGGGTGGTGAGCGCAATCAGTCATCCAGCAGTCACCTGGCTACCGGCAGTGGGAAAGGACAGGCAGCCACGTGAATCCCTAAGGCGGAGCGGCAGGCTCTTTAAAGCGGACGTTATAAACCGGGGTCCATGTGCAGGACAGAGCCTGCGAAAGTCAGTGTTCCATTTGTACAGTATTGGCTTGCAGTGTTTTTAAACAATTGAAGGGCCGTCTAGCCTTAAAAATGGGAAGAAACACTTTACACCCTCTAGGATGACAATAATAATAATAATAATAATGATAGGAGGAGGTGGGGAGGGGAAGCAGGAGGAATTGGAACTGTGGGATGAGGGTGGAATTGTAAAATGGTGCAGCTGCTGTGGAGAACTGTTTGGTGGCTCCTCAAGAAATTAAACAGAATTACTACCTGACCCAGCATTTCTACTCCTAGCTTTATACCTACAGTAATCGAAAACAGGGACTCAGATAACTTGCACACCAATAATCATACCAGTTCACAACAGCTCAAATGTCCATTGACCGATGAATGGATAAACAAAGTGTAGTATATCCAGAAACTGGAATATTATTCAACGCAAAAGGAACAAAGTTCTGATACGGGCTACAACATAGATGAACCTTGAAAACAGGATGCTAAGTGAAAGAAGATGGATGTGACAGGTGTATGATTCCATTTATATGAAATATCCAGAAAAGGTAAATCCCTAGAGACAGAAAGCAGATTGGTGGTTACGTGGGGCTGCAGGGGAGGGGGAACAGGGAGTCACTGCTTTAATAGGTACAGAGTTTCCTTTCTGGGGGATGGAAATGTTTTGGAGCTAGATGAAGGTGGTGATCGCACAACATTGTGAATGTACTAACGTCCCCTGATTGTTCACTTTATGTTATGAGAATTTCACTGCAATTTTTTTAAAATGTAAAGAAATCACACATATACAAAAATCCAGGTTTCTGGCTCTTGTTGAAAAATCAGAAGACCTGGCAACACCGGTGGTCACGCTCCTACAGAGCACCGGGCTGGGGCTGCACGGAGGTGCCTCTTTAGCTGCGGCAAGTGCTGTTTCGTTCACCGCACTCCTTACCGCTCACTGTTGTGTCCCCATCAGAATCAGTTGTCACTTTTTGTCACCTCTGCACTGTTGTTTTGCCCATAATAACGAAGACAATGAAATTTGTTTTACCCATACCTCTACCAAGAGTGGAAAAACAACAGATAAGCCAAGAGGTTCACAGGTTTTAACAGAAAATATCTCTTAAACCAGCCAGTTTCATTCACTCACTGTGCTTTCCTAGCCCCTGGAGTCTGTGACTCCTCTAGAGTCTGGGCAATGAGGTAACAAGAAGGGGTTCTGCCCAAGGAAAATGTTGCCTGACCTTGGCTCCCTCATGGGAAATGTCCAACTTTTTGACACTTGAACACACTTGTGAGAGGCAAATATTCATGTGCTCACGGCGATTAGGTTAGCAGGCATGGCACAGCCTATTAACTGTCACCTCCATTGTGGACACGGAGTATGCGATGTTATTATTAACCGGGACAAGGATACTAATGGATGGATTGGTACAGAATTACTTGCTCATTCAGAATGGATTGCTGTGCGTCTCCTGCAGTAGGTGGGGCCCATCTAGGAGAGAGAACTGAAGCAACTGCTTCAGACTCAGAGCGCTGGTGGGAGCAGAGGTGGGCTGGGGCCCACGTTGATGGCAACTGGATAGGGATTCAGGATTCTACTGGTGTATAATCAACTCATCACACACACCGGCAAAAGGATCTCTTGTGACTTCATGTTGTTTCTGTTCTTCCCACATATTCATTTTAACCTGATTTTACCATTGTAAACCCACTGAGTTGGGGAGGGGGGAAAGCAAGCACACACACAGCATGGCCTGTCTGGCCCAGATTCCCCAGGCACAACCTTGGAGGCAGGCAGGGATGGGAGGAGGGGGCAGTGTGTTGGCCCAAGGGCTTACCTCTGTCTCTGGGCTGTAGCAGTGGTAGTAGCCCCCAAGAGCTTCTGCAAGGTGCTTCAGAACAGCCTGTGGGGATGGGGACAGGGTGAGCCGTCACTAGGGCAATGCCGGTACCTTAACAAACTTTCTCCTCGTCTGAGCCTCCCAACTGAGCTTATCAACAGGAGAACTAGGTATAAGGAGAGCTGTGTTCTGGTCCGCAGCTTGGGGACCTCAAAGGCTGGCCCAGCTCACTATAGCCAATCCAAGGGAAGCCTTGGAGAATCTCGATACTTACAGGGGGCACCTGATCATCGCATTTGTAGGTGATGATGTGGGTGATGAGGTCCCGTCCCATGATGGACTGTTGGATGTACTCGGACAGGATTTCAGAAGGCTGATCTGGGCTGTGGAGAAGACGGAAGAAGAGAAGGGGACACCTCAGCCTGAGGACATTCCCCAGCAAAATGGTAATTCCCAAGGAGCATCTACCAAATCTAATCAACCACCTGTGTCCCAGGTCACCTGTGTAAGATGCAGGGCTGAGTGGGCCACAGGCCTGGCCACCCTGGCTGCCCTGCCCCTGCATCTGTGGACAAATGGCCTGGAAACACAATCCTTCTCTCAAGCGTACGTGAAGAGTCTTGACGGTCTTTTCTCTAACAATGGTTTTTTTCTCCAACCCCTTCATGTTATCAGCTTAGGAAAGGAGACCTACCAGCTTCCCATTATGATCACCAGAGAATTCAGCCCCTTCAGAGCGAAGATCTTCTTCAGGGCTTCCAGCAGATTGCTGCCTCTGTCAGGCTGCAGTTTCTTTACCCAGAGCTTGAGTTCCTGGAGGCTGGGGGAGAGGATAACAACCTAATAACTCTTACTAGGGGCCAGGCCCAGGACAGGTACGAGCTGGTATAAATCTAACAATCATTCTTTGAGATGGATACCTTTATTCCCATTTTATAGATGAGGAAACTGAGTCTCAGAGTTAGGACTTGCCCAAGGTGATACTGTAAGCAGCTGGCAACGCTGAGATTTCAAACCAGGTGTGACTCTAGGGCCTGAGCTTCTAGCGACTCTGCTACATGGGGGTCTGGGGCTAAGCTCCTTTCCCCTTCAATGCTCCTGGGAGGCAGACCTCAGCCTGAAGCACAGAGTTAATCCCTTAACCCTAAGAGGGCTTGAAGAGAAGGCAGCGAGGCTGTGTGGCTACATTCCACACGGGTTGGGATGCACACCGCTCGCCACAGGGAAGATGACATAACACAGAGCTTTCTTGGTTAAATGCCTCATGTGGCACTAGTGAGACAGCCCTTCTCTTTCCATTTCTCTTTCAGTCTGACCTCCCCCTGCAAAAAAGACCCCTCAGCTCGTTGCCAGTAAGTCTGTCTTTCATTATTATAAATGTTTGAATCTCCCTTTTAAGCAAAGAGAACAAATCCCAGGCCTGACGCCCTCTCTAGCCAATAGGTTTCAAGCTGGAATTTAATAACGTTGTTTTGTCTGCTTTCATTCTCTTTATGTTTATAGCGACTTTCTAATTACGGCAAGTGATACGGGCTTCTCAGTTATGGTATTGATAGTTGCCGTCAAAGTAAACATAGCGTTGATATTTTAAAAAATCGATAATAGTGCAAGTAGCACAGAGTAAATAATAGTTCAGGTGGCAGGGATAGGACGAACATCACAAGGGAAGACCAGCAATAATTGCAGTTGAGGCACTCTTGGCTAGACGGTCTCAAGGTGACTTCCAGGTCTGACATTCCAGAGCTCGGGGGTTGAACAAGAGTGGAAATCACAGTAAAAGACACTCTTACCCACTGAGTACCTGCCCCATGCCAAGTACTCATTTTTCACTCATCTTCACAACAACCCTGTGAGAAACAGTTGTCCTTGCCGCATTCTGCTAATAAGAGAGTTAAAGGACCTGTCAAGATCCCCCAGTGACTGTCAGAGCCAGGATTCAAAGCCTGAATCCTGCCTGAACCGGCACTCCTCTACCCGGAAGGCCTCCTCTTTACAGCTAGTGCTGGGCAAGGGGACCTCCGTCCCAGAAACCCAAGCATGTGGTTTTCCCCGGGATCCGCTCTGGGCTTTGGAATCCAATCCTGACTCTGCCATTTTGGAAAAGTTCCCTAACCTGAGTCCCAGTCTGCTCATCTGCAAAACGGGGGTAGTAATCCTATCCCATGTGTTGGTTATAAATATTAAGTAAGAGAGTACATGTGAAGTACCAAGCATGGCGCCTAACACATTGTGGATGATCAAGGCTATTCACTTCATGGAAAAGAGAGAGCTATTTACTGGCATAAGTAAGCAGAAATTCTTACCTTCTCCCTCTCCCCACCTGCGAAAAACCCTCCAAACCAGAAACTCCCAAAGGACTAGCTAAATAAATTACAGTATATCTACACAGTGGAATACTATGCTGCTATTAAAAAGAATGAGGTTGGGCTTCCCTGGTGGCGCAGTGGTTGAGAGTCTGCCTGCCGATGCAGGGGATGCGGGTTCGTGCCCCGGTCCAGGAAGATCCCACATGCCGCAGAGCGGCTGGGCCCGTGAGCCATGGCCGCTGAGCCTGCGCATCCGGAGCCTGTGCTCCGCAACGGGAGAGGCCACAACAGTGAGAGGCCCGCGTACCGCAAAAAAAAAAAAAAAAAAAAAAAAAAATGAGGTTGATCTCTGTGTACTGAGAGAAAATGATAGTCAAGATTAGGTGCAAAGCCAAGATGCAAAACAGTGTAATGTGCGCCTGATTATGTTTAAATAAGAGGATAAGCACACGGATGCGTGTATGTGCAAAGCCTGTGGAAGTAGATAGAAGAAACTGTTATTGGGAGGTGAGGGGGAGCTAGGTAAGAGGGAGACTCATCTGCTATTACTTATCCTTTTATTCTGTTCCAACTTTTGAAAATGAGCATGTATTATTTTCATAATAATAAAACTACCTTGCTAGTTTTCTGGGTAAAAATGGTGTCTCATCTTTTCATTTTGTGGTGCTCATGGGGTGACTTTTCCAAAAGTTATTGGCTCCCTGTGTTTCTGCTTTTGTGAATTGTCTCACTTATCTGTTGGGGGTCTTGCACTTTAATCACACAATAAAGACACTAACACTTAGGGAAGAAGATGACCAGGTAGACATCCGGGCTAAGGCTGGGTAGTCACTCACCTGGAGGTGCCGACTTCCACCGGGCTGGGCCACAAGGTGCTGGTGGTGGTACCGAAGGACAGGACGTACAGCTTCTCCTTGTGGCTCAGCTGCTCATCAATGAGGCTCTGGTGGGCAAAAGGACATCACTGGCTGCCAGGGCCACGGGCCACGTGGAGCCTGGCCCCACCTCTCAAGCCTTGGCTGGGCCCTCTGGGCTGGGTGTGAGCCGTGCTGAAACAGGGTCGCTTAAGGCCCAGCTTAGTAGCCCCATGTTGACATTTGCTTGCTGCCCACCCCAGCCTGCTCCTGGCTGTGCGTGGTGGGTATGGGGCCTGGGTGGCCAGCCTGCGGCTTGGCGGGCCAGTCCGGGAGCTGGATCCTCACTCCCGCTGACCGCAGACCATGTGCTCTTCTGCCGCGGCTGCTGCGCACTTAGGTCACGGGTGCAGTGGGATGAGCACCCACCTCAGCGTGTGCTGTGGTTGGACCCTCAGCACCTCACTGTGGCACCCAGGGAGGAGAACGGAGGTCAGGGGCAGTGGTTTCTGTCCCGGGCATGTGAGTTGGGGACAGAACGATAGGTGCAGGGCCAACCCATTGGATGCTCTCAGACTCAACCTGGTGAGTATCCAACAATAAGATAACTCATCCCTCTTCTTCCCGGCCAGCTACAAACTTCACCTGTTACTGCCAACACGAGCCTTGCCCTGGCTAAGACTGGACCAGCCCAGCTGGGGGATCTTTGGAAACCGGGCCCTGGGACCTGTCAGGAAGAGGGGCCTGCACTGACACCTGTTCCCTGACACCTGCTGAGACCAGGAACAAGGGACAAGTCTGGAAACTGGCCCATGTTGATGCCTCTAAAGGGTCCTGGGACCCGCTGTTGCTGCTAAGGCCTCATTCAACGCTCTAGAGGTTCCTCTAGGAAGACAGACCCTCCATCACACGCCACAGAGACTACAGAGGCTTTCTCGATGCCAGGCTCCGTACTGAGCACTTAATTTGCATGAGCTCCTTTTGTCCTCTGGTGACCCTGTGAGGTGGCAACTGACATTATCCCTGAGGTAACACGGTCACACAGCCGAGAAGCGGTGGAGGTGCCTGGGATTTGACCCTAGAGTTCTTAGCTTCTGAGTTACAGCCAAGCAGGATAGCTCCTTGTCTGGAACAGGCCGGAAGCCCGTGCTGTGCTGAAGTTAGTCCAACTGATTACCGCCTGCGTGCCCTCCTTCCGGGCTCTTGAGACAAAATCAGGTTAGTAGGAACTGCTGTGGTGTGAATACTAGAAGCTCACACTGCAGCTGAGACTCTGAGGCTGGGTTTTGCAGAACTCAACATATATATTTTTTTTAACTGTAGGTGCTAATTAAGTGTGAACTGTTCTTTGCAAAACACTCCATTTTGCACTTGCTATAAACAAAGCCCATTAGCAAGCTCACAAGGGGAGGGTGGGGTGGAGGTACCAGTTCCAGGTCCTCCTCTGTGCCAGAGAGACTTACCATGAGGTCACTTTGGAACTCCTCCTTCTGAGGGCCACTGCTGACAGCTGACACATCAATGAGAACACCGACTCTGGCCCCCTTGATGAGGCCAAATACCTAAAACCAAAGAGGGCGCGCGGAAACAACCAGCACAGCTCTGTGCTTCTACAAACCTTTTACTGGGCAGCTCTGTGTAGCAGACGTTCAAGCGCTCCCCGACCTCGACAAGAAGCCGCAGAAGGAAGACCCATTTTATAGAAGAATGCTGCAACTACTGAAGCCCGCGCGCCTAGAGCCGGTGCTCCGCAACAAGAGAAGTCGCCACAATGAGAAGCCTGTGCACCGCAACGAAGAGAAGCCCCCGCTCGCCGCAACTAGAGAAAGCCCGCGCGCAACAACAAAGACCCAGCGCAGCCAAAAATAAAATAAATAAATTTAAAACAAACAAACATGCATCCCCTTAAACCTAGCCATTGAAATTCTAGAAACTCATCCCATAGAAATAACTGGAAAAGTAAATAAGAGGGAATTGGAGCCCAGTGATGCCAGATAGTCCCAGTTTTTCAAGAGAAGACTGAAAGGAGACGTAAAAGTGAAATATCAGGATTTTTAAATCTTGACAACTAATTCAAAAAATAAAACTATGGAGGCCAAGAAAAACATGGTTGTAGGGCCAGATCTGCCTGCGTGCCACCGGTCAATAACCCCTGCTTTTATCCTCTGCAGATATGGAAACGGACACCCAGAGAAGTGAGGCCTTGTTGACAGCAGAGTCGGGAACTGGGCCCTGTGATGGACCATACATCACCCCAGGTGCCCCAGCACGCAGAAGACTCATGAGCTGGTTCACAGGTGATTGCTTCCCTGGAATCCAATCGGAGCTTGTTTCCTGGCTCCGCGGTAACTCCGTCAGAAAGGGGTAAGGGGAAGAAGGACCCGACCAGCAATCCCTGCCCCCTTTGTCAAAAGTGCCAGGACAGGTGTGATGTGGGTAGGCAGGTGAGAGCAACATTCCCTGAATGGATGTTTGTGGAGTAGGTGAGGATTTCACCCCTCTCAGTTCTCTCTGCCTGTGTTACCACGTGCAACCAGAAGGGGCGTGCCACAGCTGGAGATGTGCATTTGCTGGCCTGTCTAAGCAAGTGAAGATGGTTCTGGATCTGAGATGTAGACTACACCCTGGAATTGGCCTGGGTAGTAGAGGTGGGGCTTGGGGGTGGGGAGCATGGATTTCAGCATCTTGCCTGTCCCAGGGGTTAAGAAAAGAGTTGAGGATGGCCTAAGGTGAAAGCAAATGGTGGCCCAGAAAAGCATCAGTGGAAGAATATAGGCTAAAACAAATAAGAAGGCAAAATAAAGGTAAATTTGCCCATGATCACTCTTCTACTCTTTGGGTCTGAGGAAAACATTTAATCAAACTTTCAAAAGTTATGTCCAGATGATCGGCCTTAACCATAAATCTCATTAGGGGTCTGAGGTGAAACGGTCCAGGGCATTTCTGCTGTCTCACCCAGGATCTGTTTCCCCTTCTGGTAACAGCACTCTGGCTTTCCATGTGCAGCCATCTGTCTCCCTTTTCTCAGTCCATGAGGTTTGGGAGGGGCTCACCCAGTCTCCCCCAACTTCCCCCACCCCCTGTCTTTCCCCAGGCGTGAGCACTAGTTCCAGGCCCAATCAGTTAGTGCATCTCATCCTCCTGGTTATGGTGATTGGTCTAAATTGGTCCAGAGAGTGTCAATCCCAGGACTTGGGAGGGTGTACTGGGAAAGCAAGGTGAGATCCTTTTTGACATGTCACTTTAGTTGGTGACATGTAAGCTTAGAGCTGCTGGTGACCATCTTCCCAAGACCGGGGAGAGCCTTCCCGAGAGTAAAACCAACCCAGGGGAAAGCAGAGCTCAGACACAAAGAATGACATCATTTGAACCCCCAGATACAGCTGTGTTTGAGTTTTTCATTTCTGTAGGTCTAGAAATTCCCTTTTTAGCTTTGGCTAATGTAAATTGGAGGTCTAGCACTTGCATCTGAAAGGGCTCTAACAAGTACAGGTGGAATGAGTGAAAGGAGGTAAAGAATGAAATCTATTACCTTCTTGCTGTTTTCTGTGAGCCACTGAATTCTCTGTTGATAGAGTTCAATAGCTCTGTCAAAACACCAGGAAGACTTGTCACCCAAGGTCAGCTTCATCACTGAGCAAAGCAGCCACTTACATACATGGAAGGAAAGTGTGGATGGGACTTTCTTTCTTTTAATGTGTCTAAGGCATTGGGAGAATATAAGGCAAAATCTAGCAAAGAGAAAACTGAAGGTCTGTTTTCTGGGATAAAGGATGGAGGGGATTGTGAAAGGGATCAAGTGTGTGTGGGGTCCTTTTGCTGATGCAATGTTCATTATAAACGGCTGTGGTTTGGTGGAACTAGGTGGGCTTCGAGGGAGGGCCAGTCTATGGAGGATGGGGGGGTGTTCTCATGAGGAAGGTGGAAGAACATTCTTGCTCTTCTCAAATCTGTGTCTTCTCAGGTGAGACTTCCTAGTCACCTGGACATGATCATAAATGCACAAGTGAGGCAACTCAGCAGCAGTTTCTCAGTGGATTGATGAACAAAAAACTTAGTTTTTGAATAGTAAGTGGCCAGGGGAATTTCTTGAGTTTCCCTTATTGCAAACTATTCCAGTGGCTGTTTGGAGACCAGCCTGTAACAGGCACTCAAGTTAAGGACTCAGCTACGTGAACTTAACTGAATTGCCTTCACTGAGGCAGGTGGGATTTGGGGGCCCAGAGAAGGGCAGGGAAGGCCTTTGGATATAAACTCATGGGCATGGGGCAGTGGGCAAAGTCATAGCCATGCGTGAGTGTGGGTGCAGGTAAGGGCATGGGCAGGTAATGAGACGAGCTTGTCTTTGAGACCCAGCTCTGCTGTTTACTAACTGTGTGACCTTGGACAAGTGTGGTAAACTCCACAGCTTCATCAGCTCCAACATGAAGATAATAAGACTTTACCCAAGTCAATTTGCCAAAAGTTAGTTTACTGAAAACCAATTCTCTGAAAATCAATTTGCCAAATGACCAATTAACTGAAGAGACCTGAAACATTCCTTAAATTGCTGGATTCACAATTAAAACCAATCAACCAAAATATTGCAGAAATCTTTAAAATCTGTTTAACCTTCCAACCCAATAAAACTTGCTATAAAAGTTACAGTTAAAATTTTTTTTTTTTTTTTTGCGGTATGCGGGCCTCTCACTGTTGTGGCCTCTCCCCTTGCGGAGCACAGGCTCCGGACGCGCAGGCTCAGCGGCCTATGGCTCACGGGCCCAACCGCTCCGCGGCATGTGGGATCCTCCCGGACCGGGGCACAAACCCGTGTCCCCTGCATCGGCAGGCGGACTCTCAACCACTGCGCCACCAGGGAAGCCCCAGTTGAAATGTTTTGATAAATCTGGCAAATTGGTTATTTAGTAATTGACTTTTGGTTAACAGTCTTGAGAGTAACACTATATTTTGAGTTGTGAGGATTAAATAAGATAATGTGTGCAGCCCTTAGCAGAATTCCTGACACATTAAGAAATGTTGGCTATTAATTATTATTCTAACCTTTTAAGAAACCTCAGGCAAGCAGTAATCATGGCCCATAGATTGCTACACCGGGGATGGATGGTGACGTCAAAATCTGGTTTGGGGGAATTTCCTGGCGGTCCAGTAGTCAGGACCCCTCGCTTTCACTGCCAAGGGCCCAGGTTCGATCCCTGGTTGGGGAACTTGGATCCCATAAGCCTCTTGGTGTGGCCAAATAAATAAACCAAAGAGAAGCTTTTAAAAAAAATCTAGTTTGGAAGTGGGGAGCCTGAATATTTTTGACGTACATCTGTAAAAGTATGAACCCAATCAATCTGTCATCAAAAGTGGTCACTCTTAACCATCACACATCAGATGAGGCTGTGAGGTTTTATGTGTTCATCCAAAGGGACCATGGATTTTAAAAGGCTGAGAAAAACTGATATGGTCCAACCTCTTTATTTGCAAAAACAGGAAATTGGGGCTAGAAGCGGAAAGAAGCTTGCCCAAGGTCCCACAGAGACTGGCGTTTGAACAAAGTCATTTTCAGGCTGCTGAAACCAGGTACTTCTTGAACTCTTGGGTTGCTGGGAAGATGCTGAAAAGCATACTTACTCGGAAAGCTTGGATTCCAATTGGTGGATGGTCTGGGTGGAGATGTGCATTTTCCTCGTGACATTGCTACCCTCCTTCCTGAAGAAGAAAAGTCTTATGAAAGGGTCTCTTGGGCTCAGGGGGAGGGACGTGTCTTGCAGGCTTGGGGGGAGAGGGGAAAGGCTTCAGACTTACAGCATGGCTGTGCCCTGGCTTATCAGGTCAGCCAAGGTGAGTTTCATAGACTTTAAATTGTGTGTTAAAAGCCAATCTTCTGAATCCTCCCAAGCTGAAGACAGCTGGGTCTCTTCGCCCTGCAGCCTCTGCAAGACAGAGTCACAGAAACCGGTGGAAAGAGAGGGTGACGCTGAGGATGTTTTAGGTTCCCTCCACGTGGACCCCTAAGGGGTGACAGCCTGACCGGTCCCACCCGAGAGCAGTCCGTTCAAGAACTTGCCTTGCTGAGGCAACAGACAAATGCGGAGGCTGGTGCTCTGGGCCAGTTGCCCGGAAATACCCGTGCCCATCCCTCACCTCATCCCCAGTATGTGTCTAGAGGAGTCAAGCGCCACTCGCCACATCCTGCCTTGTGAGAGACTGAATACACAAACACACCGTGGCTAGACCCTGTATGACAGCACAACTCCGACCCACACGGGTAGCAACCAGACCATGGAGCCAGACCACAACCTCTGCGGCAATTGGACCGGGAAGTCAGGACTCTGGCAGTGACTGCCAGCTTGCCTACTCTTCATCCCCTTTTCAGCTCAGGACCAACCAGAGAAAACCAAACATGCCCCCAAATCAGTCACAGGAGACGCCGGCTTCTAGTTAGTCCGCCTCTGGCTCCCTTCAGGGTACACCTGAAGCTTTCCCCTTTTTTCACCATAAAGCTTTCCTTCTCCCCTGCCAACCTTTGAGTCTCTGTCAAACACAAGTGATGGTGGCGTCTTTGTTTATTTCTGTATTTGCATTCCCTGCATCCTTTCAGGTATACAAGTTCTGCCTCCCTCTCACACTGAGGGATCCTCCACAAACATTTGCTGACTGATGGAAGAGGGAATGGGTTTCCCTGTCCATTCCAGAGGCCAGAAACAGGAGCAGTGGGTAAAAGTTTTAGAGGAAGAATTTCCGAGCCATCACAGGAGTCTGGCCATGAAATGAACAAGCCCCCTTGCTTGTGCTGAGTGACATAAGCTCAGAATGTGGGTGGTGGCCTTGGTGATGGAGCTGAAGTCGTTCACAGCAAGCATTCAACATTGGTGATACATTCTGAGAGCCAGAAGGTGGAGAGAGCTGACCTAAGACTCTGAGCCCACTTTGCCTTGTTCTGAGCCCTGCTTTGAACTAGGCACTGTCCCTGGTCCTAGGGCTACCATGTGAACAAGATAGAAATGTTCTCGCCTTCTCGGAGCTCACATTCTAGTGTGGATAGATGGTCAGTAAAGAAAAGCAAAATCAATGTCCATAATTTCAGCAAGGAACAACTGTATTAAGAAAGTGGGGCAGGGCAATGTGATAGAAAATGACTAGGGTGGAGATGGGGAGATCACTTTAGCTGAGATGGGGGTCAGGGGAGGCCCCTCTGAGCTGTGATCTGAAGGTGCAGGAGGAGTCAGCCCTGTGTGTCTCTGGGCGCACACAGTCCAGGCAGAGGTGGGCTTGGGGGCAGGGGCAGAGTGTGGAAGAACAGAAAGGTGGCCACAGTCGTTGGAGTGTAGCGAATGCAGGGTAAGCATGACCTGAGCAGAGGCTGGAAGGGTGTGCAAGGCCTGGAGCAGACACGGATGCTGCAAGAGCTTCCAGCACGGCCGCCATCGTCTGTGTGAATCAGTGGGCCTTACATGTTGCCAGGGTTGGCTGTGACTCAGGGTGTGGGACACCGCCTCACAAGGGGAGAGGCCGGCTCAGTCCCACAGTGAGAGAAACCGCCCTGCAGCGTCCAGTGACCGTGGAAAGGGCCTGCGCACTGCTTAGCCCACCGCGGCCCCCGACTACACCCAAAGATGGCTTTGCCTGTCTCCTGTGCGCCTGCTTGGACCCTGGGTGGGTACTGCTTGGGCTTGTCTTTGTCAGGCTCTCCCCGTAGACAGTGAGGTGATAGACAAGGGGTTGAAATTATCTGCTGTGGCTGACCGAGCTGCATTAGACAGGATTAGATCAGACAGCGGATTCGGAAGGAGGAAAGGACAGAGGAAGAGAGGGAGGGGAGAAGGGAGTGCAGTCCTGGGCCCCCCACTTACTAGCTCTGTGATGCTGGGCAAGCCCCGTGTCTCTTTCTCCACCTGTAAGATGGGTGCGTGACGCTAAGATCTAGAGCGTGGCCTGGAGTGCTGCTGCATAAACGGTTCTTAACAGTGATTCTTGTTTCCCCTCAGGTTGGGTCATAAACAGACGGTAACAAACAAACAAAGGCAATGAAAATAAGCTGCTGCTATCATATTCCAGCTAGATAGTATTGGATGCGTAAGTTCTGTGACTGACACCTCCTCACCCTCTGTTTCAACATATGTATATGTATAACTGATTCACTTTGTTATAAAGCAGAAACTAACACACCATTGTAAAGCAAGTATACCCCAATAAAGATGTTAAAAAAAAGGAAATTAGCAAGTGTTAAAGAAGTGTGAAAACACGAATAATTAGAGCAAACTCTTAATAGTGCTTATTATGTGACAAGCACTTTCCGTGTATTAACTTAATTACGTCTACAAAATAGCTTCCATCGTTATTAACCTCATTTTACTGACAAGGGTGCTGAAATATTGAGAATTAAGCAATTTGTCCAGTCACACAGCTAGTTAGTGTTGGAGCTGGGATTCAAACCCAAGCACTATAGCTTGAGCCACGCTCATAATCACGATACTATATTGCCTTTAAATTACCACCAAACTGTGACTATCTTTGTGAAGGATCTAGAGAGAACTGACTGAAAAGACAACTTTCTCCGTATGTGATTCTCTGCTAATTAATGTCCCGCCCCAGAACAGCACCGCCTATAATCTTAGCCCCAGCCGCTCGCTTAGGAAAATGGTGCTCTGCAGCATATAAACACTAGGTGTCACTCTTCTCATCTTTCAGGACAACCACCTCCCTTTGGTAACACTGAACCTGGTAGACTTCTAATTCACCTGTCTTCCATTTTACTTGCATTTGAAATGATCCATCACTTTTTAGGACATGGATTTTGTATTATCAATATTTGAAGAGCCACCATGAAACACATGATGGATTTTGACTGTAGGACATACTGATTATATACTGAAGGATGTGCTTTACATACAGAAGCATAAGATCTTTGTGCTGGGGCAATGCTTTCCCTCTTTCCCACTGCTATTCATTTGTGAAGTAAAGGAGGCCCCATTTGTGGCTAATAAATAAGAGGGGTCCTTGTACACCTGGAAAGTCGTGTATCTGATAAGAAATTAGGTGAAATAAAGACTCCTAGTATCAACATCTAAAGTCATTGAAAGGATCCTTCAGAATTTCCAGACTCTATTGACATTTGCTCATCTCCTTTTAATTAAACTCGCTTTCCCATAAGTGCCGATACTGGAGAAAAGTAAAGCCCAACTATTTTCCTGATGTTTAATTGCTAGCATTAAAACTGTAATGTTTTTGACTGATTATCATTTCAAAGGACCATTGTTAAACTCTAGTGTAGAATAGGTAGACGGTGATGGGCCAGACTTGCACGGACAACCCCTGATGACAATAGTCTCTATGGTAGAGTGAATTGCAAGTTCTAGACAATCCACTCACCACCACGCGAAGAGAGCTCATCAACACACTGAGAGTCAGCCTAAGACCACAGTTCTGGTCATTCTAGAGGTTAATTCTCCTGCCATAACGTTCTCACTCCAGTGGCACTTCCTGAAACTGATTTTGTGTGTGTGTGTGTGTGTGTGGTACGCGGGCCGCTCACTGTTGTGGCCTCTCCCGTTGCGGAGCAACAGGCTCCGGACGCGCAGGCTCAGCGGCCACGGCTCACGGGCCCAGTCGCTCCGCGGCATGTGGGATCCTCCTGGACCGGGGCACGAACCCGTGTCCCCTGCATCGGCAGGCGGACTCTCAACCACTGCGCCACCAGGGAAGCCCCTGAAACTGATTTTTGGATCTAGATTTTAGGGAATCCTACAGGAAAAACAAATTTCAGGAAGGAGAATCTTAGAATTAAATTCCTTAGTCTTCAAGATTTGATAACAAGGACAGTGTCTTCACATCCCCCTGAATATTTAATGATATGGCCAAGAAGGCTATACAATTTCTATAAACGGCATAGAGATTCTTCAGTCATCTCTAAAGGCAGGGGATCAGAGATGAGTGTGTAACTAACCCTTTTCAGTCCTGAGATCCTATGTGAAGAAAGAAATACCCAGAGCTTAACACATTCTGCATTCCCAGACTATGATTTGTAAGCACTGCCACTCAGTTGAAGCACTATGGTTTTTACCAGCAAGTCCTGTGTCTGGTTAATATGTGTAACCAGTAGTCCATTGTCTAGGTTTTGGCCACGTTCATTGATATTCTTCTGGTTCAATTGCTTCTTTGGATCTCTGTCATTGTTTCTCCTCATGCTAAAAAACACAAAGTAATTTGATCAATGCCCCAGCACCAGACGTTAACTCTACGTTGTCAGGGCCTCCAGAAACATTTTATTTCTGTGTAGTAACTGGGAAAGTTTCCTGTGTAGATCCCGATAAAATGTGGACTCCAGGCTCATAAGACATTTTATTCTATTGTTTTGGTAGTTAGGTAACTGAAGCCCTCAGGTATAAGATGATGTATCGACCATTTACCCAGTCTCGCTTAAAGGCAGGTATTTCCCCCTTAACTCCCGTGAACAAAATATTGTTGTTGTTTTCATTTGCAAAGTCAGAGAAGATGCTTACCAATGATTTTCCAGAAACTTATTATCTTGACCATGGAAGATATGACTAGTTTGTGTGGCCATTATAAAAACACCCAATGCTTATCTTCCTGAGGAGGAAAAGAATACCAGAAAAGAAAAGGGTAAGTGCAGCATATAGACAACAGCTCAACGGTTCTTTAATTCATTCATTCAATAAATACTTATTGAACACCTACTAGGTATCAGGCTTTGTGCTAGATGCTGAGGATACAACAGTGAACAAGATAACAAAGGTTTCTTGACTTCAGCACTTTCGACATTTTGGACAAGCTAATGCTTTGTCGTGAGGCTCTCCTGTGCATGGAAGGATGCTTAGCAGCACGGCTGGCCTCTACCTATCAGATGCCAGTAGCAACCCTGCCCCCCCGCAAGCTGTAACAACCAAAAACGTCTCTAAACATTGCCTAATGTCTCCTGGGGAGCACAGTTGTCCCCAGTTGACAATCACTGAGCTAGGCATCGTCCTTGTCCTCCCAGAGGGGGAGAGTGATGTAAATATAGTAATAACAAATTGTGGAAAGTACTGTGAAGGAAGTAAACAGGATAATATGATAGTAATCAGGAGAGGAATCTGCTTTGCATAGGTCAGGTGATCAGTGAAGGTGTCTTTTGAGCTTAGACCTTTTTTTTATAAAGTATCTTATTTTATTTTTTTATTTTAATTAATTAATTATTTTGGGGGGCTGCGTTGGGTCCTTGTTGCTGTGCGCAGCATTCCTCTAGTTGCAGCAAGGGAAGACCCAACGCAGCCAAAAATAAATAAATTAATAAACACAACCTGCTCCCCCAAATCCAAGGAATTCCCTGGCGGTCCAGTGGTTAGGACTCCACGCTCTCACTGCTGAGGGTCATGTTTAATCCCTGGTTGGGGAACTAACATCCCACAAGCCGCACCATGCAGCCAACCCCCCCCACAAATCCAAGGTCACACCCCCTCTTCTCCCTCCTGCTCAAAGCTGTTTAAAGGCTTCCCTTTATTTCTAGGATAAAGACTAAGATCCGTAAGATGGCATTTGAGGCTCGCAAGCTCTGGCTGCTGCCCACCTACCTCTCCAGCTTTCCCACTCCACCATTGCTCGCTGCTTCAGTGTTCGACAACCCCGTTCCCCTTCAGTTCCTAGAATGCTGTATGGCTCCTTTAATCGCAGGGCCTTTCCATATGCTGGCTTTGCTCTGGAACATTCTCCTCCCCTCCCCCCAACCACTCATCTTTGACATTTCAGCTCAAATGTTACTTCCTCTAGGAAGTCTTCTCTACCATCCCACTCTATTCCAGGTTCCTTTGTGTTATGTAAACTGTCATACAACTGTGCTCCTTTCTTTAAAAGTAATTATCTTAATTTAGAATAATACATTTATTTGTGTGATTTTTAAGAATTGGCATCTTTCTCCCATTAGACTGTAAGTTATGCGAGAGCAGGGACTGGCAGACAGTAAATATTCTGAGGAGGGGAGGTAAACCTCAGTTCTTGAAGAACTGACTTCACTTTCTGCTCTTGGGTTCCATGAGATACTTGGTCCTTCTAATTCCCTTCCTTTTTGCTTAAGCGACCTCATTTATTTATTTATTATAAATGTATTTATTTATTTAGTTAGTTATTTTTGGCTGCGTTGGGTCTTCACTGCTGCATGGGCTTTCTCTAGTTGCGGCGAGCGGGGGCTACTCTTCGTTGCAGTGTGTGGGTTTCTCATTGCAGCGGCTTCTGTTGTTGCAGAGCACGGGCTCTAGGCACACGGGCTTCAGTAGTTGTGGCACATGGGCTCAGTAGTTGTGGCTCGTGGGCTCTAGAGCGCAGGCTCAGTAGTTGTGGCGCACGGGCTTAGTTGCTCCACGGCATGTGGGATCTTCCACGACCAGGGCTCAAATCTGTGTCCCCTGCATTGGCAGGCGGATTCTTAACCACTGCGCCACCAGGGAAGCCCAAGTGACCTCATTTATATTTCTTGTTACTTGCAACAAAAAAAATATTGTCTAAAACACCGCAAGTGAGAAACTCCAGATGGAGTTGCAGCTTCAACATTGGAGTGTGTGTTCTTATGAAACCATTAAATTAAATAGCCTAATGATGGTTCGGCAACTTGCTTTTTTTCTTTGGGGGTCTTTAATCTTTTATTCAGAGGAATTTTCTTTTGAGAAGCACCAAGGTAATGTGACAATGTCTCAAAAAAAGAAAAGCGGTTTTACTTCAATATGCTTTGCTGGGAGACTCTTGTGGCAGAGACTGCTGGAATAGAAATACCTCATCAACACTGGACACCCCGCAGTCTTAGTTCCCTCTTTTCAGTGAGTGATTAACAACCTAATGAATTCAGAGGCTTGCACGACTGGATTCTGGGATGACTTGTGTTGGCCAATGGAGGGGTGTTTGGGTTGCATAAAACTAGCAAAACAATGTGGTGTGCTAGAAGGAGCACGGAACCATTGGTTTCTTCATCTGCAGAATGGCACGGGGATAATAGTAACTGCCCTGCCTACTTCAACTCCATCGTCAGCAGGATCAAATGAAATTGAGAACGTACAAGAGCTTTGTAAAATACAAAGGGCTACAGGAATGCAGAATACCATTTCAAAATCTGCTGCATCTTCAAGAACTTCAGCATATGACACAAGCACTCGTTCATTCCGCGCACATTTATAGAGTGCATGCTAGGTGCCAGAGAGAGCTGGTAGGCAGAGCTGGACAGCCCTTACCCTCAGGCCTTTGCTCAAATGAAACCTTATCAGAGAGGTCTTCTTTGATTACCCCATCTCAGACAGTACCTCCCTGCCCCTGTTTTGTTTTCTCTGTAGCACATTTCATCATCTGATGTTCTATATATTTACTTATTATCTGTCTCTGGCCCACTCTCCCTCATCCATCAATCCACTAGAAGTAAGATCCATGAGGGCAGGGACTTAGTTATGTTCACTGTTAGAACAGTTTTATGTAAACATTGCCTAGAACATAGTAGTTGCTAAAAAAACATTTGTTGAATAAATGTACTCAGGGCAGGTCCAGAGTTTAGAGAAAGGTGGGCCACATTACCTTGGGAGACTGGTCACAGGAGGGGAAGAGAATATGCAAGCCGGTCCTTAGGAGATGGCATCTTGTCAAAGGGAGAGAGGTAGCCCTGATTAGTGGATAAAAGAAAATCTTCAGCTAACTTCCTGATTTGCTAACAGCTGGATCTAGGATTCTCCTAAATATCCAGGATAAAGCCACCCCCAGCGTTTGTATTTTTAACTGCCTAATAACCTCCAGTCTTTCCCCCATCCAATCCATTTTACAGTCTGCTGCCGGAATGATTTTTCTGATATGCAGAATTGTTCATGTTACTACTTGTTTAGAACCCTGCCATGGATTCTCAGTACCGTGGACAAGCAAGTCAAACCTTCTTCACAAGGCTTTTCATTCCATTTGGATCTATTCTTTGCTTACCTCTCTACCTCATCCTGCATCCTTCTACACACCCTGGTAACCCCTACCTACACACACCTTGCTAATTCATACTCTTCTTTGTTCAAGTTGGACCTACTTCTAGAATTGCCCTTTGCCCTTTTTGTTTGACAAGAAAACCCAGGAAGTCTTTCCAGAACCCCATTTGCTGCCCCCCAACCCCCAAGGAGGAAATCATTCCCTCCTGTTGCTGCCTCCTGGCCGTCTCTTACCAAATTGTCACAGACCTTCTCGGGAGCAGCCCCATTACTTCCTTGTCTGCTGTTGCACCCCCAGCACGTAGCACATCAGCACTAATGTCTGGCAGGTAGGGAGCAGGTGCTTAAGACCCAGGCTCCCTAAATCTTTCTCACTTAGTCCAGAGCTTAGAGTCTGGGCCTCCCCCCGCCCACTCTTTTATCACCCTGTCAACCCTTCTGACTCTCAACTTCACCTGCATTGCTCCATTTATTTCTCCATCTCTGGGAGAAGGGCCCCTGGTCATCCCAGGACTGTTTTCGCTGGTTCCCACTTCTAGTTCCTCCAAGCTCCTCCAAGCAACTCAACAGGGAAGCTTGTCCTGTCGGGAAGTGTTTGCTGGTCTCCAAGGTAACAGACTGCACCATTGCAGCTTGAGGCAGGGACGGGGAAAAACCTTCCTCACCCCTGGGAAGAAATTACCACTTTGTCATTCATAACAACCTCCCCCTGGGCACTCTGCTTTTCTCTGCCCCCGCAAAGGCTGGGGAGCAGGATTTGCACCTCTTTTCTATTTTTAGAACCTTTGGGTCAGCAGAAAACTGTGGTTTAGACCAGTGGAGCCCTGGTGCCTGCTGCCTTCCCGTGGTAGGAACTGAAGAAAGACAGCAGAGAACCTGCGACAGGCGTGAAAGTAGTAACTTTCTCTTCCTCCGCAGAGCCCCCCAGACACACTCCTTGGGAGAGGCTTGGCAGTTCCTCACCCCTGCCAGGTCCATCTCCACCCAAACCGGGCTAACACAGCAGCAGACTCAGTGACCTCTTAGCATAAGAAGAGATCATCTACTGCGGTGGTTCCCAAACCCAGGTGCCCATCAGAAGGATCTGGGTTGTTTGCTAAGAAAACATACGTACATTCCCATCTGGGAGATTGACACAGAACTGTAGCAAAGTGTAGGAACATGAATATTTAACAATGGCCCCAGGTGATTATGATGTAACCAGCCCTTAGCCCACAGCTGGGGACCTTTCCAATTCCTTCTATGGAAATCAGGAGAGATGAAGTGATGTGCTCAAGGTCAGCTAGCTTGTAGTAGCTAAGGGAACTGCACTCAGTTTTTCTTATCCAGGTCATTTCTCAAATCACAACCTTCACTTTCTGAATCCTTCATTTATAATTTAGAACATGTGCTACTTGTGGTAGTCACTGTCTGGTAGAGAAGCCCTTCAGATGTTGACCCCAGTGCCTCCTATAGGCCAGATCAGAAACAACAAAACCCTTCAAAATAGAGACAGCTTACCTACCACCAGGCGCTCTGGGCAGAAGAGTCACGGGGTGTAAATCATGGCATTTGGTCAGCACCAGCAAGGCAGGAGAGGAGGGAGCTCAGAAAGAGGTAAGGAAGTCAGAAGAGGGAAGAGTCACAAGAGGCTGAGAGCAACCAACCAAAGGCTACTCTGTGAGCAAGAGGTAAGTGTCCTTGTGCCCACCTTACTGGAAATCCTGGGTAGAAGTGCTGGCTAACTTTGAGACACCATTTTTGTAGACACAGGGGCTCAAGATAGATGGCTTATCACCTTCACAACTTACTCCTGGATACATGGGTTTTCAACATTTTACAAGAAGTAAAACCCAACATTGAAAAGTTCTTTTTTCTACTTGAGTTTACATGACACATGTTCTGGACGTATTTGTGCCAGATGGATAAAGCAGAGTACGATATTCAGGCTGTATGACCAGCCAAGGAGAAAGCTCGTGCTGGTACCATCTTTCTCAGTTCTCCTCAGGCTGTATATAGCTCACGATTGGCCCCACGTAAGGAATCAGAGCACAGTAGGAATTTCTTTTCCTCTTACCTTAGGTTCTTGGGACCTGATGGGTCACCTTACCTCTGATCTTTATTTAGGAGCTCTAAACTGTTCCCATTACTCAAAATATATTTGCTATGATCTGAATGTTTGTGTCCCCACCCCGCAATTCATGTGTTAAAAACCTAACCCCTAATGTGATGGTATTAGGGGTTGGGGTCTTCAGGAGGTGATTAGGTCATAAGGGCAGAGCCCTCATGAATGGGATTAGCACCTTTATACAAGAGAGCTGACAGAGCTCCCTAGCCCCCTTCCACCATGTGAGGATATGAGAAGTCTGCAACCCAGAAGAGGGCTCTTACCTGACCGTGCTGGCACCCTGATCTCGAACTTCCAGCCTCCAGAACTGTGAGAAATAAATGTTTAAAACGTGATGTTGCAGTGAATATTGTTTTGTATCTTAGGTTCACAGCATGCTCATTTCATGGCAAAGCCTGACTTGAACTGGCATGAGGCTAGTTACAGTCTTTATTTGTTCCCTTTAATGTGAATATTTAGATGTTTTGTGATTACGGAATACTGCTTCATTCTCTGATGGGGATGTTACATAATATATAGTGTAGGGACCTCATTGATTTTTTTTATCTGAAAAAATTGAATTCCAGAGATCTTTTAGCTTTTTGATAAATACCGTAGTGATGTGTTATATTTAGTCCCTATTATCTTCATGTGTTAAAATGAGCAGATAATGGTGACTTTGATGGTTTTGTTTTCAGCATCTAAAATTCCTCTTTTCGGGAATTCCTTGGTGGTCCAGTGGTTAGGACTCTGCTCTCTCATTGCTAAGGGCCCAGGTTCGACCCCTGGTTGTGGAACTAAGATCCCATAAGCTGCTCGCGCCACGGCCAAAAAAAAAAAAAAAAAAATCCTCTTTCCCTTTTTTTTAAAATTGAGGTATAATTGACATATAACATTAGTTTCAGGTGTACAATATAATACGTATATATTGGGAAATGATCACCACAATAAATCTAGTTAACATCTAGTTAAATTTGTTTTTTATAAGCCACCTAAGTCTGTGGTGTTATAGTAGTCCAAACAGGCTAAGACAATATTATTGTGTGATATATTTCTTTAGGTATTAATTTGTATTTTGCTCTATTTCTTTCCTCCATTTCAAGCAGTTGCAGGTGCTTTTTAAGAAGCAGCTTGGGGCTTCCCTGGTGGCGCAGTGGTTGAGAGTCCGCCTGCCGATGCAGGGGACACGGGTCCGTACCCCGGTCCGGGAAGATCCCACATGCCGCGGAGCGGCTGGGCCCGTGAGCCATGGCCGCCGAACCTGCGCGTCCGGAGCCTGTGCTCTGCAACGGGAGAGGCCACAACAGTGAGAGGCCCGCGTACCGCAAAAAAAAAAAAAAAAAAAGAGAGAAGCGTCTTGAAGTCAACAGTTTTTTCTGTCTTTTGTAAAAGCCTAAGCTACCTGAAAGATTATAAAGTGACATGCCAAAGCACGGGATGTGAGGGATGTGTTTAATGTTAAGAGGAAAGTGGGAAGGTATAGAAAGATTCTTTCAGTTGAAAGAGACACCAGTTCAAACTGGCTTAAGGGAAAAAGGGAATTTATGTGATCAGATAAAAGAAAAATCCGGGGATAGTTCTGGCTTCAGGCATGGCTTGATCCAAAGGCTAAAATGTCAACAGAAATCTGTCTCCACTTCTCAGCTTCTTTTCTTCTGTGATGGCTTTATTCTTAGGTAGGCTCTTTAGGAGTGGTTGGTAAACTTGGGCCATCAGCACTAAGCTTTCCCCTCTATAGCTTTTAGCGCCCAAAGGAAGGAGAACAACTCTTTTCCAGCAGTTCCAGCAAAGTCCCAGGACATGCTCATTCTTGAACCAATCACTGTGACTCCAACTGGCCAGACCTGGTTTCTGCACCTAGTCCTGGAGCCAGAGGATGAAATCAGCCCCATGAAAAGAGCTGTTTTTGTTGTTTTATTTGTTTTGTTTTGTTTAACCAAAGAAGGGGACACTAGGCAAACAAGACTGAGGAAAGCCAAAGGGGAGAGAACAGTCCCCAGATAAACAGAGGTCAAGAAATCAGATCTGAAAAATCAGAGGGAGGAGGGACCTGCCCCGTGTTTGGTAGCAACAGTGGTGAGATGGCAAGACCTGAAAGGAAATGGGTCCTCGGTACATACAGGAAGAAAGTCCAGAGGCATAGGGGCTCACAGCTCACCAAAGGTTACCATGCCCCAAGCGTGGGATTGGGTACTGTAGAACTACTGCACCATTCGGCCTGGAACAGTTGATGTTTCAGCAGCAATGGGTATAGGCAAATGACAAACGACCAGAGGGGACTTTCTAAAGTTTCAGCCATGGATCTGTGCACAACCCTAGGGTATCCCCAATGGCCAATAGATTTCCTACCAACAAGGAAGAAGGGATCTAGTTGATTTTTTCAAGTGCTACAGGGAGGATAGGAGATAGCTTCTTTGGGAAAATTTCCCTGGGTGCTCAATTCTCAAAAGGGTTCCGATAAAACCAATGGATAACATGGTATAATTCACCAGTCAAGGAAGTAAGTGCTATAAAATACCACTGAGCAATGATTGCAGAAATCTTGACAATGAGCAGGGAATGACGGCACATTAAACACAACTTAATAACTTACATAATTTTTTTCTTTCAACAAAATATGTAACATTCACAAGTAGAGACTACTTTTTATGGTTGTTTGCATTCACATCCAGAAGAAGCAAACCATAGATTTAGCTGCTCATGTCTGAGCCAAGGAATCATGCAACTGGGACAAGCTATTTTTATTTCGTTTAGACTAGCCAAACTGGCAATGTGGGACAGCAGAAGCAGTCCTAGATTTGAAGTCAGGGAACCTAGGTTTGAAACCCAGATTCCCTAATAGAACTTTGGGTAAATTGCTCACCCTTCTGATCCTTAGTGTTTTCTAATCTATACAATACTATCTCCTACTTCATAGGAGGAGTATTAATTAAGATGACATATGGAAAAACACAACATGAATTTAATGTTAGTTTCTTTCTCTAAACTCTTATGAATGCCACTATTTGTTAACCACAGTTTTTCAAAAAATATGAATTGCCTTAATAGAGTACTTGATATGCTTCAGTTAGAGTGTCAGATTATTATGATATTGGGAGGTTTCTGTCATCTAAGGGCTAAGTTCAGAGCAGCATTATTTGTAAGAGCAAAGACTTGGAAACAACTTAAATGTACAACAACAGGGGAAGAGAAATATATCTATATCTCTACAGTGTGTAATAGAGGTATCTATCTATACTATACAGCCATTAAAAATGAGGAAGATCTATATTTACTGACACTGAAAGATATTCATCATAAGTTAAAAAAGAAAGTAGTGGTAGTTATGTATAATATGATCTTGCTTTTGTTAAAACAACTGAACAGGACACACCCATCTCACACACACACACACACACACACACACACACACACATATAAACACACCATACACACACATACACACTGTAAAGAAAGCAAAATGTCTGAAAGAATACCTAATAAACTGTCAACAGTGGTACTCTCTGGAAGGTGGATTGTGTGGGAGGGAACTTTTAATTTCCTATATTCATTAGAAAAAATTTACAGACAGGTGTTACTGTAAAAAAAAAATTCTTTTGTCCCACTTTAGGGTCATGTTAACTTCCTTCTCCATAGTAGCACTTAGGACAAGAGAAAAAGTTACTGAGACTTCCCTGGTGGCACTGTGGTTAAGAATCCGCCTGCCAATGCAGGACACAGGTTTGATCCCTGGACTGGGAAGATTCCACGTGCCACGGAGCAACTAAGCCTGTGCGCCACAACTACTGAGCCTGTGCTCTAGAGCCTGCGCGCCGCAACTACTGAAGCCCGCACGCCTAGAGCCCGTGCTCCGCAACAAGAGAAGCCACCGCAATGAGAAGCCGGCGCACCTCAACGAAGAGTAGCCCCCGCTCACCGCAACTAGAGAAGGCCCCCAACACAGCCAAAAAAAAAAAAAAAAAAAAAAAAGTTACTAATGACCCAGAAAGCAGAAATGAGGTAAAGTATTTGAGTGGTGTGTGTGAGTGGGACTGCAACACACAAGTCCATTTTGCTCTCACTAATTAATTAGCAAAATATGTAGAAGATGAGGTAGTAAAAAACTTTCTTAGATATGTGGATTATTTTTTTCCCCTAGAGTGGATAGTAGAAGGGGTTTTTTTTTTTGGGTGGTTCTTCAACTGCATTTGTATTTTGCCATAGAAAACAAAGCAATGTAAAAGAAAGGGTTTTTATTAAAGAAAATACTTGAATTGTCTTATACAACTAAATAAGTATTTAAACAACATGAAAAGAGTACCAGAGTCAGGACACGGTATTTATTTTACTGACTTGCCCCAAGAGATAATAGAGATTGATTTAATGGTGACCAAACACATTGAAAGTATCTACTAAAATGTGCCATAAGATGGCCAGTTGGGGATAACCACATCTAAAATGAGATCAAATCCTTGAGTCTGTTCCTTTTAGCAGAAATAATTAAAACCATCTTGGCAGAACCAAGTCTCTGCAAAACATACCAAATGTATGGATGGCTTCAAGAGAACGGAGAACCCACAAGCTTGAAGAAGCCTCCAGAGTTCTCTTCAGGATCGACAGGGTACTTACATCATCCTGGTCCTCTGTATAAGTATCAATATTAGAGCGCTGTGAGTTCAGTAGTAAAGGGTCTTGAGTCCAGAGAAATCCTAAGGAGGTCAGCAAGACTGGCATATTATACAGTCAAATACTTACCAGTAAAATAACCACACTTACTTATAAAGGCTGATGATCTATGCAAGCTTCTGCTTTCAGGAAAAACATTACTGAAACAATCCTGGAAGACAGGTGACTGGGCCTTTCACATCTCCAGGAAATATAGTTTCATAATTTTCCTTTATAACCTAGCCCCAAATTTAATCATGATAATTCATGTGTAAAGCACTGTGTCAGGTCTCTGGACTATGAGAAAGCCACATTCCTTGAGTTCAAGAGTTTATGATCTAGTTATAGAGAAGTGTTTAATAACATCAGCAGCTAACACTCGGAGGCTTACTTTGTACCAAGAACTTTCCACACTTTATCTCATTTAAACCAACAATAACCCTGTAAGGTAGGTACTATCAGGCCCGGTCTACAGATGAGAAAACCAAGGTGCACAGAGGTTAAGTGATTTATTAAGTGCTTTATTGTGGAACTGAGACTTGAATCCAGGCAGTCGATTCCCCTCTAGTAAGTTCTGTTACAGAGGAACAAGCAAAAGAGAAACAAAGCACAAAAAATTAGATTATTTCAAATAGAGGAGGGATTAAAGAAACTGCAAGGGGGAGGTCATACAGGCACAGCTAAGACAGAGAGCCAAGGCGTAGTAAAAGAATGGAGAATAGGCTGGTTTATCAGTAAAAAGCGAAAAGGGAGAATGATGGGAAATAAGGCTGAGGAGACAGCCTGAAGCCAGCTCGTTAAGGGTTTTCAGTATTATGCTAAAGAAGTTTGGATTTCATTCTGTAGACTGCTGGCGTGACAGGAACTCGAATAACGAAGTGAAAAGTTTCTTTTGTGTTAAGATTACTTTGGCAGAAATGATCTGGATGAATTGAAGTAGATGGAGATTAGTTAAAGAAAGATTCGTTTAAGTGGCTATAGAATTTGAACAACCGTCCTAGGCCAAAAACTGTCCAAGGCCTATTTGTCAAAGACATTCTTTTCTACATTGAGTGTCCTGAGACCTAGTTATGTGACTCTGGGAAAGTCCATAAGCCTTTGAGTCCTTGATTTCTTCATCTGGAAAATGGAAACACTGAACATGCTTTTAGATTTCATACAGCTCTGAAATTTTACAAGTCTTATGAAAAATTTCTTCTTGAAATTTAATCTTGGGTGGTCTTAGTCTTTGGAACTGGAGCTTCTTTGTAGAAACCTTAAATGTGCTTCAAAATATCATCCCAGCATTTTTTTTTTCCTGCTGGGAAAAGAACCAAAATTCTAAAAAAATAATACAGCATTATGCTTTCTATCTTTAATACAATTTATAAATAACTACTTTTATTTTGTTGCTGGGTAACTGTGACCCAGAAGAGTTGACTTTGCATAAAAGGAACCCACAGTCCACTAGTCTTGGTGTTTTTCCTATAATCTTCTCATACAGTGGTTAGAAGGGAGTTGATGGAAGAGTAACTCAAAATAATTTTTTCACCCATGTTATTGTTTTTAAAGACAGTCTGTTGCCTTTTCCTACAGTATTACCAAAGAGAAGAAAAGTGTTTCCTTCCCCTCTCTTAGAAGTTCAGTATTTAGTCAACCATTACAATTTCCAGTGGACCTATTCATTAATGTTTATAGAAAAGAACTCTTCAAATACCTCTAATCTGTGTCATAAATCAGGGTGAGATTTGAATGGTGGAAAGGTAGGGTGACCAACTCATCCCTGTTTGCCTGGAACTTTCTCAGTTACAGCACTGAAAGTCTCATGTCCCAGAAGAGCCCTGTCTCAGGCAAACCAGGATGGTTGGTCACCCTAAGAAGATGACGTTAAGGTCCAGAAGCCAAGAACACCCAAATCCTACCTTGTCTTAAACTCCCAACTCCGCATGAGGCTCCTGCAGAGGCCATATAAAGGAGAAACAGCAGCAACGGGTAAATATAGTGTTTCATTTGATTACTAGTTATTATTAGGCTAGGTCACTCCTGATACTCCTAGAGAGAGTTACAGTAAAGCTGTGATGGAGCACACGGATAAGTCTAGAGACCAAAGGGTTCTCTATTGCTCCTTCAACCCAAATTTTAAAATCTTACAAGCTAAGAGGACTTTGGCCTGAAATAAAGTAAAAACAGAAGAATGAAGCAAAGATGAAAGGGCTTAGGTCGATGTGCAAGGAAAAAAGGAAAGAAAAATGAGAGCCTTGGCTCAGTACCTCTCTCCCGGTCCATGGAAACATGATGTAGAAGAGAGTGCCACATGTGTGTGGTCTCTTATTGCTGAGTGCCTCTTCTTATTGGTAAACATAGCCTAATCCATGTTCTGGAACATTAATACATCTCCTCCCGAAGGGGGAGCTAGGAGTGAGAGTGGAAGAAGAGAGGGGAGACATTCCCCTGGCAAAATGCTAACAACAAAACTAAACCAAGAGGCATGGAAGTGTCACTGTGTGAATATGTGAAACCTCTATAAGAAGTTCATTTCTGAAATAAATTTTTAAATTCAAAGCTTATTTCAAAGTAATAGAAGCCTTTTTAGTTTCTTTAGTAGACAATTTATTTTGATAAACTTGCTCAATAACAAAAATACAAGTGAAGAAAATTATGTTCATTTTATACAGTTTGTATTAACAATTTGTTTTGAAACTATTAATCGAAAAATGTTATAACCAATTAGAAAACAATTCTTAATAAAGTTGGGGTAATATACAGGCCTTGATGACAAACTTTAAAATCTCTTGAGGTGATATAACTAATAAGTCCTATGTAGGGAATCCAACCTACACAGGTCACTTTTTTCCTTCATATATTTTTATCCTTCAAAAATTAGTTCTGAAAGACAGCTTACTGTTTTGAATTGTGAATGTAAATTCAATATTTTAAAGAAGATCAAAGTGGGTTGCTAAAACAGTTACTACAATCAGAGTAACTGTGGCTAGTAGTCTTTTAATAAAGACAAAATAAATGCAACATGTTCCTCCCATGAAGCCCACGATGCAAAATAATAGCTAAGAGCAGTATATTCAAAGTTAGTTTCCAATACTTTTTCAGGGTCTTTCCTCTAAATCAATAGGTTGTATGTCACCAGGACTGTTCATTGTTTTACTTAAGAGATTAAACAGTGAATTCACAGAACATCAAGTGGGGATATCAAAGATTTAGGCAAAAGGGTAAAAACCAATGAAGTGTTTTGGTCATCTAGAACATTAAAAAGAAAAAAAAAAAAAAAAAAGAGCCGTCCTTCAAAAACAAAACAAATGAAACGGAAAATAGGCTTATAAGAAGTAGAAGAGTCAGAAAAATTACATACACACATTAACAACATAGAACATGGATTACCTTTGGAAAGAATCATACTGAAATGTTTGCTTTTAATGAATTGAAGATTTTTCATGTTTACAGATGTTTAGGCATGTTCAATAGGAGCTTCCAAAACTTTCAAACTAATTAAGTCTTGTGCAAATAAAACCTATAAATATTTTTCAGCAGATTTTACAGTGATATTCTTAGGTATGAGAAGAATGCACACACTCTAAAAACAATGTAACAGACAAAAATTTGACAAATGATTGCACCATTAAACAGTGTTTTATATACAGTTTACAAGATATGATTTCCTGCTATAAATTAATACTGTACTATATAGTACTTATTATAGTGACCTCTTTAAATGCAACTGCTGACAGTTGTCTATCTTTTCACTTACAGGATTTATAGAATTTTATATGAATGAGTCCATTTCAATGTTTGGTCTGGAAGAGTACAAAGATTTGACTTCACATACTACTTGATGGGATGGTTTTAATCCTGGGTTAGAGTGCTGACTGGTTAGAGGGAGTTTTCCCCTATCAGCCCTTAGTGCACTGGACCTCCAAGACAATGATGAAATTAAAGACAATTTAATGGTTTGTGTAATAGATACAAATAAAACCTTAAATTCTGCAACCTTATATGCAATACCACTGTAAGTGAAAGACGTAAACAGTGGGGAAATTCTTAGCAGCTGAGAAACTTTCTCTCCCCATGCTCATGATCCAGTTAAAAATATTTTGAGAAACTATTTACAATAAAATTCAACTTTTGGAAGAGAAAAGCTCTTGGTCATATCATAAGTTAATTTGAACCACACTTTGCTAACCCTTTATTTCAGTGGTATAATGGTGACAACCAAAGCTTTCCTTCAAAGTGATCCATTTGACTGAGGTCCAATCAAATCGCAATGGGAACTGCCATCCCAAATGTCCACAGCACATGTCCAGTGGTATTCTTAGAACTGACTAGACATCGTAATACTTGGGGAAAATTAGTCTCCCTCAGGCATTTCCTAGAGGTTTCTTTGGACTCTGGGAAGGAAATGGGTGACATGCCCCCAGCACACTCAAGGAACTCACCCCAGTGGTGGTCTACCTCTTACCTGACTCCTGAGTGAGCTGAAACACTGGGGTTTTCTTCCACAATAAAATACTGCTGAATTAACAGTAAGATATATGAATGTCAAACAAGCCAGTGTGAAATACATCAGGCTCCTCCATTTCATACCTTGAATATCTGAGGAGGCAGCCCCATCTCTGAAGCAATCATTTAAAAAAAAAAACAAAACAGTGCATTCATTTCAGTTTGTGTGAAACAAGGTACCCTAACTCTTCTGATAGGGACATTTCGGTTGCCGTTGCCATGAAAGACTCCATTGCCATGAAAAACCCTCCTGCCCCACATTTCAAACAGGAGATTATCTATTGTGTTCACCTGGAAAAACAACTAAGCATTGACATAAAGACATGGAGATGTGGAGAAGAGAAATACTATATTTTAAAACTATTTGTGGGCTCAAGGGTTAGCTGCAATGCTTCTTTCTGGAAGAAATGTAAAGCTGTGGGTCTAGTACAGCCCTTTAAAGTAAATGCAAAAATGTTAGCGTTTAGCAAACAAAGGCATATAGCATTTAAAGAAAATACTGTATTGCTCAGGTTTTTGGTAAAGGAGATTATTAATAATGCCTAGATGAAAAGAAACATAAATTTAATTTTTATGGCAGAGTGAAGTTAGTGTTATAAATAGCCAAAATATTGTAAATTGATATTACTAGTGAACTTTGTATTTATGTAAAGTTGTGTGCTTAAACATAGAAAATGCTTTACTAATGTAACAGAACGAGCCAGTAGAAAAAGAGAACCTCTGTACAACAGACAACAGTTGCCAATAATTTAAATAGTGTCAGATTCCCCAAATTATCAGGTTTGACATGATCTTACCTTCTACTATCATAAACAAATAAATTAACCCTACAAAGAATTTTAGCTTAACTTAAAATTGCACCTAGAAGGGTATGGGATTATTTGTACCTATTACAAAAACCTGTTAAAATCAAGGGCTGCTACAAAGAATGAGGTAAACTGAAGACTCTCTCCACTATGCAGCCTTCAGATAAATGGCTTTTTTTCTATTGAGTTCTAGGTTTGCACACCACAGTGTTTTGCTAGCAAAGCATTCAGAGTTCTCTTCCAGGAACTGTTTGCATGTGTGTGTATATAAATTTACACACACACATACGCACACACACATATATACACACTGTATACTGCATCAGCAAAATATATATATTATATATATATTTATATAAATATAAGGAAAATTTCCCCCACCCAACCCCCCGCCCCCCAACGACATGTTTCTTAGTGTTTGTTTTTTTTTTTTTTTTTTTGTACACAGAGAATAGGGAATTTCAGAATTTTTACATACATTTTAGCAAACGAGTTTTGATCTATTGGCTTCTTGGTGCGGTAATGCAATGGCAATCCATTCTGGTGCCAAAGGCTCATACCATTACAAGGAAGCTGTGAACTCTAATTTCTTAGGAGGTGAGGCCAGCCCCACATGAACTTCTCTTGCATCCCTCTGGTCCGCCATGATTCATAAATACTTAGACTTATTTTTTCCTCCCTCAAATGAATCATTAGACGTTAAAAATGGAACCACAGAGTCACAAAGGGCTACATGCTTTTCAGTATAAAGCATTCTCCTTCACTAGGTTGCTATCACAGTGCAGACCTGACTGCCTGAATATGCTCAGGAGATTTAGTCAATATTGTCTGTATTTGGTTATGGAAAAGGCTCTCCTTATTTTTTGTTTTTAAATCCAAAGTGCATAGTGAGAACAAATCAAAGCATCTTTTTTTTCTTTTCAGCATCAGTTTCATCTAAGCATCTTCCTATGCGAGGACTACTCAGATGCCTTGCCTTTGTCCTCCCCACCCTCCAAAAATAAAAAAATAAAATTAAATTAAAAATAATAAGAGTCAAGCAATTCAGACATTCATCAGCCTGGTAAACAAACTTTGCCGGCAAATAGAAGTCCTACTATTGTAAAGAAAATTGATAAGACAAAAAGTACGTATGATGACCCAACTACTGTGTTGTTGGGTAATTTATATGGTTGACCTCCGACTTCATTGATGTAAAATCCTATTGGAAATATTAGGGCAGCCATACAGAAAAGGATCACTGTAAAACAAACCAGAACACAACATTAGTAACATGGTTTGGTGATTAAGAAAACAATGAAAATTTGGCACAAAGGAAGTTTATAAGAAGGGTTGTGGATTGATGACATGGTCAAATCTGTTACAATATGGATCACTTATCAAAAGATTTGTGTATACTACAGATCCCCAAAGCCTAACAATTAAATACAGTAAAAGCTAGCTTAGCCTTTTACATAGTTTTGAATATCAGCATTAAGGAAGGCCTCCAAACCTACTAAGTACTCGTATACACGATTCTTGACCATTTAAAGTAGTGACTAAGGGCTCTGGCTAGTGTCAGACAGGGGCTAAGTTCTGGCTCTACTACTTACTAATGGTGTAATCTTAGGCTTCTGAAATTCTGAAAATGGGTAAGTATATAGTACAAGGATAAACAAAACAATGTCAAGTCCTTCGCACAGTGAGTGACAGGTTGATAGTAAGTGCTGAATAAATGCTGTATATTATTATTGTCCTAGCATTATTTTGCCAATTCTCTGCTCTCTCAGTTGGCATTAGCTATGAGGAATTGAGAAAAGGTGCATACAAATATAAATACTATTTATCTTACTCTGATTTAAAATCAGCTAGTGGAAAGAACCACAGGCTTTGATGAGGAGCAGATTGTCAGACTGGTTATCTCTCATCACGGACAACGTTCCAAAAAAAAAAAAATCTCCCAGGTTTCTGACTACAGAGTTTAAAGTGGGGGAGAGTGGAGAAATCTTTTGAATTTTGTATGCAAACACAATGAAATATATTATTTGCTAAAATGCTTCTAGAAAGATATCAGAAAACCCAGTGTCTGGGCAGAAGTAATTCCACAGTTGGCTGTTTTAGGAAACCGCGTGCTCCCCTGTGCTAACAAAGAAACACTCTTCTTAGGGAACACAAATTACCTATAGATAGGCTAGCGTTTCCAAGAAAATATTTTATGCTTTTTATTACTATTATTATTATTATTTTATGCTTTTTGAAAGCATGTTGGTCAAATGTTCATAGTCTTTCAAATTTCTTTGAAGGCAGAAACATTTCTTCAGTGTAATGTCATTCTATATTCATTCCCAATATTAACTGAATGAGAAAATTTTCTCAGTTAAACCCATCCCTAGCAATACTGACAGAGTCCTGGATAAATATACCAGCTAACACTTGTCCTAAATTATTTTTGTGTTACTCAATCTACAAAATTTAATAGGAGAGTCCTGAAAAAGCCAATTAGGAATATTTCCTGGAAGGAAGCTCCAGAAATGCTGTAAAACGTAACATTTTCTTAAGTAATACACTAGCGTAAGAAACACACCAGCACTCTCGTTTGCTTCGCACCATTTGGGTGGATTATTTTATATTAAGCAGACATAGAATCTGTTTCATTTTGGGCATATGACCACAACAAATAATGTTACATAAGCAGATTTAAATTCTTTTGGATACCTACTACAGAACAAATGAAAAATTCAGGTATTCAGTATTAGATCTTTTGGCCTTTCTGTTGTATAGTTAGCAATAAATAACTTTATTACTGCTGCCAGTGCCCCCTGATCTGTGGTATCTGTCACCAGTCTCTAACAGTGCTTATGCCTTAATATGGTTTGGTAAGTAAAATGAAACCACAATTAGACAATCTAATAAAAACAATGGGAAAACATTATTGCCTTAAAAACAATTTGTTCTTTAATGTGGATTAATCTCTAACCTCAAGAAACACTAAAATAATTTAGAAGTCCTTAAAAGATATGCAGATATTACTGTTGTTCAGTCTGTTAATTGATGTGCCAACTTACTTCCTATCCTTTCCTATTTTCTACTGTAAAATAAAAATCTATCTTTTATAAAGGAGTAATCATTTAATGACTATATTTAAAGCAGGGTTTAATATTTTACAAGTGTTAAATATTTTCCAAATTGGTTAGGAAAAGCTTAATCAAATTTTAAGGAAGCAATGAACTCTTAATTCTATCCAATATTTGTTTTTAATCCAAGGAATCTAGTTCTCTGTCCTGGAGAGATTTAATGTTGGTGGGTGAGGTTTTTTTGTTTTTGTTTTCCTGTTTTTTGTGGGGTTTTTTTAGCTATTGAGACCTGTGAAGTTACTTTAGATCTTAAAATACTGTTAATGCTGAAAATACATATCAACTTTTGACAATTAAGTTCTGGGTCCTAAATAAGTCTGTAAAGACATAACTTCACATCCTGTATAGCATAGATTTCTTGGTGGTGAAAGTCAATCAGGTGTACTGGTAGACAAGTAAATTACGGTGGCAAAAGCAAGGACAAGGGTCAGACTTGAAGAAAAAGGCACAGCTTTGTCACCCTTGCCCCCATAGGTGAGCCCCCTCATGTGTGGCTCTCCTTTGAACATTTCCACTGTGTAAATCCATCAGAAAATGTTAGCTTATATTCTTACCAAACTATAGCTTAACTGGAATAGAAGTGCATAAAATAGAGATGAAGTACATTTTCAAACACTGAATGGAAACACTAGGGGGAGCCCAATCCCTCTTATGACTACCACCCCAGTAAACTTAGCTCTGGGAATGTAGCTCTATGCTTCCTTAGATGACATCAACACAAAGATATATTGTTGAACGAAAAAACCAAGATACAGAATAGTATAAATAGAATAAATATGTATTTATAGAACACTCACACATATACATATATGTTTCTATGCATAGAACACCACTGGTAGGAAACCCCAGAAACTGGTGAGAATGGCTGCTTCCAGGAAAGGAGTATCAGACGACTGGGTGACAGGGCCACAAATGAGATTTACTTTTCACTTGGTGACCCTTTCATAGGCTTTGAATTATGTATCATGCACATATTATTTTAAAAAGTTAAATTATTTAAAATGGAAAATAAAGGAAAAACATTCTGCATTTCAAGGTAGCTATATATTAAATATGTACTTAAATATTTTCTCTTGAAGAGAAACGAAAAACAAGATAATCAAAGTTCTTTCCCTTTATTGGGTCATAAGAACCAATGGCTCATGTGAGCACCTTAATGCTTTTCTCTGATTCATATTACTTTGCTAAATAATATTTCAGATTTTTGGTATTCAGAGTACATGCACTCCCAAATTTCAACTAAATCCAGAAACTAAATCCTTCTTCTTTGATTTTATTTTACTCCTAAAGAGTGAATTCTAAAGAGTGGATAAGTAACTGTATCTGTGAGTAAAGATTCTCTTTAAATTCCCCATCAATACCCTTTAATTTAGTAGCTCTGTCTCTATAACTGCCTCTAGACCCTACTATTTAGAAAAGAACTGTCTCAGGAGGTCTGTTTGACCTCAAAAAAGATCAACTTTTTTCACATTTCTTAACAAAGATGGAGAAGCCTTTTTATGTCAACTGCAACTTGATCTAAATTTTAAAATTAAGGGAGAAATACATACAAAAATAAAACAACAGATCCAGAAACATATACATTCTCTAAAGAGAGTTTCACAGAGAGATAGGGAGAAACAGAGACTCATGAACTAATATCCCTATCCTATGACCTTTAAGAATAAATTGAGTTTTAACATTAATAGGGATACATGGGATTATGCCTTAGCCCTGTAATACAAGTTCTACATGACAATATCAGGTGAAAGTAAGCTGTGTTGTAATATTCATTTTTTAAAAACTTAAGAAAACCTGAGATGATTATAAGACACTGAATTAGAAATTAAACCCCGTAGTGTTTGGCATAGGGATAGTTATCCTGTTCTTTAGAGCAGGGTTTCTCAACAGGGCCCTATTGCCATCTGGGGCCAGATTAGTCTTTGCTGTGGAGGGCTGTTCTGTGCATTTGTACACTGTTCAGCAGCATCCCTGGACTCTACTCACTACATGCCAGGAGCATCCCCTTAGTTGGGACAATCAAAAATGTTTCCAGACTTTGACAAATGTTCCCTGGGGGACAAACCTGCTTTAGAAAGAAGAAAGCAGAATTACAGAAACCTTCCCTTTGAGCATTTTTGTTGCTTTTAGCTTGGGAAAAGCCTGCGTTGTGCTCTGAAATTAAACCAGTTTTGCAAAGTACATGAGAATGTGTAATATATATGTATTATCACACCCTTGGGCATAGCTTAAATGGCATCAGAGATGTTGAGAAATGATTATTAAATAACCAAATGTGTTGATTTTTCAATGGTCACACCACAACTTATGGTAGAAACTCAAATCAATGATATTAAAAAGCAAATCACCACCTTAAACTAATTTGTATTTCTGTATATTTTCTTCTAGATTTATCTTTATTTGACAGACGATACCAATACCTTTAAGAAGAGGAAGACTCAGGTTAGTGGTAGCTCTGAGTCACAGACCTGGAACACTTAGGTCACAATGTGAGCAAAAATAAAATTCATTAAAATAGCACGTTATACAAAGCAATTAAGGTTTGGATGTCCTGGTCTTATGGTGAGAATTCGGAAGAGCTGATGGGACCGCGTAGAGTCTATCTGATGGCCGTACACAAGTGGTGCCCTTTGATGATTAGAGAGTCCTTATTACTGAGTCTTGATTCCAGGGTGAGTGCCTTCTAGACAAATTTAGTTAGCACAGGTTACTTACTTCCAGTGAATGCTATCCATCGAGCATATTTTGTGGCTTCTCTTCGCCAGTGGGAAGCCACCAGCAAACCACATGTGACAGTCAATGAAATGATTCCCATGATGATAAAAAACAGTGTGGTGACCCACTCTGGGGGAAGCCGAGGTGGGATGCATGTCCGGTCTCGTCCATGGATTGTTTGACACTGTCGCACAAGGCCCACAGTGAGCGCTCCTGGAGAGATGCAAAACGTGGGAGTATTTTAGTGGGTTTGGCACACCCAGGGAATTGTCCCTACCAAAACCCCTTTAGTCCTTTTCTCTCTGAGTGGGTCATTCAAGCACTGAATTCCACTGAGTCCTATTCTTCAGCATCCTGCTGTAGTCCACTATGTAGTAATACTTTGTTTAAGGTACAAAGTGAACTTAAAAAAAAAAAAACCTCACAAGTCATAGAAGAAAATTCGTTCAGTCATTTATTAAATACTTTTCTGGGTACCTGTGTCTGGCACTGTTCTAGGCTCCAGGAAAATAACAGTGAACAAGAGAGATGAGGTTCCCGCTCTTGCTGAGATTACCATATTAGCAAAAAGAATTGGAACTTTTCTATTCCCAGATCCAAGACTCAAACGTATATGATTTTATTTTGGCTGAGGAGAAACACACGTTTTAAAAATTTGAAGGCAAACTTGAAATATGTCTAAGTGTAATACATAAATAAAATTAAATAATGGATTAAATACTGGAATTAATATTATTTTATTAAACTTAAAAGGTCTAAGAAAATTACAATATAAGTACTTTTCCACTAAATTCAAGAAAATGCTGGAAAAGCTAGTAGGTTCACCCCATTTGGTAAGTCAACAATTTTTGTACAATGTACAAGTACTCACAGTGCCAAATCATTACTAGTATGCTTCAGCAGAAAAGCATAAAGGCATCGGTGCTAATTTTTAAAGTGCCCCCTCTTCCATTTAAATAAATGAAAGTGGTTTTTGTAAAACATCAAGTGCTATTTTTAAACAAACATGTTCTCATGTCAAACCCAAGGAACCTCTCTATCAAATTTGGGGTGAATTAATTTACAGAGACCTAGATAAGGAAGATGAAAGAATTATTATTTTATCCTTTTCCCCAGTAAGAAGAACAATTAAAATGTCACTTTTGAGTAAAAGTTGCTTGCTTCCCCCTTTAAGGGCAACTGCAAATGGGAAAACAGCTGCCAGAAATACAAGAAAAGAAATTTCTGGAGCCACTGAAAACAACAGATTTCTGCATCTTTTATTGGTCTTATTTTCTCATTATGAACAACAACAACAACTACAACAAAAAGACATTAACCTCAAAAATCATAGCACCTGCCATGAACAAGTGCCTTTTTTGAGGACAGTCAGTAAAATTCCCAGAGGCATTTTGGGAAGCTGCCCTTGGTGGGAGAAGACAGACCAGGGCTGAACCTGTACATACAGATGTATGTGGGTAGGTGGGGCTGTTGGAGGGAGGGGGTTTTCCTGCAACATGCCTTTGCCATTCGTACATTTGTAGAAATAAGCAATGTATTCAAAGAAAATGAAGAGAAAAATCAGTTCTGCTCTCAGAATTGAGTTGTGGTCTTTTTTCCTCTAATGCTAACTCTGACTATAACTTTTCAAAAGAGTGGAAGACGATAACGCAAACAAGTTGTACCTTTTTCTCTCAAATAATCTAATAATTAGGCCCTTCTTGTGATCTCCGCATAGGTGCAAACAGCATTATAATTACAGGATCATCGCCAGCAAGATGGAGGCAGATGAGGGGCGGGAGACGGATAGAAAGTGAGCAAACTGTCACAGTAAGTAATGCCACCCTATCCCTCCTCCGAGCTGCTGTTTGGAGTGGAGTGATTCCACAGGCCAGAGAAGTAAATCAGTTCAAAGTTTTTGACAGTTACTAACATTTTTAGTATCATGGTCATTGCTTGAAACCAGAAAAGGGACGACAATAGGGGTGAGTAGGTACCAGGGAGTTGCATAACTGTTCTTAAAATGAAACATTAAAAAGTTTCCTTGAAAAGAAAACTTGAGGGAGAGGGCGTGTCTTATTATGATACGGCATTTTATGGTAATTTTGGAAATAAAGAAGGCATTCACAGCAGTGCTCAAGCTCTTCTAACAGGAAACCACTCCTGATCACTCAGCAAAAATCTTCTAACAAATTACCCTCTGTAGTCACTATCTCATTTATAAAAGCTATCAGTACAGTGAGAATAGACAACAGGCAATGAAAGACCCTCTGGCAAAATTCAATATTATGGATTCTGATTGTAGTAACAATTCTCTTCACAAATTTAAAATACAAAGAAACTTTCATTGGTAACTCTATAAATAACTAGTGGACTGAGATTTACTTTTTTTTTTTTTTAATAAATTTATTTATTTATTTTTGGCTGCGTTGGGTCTTCGTTGCTGCACGCAGGCTTTCTCTAGTTGCGGAGAGCCGGGGCTACTCTTCGTTGCGGTGTGCGGGCTTCTCATTGCGGTGGCTCCTCTTGTTGTGGAGCACGGGCTCTAGGCGCGTGGGCTCAGTAGTTGTGGCTCGCGGGCTCTAGAGCACAGGCTCAGTAGTTGTGGCGCATCGGCTTAGTTGCTCCGTGGCATGTGGGATCTTCCAGGACCAGGGCTCGAACCCGTGTCCCCTGCACTGGCAGGCGGATTCTTAACTACTGCGCCACCAGGGAAGCCCTGAGATTTACATTTGAGAATTATTTTTTGCTGGCAAATATTTGAAGTTGTAGGTTCAATAAACCATAACTAAAACATTTCTCTTTCAAAATATTTTGAGTATCCTTATGTTGCCTCGTTTACTTTCCATTTATGGACATGGCAAGGAGGGCTCAAATTTAACTTCCTGTGCCTATAGGTTGTAAAGCTTTCTGAGTAGGATTGCTTTTTCCTCCTCTCCTGGCTGGCACACCACACCAAGTGAATACAAAGAGAACAAGTAAGAAAATGAAAATTATACCTATACTTTCTACAAATCAATGGAAATAACCTGACGGATGTTCCACCGTAAAAGAAGAGTTATGCGTCTGTATTTACGAAAGTCCTTATCACCACAAATCAAGACCAAATATTCAACAGCTACATTCTGGAAGAAAAGAAAGCTAATGCTAACTAACAAGAAGGTGTACTGTATATAAGCAAATCAATTCATAAATATTTTATTGAGTCTCTTATGTGCTCACATTTTTGTAGTGGTCTGAGATTACAAAACTAATACTGTCACACTTTCAGTGAAAATAGAGTTTTCTTAAATTATGCAAAGGCTAGTGCAAACAGTGGTTGGTCAACATTGTCACTAAAATTCATTTTCTTAAGATTCTACGGCAATATAATTTATATCACAGTTACATATTTTCCATAAGCTGTCTGGGTGTAGGGATCTGCAAGGGTAACTGTGCTGCTACCATTGAATCTTGTAAATTCAGGTAACTGTTAGTACCCAAACTTTCACCAGGTCTTTAAACTTCATCTTTTGCCTCAAAGAATTATCTCCTCCCTGTAGATTCAAACCCATCACTCACATTGACTAGCCAAGATCTTTTACATCCTCCAAATTCTCTGAACACATTTAGACTGTATCACATAATCGTGCACTTGATTTTAAGGTAACTTCTTTTAACCCCAAACAGAAAATGAGCTTTTCAGGAGGGAACTGAACCTTCTGCTTCATTGGAAACCCAGCAGTGGGCACAAAGCAGGAATTAATAAACATTTGGTGAACTTAAATAAATTAAAAACAAGCTAAATTTAAAAATTATGCTGCATTAACTAGGTTCTCCTATAGAACTGTCTCAGTTTGATTTGTTGAAGCACACTAAATTAAGCATAAATTCAGCCATTCACTAATTTTTGTTTTATCCAACAGGTCTTTTGCCTCCTGAAGGGGCCTGTAATTCCATTTTCCAAATAGCCAATCCATCTTTACCCTGCAGCTGTTTCCTAGGTAACCAGTCTAGCCAAATAAAAACTTGCACACAATAGGAAAAAGGAAAACCAACTAGGAACTATAGCATCCCACATGCCTCTTAGTATCTCACCTGTGTTATCAAAACACAGAAAAGGAAGTCATAATGAATCTTACCCTGTTAAGTGGAGAATCTTAACTAAAGAGGCTTTTGACACCCATCATCTATAGATCCAGACACTGCTGAAATGATTTAACACAGTCTGAGCATGTCTGTTGCCACAATGAGGATGATTACAAGGCATGTCATCACTACATGTAAAAGCTGTGTCACAGAAAATTTGAAACACAGTAATTGTAAATCAGAAAGGCACACATTCCCACCAATCTGTCAGAGCAAATCATATGCAGTAACTGCTCACTAAACTGACTACGGAGAGGGTTTTCCAAGATAGGGCTGAATTTGAACAAAATTGTGAAGTTAACATTTGCTATTGCCCTCTCCCATCTCTCCCTTGAGTTCTCTTCCTACTCATGTTCTCTTCCTCTCAGGGGGCCCTCTTCGTTAGCTGTAGGTATTGTGAACGGGCCCACCCAATCCCTACAACTGATGTGGATTTCTTACTCTACTTTCTCCCTGGGGATATAAAAATCTAATCTTGGCAAGCTATCCTACTGGTAACACAAACCAAACACGTTACCACAAAAGTCTTAGTGACTGATAAAGGCTTAACATATTGCCCTTTCCAAGAGCACCTGTAGTTAAGTAAGGGACAATATTCCAACTTAACTGAAATTATAGAGTTTCATGTTTCAGTGACAGGTTGGCTGAGGAAATTTAGGAGAACCTGGAGGCAGGTGAGAAGGGGCCTGGTAGGGGGCCCCAATGTAGGCAGTGACACATACCTTCCGGTGTAAGTCATACCCTGGCAGCTCATACTTTAAATGAGTAGAAGCACAAGCACAGAAAATAATAGTCTATAGGTAACTTAAAAACTTCACATATTTAATTTTTTTCCTCCAGAAACACTGCTAGTGATGATTATTTTTTATCAGCTGTGATTTCTGGGTTCTACCTTAAGATGCGGGTGCTTATAAATAGTGAACTGGCCAAAAAGAGTCAACACGTAAAACAAGGAAACTTAATGAACCATACATAGGCAATGTCTGAAAACCCGAGTAACATAATAGGTTTATTAGGTCAGTCACTAGTGTCCACTATAGTAACAGTGTCCATTCCTGTTACTTTCACCTGTTCTTATACCTCCCTGACACTGGCCCCTATTTTCTCCCCATCCATCACTTTCCTATTGTCTTCACTTCTTTCCTTATCCAGCCTAGAGTCCTTGATCCATCATATTACCACCTAACTTCTATCCTTTCACTGCACCCACCTGGCAAAAACCATAACCCTGATTCAACATAGGTTTTGCCCCTCCTGCACTTACCTCCAGTATGCTGAATGCTGATGAAGAAAATCATATCTCAGAGCAGAGGTGTGCCACTATAAATTCCTAAGGTTCTATCTCATGACCATCACCACTACCCAGAAACTAATTAGATTTTCCTAATTCAGCGCTTCCCCATTCTCTACTGTGACCATTCCAAGTCTGCTGCACTCTCCCTCAATACGAGAGCCATTCCCCACCCCTATCACTTAAGTAGGTGCCTGTGTCTGTTACTTTTCAGAAAAGATAGAGGCCATCAGACAGCAACCCCTCAACTGTCCACCATCAAAACTTACGAATTTATCTGCACACACTTGTTCTTTCATCCTATTGATCTTTCTCCCTTTGTTTTGGATCCCATTCCCTCTCACTTTCTTTGGGAGCTTGCCCAACTTATTATTTTCTTTCTCTTCTGGATTGCAAAATTGTTTGAATAAGCTTAAGTCTTCCCTATTTTTTTTTCAACTGTTTATTTTTTATTTTATTTTATTTTTTGGCCACACCGCGCGGCGTGTGGGATCCTAGCTCCCTGACCAGGGATAGAACCTGCGCCCCCTGCATTAGATGTGCGGAGTCTTAACCACTGGATTGACAGGGAAGTCCCCTAAGTCTCCCTTATCATAAAACAAAACTATCCCATCACGTCAAGCCATCCTCTGGTATTGACATGTTTGTGTTTCTGTCCGCTCCACCTAGTATCCTTTGTCCCCTACCCTGTCAAGAGTCCCTGTCCCCACTTCCCAGAGTCTTGTTCATTCTTTAATCTACTGCAGCTTGGCTTTTACCCCAACCGCCCCACTGACACAGCTCTTGCCAAGCTCACTCATTCCATACTGCTGACTCTAATGGGCATTTCTAAGTCCTTTCCTTAATATTTTAGCAGCATCTGTTACAGCTTCTTCAAACACATTTCCTTTCGTTTTGGTGACTCCATGTTCTATTTATTTTCCTCATGCCCCTTTAGTTTTTCTTTCTCTGTCTTTGTTCACAGACACCTTTTTCTCTGCCATGTGTTAAAATTTGGCATTCTTTAGGGGTCTTTGTTGGATCTGGTTTTTCTTCTACACACTCTCTCTCCTCTAAGTCCAAATGTCCTACAAACGTCTGGATGATATTGCTTTTTTTTTCTTTTTTTACATTTGATGCTCAAATTCTTTAATTAACTTTCAGTCATCTCTAACACACACACACACACCTCAGGCCTTCGTATATGCTGTTCCCTCTGCCTAAACTACTCTTCCAAACTTCTTCTCCTGGTTTCTACGTATGATTCAAAACTCCAGTCACAGCTTAGAAGTCACTTCTGGGAAGTCTTCCTCGACAAGCTTACATTCCCATTCTGGGCTGACTGCTCCTCTATGCTTCCATGGCCCCGTTCAAAGCATCATAACTGTCTCTCTGTTGAACTAGAGGGGGTCGTGGGAAATCCCAAATTTGTAGCCAGTAGGTCAGAAGTGCCCTGCCCCCCCGAACTTGTGGCAGTGTCTGAATTAGAGGCAATCTTGTGGAGGACAGAGCCCTTAATTTGTGGGATCTGTGCTAACTCTAGGTGGCTAGTGTCAGAATTGAAGTGTATAACAGTGTACTCAGTTGGAGTTAGAATATATACATTTATACAAAAACTTGTACCTGAATGTTCATAGCATTATTCATAATAGCAAGAAAAGGGGAAACAACCCAAATGGCCATCAACCGATAAACAAAATCCATACAATAGAATATTATTCAGAAAAAATTTTTAAAGTACTGATACAAGCTGCAATATGGATGAACCCTATGTTAAGTGAAAAAGGCCAGACACAAAAGGCTACATATTGTATTATTCCATTTATATGAAATATACAGAATAGGTAAATCCACAGAGGCAGAGACATCAGTGGATGCCAGGGGATGCGGGAGGAGGAATTAGGAAGTTTGGGGTTTCTTTTTCCTGGGGTGATGCAAATACTCTGGAATTAGATATTGGCGATGGCCACATACCACTGTGAATATACTAAAAATCACTGAACTGTACAGTTTAAAATGGTGCATTTTATCTCAAACGAAACCCAACAGCTCAGATTTACCAACTTAATTTCAACAGTGTATCAAAATTTTTGCCCCAATATCCCTCTATTCCCTCCCTTTCTTTTGTAAAATTACATCTTTATACATTATAAGCCCATCAACACACTTTTATAATTACTGCTTTATTTTAAAGAGAAAAGAATTATTAGCAAAAAGATATTTATACTGACTTTTTAAACATCTTTATTGGAGTATAATTGCTTTACAGTGGTGTGTTAGTTTCTGCTGTATAACGAAGTGAATCAGCTATACGTATACATACATCCCCATATCTCCTCCCTATCCTACCCCTCTAGGTGGACACAAAGCACCGAGCTGATCTCCCTGTGCTATGTGGCTGCTTCCCACTAGCCATCTATTTTACTTTTGGTAGTGTATATATGTCCATGCCACTCTCTCACTTCGTCCCAGCTTACCCTTCCCCCTCCCCGTGTCCTTAAGTCCATTCTCTATGTCTGCGTCTTTACTCCTGTCCTGCCCCTACGTTCTTCAGAAGCTTTTTTTTTTTAGATTCCACATATATGTGTTAACATACAGTATTTGTTTTTCTCTTTCTGACTCACTTCACTCTGTATGACAGTCTCTAGGTCCAGCTATCTCACTACAAATAACTCAATTTCCTTTCTTTTTATGGCTGAGTAATATTCCATTGTAAATATGTGCCACATCTTCTTTAACCATTCATCTGTCAGTGGACACCTAGGTTGCTTCCATGTCCTGGCTATTGTAAATGGAGCTTCAATGAACATTGTGGTACATGACTCTTTTTGAATTATGGTTTTCTCAGGGTATATGCCCAGTAGTGGGACTGCTGTGTCATATGGTAGTTCTGTTTTTAGTTTTTTGAGGAACCTCCATACTGTTCTCCATAGTGGCTGTATCAATTTACATTCCCACCAACAGTGCAAGACGGTTCCCTTTTCTCCACACCCTCTCCAGGATTTATTGTTTATAGATTTTTTGATGATGGCCATTCTGACCGGTGTAAGGTGATACCGAATTGTAGTCTTTTTTTTTTCTTTTTTTTTTTTTTGCGGTACGTGGGCCTCTCACTATTGTGGCCTCTCCCATTGTGGAGCACAGGCTCCAGAAGCGCAGGCTCAGCGGCCATAGCTCACGGGCCCAGCCACTCCGCGGCATGTGGGATCTTCCCGGACTGGGGCATGAACCTGTGTCCCCTGCAACAGCAGGCAGACTCTTAACCACTGCACCACCAGGGAAGCCCCCTGATTGTAGTTTCGATTTGCATTTCTCTAATGATTAGTGATGTTGACCATCCTTTCATGTATTTGCTGACAATCTGTATATCGTTTTTGGAGAAATGTCTATTTAGGTCTTCTGCCCATTTTTGGATTGGGTTTTTTGATACTGAGCTGCATGAGCTGCTTGTACATTTTGGAGATTAATCCTTTGTCAGTTGCTTCATTTGCAAATATTTTCTCGCATTCTGAGGGTTGTCTTTTCATCTTGGTTATGGTTTCCTTTGCTGTGTGAAAGCTTTTAAGTTTCATTAGGCCCCATTTGTTTTTGTTTTTATTTCCATTTCTCTAGGAGGTGGGTCAAAAAGGATCTTGCTGTGATTTATGTCATAGAGTGTTCAGCCTACGTTTTCCTCTGAGAGTTTTATAGTATGTTTTCCTCTAAGAGTTTTATAGTGTCTGGCCTTACATTTAGGTCTTTAACCCATTCTGAGTTTATTTTTGTGTATGGTGTTAGGGAGTGTTCTAATTTCATTCTTTTACATGTAGCTGTCCAGTTTTCCCAGCACCACTTATTGAAGAGGCTGTCTTTTCTCCATTGTATATTCTTACCTCCTTTATCAAAGATAAGGTGACCATATGTGCAGGGGTTTATCTCTGGGCTTTCTATCCTGTTCCATTGATCAATATTTCTGTTTTTGTGCCAGTACCATACTGTCTTGATTACTTGCTTTGTAGTATAGCCTGAAGTCAGGGAGCCTGATTCCTCCAGCTCTGTTTTTCTTTCTCAGGATTGCTTTGGCTATTTGGGGTCTTCTGTGTTTCCATACAAATAGTGAATTTTTTTGTTCTAGTTCTGTGAAAAATGCCATTGGTAGTTTGATAGGGATTGCATTGAATCTGTAGATTGCTTTGGGTGGTAGAGTCATTTTCACAATGTTGATCTTCCAATCCAAGAACATGGTATATCTTTCCATCTGTTTGTATCATCTTTAATTTCTTTCATCAGTGTCTTATAGTTTTCTGCATACAGGTCTTTTTTCTCCTTAGGTAGGTTTATTCCTAGGTATTTTGTTCTTTTTGTTGCCATGGTAAATGGGAGTGTTTCCTTAATTTCTCTTTCAGATTTTTCATCATTAGTGTATAGGAATGCAAGAGATTTCTGTGCATTAATTTTGTATCCTGCTACTTTACCAAATTCATTGATTAGCTCTAGTAGTTTTCTGGTAGCATCTTTAGGATTTTCTATGTATAGTATCATGGCATCTGCAAACAGTGACAGTTTTACATCTTGTTTTCTGATTTGGATTCCTTTTATTTCTTTTTCTTCTCTGATTGCTGTGGCTAAAACTTCCAAAACTATGTTGAATAAGAGTGGTGAGAGTGGGCAACCTTGTCTTGCTCCTGATCTTAGTGGAAATGATTTCAGTTTTTTCACCATAGAGAACGATATTGGCTGTGGGTTTGTCATATATGGCCTTTCTTATGTTGAGGTAAGTTCCCTCTATGCCTACTTTCTGGAGGGTTTTTATCATAAATGGGTGTTGAATTTTGTTGAAAGTTTTCTCTGAATCTATTGAGATTATCATATGGGTTTTCTCCTTCAGTTTGTTAATGTGGTTTATCACATTGACTGATTTGCGTATACTGAAGAATCCTCGCATTCCTGGGATAAACCCCACTTGATCATGGTGTATGATCCTTTTAATGCACGGTTGGATTCTGTTTGCTAGTATTTTGTTGAGGATTTTTGCATCTATGTTCATCAGTGATATTGGCCTGTAGCTTTCTTTTTTTGTGGCATCTTTGTCTGGTTTTGGTATCAGGGTGATGGTGGCCTCATAGAATGAGTTTGGGAGTGTTCCTCCCTCTGCTATATTTTCGAAGCGTTTGAGAAGGATAGGTGTTAGCTCTTCTCTAAATGTTTGATAGAATTTGCCTGTGAAGCCATCTGGTCCTGGGCTTTTGTTTGTTGGAAGATTTTTAATCACAGTCTCAATTTCAGTGCTTGTGATTGGTCTGTTTATATTTTCTATTTCTTCCTGGTTCAGTCTTGGAAGGTTGTGCTTTTCTAAGAATTTGTCCATTTCTTCCAGGTTGTCCACTTTATTGGCATATAGTTGCTTGTAATAATCTCTCATGATCCTTTGTATTTCTGCAGTGTCATTTGTTACTTCTCCTTTTTCATTTATAATTCTATTGATTTGAGTTTTCTCCCATTTTTCTTGATAAGTCTGGCTAATGGTTTGTCAATTTTGTTTATCTTCTCAAAGAAACAGCTTTTAGTTTTATTGATCTTTGCTATTGTTTCCTTCATTTCTTTTTCATTTATTTCTGTTCTGATCTTTATGATTTCTTTCCTTCTGCTAACTTTGGGGGTTTTTTGTTCTTCTTTCTCTAATTGCTTTAGGTGCAAGGTTAGGTTGTTTATTTGAGATGTTTCTTGTTTCTTGAGGTAGGACTGTATTGCTATAAACGTCCCTCTTAGAACTGCTTTTGCTGCGTCCCATAGGTTTTGGGTCATCATGTTTTCATTGTCATTTGTTTCTAGGTATTTTTTTATTTCCTCTTTGAATTCTTCAGTGATCTCATGGTTATTTAGTAGTGTACTGTTTAGCCTCCATGTGTTTGTATTTTTTACAGATTTTTTTCCTGTAATTGATATCTAGTCTCATAGCATTGTGGTTGGAAAAGATACTTGATACAATTTCAATTTTCTTAAATTTACCAAGGCTTGATTTGTGACCCAAGATATGATCTATCCTGGAGAATGTTCCATTAACACTTGAGAAGAAAGTGTAATCTGTTTTTGGATGGAATGTCCTATAAATATCAACTAAGTCCATCTTGTTTAATGTATCATTTAAAGTTTGTGTTTCCTTATTTATTTTCATTTTGGATGATCTACATACTGACTTTTATATCCACCTTTGTAGTTACCTTTATTGTGCCCTATTTCTTTGTGTGGATTCAAAACACTGCCTAGTGCCCTTTTCTTTCAGTTTGAAGACTCGTTTCAGTATTTCTTATAGGACAGGTCTGTTAGTGATGGATTTTCTCAGTTTTTGTTTATCTTAGAATATCTTGATTTCTCCTTTGTTTCTAAGGGATAGTTTTGCAGAATTTTTAGTTGACCAGTCTGTTTCTTGCAGCATTTTGAATATGTCATCCCACTGCTCTCTGGTCTCTTGGTTTCTGATGAGAAGTCAATTGTTAATGGTATTGAGGACCCCTTGTACATTTCCTGCTGTTTTCAAGATTCTCTTTATGTCTTTGGCTTTTGACTGTTTGACTATGACGTGTCTAGGTGTGAATTACTTTGAGTCTATTCTACTTGGAATTTGTTGAGATTCTTCAATGTGCAGATTAAAGTTTTTCATTAAACCTGGAGAGACTTTGGCTATTATTTATTCACATATTCTTTATGTCCCTTCTCTCTTCCCCTTCTGAGACTCCCATTATGCGTAGGCTGGAATACAGTATTCCCCTCTTATCCACAGTTTTGCTTTATGCAGTTTGTACCTGCAGTCAACCGCAGTCCAAAAATATTAAATGGAAAATTCCAGAAGTAAACAATTCACTAGTTTTAAATTGCAAGCTGTTTTGAGTAGCATGATGAAATCTTGTACCATCTGGCTCCAGCCCCCCTGGGACGTGAATCATTCCATTGTCCCGTGCATCCACACTGTATGGGCTACCTACCACCTGTTAATCACTTACTGGTCATCTAAGTTATCCAATGGACTGTTGCAGCATTGCAGTGCTTGTGTTCAAGGAACCCTTACTTTACTTAATAATGGCCCCAAAGTACAAGACTAGTGATGCTGGCAGTTAGGATATGCCAAAGCAAAACCATAAAGTGCTTCTTTTATGTGAAAGGTGAGAGTTCTCAGCTTAATAAGAAAAAAAATTTGTATGCTCAGATTGCTAAGATCTACAGTAAAAATGAATCTTCTTTCTGTGAAATTGTGAAGATGGAAAAAGAAATTCATGCCAGTTTTGCTGTTGTACCTCAAACTGCAAAAGTTACGGCCACGGTGTGTGATAAGTGCTTAGCTAAGGTGGAAAAGGCATTAAATCTGTGGGTGGAAGACATGCTGATTGATGGCAATGTGTTAAGCCAGAAAGCACTGAGCCTATAAGAAAACTTCAGCAAAGGATCCCCCTGAAACAAGTGATACCAAGCCATTTACTGCAAGTAAAGTATGATTACATGGCTTCAGGAATAGGTTTGGACGAAAAATATAAAAACTATTAAAGAAACTGTATCTGCCAGTGAAGAAGCTGCTGCCACATTTCTGGCAGAGTTGAAGCTAAAGAGAGAGATCACATTCACATAACTTTTATTCAGTATATTGTTATAATTGTTCTCTTTATTTTAGCTATTGTTTTTAAGCTCTTACCGTGCCTAATTTGTAAATTAAACTTTATCACAGGTATGTATGTATAGGAAAAAACATAGTGTATAGGGTTGGGTCCTATCTGCAGTTTTAGGCATCCACTGGGGGTCTTGAAACATATCCCCTTGCGGGGGGGGGGGGGCGGTAAGGCAGGCACAACTGCATTTCCCTTATTGAAGTAAAAGAGCTCTTTAAATATTAAAGAAATTAACTACTTGTCTGTGATTTGAGCTACTGATATTTTATCCCAGATATTTTGAGAACTCCTGCTCTAGAGATAGGTTTACCTTCAATACTTGCTTCTAGTCATAGAGATGATCAGACCTAAAGAGTAACATCCAATTACATTTGGCAAGAAAGGTGTTTCTTAAACAACGGAATTATTTTTTTTGGAGTTTATTATTTTAAATCACCAAGTAAATTTTCCGGTGCTAGAGATATAATGAAGTATGCTCTTTAAAGATCACAAGGCAGAATGTTGATAGAGGAACACAAGCAGAACCCAAGTCAATTCACTTCACTTACTGTAGCTTAAGAGGGGTTTTCCTTTTAACTTCCAAAATTAAACTGTTTGAAAATACTTCCACAGAGTGCTTTCTTTCCAAGGTAAACTCTCTAGCCACAAAATAGATGCATCAATCAATAAAACAGAATCAAATACACCTCAACAGGCCAAATATATATATGATGGCATTAGAAATCAATGGAAATAATGGATTATTTAGTAAACTGTTTTGGATCATTGGTTTACCATTTAGAAAAGAATTAAGATAGATTCCGACTTAATACCATGCATCAAAATAAGGTGGCAGAAATATAAAAATGAGAATCATAAAATAAAAAGGAAAATAGTCTAGTTGTGTGGTCTTAGGAATGGGGAAGACCTTTCACCTATATATACAGTCAGATTCTATAAAGAAAAAGACCATGACTGTAATTTAAAAGTAAACAATAACCATCGTGCAATACACATGAAGGGGTAATATTCTTTATATATAGTGAGTCCTTTCAAATCAATGTGAAATCAAACACCAAAATTGAAAAATGGACAAAGGATATGAAGATGGCACAAAGGATATCAAAAGGATATATATTTTTTAAAGTTCATGCTTTCCAGTAATCAAAGAAATGCAGACCAAAACAACAAAACTGTTAGTGCCTTTAAGATTCACCTAATTTTTCAAAATGGAGCCACTTTTTCCTCAGACAGCCTCCGGTCAATAACTGAGCATGAAGGAGTTCTAGAGCCTAGCCATTTCTTTCCAACACAGTACTACTCCTCTAAGAAGTAATCTTTACTTCAGAGTATCCTGCTGAGTTGGCTGAGACTCTGATACATCTGTATCATGATCTGACCACTTTCCCTCTCCTTCAGCTTCTGCCCCTGGTCATTCACAGGCACTAACCCTTGAATACTATTTGCAGTTCTAACTCCATCTCAGTGTCAGCTTCCCAGAGGATCCAACTGATTCAACTGCCTTCCTAACAAAATTTTAAGTGCATATACCCTTCTATCCAGCAATTTCATTTTTACATATGTAATCCAGAGAAAACCCTGCACATATGGATAAAGAAACAGGTACAATGATATTCACTGCAGAACTGATGAGGATGATTATAATTTTTGTGACTTTCTGTTTGAATAAAAAATTTAAAAATTAAAAAAAAAGATGTTCACTGCAGTATTACTTATAATAATGAAAAAACTAAACATGGATCAATAGAGGAATGCTTAATTAAATTGTGGTACATACACACCACAGAATACTGAAAAGAATGAGATAATTCTGTGCATACTGATATGAAAAGATTTAAGACATCATGAGAAAAAAATAAACCATAGAACAGTATGTATCATGAGATCCACTTATTTAAAAATATTTATTTCTGTAAATACACATATATGTAGATGCATAGGAAACTGAGTAACCACTGTTACTTCTGGAAAGGAAAGATGGAGCTGGGGGTAGGAAAGTTAGAGATGGGCAAGAAAACCCTATATTTTCCCTTTTTTTTTTTGGTTGCACCTCACGGTTTGTGGGATCTTAGTTCCTGGACCACGGATTGAACCTAGGCTCCGCAGTGAAAGTGCCGAGTCCCAACTACTGGACCATGAGGGAATTTCCCCATTTTTCATTTCAAAATTTAGAATGCATTCATATACAGTTGATCCTCATTATTTACAGATTCCATACTTGCAAATACGTCCACTCATTAAAATTTATTTGTGGGCTTCCCTGGTGGCGCAGTGGCTGGGAGTCCGCCTGCCGATGCAGGGGACGCGGCTTCATGCCCCGGTCCGGGAGGATCCCACGTTCCGCGGAGCGGCTGGGCCCGTGGGCCATGGCCGCTGGGCCTGCGCATCCGGAGCCTGTGCTCCGCGACGGGAGAGGCCGCAGCAGTGAGAGGACCGCGTACCACAAAAAAAAAAAAAAAAAAATTTTATTTGTAACCCTGAAATCAATAGTTGTGGCACTTTAGTGGTCATCCAAAGACATAGCACATGTGCGGTATGGCAAAAAACTGAGTCAGCTGACACACACACTTTCATTTGAAGTCAAACCAGGTGATGCTCTGCCTTGTTTCAGCTCTCATACAGAAAACAAGGGTTCTTTCCATGGTCTCTTTATACTGTCTTTTTTACATTTTTGTGCTTTTTCTTGGTGATTTTGCTGTTTAAAATGGGCCCCAAGTGTAATGCTGAAGTGCTGCCTAGTGTTCCTAAGCGCAGGAAGGCTGTGACGTCCCTTTCAGAGAAAATATATGTATTAGATATGCTTCATTCAGACACGAGTTATGGTGCTGTTGGCACGATGTTATTATATATTATTAGTAGTATATATGATATTATATATTAATATATAGTTGATTCATTGAATCCTTAAGGTGTCTTTAAACAGAAACACTCAAAAAACTAGGTTACGTATTGACTAGTTGATGAAATGTGACCATAGGCTCGCAACAACCTAACCCCTGGGGACAATAATCCACTATTTACTAATCCAGTGTTCACAGTGATTTTATAGAACATAACTACCACATGAGAATCAAGTGTGTTATTAAAGTTAAAAAAGAAAAAAGCACAAGAGCTATGTTAACCAGAGTCCTTTAAAAATAGAGCAATAAAGTCATCAATAGGGGTCAAGTGTCCTTTTAGCTCTCCTGTGCACTCAAATTCCACACCCCTGAGCTGCCTGCTTTTTACACGGTGATGATACAGCTGTTTGGACTTTTATTAACTCAAATTTTTCTTCACAAGGCCCCACAAAAGATTAAAGAAATCAGAAAAAATTACTATTGACACCCTGGGTTCATCCAAAGAGACTTAAGATCTTACTACATAAATGACCCCTTGGTCAGCTTGGACCTAAACTAATATGATAGCCACTAGCCACATGTGGCTATTAAGAACTTGAAATATATGTATCATAAACTTTTTTTAAAAAAATTAATTAAAGTCCTTTTAAATTTAAGAAATGCAACGAGCAGACAAATTTTTATTTTCAGGATCCAATAACCACTAATTTTTATCAGTTTCCAATTATTTTACTACCCACCAATGCCCACAGCCAACATTAGAGAATTCAATACATTTTATTTACAAAGATCATCGAGATCTAGTCCAAATACTACTCTCCTGGGAATTCCCTGGTGGTCCAGTGGTTAGGACTCAGCACTTTCACTGCCGTGGCCGGGGTTCAATCCCTGGTCGGGGAACTAAAATCCTGCAAGCTGCGCAGTGTGGCCGAAAAAAACAAAACAAAACGAACACTGCTCTTCTTATGCCTTTCCCACTCTGGCAAAGTGTCACGAGAAAACATGTTGCATTCTTCTCAAATACCCAAACTTCACACTATGAATTAAATACAGACGTTAGAATCTTGACTGTGCATAAGAGATTATAGCGAAGACCTGATTCTTTCTTTTCACTTAGTTATATTATTGCTATTAAACATAAGGTCATCAGATGATGCAGAATAACTTGCTACGCTGTTTGAAAAGTTATCCTTATTTAACATGAGGGCCAGTGAAAGGCAGCACAGAATACTGGTTAAGAGCATAGTAAGCTGGAGAGCAAGTCTGTCTGGGGCTCTGTCACTTACTAGCTCTGTAGCTTTGGGCAAGTTATTTATCCTCTCACTTTCTTCATCTGTAAAATGAGGATGATAAATAGTACCTACCTTATAGGGTTACTGAAGATTAAATGAGTTTAATCTTGCAAAAAGCTTAGAACAATACCTGGCACACAGAAAGGCTTAATGAATTAGTTACTATTATTAATACTGAGAAGGTGTTTCAACAATACAAACAAAACACTTCTGGCTACCTAACTTGGGGAATAGGTAACTAAACAATCATGGGTTGCATTCTTTACAACTATTTTCTATACTATTTTCAGACAACTGATATTTCAGAACTTATCAAACCTACCTCAACTGATCATATATTTGAGGCAATCTAGGCATCTTAGCCTGTTTCCTTATTTGTAAATAGAGATCTTCTATTATCTATTATACAGATTGTTGAAAGTATTTAGTAAGATAAGTATAGTATAAACAGTATAGTGCCTAGGTGTTCCTCCCCACTTAGTTCCAACTGATTCCTATTTATCCAAATCTACAGAAAGCTAGAGAAAGCAGGCTGGTTTCCTTTGCCCTTAGCCAGGGCCCTACATTCACTTGGTAACTTCTGGTGCTCAGGTGAAAACATACACCTTCCACAGAGCTGGCCTTAGAAACACCAATCTGTAATATGACAGCAAGCATCTCATGAATTGTAATCAAAGTCCATAAAAACTTGAAGAGTATGGAGAAAATGGATGTAATTATGCTTTAGCAAATCACAGGAACTACCTTTTGAGTTGATAGTCAGCTAAATTTTAAATACTTATAAAGTAAAATACCCTGTATATGTAGTTCATTATTCTATGAAGTGTGAGACAGGGTAAAATCGTCAAAAAAGGTGTAAGTAAATCTACAGATGACAGAGTCATGACGAATTACCGAGAAGAAACATGTTTTTAGGACTATTCCTTACTTTGAAAACTGTCAGGTAACTGCTGACTGGGTCTGCCAGTCATGCCACCTAACTTAACAGAAGCCTAATGCTGCTCAGCGGGGCTTAAGTTCCTCCTTGGTGCCTCTGTTGCATCTCCCACAACAGCTGTTTTGGACCTTTCCACTCTCCTCAAATTCTCTCTTGCCTGCCCAGAGTAGATAACCTTTCTTCCCACTTAAAGGAAAAATCAAGGTCATGCAAATGAAGCAAACTTATTTGCCCATCTCTCCACCTGAAAACATCTTTGAAGCTCAGTGTACAATCTCAGAATTTCTCTGTACCACCTCTTCCGGTTTTTTGGTTTTTGAGAGCTTAATAGTAACTTTCACAGTGATTCTTTTTTTTTTTAATTGACGTATAGTTGATGTATTTCCTGTTTCTTTTAAAGGAGATGAACTCCTTCTCCTTCCCACAGCTTAACCCTTAACTAATTCCCTTCCTACCCTTTCTTTTGACTTCAATTACTCCCTGGACCAGTGTTGGTCAGAGTGTGGTCTTAGTATTTAAACATATCAGAATCTCTTAAATGGGTACGTGTGCCTGTGTGTGTCTTGGGGGTGGGGGTGGGCGTGGGAGTTACTTGTTTTAAAACGCTGATATCTGGTACTCAGACCTATTGAATCAGGTTCCCCTTATACGGTGCCAACAACTTGCATTTTAAACAAAACCTTCTTTTTTTTTTTTGGCTGCATGGCATGTGGGATCTTGGTTCCCCGACCAGGGATTGAACCCACACCCCCTGCAGTGGAAGCACAGTCTTAACCACTGGACTACCAGGGAAGTCCAGGCAAAAGCTTCTTGTTATTCTTGTGCACACTAAAATTTGACAACTGTCTTAGACTATCGATCTTTCTTCTGTCTACAAGATGTTTATGTCTTTATATAAAAAACAAAACAAAGCAAACTATACTTCCTCTAAATGATTATCTCAGATTGCCACATTGCCTCTTCCTTTAGCTCTGTGGGGGAAATTTATCTCATTATCCACTCATTCCTCACACCCTTTGTAATATGATTTTCACTTCATTGCTCTATGTAGGTTGCTCTTTCCAAGGTCATTCTTGTCTTCTCCAGTCCTCATTTTCTTCAGCTTTTCCGAAGCATGCAACATTGGTAGCTCCTTCTTCCTGGCTCTGTCTTTGTTATCTTGAAACCATACTCCTGTTGTTCTCCCATCTCTGGGGCTGCCTCTTCTGTTTGGTTGGTTCTTTCCCCTTAAATGTTGTAAATCCCAAGGCTCTTAATTCTTTACAGAATTTTAGCCTCATCTTCTACCTGCTTGGGTGTCCTATTGTTACTTCAATCACACAATGCATATAAGATGGAACCTTCTGATTTCCCATTTTCCTTCCTTCATTCAAGTATTTACTGCACATCGCTATATGCTAGGCACTGTTCTAAGTATTGGACATAAAAAGTTGTAAAAGGAGATGGAGGCAGACACTTTCAATAATGAAACTGTCACTGCTCCAATCACCCAGTTTGGAAATCATGGAACCATCTTGTTGCTTGCCTCATTCTGTCCCTTCTAATACATTAAAAATCATTCTTTCTTTGTAATTTTTATTTGTTCCTTCCATTTCCACTGCTATCATCCCTATCTAGATCTTCATACCCTAATGTTGAAATTATTCTAATAATTTTTTTTAATGTAATCTTTTTAAAAATTTTTTATTTTTTTATTTTTTATTTATTTTTGGCTACGTTGGGTCTTCGTTGCTGCACACGGGCTTTCTCTAGTTGCGGTGTGCCGACTCCTCATTGTGGTGGAGTATGGGCTTGTTGTGGAGCACGGGCTCCAGGTGTGCGGGCTTCAGTAGTTGTAGCACGCAGGCTCAGTAGTTGTGGCTCACGTGCTCTAGGGCGCAGGCTCAGTAGTTGTGGCACACAGGCTTAGTTGCTCCACGGCATGTGGGATCTTCCTAGACCAGGGCTCAAACCCATGTCCCCTGCATTGGCAGGCAGATTCTTAACCACTGAGCCACCAGAGAAGCCCTCTAATAATTTCTTAACTAGTCTTTCTCCTTCTAGTTCCTTCTTATATTTCATTCATTCAACACATATTTACTGAATGGCTTCTATGTGCTAGGCACTCTTCTGGGTAATGGGATACAGCAGTAAGGCAAACAGCATCCCTTTTCTCATGAAGCATATATCTCAGCAGAGGGAGACAGGAAAAAAATAAACAAATAAATAAGGTAATTGTAGATAGTTACAAATGTTACTATGACATTGGAAAATGATATAGGGTAAGGGGTTAAAGAGGAGGAGGAAGCAAATCTTAGATTCTCAGGGTGGTTATGGAAGGCATCTCTGAAAAGGTGGTATCTGGCTTAGATTATAAATCCTATCACACTACTAAGTTAATATTCTCAAAACACCACTTTCATGTTATCTCTCTGCTAATGAACTTTTAAAGGCTACCTATTGATTATAAAACAAAGGTCAAAATTCCCACCTAATTTCCAATTTAATTTTCTAAAAAATCTCCTACAGATTCTGCTTCAACTCAAAGTTACTAAGTAGTGAAAAGGATATGCCTGGCATAGTGCTCTTTTTTTTAAAAATTTATTTATTTTATTTATTTTTGGCTGTGTTGGGTCTTCGTTGCTACACGCAGGCTTTCTCCAGTTGCGGTGAGAGAGGGCTACTCTTCGTTGCGGTGCGCAGGCTTCTCATTGTGGTGGCTTCTCTTCTTGCAGAGCATGGGCTCTAGGGTGTGTGGACTTCAGCAGTTGTGGCTCATGGGCTCTAGGGCACACAGGCTTAGGTGCTCCGAGGAATGTAGGATCTTCCCGGACCAGGGCTTGAACCCCTGTCCCCTGCATTGGCAGGCATATTCTTAACCATTGCACCACCAGGGAAGCCTTGGCATAGTGCTTTTTTCCCTTCAAGATATCCAAATGAATACATACTCCCAACAAGTATTATAATGTCCTTTTTACAAATAAAAAGAAAAGAAACTTGCCTAAAATCATTCAGCTAATAACGGACAGGCCTGGGCCACAAATAACAATAAAAGCTGCTATTTATTAACGTTTATGTGCCGAACTATGTGTTAAGGGACTTACTTGTTTGTCTCATTTATTCCTCATCACTGAAAGAGATAGGTATTATTATGACTAGGAAACTGATATGGTTAGGTGTGGTTTGATTATTAGGAAACTGAAGCTTAGAGAAGCTTAAGTAATCTTCCTAAATCACTAAGTGGTCAAAATAGGATTAAAACTGAGACCCGTCTGATTTAAAAGTCTATTAGACAACTATGCTTAATCAACTCAATGTTATGTGGAACAAACGCCAACCCTGGATCAACACAATGATCTTTTCCCATATCTCCACTTAGTCTGCTGAACTCTACTGGAAAAAAATATATTACCAGAAGACTGGGATCATTAAAAACAATTTATGCCCCATAGGCCCAGCTAGGCCCTCATAATGACCTAGAGATCTTCCTACTTTTCTATCCAGCTCTCTCTCTCCCATTCTCTATAGCAGCTGTCTCAACCTTTTCCACTCTCCTCAAACTTCCAACCTTATCATCCCCTTTTCACTCCTAACAAATGACCCCTTCTGTTATACCACAGAGAAAATATAAGCCATCAGAAGTAAACTCCCTCAACTTTCTACCATCAGATCTAGAAACTAACTTAATCTACTTGCCCCTTACTTCCTTTCCTCTTGTCACAAAGGAAAACTTACCTTGTCTCCTGAAGTCTGTCTCTCTGCTATGCTCTGTCTACCACTCTGCTTTGTACCATTAGGATCCTTACTTAATCAAGAATTCCTTCTCTTTGGTGCATTATCAACCCCTCCCTTTCTACCGACTCCTTATTACCATCAAGATAAGCCCAACTCCTCTCAAGCTAAAACTGACACACCCTGGACCCCACATTCTTTTCTATTTAACTAACCTCCCTCTCCCTTCCACTGGCAAAATTCCATCTCCACTGCTATCTTACTTCACCTAGTCACTTCTCAACCCACTGTGAATGAGGCTCCTACTCTACCACTTCACTGAAACTTCTTTCATCAAGGTTATTAAAAATCTTTTTAAAACCAATTTCATTTTACTTTGGTAACACTGCTGACCATTTCTTTCTTCTTGAAGGCACTTTCTCCCCATGGTTTCCACAATATCAAATTTTCTTTTGGTTTTCCTCTTAAGTCTAGCTCTTTCTCAGCCTCCTAAAAATGTTGGTAATCTTCAGAGGTTTGTCCCAGGTTCTGTTCTCTTTTTTTCCCCCTTCACTCCTTGTACTCTCCCTGGGAAATACCATCCCTACACAGAGCTTCTAAAATAAATCATATACTAATGACTATTCTTTATCTTCACTCCAAGTCTGATTTATCAGTTTCAGGTTCACCTATATACCTGCCCAGCAGGCATATTCTCCAGTTTGACAAGATCTTCAAATTCAAAATATTAAAATTGGGATTAATATTAAAATGGCCCCCTAATGCCCTAACAATCAAGTCCAAGTTCTTCACATAGCTTAAAAGTTTCTTTAGAAAACATGTTGGCAGTTTCTAAACTAATCATGCAACTACTATATGACCCAGCAATTGCACTCCTGGGCATTTGTCTCAGAGAAATGAAAACTTAGGTTCATATAAAAACCTGTACGTGAATGTTCATAGCAGCTTTATTTGTAATAGCCCCAAACTGGAATTAGCCCAGATGCACTTCAGCAGGTAAATGATTAAACAAACTATAAAAAGAAATTAACTATTGACACACACAACTTGGGGTGTCTGATCCTGACTGTGGTGGTGGACACATGAAACTACCCAAGTGATAAAACTGGGTAGCACTTATTAATACATAAACACAAGTGAGTACAAGTAAAAGTAAGTAAATCTGGATAAGGTCTGTGAAATACATCGATGTCAATAACCTAGCTGTGATATTATACTATAGGTTTGCAAAAATGTAGGTATAGAATAGGAGTAGGCTAGGAATAGAAATGAACTTCCTCAACCTGATAAATATCATATATATATAACACATTATAACAGTGGGATGTATATATCCCACCGTAACATACTTAATGGAGAAAGACTGAATGCTTTCTCCCTAAGATCAGGAATAAAGCAAGGATATCTACTCTTGCTGCCTCTATTCAACACTGTTCTAAAGGTTCTAGCTAAGGCAACTGGGCAAGAAAAATAAATTCATGGAAACACTATTAGAATAAATGACTTTAAAAAGATTGCAGGATATAAGATCAATACATAAAAATTAATTGTGTTTCCATATACTAATAATGAGCAATCTGAAAATTAAGAGGTAATGAGGGACTTCTCTGGTCGTGCAGTGTATAAGACTCCACGCTCCTAATGCAGGGGGCCTGGGTTTGATCCCTGGTCAGGGAACTAGATCCCACATGCATGCCACAACTAAGAGTTCGCATGCCACAACTAAGGAGCTCTGGAGCTGCAACTAAGAAGCCCACGAGCCACAACTAAGGAGCCTGTCTGCCACAACTAAGACTCCATGCAACTAAATAAATTAATTAAAAATTTTAAAAAAAGAAGGTAATGACTGTATTTACAATAACAGCAAAAAGAACAAAATACTCAGGAATAAATTTAACAAAATAAGTGGTGGGCTTCCCTAGTGGTGCAGTGGTTGAGAGTCCGCCTGCTAATGCAGGGGACGCGGGTTCGTGCCCCGGTCCGGGAAGATCCCACATGCTGTGGAGCGGCTGGGCTCGTGAGCCATGGCCATCTGGAGCCTGTGCTCTGCAACGGGAGAGGCCACAACAGTGAGAGGCCCGCGTACCGAAAAAAAAAATAAGTGGTAACTGCTGGTTTCTAGACCAGTATGTAAGGCACTTTGAAGCTGTCATTCTTGCCCACAGAACAAGAAAAGTGACGAACAAACTGAATATCAACAACTCTTCTTAGATCCATCTGAGAACTGAGGACACAGGGCAAACCACTACCTCCAAAATTAGAGAAACAAAGAGGCAGATATAGAGAATTACAACCTACTGGAGCAGAAACCTTGAAACTTCCATGGGAACTGATACCAGGGTAGGAAAATCTAAACTGTAACTTATGAATTCTTGGAGGCTCAGTGTGATCAAGTTTAAGAGTTAAAAATTCCAGGAGTGTCTAGTTTTAGAAGGTCTCCCACACTTTTGTGAGTTTTACCTCTGGGAGCTCTACAAGGTTCTCACAGTGGAGATAAGAGAAAAATTTCCTTTTGCATCCAGCATGTAAAAGGAGAAAACAGCTATTTTAAAATAAACCCAGAACATTCTATTCTTAACGAGGCTTGGCCTCAAAAGAAACCATTTCACCAGAGCCTAACAGACTGGGGTTTTTACCAGAGCCTAATGGAGCTGGAGAAAGAGAAAGAGCCAACTCCAGCCCTTTTTAGCCTTAATGTCTCACCTAAGGAGGGTAGGGGGACTGAGAAATACTTGCAAAGGTCACAGCCCAGGGGCACAGGCTCACTAGAAGACTCACTAAAAGACCTGACCACAGAACTGTAAAATGCTCTCCCTCCCTACATACCTTGACATCACCTAAATAGGGTTCCTGTATAATAGCAGAGGAATACAACTCAAATAACTGCATGTATCAGATCTTATTTAAGAAGTCTCTAGAGAACCTCCAGACAACACTGAAAACAAAAGACAAAAGACAAAAAAAAAGAAGACAAGACACCAAAGGAAATTTTAGCCACTGACACTACAGCTACAGTAAATACAGCCAAGCCCCTAGCCAGATAAACATAAAACCTCACACTAAAAGGCCTATTTATCTTAGTTTCCTTTTACCCAATATATCATGTGCAGCTGTCAACAAAAAATTACAAGACATACTAAAAAGATAAACAGTTTGAAGAGAAAGAGTGAACAGGCATCAGAAGTAGACTCAGATAAGAAAGACATTGGAATTGTCAGACTGGAAATTTAAAATAACTATGATTAATATGCTGAAGGTATATCTAATGGAAAAAGTGGACATCATGCAGAAATAGATGGGCAATGTAAGCAGAGAGACAGAAACTCTATGAAAGAAAATGCTAGAAATCAAAAACCCTGTAACAGAAATGAAGACTATCTTTGATGGGTTCATCAATACACTAGACACAGCTAAAAAAAGAATCAGCAAGCTTGAAGAAATGTCAATAGAAACTTCCGAAACTGAAATGCAAGGAGAAAAAAAGAAAGAAAAAGACAAAACAGAATATCCAAGAACTGTGGGACAATTACAAAAGGTATAACATAGTGTTGCGGGAATACCAGAAGGAGAAGAAAGAGAAAAAGGAACAAAAGAAATATTTGAAGCAATGACCAACAATTTTCCAAAATTAGTGACAGGTACCAACCACAGATCCAGGAAACTCAGAACATCAAGCAGGATAAATACCAAAAAACATACAAGTATATATATTATATTCAAACTGAAGAAAATCAAAGAGAAAATCTTGAAAGAAGCCACAGCAAAAAACACCTTACCTATAGAGGAGCAAGGGTAAGAGTTATATCAGGCACCATGCAAGAAGACAGTGGGGTGAAATATTTAAAGTCTTAAAGAAAAAGCCCCATCAATCTAGAATTCTGCATCCAGTGAAATTATCCTTCAAAAGTAAAGGAGAGAGGGACTTCCCTGGTGGCGCAGTGGTTAAGAATCCACCTGCCAGTGCAGGGGACACAGATTCGAGCGCTGGTCTGGAAGATCTCACATGCCGCGGAGCAACTAAGCCTGTGCACCACAACTACTGAGCCTGCGTGCCACAACTACTGACGCCCATGCACTCTAGGGCCTGTGTGCCACAGCTACTGAGCCCGTGTGCTGCAACTACTGAAGCCCACTCGCCTAGAGCCCGTGCTCCACAACAAGAGAAGCCACCACAATGAGAAGCCCACGCGCTGCAACAAAGAGTAGCTCCACTCGCTGCAACCAGAGAAAGCCCGCGCGCAGCAACGATGATCCAACGCAGCCAAAAAAAAAAGTAAATAAAGGTAGTCTTAAAAAAAAAAAAGTAAAGGAGAAATAAAGACTGTCTCATACAAACAAAATTGAAAGAATTTTCCACCAGTAGACCTGCTTGTAAGAAATATTAAAAAATTCTTCAGAAAGAAGGAAAATTACATAGATCAGAAATTTGAATCTACAAAAAGAAAGGAAGAGCATGAAGGAATAAATGAAGGTAAAATAAAATCTTTTATTTTTCTTATTCATGATTGATCTAACAGAAAACAGTTTGCTCAAAGTAATAACAGCAACGATGTATTCAGTGAAGTGAATGACAGCAATGTTACAAGGAGGAACTGGGAATTGAATAATACTTTATAATAAGGTAGCTGCACTACCTCTGAAGTGGTGTAGTGTTATGTGAAAGAGGACTTGGATTAGCTATAAATACATACTGCAAACTTAAGGTCAGTCACCAAAAAAAAAATTTTTTTTAAAGTATAACTCTTTTACACTGAACACTACAAAATGTTGCTGAAATTAATGAAGTTTTAAATAAATGGTAAGACATTCCATACCCATGGATTGGAAGACTTAGATAATACTCCCCAAATTGATTTATAGATTCAGTGTGATCCTTATCAAAATCCCTGCTGGGTTGTTTTGTTTTGTTACTGTTGCAGCAATCGACAAGATGACCCTAAAATTTATATGGAAATGCAAGGGACTTAGAATAGCCACAAAAATCTTGAAAAAGAACAAAGCTGGAAGACACACTTCTTGACTTCAAACCTACTATAAAACTACAAGTAATCAAAATGGTGTAGCAATGGCATAAGGACAGACATATAGATCAATGGAGTAGAATTGAGAGTCCCAAAATAAACCCTCATATTCATGGCCAATTGATTTTTAACAAGGGTGCCAAGACTATTCAATGAAGAAAGAATAGTCTTTTCAACAAGTGGTGATGGGACACATGTGAAAGAATAAATGTAGACCCCTGCTTCACACCATATACAAAAATTAACTCAAAACTGAAGAGAAATCTAAATGTAAGCGCTAAACCTTCTAGAAGAAAACTTAGGAAAAGACCTTCATGACAGTGGATTAGGCAATAGTTTCTTAGATATGACACCAAAAGCACACGCAATACAAGAAACAATAGATAAAATGGACTTCAAAATTAAAAGCATCTGTGCATCAAAGAATACCATAAAGAAAGAGAAAAGATAACCTACAGGACAGGAGAAAATATTTGCAAGTCATATGTCTAAAAATGAGTTATCTTTTATAACTCAATAATAAAAAGATAATTCAACATAAAAATGGGCAGAGGATCAAACAGACATTTTTCCAAAGACAGAAGAGAAATGGCCAAAAGCATATGAAAAATGCTTACCATTATTAGTCATCAGGGAAATGCAAATCAAAACCACAATGAGAACTACTTCATATCCACTAGGATGGCTATAATCAAAAACACAAATAACAAGTATTGGTGAGATATGGAGAAACTGGAATCCTCATACATTGTTGGTGGGAATGTAAAATGGTGCAACCACTTTGGAAAACAGTCTGTCAGCTCCACATAAAGTTAAAGATACGATCCAGCAATTTCACTCCTAGGAAAGCAAGAGAAATGAAAAGGTATGTCCACATAAAAATGTGTACATGAATGTTCACAGTAGCATTACTCATAATAGCTACAAAAGGTAGAAACAACCCAAATGTTCACCAACTGATGAAATGCTGAACAATATTTAGCTTATCTATACAATGGAACATTATTTGGCCATAAAAAGAAGTCAAGTACTGATACATGCTATGACATGGATAAACCTTGAAAACATTATACTGAAAGAAGCCAGTCACAAAAGACTACATATTATATGATTCCATTTATATAAAATCTGCAGAATAGGTAAATATATAGAGATAGAAGGTAGATTAGTAGTTGCTCAGGGCTGGGATAGTTGGTGGGGGGTTAATAGCTTCAGGGTATAGGGTTTCTTTCTGAGGTGATGAAATGTTCTAAAATTGACTGTGGTGATGGTTGTACAACCCTGTTAATATACTAAAAACTGTACATTTTAAAGGGATGCACTATGTGGCATGTAAATTATATACCTCAATACATCTGTTTTTTTAAAAAAAGGAGGAAGAGAGATGGAAAATATAAGCTCTTCATGATCTAGTCCCCATTTCCCCACCATCATCTGATACCACTCCTCCCTTCAAACTATTGTTATCAGGCACACTGAGCTTTCAGGTTCCCTACATATAACTTTTTTTTTTAAACCTCTGAGGCTTTAAACTTGCTTTTCCTTCTACATGAAACATTCTTACATTCTTCCCTTCTTTGGCCAATTTATTCCTTAGATCTCAGGTTGGATGTCATTATTCCACGTAGCTAGCCATTTCTAACATTCCAAGCCTGAATTAGAGGCACCCCAATGCATTCCCACAGCAATATGCATTTACTACTATTTCAGCACTCTTCTTACTGAATTCCAATTAACTGTTTAATTGTTTGTAGTTCTCACTAAAACTGGGTCTTATTTATTGCATCGTGCTCTAGAGTAGGTAAAAAATACTTTGCAAAGAACGGAATAAACTAACCATAAGCCAGAATCACTTTTGTGATCATTAGTCAGCTCAATAGAATACTTAAAAAAAAAAGACCTGAACTACTGGAAATATTTAATTGTAAAGAGAAAAGCACTGGCGCGGGCTTCCCTGGTGGTGCAGTGTTTGAGAGTCCCCCTGCCGATGTAGGGGACACGGGTTCGTGCCCCGGTCCGGGAAGATCCCACTTGCCGCGGAGCGGCTGGGCCCGTGAGCCATGGTCGCTGGGCCTGCGTGTCCGGAGCCTGTGCTCCGCAAAGGGAGAGGCCACAACAATGAGACGCCCGTGTACCGCAAAAAAAAAAAAAAAAAAAAATCACTGGCACACAATTTGCCTAGAAATATGCATGAAACACTTAATGTTCCGACACTCTTAAGTTTTCAAATGGAGAAATACTGACCTGCCTTAGCTGGTTAAGCTTTATACAGACATACACGTTTAACATGACTGTTTGGAAAATACAGTTTTGATTTTCACATACTTTGACTGTATTTGAATCTTTTCCTGTGGTGATGCATGATAGGTTCTGAATCCCAATGAGTATCTATCCACAGGTAAGTCTGCAAAATAAAAGACCCAAGAGAATATACTAAGGCTCAGAGCACTCATCAGTTCTGAGTCTGGGTCAAGTTTGAATAGACAGTATAGATTCCATATATATGGAAGATTATAACAGTTCCTAAAAGAAAGAGGTTCAGTAGAGTAAAAGGTAAGTTAAAAAGGAAAGAGTCACGGATATAGAAAAACTAGTGGTTACCAAAGGGGAGAGGGGCAAATGAAGGGTATGGGATTAAGAAATATAAGTCTAGGGCTTCCCTGGTGGCGCAGTGGTTGAGAGTCCGCCTGCTGATGCAGGGGACGCGGGTTCGTGCCCCGGTCCGGGAGGATCCCACATGCCGCGGAGCGACTGGGCCCGTGAGCCATGGTCGCTGGGCCTGTGTGTCCGGAGGCTGTGCTCCGCAACGGGAGAGGCCACAACAGTGAGAGGCCTGCGTACTGCAAACAAACAAACAAACAAAAAAAAATATATATATATATCTCTCTCTAAAAAATATATGTATATATATATATATATATATGTCTAAAACAATGTGGTGTTGTCCTTTGTATAGATTTCTTCTAACTTAAGAACGGACTTCAGAAGAAATTTTGCTAGGAAACGTTCTGAATCTGGGGGGCTGGGTAGAGAAACATGGGTTTATGGGGAAGGAATCTGAGAAAATGGTCTTTTTAGCCAAACATTGTTTTGTGTGAAGTTGTTTAGCAATCCTGTAATTTAGAAATTTCTATGAGAGGTCCAAATAACTGCTGAAAAGCCTTTAAGAACACAACAGCATTTTCTGTCCAGAAGATTTAATTGTCTGAAGTTCCAAGTCAATTGATTGCCAAACTACATTTTGGTGACACAATGAAAGGAGAGGTAAAAGCTTTAAAACTGGAAAGGAGATTGAAGAAAGGAGAATTTTCTCAAACCATAAGATCTATGATAATGACATTAAAGTATGTTAAGATTTTTTTTTCCATAGACAGATGATAAGGCTAGAAGACTATAAATGTCAACTCAATTAAGAAAGAAAAACAGGCAACCCTGTTTCATGTTATGAATCATACATGTATCTAACAGCCTTGAGAAAGAGTACTTTTGAACTTGGAAGTATTTAAAACGCTAGGAATGTACATTAAACAATCTGCCTTTTATAACTTTTAAAAACGTGAACATTGCAGAAAGTGTAAAGGAAACAATGCTCTGATCATATACACTCATCCACATATACGATAGTGAGGGAGTGCTAAGCAGAATGTAAATGTAGAACACGAAATATATAATTTATCACCTTTGGGAAAATAAGGTTTTAGAAAAGGAAAAGTTAAAGGAAATATGACTGAGAAGGTTATATATAACAATTCCTAAAAGAAAGAGGTTCAGTAGAGTAAAAGGTAATTAAAAACGGAAAGAGTGGGCTTCCCTGGTGGCGCAGTGGTTGAGGGTCCACCTGCCCATGCAGGGGACGTGGGTTCGTGCCCCGGTCTGGGAGGATCCCGCATGCCGCGGAGTGGCTGGGCCCGTGAGCCACAGCCACTGAGCCTATGCGTCCGGAGCCTGTGCTCCGCAGCAGGAGAGGCCACAACGGTGAGAGGCCCGCGTACCATAAAAAAAAAAAAAAAAAAAAAAAAGGATAGAGTCACAGATATAGAAAAACTAGTGGTTACCAAAGGGGAGAGGGGCAAATGAAGGGTATGGGATTAAGAAATATAAGCTGCTATGTATAAAATAGATAAACAACAAGGATATATTATATAGCACAGGGAATTACAGCCATTATCTTATAATAAATTTTAATGGAATATAATCTGTAAAATACTGAATCAATATGCTGCACACCTGAGACTAATATAATCAACTATACTTCAATTTAAAAACAAGTTGTTTTAGAAATAAGTTTAAGACACCCTTCTGATATTTACAAAGTATTAATTATTATGTGCTTCTGATGTTAGGATCCTCTCTTTTTTTGGGCCATGCTGTGCGGCATGTGGGATCTTAGTTCCCTGACCAGGGATCCAATCCGCACCCCCTGCATTGGAAGCATGGAGTCTTAACCACTGGAACTCCAGGGAAGTCCCGGAGCCTCTCTCTTTAAAGTCCAGGGACCAGCAGCTTATCCATGACATTGCTGAAATGATTATAATCAAACAAATATCATAACTTCTACTACTTAAAGCAATTGAGTAATCACAATAAAGGAAAATTACATTTGTATGTACGGGTATATATGTATATGCATGTGTGTGTTTGGTGTAATGCTTATATTCTGAAACTGAGATAAGAAGGGAAAACTCCAGTAGTTTAATTGATAATAATTTTTATTGATAGTCAACTACATTCTTTGTATTTTCTGCATAAAAGATATACAGCTCTTAAAATGGATGGGCACAACCTAGGAAAAGAACTGAAATCAATAATTTAGAACTACAGAAATTTAATGACATAAAATATGATAGACTTTAAAAGCTGAAACTGCATCCAGATGTTCTTCCAGAAAGTTATGGTTAGCTAGCCATACTAAAATTCCTGGAGACTGTTCTTCGTTGTTTCAGTCAGACAAGAATCTCCAAACGAATACAGAAATTTTCATATTGAGACAAAGGAACTGAAGGCAAGGGCTTGAGGCAGGAAACAAATTAGAAATTCAATCTTCTTGTCACTGCACAAGTAGAGTAGATATTTGGCATCTGTCTTTCTCATTTCCCAAACAGAATCTCAAGTGTTTGGGTTCAGAAAAATCTGGTTTTGTCCTAAACTCTCCTTTAAAACCTTGACATTAGAATAAAGGGTGCTCAAAATAAATTTTGTTTCCCTATCACTCATAAATCTGGAGGAGGAAAAAGGATAAATAATAATAGCTGTCACTATATTCTGGGCACTTATTTAGTGCCATTCATGGTATTATTAAGTGCTTTACATATGCTCATTTAATTCTCAAAACAATACAAATGAAGGAACTGAATAACAGGCTAAATGAATAGGTACCAGCATGAAAAAGGTCTGATTCGACACTGTGCTCAAAGTTTACTATTTAGTAATATTTTGGTAGAACAGTTTAATTTTTTTGTATGTTTGTCCAGAGAGTTAAAACCTTAGAAACATCAACAAAGAGGTCTCATAGACCCTGTTTCCACAGACAATGGCACAATCTCCACAAACAACTTTGCACAGGAAATACTAAATTAATTTTCTCCAGGTGTTTAGAAACTCAGTTAATCCAATAAAAGACTATAACACTATTTTACTTTCTTAATTCTAATAAAAAGCAATTTTTAAAAATTAATCTGATTGCCAACCTTACTTCCTTTTAAAATTATATTGAAATTCTGGGCCTAGATCTTCTGGACAATTTCTCTGGTATATTATTTAAAATTACATTTTAAAGCCATGCACTTTAAAGATAGTAATTCATGAGTGATTAAAAAATAGACTGAATTCCATTTTGATTCTGCTAATTCAAGAAGTTCTTTAAATTCTGTAATTTATTTTAAAAGTAAGTTTGGAAATTTACAACACGAAGTACTTTAAGCAAGATCCAACTAAATTCTTGTACAGTTTAATTCTTCCTATCATTTTTACTCTGCAAAATCTCAAATAGCAGCTTGTGTACTCAAGTTATTTACATATTTTCTCCCTTAATCATTCGCTTTTCAAAGGACAGAGTTCATTTAACAACCAGTTATGATGTCTTTGTTTCGTTGCTATTTTTGTTTGCCTTCTTTAATGAATGAATCATTTCAAAATCACAGTTTATAAAGTGATACTTGTTTCTACTACCTCTCATGGAAAAAATGCAGGTCCAACAATTGCATTCTTTATCACTCTCCCCGCTACATGTCTCACCACCAAATCCCCAAAAGATATGTTAAATTACAAATAGATATATGTCTTTAAGAAGGCATGTCTCTCATTTACAACTTTCAGGCTCAGTTATCAATAGACTATGCCCGTAAGTAATCATGACTTTGACACTAGCTATAATTCAGCAGGAGGAATGAGAATCAAGTAGGAGGAATGAGAATCAAGAGAAAGATGTGTCAGGCCACCTTAATTCGTAAAGAAAAGGGTGGGAAGTGTCACATACCCTTTAATTTAGGAAGGCAGATTTCAAAAAGGTAGGCATGATTGCACGGAATGAAATTCTTGAAGGAAAAGAGATGCGAAAGGTTAGGAAGCTCTTGAAAATGGGGTTCTGACTAATATTACAGATGATGCCAAGAAAAGGGAGGTACTAAAGAAACCAGGGACTCACCTGAACAGCACGCTATAAAAATAAAAAAAGTAGTACTGCATAAAGAACAGAGCATGGGCTTTTAAATCCAGTCTACCACCTAATTAAATGATGCCAAGCAAATCCTTCTCTAAATATGCTTCTTTTTCAGGAAAATGGGAATAACATTTCTTGTGAAGAGCTACTATAGGGGGTTTGCTAAGTTCAATATTTCTTTGCTGGTCTCTTTGCCCTTAGGCTATATACTATTAAGAAGGCACTATGTTCAAAAGTTACTTAATTCTTTTTTCCTTGATAGTTACATTATCAATTTGACATATAGTCAGGCTCACTGGTTTCAATTTGTATTCAATACTAGGATTTACTTTCTTGCTATCATTTTTAATTTATTTTTTTGAATATGTGACACACATATGTGGTTCAAGCAAAGCGTCCTCTTTGCCCTTCATTACAGTAGTGGTACTATTCTTTATATAGGGTAAAAATTTGACCATTTGTCCACGGGCTAGAATCTATATTCTAGTATGGTGACATTTATATCTATAACCTAAAACTACACAGCATTTATGATCAATTTTAAAATAACTGCCTATGGCTACTGAAAAGATTACAGCAAAGAATCTTCAAAAGTTAGTCCCATTAATTTTAGTTGACACACAGTGCTACGTGCCAAGCACTGTTTTAAATACATGAACGTTTTAACCTTCAAAGAGACCTCTGAAGTATGTCGGCCAAGATCACGCTGCTAGCAAGTGGTACAGGTAGAATTTGAATCCAGACTCCAGAGTCTGTGTTATTAGCCACTTAACTATAAAGTCTCCTGCATCCTAACCAGTCACACAGATGTTCTTGCCATATGGGGACTACAGAATTTAAACCTTTTCTGGCTTACCTTAAAAAAAAAAGTGTGACTGGGCTTCCCTGGTGGTGCAGTGGTTGAGTCCGCCTGCCGATGCAGGGGACACGGGTTCGTGCCCGGGTCCGGGAAGATCCCACATACCGCAGAGCGGCTGGGCCCGTGAGCCATGGCCGCTGGGCTTGTACGTCCGGAGCCTGCGCTCCGCAACGGCAGAGGCCACAACAGTGAGAGGCCCGCGTACGGCAAAAAAAAAAAAAAAAAAAAAAAAGAAGTGTGACTTAGGAAAATTACTGTATCACAACTTTTCCCATTATTAATAAAAATTTAAAAGATAAGCAAATATGGACTAAATCTCTTTTGATTTCTCTCATTCAATTAACATTTATTAAACACCTCTGGGAGATAAAGTGAATCAATTTGCTCTCCTTCCTTCTCCAAATCCCACTGAAATGACCCAAGCAATATATATGTAGAAAAATTCTATAACAGCATGGGAAAATGTCAACAACAAAGCAGAATCACTAAAGAATTTCTGGAATGTAGAAAAGAATAAAGTTCACAGAAAAGGAGTAAGTGTCTATGTTGCTTATAATAATACAGTTAAAAGACAGTCCTCTTCCTCAGAGAAGTGGATGGATTTTCCTTTTTAGTTTTTTAACTCAGAAAAACCCCAAGCTCAGAAGATTGGAGCCCTCAACCATAGTAGAGGGCTTTGGGTGATATCTAAGGGGATACAAGAAGTCAGTGGGAACTGCACCAGTGTCCTGACCATTTGGGATGGCTGATGACATTTGCCAGCCAGACTTTTTCACCTGGGTGTGAACTGCTTGAAGTCAAGGTGGGGATTTGCCACATCAAGTTCCTAAAGAGGGAGGGCAGAGGGCAGTAGGAGGTGATATATGAGGGATAAAGTATTTTTGTTAACTCTAGGCTAACAAAGAGAACAAAAGCACCGGCCAACAATTTATAGAGGTAAAAATTAAAAATAAAAAAAAATAAAAGAAATAGCACAGTAGGGAAAACCCATAATGCACCCAACCCCCCTGATAACTCTGAAGACATTCACAATAACATTAATTAAAATCTTAAAGGGGGAGGGATAAATTGGGAGATTGGGATTGACATATATACACTACTATATATAAAATAGATAACTAATAAGGACCTACTGTATAGCACAGGGAACTCTACTCAATACTCTGTAATGACCTATATGGGAAAAGAATCTAAACAAAGAGTAGATATATGTGTATGTATAACAGATTCACTTTGCTGTACAGCAGAAACTAACACAACACTGTAAATCAACTATACTCCAATAAAAATTTTAAAATAAAATAAAACTTGAAAGTCAAAACAATAAAATAAAATGAAATCTTAAATACAGGGTGGTCCACTTAAAGCAGACATCTTACCGGCTACTGGTGTGATTGTAAATGGTTGATGGATGATAGCTACCTACTGGATGGTTAGTAGGCAGATACTAGAAATAGTCCTCCAAAGCTCTGGGGGTTAGTCCTATATCAGCCACACTTCAACATACATGAGTTTGTCTTCTGATCCTAACACATTAAATGTTACTGAGAGCGGGAGTCCTAAAGGTGATCTAACATGACTGTCTACATCTGTTTTAAATAAGATTCATTGCTATGTTTTTTAAAGTGATTCAATTAATGATTTTAAAACTTTAAACTCTCAAAGTAATTATTTTATCTACAGGATAAGAAAATACAAAGAGTTTCTCATTTTATGCTCATAATAAGCAAATGAATAGGACTGTAACAAATTATCTTACAGGCTACCTGTGATTATCACTCACCCTTTACTTTTAGAACTCTTTATACTTGGTTACTGACTTCAACTAATGAGGTCAGCGTCATGACTTATTTACTTAGCTGGTTAGGGAGAAATCTACTTTAGGACGGCAGACTACATCCATAACCCACTTAGCAAATGTTAGCTAGAGTAAGAAGGCTGAGAGAATATTAATGGTTTAGTATGTCATCATTACTGGAAAATCCCCAAATACATGTTACCTTTGATATGCAGAACAGAACTTGTATAAAAACATTTAAATAGGCTTCCTGGTACTTTTTTCTCTTAGTGCACTAAGGTGGAAGGAAGAAGGCAGCAATCCAGGTTAAGCATCAGGGGCATCGTACAGCGTGTATGGTAAAAATGATAGGGTCAACCAGGTCTAACACAGTGATACACCCTAGTTTAAAAGAAAATCAGCACTTCCGTGGTGGCACAGTGGTTAAGAATCCACCTGCCAATGCAGGGGACACGGGTTCGAGCCCTGGTCCGGGAAGATCCCACGTGCCGCCAAACAACTAAGCTCATGTGCCACAACTACTGAGCCTGTGCACTAGAGCCCGCGACCCACAACTACTGAGCCCACGTGCCACAACTACTGAAGCCTGCACACCCAGAGCCCGCACTCCACAACAAGAGAGGCCACCACGATGAGAAACCTGCGCACTGCAACGAAGAGTAGCCCCCACCCGCCACAACTAGAGAAAGCCCGTGTGCAGCAACGAAGACCCAATGCAGCCAAAAATAAATAAATAAATTTTTTTTTTAAAAAATCAGATTGCTTTTGGTGACTATATGATGGGCAAATAGCCAATTGCAACATTATATTTTATGTATCACATGTGATAACAGATTAATCCATTTAGTTGCTTAACAACAGCTATCTATCATAGGTGACTGTACTGTGTAGGTGTTTCAGGTATATTAACTTTGATTCGTACAGCCACTTTGCAAGATAAGAGGTATTATCCGCATTTATAGATGAGGAAACTAAAGCACAGAGGCCGAACAAGTCCAAAGCCACATAGTTGGGAAATGGCAGAGCCAGAATTTGAACTGATTTCTGGCTTCACCCCCATACTCCTTTCACTATAACTTTCTTAATAAAATAATTTTCTAAGAATTCAATGTATCATATATACCCACTTTTATTTTAAATCAAGAGATGGGATTCATGAGGGTGAAGGAGGAACACAGAACTATTTTTTGGTTGGGGAAAATAAAGAATAAACATTTAGGTAACTTTTCAAGCACAAACAAAACATCTACAGCAAAGCCTAAACTAGAAGCCAAGTTTCAACAGAGGTACTCCTCAAGTTAAAAATACTTAATTTGTACCATTTTGTACCCCAATTGGCATATAAAATACTGTTTTCCTCCTCCTTCCATCCATTCACAGGGCCCCTCAACAAACAGTGACCATACTAGCCAGGACTCACGGCCCCTCCCATGGGGGTTGAATGAGGAGCATTGGATCTAGCCTATTCTGTATCACTTTGCTTCCCCATGGAGAGATCATTTATCCATTACAAGTTCCTTATCTTCCCCATGTCCACTCACCACCACCATGCACCATACATATCAGATGCACATTCATGCACTCATACCAATCTACCTCATCTCCACTGAGTTAATTATATCTCAGGTTATTCCACTTCAGGAAATCTCTTAAACATACATTTTCTGCAAGTCCTTTTTCTTCCTTTGACAGGGCAATTTGTAAGTAAAAAAATGACCCAAAATATTGTTGACAAATATAAGAAGAATCTCAGTGAAGCACCTATATCACACAGAAGAAATGTCATAAGTTTTAAAGTCAAATTGACAAATTAAAGGATCAGAGAAATAAGCCACCATTTCTTATTCCTTTTTAACTTTTTAAAAGCTATTTATTAGTAATACAACTGTATTGCTTTCTACTATTTTTTTTTTGATGCAGAAGTAAATGTTTCAGTTATAACATGGCCTTACAGACTTGCTTAGGAATCTAATTTCTGTATTGACCCAGAGAATCAACTAATCAACCTACAAATTAACTTTCATCTTATAATATCTTTTCAAAGTTGGGAATAACTAGATGGTTGCTGGACCTTACTTTCCAAAATAAAAACCAACTGATAATCTGTCAAAAAAAATTAAGAATGAATTTTGTGGACATGCAGTTATTGAACAAAAATTTGGCATATGTAACAATGTAAGTATCGTGTTTGTGAAAATGAGATAAGACAACTAGGAATGCCAAATAGTCCTCTTTCCTGACTAGCTCCTTTCTGCTTTGATATTCGAATTCTACTCTCACTTCAAACATAACGTCTAAACCAAAATCATCACTTTTGCCCTTAAAGCAGCTCACTCTCCAAAGTTCCCAGTTCTATTCCCTACTCCAGGTTCAAAATCTTAGTGTCAACCATAACACTTCCTCTTTCCTGCCATGTGCAAGCTTGGTGTGAGTGCTACCTAAGGTACGGAGACCAATAAATTTTATGCCCTGTTCTTAAGGAACTTTAAAAATCTACATTAGAGGGACTTCCCTGGTGGCACAGTGGTTAGGAATCTGCCTGCCAATGCAGGGAACACGGGTTTGAGCCCTGGTCAAGGAAGACCCCACATACCATGGAGCAACTAAGCCCGTGCGCCACAACTACTGAAGCCCGCGCCTAAAGCCCGTACTCCACAACAAGAGAAGCCACCACAATAAGAAGCCTCCACTCGCTGCAACTAGAGAAAGCTTGTGCACAGCAACAAAGACCCAACATGGCCGAAAATAAATAAATTTATTAAAAAAAAATCTACACTAGAAAACAGGGCAAGTAACACACATATAACCATGATATGGATATGCTACCATGAAAAACATGCAAGAGGGAAAAATCACTTTAGTTAGGGGATCAAAAAAGGTTTTTATGAAGACAGCAGTTGACACACGCTTGGAAGATGGGTAGGATGCTGATACAACAGGAACTGCGAAGAGTGAGAGGGTATTTCAGACTGAGAATAAACAACATAAGCAAAGATTTAGAGATGAGACTATAGATCGTATTTAGGAAACATAAAGTAATACAGAGGGGCTGGAATGTAGATCCACATAGGGAAAATGTAGGATCTAAGGTTGGAAAGGTAAGCAAGAGCCATATTGTGAAGATCCTTGAGTGAGTGCCTTCTGTGCTATGGCAGATGAAGAGTCACCGAAGGTTTCTGTTTCAAGCATATGCAGTGGTTAAGAGACAGGACTCTGGAGCTAGAGTTCCTGGATTCAAATCTCAGCTCTTCCACTTACCAGCTATGTGACCTTGGGCAAGTTACTTAATTTCTCTGTATCTCTGTGGGGCTAACAGCACTTAGGGATGCTGTGAGGATTAAATTAGTTCATACATGTAAAGTGCCTAGAAAAGTATCTGTCATAAAGTAAATGCTATATAAGTATTTGCAATTATTACTATCCTTATCCTTTAGAAAGATAAACTTAGCAGCGATGTACAGAAATGAACTGAAATGGAAATTTCCCTGTCTTCTATATATGTTTACTCATGCCATTCCACTTTCAAGCACTGCCCAAGTCTTCCTAATTATTTAAATACCATCATTGGTACTTCCCTGACGGTCCAGTGGTTAAGACTCCGTACACCCAGTGCAGTGGGCATGTGTTTGATCCCTGCTCGGGGCACTAAGATCCCACATGCCGCAGGACGCGGCCAAAAAAAAAAAAGAAAGAAAGAATTGAGTTTCATAAATATTCATCATTAAATGTATAATCTATTAAGCTCAAATTCTACCTCCTCCTCAACCACCTGGGCAGAAAGTAGTTTCATCACCTATGACACTTATTTCTTATGTATATAACTTTATCTTCCCAAACACAGTACAGGTTCCTCAAGGATAAAATACTTTTTCATTTGCTTAAAGGCAATCCCTCAGAATATTTAGTACAGTTCCTTACAGACCACACATACCTTAATAAACATCTGTTGTGAGACTGTCTGGAATAAAGTACAGTGGTATACGAAATATCTATGGGAAGATTTACAGAATACTCATAGTAAATTAAAGATTTATTTTATTAAAATGGATGGTACTTTATAAATGAAATGGTCATATAAATGAAATGGCTTTGGAAATCTCTGCCTTAATTTGAACATGTCCTATCTATTTTTGAAAAAAATTTCTATTATTATAGCTGAAAGTAGACCCAATAATGTTCCATGTGAATAACTTACTGTGAATAGACCACAAGTGGGAAGACCTAGTGAAATTCTCCTCTCCCATTTTCTTACTTGACCCAACCAACTGCATTTTCTTTACTCTTTTTAAATCTCTAACGATAGCAGTATATGGTCTCTGGTTGAACAGATCTATATTAAAAGTCAGCAGCTGCCTTTTTGCTCAATATACACAACAGCAAGTGTCAAAATACCAAATGTGACCTTTTATTTATAGCAAAGCTAGTATAAAGAGACATAAAAAGTGCAGTCTTTTCCTCCCAATTAAAAAAAAAATTCGGCAATTCAAAGAAATGTTTGCTTCAAAACTGAAGTCATATACTGAAACTTCATGTAAGCAAATTATACTTGCTGGTTTATATATACTCATAAATACATGTAAGTATCATTGATAGCAATACCCAAATCTTTATTTTGTCAACTCTAAGGCAATAAATCCCAAAGGACTACTGCGTCCTACTTGCCCATGTCATATTCAGTAAGGATATGTAATTTAGCTATAATTTACAGCTAATGAGAGAATACATAGTAAAGTTTACAGAGGTATATTATTGAAAAGTGATTTTGATCCAGATATTTACTTTTAGGTACCTTGATTTTTAAGGATCCTTAGGTTCCCTCATGCTCTTATCTAACCTCTCTAGCATTTCAACAATAGCTTTGCTAAATATTACTTTTTCATCAGTCTACAGTCAATAAAGAATAAAATAATGTTACCACTACCCCCAACCTGTTGTTACCAGTGGACCAGGTTTTATAAGTATCAAACTTTTCAGCAGCTAGCTGCTAGTTGGGCAAAGAATTCTAAAAAGTACTTGGAAAAAATGTGTAATTTCAGTGCTTGAAAATAAAACATTCTGACAGCCAAAAAGATATGAATGTCATGTTTACATAAATCATCATAAACAAAGTTATAAATATGAAATTTATACCTATACATTGTCATTGCTGTCACTGTACAACCTAATTTCTTGGGTTACTTAGAAGATATAAAACAAGGTCACTATGTAAACAATTATCCATTCAGGTTGCACGATTAAGCTCTTATTTATAATTCAATAATAACAATTTCATAAACAGTAATACTTTACTACATGTCTAAATTTCCCCTATAAGATTATGTAATATGGCCCACTGCTTAAGTATGCATTGAAATGGGGTATGAAAAAATTCAAAGACTCACAGTTGCACTGAGGAAGCTAATGACAACTAGAAGAAATTTTATGCCATAAACAAAAACTAAATTTTCAGTTGTACTATTTGCTATTATACAGTTGTACTATTTGCTATTCAGTTGTACTATTCTATTAAGAAACAACTATCTCATATATTTCAAACTTATTTTCAGCCTTTGAGGTGAGACTAATTGACTCTCTATACTCCAACTGTAAAGCTTTACAGACCACTATATCCCTTTAAAAATAACTTCCGGGACTTCCCTGGTGGTCCAGTGGTTAAGAATCCGACTGTCAATGCAGGGGACACGGGTTCGATCCCTGGTCCGGGAAGATCCCACATGCCACGGGGCAACTAAGCCCATGTGCCACAACTACTGAGCCCATGCGCCTAGAGCCTGTACTCTGCAACAAGAGAAGCCACCGCAATGAGAAGCCCATACACCGCAACGAAGAGTAGCCTGCCACTCACCACAACTAGAGAAAGCCCGCACGCAGCAACGAAGACCCAGCACAGCCAAAAAAAAAAAAAAACTTACGAAATAAATGATTTTCACAGTGCGCTGCAGATATTACTCTAATCTACAGAAGAACAGAAAGTTGGGGTCTGAACCTGCATAACAATTGGAAGTACTGCAAGAGGTATTAAGTACATCTGAATGATATAATTTTTATTAATAAAAAACCCTCAACGACACTTGTCTAAGGTCAATTACATGGCTAGCAAATAGTGGGACTGGGATTTGACTCCATGTTGATTTAGCCCCCAAAGCTGTGAGCCCTTTCCACTATGCCAGGCTGCCTTTCACTTAGAAAACCTCTTTAGTCTGTTCCAGAAACATATAAACCCAATGCATTCCTTGGTTTTGGTACTTACGTGTATCCCATTAAGCTTATATCACCACTACAACTGACCTCAAAGTCTGTCTTCCCAGAGACCTCCCCTCCCCAAGTAGGACTTCAGAAATATTCAATACAGACACATCGTGTTGCCTTAAATCTTTTTTAGAACAAGGCAAGATATAAGTAAATAAATAACACAAATAATACAAAAGGGAAATATTTTTAAATTCAGATGTTTTGATCTTTCATATAATAATACTAACATTTGAGCATTTGCTATGTATTAGACCATGTGCCAATTCTTCATATGTCACATTTTATTTTCTCACAAGCATCCTCTGAGATAAATATATCATCCCCATTTTACAGCTGAGAAATCAAATTACATGCCCCAAATCATAAAACTCATAAAAAGGGAATCCAAGAATCAAATCTAGATATGTCTGACTCAAATCCCATAGGACCATTTTACTACACTGCAACTCCGATACAAACTCAATATTTATGAGGAAAGGGGTTAAACAACAACACTATTTTAGGACACACTAAGCTGAACAGTGGAGGACTGACGTATACGACTCCTACTATGCCAGCTTTGAAAGGGGCTCAGGCAGTCGAGTGAGGAAAAATTCAACAAGTCTGGTTGCGTCTAATAAATGCAACAGCAGTCATCACTCTGTAATATCTTTTTCGGAATTTCCTTCCTCTTAGATTTTTCCATTCTCTCATGGCTTCTGTCCATGTTCTTGGTCCCAAATTCCCCTTCTCCAAACTTTTAGGCCAACTAGCTTACACCCTTCATCCTGAAGTGGCTACATCTCTGTTGATAATGGTAAAAACAGAGGCTTTCTGGAACTAAGGTTGTAAAGGGAATAAATGCTTTGTTCAGGAAATATAATCTCATATTGGAAAATCTGGCCTATGCTGTGAAATTCACAGTATTATAAGTGATTTCAAGTTTCAAGAACGACCTGTGAGCACTGTAAAAAGACTGGCCTTTGATTTTGGGGGTTCTTTTTGGCTGTACTGGGTTGTGGCACGTGGGACCTTCCTTGAGGCATGCAGGATCTTTCATTGTGGTGCGTGGTCTGTTCGTTGCAGTGCAAGGGCTTCTCTCTAGTTGTGGCGTGCGGGTTTTCTCTCTCTAGCTGTGAGGTCTTTGAATTTTTATTCAAAGTTCTTATTTGATATGTTGAAATAAATAATACTGATAATGTTACTTTTTAAAAAACCAAGGAGGACTTCCCTAGTGGCGCAGTGGTTAAGAATCCACCTGCCAATGCAGGGGACACGGGCCTGAGCCCTGGTCGGGGAAGATCCCACATGCCGCAGAGCAACTAAGCCCGTGCGCCACAACTACTGAGCCTGTGAGCCACAACTACTGAGCCTGTGTGCCACAACTACTGAAGTCCATGCTCCTAGAGCCCGTGCTCTGCAACAAGAGAAGCCACCGCAATGAGAAGCCCGCACACCGCAATGAAGAGTAGCCCTGCACAGCAACAAAGACACAACGCAGCCAAAAAAAAAAAAATCTTCCATTAAAAAAAAAAAAAAAGGTAAAAATTTTATAGCCCTTTACCATTATGAAGAAATGTTATTCTTGGAAGGCAAAGAAATTTACTGGCCCAAATTTCCATCAACTGATGAATGGATAAATAAACGGGGATATACCACACTAGTTGGCAATAAGAAGAAATGAACTGCTGATACTTGCTATAATATGGATAAACCTTGAAAATGTTATGCTAAGTGAAAGAAGCCAATCACAAAAGACCACATATTGTATGACTCCATTTATATGAAATGTCTAGAATAGGCAAATCTACCAAGACAGAAAGTAGACTGACTAAGAACCAGGAAGGTGGAGGGTGATAGCTAAGGCATCTGGGGTTTCTTTTTGGAGTACTGAGAATATTCTAAAATTGACTGTGGTGATGGTGGCACAACTTTATGAATATACTAAAAGCCACTGCACTGTACACTTTAAATAGGTGAATTTTATGGTTATGTGAATTATATCTCAATAAAGCTGTTTTTAAAAAAGAAATTTACCGTAAAAAGACTCAAAAGGCCATTGAAAAAGTTTTGTTAATGCTTTTTAAATGAAAGGAAAGCACAATCTCAAGATTTTTGCCCTCTTAGGTAACCCAATTATGTCCTTCTCTGTAAGTCATGTCCAAGATGATTAACAAGACAAAGTTATAGATAGGTTTGTTTGTTTAACAACTGATGTTACAGAGCTCCTTCGCACCAAACCAACTTTGTGATTACTGAAGTTGTCACAGTTCAGGAGAAAGGGCTTATTATTTAACAATTTTCTAGTATTTAATAAACGGGTCTGCTTGGGGAGCTTGTAATTTTAATGCTTTAAACCAAAGACTCCCAATTTGTAGGCTAGGATCTACCTAAAGATCTTGAACTCTTATGTGATAGATGTCAAGCCCACAGTCCCCTATCTGAGGTTTACCAGCATTTCCTGTGGAGAGCGTAGTGAGTAACAGAATGGGAAATGAAACCCTCCCCACAAAGTCTTTTATTTCCCCAAGCATCTGCCAGTCTTTGTACTTGAGGAAAAAGAAAATTCTTCCTTGCAAAATGCCAGCCATATCCTGGGTTTCAACCAGGTAATGCTTTTTTCCCATTTCTGATGTTTCTATCCATGAGGGGCGGGGTAGAGGTGTGGCTGTTAGAATATTTTAGCTTATCTGCGTCCCCTCACTCAATCCTTCTCAGATCAGGAGGAATGACTTCATCTGACTGACAGTTCAGGAGAAAAAACTGGGCATAAGTGGTCCAACTTTTTGCCCTTGGGAGCAAGTTGCCTAAAGGGAGCATTCATCTCTTCTGTTCTTTCATGCTGGAAGTCTTATAGGGCAGGTCCCAAGTCCTGCCTGGGATTGGACAGTTAAGTCTGTTCAATTTTGAGGCCCAGTAAGAGGAAGCGACTTGTCCAAGGATATAAGCCACATTCTCCAATATCCTCTTTATCAATAATATTTTGGCTCCTAATTATCTTATTCTTTTTTTTTCTCAATTAGTTCAGAATATAAGTAGGGAAGAGGGTGTTATTGAGACCCCTTAAACACCCTAACATCCAATCTGAACAATTTTAAAAAGAAAAAGAATGAGAGTAAAAAAATAAATAAATAAGATGGCAGTCATTATATCTTTAAAAGTTTGTGCATAATCCGCAAGCTATTAGAACAAACTCAGGAAATGCTATCACACACAGATGTAAATTAAAGGAACATGCTTTCTCTGTATTGGGGCCAGTACTATAAAAACTGCTGGTATGAAGCACGGTCCATAATATTATGGTAATATAGTTTATTAGTTGGGATTTTAGGAGGTTCTTCTACTCAGCTTTTTGTTTTAGGATATTTCATTTCCTTTTGTGGTAGTTCAAGTAGAAGCTGAGGAGTAGAGACACTAGAATATGGAGAAACAGTGATGGAGAAGTCCAAAGCCAAGAGGGAAGACAAATTTATTTGACTTACACTAAGCCTGGCTATATTATTCTTGATGTTTCTTCATTTCCAAGAACATCTAATAAAGAAACTGTGTCAGTTCTCACAGTAATAAGTTCTGAGCTTTAGTTTCAAAATTGGGATTCCGACACCTGTTATAAACTAGAACAGCAATATAACAATATCTAACTTTTACTGAGCACTTCCTATGTGTCAGGCACTGTTCTAAATGTTTTACATGGATTAACTCAATCATCACAACAACCCATTGAGATGGATACTATTATTACCCTTATTTTACAGAAGGGGAACTATAAGGAGAGAGGCTAGGTAACTTTTCCAAAGTAACAGAGTTAGTAAGTGATAAAGTCTGGATCTGAATCCTAAACTTTCCCATACTAGTTTACTGCAGTGGTTTTCAAACTACATTCTACAGAACCTTTCAGTCTCCAGGAGTTCTATTTTCAAAATATATTTTGTTCATTTAAAAAACTGCAGAGAAAAACATCACAATCAAGACTTTTGTACAATGTATAATGCACCAAAGGGAATCAACACATTAACTTTTTGCTACCAGGTGAAGTCACTTTTATGCAGATCTTAGCATAAAGCTAGTCCTGTCACCTCTGAGATCTTAACTGAACTTCCTGTAAATGTTTCATTGATTTGGAAAGTATAACTCTGCACTGATTTTTCTTTTTTTTAAACTCAAGACTGGATCTGTCCAGGCAAAAGTGTACAGTGAGCATACAAGCTCAAACACTAGGCAAAGTTCAGGTGCATCTTATCACAATGCAAAAGCACAAGAGTGAACAAAGGAACATACCATACCATCTCATTCATTTTACATTTTGGGGGGCTTATTGTCTGACATATTTAGCCGTAAGAAATACGGGTTAGGGAATTCCCTGCCAGTACAGTGGTTAGGCCAAAAAAAAAAACAAAAAACGGGTTAGATACGATTTTGAACAATTTCCCCCTGTTCTTACTATCTCCTCCTATTCCTCTTTCTAGCCACAGAATATTTAACTGAAGATATCTTGAGATGGCAAGGGAAACTGTTAGAAAAAAAAAATCACCGCCTCCACGCCACTTCAGCCACACATCACCACTGTCACACTCTGGACCTTGTGCCCACTATGCCCTGCCCTTCCATTCTGCTGTATCAATCACTCCCAGTCAAGTCTTCAGCTCCACTGGGCCCAGGTCAACTATTCCACTGACCATATACCAACTGCTATTCAATGACCAATATACCAGCTTTTTCCCTTCTCCCTTTCACTCTTTATCCAGCTAAGATTTCATGAGCCATCATTACAATATTTTGACTAACACCCTAAACACCTTTGCTCCTCTGTCATTCTGTTGCATGTATCTGGCAAATCCCAACCCTGAATGAAGCCTTCTATTGGCTTTCACCACACACTGGTGACAAAGTAGTTGAGCACTACCAGAGACAGTCAACAAAGCAGATCCGTTATCACACTGTATGTTCACGACCACTGACTTCAATGAAGTGTCCACACTGCTAGATAATCCTACTGTCTCTGGTTGGCATGCTTTCTCTCACAACTATTTATTTATTTCAAACATCTTCTACTTCTTTCAAACCTTGGACTTCTGTCCCTCCCATCTCCAAGGCAACTCACAGCAGATGACTTTGTCTAATTTGAGGGAGTTGTATTCATCCTATTCTTGCTTTCTTTCAAATATAATAGAGCATAACATCTCAGGAATGTTATGCTATTACTTATCTCTCTCTTCCCTCTCTCAACTCTATCTTTCCCATGGACATTTAGTCTATTTTATACATTGGGATTCCACTTGAAACTTCTTTACAAAAAAAGATCTGCTAGAACAGTAACCTCTTTGCCCCTAAGTATGTTAAGTCTCAAAGAAAGTCTCATAAAAGGAGTCATTGCACACATAATCAGGATAAAAACAACAACAGGTCATGAACTGGACATCACACATATAACTATAAACTAGTACTAACAATGACATCACCAGCATTTTCAGAAACAAAGCCCATAGTTTCACCAAATTCTAAATCATTGATATTTTCTTTATATGCTTTACAGTTTAAAAAATTGAGATATAATTAACATATAACATTGTGTATGTTTAAGGTGCACAAAGTGTTTGATACATTTATATATTGCAATATTACCACTGTAGCATTAGCTAACACCTCTATAGGGTCACATAACAATCATATATGCTTTACAATTAAGAGCTCTGCTAAGACTATATAGGCAAGAAAAGGAGCAGAAATTTTTAGAGTGTTATTTTAATAACCAGTAAATCTGACGGCATGATTTTGTGTTACTAGGTCTAGATGGGGGAGAGAACGGAGGAGGAAGCAACAAATGTCCCAGCCGCAGCTTTTTTTAAGGGCTAAAAATATTGCAGGATAAATACAGAACCATAAGTAATACTTAAGAAGTAAGTTTGCCAGCATAGTGATACATTCTTACAACAAATTATTCATGGAGGGAGTCTGACATTCCCACCCCCCATTATTCCCTTCATCTGCACTGAACAAGCAGTTAGAAAACAAGCTCATTCCTTTATTCCCATCAGCTCTCCTGGCAGCTGTTACATTAATTAAAGGTTCGGTCTCACAGGTCTGGGTGAGTGTGAGTGAGTGTGTGTGTGGGAGGGTGGAGGGTGGCCCGAGCTGAGAAAAATCGTGCAAGGGCATTCACCTAGGATACCCTTCAGAAAGATGCCTGCCTCTTTCCTGAGGGCGCCACCTTGTCCCTGCTGCCCACAGCTCCGTGGTGTTACAGCAGGCACTGCTACTGGGCTGCCTGCAACTCTAATGTGTTATTTAATTTTGAAACTACTATTAGGATCGCTAAAGCGTTTTGTGATGCTCCATAATATGAAGTTTATTATTAAGGTTATTACAGCTCCTGGGTCTAAAATAAAGCAAAATTATAACCACACAGACGTCAAAGGGAAACTCGGAAGCCACATGCATCTCAAACACTGCCAAGTGGGCAGGGGCTGGGCGGGGGCGCGGGCAGGGGGCTCTCATCCGGCGCCCTCCACCGGCACCACTGCTCCCGGCACCATGAACCCGGCCCCGCCCGGACCTCTCCCCCGGACGCCGCTTCCTGCGGAGGGGTGGGGGGACGTCAGCGGTCGGACCCGACTCCTCTTGGTCTCTCATCGACCATCAGCTCTCGGGTGTCTCTCACACTCCATAGGCTGCCTCGCTCCCGGCCCCAGCCTCCCCGGCGGGTTTCTAATTCCTCACAGTGCGCCTCAGTTTCCTCCCGTCTCCCACCTTGACTTTTATTTGTTTAAGTCCAGGACTAAGCTCGTTCCTCCACGGTCCCTCAAGTCGCCGGCTGTCTCCCCTCACTCTCCCTCCCCGGTCCAGGACCGCCAGCCCTGCCCAGGTCTCCTCGCCCTTCCGCCACTTAGCACTCAGCCTGGGGCGCAGCTCCCCTCCGCCCGGGGGTCCCGCTAGCGACCCGCGCGTCCCCTTCGCCATCCCCTCTGCCCCTCGGCCACCCGGCCCGGCAGCCCGGATCGCCTCTCCGCCCCCTTCTCCTCAGGCCGGCCTCCGCCTCGCACCCTCCAGCCCGGTCTTCTCCTCAGCCGGGTCTCCCTTCCCCTCCCTTCGCCCTCAGCCAGTCCTCCATCCGGCCCCGCGCGCCCGCCGCTCACCGGCGGACTCCCCGGTGTTGATCCAGTCCGGGTTGGCGATGCTGGCGATGGCGAAGATATCGGCGGCCAGAAAGAGACATCCTGAGATGATGGTCAGTTTATCCATCTCCCCGCCCCGCTCCCCCCACCCCCCGAGCCCCGGGCAGGCCGCGGCCTCACGCCTCCCGCCCCATGGGCCGCCGCCGGGGCCAGGAGACCCCGCGCCGCCGCCTCGCGCCCCCTCGGCCCCCGCGCGCCGCTCGCGCCCTCCGCGCGCCCGGGACCAGCAGCCGCGGCGCGGCCCGCACAGCCGGAACCGCCGCCCGCCCCGGAACTGCTCGGCCCGCCCGCCCCTCACCCGGAAGCGAAGCCGCGGCGCTGGCGAGGCCGGCTCCGGGTCCTGGCCGGCGACGAGTCCGTTGCGACCTCTCGGTCCTGCCCTGGCACGCGACCCGGACCCTCCGGCGCTCCCGCCTGGGGCCCCGCTCCGCCTGACTTCTCCTCGGCCGCCCGCCTCGCTGTCCTGGACAGGGCAGGAGCCGCCTGTCTTCAGCAGGAGGCGGCCCCGAGCCCGCGGAGGGAGTCGGTGACAACGCCTTGTCACCTTGTGTTACCATTGCCTCTGCCCTATCTGTCAGCCCCGGGACTGCGCCTTTTAGGAAATGGCTATGGACACCTGCTGTGCGTCAGGCACTGTAGCTGTAGGTGCTGGGGCTGCTGGAGTGGACCTGAGAGAGAAAGTTTTCGTTCTCAGGAAGCTTACCTCCTGGTGGGGAAGAAACGGAAACTGTTAAAAACTGATCTTTAAAATAAAGATAATGTTAGGTGTTGATCTATTAATTAAGTTGTGGGTCGGTCTGATGGGGGGTTTAGGGGGCGGCGATGGTACATAGGATAATCAGGGAAGGAAGGTTACACGGAGAATGCCAGGTTCATAAAAACCTGATCTATGAAGATCTGGGCAAGACTGTTCCAGACAGAGGGAAAAGGAAATGCAAAGGACATTCGGGGAGCGGGCAAGGAAGAGGTTGGCCTGTTCAAGGAACCGCAATATATCCTGTGTGGCTGGAGAGTGGTAAGAAAAGACAGAGGTGGGCAGAGACAAGATGTAGGACTTTAAGAGCCATGATAAAGAGTTTGGATTGTGTTCTAAATGCAACGGGAAGGCACCGGAGGGTTTAGAACATGAGAGTGACAAGGGCTTATTTAATCTGTAAAGAGAGTGTCGATTGTAAGTGGGGAGGGGCAAAAATGAAAGCAAGGATACCAGTTAAGAAACACAGTAGTCCAAGAGAGAGAAATGTAGCTTTAGCTAGGATGAGAGTAGTGAAGATAGGGGATGATGGGCAGATTGGCTGTTTTGTAGGCAGAGGGAAGGACTTGCTGATAAACGGGGGAAGGGTTGAAAGAAAGAGAGGACTCAGGGAATGACTCCTAAATTTTTGGCCTGAGTAATGGGGTGTTTGATGATACTGTTTATTGAGGTGGGATGTGGGGAGGGGCTTAGCTTGGATGGAGAATCAGAAAATAAACAAGACATTGGCATAATTTATTAGCAATACAGATGGCCTACCATATACAGTTTTGCTATCTAGTGGAGATTTCCTTTTCTTCCATGGCTCATGGACTAAACCACCATTAACCCTGACTTTGAGTCCAGCTCTTTCCTTCCCAGTTAGTTCCCCATGAGACGCTCATTTTCTCCATAAACGCCACCTAGGTCATCTCTAGAAAGACCTAGAAGAGTGACATCTGTCTCTATTTTTGGAATGCCTACATGTCCACAGAACTCAGCAAGTTTCAAATTCCACCAATCCAACAGCCTTGCAGAAGCGCACAGAGTTATCAGTATCACCACATAGATTGGGCAAGGAAGTTTGATTGCTAGCCTGCAGACTTTCCTGTCCAAACATTGGTCTCTTGGGGGTGGGGGGGTAGTTTTTTTTTATTATTATTAAACCATTCATTTTTCCTCTGCCACAGAAACTGATACAAGCTGATTTATATGTTCCAGGGATTTAGACATAATGCATATCACATTACTGCAGGAGGTTTCACTGTTTATTGTTGTTTAAACACTGGAGAAGTTTGGTGGAGTCATATTCTTGGCTTCTTTCTGGTGTTTCTGTTGCCAAGTAATAGAAGAAACTCCAACTATACAGTCCTGAATTCTCAAATAATGTCCACTGATGTTCACTACTGGGCAGTTGATGAGAATCCTAGGGTGAAATGTTGGAACATTTACCTATTCTAACTCCAGCTAAGTGGAACTATGACTTGATTCTTGTGTTTAAACAATACAAGTATAAATCCCTCCTTCTACCCAGGCATCCCTTCCTGGTCCCTCCAGCCTTTGCCCCTCCACGAAATGTTCTGGATCTAAGATTAAAGCATAAAAACAACCAGTACACAGTTAAAAGGATTTAAAACATTTTTTTAACCAGGTTAATAGCTGCATATCACTACAGACAATAGTCACCTATCCCATTCCTTACCAACAAGGATGTGGGGTGGGTGGCATGGGTAGGACCAAATACTCTGTTTACAGATTTCCCATTAATCCCATTAATTTGGGGCTGTTTTTAGCCCCAAGTCTCATTCTTGCTTGCCAATGTACCTAGTGTTTCAAAGTCTCAAGTCTCTCAGGACAGGACAGATCAATTCTGTTCTCCTCTATATCTCAATCTAGATTTTAATAGAGACAAACCCTAGGAGTTAGGGACAGGTGGCGTGATGGAGTAAAAAGAATACAGAACCGTATTTTAGTCCTGCCTGTGCTACTGACTTGAACTTGGGAAAGTCACGTCACCTCTCTGGGCCTCTTTCCCCTATCTGACCAACAGACTCCTAGAGTCAGGCACTCTGCTTCAGTGATAGAACTTCCCCATCCTCTCACCCCTAAGCAAACCAGCTAGGGCTTTTCTATTCAAAGAGAGGATGAGCCATGAGGCTACTTAAGGCAGAAAAGCCTTGAGGACCCGGAAGAACATAGAAGGCCCCCAGGAGGGAGCTATGCTGGCAGCCTGAAGTCATAAATAGTCATTCCGTGGTTGTTAAAGGGCCGTGAACACAGCGTGCTTTATGGTGATGGATGGTAGGCTTCAGCCCAGCAGAGGCTGAATCCAAATGGGACCTCAGGGAAAGCTGTGGAGGGGAGTGTGCAATCACTCTTCTCTTTAAGGAGGATCTTTGACCTGACAGGATGGAGAACACACTACCTCCCTGGAGGTTAAGTTTACCATCCAGGCTAAGAATGTGGTGGATGCACCACATGTGTTCACCTGGGGTTTCTGGGACTCGACAAAACAAAAGAGCTAAATCCAGAGGTTAATAGTCTGTGCCTTGAGCTCAAGTCTCATTTAGTCTCACGGATTGGGTTCTGCTGGAGCTGACTTGGAGACAAGAGATTATTGTCTACTGTGCAGGCAGTTTATTAGGGTGTGCTCTTAGGATCGACTCCTGTGGGGGAAGGGAAGGAAGCAGGATTGGACAGAGGGAGCAGTTTGACTGTGGTGCAGTCACAGGAGGCTTTGGCAGAGCCCAGGGGGAGCTCTGAAGCTGGGATGGCTGTTCTGAGTTGTTCTGAGTTGGAGTAAAGGGGCCAACCAAGCCTTTGTATCTCTGCATGGACCAGTCATTGGATGTTAGTCATGGGGCATGACCTTGGGTAAGGCGGCTCTCCAGCCAAGGACAGTTCCTTGAGAGAGCTGACAGCTGAGAGCAGTCAACCTACAACCTCGCCAAGAGCTGGGGCCTAGGTTCTCCTGTCCTGAAAGGGGACTAGGCATGACAGTGCGGCACTTGCAACAGTGCACCCATTGTGCTGCACAGATCCACTTGCTTCTTTTTCTATTCTGAAAGCAGCACCTTTAGGACCCTGGTGGACGTCTTTTCCTGTGGGAAACTTATAAGAGGAAAGTTAGTGGGACAAAGTATAGCTCTTGCTGCTGCTGCTGCTGCTGCTGCTGTAGCTCACCTTAAGGTGTAACTGACATACTCATCGTTTCCCTCCTCTCCTATCCATCCTAGATTCCTCTCACCCTCTGCTAGCACCTCTATACTTCTCAGGCTGTGGCTACTGTTTTTGTCCATTTACTGTAAAATAGGCCAAAGGAGAACTAAGAGACACCAGGTGGATCATGTGGGTGCCACATCATTCCATTTTACTACTCGTGAAAAACTGAACGATCTTAGTGCCTCCGTGTGCTGAAGGCTACGTATGCTTCTCCTCTACTGGGGATGGGGTCCTCATTATTACCTGGGCAGCAGGTCCAGCTCCAAAATCCCATCTTAGCATCTACTCTTTCCTGTTGTCCCTGGCACAAGCTGTTGCAGGTTGGGTTCTCTAGGAAATACTCTTGAGTTGCAGGACATTTATTGAGGAGTGCTCTTGGGACCCACATCTGTGGAGGGAGAGAAGGAAGCAGGATTTGGCAGAGGGAGAAGTCGGGTTGCAGTGCAGCCATAGGAGGACCTCAGCAGACCCTTTAGGGAGCTCTGAAGCTGGGATGTCCCTCTAGAGTTGTTCAAGTTGGGCTGAGGGAGCCAGGTTTTTTACCCTGCATTGATCAGTCACTGGATGCTAGCTGCCCCAGGTACGTGTGATGTTGGGCAAGGGGTTCTCTTCAGCTAGTGGCAGGGTTGGGGTGGAGGGAAAGGAATAGGTCCTTCAGTCCTGAAGGGGGAATCTGGGCAGCACAGCATCCATAACAGTTTGTATCCTTCAGCTCCACCAATCAGTGTGATCTTGGCATTCACAATAAAGAGCTTTCAGTCTGGGTTGGAGGGAAGGTGGATGGACCCTGTGTGCCAGGCACTGATATGCTCCCCTCACAGGACCTTAAATGCTGATGTGCTTTATTCCTTCAAACTCTCACCATTCTCTACTGATAGGAAAATGGAGGAAAAGGATGCATTTCATAATAGAATTAATTTCGTGTCTGGACAGAAGCCTTGCCAGACTGGAGGAGGAAACAGGCGATCTATCACAAGGCGCTACCTGCAGGAGATGCCTTGATGTTGAGAGTAACAGGGAATGGGATGACTCTTTGCATTTCCTCTGTCGCAGCCACTACAACACAAGATTTATCCAACCGGAAATCTGCCCTGGTTTATTGTCTGGGTAGAGCCACAGAAACAGCTGAATAAGCTGGGACCTCCCAGTTTACCATGGAAATCTTTGCACACTAATAGGTGCTTGATTACTATTTGCTGAAGGCATGAACACAAGAGGCTTTGCCTTTCTGTTTCATCAGAGTGGGGATGACAATAGGACCTACTACATTACATTGTTTTCTATTTCTTCTAGAATTTATTTTTGATACTTCATACTTTCCTCAAATTGTCCACTCCATCTGCTTTTTAAATCTAAGTTCCAAGAGGATAGAGCCCTTGCTTGTTTTGTCTACTGTTGTGTCCCCAGCATCAGCAAAAACCACAGAGCGGGCTTCCAGTAAATATTTGCTGTATGAGTAAACGTGTCTGGGGGAGGAAGAATTATTTTGGAAAAAAAAAAGAAGGAAGAATTAATTCCTCTCCTAATCGTGACTCATTTTTTTCAGGTCACCCTTGGCCTTTTCTTATTCAAAACATCCGTGAAAAAAGCGCAGTTCCAAAGCAGTTGGCGTGGTTGATATAACAGTATTTGAAAACACCATTATCGGGAGGGCAGCAGGGCATCTGTGCTCTTGTATGAACTAGCTATGATCTTCCTCCGTAGACCATTCACATCTTTGAGACACCCTCCTCTGGGCTTCCTCCACCGTCTCCATTTCCGTTTCCCAAGAATGGGTGAGGAACCCACTGAGCCAGGCACTGTGCTAGTCCGTAGAAGTTTTGTTTTTCTGCACCAAAATTTTCACATACTGCGTTTTCCAGGGTCCACTGGGGACCTTGTGGTGACCGCACTGCAGCGCAACGTCTGGGCGACGTTGTCGCAGCGTCCCCTGGGGGCCAGCCCGAGATCTCCTCGCCGCCCGCGGTCGGCCCGCAGTGCGCCGGCTCCCGGAGGGTTCCAAACAGTTGGGAGTTGGACTGACTCCAGCTTCGGTTCCGGGAGACCCTCCTGATCGGCCTGCCGTCCCGGGGCCATGAAGAAGGCCGTCCACAAAAGCGTTAAGGGTAACTGGGTGATGTCCTAGGGACCAAGACTTCTTCACTTTTCCTCCTCTGTAAAATGGGAAAGTCACACTCTTGGGCCTCTCACCATCATTTGTTTACCAAACTATAATTTACATACAGGAAGAGCCCCCCCCCCCCTTTTTAGTGTACAGCTTTGTGAGTTTTGATAATCATATACCCACGTTTTTTTTTTTTCATATACCCACGTTTAACCACCACCACAATCAAGGTGTGGAGGTCTCACCACCCCCAAAATTACCTTGTGACGAAGCCCCTTTGCTGCCAGTGCCTTTTGCCACCCCAGTTCCTGACACTCCTGATTGTTTTCTACAGTTTTGCCCTTTCCATGGAGAATGTCACAAAAATGGAATCATATGGTGTGGAGTCTTCTGAATCTGGCTTCTTTCACTTAACACTGCTGTCTTTTGAGACTGGGTTTCATAGTAGATTATATCATGAGCACTTTAATTTGCAAGCTGAGGTTGGAACTCAGACCCTGTCTATGATGCCAGTTCTCTGTTTGCTCAGGAGCCAGAGGCTCGAGGAGGGGATGACCTGTAATCCTGGAAAGTCTTGAAGATGGTACCTTCTTTATACTAGGTTACTTTATTTTCCAGACAGAGAGCATCTGTGGTTTGGGGGAGGGTGAGGTTGGAGATAGGCAAGGACACTTGCTTGGAGTCGAAAGGGCCATGAAACCGCCCAGCTCCCTGCAGCTGGAGATGTGGGAGCATGGGAAGCCCCTCCCGCAGGAGTGGGGAGGACTCCTGGGCCCCCCAAACACCACAGTCACATGGATTTGGCAAGGTAGCAGTTTGTCACTTCTCCTTAAGGGAAAGTGTTGTGTGTGTGAAATGCTGGAAGAGTGTGCTGAAAACAAGTTTCCCCAGAAGCTTCCTGTAGACTGAAAATGAGTCTCCTCAGAAGCTTCCTCTTGGGGGAAAAGAACTTGTTGTTTTAAATCACTCCTCCATCTTTGAAACTTTTCTTGTGAGATTTAGTTTTGTAGAAAACATACTTCAACACCTCCCTACCCATTTTTCCTGGATTTTCCTCCCAAATGCTTTTTTTCTACTGTCCATTTCCACTGACATTGCTTGGGTGACATGCTCTGGGTGAACGCAGTAACTCATTTCTCACTTCCACTCTGGACTCCACAATCCATATAAGAGCCAGAGGTTTTTGTTTGTGTGTTTCTTTGAAGGCAGACCTTAGCTTGTCCTGCTGAAATTGCTTCTAAGCTTTTCTGTGAGGTAAACCTGCCAAGCAGCCTGTCTGCTCTGCCTTTGCCCCTCCTGCCTGCCCCCTACTGGTCTCCTTTATGTTCTTTCCTGTCTCCGAATCTTGATCTAATTTGCTCTCTCCCATCCTACTTTGCTTACAGCTTTCCTGTTGGTCTTTTCGACCTCAATTCAGATTTTACCTCCTCTGTGAAGCCTTGACCTGCCTTCCTCACGGGAGATGTTAGCCTGGTGGTCACCCTCAGAGCTCTCTGAACTTTTCCTTCATAGCATGTGTCACAGTTTGTTGTTCTAAATATGTTTACATGATTCATTGATATTTGTCTCAGCCACTAGGCTAGAAGATCCATGAGGGCAAGAAACACTTACGTTTCCTAGCACACTGCCCGTATCAATAACTATTTGTTAAGTGAATGGATAATAATAACTAACATTAATTAAATATTCACAGTGTGCTAGGCACTGTGCAAAAGCCCTTTAACTATCTCCTTTAATTTTCATAACAACCCTCTGAGTGGGCATTTTTATTATCATCACTTTACTGATGAGGAAACTAAGGAAGAGAGAGGTTGAATAACTGCCCCAAGGGTCTGGCTTTCTACTGTCATGCTGATGTCTAGGTGAAGGACTAAAACACATCTCTCCTTTTTTAGAAAGACAAATCGGCCTCAAGGTCAAGCCATCTGTACACAACTTGAGCAAAACTCAGGAGACCAGACTCACTGTGGGCAGCCTGGGATTAGGCCTGATCATCATCCAGCATGGGCCCTACCTTCAGATCACCCACCTCATTAAGAAGGGGTCTGCAGCCAGGGATGGAAAACTCCAGCCAGGTGACTGTGCTTTCCCGATGCCTCCCAAACACTCCACCGCTTTCTCTCTCCCATCTGCCTTCAGGGAGACTCAGGTTTCACTGTAACAATGATAATGATGACATTGTTTGAGAGCTTTCAATGGGCAGGCCAGTTGGTATTACTTGTATAACCTTCGCTGTTGGGCATTTTTATTCATTGAATTCTTACAATAACCCTCTAGGTAGGAGCTATTATCATTGCCCTTTTACAGGTGAGGAAACTGAGGCTCAGTGAGACTGAGTTCCTTGTCGAGGTTCACCCCCATCTAGCAGGTGGGATTCATATACAGGCACAGCGTCACTCCAGCGTTTATGGCTCTCTGTGGATAAAGCTTTCTTCTTTTGTAGGCAGTATTAATCATCATTAACATTTAGAAGCATGATCTTATTTCACCTTCCTGGCAATCCCTGAGGTAGATTCTACATTAATAAAAATTTTTTTAATTTTTTAATAGACCTTTATTAGAGTATAATTGCTTCACAATACTGTGTTAGTTTCTGTTGCACAGCAGAGTGAATCAGCCGTATGCATACATATATCCCCATATCCACTTCCTCTTGAGCCTCCCTCCCATCCTCCCTTTCCCACCCCTCTAGGTCATTGCAAAGCACTGAGCCGGTCTCCCTGTGCTATGCTGCTGCTTCCCACCAGCCAACTATTTTACATTCGGTAGTGCCTATATGTCAATGCTACTCTCACTTCACCCCAGCTTTGCCCTCCCACCCCATGTCCTCAAGTCCATTTTCTATGTCTATCTCTTTATTCCTGCCCTGCAACTAGGTTCATCAGTACCTTTTTTTTTTTTTTAGATTCCATATATATGCATTAGCATATGGTATTTGTTTTTCTCTTTCTGACTTACTTCACTTTGTATGACAGACTCTAGGTCCATCCACCTCACTGCAAATAACTCAGTTTTGTTTCTTTTTATGGCTGAGTGATACTCCACCGCATCTATGTGCCACATCTTCCTTATGCATTCATCTGTCGATGGACATTTAGGCTGTTGCATGTCCTGGCTATTGTAAACAGTGCTGCAATGAACATTGTGGTACATGTCTCTTTTTGAATTATGGTTTTCTCAGGGTATATGCCCCGTACTGGGATTGCTGGGTCATATGGTAGTTCTCTTTTTAGTTTTCCAAGGAATCTCCATACTATTTTCCATAGTGGTTGTATCAATTTACATTCCCACCAACAGTGCAAGAGGGTTCCCTTTTCACCACACCCTTTCCAGCATTTATTGTTTCTAGATTTTTTGATAATGGCCATTCTGACCGGCATGAGGTGATACCTCATCATAGTTTTGATTTGCATTTCTCTAATAATTAGTGATGTTGACCATCTTTTCATGTGCCTCTTGGCCATCTGTATGTCTTCCTTGGTGAAATGTCTATTTAGGTCTTCTGCCCATTTTTTAACTGGATTGTTTGTTGTTTTGCTATTGAGCTCCATGAGCTGTTTGTATATTTTGGAGATTAATCCTTTGTCGGTTGTTTCAGTTGCAAATATTTTCTCCCATTCTGAGGGTTGTCTTCTTGCCTTGCTTATGGTTTCCTTTGCTGTGCAAAAGCTTTTAAGTTTAATTAAGTCCCATTTGTTTATTTTTGTTTTTATTTCCATTACTTTAGGAGGTGGGTCAAAAAAGATCTTGCTGTGGTTTATGTCAGAGAGTGTTTTTCCTATGTTTTCCTCTAAGAGTTTTATTGTGTCTGGTCTTACATTTAAGTCTTTAATCCATTTGGAGTTTATTTTTATGTATGGTGTTAGGTAGTGTTCTAATTTTATTCTTTTACATGTAGCTGTCTGGTTTTCCCAGCACCACTTATTTAAGAGGCTTTTCTCCATTGTATATTCTTGCCTCCTTTGTCATAAATTAGGTGCCCATATGTGCATGGGTTTATCTCTGGGCATTCTATCTTGTACCATTGATCTAGATGTCTGTTTGTGCCAGTACCATACTGTCTTGATTATTGTAGCTTTGTGGTATAGTTTGAAGTCAGGGAGCCCGAGTCCTCCAACTCTGTTTTTCTTTTTCAAGATTGCTTTGGCTGTTTGGGGTCGTTTGTGTTTCCATACGAATTGTAAAATTCCATATGAATTTTTTGTTCTAATTCTGTGAAGAATGCCATTGGTAGTTTGATAGGGATTGCATTGAATCTGTAGATTGCTTTGGGTAGTATAGTCATTTTCACAATATTGATTCGTCCAATCCAAGAACATGGTATATTCCTCCATCTGTTTATGTCATCTTTGATTTGTTTCATGATTGTCTTATACTTTTCTGAGTACAGGTCTTTTGCCTCCTTAGGTAGGTTATTCTTAGGTATTTTATTCTTTTTGTTGCAGTGGTAAATGGGAGTGTTTCCTTTAATTTCTCTTTCTGATTTTTCGTTGTTGGTGTATAGGAATGCCAGAGATTTCTGTGCATTAATTTTGTATCCTGCAACCTTACCAAATTCCTTGATTAGATTCTACATTAAACCACCTTACAGAGAAGGAATCAGATATTTAGTAACTTGTACCTTGTCACACCAAGGAGTGGGGATTTGAACCCTCTCTGTTACACTCTTTGTCAGTACTGCCCTGCTTCTCTTGGCTTTGGGTGAATGAATTTTCCATCCAATTCAAGACGTTTTCCCAGTGCCTACTCTGGGCCTGCTGCTGTGCTCAGGAGTCAGGGACGCACAACGGGATGGTAAGGTGGTGGGAAGGAAAGACCATTCAGTGGGAGCTGGCCTGAATTCAGGCCCAGGCTCTGCCACTTTCTAGTTCTGTGACCTTGGACAAAGTCCCTTAACTTTCCTGGCCTTAGTCACCTCATCTCTAAATTGGGATAATACCACCTTTGTCAGAAGTTGCTAGGATTTGATGAGATAATCTTTATGAAAGTGCTTTGAGGACTACAGTGCTATGGAAATACTGGCAGTAATTTCTCTTAGGCTGTTCTTACTTAGAGATTCTTTAGACTGGTTATCTTTTTCGTTGTTGTTGTTAACCAAAAATGATTGTGGTACAGGAGCCCCCAGTGGATTAAACCACTGGTTTGCAACTCTGGTTACCTATTAGAATCGCCTGGAGACCTTTTAAAGCAAAAATGCCTTGGCCCCATGTTCCCAGAGGTTCTGATTCAATTGGTTTGGCTTTGGGGATAGGGCAGTTCATGGTTTAAAAGCTCTTCAGGTGATTCTAATTGCAGCTAGGGTTAGAAGCAATGGATTAAAGAATTAAGTAGATCAATGATGCTATTACAAAAGTTTACCTCACCTTAAAATCCAAAGCATTTTCTCCACATAGAAAATGGTGCTGGGGAACAAACTAACAGAAAGAGAGTTCTGGACGCTCCAGACCAAAAGAACTCTAGGCCAGGTCCCATGGGCCTTTTCTGCTTGTTCTCCTTAGCTTCTCTGGGGTCAGGGGACAGATGCTGGTTGATAGCCGGAGTGCACACTCACTAGAGTGGGACAGGAGTATGCTTTCATGCACATGAAACAGGATCTCCTGGTGGGGCTACAGTTAGTGGGCTCCTGGAGGTCAGAGGCAGTCTTGAAATCACCTTTTAAATCCACAACTTACCTACAGCACTGGCACATTTATTATGTCTGTGTTTGATAAGTGAATAGCAAGTGAGTATTTGTCCTAGGCATTTTGCAAGGTGTTTCCACATCTATTATCTCATTTAATCTTTGCAACACTCCTGGAAGGTAGATAACAAAACATAGAGCCTTAGAGAGATGAAGTAATTTGTTCAATATAGAGGTAAGTGGGTGGTCAGAGCTGAGACTTGAAACCATATCTGCTTAGAAAGCCCATACCTTTGACTAGAAAAGAGATTTCAATAGAGAATAAGTCCAGGGCCCCAAATCTCTTCATGACAAGTCAGCCACTTCTCTTCAAGGTCTAGGTTTCAAAGACTCTGTAACTCAGTCCTTTTGACAATAATTATGAGATTCTGAGAGGTGATGAACCTGATGTTTTTTTGACCCCATTACCTCCCAGCCCCATTATTTCTCATTCATGTGCTTTGAATTTCTCTCTTTTTAGTGTTTAATAATAGGGCTTCATCTTGATTTCCTAATTAGTTTATTCTGGCTAAACTTTAAAATCCTTTTGGCTAGTATAGCTTTAGCAAACTCTGATATCCAGAGTCTTATTAATATAGCTTTTTCTCCCTTTTCGTGGAGAAATTAATATAGCTTTGAAGGTAAATACAAGTCATGCACTGGTCACCACCCTCACTAGGCCACATTCATTCAATAAGCCTTTCCTGAATGCCTGCTCTGTGTAGGCATCCTGCTAGGCGCTGTGGTATAATGATGAACCAGACATACATGGTCTCTAACCACACAGAGCTTATGGAATTTACAGCCTAGTTTGTAGAGATGGTAGTGGCTTGGCTGCTGCAAAGTTGATTAAATATAGGTAATCGAGACAGTTTATATAATGTGGTTCCTATAGCCCATTAAATCAGAAAGAAAATGTATAATGTTGATATACATAAATACTAAATTGGTGTTTCTTTATGAAAGGCAACGTTAATGTCTATTGCCAGAGTACTCACATTCACACAAAGATATGTCTGGTTTACAGCCAGGAGGGTCAGGGAATTAAGCTGTTTATTTTCTGCTCTCATGATAAAAGTCACCCTTTAACAACATAATTAAGCAGAATGACAAGCCATAAACACTCCTTTTAAGATTAGGCAAGTAAGCTCATCCAGTGAGGTTTTCTTCCTCCCCCCACCATTTTAATTAACCTCCACAGGGTGAACAGTTTTAGATCACACAATCTGCAGGTTGCCGGGAGAAGCCCTATTTCATTCTGAAGTTAGCCCCAGCTATTTTTAAGGACCAAAGCAGAAGGTTTTCTTCACCCTTCTAAGTATTCATTTTCTTTAATACTGTGAACTTTTGTTGCTGATAGGATCTAGCACTATGGAAATTTGTCCTTGGCATTCCTTGGAGGCTTCCTTTGGGATCAGCATAATTCCCAATTATAGCACAGTGGGGAGCAGTAGCAGAGCATGTACTTCATCTTGACTCTTTTCTCCTCTGAGGTTAGGCTTCAGCTGTCTTTGAGGTTGATTGAGGGGTCTCTAGCTTCCCATGCACAGAGAGGTGAACATGTCCTTTGGGACTCATTGGGGTCACTTTATCCGATGTTAGCTATAAGGTATCCATGACCATTTGGCAGGATGTTGGCAAGAGCTGATGACTAAGATCTTACCCCATGTGAGTCTGTCTGTCCTTAAAAAGCAGTTTCCCTGTATTCCTTCCTCTCTTGCTGAATGCCCTTGTAGTAGTCAGAGGTCTTCAATGCAAGCAATAGAAAAGTTCTGTTAAGGCATTGGATTTAGAACACTGAGTCTGACAGAATTGCCAGAAAGCCTGGAGAACCAGGTTTGGAAAATGGTGAGAGAACAAAGGGCCATGGAAACTGGGTGCTCCTGTCACCTCTCTGCATCTCCCGCTCCAGGTTCAGTGACCCAGGGAGACTGACAAATAACTGGACCTAGTTTACATGTTCATGCCCTAGCTGCTGCGTACAAGTGAATAACTGGTCTTTTTAACATCCAGTTTGGAGGTCCAGGAGCTTGCTGTCAAGATGTGGTTCTCTTCCTATCTGCTGGGGGCTCAGGAGCTCCATGGTTGGCCATCACCCTCCCCTGTCTGTTCAGCACTGTGCTATGGTAGGGGACCTAGCTGTCAAATCCCTTTGAGCTGACATACTCTCTGTATACATAGCTTAAACTTAATTAAAGCATGCTAATTGTCCAGTGTTTCATGTAGAATTACTTGCTCAACGAATACTATGTAAGGGCAAACATTAAACTGAAAGGCTTGATGTTTAATATGGTCTGCTTACTGTGAAGGGCATTGGAAATGGCCAGGCAGGTATAATAGAAAGGTCATTTATTCACTTAGTGTTAAGTGGTTTTTTCTTTAATAGTAATAGCCATTTATTTTACTTGAAACACATTTTTAGAATCCTAAAGGATGATTCAGATTATAAATGGTTTTTAGCCTCTGTCACACCAAGGACTTTAGAAATGTTGTAAAAACGTGCTACAATATCTACCATCACACTATTAAGAAACATCTTGCATGTATTCTTCATTATTCAGAGGATACTTATGTCACTAAGAGGGTCATTTTTATTAAATAAAGGCTGAAGCCTGGCTTTGGTTCAAAATGAACCAACAATATGAACCCATAAAATGAAATACCTCACCCAAAAAAAAAAAAAAAAGAAAAACATCGCACAATAAAGCCAGAAATGGTATGATCCTTTTAAACCATTATCTTAATTTTACCAATTTTTTTTCCTTTTTCAGGTGATGTTTTGATTACTGTTGGCTATGCCAATGTGTTAGGATATACTCTTCGAGAATTTTTAAAGCTTTTGCAACATATCACCATAGGAACAGTGCTACAAATCAAGGTTTACCGAGATTTTATTGACATACCCCAAGAATGGCAAGAAATATATGATTTAATCCCTGAGACCAAATTCCCAATTACACAGTAAGTAGTTAAGTTTAGGAAATCTTTGTTATACTACAGAATTCCCAGGGTCTATGAAGTAGAGTCTTAGTTTAATGTGAGAACTATCAGTTGGACCATGTAGGAGGGATTGATGACACTGCCACAATTTAGTGGGTTTCTAAGTCCTTTTGCAGAGTACAATCTGTAGGACCTAATATGAGGCAGAATGATAAAGGCAAGAGCCTTGGACATGGAGTTTAAAAAAAGACCAAACTATCCAATGGCAACTCCACCTCCAAACTTACATGCGTGACTCCGCCTTTTCCAAAGTTAGCCCTTAAACATGTGCTGTGAATCCCATTTCCTCGTTTGTCTCCGGCATATTCAACTTCTCTCTCTGGATCCTTCCCAATAACATTTAAGCCCTTTTAAAACCTCTACCATCTTAGCAAACCCCACCTAATTCCACTCTCCTCTCCTTTCCCTTCCAGCCACTGCCCTGTCCCTTGACTCCAAACCCATTGAAAGAGCTGTACTAGACTTTGCCATTTCCTTAGGAGACACCATTTCCCCCCTCAGCGCAGGCCTTGGCTGAGTCCTTTTTCCCAGGGTCACCTACAACCTTCATGCTGCTGATTTCAGTGGACTCTTCTCAGTCTTTATTTTGCTTGGCTTCTGAGCAGCATTAGACACTGTACACTCAACTCTGGTTGAAACATCATTTTCCCCAGACTTCTGGGATATCATACTCCCATGATTTTCCTATTTCCTCTAGTCACTTCCTCTTGATCTCCTTTTACCCAACCTCGGAGTTCCTCAAGGTTTAATCTTTGGCTTTCTTCTCTCAATCTCCTAAGCAAACTCCTTGATTTCTCTAAAAATAGAACTACCATATGACCCAGCAATCCCACTACTGGGCATATACCCTGAGAAAACCATAATTCAAAACGAGACATGTACCACAATGTTCACTGCAGCATGGAAGCAACCTAAGTGTCCATCGACAGATGAATGGATAGAGAAGATGTGGCACATGTATACAACGGAGTATTACTCAGCCATAAAAAGAAACGAAATTGAGTTATTTGTAGTGAGGTGGCTGGACCTAGAGACTGTCATACAGAGTGAATAAGTCAGAAAGAGAAAAACAAATACTGTATGCTAACACATATATGGAATCTAAAAAAAAAAAAAAGGTTCTGAAGAACCTAGGGGCAGGACAGGAATAAAGATGCAGATGTAGAGAATGGACTTGAGGACACGGGGAGGGGGAAGGGTAAGCTGGAATGAAGTAAGAGAGTGGCATGGACATATATACACTACCAAATGTAAAACAGATAGCTAGTGGGAAGCAGCCGCATGGCATAGGGAGATCAGCTCGGTGCTTTGTGACCACCTAGAAGGGTGGGATAGGGAGGGTGGGAGGGAGATGGAAGACGGAGGAGATCTGGGGATATATGTATATGTATAGCTGATTCACTTTGTTATAAAGCAGAAACTAACACAACATTGTAAAGCAATTATACTCCAATAAAGATGTTAAAAAAGAACTTGATTTCAGTGGTTTCTATTAGTATCTATAAATTAATAATTTTCAAATTGTATTATCTCCAAACTTGTATAAACATCCACTTGATATCTGCATTTGTATGTATCATAAACCCCTCAAACTCATTATGCCTAAAATCAAAAGCCAGCTTGCCACTGTCCTAGTGGAAGAACACTCACATAGTCAAACAAGTCAGAAATTTATGGGTTGTGCTTGATTTCTCCATCTCCCTTTTCTTTAAGTGACAAATTCAGTGCTCTGATGCAAGAGTGGTCCTTATTAATTCTGACCAGATTACTGACCACTAGTTGCTACAGCTGTGCACCTTTGCTTATTGGGATAGGCTCAAAGAAATATGGCTAGGGGCTTTACTAAGACTAAAAAATGGCCCATATTCCATAGACATTACTTTAGAGTCCAACTTGTGGCCCTAGGAACTGATATGGCCAGCAGATGTGCTTTGCTTGTCTTCCTCAGTGTTTTAAACACTGTAGAGAGAAAGGAGGATACGTAGGGGGGGCTTTTCCAGGGGGCAGTAATAAGCTATTTCTTGACCTAGGCAGTAGCTACCAAGGTATTTATAATTTTCTTCATTCAACTTTTTTGCTTTTTTTTGTGTATTTCAAATTTTTTTTTTTTTTTTTGTGGTACGCGGGCCTCTCACTGCCGTGGCCTCTCCCGTTGTGGAGCACAGGCTCCGGACGCGCAGGCTCAGCGGCCATGGCTCACGGGCCCAGCCGCTCCGCGGCATGTGGGATCTTCCCGGACTGGGGCATGAACCCGTGTCCCCTGCATCAGCAGGTGGACTCTCAACCACTGCGCCACCAGGGAGGCCCTCAAAAAAATTTTTAATGAAAAAATATTTGAATTGCTAAATTTACAAATCTAAGATTTCATGCAAAGAGTCTTTATCTCTGGTTTCTCCTGAAAAAACTAGAAGATGGGCTTGCATTCCCACATGGTGACAGTGGACTAGAGCTGGGCAGTTGTCCCCTTCAGATGAGGTACAGATTGGGGAAAAAATTCCCAATAACTAAGCCAATCCTGATTTGATTAAAAATCATTAATGATAATAGTGATAACTGCTTACTATGTGGTGGGCACTGCTTTACAAGCATTATACCATTTAATCCTCATGCCAATTCTTTTTATTTATCCTCGTTTTACAGATAAGAAAACTGAAGGCAATAGAGTGTATAATTTGCCAGAGGCCACAGGGCTAAGTGGTATATGTCTGTCTCCAGAGCAGCAATGTCCAATAAGAACTTTCTGTGATAGTGGAAATGTTCTGTATCTGCGTTATCCCATGTGGTAGCCACTAGCCACAGGTGTCTACTAACCCCTGAAATGCGAAGATTTGTAACTGAGGAATTTTAAATTTTATTCAAGTTTAACCAGTTTAAATTTAGCAGCCACACGTAGCTGGTGGACCTTGTATTGGGGAGTTCAGCTCCCGAACTTGAGCTCTTAACCATTTGCTTATAGAACAACTACATTCTAAGCTGAGTTTGAGATTCAGAATATTAAAAATCTAAGGACGGCAGTTTGACCATTCAAAAGCAAACACAGAACAGCACAACTTAAGTATGAGGCTAAAATCCACAAACTTAGGAACAATATCAATCATGTTCTGAATCCCTTTCTTAATTAAGCAAAGTGCTTGCAGCTAAGGCATTTTAGCATCTTACGTGGAAGAGGGCGGGGAAGGGGCAGAAGTGGAAGGAAAAGGCTTATTTGGTATGACTTCCTTCAGGAGCAAACAGCACTGTGTGCACAACGGAGAGAATACTCCATATGCTGCTCTGGGCAGGCCTAGTCGTATAAAAACTGTTTCCAGCTAACCCTGACCTCTGCTGGCTTGTGGCGTCACTATCTAATGCAGTTCAATAAGAACCTGGCTCTGCCGCCTGTCCTTGATGGTTATCTAATACAGTTACAAAGGATGTCCTTTGCACTCTGAAGGCAAACTGTTCTAGTCCTGAGATCTGAATCTCCTTGCACAGCACTAAATCAAGGATTAAAAGAAAATAGTACAATTAAGACTAGTGGCCCTTTGTAAAACTGACTCCACACCAACTGTCATTTCCAGAAGAGAGAAACTTTAGGAAAAGCTTCAAAAGCTTAGGAGCAAATAAAACAGGCAGGCCTCCAAGGATGTTAGTGAAAACACCAGTAAGTCTGATAGCTTGGAGGGACTGGGGTAGGGAAGAAATCTATTTCCTATTAGCAGCACAGAAAGTAACAGAGAAGGTAACCGAGGTTCATAATTACAAAGGTCTGGTTTTGGATCTGCTGGCAAATCCAGCACCAGAATGAGAGGTAGCAGGTAACAGACAGCATTTGTTCAGGAAAATAATAGCAGGTGCACGTGCTGCCATTAGAAAAGTTCATTAGAAAAGTTTGCTGTTGGCAAATTACAAAAAAAAAAGTCTTTACAAGTTTTTGGATGGCAACAGCGAGATGGAATAGTGAATGATGAGACACCTGGATAGAAGGGTATTCTACAGATCCACATATGTAAACCCAGATGAGAAGCAAAGAATGATGCTCAGGGGACGAAAGAAAAAGACTCAGATTAGCATGCTGAAGGTCTTTGAGGGCCATTATTTCTGGACGTCCCCTTGGAAATCAGTAATATTCTGTTATTGCCGACCCCATGTGACCCATGAAAACTGAGTTCTGTGGAGGAGATGGCCACATTGACCTGTCATTCTGTGTGAAGTGAAATTAACCCACCGTTAAGGCCTGCTAATATTCTGGTCAATAGTCTGGCTTAAGTCTGTGCAAAGCTTTTTAAAGTAATGTGAAATAATTTAGGGCAGAATTTGATTTCCATTTAGGAATGGAAACAAATTTAAAGGTAATTTTTTTTTTTGGCCGCATCTCGTGCCTTGTGGGATCTTAGTTCCCCTACCAGGGATTGAACCTGTGTCCTCGGCAGTGAAAGCTCAAGCCCTAAGCACTGGACTGCCAGGGAATTCCCTAAAGGTAATTTTAAAAAGAGAAAATTTTCAATAACACAGAAAGGTAGTGTTAAAGCTAAATTGTATTCTTTCTTTTACGAACCAAAGCAGGTTGTAAGACAATCTCTTAGGTGATAATGAATGTTCAGACATTAAGAATCCATTTCATTCACTATTCTTCTCATTTCAGCACAACAAAGAAAACTGAGGAGGCAAAAGATGACTCTTTCACAAGCAGTGATGACAATGAAGATGCAGTTTTAGATAAAAGACTTAAGTACTATAAATATCCACGGTCCACTGGGCATTACCCTGCAAGGAGACCGATGTCTATCTCCAGAGAATGGCATGGATATAAAAAGAAGAACTGTACTTTTAGTGTAGGAAAAGACAGTAACTGTGACGTGATGATTCACAGAGACCACAAGAAAGAAGTGAGGGCCCCTTCTCCATACTGGACAATGGTGAAGCAAGACGACGAAAGCTCCTCCTCCTCCTCGGCCTCCTCTACCTCAGATGCATTTTGGCTCGAAGACTATGCCCATGCTGAAAAGGGCAAGAGTGAACCTGTATCAAAAGTTGGTTAGGAGGCGACTTCCCTGGCCCCTTTCTCTCGGACCAATGAACCTCGCCCGGGAGCGTTCCCAAATAAAGCTTGCTTAAGTTCAAAAAAAAAAAAAAAAAAGTTGGTTAGGCAGCAGTTTGCAAATCTGTGACCACAGGAGCATTTGTCTTGAAAACACCCATTTTTTGTGCACTGCCATGTATACATTTGCTATACTTACAGGAATATGTACAGACTTAACATTTCTCTTTCACGAGTGTGTTGTAAAGCCTTTAGAGACCTTCTTCAGTGTGATATCCGAAGATTTCCTTGGGGTTTCACAGGCCTCACAATTATTCAGATCCTTAGGACCCTCCTTTCTGAGAAGAATGTCTCATCATTTAGAAAATGCAGCAGAGGAACCCAATATCAGAATGTGTAAACACAGTAGAGAATTTTACTCTTCAAGTATCACATTTTACTTTAGTTTCTCGTTTGTAAACTTCAAGTGCCCTACTTAAAAGAAATGAGATTTTTGCCTAGTTGTTCACACTAGTTTTTTTCCCCCTTTTCAGCCCCACTTTTACCTTTTTTTAAAAAATATTTATTTATTTGGCTGCACCGGGTCTTAGTTGTGGCATGTGGGATCTTTCATTGTGGCGTGCAGGCTCAGTAGTTGCGGCACAAGGGCTCTCTAGTTGTGGCACATGGGCCCTAGAGCGCTCGGGCTTAGTTGCCGCACAGCATGTGGGATCTTAGTTCCCCGACCAGGGATCCAACCCGTGTCCCCTGCACTGGAAGGTGGATTCTTAACCACTGGACCACCAGGGAAGTCCCCCTACTGTTACTTTGAATGTTGGGTTGATAGTTAATTACTTGAAAGAGATAGGATAGAAACAGATGAGGGAGAAGGCGAGGAAAAAAACCCACAAAATTCTGCCACAGTGAAGATAAAATGAAGCAGTGCGAATACAGGATATGACTGGCAGGGAATTTATATTTTTCACAAATAACTCTTTCGCAAAAAAGGCAAAAAAGGGGGTAAAACCCAGACCATTTAATTATTCTTACCCAAGAAGACAGACTTTTAACTGTGTTTATCTTAAAAAGCCACCAATAATAATCTGGAAATAGTTACTCTGATAGCCACTTAGCCTTAATTTTTAATAGTTTCTCATGCTTCTGTACTTATTATATTCCTGTTCTCCTTTAAAGCATCTAAAACAAAAACTCAGCATGTATCAAATACTTGTTGATTAACTGATTAGGAAAAACGCAAGAAAAACATTTAAACAGAAGTTTTATTGACTTTTAGGTCAGTTGGGAACAATTACCTGCATTTATGCTTTTTGATATTTCATCTCACTGGAAAAAAAGATAAATGTTACATTAAAGACTTTTCACTTTCACATACTTGCTGCTCTTAGTTGAGAAAATGTTCAGCTCTTTCCTGCAATATGTGTTTCAGTACTACAACTCATCAACGAAAGGTGTATGCCCCAAATTTCCACTTGCTGCCATTGACTTCTGGCCAGAAACAAACTTCTTTGCAGCCTTTAAGTAAACAAACAAAATAAGACAGAAAGTTAATAGAAATAAGCAAGTAGATAAACTTGTTCCTTTGAGTATTTCATCCTACGTGTGACTGAGCAAGTGTGGTGCTCTAAATAGGAGCGTAGCTGTTAAAGAGGGAAAAGGAAAACCCTCTGACGTTGCAAAACAGGGCAGAGTCTCCTTGAGCAGAGCTGTACTTCCCTGCTTTGGTATTGCAATGGCAAATAGTCTGAGTCAATAAAAATAAACTGACTGTTAACTTAAAAGTTACACTTTATATCCTAGTATTCCTTATGCCGCTACTTTGAGTCCAAAGGCTGGTTGTTTAGGTTAAGTGCAATACCACGAGGAGCAGTCCCACATTATCTCAGGCCAGCTTTTTTAATAGACAGTGTTGCAGGCAGCTGGGTTGGACTCACATGATAGTATGGTATATAAGATGAGCACAGCCATTTGGAAGAGTATGTGATGATGAACTTATGGTTCAAGTGAAATCAAGTCAGGGCTGCTATCTTAAAATAGCCTGCTTCTTTTTTCTATCCCCAAGGGGAGACCCCTTGGTGAGAAGATGGTTAAGACCTCGACCATGGAAGGGGAGTTGGCATTTTTAATACAGAAAGGACTGATTTTGGGTTCATTCTGTAGTTCATGTACTTGTTAGACATAGCAGGGAATACAAAGAGGTATAAGACATAGTCCTTGCCCTCAAAACAACTCAATTTTATAGGAAACAATATATGTGGAAAAAAAAAATAGAGCAGGGGCAGGAGAAGGTCTTACGTTGAGAAGACTAAAGAAAATCTTGAGATGGTAGATTGCGAAAGATTGGCAGGATAGAGTTTATTTCTTAGGAGTGAGGAGGAAAATACCAAACTTGACAATTAGGTTGAATCGTATGAAACTGCCAATATTTGACTCTTCTTGACCTTTAAGAATTTAAAATGGTTTAACCTAATGGTAATTTAGTTGCATGAGGAAGATACATCACCCTGAGTTGACAAGGAAGCTATCTGCAGATATGGGGATGAGCCCTTCTGCCTCCACACCAGGTACATAAGCACCAAACACCACGAGAACAGCATATACAACCCAAGGAAGGTTACGCATTCCTTCTGAAACTGGATCATTAAGGACAAGTTATTTGATGTTAAATAAATTTTCATTTGCTTACATTTATGACATCAGCGTCAGCTACCGAGTCAATCTGCTGAAGGACTGTGGATGGCGGCACATATGAACCAGCAGCTAGAGCCTGGGACCCAACTTCATCCAGGAAACCCTCAGAAGACTCCACTGACATTAGGTACCCAGCTTTCAGCTTGTTCCTGTCCAATAAAAGGTGTGCAACTAAGGCAGATGCCAGTTTTACAGAGCAAGGCAAAGTATGTTCTCACACCTTAAACATGTTTGGGTAAATATACAAACTAACTAACAGCTTTGAAATCTTACAGTGCTAAAGGTCTCCATTCTATTTCTTCAATTCACCAACTATTTTAGATACATTTTTGGTGATGGTTTTAGGTATCTCTATTAAAGAACATCCCTATGTGGGCTCTCCTCACTGTCCCTTTAGCAGAATGCTGTGTGCTGATAATATAACTTCCCTTAACCCCACCCCTAGTCCATTTGTGTGCTGGGATTTGTCTCACTGAGGGTAGGGAAAGTGGGGAAGGACAGTATAGGTCTTATAAGTCCCTGTAGCTTAAATATGGGCACAAAAACATCAATTTGAAATAAAACAAAATCCAATTCATACTTATCCCAGGAAGAAATTATGTTCAATAAGGCACTTGAGTTATTTAACTCAAACTAATCTCCTTGGCACTCTGTAGCAAGACTTCCATTTAAACATAATTACAATTTAATGTAGCAATTTTACCACACTGTCCACTTAATTGAAAAAAGATTTTACCTGCAATAAACTTTACCAAGTGATTATTAGTTTGTCCCTTCAGCAATGACACCTCACCTTCTCTTTTTCACTATAGGAGGAGTAAGAACCTTACAAAAAAAGTATCAACTCCATCAAAATGGCAGAAAATAAATATATCTTGACATTAACAACCAAAATTCCATTTTCTAAATGTTGCTGTACCTGATAAGAACTGTGCCACACTTATTAAGAAAATACATTTTCTTAAATAAATTAGATTTGAAACAGATTTCTCCTAAGCTTATCCATTGTTTCAATTTATTATAAGGTTTGTTTCTGATGCAATCATGCAGAGCTGCATCCTATCGATCCTTGGTTCCATGTATACAATATTTAATAAATTGTGTTGTACTTATTTGAGAGATGCACTTCTTAGTGTGTTCAGTATAACAAAAGTAATAATACTAATGAGAACAGAAATGGTAAAAGACTGTTCCCTCCTGGGTTGTAATTCACCCTGTCATATTTCCTTTGTGGGCAATACTAAATGATCACAGAGGCCTCCGGAGTTTTAGGATTCACATTCTGAATTGTCCTAAATGGATGGAGTCAAATTTAAATGTTTTAAACTCCTGTATGAAAATGCAAGCTGATTTCCAACTCTGTCCAAAGTCTGTCTCTTTTAGAGAAACTCCCAGAGCTACTGAGTTAAGAGGAGTTGTTAGCACTTTCAATGTGGGAATTTAAAAATCACCAAATAGGAGACAGATATTGCAATCTTTTAATCAGATACATTTTTTGGTCTATCAAATCAGTAAAGAGGAAAAAGTTGCCAATGGTTATGGTAGAACAGGCACTCTCATATATACTGACAATGTGCTTATCAACTGGTAAAACCTTTCAACATTGTGACTCCAAAATATAAAAATAAAAATATTACATAAACACAAACGTATATTTTAATACACAGCCTTTCATTATAATGTTTATAACTCTTGGCCCAGTTGCGAATCTATACCAAGAAAGTAATATGAAATACAAAAATGTTTTAAAACCCAAAGATATCCTTTATAGTTTATAATTTCAAACTGCCAACTTGTTGAAAATGTCCAATAAGTATATTTTGACACACCAATTAAAACTGTTTATGACAAATTTTTAGTAATAAAAATAAATGGAATAAATGCAAACAGCATTATAATGTTAAAAAAAGAGAAGAATCATTGGTAGGGAATGAAAAATAATTTTTGTCTTTGTAATTTTCAATTTCTACAATAAACACTAATAAGTATTATTTATTAACAAGTATATATACAATATTAACAATTATGTTTAAAAATGGTCAAGAAAATAATCAAAATGTTAACAATTATATCTCTAGGGGGTAGGAGTATATTTCCCTTTCCTTTTAAATACTTTTCTGTGCCTTTCAATGCTTTTTGTGTATTTATTACAATAGTGTTGTAACTAGAAAAAATACAACTTTCAAATAATTGAAACATGAAACATTAATATTGAAACTTACTTGGCAACTTGGACATCTGTATTAGAAAGGTTTCCTTGAGCAACTGTTTTTACTTGGTTATAGGCAGCCTTGATAACCTAGGATAGACAAGTAAAAGCTGGTCATCTTTGATCAGTGCCAAAGTCTGCTGCAGGGGCTTCTCTGGTGGCACAGTGGTTGAGAGTCCACCTGCCGATGCAGGGGACACGGGTTCGTGCCCCGGTCCGGGAAGATCCCACATGCCGCGGAGCGGCTGGGCCCGTGAGCCGTGGCCGCTGAGCCTGCGTGTCCAGAGCCTGTGCTCCGCAGCGGGAGGGGCCACAACAGTGAGAGGCCTGCGTACCGCAAAAAAACAAAACAAAACAAACAAAGAAACAAACAAAAAACAAAGTCTGCTGCTGCAGCATTCAAATGCTCCTCTACTGAGGCAAAAACAAAAGATGGAAGGTTAGTTCCAGAGAAACAGTATAGTGTCCATTTGGAATTCTTAATTCACTACGTGCTGCTTACTCTTCCAATGTTCCATAAAGCAGCTGTTTGTACAATATCCAAGTGGCCAAGTTTCTTAACAAACGTTAAGTGGCAGAGGGCAGAGGACGGCAGTAGGGTTTAGGAAAAGAAAACTCAGGGATTTATAATTGCCTACAAAGAATAAGCACCTCAAAATTTTCCCAAGACTCTCAAAGTATCATGTAATTAATCTGCTATCTCTTACTATTCACTAAGAAAAAAGTAGTAATCCATACATAGCCAATCTGAAAAGCCTGTCCATACCTGGAGTGCTAGAGTCATGAAGGAATCAACTTCTAGTGATGTGGGTGGGTACTTGGTAAATATATGTTGAATAAATAAATTAATAATAAACCTGGCCCATGATTTTCTCCCTCCCAACCCTGGCACCATTCTGGGTCTGCTACTTACTGTTCTTTCTAATCACCTAAACTCTAGGACCTTCATTTCCCCTCCAGGTGAGCTACCCATTTCCATAGCCATACCCCAGACATGCACATAACCTAGATCTGACCTACCTCTGAAATCCTCAATTCCAAGACCTCTGGCCTAAGTCTTTTATCACACTATCCTTATCTTCCATTTTATCAACATCTCTAGGTCCTTGATTTGCCCACTTTAAACCTATCAGGTCCCCCTGGCTTCACTTCTTTAGCCTAAATCCATGAATCATCTCTTCAATCACTCTTGCCAGTGCTTCCAACTTCCTGCCATCTTTTCATACTTCTGACCTGCCTACTTTGCAAGATTCCAGCCTGGGATCAACCCTACTGCCTGCCTCCTCCATTTCTGCATTAGGCTAGACGTCTGGCTGTACTATGCATTTGTGGTCACTTATCTCATGGAGACATCTGTACTGCTGTTATGCTCATTCTGTGTGCATCTAGCCACTCATCTGTCCCAAACCTCATTAGTTTCTTTAAACTCTCCTCCTCTCTCTTATTCTCAAAACATGACTTAGCCTCCTACCTTATCAGGGATGTACTTCCTCATCTTCCCGACATCCTCTTCTCCCATCAGCCTTTGTGTCCAAGGCTAAAATGTCCGATTGTACTTTGGATCCTGCTTGCTCTTGCTTTTTCAGACTTGATCCATCTATAATTTATCTCCTATATTCGCTCCAATTTTCTTTCCTTTCAGTGTGAATGTCTCTTCCTACTTAATCTCTCAGTGGAAACTCTCCTAAAACTACCACCCACCTCAAGTCTAAGCTCCACCTGCCTGCACCAACTTTGTATTTCTTTCTTCCCATTCATTCCTTAATATTATAAATTTTAGTTCACTTCCAATACTCTGATAAAAACTGATAGTATCACCAATATTATCCTAGTTTGCTAAAACTACCAGACCTGTCTGTGGTAACTAAACGGATGTTAATCCAGAGTATATCGAAACAGTGTTAACCATTCTCTCTTTCCTGGCCTCCAAACGTGCCAGTTTCCCTTCTTTTTCTTTCTGTTTCTTTTTGGCCATTTTCCTTAGCTCGACCTTCAGTTTTCTTCTCCTCCAACCTTTCACGTGTAACCCTGACTTCAACACACTCTTTATAATGATGACTCCCAGTATACATCTTGGCCTTGACCTCAACTGAGTTCTTCATTTAGATATCCCAGAGACAACTCAATGCCACATGCCCACACAGAACGAAAATACCAAGGAAACATTTCCTCCCTCTTTTCTGGAAGCATCAGTATATGCGTTTTTCATTTCTAACTTTCCTCCACAGCAGATAACACTTTAATGATAATACACTACACAGAACTCTGATAAATCATGGCATTCAAACATTCCATGTTCTTACTAAAAATATGTTAATGGGGGAAAAAATCTTGTGAGAATTGATGAGTTTGCAACTTACATCTCCAGCAGCTGCAGCCTGTGAGATAGTGTAAATCCCAAAGAGTCCAGAATCTGAGTAACTGGCATTAAAAGCGGAAACCTGAAAATATAATGAAACTTTACTGTATGTCATTCTACCAGGTAAAACAGGGCACAATTTCCCTAAGGCTGTCTAGACAAAAACGTATACCTTCACAGTATAAGCAAAGACATGGATTAATATTTCACTTAAATGGTTCTATTAAGGACTGAAGTGTTCTATATACAGGTTATCTCTTTCACAACTGTAATGTTTTAGCTTTTCTCATTTAACTCTTTCTAAAATGACGGCTCACTTTCCTTGATATTTTCTAACCTTTTGATGATTAAAAGTTAAGGCAAACATTAACTTGTGAACATTACTACTGTAGATTCAGTACAGCTGAGTGGTATAAATCATGGGCTTTGGCATTAGATAAACCTGCTTTCTTCCCTCTGCTGTTGGTGGTGACTTCCTTTTCACCAATTCGCTTTCTCCTATAGAGAAAGCGAATTTTTTCTCCTATAGACTAAAATTAAAGGGTTAGGAAAAAAATTTCTGCTTAGTATCTATTATTCAGATGTCCAAGGGAGCAAGAAGTTTAGCCTCTGGAAGACGGGTATTTCTGTCTGTAGTCTGAGTAGAGTGTTAAGTTCCTTAAGGTGGACATGACACCCTAGTAAAGTGCTTTTCAGTGTTTATGTGGACCGTTTACGTAAGGATCACTTGAGTTGTTATTAAAAATGTAGACTTTCAGGTTCCTACAACAGATCTACTCACTCAGATCACTAAAGATGCAGTCTGGGATTCCGAATTTTAAACTAGTGTTCCAGATGAAGTTTGAAAACCATTGGTTTGGCCCATACGAAGCATACAAAGATATGCACTTCAATCACCTGCAGTTTAATTACAATTCTGAGACTAACTAGTCATCCTCCAAATTTCTGGCCAAATTCTGAAGTAGGAATTTATATTAATTTTTTTTTTGGTGGATTTATCTTTTAAATTTATTTATTTATTTATTTATGGCTGCAATGGGTCTTCATTGCTGCACGCGGGTTTCCTCTAGTTGCGGAGAGCGGGGGCTGCTCTTCGTTGCGGTGCCTGGGCTTCTAATTGCGGTGGCTTCTCTTGTCGTGGAGCATGGGCTCTAGGTGCACGGGCTTCAGTAGTTGTGGTGTGCAGGCTCAGTAGTTGTGGTGCATGGGCCTAGTTGCTCCGCAGCATGTGGGATTTTCCCGGACCAGGGCTTGAACCCATGTCCCCTGCATTGGCAGGCGGATTGTTAACCACTGCGCCACCAGGGAATTCCCAGGAATTTCTATTATATTATGTCACTGGATTAGATTAAACTCCAACTACCCAAAGCATCATTAACATTCAATGGTGAAGAGTAAAGCATGAAGAAAAGAAAACAGAGTAGACCATGAACCAGGAGAAAGAAAATCTGGAGGATATCTAATTAAGGACTAGGACTAATTTAAGATAATGGTTTTTGGGAATTCCCTGGTGGTCCAGTGGGTAAGACTCTGAGCTGCAGGGAGCCTGGGTTCGATCCCTGGTCGGGAAACTAGATCCCATGTGCATGCCGCAACTAAGAAGCCCACACGCTGCAACTAAGAAGCCCACACGCTGCAACTAAACATGCCGCAATGAAGATCCCACGTGCCACAACTAAGACCCAGTGCAGCCAAAATAAATAAACTTAAAAAAAAAAATAAGATAATGGTTTTCAAACTGTGCTCCAGGGAACTCTAAGGTTCTGTACAGAAGATTCCAAGGGTTTCACTGTCAAGTAAGCCTTCTAAACTTCTTTAAAAGCAAGAACTTTTGTGTTGGGCATTGCAATTGGGGAATGGCACTGATGAAAAAGGCTCCTCTGCTAAAAAAAAAAAAAGTCTGACACTACCACTAAAGTATTAAACAGAGGAATAAAAAGAGAAGATGACTGATTTTAATTTTCACCATTAAGTGTCAAATGGCCAAAGACTCAGAGGCATAAACCTACCTGTGCCATGTACTATTGCTGAAATTATGAACGATACTTAATCCTACAATTTAGTACATTTGTTACTTTTTAAAGATATAATTGAAGGTCACATGGGGCATTACATTGGGCAAACTACCGTCACTCATCAAATATTTTGCCGGTTGACATTTTACATTCTCGATTTGAGTATCATTATTTTGAAAGCTTTAGCACTTTCCTCACTGTCATAAAAAGGTGTCTTCTAAGGCAACATAACTTTTGGTTATGGTTAAATGTCATTTTTTTCTTTTAACTTAATCACAAGCTGGAGGAGCAGGTCTGTAAGTAATTTCTTGCTGTTTATCTTGTACACTTGGTTGGAAAACATGAAGGGCAGTGAAATTCAGGAAGTAGCCACAAGAATAGAAGGGGACAGAAGAAATCAGAAAAAATGACTAATTAGAATCTAGGGGAATGTTTAATATCTAAAACTTTATTCTAAAGGGAACTGAAGTGTGAATTTCTGACTTTTTAAGCATTCAATTCTTCCTTTTATATTAGAATAACAGCAAGTTTTTGATAGACCCACTAAGGTACTAAAATTAAGCCTGGCTGTCTCTTCAATTTTACAAAGATTTTCTTTGTGTTCATCTTAATTTTGTTTTTTTTTTGGCCACACCACGTGGCATGTGGGATCTTAGTTCCCTGGCCAGGGATAGAACCCGTGCCACCTGCAGTGGAAGCGCGCTGAGTCTTAACCACTGGACCACCAGAGAAGTCCCTCATCTTAAATTTTAAAAGCAGATTAACATTAAGAGCAAGTTATCAGGACTACATCGTAAACACTGATCCTGTGAAAACAAAAGGAAAGATATCGACTGTTCAGACTCACATCAAATGGCTGGTGAATTCCCTTGGCAACAGCTTGGTATAGAGAGCTGGTGGCATTGCTGCCCCTCTTAACATGTGGTCCAGCACCGAGGACATGCTGGAGAACACTAAACGCATTTGCTTCTGCACTTCCTGCAGCAGCACTTTCTGCTACAAGAGCAGCATGGACGAGACTGTCTCCATTCTGTTCTCGAATTTCACCTGGGGCCAGGTAAGGCAAGAGTGAAGAAAGTGGCTTTTGGTTTTATTCTTCAGTATTCTTTACAACACAGTATTAACCCATTAAGATTAAGCTTTTCCCTAGCCTGGTGCTCTCCTTGCTATCCTGCCCTCCCCCCAACACATACACAAACATGTTTAATACATAACATTCAAGCAATCTAATTCTTTCTTTCCACATTGATACTATTTGGTAGTAAATAATCAGGCCTATTATACTCCAATATGCTACTGGGGGGAGAGGCGGCACCCTGGTAAATTAACCTTAATGGAACAAAACGCTTACCTCCACGGTACTTGGTCTTTGCACCAGATAAACCAAGCCCACCCCTCATGTTGAGAAACTGTTCAGCAACTTGCTTTAGAACAGGATGACTCACACCTATTTCAAAAGAAATAAAAACAAACTAGAACCAGAATTTCTAGAACACAATTGTAAAACACTATTTTAAAAATACATCATTATACAATTCAAATATTACAGAAATAAACAGTAAAGAAAATAACAGCCTCCCATAATGCCACTCTTCCAGACATATGCATTTACAGCTTTACTATATATTCATCTAGAACTTTTTCTATGCAAATATTATCCTTTTTATTTTTAAAATGGTGTCATTCTATTGATATTGTTTCTAACTTGTCTTTTGTAATTTACATCTAAGTGAATGGACTACACCAAACATTTAATGGTTATAAAGAATTTTATTATACGGATATACCATCATTTATTTAATCAATCTCTTCTTGAGGGACATTAGTATGCTTCTAATAGTTGGCTATTAAAACAATATGGCAATGTGCATCAAAAGACATTTTCAAAAGAGTGAAAAGATAATCCACAAAATGGGAAAAAATCTGGTAAGGATTAGTATCCAGAATATATAATGAACTCTTATAACTCAACAATTAAAAAAAACAAACAACCCAATTAAAAAATGGGCAAGGGACTTGAATAAGCATTTCTCCAAATAAGATATATAGATGGCCAAAAAGCACAAAAAAATATGTTCAATGTTATCAATCACTACGGAAATGCATACCAAAACCACAATGAGACACTACTTCACATCCATTAGGATGGCCATAATCAAAGACAGATAATAAGTGTTGATAAGGATGTGGAGAAATTGGAACCCTTGTGCACTGCTGATGGAATGTAAAATGGTTCAACTGCTTTGGAAAACAGTCTGGCAGTTCTTCAAATGGATAAACGGAGAGATACCCTATCCTGGCAATTCTACTCCTAGGTATACACCCAAAACAATGAAAAAGATGTTTTGTTAAAAAACTTATATATGAATGTTTATATTCATAAAAGCCAAAACATTCAGGAACAACCCAAATGTCCAGCTAATGAATGAATAACAAAATGTGGTAATGAAATATATTTTTCAGCCAGAAAAGGGAATGGAACATTGGTACATGTTACAATATGGATGGACTTTGAAAACATTATGCTAAGTGACTAAGTGAAAGAAGCCAGTTACAAAGACTATTATTGTATAATTCCCTTTATATGAAATGTCCAGAATAGTCAGCTCTATACAGACAGAAAGGAGATTAATGGTTGCCAGAGGCAAGGAGGAGGTGGAACGAGGAGTGACTGCTAATGAGTATGGGGTTTCTTTTGGGGATGGTGAAAATGTTCTGGAATTAGATAGTGGCAATAGTTGCACAACTCTGTGAGTATACTAAAAACCACAAACTGTACACTTTAAAAGGGTAAATTTTATGGCATGTGAATTATACCTCAATTAAGCTGTTATTTATAAAACAAATGAATAAAAACCCAAATTGCAAATAATATTCTCACGCGACTATTTTGTAAACTTGACCAAATGTTTTGGCAGGGTAAATTCTTAAAAGTAAATGCTGGGCCTAAGAGTATAAACAATTACAATTTTAATATATTAAAATAGACCTCCAGGGACTTCCCTGGTAGCACAGTGGTTAAGAATCCACCTGCTGGGCTTCCCTGGTGGCGCAGCAGTTGAGAGTCCGCCTGCCGATGCAGCGGATGTGGGTTCGTGTCCCGGTCCGGGAAGATCCCACATGCCGCGGAGTGGCTGGGACCATGAGCCATGGCCATTGAGCCTGCGTGTCCGGAGCCTGTGCTCGGCAACGGGAGAGGCCACAACAGTGAGAGGCCCGAGTACCGCAAAAACAAACAAACAAAAAGAATCCACCTGCTGATGCAGGAGACACGGGTTCAATCCCTGGTCCGGGAAGATCCCACATGACGCAGGGCAACAACTACTAAGCCCGTGCGCCACAAAAGAGCCTGTGCTGTAGAGGCCGTGAGCCACAACTACTGAGGCCACGTGCTTCAACTACTGAAGCCCGCACGCCTAGAGCCTGTGCTACGCAATGAGAGAAGCCACCGCAATGAGAAGCCCGCGCACCACAATGAAGAGTAGCTCCCACTCGCCACAACTAGAGAAAGCCCGTGTGCAGCAACAAAGACCCAATGCAGCCAAAAAAAAAAAAAAAAAAAAAAAAAAAAGTCCTCCAAAAATGTACCATTTTGGGGCTTCCCTGGTGGCGCAGTGGTTGCGAGTCCGCCTGCCGATGCAGGGGACACGGGTTCATGCCCCGGTCTGGGAGGATCCCACATGCCGCGGAGCAGCTGGGCCCGTGAGACATGGCCACTGAGCCTGCGCGTCCGGAGCCTGTGCTCCGCAACGGGAGAGGCCACAACAGTGAGAGGCCCGCATACCGCAAAAAAAAAAAGTACCATTTTACACTCCCACCAATAATTTTTGAGAGTGCCTATTTCTCCATACCATGGTTAATACTGGGCAGTGTCAATCTTTTAATTTTTGTCAATTTCACAGATAAAAAAACTTTTAGTTATCTTTTACAATAATTGGCCACACACACACACACACACACACACACTTTCCCCACGAATTGGTTCATGCCCTTTGTCTATTTTTCTACTAAATTGTACTTAAAACAAAGCAAAACAAAAACAAAAGCTCTTTGTAAAAGCTCTTTGCTTAGAGAAATCTGCCCTTTGTCATAGGTTTTGCAAATACTGTAATGAATTTGAAAGCCAGTGCTTTAAAAAGTTAAATGCTGGATTCTGCTTAAAAATAAAAAAGACTATTTTTGTTTTTTTAGAGTTGTGGAGGATTTATTTATATGCTATAAAACTGTGTTGGGGAAGTTGTATCTTTTTAAATTTTTATTGACATATAATTTATTTACAATGTTGTGTTAATTTCCGCTGTAAAGTGACTCAGTTATACATATATATATTCTTTTTCATTATGGTTTATCACAGGATATTGAATATAGTTCTCTGTGCTATACAGTGGGACCTTGTTGTTTATCATTCTACATATAATAGTTTGCACCCACTAATCCCAAACTCCCAATCCTTCCCTCCCCCAGCCCCCTCCCCCTTGGCAACCACAAGTCTGTTCTCTGCGTGAGTCTGTTTCTATTTCATAGATAAGTTCATTTGTGTCATATTTTAGATTCTATGTATAAGTGATATATGGTATTTGTCTTTCTCTTTCTGACTTACTTCGCTTAGTATGATAATCTCTATGTCCATCCATGTTGCTGCAAATGGCATTATTGCATTCTTTTTAATGGCTGAGTAATATTCTATTGTATATATGTACCACACCTTCTTTATCCATTCATCTGTCAATGGACATTTAGGTTGTTTCCATGAAAGACTAGCTATTAAAATCCTATCACATACTGACTTTCTTTTTTTTTTTTTCTTTTTCTTTTGCGGTACGCAGGCCTCTCACTGTTGTGGCCTCTCCCATTGCGGAGCACAGGCTCTGGACGCGCAGGTTCAGCGGCCATGGCTCACGGGCCCAGCTGCTCCGCGGCATGTGGGATCTTCCCGGACCGGGGCACGAACCTGCATCCCTTGTATCGGCAGGCGGACTCTCAACCACTGCGCCACCAGGGAAGCCCCACATACTGACTTTCTGACATAAACAGAGGATAAGTTCTGAAATTTTGTGTTCACATAATTATAGCTTAAAGAACTACTCTTTTTTTTAATGACTCACATTGAGACAGTGAAAAAATACTTTTATTCATAACTATAAGTGCAACATTTAACAGTAGCACACCTTAGAGTTTCTCTTTTTTCAATTAACCACTTTCTAGAATGCGACAGAACAACATAATGGAGAATTGTATAATCAGAATTTAAGAAAATACCCAAGTGAGTATATTATAAATTGAGGCTGGTTACCTATATAGTGACAGAATTACAATGTACTGGAAAGGTGTCCCATCCCCTGCCACACCAAATTATAAAGGAAAAGTCAGCAGCCTCAGTGAATTTTCTGACTATCTACCACTTTCTCTGGGAGCCAAGAACCATGGAACTGTAAATTATCTAAATATCGCTCTATATATAACTATAAAAGATGTATATATACATAGTTACGTATGATAGTACCTGATTTTTCAGAGTTTCAAGGATAATTCTACCTCCTCATTGAATAAGTCAGTCACATGTTTCACTATCTGCCAAGTCATACTTCTTTTTTTTAACTGAAGATTTACAATGTTGTGTTAGTTTCTGGTATACAGCAAAGTGATTCAGTTATAAATATTCTTTTCCATTATGGTTTATTACAGGATATTGAATATAGTTTCCTGTACAATAGGATCTTGTTGTTTATCCATTCTATATATAACAGTTTATATCTGCTATTCCCAAACTTCCAATCCAACCCTCCCCTGTCGCCCTCCCCGTTGGCAACCAAAAGTCTGTTTTCTATGTCTGTGACTTAAAAAACTACTCTTAAAAGAAGCAAACTGACATGCAGGCAATTCCCAACTTACCAAGTCCAATCAAAGCCATTCTTGCACTTGTAAAATGATTCTGTACATAGTCATGTAACTGAGGAAGTAAAAACATTTATTAGGTTATATTGGTATAAATATAAAAAGCTATAAAAACGTGAAACCGCAGTTCAGCAGAAGATAAATACTCAGGCTTAAAAGCTGCTATAATGAACTATAAAGGACTACTTAGTACTGAATGAAACTGAGCTTTCAAAAACCATTGCTTAAAAAGAACTAGAACTTAATGTGGTGATGGTTATGTAACTCAGTGAATATAATAAAAACCACTGAATTGTGCATTTTAAATGCGTGAACTGTATGGTATGTGAATTACATCTCAATGAAGCTGTTAATGGAAAAAATCAGAATTAAAAATTAGAGCACACATTGGCTTGAACTTGAAGATATGGGACTAAGTATGATTTTTATTATAATGTGATTTAAGTAGTACATCAGGTTTCTTTTGTCTTTATACAGGTAGTAATAAAGCACTGTTATTAACATTCTATAGTAGGGCTAATAGAGTTATATCACTATACCCCTATTGTGCATCTTTGAAGGTTTTTTTGCTCTGAGGTTACTGTCTATACCAGGGTTTCCAACCTGGATGATTACAGAATTATATGGGGAGCTTAACAAACAAAAACAATGTCTCCCCACCCCATCCTATTCCTGTGCCCACTGTATAGACTGATATAGTAGATTCAATGTGAGATCTTGGAATCTTTATTTAAAACAAACCACCCACCCATCTAATCAACCACCAGGTGATCTGAGGATCAGCGAGATTTGACAATCACTGGTTTATACTATCACTTTAGACCTAATATTCAAAAGTAGGGTTAAAACATGCATTCTAAACAGGCACACTATTGCTCCCACGGGAGTGAAATTTAGGTCTTTGGGGTAAGAAAAAAACCTTATTCCTTTATATATAAACTACAAATATACATACAGTACATAAACAGATATACAGTATATCCATGGCATTAAGTAAGAAGTAAGTCAGAAAAAGAAAAACAAATACCGTATGCTAACACATATATACGGAATCTAAGAAAAAAAAAAAAAGGTCATGAAGAACCTAGGGATAAGACGGGAATAAAGACACAGACCTACTAGAGAATGGACTTGAAGATATGGGGAGGGGGAAGGGTAAGCTGGGACAAATTGAGAGAGTGGCATGGACATATATACACTACCAAACGTAAAATAGATAGCTAGTGGGAAGCAGCCGTATAGCACAGGGAGATCAGCTCGGTGCTTTGTGACCACCTAGAGGGGTGGGATAGGGAGGGTGGGAGGGAGGGAGACGAAAGAGGGGAGAGATATGGAAACATATGTATATGTATAACTGGTTCACTTTGTTATGAAGCAGAAACTAACACACAATTGTAAAGCAATTATACTCCAATAAAGATGTTAAAAAAAAAATTCATGAGGGGTGGGTATTGGTTGAAAAGGCTCCTTGGCTAATGTTGAGAACTGTGAAGCTAAGGTAATAAAACTAAACTTTTATTCAATTTATCAGAATTTGTGCCCTAAAATGAATGGTGTCTCCATCTATGGAGCCACCTTGGAAAGTCATATTCTTTTTTTTTAATGTTGATGTTTTTCTATTGAATGCTGCCTTTGCTCAAATTATTCTAGCAACCATTTCTTTAGAATTTTCTTTAGCCTAGGGATACATTTAAAAAATGCTAATAACTTTGAGATAACCATGGTTAACATCTTGGTATTTGTCTATGATGCAAACACCTTATTTTTTTAAAAATGGGACCCCTTGGTACATCCTATTCATAAATTACCTTTCCTTTACTTGAAAATAAGCTATGAAAACTTCATTATCAATTAATATTTTTGAATGGTTGAATAGTATTCCATTCTACAGATATTTAATATATTATTTAACTAGTTCTCTAATGTTGGATATTTGATTTGTTTCTTCTAATTTTTCACAATTACAAACAATGCCACAATAGACATCCTTGTAGGTAAATGTTTTGTTATGTGCATCCTTTTAGCTACCTCAATAATATATCTTCAATAATATATCTTCACAAGAGTGAATTTGATTTCTGAAAAACTTCAAAAACTTACTAGAGGCCAGTCTTATGAAAAATGTTGGCTGTTCCAAGTTGGATGATATCAGTTATAATTTTGTTTAACAGTACCATATGAATGGTAGGCATTAAATTGATAACTGGATAGTTTTCTTAACCAGGAGATAAGTCAAAAGAGGAAAGGGATACAAAATTCAGTTTTCTGTAGTGGATAACCAGAAATGAGAATAAAAGCCTAATTTCTGAGTCATATATACTTTGAAAGTGTTGATAATTCCCAGTTTTTCTCTTAATGTCTCTTGGTAAAAAGTTTTTTTGGGGGTGGGTGAGGGGTAGGAGTGGAAATTAAGATTGTATACACATACCTACACTTGCAAATTTAATGCTCAATGTTTCACACTTTGGAAACAAAGTTCTATGATATATACATGGCTGTGACATACGACAAATGTGCACTGCCAGCAAAGTGGGGCAGGTGTGCTGGAGAAGGTAAATGAGCTGGTGAGCAGGCTGATGACAGAATGGGAGGCAAGAAAGTGGGGTTCATTTCTACCTATGTATTCAGAGTGGTTAAAGGAAGACTTTTAGTCACAAGATTATGGTATTTAAACACCTACATACTGTTTAAAAGATAGATATACATAGACAAGGGTCTAGAAGAAAAATACACCTAGGTGCTAACAATGAGTGACTTTAGGTGTGTGAGATATCTTTTGTCCCCCTTTATTTTCTGAAATTTCTGTAAGGAACATGTCCATTTTGTAATAAAAACTTCTTTAGTTGAAAGATACACAAAAATTGTTCAGATGGAATTTTAGTTAAAAAGCAAGCTGCTGTATAGGAAATTCCCTGGCTGTCCAATGGTTAGAACTCTGCTCTTCCACTGCAGGGGGCACCAGTTCAGTCACTGGTAGGGGAACTAGGACCCCACAAGCTGCATGGCGTGGACAAAAAAAAAAAAAAAAAAAAAGCAAGCTGATGGAAAAAAAGCAAGCTAGAAAATTTCTTAAATTAGAAGATACGGGCTTCCCTGGTGGTGCAGTGGTTGAGAGTCCGCCTGCCAATGCAGGGGACATGGGTTCATGCCCCGGTCCCACATGCTGCGGAGCAGCTGGGCCCGTGAGCCATGGCTGCTGGGCCTGCGCTCCGCAACGGGAGGGGCCACAGCAGTGAGAGGCCCGCGTACCAGGAAAAAATGATGATACAAAAAACTAGCAAACGAAACTGAAGTGGTAGATGAACATTCAATTTAATGTGAAAATAAGCACATTTTAAAATGTAATGTGTTGGAGCCTGAACCAAGATGGCAGAGTAGAAGGACGTGCTCTCACTCCCTCTTGTGAGAACACCAGAATCACAACTAGCTGCTGGACAAGCATCGACAGGAAGACACTGGAACTCACCAAAAAATATACCCCACATCCAAAGACAAAGGAGAAGCCACAATGAGATGGTAGGAGGGGTGCAATCACAGCAAAATCTAATCCCACAACTGCTGGGTGGGTTACTCACAGACTGGAGAACACTTATATCACAGAAGTCCACCCACTGGAGTAAAGGTTCTGAGCCCCACGTCAGGCTTCCCAAACTAGAGGTCCGGCAACGGGAGGAGGAATTCCTAGAGAATCAGACTTTGAAACCTAGTGGGATTTGATTGCAGGACTTCAACAAGACTGGGGGAAACAGAGACTCCACTATTGGAGGGCATACACAAAGTAGTGTGTGCATTGGGACCCAGGGGAAGGAGCAGTGACACCAGGGGAGACTGAACCAGACCTGCATGCTAGTGTTGGAGGGTCTCCTGCAGAGGTGGGGTGTAGCTGTGGCTCACAGTGAGGACAAGGACACTGGCAGCAGAAGTTCTGGGAAGTACACCTTGGCGTGAGCCCTCTCAGAGTCTGCCACTAGCCCCACCAAAGAGCCCAGGTAGGCTCCAGTGTTGGGTTCCCTCAGGCCAAGCAACCAACAGGGAGGGAACCCAGCCCCACGCATCAGCAGTCAAGTGGATTAAAGTTTTACTGAGCTCTGCCCACCAGAGCAACAGTCAGCTCTACCCACCACCAGTTCCTCCCATCAGGAAACCTGCACAAGCCTCTTAGATAGCCTCATCCACCAGAGGGCAGACAGCAGAAGCAAGAAGAACTACAATCCTGCAACCTGTGGAACAAAAACCACATTCACAGAAAGACAAAATGAAAAGGCAGAGGGCTATGTACCAGATGAAGGAACAAGATAAAACCCAAGAAAAACAACTAAATGAAGTGCAGATAGGCAATCTTCCAGAAAAAGAATTCAGAATATGATAGTGAAGATGATCCAGGACCTCGGAAAAAGAATGGAGGCAAAGATCGAGAAGATATGAGAAATGTTTAACAAAGACCTAGAAGACTTAAAGAACAAACAGAGATGAACAATACAATAACTGAAAAGAAAAATACACTAGAAGGAAACAATAGCAGAATAACTGAGGCAGAAGAACGGATAAGTGGCCTGGAAGACAGAATGGTGGAATTCACTGCTGCGGAACAGAATAAAGAAAAAAGAATGAAAAGAAATGAAGACAGCCTAAGAGACCTCTGGGACAACATTAAACGCAACAACATTCGCATTATAGGGGTCCCAGAAGGAGAAGAGAGAGAGAAAGGACCAGAGAAAATATTTGCAGAGATTATAGTCAAAAACTTCCCTAACATGGGATAGGAAATAGCCACCCAAGTCCAGGAAGTGCAGAGAGTACCATACAGGATAAACCCTGGAGAAACACACTGAGACACATAGTAATCAAGTTGGCAAAAATTAAAGACAAATTATTGAAAGCAGCAAGGGAAAAATGACAAATAACATACAAGGGAACTCCCATAAGGTTAACAGCTGATTTCTCAGCAGAAACTCTACAAGCCAGAAGGGAGTGCCATGATATACTTAAAGTGATGAAAGGGAAGAACCTACAACCAAGATGACTATACCCGGCAAGGATCTCATTCAGATTTGATGAAGGAATCAAAAGCTTTACAGACAAGCAAAAGCTAAGAGAATTCAGCACCACCAAACCAGCTCTACAACAAATGCTAAAGGAACTTCTCTAAGTGGGAAACACAAGAGAAGAAAAGGACCTACAAAAACAAACCCAAAACATTTAAGAAAATGGTCATAGGAACATACATATTGATAATTACTTTAAATGTGAATGGATTAAATGCTCCAAGCAAAAGACACAGGCTTGCAGAATGGATACAAAAACAAGACCCATATATATGCTGTCTACAAGAGACCCACTTCAGACCTAGGGACACATACAGACTGAAAGTGTGGGGATAGAAAAAGATATTTCATGCAAATGGAAATCAAAAGAAAGCTGGAGTAGCAATACTCGTATCAGATAAAATAGACTTTAAAATAAAGAATGTTACAAGACACAAGGAAGGACACTACATAATGATAAAGGGATCAATCCAAGAAGAAGATAAAACAATTATAAATATATATGCACCCAACATAGGAGCACCTCAATACATAAGGCAACTGCTAACAGCTGTAAAAGGAAATCGACAGTGACACAATAATAGTGTAGGACTTTAACAACTCACTTAAACCAATGGACAGATCATCCAAAATGAAAATAAATAAGGAAACAGAAGCTTTAAATGACACAGTAGACCAGATAGATTTAATTGATATTTATAGAACATTCCAACAAAAAACAGCAGATTACACTTTCTTCTCAAGTGCACACGGAACACTCTCCAGGATAGATCACATCTTGGGTCACAAATCAAGCTTCAGTAAATTTAAGAAAATTGAAATCATATCAAGCATCTTTTCTGACCACAATGCTATGAGTTTAGAAATGAATTACAGGGGAAAAAAATGTAAAAAACAGAAACACATGGAGGTTAAACACTACGTTACTAAATAACCAAGAGATCAATGAAGAAATCAAAGAGGAAATCAAAAAATACCTAGAGACAAATGACAATGAAAACATGACAATCCAAAACCTATGGGATGCAGCAAAAGCAGTTCTAAGAGGGAAGTTTATACCTATACAAGCCTATCTCAAGAAACAAGAAAAATCTCAAATAAACAATCTAACCTTACACCTAAAAGAACTAGAGAAAGAAGAACAAACAAAATCCAAAGTTAGCAGAAGGAAAGAAATCATAAAGACCAGAGCAGAAATAAATGAAATAGAAACAAAGAAAACAATAGCAAAGATCAATAAGATTAAAAGCTGGTTCTTTGAGAAGATAAACAAAATTGATAAACCATTAGCCAGACTCATCGAGAAAAAGAGGGCGAGGACTCAAATCAATAAAATTAGAAATGAAAAAGGAGAAGTTACAACAGACACCACAGAAACACAAAGCATCCTAACAGACTACTACAACCAACTCTATGCCATTAAAATGGACAACCTGGAAGAAATGGGCAAATTCTTAGAAAGGTATAACCTTCCAACACTGAACTAGGAAGAAACAGAAAATATGAACAAACCAATCACAAGTAATGAAATTGAAACTGTGATTAAAAATCTTCCAACAAACAGAAGTCCAAGACCAGATGGCTTCACAGGTGAATTCTATCAAACATTTAGAGAAGAGCTAACACCCATCCTTCTCAAACTCTTCCAAAAAATTGCAGAGGAAGGAACACTCCCAAACTCATTCTATGAGGCCACCATCACCCTGATACCAAAACCAGGCAAAGACACTACAAAAAAAGAAAATTACAGACCAATATCACTGATGAATATAGATGCAAAAATCCTCAACAAAATACTAGCAAACAGAATCCAACAACACATTAAAAGGATCATACATCATGATCAAGTGGGATTTGTCCCAGGGATGCAAGGATTCTTCAATATACGCAAATCAATCAATGTGATACACCATGTTAACAAACTGAATAATAAAAACCACGTATCATCTCAATAGATGCAGTAAAAGCTTTTGACTAAATTCAACACCCAGTTATGATAAAAACTCTCCAGAAAGTGGGCATAGAGGGAACCTAACTCAACATAATAAAGGCCATATACAACAAACCCACAGCAAACATCATTCTCAATGGTGAAAAACTGAAAGCATTTCCTCTAAGATCGGGAACAAGACAAGGATGTCCACTCTCGCCACTATTATTCAACAGTTTTGGAAGTCCTAGCCATGGCAATCAGAGAAGAAAAAGAAATAAAAGGAATACAAATTGGTAAAGAAGAAGTACAACTGTCACTTTTTGTAGATGATATGATACTATACATAGAGAATCCTGAAGATGTCACCAAAAAACTGCAAGAGCTAATGAATGAATTTAGTAAAGTCGCAGGATACAAAATTAATGCACAGAAATCTCTTGCAGTCCTATACACTGATGATGAAAAATCTGAAAGAGAAATTAAGGAAACACTCCCATTCACCATTGCAACAAAAAGAATAAAATACCTAGGAATAAACCTACCTAAGGAGGTGAAAGACCTATACTCAGAAAACTATAAAACACTGATGAAAGAAATCAAAGATAACACAAACAGATGGAGAGATATACTATGTTTTCGGATTGGAAGAATCAACACTGTGAAAATGACAATACTACCCAAAGCAATCTACAGATTCAATGCAATCCCTATCAAATTACCAATGGCATTTTTTTTTTTTTTTTTTTTTGCGGTACGCGGGTCTCTCACTGCTGTGGCCTCTCCTGTTGCAGAGCACAGGCTCCGGACACACAGGCTCAGTGGCCATGGCTCACGGGCCCAGCCGCTCGGCGGCATGTGGGATCTTCCTGAACCAGGGCACGAACCCGTTTCCCCTGCATCGGCAGGCGGACTCTCAACCACTGCACCACCAGGGAAGCCCACCAATGGCATTTTTTACAGCACTAGAACAAAAAATCTTAAATTTGAATGGAGACACAAAAGACCCTGAATAGCAAAGGCAATCTTGAGGGAAAAAAACGGAGCTGGAGGAATCAGACTCCCTGACTTCAGACTATACTACAAAGCTACAGCAATCAAGACAATATGGTCCTGACAAAAAACAGAAATATAGATCAATGGAACAGGATAGAAAGCCCAGAGATAAACCCACACACCTATGGTCAACTAATCTATGACAAAGGAGGCAAGGATATATAATGGAGAAAAGACAGTCTCTTCAATAAGTGGTCCTGGGAAAACTGGACAGCTACATGTAAAAGAATGAAATTAGAACACTCCCTAACACCATACACAAAAAGAAACTCAAAATATATTAGAGACCTAATGTAAGACCGGACACTAAAAAACTCTTAGGGGAAAACATACGCAGAACACTCTTTGACATAAATTACAGCAAGATTTTTTTTGATCCACCTCCTAGAGTAATGGAAATAAAAACAAAAATAAACAAATGGGACCGAATGAAACTTAAAAGCTCTTGCACAGCAAAGGAAACCATAAACAAGACGAAAAGACAACCGTCAGAATGGGAGAAAATATTTGCAAACGAATCAGCGGACAAAGGATTAATCTCCAAAATATACAAACAGCTCATGCAGCTCAATATTAAAAAAACAAACAACAACCCAATCCAAAAATGGGCAGAAGACCTAAATAGACATTTCTCCAAAGACATGTAGATGGCCAAGAAGCACATGAAAAGATGCTCAACATCACTAATTATTAGAGAAATGCAAATCAAAACTACAATGAGGTTATCACCTCACACCAGTTAGAATGGTCATCATCAGAAAATCTACAAACAACAAATGCTGGAGAGGGTGTGGAGAAAACGGAACCCTCTTGCACTGTTGGTGGGAATGTAAACTGATACAGCCACTATGGAGAACAGTATGAAGGTTCCTTAAAAAACTAAAAACAGAATTACCATATGATCCAGCAATCCCACTACTGGGCATATACCCAGATAAGACCACAATTCTAAAAGAAACATGCACCCCAATGTTCACTGCAGCACTATTTACAATAGCCAGGTCATGGAAGCAACCTAAATGCCCATCGACAGAAGAATGGACAAAGAAGTTGTGGTACATATATACAATGGAATATTACTCAGCCATAAAAAGGAACGAAATTGGGTCATTTGTTGAGATGCGGATGGATCTAGAGACCGTCATACAGAGTGCAGTAAGTCAGAAAGAGAAAAACAAATATCACATATTAATGCATATATGTGTAACCTAGAAAAATGGTACAGATGAACCGGTTTGCAGGGCAGAAATTGAGACACAGATGTAGAGAACAAACGTATGGACACCAAGGGGGGAAGCCACGGTGGGGGTGGTGGTGGTGGTGAGCTGAATTGGGCGATTGTGATTGACATGTATACACTGATGTGTATAAAACTGATGACTAATAAGAACCTGCTGTATAAAAAAATAAATAAAATTAAATTAAAAAAAATGTAATGTGTTTTATCAGTACCTCATCTGGTGTCACTTTTCCAATCCTATAATCAGGACAATATAAGGAATTAGCCAAGGCATTTCGGTAAGCTGCAGCATGCAAATTTTCAATGACGTCTGTAAAATAAGTAAAGAAGCAGTTACAGAAGTGTGATTTAAATAAAGACAACACGACGTTTAGAGCCTAGAAAGCAACTAAACTACACAACTTTGGTCATCAAATTCAAGTATTAAGAGGACTGAAAATATAATTTCATTTAACCTCTAACAACTGTTAAAATTCTGCCACTCGAATGTGCTGAGAAAAATAAGAGTTTCTATGATAGCAGCTTCTAAATGTCAGAGTCCACCTAAACTCTTCTCTAACTTTAATCGACCTGGTATCATCTGGAAACCATATATGGATTTTAGATTCAGAAGTCTGAATCTAATTACAGTTCTGCCACTGATTTGCCATGTGACCTTGATTAAGTCATCTAATCTGAATTTTGCTTACTTCTAGGTTCCCTCTCGAGGTAACAAGGGAGTCGTCAGGGTAAGAGGAGATATGAAAGTATCAGTGTTAGGTCATATTACTAGCTTACAGGGGTCAAATGCTACTGCCAAATTGTACACCTCCCTGGCACTATTCCTACTTTCCTGGTTCAGTGCCTTTGCTTGAGGTATGTCTCTTTTATTTGCTTATTATTTGGGTGTTCCTCCACGCCAGGCACTGTGCTGGAAACACAGAGAGCAGTAAGACACATGTGTGCCCTCAAAATGTTGAGGGGGAAAAACTGTAAAATAAAGTATTACGGGTGTGATGTTAGTAGTATATCAAAAGTGCAGCGGGGGCACTAGGGAAGGGCAGTGGGAATTGGAAAGGAGTAATAAAAGTAAAATCTGGGATGAGTCTTACAGAATGAGTAGGTGTTTCCCAGGTGAATGATCTGGGAACAGCATTTGAGGCAGAGGACACAGACAAAAGCATAAAGTATGACAACAGTCTGATTCAAAGGGGAATTGCAGCTAGGAGAGCAAGAAACAAGGGAGGGAGGCAGGGGACAGATCATTAGAGTTACCATATATGCTAAGTTAAAGAGCTTGCCTTTAAAGGATTTTCACTGGATTTTCATGTCAGAAGGATCACTGTAATGGCAATGTAAAATGTACATTGCCATTGGTGGAAGATGTACACCTGGGGGCAGAGACACAAGCCAGGAGACTACAATAACTGTCCAGGCAGAAAGGATAAGGGCTGGAGCCTCACTGCTACCAGTGGGGAAGAAAGCTACTCTGGACACTGAAATCATCTTTTGTACAATTTTACCATTCTATCTATTTCTTTGGTAGAGGTGTGGAGTAACAAAGTTATCTCCGTGAAATAATATGAGCTAACAGGAACCAAGCACTCATTATATTCCAGACACTTGACAGGAGACCCTCTCTTGACAGGCCTGCATCTGAGAAGTCCATCCCATTCTAAGCCCCTGCAGCTGGTCACCTGCTTACACCTCAGTGGTCTACCTGCACACTTCCGCTCCTACCAGAAGCGCTATGACTTCTGAGAATCAGTGGTGCTTTTTTTTAAAGATTTGTTTTGCCAGATGTGCTTGTCAAGATTAGATAACTAAACGTTATATAAACACAAATATGAATATAAAAAAGTTTTTTTTTTTTTAAATTAAGTTGATTACTTTGGAAAGACACAATAAAAGTGAGTTGGCTAAACAATAATAGCAGCAGCAACAATAAACTGCTGCCAGATTTAGTGTAAGCAAAACAACCACTGAAAAAACACCAGGGGTGGGGTGGGGTGGGCAGTAGGGTGGATGGGTGGGGAGATGGGGGGAGGGGGGCGACACAGGCAAAAGGCTAGGATTCTATAGTCAATTTACTTGCTATCAAAGATGAAAAATAACAATACAAATGTTTAGAAATGAACAATATGTTTTAAAAAGTGGACAAATTTTTGGAGAGGGTATTTTCAAACCCAAGGAGAAAAAGAATTTCGATAGCAATTTTATTCTTCTACAAATTGATCTTCTCAAAAACCCAGTATCTTAGAAACAACGGAATATAATCTAAAAGTGTACTTACGAGCCTGTGGATTCTGAAAAGCCACAGCTTTGTCAATCCTTAGCTGAGACTGAAGGGCAGCTACCTCCCAGCGATGAAATTCTGGTGCTGCGGTGACATTGAGCAGGAACTCCATTAGAATATCACTACAGAAGACATGAAGATAAGGGTTACCAGTCAAAAATTTAAAACCAACATCCATTCTACATAACTGTATTGCTCTCATTATTAAACTTTAGGCAGTTTGTGAATAATAATCTGAAACCAACATCAGAGGTCATAATGCCACATTAAAAAAAAGACAACTGAGCAACTTAGTATTTCTTTAAAAGCAGATGTTCTAAACACACAAAGGTACTTACACATCATCCCGCAGGCATTCCACAGTATAAGCCATGTTTTCCCTTGTTGAAATCACACTGAGTCAAAAATAAATTACAGTGAATTATCTAAATCAGAAGAACAAGCTTTCCCTTATATCTTTGTTAAGTCAACCAATTCTTTTGGAAAAAATTATTTTGAAGTACATAAAGTATAAATAATAGTATAACAAAAATACACTCAACTAAATTTAAAAAATATTTTTAAAAATCTTAAGAAAACTGCAAATATTTCAACCTTAAAAAAAAAGAAGAAAATCCTGACATGTTACACATGGATAAACCTTGAAGACATTTTGCTAAGTGAAGTCAGTCAGTCATGAAAGGACAACAAACACTGTATGATTCCACTGATACGAGGTACCTAGAGTAGTCAAAATCATATAAAGAGAACACAGAATGGTGGTTGCCTGGGGCCAGGGGAAGAGGGGGATGGGGAGTTAGTGTTTAATAGCTACAGAGTTTCATTTGGGGAAGATGAAAACATTCTGGACATGGGTGGTGGTGATGGTTGCTTAATGACACTTATTGCCATAGAACTTATACAACAGAAGATGGTAAATTTTACGTTAAGTATATTTTACCACTACTTAAAAAAAAAGGGCAACTTTAAAGTTGAAGGTCTCTTTGTACCATTCCCAGGCTAACCCTCACACTTTCTCCCACTCTAGAGACAAACATAATCATAGGCATTACATATTATTTTGTTAAAAACCTCATACCTTAAAAAAATCTTGAAACTTGTTTTTCCACAAAACATTTTGTTTTAAAGCCTGCTATGTTGAAACAGATTGAGTTCATTCTTAACTGCTGTGTAGTAGTCCCAGCATATTACTATATCATACTTCAGTTATGCATGTCTTTAAAGATAGGCATTTAGATTGTTTCCAGTCTCAATAACGATAAAGAATCCCTTTGTGCATGTGGATTAAAAACTGTTAGGTTGTAGAATATGCTCATTTTCAACATTAATAGATAGTCCTTGATTCTTTCCTATGTAGATGTATCAATTTATTCTCCCACCAGCAGTATAAAATGGTATCACACTGTTGATTATAAGTAAATATCATTGTTTCTGGCTTCCTCTTCTGGGAACAGCCTGTTCCTCTCCTATGTCTGTCCATTTACTCTTTGGTTGTTTTTTCCTAATTTGTAGTTCTTTATTTTTCCAAATAATCCTCTCCATGTTACATATGTTGCAAATATCTATTCCTAGTTACTTAAATTTTTACTTTAAGGCATAAAGATATTTTACATTTTATGCAGTCAAATTCATCAGTCTTTTTCTTCTTGTGCCTTAAGAAATTGTTAACCACCTTGATAACAGAGAAAAGTTCCTTTACAATTGATTACCTTCTGGTGTTTTCACTATTTCCGATTACTTATTTTTAACAAACCTTAATTCTCCACCAACTGCTTCAATTCCACGGGTTATCTTGAAAGATGAAGCTCCTTTTGTAGTCTTAGAAATGAAAAAACAATTGTTTTTAGTAGTTTTTTAATGCTAAGCTTGCCAAACATCACTTTATGTCAAAATCTAAAGTCTAATTGTCATTAAATTCAAAAGGAATGCTAACCAAATAGCGAATCCTTTTTAGTTTAAGAATTATAAAACAAAGTTGACCAAAAAGCACAAGTATAGATTTTTATACAAAGTACATTTAGGCAAAAATTCCATTATCAAATAAAGCTTACTGGATTCATCCATTTATTCTGAAAGAGATTTGCGTATGAGAAAGAGTAATTTTCTTTCCGTTTCTGGCACTTCTTTTTTAAAATTAAAAATTTTGTTTTTTACTGATTTCTTATGCTCTAGCACTAACATTCGGATGGACACTAATTTAATGCTTCTCTATGGTAAATATCCTGTGGTTTTTCATGATGTATTAGGGGACTGTACTGGGTTGGAAGTGTCCCCCAAATTCATGTCCACCCAGAACCCGCAAATGTGACCTTATTTGGAAATAGCCTTTGCAGATATAAATATTTAAAATGAGGTCATGCTGGATTAGAGTGGGCCCTAAATCTAATATGACTGGAAAAATTCAATAAGAGGGATATTTGGACACAGAGACACAGAGGGGGCCATGTGAGAACAGGGGCAGATATTGGAATGATGCAGCTGCAAGTCAAGGAATGCCAAGGATTGCAAGCAACCACCAGAAGCTAGGAGAGACAAGGCAAGATTCTTCCTAGAGCCTTTAGAGGGAGCACGGCTCTACTGACACCTTGACTTTGACTTCTAGCCTCTAGAACTGTGAGAGGATAAATTCTTGTTGTTTAAGCCACCCTGTTTGCAGTCATTTGTTACGGCAGCTCCAGGAAACTAATATACGGATGTTGCTTTTAGTTTTTCTTTTCTGTAGGACCAAGGTGCCACAGATTTCTAAACATATTGAGGTAGTAAAGATGCTTACCAAACTGGATGCAAGACGAAGCAAATGAGAGGTTCCTAAATTGTTGGAGTCCTCATATCTGCTGCCTGCTTTAATGAACAAACCAATTCTTGATGCAGGAGCATAGTTTTCGAGAGAAGCAATCACTAAACCATTTGGTAATTTGGTAAACTGTATTTAAAATAAAATAGGGATGTGATTAATGTCTTTATATTACCAAGGACAGTAAGGCACGTATGTGTCCAGTGAGCAACTCAGTGGGACTAACCTCAAGGTCCTGAGGATGTGGAGGCACTCCTGCAGGGGCAGTTGTGGCTTTAGCTTTGGGAGCAACTTTGAGGGAATAAAATCTCTAAACACAAAAAAGACAGGTTACCACATTTCTCAAAAGAATAGGTCATTGTATCCAAGTGGGCCCAAGCAATAGAGGGTGTTCAGTGGTAAAAGAACTCCATGGGGGGATTTAGCTGATTAACTTTACTATGAAATTACTACCCACCAGTTTACCCATGCCACTCTTAAATCTCTAGTTATTTGTGACTTGTAGAGCCTGAAGGAATACTGAGTTGAACATGTTCATTTTGTACTATGTAAAGAATTACTGTATTTTCTTTTACCTTTTAACTACCTTATTAAAACTTCAAGTGGTCCTTTCTAGCTCTAATGCTTTGGAATTTTTTGAAAAAGTGTGGAATAGCCACATTCATACCCTTTTATAGATTTCAGCATTATTGTTTCCCTTATCTGCCCAAAGAGTCTCATCTTTTTAGTCTATTTTCCAATATGACTTCATTTCCTTAATCAGTTTAGTAATCTTTAAAAAAGACAAAGTATATCAAAGAAAACTTCCTCCAGCCCCCGATATTTCCCATAGTATCTTCACTCTCTTCTGTGCTACATTAAGACTACACAACCAAAGGTTTTATCTTCTTTGACTAATATACCCTGAGATTAACAATAGCTTCATCCATAGTAGATTCTCAGTATATATAATACGCAGCCACTGGAAAGGTAAAGGGGTCCTCTTAAATGTCAGATAATGGATCCAAAATGCATAACTTTATTCAGTTTTTTTTTGGCAAATGATATATAATGCCACATAATTCATTCTGATTATGTCTAAGGATCTTAAGGTTACTAGTGGAGATGTTGAGAGTTAATCCTTGGTACTCCCAGGATCAAATGAACATGCTGCTAGAGTTTCCCAAGGACCCCCCTCAGAGGCTGCAATGGCTCTACTCCGTGTTGTCCAGGACGGTTTTTTATTGTGCATTCAGCATCAGTGCTACACTATCGATAAGCTGGTTCCTAGTTTTCATTTGCTGTTAGTGCTTTCAAATTATAAATTCCAATTAGCTTTGCTTTATCATCATCAATTTCATTTCCTGGGTGTAGTATAGTTAACCCTACTATTGATTCTAGCTTTTGATTTTCCAGAAAGTAAAAAAACTGCTGTGGGCACAGCAGTTCAAATAATCCATAGTTCTATTGCTAAGGTACATTTAGGTGCTCTCCTCTCAAATGTGCCTGAACAGTGATACTTTGTTGGTTAGGTACTTCCTATAATTTGTCCCATTCAAATCTGTTGCAAAATATTATCCTAGTAATTGTCCATACAACTACTATTTTGTTTCAATAACAAAAGATGTATAAATTTATTCTTATGTAAAATAAGTGTTACAAGTAGAAACAATTGCTTTCAAGCTTATTCCAATTTGTTTACATTGGTCCTCTTCAACTCTGTTATCTTTGAGCTCTTTTTTCTACTGGAAGGTGGGGATGGATGCAATGGAGGAAGAGCTTTTGGGGCCTTTTGCCAGTCTAACCGGGCTTCTCTCTAAGGGTTATTAATCACTGGTTAGTCTAGGTGTGCTAAGAAGGGTAAGAGAATTACAGTCTAAATTACAGCTATTTCTATAATTCATATTTTATCTATTTAAACATTAAGCACAGGGAAACTCCATTCCCTGGTCTTCTGCACCTCCTTCTAGAAGGTTACTAGGTTACTCAGTAACCCAGGTACTCTTGACACTTTGGGCTGGAAAATTCTTTATTGTGGGTGGCTTTGTGCACCGTAGGATGTTCAGCAGTAGCACTTCCCCCCAGGCTGTTACAACCAAAAATGTCTCTAGATACATTGCCAACTGTCCCCTGGGGGGCAAAATTGGCCTCGCTGAACTTTTTTTTTTTTTTTTTTTGCCGTACGCGGGCCTCTCACTGTTGTGGCCTCTCCCGCTGCGGAGCACAGGCTCCGGACGCGCAGGGTCAGCGGCCATGGCTCAAGGGCCCAGCCTCTCCGCGGCATGTGGGATCCTCCCGGACCGGGGCACGAACCCGCGTTCCCTGCATCGGCAAGCGGACTCCCAACCACTGCGCCACCAGGTAAGCCCTTCGCTTAACTTTAAATCTCAGAGACTGAGACTCTCCCCCCTTGACAACCACCGGTTCACACTGATATAACACTGACCCTAAAGGAGTTTTCCCCAAGCGACAGCTGTGTTTCACTCGGGCTTGAAGGAGTCTTAAGAAGCTCTAGAGGGCACGCCAAGAAACCCTCCTGGATAAACTCTAACAAGAGATCAAGAAAAGCACACTTTATACAGCCAGGACACCACAGTAACAATCAAGTTCCAGGCACAGTGAAAAAAGCTATAAAGGAATTAACTCATTTCTTCTTTATGATTTTACTCATAAGCCCACTTAACCGTTTGGGAAGCTGATGCTCCGTGATACGCCAAGAAGAGGCTGCAGTTGATAGGTTAGGGATGGGGGACTAGGTCTACGCCGGCCTCCTGCGGCCCAGATCTCGCGGTCTCCTTCTGCACACCAAGTGCAGCAGTGACCTTCAAAGGTGTCTCCACCCGAGTCGCTTCACCTCCGCTCTTAAGCCCTCCCCCTCTCTTCAGGTTTTCCAGCATTAAGTCTTCTCTGTTCAAACCACGAGCTGGCCTTCCAACGCCCAATCCACCCAGCCTGCAGCCCACTTGGCCGGCAGGATTCACCTGAAGGGCAGAACAAAACCCAAGGCCCCGGGAGCCCAAACCAGGCACCTCCAGTCCGTATGACCTTGCTGACAATCTGCTCCCCCACCCTGCCCCAAGCCCGCCAGCTGTACTCACCGAGAGGGACCCAGCTCTGGCTATTAGCCTCATGGCTCAAGATTGCTCTGAGCCGCGGTCACAGCCGCCTTAGAGTAAAGCAAGATGGCGGCGGACGGCGGGAGCGGCCCAGACTGCCCCGCGGCACTCTTTCCCACGCCTCCTACGTGAGGGGACTCTCTATACGACCGACCGCACTCTACTGCTCCTTGGAGGATGTTGGAACAGTCCAACTCCTCCAAGACGCAGGATAGGGAGACGCATAATTTCGTAACGCAGTTTTCAGAAGATAATTTAGATGATTTAAGTTACCGCTTTTTGAGTTCTCTTCCTGGCCAGGATATCCGCTTTTTAATCCTCTTCTGACTACGTCTGCGACAGCCCATCGCAACCCCCCCCCTCCACTTTGGATTCTTCCGATCCGGGCTGTCCAATGAAAGAGCCCCGGTTCGCCGGATCCCATCCGCGGCCTCTGGGCTCCAGTCTTCTGAACTTCAGGACTTCCTGCACTGTGGAAGCTGGCGGCTGTAGACTATTCCATATCTGACCTTCTACAGAGACATAGGCCTTGAAGCCGGGTATGATCGCCTCTTGCTTGGTGAGGTCCTCACTAGCTCATTAGCTCCATAGGAACGGAGCCCTTGTCCAATGAATTCGCCGCTCTAACTCGCAGACCAGGCTTGGGACACACATAGGTGAGACCGAAACTTAGGAAATGCTTACGACTAAGGTCTCTGGTCTGATGGAGTTTATATTCTAGGCTGAGATTACGTAGAAAATAAAAACTGAAATATAGTTTTGTCTTAGAAAAATTAAAATGTTTTGAATAGTAGTGGTGTGTGTGTGAGAGACTTCTGATCTGAAGCCTGCATATGGAGAGTCACGTGACAGCTTTTGTGGGAAGAAAATTCCATGCTGTCTTCAACGAGTGTTAGCTAATAAGTTGCCTGTGCCAGACACTATACTAAAGATTAAGGCACGGTCCCTCCCCTTCAGGGAAGTATAATCTCGTACCTTGCAACGTTGCGTGGTTGGGAAACCAACATTAATGTCATTTAGGGGTTTGTTAGAAATGCAGAATCTTCAGATTACATAATGGATCAAAATCTGAGTTTTACAAGGTCCCGAGGTGATTCGTATGCACATTAAAATTTCATAAGGACTGGTTTTAGGCGTTACAGAGCATAGACAAAATTTATGCCCTCGGCCTGTGTCCGAATTTCTTCACACTTACAAGTGGTTCTCTAACAGGAGATTCCAGGTGACATCTAAGACCCGGTCATTAAGAATCCGGCAGGAGTTCCCTGGTGGCCTAGTGGTTAAGATTCTGCGCTGTCATGGGTTCAATCCTTGGTCAGGAACAGAGATCCCGCAAGCCACGGGTGGTGTGGCCAAAATATATTAAAACAAACAAACAGATCTTAAGACTCTGGCACAAAACTGTGGTAGATTTACATAGTGGTGCATGAGATGATTTAAAGTGGGTACATAAATGAACATTGTTCTACTTTAATAGTTATATATTTATTTTGAATATTTATTATGGCAAGCAATGGTGGTAATGAGTTTCCTCTTGACATATGTTTGTAAAAGAATAAAAGGTTAGTTTGAACAACATTAAGTAAATTAACTACAGGTGATATGAAGATAAGGCAAAAATCATGAAGGTGTTATAATGAGTGAAGTTTGAGAAACATTTTGCTGATCAAGTCACCCACCTGCTTAAACTTTTTCAATGATTTCCCATGTTTTTCAGGATAAAGTTCAAATTGATTAACATGGCATACAAATCTCTGTCTCCAGTACTTTTCTTTATTTTTTAATCCCACCACTCCCCCCCCACTTTCCCCCCCTTGTTGTCCATTCGTTTGTTCTCTACATCTGTGTCTTTATTTCTGCCTTGCAAACCGGTTCATCTGTACCATTTTTCTAGATTCCACATATGTGTGTTTAATATATGATATTTGTTTTTCTCTTTCTGACTTACTTCACTCTGTATGACAGTCTCTAGGTCCATCCACATCTCTATAAATCACCCAATTTCGTTCCTTTTTATGGCTGAGTAATATTCCATTGTATATATGGACCACTTCTTCTTTATCCATTCGTCTGTCAATGGGAAATTAGGTTGCTTCCATACCCTGGTTATTGTAAATAGTGCTGCAATGAACATTGGGGTGCATGTGTCTTTTTGAATTATGGTTTTCTCTGGGTTATGCCCTGTAGTAGGATTGCTGGATCATATGGTAATTCTAGTTTTAGTTTTTTAAGGAACCTCCATACTGTTATCCATAGTGGCTATATCAATTTACATTCCCACAAACAGTTCAAGAGGGTTCCCTTTTCTCCACACCCTCTCCAGCATTTGTTGTTTATAGATTTTCTGATGATGCCCATTCTAACCTGTGTGAGGTGATACCTCATGTAGTCTTGATTTGCATTTCTCTAATAATGAGTGATGTTGAGCAGCTTTTCATGTGCCTCTTTGCCACCTGTATGTCTTCTTTGGAGAGATGTCTATTTAGATCTTCTGCCCATTTTTTGATTGGGTTGTTTGTGTTTTTAACATTGAGCTGCATGAGCTGTTTATATATTTTGGAGATTAATCCTTTGTCTGTTGACTCATTTGCAAATATTTTCTCCCATTGTGAGGTTTGTCTTTTCATCTTGTTTATAGTTTCCTTTGCTGTGCAAAAGCTTTTACGTTTCATTCGGTCCCATTTGTTTATTTTTGTTTTTATTTCCATTACTCTAGGAGGTGGGTCAAAAAAGATCTTGCTGTGATTTATGTCAAAGAGTGTTCTGCCTATGTTTTTCTCGAAGAGTTTTATAGTGTCCGGTCTTACATTTAGGTCTCTAATACATTTTGAGTTTCTTTTTGTGTATGGTGTTAGGGAGTGTTCTAATTTCATTCTTTTACATGTAGCTGTCCAGTTTTCCCAGGACCACTTATTGAAGAGACTGTCTTTTCTCCATTGTATATCCTGGCCTCCTTTGTTAAAGATTAGTTGACCATAGGTGTGTGGGTTTATCTCTGGGCTTTCTATCCTGTTCCTTTGATCTATATTTCTGTTTTTTGTCAGGACCACATTGTCTTGATTGCTGTAGCTTTGTAGTATAGTCTGAAGTCAGGGAGTCTGATTCCTCCAGCTCCGTTTTTTTCCCTCAAGATTGCCTTTTGCTATTCAGGGTCTTTTGTGTCTCCATACAAATTTTAAGATTTTTTGTTCTAGTTCTGTAAAAAATGCCATTGGTAGTTTGATAGGGATTGCATTCAATCTGTAGATTGTTTTGGGTAGTATAGTCATTTTCAAAATATTGATTCTTCCAATCCAAGAACATGGTATATCTCTCCATCTGTTTGTGTCATCTTTGATTTCTTTCATCACTGTCTTATAGTTTTCTGAGTACAGGTCTTTTACGTCCTTAGGTAGGTTTATTCCTAGGTATTTTATTCTTTTTGTTGCAATGGTGAATGGGAGTGTTTCCTTAATTTCTCTTTCAGATTTTTCATCATTAGTGTATAGGACTGCAAGAGATTTCTGTACATTAACTTTATATCCTGCAACTTTACTAAATTCATTCATTAGCTCTAGCAGTTTTTTGGTGACATCATTAAGATTCTCTATGTATAGTATCATGTCATCTACAAAAAGTGACAGTTGTACTTCTTCTTTACCAATTTGTATTCCTTTTGTTTCTTTTTCTTCTCTGATTGCCATGGCTAGGACTTCCAAAACTGCTGAATAATAGTGGCGAGAGTGGACATCCTTGTCTTGTTCCTAATCTTAGTGGAAATCCTTTCAGTTTTTCACCTTTGAGAATGATGTTTGCTGTGGGCTTGTCGTATATGGCCTTCATTATGTTGAGTTAGGTTCCCTCTATGCCCATTTTCTGGAGAGTTTTTATCATAACTGGGTGTTGAATTTTGTCAAAAGCTTTTTCTGCATCTATGAGATGATCATATGGTTTTTATTATGCAATTTGTTAATATGGTGTATCACACTGATTGATTCGCATATATTGAAGAATCCTTACATCCCTGGGATAAATCCCACTTGATCATGGTATATGATCCTTTTAATGTGTTGTTGGATTCTGTTTGCTAGTATTTTGTTGAGGATTTTTGCATCCATATTAATCAGTGATATTGGTCTGTAATTTTCTTCTTTTGTAGTATGTCTGTCTGGTTTTGGTATCAGGGTGATGGTGGCCTTGTAGAATGAGTTTGGGAGTGTTCCTTCCTCTGCAGTTTTTTAGAAGAGTTTGAGAAGGATGGCTGTTAGCTCTTCTCTAAATGATATAATTCACCTGTGAAGCCATCTGGTCCTGGACTTTCGTTTATTGGAAGATTTTTAATTACAGTTTCAATTTTATTACTTGTGATTGGTCTGTTCATATTTTCTATTTCATCCTTGTTCAGTCTTGGAAGGTTATACCTTTCTAAGAATTTGTCCATTTCTTCCAGGTTGTCCATTTTATTGGCATATAGTTGCTTGTAGTAGTGTCTTAGGATGCTTTGTATTTCTGCAGTGTCTGTTGTAACTTCTCCTTTTTCATTTCTTATTTTGTTGATTTGAGTCCTCTCCCTCTTTCTTGATGAGTGTGGCTAAAGGTTTATCAATTTTGTTTATCTTCTCAAAGAACCAGCTTTTAGTTTTATTGATCTTTGCTGTTGTTTTCTTTGTTTCTATTTCATTTATTTCTGCTCTGATCTTTATGATTTCCTTCCTTCTACTAACCTTGGGTTTTTTTTTGTTGTTGTTCTTCTTCTCTCTCTAATTGCTTTAGGTGTAAGGTTAGGTTGTTTATTTGAGATTTTTCTTGTTTCTTGAGGTAGGATTATATTGCTATAAACTTCCCTCTTAGAACTGCTTTTGCTGCATCCCATAGGTTTTGGGTCATCGTGCTTTCATTGTCATTTGTTTCTAGGTGTATTTTGATTTCATTTTTGATTTCTTCAGTGATTCCTTGGTTCCCTAGTAGCATATTGTCTAGCCTCCATGTGTTTGTATATTTTACAGTTTTTTTCCTGTAATTGATATCTAGTCTCATAGCGTTGTGGTCAGAAAAGATGCCTGATATGATTTCAATTTTCTTAAATTTACTGAGGCTTGATTTGTGACCCAAGATGTGATCTATCCTGGAGAATGTTCTGTGTGCACTTGAGAAGAATTTCTATTCTGTTGTTTTTAGATGGAATGTCTTATAAATATTGATTAAGTCCATCTGGTCTAATGTGTCATTTAAAGCTTGTGTTTCCTGGGGCTTCCCTGGTGGCACAGTGGTTAAGAATCTGCCTGCCAGTGCAGGGGACACAGGTTCGAGCCTTAGTCTGGGAAGATCCCACATGCCACGGAGCAACTAAGCCCATGCGCCACAACTACTGAGCCTGCACTGTAGAACCCATGTGCCACACTACTGAAGCCATGCGCCTTAGAGCCCGTGCTCCGCAACAAGAGAAGCCACTGCAATGAGACACCTGCGCACTGCACGGAAGAGTGACCCCACTCTCCCCAACTAGAGAAAGCATGCGGGCAGCAACGAAGACCCAATGTAGCCAAAAAATAAATAAATAAAGTTAAATTTAAAAAAAAAAAGCTTGTGTTTCATTATTTATTTTCTGTTTGGATGATCAGTCCATTGATGAAAGTGGGGTGTTAAATTCCCCTAGTATTATTGTGTTACTGTGGATTTCCCCTTTTATGGCTGTTAGCATTTGCCTTACGTATTGAAGTGCTCCTATGTTGGGTGCGTAGATATTTACAATTGTCATATCTTCTTGGATTGATCCCTTGATCATTGTGTAGTGTCCTTCCTTGTGTCTTGTAATAGTCTTTATTTTAAAGTCTGTATTGTCCTGTATGAGTATTGCTACTGCAGCTTTCTTTTGATTTCCATTTGCATGAGATATATTTTTCCATTCCCTTACTTTCAGTCTGTATGTGTCCCTAGGTTTGAAGTGGGACTCTTGTAGACAGCATACATATAGGTGTTGTTTTTGTATCCATTCATCCAGTCTGTGTCTTTGGTTGGATTGTTTAATCCATTTACATTTAAGGGAATTATTGATATGTATGTTCCTATTACCATTCTCTTAACTGTTTGGGGTTTCTTTTTGTAGGTCTTTTTCTTCTCTTGTGTTTCCTGCCTGGAGAAGTTTCTTTAGCATTTGTTGTACAGCTGGTTTGGTGGTGCTGAATTCTCTTAACTTTTGCTTGTTGGTAAAGCTTTTGATTTCTTCATCAAATCTGAATGAGATCCTTGCCGGGTTGAATAATCTTGGTTGTAGATTTTTCCCTTTCAACACTTTAAATATATCCTGTCATTCCCTCCCGACCTGCAGAGTTTCTGCCGAAAAATCAGCTGATAACCTTATCGGGATTCCCTTGTATGTCATTTGTTGCTTTTCCCTTGCTGCTTTTAATATTTTTTCTTTGACTTTAATTTTGGTTAGTTTGATTAATATGTATCTTGGTGTGTTTCTCCTAGGGTTATCCTGTATGGGACTCTCTGTGCTTCCTAAATTTGGGTGACTATTTCCTTTCCCATGTTAGGGCTGTTTTTGACTATAATCTTTTCAAATATTTTCTCAGACCCTTTCTCTTTCTATTCTTCTTCTGGGACCCCTATAGTTTGAAAGTTGGTGCATTAACTGTTTCCCAGAAGTCTCTGAGACAGTCATTTCTTTTCATTCTTTTTTCTTTATTCTGTTCCTTGGCAGTTATTTCCACCATTCTGTCCTCCAGCTCACTTATTCATTCTTCTGCCTCAGTTATTCTGCTATTGATTACTTCTAGTGTATTTTTCATTTCAGTTATTGTGTTGTTCCTCACCATTTGTTTGTTCTTTAGTTCTATGTCCTTGTTAAACATTTCTTATATTTTCTCAATCCGTGCCTCCATTCTCTTTACGAGACTGTGGATCATCTTTACCATCATCACTCTGAATGCTTTTTCAGGTAGATTGCCTATTTCCTCTTCATTTATTTGGTCTAATAGGTTTTTACCTTGCTCCTTCATCTGTAACACGTTTCTCTGTCGTCTCGTTTTTGTTGATGGGTGGGGCTGTGTTCCTGTCTTGCTGGTTGTTTGATCCCAGGCGTCCAGCACTGGAGCTTGCAGCAGTTGGGTGGAGCTGGATCTTGGTGCCGAGATGAGGACCTCTGGGAGAGCTCACACCAGTTAATATTTCCTCGGGCCTGAAGTTCTCTGGTAGTCCAGTGGCTCAGACTCGGTGCTCCCACCACAGGGGCTCAGGCCTGACCCCCGGCCTGGGAACCAAGACCCCACAAGCAACAAGGTGTGGCAAAAAACAAACAAACAAACAGAAAAACCCCAAAATAGACAAAGCCCAAGGCAAATAATAAAAACAAAACCAACCAAACAAAAAAAAGAAAACACAAAACCTGAGACAAATAACAAAAACAAATCCAAGCAAACAAAAAGCAAACCAACAACAACAAAACAACATGGTTAGGAAAAAACAAAACACCCAAATAAGAAGGCCCCCAAACCATAACCAGTAATAGAAATGAAACTAAACAGAAAACAAACAATAATACAAAATAAAAAAACAAACTAAAAGAAAAGCTAAGAGAAAAGACAAACACTAAAATGACAAAAACAAACAAACAAAAGATAAAAAAGCAAAAAAATAACAAAATGAAAGAAAACAACACAAAAATATCAAAAGAACAAACCACCACCACCGAGAAAACAAAAAACAGACAACAAGTGGAAAAGAGCAGAACAGTAACAGAATAAAAAATAAAATAAGAAAAATAAAAAATATATTAGAAAAAAATTAAAATGAAGCAATGACAAAACGAAAGAGGATAGCAACAAAAAATAAAATAAAATTGAAAAAATGAAAAATTCCCTGGTGCCTCTGCTATCAGTGTCCTTGCACCTACAGTGAGCTACATCCAATCCCCGCCTCCCTAGGAGGCCCTGCGAGACCTCTAGGTAGGTCTCTGGACCTGCTGTGTCAGCCCCACCTCTGCATGTGTTCCTTTTACCAGCATCTGTTCCTGAACCTGGCCTGGAGCACACATGCTCGTGTAGGCCAGGTGGGCGCAGGCTTCCACAGGTGTGTCCACAGGGGCCGGGACAGCCAGAGGAGGCTTTGGAGGGTGGTGGCACTTGGCCCGCCTGGACCCATGTGGCCGGAGGAGGCTTTGTCAGGGGCGGCCCATGGGCCACCACAGAGGCTTGGACGGGGGAGGGCTGGTGCTCGGGTCCGTTGGGACCGCGGGACCCTCACAGGCTTTGGCGGACGTGGGGCTCAGGCCCGGGACCTGTGCAGCCATACTAAAATTCCTAATATGCTTGAGGCAGGAACAGATGGATGTCAGGAGTTTGGGTCTGGGAATAGTGCTCTGTGGATGGATTGTGCTCTCTCAGCTCCTTGGATTGTGGCCTTAGCCTTAAACCTTGGGGTTATAGTGCTAGCAAGAAGGGCTCCTTTAACAAGAAGGATGATTGAGAGCCACCAGTGTGGGGACTGGAGACAGGAAGGGAGCTTGGCCTATAGGGTCGAAGATTGGGGGTTCCTTGCGTGTAGCGGGGAACCAAGCTTAGGCAATTGCAGGTAGAGAATGTCAAGGAGGGTGGGGTGGGGTGGGTACGGGAAGAAGAAACTGAAGGGAGCGGGAGCCAGGCTTTCTAGGTGGCGTCTTGCACATGCACCTCAGGGTGGCAGTGTTGCACAACTGTGCTGATTTTCTGTAGCTGTTTCTGCAGGATCCTTAGGGCCTCACTGCAGCCTGCTCACGGTAAGAACCTGTCTGTTAGATCTAGCCTGATGGCTGTTTTTCATTTGTTTGTTTGTTTTATTTTATTTTTTCCCAGAATTTGAGGGGAAGCAGGCCCATCCTGTGTACTCTTTCCCTGAGTGAAAAGCAAGGCAAATCCCCATGTAAGAAGGCTTCTGCAAACCTGTCGCAGTCTAACTGAGGTGGCAGAGCCAGATCCTCCCTGTAGCGTTGTGTGTCTAAGTTGAATGCGTACCTGAATCACTTGGAAGTACGGTTAGCAGGTGGGTTCTAATTCCATGTGTAGGTCTTGGTGGGGTACAAGCTCTCTGGTGATGTTGCTGTTTCAGCAGCACACTTAGAGCCATGCTCTGAAGTTCTGCAGAGCCTCCTGTTCTGCTCATTCCCCCACCTTCTCTGTGAAGGGGCAAGTGATTTGGTATAAAGCTTTCTGTGTAGACAATTTGAGCCAGGAGCTAAGAAAAAGGTCACTCACAGAAGGCTGGGTCTTGCATATGGGTTTTTGTTCTAATTAGCACAGGCCCAGTGAACATTGGGTATTGATCTGCTTGTTCTTTTTTCAGTCTTGTGATGCTTAGAGGTTTGGGCAGAAAATGGTGATTGTTTCAGATTGAGGGCCACTGAGGAGCCTAAGCCATTGAGCAGCTAGGAACAAAAACATCCTGGAGGGCTTCCCTGGTGGCGCAGTGGTTGAGAGTCCGCCTGCCGATGCAGGGGACACGGGTTTGTGCCTCGGTCCGGGAAGATCCCAGATGCCGCGGAGCGGCTGGGCCCGTGAGCCATGGCTGCTGAGCCTGTGCGTCCAGAGCCTGTGCTCCGCAACGGGAGAGGCCACAACAGTGAGAGGCCCGTATACTGCAAAAAACAAACAAACAAACAAAAACATCCTGGAGATCACTGTTGACACTAATGTGTGCTCACTGTGGGCTTCTGCTGTTAGGTGATGAGCTGTGTCCTGTTGTCCGTACTTTATAGATGGGGATGCTTAGGTACAAACTGTCCTTAAGTCTCATAACTCGTGAGTGAAGTGGAGCAGGGATTTGAATCTATCCTTTGGCTGCAGAAGTTGTGTCCTTAACCAGTATGCTGTGGCTGGTAGAACTCTGAGCCTCGCCCTTCCTCCCCCTCCAATAAAAAGGAAAAATAAAGCCCCCAAGAAGTCTTTCAACTTAGTGGAGCTGTTTCTTAGAACCATACCTTTTGCCTCAGGCCTGCCCTGGTTTTTGTAGCTGCTCTGTTTGAGCATCTGCTGTGCAGGGAAGTGTTAGTTATGGCTCCATCTCATGAGAAGCACTGGGTTCCTGTGAAGTTTTTGAAGAAATCCTCTGTCAGACACTAGACATACACAGGAACTGCTGTTTATTATTTTCACATGCAAGGCACTGTACAGAGGTTGAAAATATGTCTTTTTATGGGGCTTGCTCTAATGGGAGGGTCTTGTGTGAAAATAGACGTGACAATATGGTTTGCTCTCCCACAGGGACAGTAGGTGAAAATGCCACTGGAGACCAGAGGAAGGCCACCTGTGGGCATGCTAGGACAGATGGGTTTCAAGGTGTCCAGAGTTAAGGGACCAATGTGTGCTAGGGCATGGGGTGTCAGTAGTGTTGGGATCCAGGGGTAGGTGAAAAGGAAGGTAGGAGAGTTTGGATGGATCATTCAGGATCAGGCTGGAAGAGGGGCTTAGGTGTCCTAGTGTTAGAAGGGAGTCCATGTCCATCATCAGTTTTGATCACTCAGGACCTTGAAGGTGGTTGACTAGAAGCAGGGAGATCAGGAAGCCTGTTGTGGGTAAGACATGAAGGCATAAGCCAGATGGGGGTAGCGAAGTTGAAACGGAAGGTGTTTGGATATAAGCTGGAAGACTGACTAAATCTGGGCTTTCTGGAACAGGCTAGGATTTCTTATTTTCTGGTTAGGCTGCTGCTGTTGCCATATGTCGAGATACAGGGGTAGTAAAAGGAAGACAACTTCAGTTTGGGAAATGGTAAGGTCCTTGCAGAACGTAAGTGAACAAACACATCTCAGGGATTGAATAAGGCTTGGTTTATAAGATTTAAGAAGACTTGGTAGAAAAGGGCTGAGGGTGAAATGGGGAACATCAGCATTTATTTTATGGAGTGGCTGACTAAAGAAGATAAGCCCAGGGGATCCTCAGTATTGGGGCTGGATCCCGATTTGGGGGAAGCTCAGCTTTCCTCCTGGAGTCCTAAATGGCATTAGGAGCAGTCCCATGTGACTGTGTAGCCTTGACAGTGGTCATTAGCTTAGCTTCTTGGTAGCTTCCTCCTACAGCAAATTACTTGTTCTCTCCTGTTGCTCTGGTGATCTGGTCATCAGAATAGGGAAATGTTACACAGACTGTGTGTGTTTGTGTGTGTGTGTGTGTGTGTGTGTGGAGGGAAGCGGGGAATAAAAACTACATTTGCTAATTCTTGTGTTTAGGGAGGGTATTCCAAGTGAAGCCTTCATACAGCTTTGTTCATTCTGCACTGGTGTATCATTGTGAATGGTACACCTGGCACCCTCATACCTGGATCCCTGAGTCTGATGATCTGACTCCTAAGGATAGGATAACTGGCCTCCTTGGGGCCTGCCTGTTGCTTTGCATCCGCCCCTTCTAAGCCAGAAAGAATTTGGGTGCAAAATGTACTCAGGAAGTGGTCCTAGGATCCTGGTTCCCTAACAGCCTCTGGAAAGGCCCCTTAAGTGCTGTTTTCTGGAAATAAATATCCGTATTTTCTTTTGTTGGCACAATTCCATCAAGAGAAGGAACAGCTACTAGAACTTATTTCCTAAAGTTCTGCTTTTGTGGTTGGCATGTTTTCTGGGCAAAGTGTGACCTATAACCCCTCTTGCACTAGGTGGGAGGGAGCAGAGGGAGGAGTGACGCCTGCTGGTGTCCGTGCCAGAAGGAGCCCTAGGGACACTCGGTGGCTTGTGCTCTTCTGTCCTGTTTAGATGATACTCTTGTCACTTCCCCTGAAAATTGCTCTCATTTTGCAAATTTTTTTTCCTATGAAAAAGTGAGAGATTGAGAAGCTTGGTAGACGAGTCTGTTTCTAAATGCATCTGTCAGATATGGCCCCCCACAGTTCAGGCCCTTTGTACATACCTCTATTTTAACTTTTAGACCTTGGCCACAAGGCTAACTTGTATTCACAGGTCTCAAGGGCAGACCCTCTGGGGTGGCATTGAAGGAGCCACAAAATGGTGAGGGACTATTCCATGGTGACTGAGGCAGGAAGGATGAAGTGTCTGGGGAGCCTGCTGCCCCAGGAACAGGCGGAAACTAGAGCTTCACCTGAGCCTCTGTGGGGCTTGGATGTGTAGCTCAGCTCCGCATGTGCTTCCAGGCTGGAAGTAGGAAACACACCAAGTACAAGCTGGTTTTTCATATATCGTGTATAAAAAAAATCAGAGACTCCAGGTAAGATGGCTGGAACAGCCAGGGGTTGTCTGTGGGACCGCTGCTGGGGAAGATGCCTCAGCTCTGCTCCAGGTCGACCACCAGGTAGGGCTGGGTGTCCCTCAGGGCCTGGAGGAGCAGATCCTTGCAGGTCCGGTTCCAGGCTGGAGCAAAGCTGAAGAGCTTCCTCATCTTGGTAGGATTGGTGCGCTCCGCCCGCACTGCCTGGTACTGCTCCTCTGTCAGGACCTTCCCGTACAGGGCGTCCAGCACCCCATCCACGTCTGTGACCCGCGCAATGAGGGCCGCCCGATGCTGCTCCACAAAGTGCAGTGCTGGGGCGGGAAGGAGGAGAGGGGATGAGCTGGGACCAGGGTGGGTGCTGGAGCCTGTCCCTCTTGAACACTAGGCTTTCTTCAGAAATTGCCCTGAATGCAACCCTAAGCGGTGGGGCTCAAGATGGGCATGCCACCAGGACTCTACCTATAGTGGGATGAGTTTAACTTTGTCTCCCTTTCTCCTCCCAACCAGGCTCGGGCCCTGGAGGTGTGTGAGTAGCTGGGTGGGGAGGGTTGGTCTAGCTTTGTGCTCTCTGGGTGCTCTTGGCCTTGGGACAACAGATTTAGGCTGTGCAGGGGTGCAGTGGGGCGGGGCTGGTGAGGTGCCCAGGTAGGTGAGGTTGGGTGTTGAAGGCTTTACTTGGCTGCTGTCTGGCGAGGGGACTTCATCTCGGTTGGCACGGTTCCAGGGCCTGTAAGAAAATGTTAAGTGGTGTCTCCAAGTCTTTCTGGGGTCAGGGATCTCCTGGTCCGGAAGCCAAGGTCAATACCAAGCCTCCCCAGCAGGAGGAGCTTTTATTAAAGGGTAGGAGGAACAGGAAGCGAAAGCGTGAGGAGAGGCAAATGTTCGGGTTGGGAGGAGGGTACAGATGAGGGCATACTGGTCTGGACCTCTGCGCGGAGGGTGGAGGAGGCGAGCTCCCCCTTGCCCCAGGTCTCCTGCATGCCCATGTCGCGAAGCACGAGCGCCATGAGGTTGGCACCGTACGCCTCCAGATAGTAGCTGACGAGCTTGTTGGTGAGGTCCACAGCATCCGTGGGTAGCAGCGTCCCCCGTGGGATGCGTCCGTAGCCTTCGTGCAGCGACACTGAAAGCAGCTTCGTCTTGAACTTCTTGAACTCCTCTGCAGTCAGGTTCTCCAGCGCATCCAGGATGGCATCACGCGTGCACCCCATGGCTCCCGGGGTCCCCCACTGTAGCTCACTTGGGCTGTCTGACAAGCAGGAGGTCTGCTCTGCGGCGGGACCTGGAACTCTCCGCCTTCTCTCAACTCCGGCCTCTGCCCCAGAACATTGCCCTCGGGTGTAAGGCTCCCGACTATCCCGTTCCTTCCCATCCTCTCCTGGCCATCAGGGGGTGCCCAGATCGCATCCTTTGGCTGGTCTGTGAGGTGGGACCCAGGAGACCGGGTGGAAAAGGGCTCATGGGTGGTGCCTGCCTCTCCAGGCTTGGACTAGCTAGCACACATCAGGAACCTGGTTTATTGGAGCGCTAAGGCTTAGAACTGTGGAATTTTAGAACCCTGAAATCTCCATGTTTCCCTAAACCTTAGCATCCTCTCTGACATGTCATAGAATCAGAGTCATAGAATCCTAACAGCCAGACCATGTAGCTTCCCAAATTCTGGGGAGAAATGAGGTGTCAAAAGAGTGTAGAGGGCTTCCCTGGTGGCGCAGTGGTTGAGAGTCCACCTGCCGATGCAGGGGACACGGGTTCGTGCCCCGGTCCGGGAAGATCCCACATGCCAGAGCGGCTGGGCCCGTGAGCCATGGGCGCTGAGCCTGCACGTCCAGAGCCTGTGTTCCGCAATGGGAGAGGCCACAACAGTGAGAGGCCTGCGTACCGCAAAATATAAAAAATAATAATAAAAAAAAAGACTGTAGAGATAACTGTGTGTGATTTATCTCTCCAAACCTCAGTTTCGTTATCTATAAAATGGGGATAATAACACTCACTCTTCCACTTAGTAAATATTCCAACATAACATGGGCTACCTGATGGTACCTGAGACCTTGACAAATGCTTCCAGAATTTGGTCCCCCAGGAATTGAATTTCTTGGGAAGTGATGACAAGAGACCCTTGCAATAGTTGAGAAAATTCTTGACTGGAGGGAAAGTCATGGGTAGAGAGCAATTCTGGGGTCAGAGGGCTTGACCCAGAAGAGCAGATGAAAGGTGGTGTGGGATGGCATTGGAGGCCAAGCTGTGCCCAGAATCATTACCTTGCCCTTAACATGGCTGGGAAGGCCCTGCTGGTCTGTCCCTGTGGACCTCACCAGCCTTTCTTGCACCACACCCTGCCCCCCACTCCACCTCTGAGTTCCAACCACACTGGCCTCTCAGTTCCTCAAATCTGCCAGGCTCCTTTGCTTCTCCAAGCCTTTGCACATGCTGTTCCCTCACCCTGGAGCTCTCTTCCCTCACTCTTTGCCTGACAAACTCTCAAGACTTTAGGTCTTAAGTTAAATGCTACTTCCTCTGGGAGGAAGTATATTAACGCGTATATGTGAAATCTAGAAAAATGGTACAGATGAACCGGTTTGCAAGGCAGAAATAGAGACACAGATGTAGAGAACGAACGTATGGACACCAAGGGGGGAAAGCAGGGAAGGGGTGGTGGTGGGATGAACTGGGAGATTGGGATTGACATATATACACTAATAAGTATAAAATAGATAGCTAATAAGAACCTGGTGTATAAAAAAAAAAACAAAATTCCAAAAAAAAATAATGATAAAGGGATCAATTAACTAAGAGGATACAACATTTATAAATATTTATGTACCCTACCTCAGAGCACCTATATAAAGCAAATATTTAAAGAACTGAAGGGAGAAGTAGACAGCAATACAATAATAGTAGATTCCCATCACCAGCCTCTAAGGCAGTGTGCATACCTGTAGCAATATCCTGCAGCCATGGAATTGCACACTGACAGCTGGGGCCCCCACAGCTGCCTGAGGGCTCAGCTCTGGCCTTATCTCCTGTCACTTGCCTGCACCACTAGGCTCACCTGCAGCTGTCCCCATAAACTGTGCACCTGCACCCAGCCAGCTAGATCCCCATTAAGCCTCCATTGCTGTGCATGTCTGATGTGAGATCCTGCAGGCACAGAATGTACATACACCAACATCCAGGGCCTCTGAAGCTGCCTGTGTACCCTCACATGGCCCTGGCCCTTGTTCCTGGCCCTGGCCCCTACCACTGTGTGTGTATCCGCAACCAGCCTCTGCCATTACTTAGGCACCAGTTGGTGGTATGTACACACCACCAGCAGCTCCATGCCACTGCTGCCTGCCCTTGTGTGTAGCCTCTGGACCTGGAGGCACCACAAGGACCCCAATAGCCCTTGTAGCCATTGCAGATACCCCACTATGCTCACCAAGGACCACATAGTTGTCAATGCTGTGGACCCCTGTGGCCTGACCGAGAGAGACATCATGCCCCCACCCCCCACCCTGGACCCAGAGCTGCCACATGCCCCTGCCCTTGGCAGCCTGCGCCACTAGATACAGAGTCACAACAGACTCCAGCATGCTCCCACCCACAGAAGGTCTTTCATTACCAGAGTCAGTCCATAAAGTCTGGAAGAGGTGACTATTTCTTCAGTTGTGCAGACACCTACACAAGACTACCAGGGTCACAAAGAATTGGGGAAACATGACACCTCCAAAGGAACATAGCAAACTTCCAGTAACTGACCCCAAACAAATGGAGATAGTTTAATTGCCTGGCAAAGGATTCAAAATAATTATTCAAAAGATGTTCAGAGAGCTCAAGAGAACACATAAACAATTTAATGAAATCAGGAAGACAATACAAGAACAAAACGACAGGTTCAACAAGGAGACAAAAAACAATCCCATTCACAAAAGCATCAAAAATAATAAAATACTTAAGGAGTAAATTTAAAGAAGTGAAAGATGTATTCACTGAAAACAAGATATTAATGAAAGAAATTGAATACACAAATAAATGGAAAGCTATCCCATGTTCATGGATCAGAAGAGTTATTGTTAAAATGTTCCTACTGCCCAAAGTCATCTATAGATTAAATGTAATCTCTAGGTTGCCATGGCTAAGGGGTGAGGGAGATGGAGAGAGGTTGGCAAAAAAGTACAAACTTTCAGTTATAAGATGAATAAGTTCTGAAGATCTAATGTAAAACATGGTGACTATAGTTGATAATACTGTATTGTATAATTGCAATTTGCTAAGAGAGTAAATTGTAAGTGTTCTTACCAAAAAAAGGAGAGGGGGCAACTTTGTGAAGTGATTGATATGCTAATGAACTTGAATGTGGGAATTCTTTCACAAGGTATACATATATCAAATCATCATGTTGTACACTTTAAATATAGTACAATTTTATTTGTCAATTATACCTCAATAAAACTGGGGGAAGAGAAATTAAAGAAGACCTAAATAAATGAAGACAGCCCATGCTCATGAAAAATTCAATATTGTTAGCATTGCAGTACTCCCGAAATTGATCTACAGAGTCAGTCAATTCCCAGCTGCCTTTTTTGCAGAAATGCACACACTGATCCTAAAATTCATATAGAATTGCAGGGAACCCTGGATAGCCAAAAATTTCTTTAAAAAGAAGAACAAAGTTTGAGGTCTCACACTTCCTGATTTCAATACTTTCTACAAAAGTGACAGTAATCAAAGCAGTTTGGTACTGGCATAAGCATAGATATATCTTAATCTAATGAAATAGAATTGAGAATCCAAAAATAAGCCCGTACATCTATGGTCAATTGATTTTCAACAATAAATAACAGTCTTTTGAACAAACAGTGCTTAAACAACTAAATAGGCGTGAGACTGGAAGACAAGAGTACAGCCATTTTTGAAAAGGACCCAGGGAACGACCTTGCGCAAGCAGGCTTCACAGATCCCTTAAAACAAAGTGCCTAAAGCTTTCCAGTTCCCTGAAAGATATAGATAAAGGCCTGGCAGACATTCCCAAGTTGTTTTTGCAGGAGGCAGATCCCCACCAGATGAAAACTGCTGACCGCAAGTGCACAGACCCCCACACCAGTTGACGGTTGATGATTCTTGAAACTTCATCTTGATGCCAACCAATCTCAGAATCGAGCACAAGCTGATCGGGCACCTGCTGCCCCCTCCCTCACACTCGCTTTAAAACCTGTTCCCTGAAAGTCCTTGGGGAGTTGGCACTCTTTTCTGCCTTCTCCCCTGTGCACAAACTATCCTTTTAATAAAAAGCTTTGCTTACCTAAGAGCCTTGTGGGAGTGAAATTCATTTCTATGGTATTGCTGCCCAAGAATCTGGAGAGGGCCTGGTAACAGACACATGCAAAAGAATAAAGTTGGACTCTTACCTCACAATATATACAAAAATTAATTAAAAATGGATCAAACACCCAAAAGTAAGACCTAAAACAATAAACTCTTAGAAGAAAACATAGGTAAATCTTCATAACCTGGATTCAGCAATGCATTCTTAGATATGACACCAGAAGAAAATATACATTAATTGGGCTTAATCAGAATCAAAACTTTTGAGCATCAAAGGACAAAAATGTGAAAAGACAAGTCATAGAATGGAAAACATTTTCAAATCATATGTCTGATAAGGATTTCACGTTATGAACGAACAAAGAACTCTTACAACTCAACAACAAAATGACAAACCAATAAAATAAAGGGCAAAAGGATCTATAGACATTTCTCCAAAGAAATTATACAAATGGCCAACAAGCACATGAAAAGATGCTCAACATAGCTGCTAGGGAAATTTAAACCAAAACCACAATGAGAAACCATTTACCCACTAAGAGGGCTGTAATTTTAAAAACATTTTAATTTTTTAAACAGAAAGTAAGTGTTGGCAAGAATGTAGAAAACTGGAACCCTCACACACAGCTAGTGGGAATGTAACGTGGTATATAGCAACTGTGGTAAAGTTTGGCCATTCCTCAAAAAGTTAATCATATAATTACCACATTGTAATAGCGGCCTCCCCAGCCCGAACCCAAACTGTGACGGGCCCTCTCCTCCTCCCTCTCTGGCGCCGGCGGCTGCGCGGTTGGGGCAGGGGCTGCTCCGCTGCTCCTCTCCGCGCTCCGGCTGGGCCTAGCCCACCGGCCTGGCCCCGCACCTGCCGGCCACCCACTGCGCAAGCGGGCAGGCGGGCGGGAGCTCCGCCCTGGGGACACCCGCTCCCAGGCCACGTCATCAGTCGTGAACTGACCGGTGAGGCCAGCCGCGGGTTGAGCCCAGGGGGCCCGCCGCCTCAGACAGCGATCCCAGGAAAGGGTGTGTCAACAGCCTCCACGTGGCCACCGGGGTCTCAGCGGCTTCTGCGCCTCGCTTCACCTAGACCTGGAGGACAACGTTGCTGGAGCAACCTGGTACTTCTTCAGACCTGGCGGCTTTCTGGGGTCGCACCTCTCTACTCAGGGTGTGAGACCTGAGAGGCAGGCGCTAGCTGCAGCAGCCCCGCTCAGCCATTGGTCGGTGCCACAGTGGCCCCGCCCCCTCCCCCCTCTGGTATATAAAAGGAGCCCGCATTCGGACTGAGGTAAGGTGGATTTTTGAGACGCTAGTCTGCTGTATTCTCGGTCTGCTAGCTTTCCCATTAAAATCGTTATTCCTTGTTGCAACAACTCCTCTCCCGATTTATTGGCCTGTTGTGCGATGAGCAGAAGGAGCTTGGGCTTGGTAACAATATGACCTTGCAATTCCATTCCTAGGTTTCTAGGAATGGAAAGCATATGTCAACACAAAAACAGTAGCATTATTCATAATACCCCAAAAGTGGAAACAACCCGAAAGTCCATGAGAATGGATGAACAAAATGTGGTGTTATCCAAAATGTAATACATGACACAACACTCATGAATCTTGAAAATATGCTAAGTGGAAGAAGCCAAACACAAAAGACCATATATTATAATGATTCTATATATAAATGTGATGGAAGAAATTTTCACATATTGAGTTATGAGGCAGTCATTCTAGCTTATACAGGATTTAACTTGAATTTTATGCTAGCTAAAACCGCCTGTTTGTAGCCTATCAAACATACATTGTACATCTGCTTTAATCATTAAAGAAAAGGGTACCTGAAGTAAAGAATGTTCTTTTAAAAAATAAAGATTAAATGCCTCCCTTCCTGGGATGTCAGTGCTACATACTTCTTCGATAAGACTCCCTTCCCAGGTGCCAAGGCCATACTGACTCACTGTATACATGCTGATCTGTTTTTTTTTTTTTTTTTTTTTTGTGAAATCTTGAAGGAATGTATTCCTGACTTGTTTGGTGTTCTTTGTTCTGATGAGATATGAAACTATGCGGAAAATCATGCTTCTCTGGAGCAGTTCCTCAGAGTTATCTGAGAGACCGTCTCCCGGACGATCATCCTCAATTTGGCTCTAATTGGCTTATTGATTATTTCCATCCACATAAGAAATGCCCAGAATTGGCAAATCCATACAGACAGAAAGCCGATTTGTGGTTGCCAGTGGGTGGAAATACGGGGAATGATGAATGACTGCTCATGAGTACAGGGTTTATCTTAGGGAAGATTAAAATGTTCTGGAATGAGTGGTGACAGTTTCACAGCATTGTGAATGTAATAAAAGCCACTGAATTCTAATACTTTAAAATGGTGAATTTTACCTCAATTTTTTTAAAAAAGAAAAATCCTATGGGATGGGTAAAATGATATTCCTACATAATAGCTGAGATTCAGAGATCAACTCATTTGTCTAAAGTCAAATTAAAATTAAAGCTGACTGAACCTCCCAAAACCTTCCTTCTAATCACTGTTACAACCAAAATAAAAACAGTTAAAAATTAACTCTAAGTCCCAGTGGGTTTTTTTGTGTTTGTAGGGAGTTGGGGCGGGGGGGAGGGGCGGGGGGAGGAAAGGAAGCACGCTCTTGGGCTGGAAGGAGGACGGGGGGCGGCGGTAGGCGGAGCATCCCGATTTGGAGGGCTTAGGGAGGAGGAGGAAGGGCGAGGAGGTCCGTACACTTACGGCCGAGGCCTTGGTAAATGCTTCCGCCCCGCCGTTGAGGGGCGCCAGTCGACCGAGCGCGGTACCTCCTTCCAACGCTTTACCCGAGCGCCCCGCCGGCGGCCCCGCGGACAGGTTTGCAGCCTCTTCCCCGCACGGACCCCTCAAAGGCGAGGCCCGACCCCGTACCAGGCGGGCGGGAGGACCCAGCAAGCGCTGCCTCGGCCCCTTTCCCGCCCACGGACCCTGGAGCCCCTACCTTCCGGGCAGCCTGCCGGCTCCTGGCTCGCCCAACCCACCTGTCTCAGGTTTCCCAAATATTTTACCACTTGCTCTTCCTGGCCCACAACACAGTCCCCCACTTCCCGAAGACAGACTAGGAGTGAGAGGAGTGAGACGCTTGCCTTGACATTATTAAAATAATGAAACTACTATTAGTAGTAATGACTTAATAGGAAGAATATTAATAAACTTATTAGTAATGTAGGGGCCAGTAACCAGGATGCCTTGCTTGCCTGTTTAAGAGGAAACCAACTCAATAAGCAAGATAAATACTTTAATATGACATTTAGAATTTTTTTCAAAATAAAAAACTTAAAAGTACCATGAGGTGCTATATGGGAGGCTAAAACAAAAGGAAAAATCAGTAATCCTGATCCTAGCTTTATTTAAAATGTTGGTAGTTTCGTTATCATGGAATTTTTTTAGTGTTTTTTTTTCAATATTACATTAAAAAAATTTTTTTTAGGGGCTTCCTTGGTGGCGCAGTGGTTGAGAGTCCGCCTGCCGATGCAGGGGACACGGGTTCGTGCCTTGGTCCGGGAAGATCCCACATGCCGCGGAGCGGCTGGGCCCATGAGCCATGGCCGCTGAGCCTGCGCGTCCGGAGCCTGTGCTCCGCAACGGGAGAGGCCACTGCAGTGAGAGGCCCGCGTATCGCAAAAAAAAAAAAAATCTTCAGTACTGAGTATCTTGAGTTCTGAGTATGTCCCCAAATTTTGCGCTGGAAGTGAGTACTTCAGTCACTGTGCTTGGCTTACCCTAGTGACAGCCCTGCCCTACTGTCAGCTTTAGTGTGGTAGTGGCAGTACGGAAGGGTAGGGAAGTGCAAGTGGCCACCTTCTCCCCAAAGTCTACGGAGGCTTAGCAAGGAACTTCCAGAGGTGCAGGCACAGGGGCCTGTAAACCCTCTAGGCGTGTCATTACTGCTAATAGTAGTTTCATTATTTTAATAATATAAACTAAAAAGCATCAATAATACTTATATAATATAATACTTATTAAACACCTACCAGCTAAACACTTCACAAAATGATTTCATTTATGCCTCACCACAACTCTGGGAGGTTGGTCCTAATATTACTAATACTATCTGATTTTACAGTGCAGGAAACAGGATCAGAGTGGTTAAATCTCTTGTTTAAGGTCATCCAGCATGTACAGTGGCAGAACTAGGATTCAAATCCAAACTGGCTGAGCAGAGAGCCTTTACTTGGGAATCACAAAGTACAAAGTTCCTAATCCTCTACCTGGAAATGACTTGGGGATTTCATCTCCAAAGCATTAGAACTCCAATAAAAACCTTAGAAACAAATTGAGATGTTAGGATATCTGCTCGTACAATGTATCACATCAATGAGTTAAAAAAAACAATATGATAATTTCCATGGAAGCTCCTTGTAAACTAAGCCTAGAAAGGTATTTATTTACATGTTATACAAAAGTATGCTAACTCCATAGCCCAGCCAAGTGGTGTAGCACCAGCAACCCCCTTCCCTCTGGACAATTTGGGCCAGTGTTTGTTGTACACTGGTTAATCTGCTGTCAGTCCACAGTGCAAAACAGCTTCTAACCTATATTCTAGATCATTGATCTTCAGTTGGCCACCAGACCTGTGCTGCTCCCCTGGAATTCCTACCAGCCTCCCCAGAACCACTGCTGCTACCACCAGGCTGGGAAGGAGGAAGAAGGCTGCCCTCCCCTTTTATGATGACTTCTTTCCAGACCCTTGAGCTAAAACCAGACCACCATGTTTGGCAGCTAAAACTTTGCTGAGGACCTGGGTGATATCACCCAAAGCCATATGAGGAAGATGATTTGAGGTGACTCACAGACCTACTGTCTTTTGAATAATCATACATTTATTTTGATGCAAATTCAAAATGATTGAAATAGCATATTAAACTACAATAGCAGGCTCATTTTGCTCCTAGTGAAGCTAAAAAGAGTAGTAAAAATTTTAACACAATATATTTAAAGTAAATAATAAAAGATCTCAAGGAGGTATTAGAGCTTCAACAGAACATGGCAGTTGGACTCATAGCATATGTGATCACCTAAGAATTCCCTTCTACCTGCCCAGGTTGTACAACTTCTGACCCTAATCAGATATTGCATATTGCATAACTTTCATTTTGGAAAGGCTCTGGTTACTTGGGACCAGTTAGTTCCCCGGGTCTCCAGTCCCAACAGAATTAATTCAATCAAGACCAATTTTCCCAGCGCTACTTTAGTGAGGGCCTGGGTGATGGTATGCAAAGCTTTATAAAGAACACGATTTGAGGTGATTTACAGACTAGTCCTGTTCCTACAGGATTTGCTAGAAACAAATACAAAAGCTTTCTACTTGACCAGGGCTCAATTTTTAAATACACAATGGAAACAAACAAAAAACCATCTGGCTTTCCTATTTCATTTCTCTTTTAGTTGGTGAGTATTTGGTTTTGCTTTTTTTCCCTCAAGAATAATGAGACACACTGCTGTTTTCTTTATACCTCTGTCATTTTTTAAACCCAGTAATTGTTACATCATAATAATTATAACAACACAAATAATGAGCCGTAAACACTTCCGTAATCCCAGCAGCCCTGGGCCTGCATTTCTAAGGATGGTGAACTGAAGAAACAAATTTGTGTAATTGAAATAAGCTTTTCCAACCACCGCCACATCTTCTCTGTGTTTTGATGATACAAGAGGTTTTCATTTATTATGTGGCTACTCTGTGCCAAGCACTGTGCTAAGTACATTACATGTGATTTATTATTTCATTGGTACATATTTTGACACTTACTACACTGTCTTTCATTATGATGTGACCATTTCCTAAGAAGTGCCCTATGTAGCTCCCAGTGAAAATATCAGGGGAGCACAACTTACGCACTGGAGTCTCCTGACCTGTCTCCCAGGCTACACTCTTGCTCCTTTGTTTCACCCTCTGCATTGGTACAAGACCCTTCTATCTAAATGTTTAATCTCTTTAACCATGTAATTCCCTTCCAAAGAATCACCCTCTTAGCTGCTTGACTTCAAGAAGCATCCCAGTTTTACGTCTTGGTGCTCCTAGATATCAGTCCCTGGTTCCAGTCCAACTCTGTCCTCAAGGAGGAGACAACATTCCTTCCACCCCTGGGTTTAACCTGGCCCGAAATGCCCTCTTACACCCTTTCTGCCAATGTAGCCTAATGGCTAGGAGTAGAGTTCTGGAGTCTCACTTCAAGGGCAGATCCCAACTCCTCTGCTGACATGACATCTTATGCATTTGGCGATTTGTGACTAAGGCCATTATATCTTGTCCTGGGAACTTCCTCCTTTTCTAAAGGTGAAGGTTAGTTCAATTAATTAGCCCAGGAGAATACTGTGCACTCGAAGCGGTCAACAGCCCGGGATCGGGGGGGGGGGGGGGGGATGGGGTTGGGGTGGGAGCGAGGTTGGGATAAGAGACTCCAGATGGGGACAGAATTGAAAGGAAAATGTTTTTTAATAACCTTCTATCTCCTTTCATCTAAGAGCTCCTAAAAAGCAGGCAATAATTTAAGAAATAAGGGAGCCCATCATTGTTTGCCCCCATCTCCCTCTGTCTCCTCTTTCCCAGGCAGCAGGACCTAGACAGCAAATAGAGGCGTTGGGGGGAGGGAAGAAGGTAGGGCGCCAAAGTAACATGTTTTGCAAGGAATGTGACTATAGCTAACTACAGGAATTGAGAAAGTGGAGCCAAGAATACTAACTCCCAGCCAGCCCGCCGCGTCAACTCCAATCTCGGGGAACCTGTGTCTGGAGCGGACCCAGCTCGCCCACCCCTGCGGATGGGGGTTGGAGGAAACCAGCTTTGCTCCGCCCCCGGAGCTGGGCGGTGACCTGTAGGCGGCAGCGCGCCCTGGGCGCTCTCGCACAGGGCACAGCGCTGGAAGCGCGGATCCCCTTGAGCTCGCGGAGGTAGAAGGCCCGCGACGACATGAGCTCTGTGCCAGCGTTCCTGAGCGCGGCAGATGTGCAGGACCACCTCCGCAGCTCTAGCCTACTCATCCCGCCTCTGGAGGCGGCTCTGGCCAACTTCTCCAGCGGCCCCGAAGGAGGGGTCATGCAGCCGGTGCGCACCGTGGTGCCCGTGGCCAAACACAGTGGGTGAGTGAGGAAGGCCGGGCCAGGGTCTGGAGAAACTGGAAAGGAGGAAGAGGAGGGGTGAGAATGGAAGCAGAGGGAGGAAGGAAGGGAGGGCTTACCTAACCACTGCTAATAACAGCTCCCACCTGATTTTTGCAACCCACTGTGTCAAGTGGGCGCTTTACAGGAATTACCTTGTTTAATTCACTCCATATATAGGTAGGTATTGATGCAACATTTACTGATGGGAAAACCGAGACTCAGAGAGGTGAAGTGAAGTACCCAGGGTTACGCAGCTAGTAAGTGGCAGAACTGGGGTGACTTTTCTCATCCAGAGCCGGATTCTTGAACGTACTCAGCATACTGCCAAAGGGAATGGCAGACGGATGGGGGTGGGAGGTGGGCGAGGGAGAAGGCCAGTAGGGCATTGAGGGAGGAAAGAGAAAGGAAGGGACATGAGGACTTGATAGGATACCTCAGCATTGATCGGAAGGGGTTGAAGCTGCTCCCTCTCTTCTTGTAGTTTCCTGGGGGTCATGCCCGCCTACAGTGCAGCAGAGGACGCCCTGACCACCAAGTTGGTCACCTTCTATGAGGGCCACAGCACCACCTCCACTGTCCCCTCCCATCAGGCCACTGTGCTACTCTTCCAGCCGAGCGATGGCTCCCTTCTGGCGGTGAGCAACTCCCTGGCCAGGGGTGGGTCAGGGCCCCTGTGCACAGAGCTAGGCTCAGAAGTTAGTTCTCTGTCGACCAGGGGGAGTTTTGAGTGTGACCACCCATGACCCTCTCTGAGTGACTGGATGCCAGTGACAGTGAAGGTTATCTGTGACTGTGTATCTGATTCCAGAACTGCCTAAGGATGCATAACCCAGCACCAGAGCCCACTGCTGCTTTAAGTGTGTGACAGTGTGGAAGGAATAATCTCGTCATTCTTGTAATGTTCTTGTCCTCTACCGGTTACTCCAGATATACAGCTTGCACAAACCCAGTAGCCAAGGAAACGTTTATTTAGTGAATCTCTGCAATGTGGAGTTACGTGAGTTACAGACTAGGGGTGCTCTCTAATACCTGGGAGTTTTTTTCTAAGGGATACACAACGACCTGTTTTAACATTTAATGGTAATATCAAAAAATAGTAGTAGTCCAAATGTATTAAGCACCTTGTGTGCGTCAGGCACTGTTCTAAATACTTTGTATGTGTTAATTCTCTTAATACTTAGAACCACTCTGAGGTAAGTAAATTTATTACCTCCATTTTGCAGATGAGAAAACTGAGTCATAGAGCAGCTATGCCAAACTTACCAAAATTTCCATAGCTCATAGTGGCATGGATGGACTTCACACCTACTCTGTGTAAGTCCAAGGCCTATACTGTCTTAAGACTATGCTCTCTACTGCCTTTCTCACTGCTGTTGACTGAGCACTTATCATGTACCAGGCAGGAGAAATTGGTCTCATTCAATCCTGACAACACTCCTCTGTGGGAGTGTTTATTACACCCTCACCTCCCCACCTGCTTTCTTTTGAGGTTCCTGAGGCTCAGAGCATCAGAGTCACTTTGCTTGAGGTCACACAACTGGTCAGTGAAAGTGCTTTTTGCCCTCCAGCCTGGCGCTGAGGCCAGCCGGTTGAGTCCTCATCAGGGACGGACTCCTTAATCCAAACCGCCCCTGGATCCTTAGACTCTCCTTCTCAGAATTTCTGGTTCCCCAAGGAAGCTGCCCATTTATTCCTCCCCTGAAAAGAGTCTGTAGCTCTTCCCAGTCTCTGCTCATCCAATGGAAATGGCATCCATACTACCTACCAACAGTGCTTCCCCAGGAAACCGGGACCACCTCAGGCTTTGGAACTCAATGACAAGGCCTGAGATTCTTCCTGAATTCGATCAGTAGCCAAGCAGCTCACTTCCTTGTCCATAAAATGAGAATACTCATACTACTTGGCGAGGACCAATTGAGATGATTAATATAAACAGAGAACAGTGCAAAGGATGGGAGTTATTACTGGCAAGGCGTAATTCAGAATCACCTGGGGAGCTTTTAAAAACAACAGTGTCTGGGTCCCATCCCTAGTGTTCAAATTCAGTCAACCTAAGGGTCATGTCTGGGCATCTGTATCTTCACAAACCTCCCCACATGTGCAGGAGGAGTTGAGAGCCACTGAGATAGAGTTTCAGGGCCCTTGCACAGATGTCAAGTGACTTACTCTTATTCCTGAAGTTTCTCCTTAATTTGATGTTTTGAGAATCCCAGGGCAAGTAAAGCAAATGGGCAATTCTTGAGGGCTCGCCATATGCTAGATGTTTTCACGTATGCCAGTGCATTTAATCTTCACAAAAACCCTCTGAGTGGTTGCTGTTATCTTTATTTTTACAGGTAGGAAACCGGTGCTTAAAGATTAAGATATTTTTTCAAAGTTGTATTTCTTATAAGTGGAGGGATTGTATCCAGGCAAAGCATTCTCTTTATAGAATATTATGATGCTTCCTAGGGCTAACGCTTTTAGAGCGTCTTCTCTCTGCTTAAGTGGTGGATAGGGGTGCCCCTTGTTCACTGTCTCTCCTTTCCTCCAAGGTCATGGATGGAAATATCATAACTGCAAAGAGAACAGCTGCAGTGTCTGCCATCGCCACCAAGGTGAGATTAGTGCCTGGCTGTGCTGAGCTGGTGGGTGGGATTGAGTGTCTCAAGTTTGAATGTCTAAGGTAGAAGTGAGGAACTCATTTGGAACTTCTTTGGACATAGCTGGAACTTCATATGCCAAATATGGGATGTCAGCTGAGCACAGTGATTCACGAAATGATTGGCTACCATTTAATGAGCCCAAGATTCCAGGTACCTCACATGTGCTATTCCTGATCTTCACACCAACCTTGCAAAGTAGATATGATTATCTCCATTTGCCAGGTATAAGGAGTATGGCTCAGAGAGGTTGTGTGAGTTGATCAGGGTCACACAGCTAACAAGTGGCAGAGCAAGAATTTAAAACTTGACCTCTCTGACTCCCAGGACTGCTTTCTTTCCCCTCTACCACACTGCTCCTGGCACATCAGTGTGGTTGCCCCATAGGCTAGAGTCAGTACTGCATAAGAAGCAGAGGAGGAGATAAACAGATCCAAGCCACACAGATGTATCCATTCAGCAAGTATTGACTGAGATCCTACCACGTATCAGGCACTGTTCTAAATGTCAGAGATGTGGTAGTGCACGAAACAAAGAGTTACATGCAGAGGGGAGGTGAGACAATAAATAAAATAAAAAGTAAAATACATAGTATGATTTGCTAAAAAAAATAATTAACCAACAGCAAACCCCTTTTGAGTTTACTAATAGGCTAGGACTTGCTTTAAAAAAATAACACGCCCACCCCCACCACCAGCTAGAAGGATGAAAATAAAGCAGAATTGAGAGCATTGGGAAGGGATGATATTTTAAATTATCGAGGAAAGACCTCACTGGGAAGGTGATATTTGAGTAAAGACTGAAAAAGAAGTGAGTGAGTGAAACAGGAAGAGGGGAGGAGCTCTCCAGGCAGAAGGAAAAGCAAGTGATAGAGGTGATGATATTTCTAAGCATCCTACAAGGGCATCCTACAAGAAGAACAGTATTTTTAGAGGCTAGGGTTAAGAAGACGAGGTATCTGTAGGAACAGTTAAAGGCTGGAATCTTTCACATTAAAGGTCTGGGAATGCTGGTTTATGAGGCCTAAGCATAAAGGAAATGTGGGGTCTATCGGAGGGTTGGAGGAGCAAAGACCAGGTGTTCAAATTGTGAGTGTGTTAAGGTCTTGTAAACACATGATGGGGAGGGAAGACTGTGGGGATAAATCTGGTAATTATATAGGAAGGGAGTAGACTACAGTGTGCAGCTTGATGAACTGGCTTTGAAAAATTATATGCAGACCCAGTTCAGATTGAAATGATCAAGGGACTCTGAAGTATGTTCCCTGGTAACTTAGGAACAGAGAGACTCTAACCATACTGCCCTACATTTGAAAAGGACTTCGATCTTTTCCAAAATAATTTCCAAACCATTGTTTGATTTATTTTTGGATTTCTGGGAGGAAGGCAGAGCAAGTATTACTGGCCTCATTTTGTGCAGAAGGAAATGGAGTCTAGGGTTTCCTGTAGTCAGACAACCCAGGTAGCTGTGGGTCTTCTCGTCCCGGATCAGTAGTTTCCAACCCAGGCTACGCAGCAGCAGCAGCATCTGGGGAATTTTTTTTTTTTAATTCAGATTCCCAAAACCACTGAATTGAAATCGCTGAGGGTAGGGCCTAAGAAACTAGGTGTTTTGGTTTTTTATGGTATCTGGTTGATTCTGATGATCAACCAGGTTAATTCTTCTATCAGAGGTTAAAGGTTACTTTACAGGATACTGCAACAATTTCTGAAGCCCACGTGTACTTCCAAGAATAGATTCATATTAACTGAGAACAGAAAAAAAAATTTAGTTAAGGAAAAATTACATAATTCTCCTTATTGGACAGGAGCATAAGATTACTAGTCTTGTGGATATTGTCATTTTGAAAACTTTTCAAATCAAGGTTCTTTGAACTATAGTTGACGGCACAAAATGCTATCTCCTTCTGCAGCTACAGGAGACATCATCTCTAATCACCTGCCAATATTTGAGGCTCCTTTCTGCAAGTGATTAATAATTAAGAATACTTTCATTTTTAAGGTTGCACTCCAGAATCTCAATAATTAGCATTGTAAGAAAGAGCAGCCCCAAGGAGCTCAATTTTTATTAAATGAAATAGAGGAAAGGCAGAAGATGGTCTTACGGTTTGAGGAGCAAGTGTTGTCATTCCTCAATGCCAGTTGTTCTTAACGGAAAACAATTTGGCCAGCTGCCGCAGAGACAATTAGCAATGTCTGGAGACAGTTTTGGTTGTCGCAACTGAGGACATGGGGGTGCTAATGGACAGAGACCAGGGATGCTTCTCAACATCCTATAATGCACAAGACAGCCCACCCACCTGCCAACAAAGAATTATCCAGCCCAAATATCAGTAGTGCTGAGGTCAAGAAACCCTGCTCTGTTTCTCATAGGTAATGGTAGATATGTGCCAATTCTGTGCAAATAAGACTGTCTCTGTTTTCCCGGGGCTTACATACCAGTACAGGAAAATAAATCTGTAAACAAACAAGTGCTATGAAGTGGTGAAATCTATCAGGGTGGTCAGAAAGACTTTACTGGAGAGTTGATCAGAGAACCTCACTCACAAATAAAGACACACATACACCCTTAGCAGGTGCCACAAATGCCATCTCTACATCCCTCTTTAAAGGAAGACGGAGGCTGAGTCAGGATCAACAGAGAGTGGGCACAGCAAATATAGCTGAGAACCTAGGCTCGCAAGGATTCATGGATTCCAGAAGCAACTAACAGCTCTCAGAAGTAGGTGTGGCTTATCACGCCCCTGAGATAGGGTAGCACAGCAGAAAGCATGTGGGCTTTGGAGAATGAAAGATGTGGTTTTAGAGCCGCACTGTGCCATTCAGTAGTCATAGGGCCCTGAGCAAGTTACTTAACCTCTCTGGACCTCAATTTCTTTATCTGTGAGAGGAGGATAACAATGGGAGTATCTAGCTCATAGGGTCAATTGTCTGGGCTAAATGAGATCATGAGGCTTAAGCACTGGCATATGTTAGGTACCCAGTGAAGGCTCCTTCCCTCCCTCCCCACTCTGTGGAAACGGAAATACACAATGACATCTCCTTGATTGCCTGAGAGGTCTTGAAGTTCACCTGATTCTCAAACTGTATTTGATCTTCTCCTGGCTACTAGAGTCTCCCTTGACATTTTCTATCTCATTTCTCTCAAATAGTTTTTGAAACCCCCCAGCAGTGAAGTGTTGTGTATCCTTGGAGCTGGCGTCCAGGCTTATAGCCATTATGAGGTCTTCACAGAGCAGTTCTCCTTTAAGGAGGTAGGTCCAGGGAGGGTTGTGGAGGAAGTAGCAGTGACCTTTCTCTGTACTCCTTTGTTGCAGTGTGGGTTATGCTGAAATTGTCAGGTTGAGAGTCCCACCATCTAGACCATTCTTTTTTTTAATATAAATTTATTTATTTATTTATTTTTGGTTGCGTTGGGTCTTTGTTGTGGTGCATGGGCTTCTCATTGTGGTGGAGTCTCTTGTTGCAGAGCACGGGCTCTAGGTGCGCGGGCTTCAGCATTGTGGCGCACAGGCTTAGTTGCTCTGTGGTATGTGGGATCTTCCCAGACCAGGGATCGAACCCGTGTCCCCTGCATTGGCAGGTGGATTCTTAACCACTGCACCACCAGGGAAGTCCCTAGACCATTCTTTTTTTTCTTTTTTTTTGCTGTACACGGGCCTCTCACTGCTGTGGCCTCTCCCGTTGCGGAGCACAGGCTCCGGACGCGCAGGCCCAGCGGCCATGGCTCACGGGCCCAGCCGCTCCGCGGCATGTGGGATCCTCCCGGACTGGGGCACGAACCCGCGTCCCCTGCATCGGCAGGCGGACCCTCAACCGCTGTGCCACCAGGGAAGCCCCCTAGACCATTCTTTTAACAATTTGCCCAGAAGTCCCACTGGACGTGAAGAGTTGGGGGAAAGGCCTGAATCACCCCCTCCAGTTTCTCAGTTTGCAGGGTATGCTGAAGTACGCAGAGAGCCTACTCGGTTACTTAAAGAATTGTGTCATATCCATTACATACATTCAGGTGTTCTTTTGGCCCTTTCTATTGTTTCTCTTAGGAGAATCTGGGGTCCTTAAGTATTCAGGCTTAGGGATCCAGGAGCTGGGAATGAGGCCTAGAGAGCAGGAGGCCACAGCATGCCTTCTGCAGCCTAGATGTTAGTCTACTTTTCCCCATTCTGGCTGGCTCACACTTCCTATTATTTTTGATACATTTGATGCTACTTTTATTTTATTTTTTTCTATGTGTGTGAGAGGGGTGGGGTATATTTAAGGTATGATTTCTTGTGATAAAAATAATACTTCTGCTTTGAGAAATGAAGACTGTAATGAAGAAAACAAAAGAAAAATTCCCTTTTATCTGTTTTCAAAGACAAGTAGTTAACATTTCCAATCTCTCATCTGCTTCTTGTAACACAGTTGTATGGTTTTTCTCTGCTTTTTTCATTAAAGTATAATTGACATACGACATCTTATTAGTTTCAGGTGTACATTGTAGTGATTTGATATTTATATACATTTCGAAATGGTCACCATGATAAGTCTAGTTACCATCTGTCACCATACAAAGTTATTACAGTATTATTGACTATATTCTCCATGCTGCACATTATATCCCCATGACTTAATTATTTTGAAACTGGAAGTTTGTACCTGTTAATCCCCTTCACCTGTTTTACCCATCCCCCAACCCTCCCCCTCTGGAAATCACCACAAGTGGTTTATTTATTTAACTTATTTATTTATTTAACATCTTTATTGGAGGTTATTTATCTATTTATTTATTTTACAATGGTGTATTAGTTTCTGCTGTATAACAAAGTGAATCAGCTATACGTATACATATATCCCCATATCCCCTCCCTCTTGCGTCTCCCTCCCTCCCTCCCTCCCCCTCCCCTCTAGGTGGACACAAAACACCGAGCTTATCTCTCTGTGCTATGCAGGTGCTTCCCTAGCTATCTCTTTTACATTTGGTACTGTATATATGTCAATGTTGCTCTTTCACTTTGTCCCAGCTTACCCTTCCCCCTCCCCGTGTCCTCAAGTCCATTCTCTACATCTGTGTCTTTATTCCTGTCCTGCCCCTAAGTTCTTCAGAACCTTTTTTTTTTTTTTAGATTCCATATATATGGTTTAGCATACAGTATTTGTCTTTCTCTGTCTGACTTACTTCACTCTGTATGACAGACTCTAGGTCCATCCACCTCACTACAAATAACTCAATTTCGTTTCTTTTTATGGCTGAGTAATATTCCATTGTATATATGTGCCACATCTTCTGTATCCATTCATCTGTTGATGGACACTTAGGTTGCTTCCATGTCCTGGCTATTGTAAATTAATAGCCAGGACACAATGCTGCAGTGAACATTGTGGTACATGTCTCTTTTTGAATTATGGTTTTCTCAGGGTATGTGCCCAGTAGTGGATTGCTGGGTCATATGGTAGCTCTATTTTGAGTTTTTTATGGGAACCTCCATACTGTTTTCCATAGTGGCTTATCAATTTACATTCCCACCAACAGTGCAAGAGGGTTCCCTTTTCTCCACACCCTCTCTAGCATTTGTTGTTTGTGGACTTTTTGATGATGGCCATTCTGACTGGTGTGAGGTGATACTTCATTGTACTTTTGATTTGCATTTCTCTAATAATTAGCGATGTTGAGCATCTTTTCATGTGCTTTTTGGCCATCTGTATGTCTTCCTGGGGAAATGTCTATTTAGATCTTCTGCCCATTTTTTAATTGGGTTGTTTGTTTTTTTGATATTGAGCTGCATGAGCTGCTTGTATATTTTGGAGGTTAATCCTATGCTGATCACTTCGTTTGCAAATATTTTCTCCCATTCTGTGGGTTGTCTTTTCGTTTTGTTTATGGTTTACTTTCATGTGCAAAAGCTTTTAAGTTTAATTAGGTACCATTTGTTTATTTTTGTTTTTTTCATTACTCTAGGAAGTGGATTCAAAAAGTTATTGCTGTGATTTATATCAAAAAGTTTTCTGCCTATGTTTTCCTCTAAGAGTTTTATAGTATCTGGTCTTAAATTTAGGTCTTTATCCATTTTGAGTTTATTTTTGTGTATGGTGCTAGAGAATGTTCTAATTTCATTTTTTTTACATGTAGCTGCCCAGTTTTCCCAGCACCGCTTATTGAAGAGACTGTCTTTTCTCCATTGTGTATTCTTGCCTCCTTTGTCAGAGATTAATTGACCATAGGTCTGTGCATAGTCATCATGCCGAGGGAAATGGAGGTGATATCTTATTGTGGTTTTGATTTGCATTTCCCTATGTTCCAGTGGCGTTGAGCATCTTTTCATGTGTCTGTTGCCCATTGATATGCCTTCTTTGGAAAAATATTTATTCAGGTCCTCTGCCTATTTTAAAATAAGGTTGCTTTATTTTTTAATATTAAATTTTATAATTTCTTTGTATATTTTGAATATTAACCTCTTAAAGATTTAATCATGTTAGATATACACAGTTGTATATACTGTATTTTCACTGAATGTTGTAATACCACTTTTCCACATTACTTAATTTTTGTATGGTATTTCATATTTTTCTATCAAGCAAGATGGTATAGTTAACCATTCTCTTATAAATGGACATATTGTATTGTTTTTCACCTTAGTTAATGAACTTACTCAGACATAACATTTATTTCCATATTTATTATATTTCCTTATGAGAGATTCTTTAGGCCTTATTTTCAGTTGAAGGCTGACAGCTGCCACCACAGACATCAAAATCTGTTAAGCAAGCTAGCAAGTCCCCACCTCCTGGTGATGCCAGTGACGCACGCACCCTCTCCCGCCAGCGCTTCCCAGGAATCTAACTGTAGCTATTACTCTTGGCCTTCTACTCTGCTGCACCATTCACTCCTGAAACCCTTCCAGATTTTAATTCCCTACATATCCTTCAGAGATCAAGCTATTCCAAGCACAGCCGTGCACATCCTGTTTGTGAATCTCATGCCTGTTATGACTCCTTTACAGACTCCCAAACATAAACTGTGAGTTTGATGCTGACTTTGCCTGTTATCATTTGCATTTTACAGACATGAAAACTTAGGCTGAATGAAGTTAAATATACTTCAGAAACAGTAAGTGACAGCAAGGATTGATTCTAAGCCTGTTTAGCTCCAGAACTTGCTCTGCTAATCATTAAGCTATATAGTAGCTATTAAGCTACTGAGGCTGTGTGTCCCAAGCTAGAAGTGAAAAACTTCCCCCCTTCTTGAAAGGGGAATGGGATAGAGAAAGGTCATTTTCAAATATCTGGCCCAGACAAATGTACATTCGCCATACGGAATGATTTAAATAACTACAGCCCTAACCCCAGAGTGGTTCAACTTTTCCTTGCACCCCTGGGCTTAATGAAACATAAACAGCCAGATAATCATGGCACCAATGTCCCTCTTGTTACCCCCAATGAAGGTGAGGATATGGAACCGCACCAAAGAAAATGCAGAGAAGTTTGCGAACACAGTGCAAGGAGAGGTACGGGTCTGTTCATCGGTTCAGGAGGCTGTGACCGGGGCAGATGTGATCATCACAGTCACCATGGCAACGGAGCCCATTTTGTTTGGTGAATGGGTGAAGCCCGGGGCTCACATCAATGGTAAGCAGAGTGGCTCCATGAGCCTTGGGTGGCCAGACTCTCCCTTGGCTGGACCAAGGGGGCTGCATCTGCAGAGCTGTTTTACTCATGCAAAATGCTTGAGCGTTTTAATGGCCTCAGAAACATTTGAGTTCTGAAAAAAATGATACTCCAAAATATGAAACAAAAATCACAAACCTGAAACTAATAAATTTAATTAAAGTTTTATAAAGTGTATCATTATAGCAAATGATCAATTATAGCTCAGTTCTTAAATGTTATGAAATTTAAATTACAAAAGCCAAATGACTCGCTTGTTCTTTAACAACACTTGGAATTACAAAAACAAATTTTTTAAAATTACAACACCAAAGACATTTAATGTGACATGTGGGTGCTTTTTAATATGTGGGATAGGATGGTTGGGACTCTAAACATAAGAGTTCCTGGGGCCTCTGAAGATCCTCAAATGGCCCTGGGGGTTGTAACAAGATCTGGTCTATATTGAATACTTACTATTGCAGGTGCTGTTCTAGATTCTTTGTATGTACTATATCACTGAATCCTCACACAACCGTATGAAGTAGGAGCTATTATTATCATGACCCCCATTTTACAGGTAGGTAAACCAAGGCATGGAAGGATTAAGAAACTTGCCCAAAGTCAGAGGTTCTTAGAGGCAAAACTGGGATTTGAACTGAGGTAATACACCCTCAGAGCCCAAGATCTTAAATGATACCCTATGTTATCTTTCAATAAGAAGACTGGATTCTGATGAGCAAACAATTGAAGACTCAAGAATTTAAACCTGGTATCAGTGCCCCATGTTTTAGTGACAAGCACATAGTGTGAACTCAGAGTCTAAAATGTCTGCACACACGTGCAAGGGCCAAGTTCATTCACAAATATGTATTGAATCCCTACCATGTGTCAGGCACTGTTCTAGATGCTGAGGATGCCACAGTAAACCAGCAATCAAGATCACTGCTTTCCCGCTGCTTACATTCCAGAGAAGGGAGGTAGACAACAAGTAAACAAATAGATGAGCTAGATAGTTCCAGCTGAAGATAAGTTCTATAAAGGAAACAAAACGTGGTATGATTGAGGAATGGGCCATAGCAAATTGAAGGTCTCAGCCTGTGTGGGACTGGTATTATGAATGTGGGTCCAGGGGGTAGGTCTTACTCTTCATAAAGCCAGACTCGAACAGTAAGACCATTTCTGGAAGGACTTAGGGAATCAAGAGAAACCAGTTCTTGGTGAAATGGACAAGAGCTGAATCTTCAGCAAGACTGACTTGATATTTTTTCAGCTTTTTCTTTTTTTTTTTCCAGCTTAAAACAGCACCATTATTTATTATCTCAGTTTCTGTGGTTAGGAGTCTGGGCATGGGTTAGCTAAGTCCTCTGCTCACACAAGGATGAAATCAAGGTGTTGTTCAGGCGGCAGTCTTATCCAGAGCCCGGAGTCTTCTTCCCAGCCCACATGGTCATGGCAGGTTCCTTGTGTTGTAGGACAAAGGTGCCCTTTTCCTTGGGGCTGCTCTCAGCTCCTAGAGGCTGTCCACATTCCTTTTCATGTGGACGCTCCACCTTCAAAGCCAACAACAGAGACTATCCCTCATGTTGGATCCCTGTCACACTTTGAGTCTCTCTCCAGGAAGGAGAGTCAAGCCATCTCATATCTTTCCCTAGCCTAAAGACGAAATTGGTTTATGTATTCACAGAGGCATTAAATATACTTAAGTATGTTGTAAGTGCAGTCAACAGGGAAACACCAACCACAGATTTTACTTACTTTACAGCTTGGCTAAAGATACGCCCAATTCCAACCTCCCCTGCACGTCCCTCATCCTATCCCTGCAGCCCAACAGCCAGCGTCTGACCCTCACCCATTCTCGCCCCACTGCAGGAAGGCCAAGGCCCAGCCCGAGTCAAGCCCCTCCCTTTGCTACCCGGACCATCTCCATCAGCCTGAGTGGCCTTATGCAGCCCTTCGAGAACTCACCCTGCCTCCAGATTGGGGGCAACAAGAGCAATCAGAAGAGGTGGCTTGAGAAGCTAGGGTTTTTCCCACCAGCTTATGATTTATTTATGAGCTTCATTAGTTGGTGCTTCTGTTCTATAGAACTTCTCACACAAACAGCCTTCAAGATGGACATTTTTACACCACTCTCTTTGAAAATTAGAGTGAGGGAGAACAGCAGGAGAGGGAACAAGTAGAGAAAACTGGATGGCAGTGAGAGAAGGCTTGTAAATGCTGCCTTATATTTGTATAAAGCTTTATAGCAGTTTCCAAAGACTGGCTGGCATGGGCCGGATCCAGCCAGCAGATGTGTTTTTTTCAGACCATAGAGTGTTCTGAAAATCAAGAACTAACACATGCAAAGAGATTTCCTGCTTCTCTTTTAAAAAAGGAGCAGGGATAGGGGAGGCTTTCTAACAGTGGCCCTGCATTCTCACATGGCAACAATTAGCTTGAGCTGAACAGTAACTGTCCGCTTTAGAAGGGTCTGCTTTCTTCTCTGTACCTCAGTCTCCACCATTTCCAATCCACTTCCTCTGACCAGTTCTGCTCATTTTCATTACCTTCCTGGCCCTGCAGGCATCTGGTTGCAGCCTCTGCGTATTCCTGTGTTCCAGCGCCAGGAGTCACGATTCCTTGGATTCATCATTATGGTTCTGGGCTCTGCAGAGGATGTGAAACCTTGGTGCCAGGGTGCAGCCAGCTTCCTCTTTATTGGGGCTTCTCTCTGACCCTAACACTGGGCTCTTTTCTCGTGAATTAAGAGAGAAGTGGTTGGGGGCGAGGGATGGGAATGATTGAAGAGCAAGCAGACAGACAGAAGATAGAGGAGTGCGGGGTCTGAATAAGCTCCAAGTAACGTCTCTGTTTTAGGGGTTTTGTAAGGAGGTCTCTGTTCCTGATAAGTGGAAGAAGCGTGAAAGGCATGTACTGTCTCAGAGCTATAGATGCATTTATTAGATACTTAACCTTGGCATGTACCACTTCTTTGAGCCTCAGTCTGTACTTTTTAAATGGGAATCAGATGTGAAGTGTGCTTGTGAGGACTATGAATAGTATGTGTGAAACATCCCACAGATAGTAGGCACACAGTAAATTAATGCTAAGTTGCCTCGAAATCTTTTTTTAGTAATGAGAATGGATATGAAATGGAAAGGAAAAAATGCCCAGGTATCATTCTTATTAGTGAATTCAATCTCGTCGATGGGGAGGGAGTTGGCCTGGGGAAATGGGGCATTCCACATCTGTTCCCATGTGTCCTCTGTCACCTCCTTTTCCCCACCCCTTTCCTTCTTTGGAGTGTTTGGTATCCCTTGTGACCATTTCTAGGCTCAGGGTCTGTTTTGCTGTCTCTTAGCCATCGGCGCCAGCAGACCTGACTGGAGAGAGCTGGATGATGAGCTCATGACACAGGCTGTGCTGTATGTGGATTCCCAGGAGGCCGCCCTGAAAGAGTCTGGAGATGTCCTCTTGTCAGGGGTGAGCCTCCTTTCTGGTGGGCTGTTGCCTGGATGGCCTCACCTGGATCCCAGGGTTTCATTAACACCTCCTTCTGTCTGGCCTGCTTCAGACCTCGGTAACCCTTACCTCTTTGTGGGATGACAACTCCCAAACATCTCTCAACCTTTTCTAATCCCCCTCCCAGAATAATGTGGCCATTATGTGGTGATGTGTTTTCCTGTCCCCTTTGCCTGAAGAGAGCGGCTTGATGGACTTTTCTGTTGGACTGGGCTGTCCTATGAAGCAGTAGGATTGGAAGATAGGAGCCTGTTACAGCCTGGAAACTTTCCCAGTGTGGCCAACAAATTAGGATTAGGGTTGGCCACTTTCTGGCCTTTTTTTTTGTAATCAGGGCATAGAGGCAAGAAGGGGGCTGCCAAAATGAGTGTTCAGATAAGAACAGGCCTATTTCCTCACTGACAGTATCCTGGCAGGACATTCCCCTGGCTACAAATTTGTATCTCTGCAATCACAGTATCACAGAGGCAGATGGTACCCGCGCCCGCCACCCCCCCCCCAAAAAAAAAGGTTTAAGGTGGAGGCTTCCTTCCTGATATCATCCAGTTTACAGAAGGTCCTTTTATCAAGTTTATCCCTTATCCAGTTCAGGGACACCCTGTCCTGGCTTCAGAAGCTGGTCCTGAGCAGACATTAGCCCCATGGCCTGGGTCAGTGTGTGTTCATTTCACAGGCCGAGATCTTCGCTGAGCTCGGAGAAGTGGTAAAGGGAGTGAAACCAGCCCACTGTGAGAAGACTACGGTGTTCAAGTCTTTGGGTAAGAGCCATTGCTCCCAAGGCACAAACTTAACCAGAGCACAAGGTAGGTTTACCCACGGGTGGGAAGAGGAATGGGTCAGCAGGCTCCACAGCTGAAGCATTGTGAAATCTATCACTCAGGTCAATTATTTACGTCGGCATAGTGGTGAAGCCCATGAACTCTGGAACTGGTCAGTCCTGGGTTGGATTCCTTTCTCTGCCACTCCCTGGACACGCGTCCTTGGGCAAGTGACCTCACCTCTCTGAGCCACAGTTTTCTCACCACCTGTTCCCTGGAGTTTTTGTGAGAATTAAGTGAGATGTGTATATAAAACAATGTGAGGGCTTCCCTGGTGGCGCAGTGGTTGAGAGTCCGCCTGCCGATGCAGGGGACGTGGGTTCGTGCCCCGGTCCGGGAAGATCCCACATGCCGCGGAGCGGCTGGGCCCGTGAGCCATGGCTGCTGAGCCTGCGCGTCCGGAACCTGTGCTCCGCAACGGGAGAGGCCACAACAGTGAGAGGCCCGTGTACTGCAAAAAAACAAACAAACAAAAAAAAAAACAAAAAACAATGTGCACACAGCAAGTGTCAGCATTAAGACAATGACACTCAGAAGAAGATATCCTTCAGAGATGGGAGGACAGGAGAAAAAGATGTTTAAAAACAGGGAGCTTAAGAGAAATAGCAGGGAGCCCCAACCTGACGGAGACCCAGACAGGAAGTACAGCCTGAGACCTTTTTTCCCCTCCTTCCCTACCTTTCTGCTTGCTGATTTAAGAAGGTCTTCAGTGGGGAGCCCCATTACTACCTGAGTTAGCACAGGCAGAAGCCCAACAAAGAAGGGGCTCCCAGCGGCTAGTTTGCCCCTCAGCCCAGCTCTCCCATCCCACCAGATTTAAGGAAATGGACACACGTGGTAACAGAGCTAATATTCAGCTCCTACACCTAAAATATTGAACTACTCTCAAAATGGTTGGTAAATATTTGCTGCCCTGAGCCCCTCAGCCTCACCAGACCTTACATATTTGTTAATGATTAAGCAACCAAAGCTTTAATGCCTGGCAGAGTATTAAGAGTACTCTGACCACCCAGCACCCATGCCTTGCCATCTGTTAAATATTTTTTTTAAATCTCATGCACAGAAAGACAGGCAAACACAGTATAAGCTTTATCTAGAGCCTGGTTCAAAGACATCACACTGGTCTAGTTGGGTCTGAAAGTCTCATTGTTCCTAGCAGATCAGAGGTCAGCCGGCTCCCTTCAGGAGACACAGCACCACATAGCCCTGCTCTACACTTCTGAGCAATTTTTCCTTTCTCACTTCTGGGGACTGGTTTATCGGCACAGCCGTTCATCCAGCAGGTGCACCTTAAATACCTGCTATGTCTCAAGCTGCATACTGGGTGCAGTGGTAGCTACAAGTTAATAAAAACCGGCCCCTGGCCTTTAAGAACATATGTCCATTCAAGCTTAAGGTTTGTGCCCCAAACTATAAGACAAAGGGTCCGTTGCTGAAGGATTCAGGGTTTGGACTAGACCAGAGGGTCCAACAAACTGCAGACCACGGGCTAAACCCAACCTACCACCTGTTTTTGTACAGCCCACAAGTGAAATGGTTTTTACATTTTCGAATGATTGGGGAAAAAATTAAGAATGTTTTGTGACATGTGAAAATTTAAGAAATTCCAACTAGAGTGTCCATAAAGAGACTTTCCTTGGAGCACAGTCAGGCTCCTCTGTTTCCCTGTTGTCTGTGGCCGCCCTGGCACTCCAATGGCAGAGTTGAGTAACTGCAAGTAATTGGCCTGCAAAGCCTGAAATCTTTACCATCTGGCCCTTTACAGAAAGTGTTCTGACCCCTGAACTAACGTCTGAAGGATACGTAAAATTTCTTTGGTGGGCGTTCCTTGCCTTGTTCTGCCCTTTGCCAATACTTCAAGCCTGAACTCACCTCTGGGCATCAGTCCTTGTTACCCTGATGGACACTGTATCAGGGGACTGCCAGTTCTGGGATCTGGGCTGTTTGAGGAAAAGTTGTTCTGACAAAAGGTGAACCAAATTTCTGTCCATTCCAGGAATGGCGGTGGAAGACATGGTTGCAGCCAAACTTGTGTACGATTCCTGGTCATCTGGTAAATAAAACGAAGGAACTTTGTGTTGAATGGATGCTACAGCTCAAGGGGTATTAAACTAGTTGTCTCATAATCTCTAGATTAGATGAGGGAGCCCAGTGATCTATAGTTTTGTGCTTATCCTGTCTTACCTTAAATAATGAGATCCCCTTTTGTGTTTGTAGTTAGAAAGCAAACCTAAGTGGCCATTCTCTGTATGCCAGATTATATTAGCACTCCCTTTCCCCTGTATTTCACTACGTTTTGTAATCCCTTGAAATAAAGCTTTTTCCCATTCTGCAGTTCTTGCTTTGGTAACTTCTATCCCTCACAGCAAGGAAAGTGAGGGGATCAAATGCTCCCGTTCACTCCCTGCAGGAGCTCCGATGGCTATAGTTAAATTTTTTTCTATTTTATTAATTGAGATACAATTTACATATCATAAAATCCACCAGTTTAAAGTATATAATTCAGTGTTTTCTAGTATAGTCACAGGGTTGTGCAACCATCACCACTGTCTAATTTCAGAACATTTTCATCACTCCAAAAAGAAACCCAGTAGCCATTAGCAGTCAGTCCCCATTCCCCCTTCTTCTCAGCCCCTGGCAACCACTAATCTACTTTCTGTTGTTATGGATTTGCCTTTTCTGGACATTCATATAAGTGGAATCATATATTATGTAGCCTTTTGTTTCTGACTTCTTATAATTGAAATTTCAAGGAACAGCAGAGCTTCTCTATTCGTCAGAACTCCTTCAGTCACAATCGGTAGAGACCACAACTCAAACTACCTTAAGTTGAATGAATGAGTGAAGAATGGGATTCATTGGCTCTTATAATTAAGAAGTACACAGGTAACTGGTTTCAGCTATAGCTGGATCCAGGGGGTCCAAGTGTCATCAGGACCCAGTCCTGCTCTCTCTGTTCCTTGGCTCTGTTTTCTTTGGTGTTGGCTGCATTATCAAGTAAGCGCTCCCCTGATAGTGGCAGGATGGGTGCCAGCAGCTCTTGAATCATAGTCTGTCCTCTTCAGCAACCTTGGCAGAAAGAGACATTCTCTTCCTTAACAGTTAAAAGTCTCAGAATGGAGACACACCGGACCATCTAGGGCCTATGCCCATATGCATAACTAACATAGTGGCTAAAGGAAATGGAATATGCTGTTTGGCCAGGTCAGGCCCATATGCTTATTATCCCTGAACCACTGCATCATCCAGGGGGATCTAATTCCCCTATTATCCAGGCCTGGGTCACATGCCCCCTCTTGAAGTCAGTGGTGCAATCAGCCCATCTGACCACATTAGCTAACAAAAGGAAAGGGGTCTCTTACCAAAACGGGGGAGGACTGTATATTGGGTAGGCAAAATCTCAGGTGTGCCCTACAGTATCCGTGTTGAAGGGCCATTAGGAATCATCCAGTCCAACCTCTTCAACTTACAGGTGGGAAAACTGAGCTGCAGCAATGCTTTCCTCAGGTCCCCTGGGTTACTAGCAGAGCTGTGTTGTCCGTGTCCTGTCAAAGACCCATTCAAATACTCTCTCTCCAATCCCTAGGCTGGTTATAAGTCAGCAGCAAAGAGATGCATATTATTTTGCTTTGTTTTCTTACCCAAATTCCTCCTGGCAGGTCCTCTTCATGCTGTAGGTAGCTTACCCAAAAGTTTATCATGTTTGCCAGACTGTCTAGCCTTTGTGCTAGAACAAAGTACCCACGTGATCTGCTCTGCACACCTCAAGTGACTATGGAGTCTTTCTGGGGATCTTAATGGTCACAACTCTAAGGATGTGTAGAGAAGGGTGTGTGACGATGAGATTATCAAAAGCACCTTAATTTATTCATAGATTTCTTCTTTCATTCATAAGAGTCCCTACAATAACTCACGCTAGGCTGCTAACAGAAAAGAAATAGTCCTCACACCAAAGAGCACAGATGACTCTCTCCAACTATATTAGAGTTAGGGCAGGAAATGGATCGAGAGTAGTGTTGCAATAAGAAGTTTTTTGCCTTTCAAAGTTAACTCTTTTCCATTTCACATCGCCCACCCACCTCAAATGCCGTGTGAACCCCTGAAGTCGGTCAGAATCACAGGAATCAACAGACCAGAGTAATCTGCATCCCGCCTTCAGCCTAGGCATCACATTCTGTTGTTCAGCAATATTTGTTGAATACCTGCTGTGTGATGGCTTGGCACTTGGTACAAGGGATATATCAGTGAATACAGGACAGAGCAAATTCCCTGTCCTAAAGGAGCTTACGTTGTAGTAGGGCAGAACCTAGCTTCTCTGCTAGGGAAGTGGGCATAGGAGAATTCCCAGGAGCTGGAACTGTTTAATTTGCCTCCTTTGCTCCTTGATATGTAAGACCAAAGGTAATCCTGTTTGGTTCTTACACTTTAAGCCAGTCTTTGCAATAATCGTCAATATAGTATTTACCTTTAAATGGAACAGGAGTTATTCAGAGAATGGTAGATGAGCCTATGGAGTCTATAAGCTGGGATACCTTAATAAAAATAAAATGCAACTATTGGAGGAAAAAACCCCAACACCTTCTAACAACCCATTCTGGCCTCACTGTGTTTTATGTTATTCACTGTTATTATATAAAGGGATTATGTTTGCTCTCTCCTTTTTAATCCAGCAATGTTAAGGAAGTTTTATGTGAGGTTTTAAAACCCACAGAACACGTACTCGCTTGAGGTGTTCTTCAAATTCATATCCCTTTATCTCATCACAGAACTGACATAAAGTCCAGTGGGATGGTCCTGGTGAGAACTTCCAGTCCTGCTGCGCAAACATCGCCTTCCCATATTTCTGAGCAAATTGCTACCCCTCCAGTAGGGCAACATGGACAAATTCCAACTAGAAATAATCATATCCCATGAAGCAGGACTAAATCCTATAATGCTGAATTCCAGTAACGTTTTTGCTGGCCTGTCTTTTCTTATTTTCCCTAAGAGTACCTTTCCATTTACTATTCTATCATCTTCCAAGTAGCATTGCTGGTTGCCAGCTCAAAATGCTTTATGCTACCTCTCATTTGCTAGAATACAGTGTCAGGCTTTCTATATTATTTTTACCTCTGACAATGATGTACAAAGCACTGATGGAAAGCAACCTTTTTGTTAACAGTAGTACTTTCCTAGGGGCTTATACTTCTCCTATGTCCTAGCAATGAGTGTCTCATTAGGCAGATTCTGGGGGTTACTTGGAGAGAGGATCCTGGCATCTACAATAAGGACATACTAATAGAGAAAGACTGAGACACTACAAACTTTTTCTGAGTGCCTTCTATGTGACTACTGCTTTCATGTACATTATTTCATGTACAACTGCAGTTTACTCCAGAACAATGAAATGCAGTATTTGTGAACATAATCATCCCCTAGTGTAGCATATTTATTCAATGACTGACAACCTTTTCGATCCATTCATTGAGGAAGAATGTGCCAGTTGTTCATCAAATTTAAGCATCTGTATCCTCCATGGTGCCTCTTAAAGTAACACAGACAGCTGTGAATCAGGAAGCATGCTGAAGCTTTTTCTATATTATACACATAATCAGTGGTAAATTCCATTTAATGCAAGGCTGGCTATAAAAATCCAGTGAAGCTTAGCTATTCAAGTAGGGTTTCAACTTAAATTTGGGATTTCCATTTAAATAACATCAGCAGCAGTATTAGTGTTGACAGTTTATATTGTAGAACCTACATGTATTCAGACGTGCAGAAATGGTGATAGACAACAGTAAATAAAAGATATGTATATAATAAGCATAAAAAGTAAAATTTACTTTTACAATTGAATTTTCCCTACAGAGAACCTAGATTTCTTTTTCCTTTTTTTTTTTTAAGTTTCAGGAGGCACTTACCCTTAGGAAACATCATCTAACAAGCCAGAGTTCTTTTCTGTATCCTTCTTTCTCTCCTCCCTGACTCTCTTGCTTAAGCACTGTATTAGTCTGCTAGGGCTGCCGTAACAAAATACCACAGACTGTGTGGCTTAAACAACAGAAATTTATTTTCTTATAGCTCTGGAGGCTGGAAGTCCAAGATCAAGGTGATAGAAGGTTTGATTTCTCCTGAGGCTTTCCTCCTTGGCTTTCAGATGGCTGCCTTCTTGCTGTGTCTTCACATAGCCTATTCTGTGTGTGTGCACATCTCCAGTGTCTCTACCTCTTCAAAGGACAGCAGTCATATGGAATTAGGGCCTCACCTTTATGACCTCATTTAACTTTAATCAGCTCTTTAATAAAGGTCATATCTTCAAATACAGTCACACTAGGGATTACGGTTTCAACATAAGAAGTTTGGAGGGAGCAAATTCAGTCCATACAGGTACCCTACATTCCGTTTCTTTCTTCTCTCTCTCTACCTGCCATCCTCTCTCTGTTCCCAGGCAGGAGTACTATAGACCCATTTCTATTACTTGTAAACATGTAAACATCTGTTGAAGGGTTAGACACGTTTAAGTTGGGCATCACGCCACGGGCCAATGGAGGAACTTTAGTCTCCACCAACAGGTAAAGTCATAGAGCTAAGGACAGAACTGGAGTTCGAATCCCTAGCTATGAGGATCAGAAATTAAGCAGCAGCTAATGTGATGAGAGATTATAATTTTAAATCCAGAGTTAGGAAAGTGAAGAAAGTTTTTTCCCTTCTCTGTCATCCATTTAATCCTTTCTGTATTCAAAAATATCAAAAAGATAATTGAAGAGAAATGTCATTTTCTTATTCCCAGGTCTCCTTGAGTTTCTCATTAGCGGTTTATGTGGACAGGTATAGAGTATTTCTCAGAGTAGAATTTGGGCCTCTTAGATGGACACCTCCAAAACCCTAGAAACCCAGTAGTCTGGTACTGGGTAGAGAGTGGGTAATGCCTGAAATGTTTCCAGTGGGCCACACCTGCAGACTCACCACACCTGCATCACGCCACTGCTGCAGACTCACCCAGTTGACCCAACAGTCCATCAGAGGCTGGTGTCGACCAACTGCCCAGGCTGTTGTAGCACCTGCTTCCTTCTGTTTATGGCACTAAGGACTTTCTTCCTGGGACCCAGCTGCATCTGTATGCTCTGAAGGTCCTCATCAGAGCAAAGCAGCAGAGCTTCCAGATCAATCTGCTCTCTCATGAAAATAGGAAGGAATTCTTCCAGGTAGTGGGACTGCAAGAACACTTCCAGGGGAGTAGCATCAACCACATCTTCCTCCCATTCCACTTCATCCTCATCCCAAGGCAGATCATCTTCATGGTGGTTTTCCGCTCCCTCTTCATCAGCCTCAGGTCCTCCTTGTCTCTGAAGCAATTCACTGGGCATTTTCAACCCCAACTCCCTCTTGCTGTCTGAGATGTCTTCAGGGCTCAATATTCTGTTCCTTCTAAAAACAACATTTCCTAGACCTGGACGGTTGAGAATGGATTCGTGTTGCACACAGCTGTCCGCCTTTACTGAGAACTGGAGCTTCTCTTTGAAGTCCCCTGAGAAGGGGTCTTCGTCCTCCTCTCTGAACACTTCCATCACATTCTTCGGCCCACTTGTTCTCTCCTTCCCTAACGGCTCTGCTGTATCTTTGTTCTTCTTGAACTTTAATTTAAAGGTGTCTTTAATGCCCTTAGACAGTGACCCAAATGTGCTGGAAGCAGAAACATTGGAAAGGGATGACCTGGAGAAAGTGCCCTTGGAAGAAGAAAGAGTCCCAGATTCCTCCTTGTTGTAGGTGCGGGCCATCTTATTTTGGTGCTTCTCCTGGAGCCTCTCACACTCTTTGATCTGCCTCCTGGCATTCTTCTGAGCCTGCTCCTTCAGCCTGGTGACCTTCTTGGGGTTCATGATGTTCTGGGCGGTGGCAGCATTATCCAAGAGACCAACACATTCACTCTGCTCTCTGCTGGCAGCAGCGTCCAGTGGAGACTGTAAATCGTTGTCCAGGGCAAAGATGTTGGCTCCAAAGTTGATCAGAAATGAGACACAGTGGGCATGACCATTGGAGGCTGCATAATGTAAAGGAGTATTTCCCCAGATGTCACATCTATCAGGATCCCCTCTAGAAGAGAAAATATAAAAAATACATGCTAATTTTTTTCTCTGAACATGAGGTCTAAAAAATAAAAACTAAAAGAACAAAATGCATGTTAATCCTGCCTTGACACTGTTACAAGATAACTTCTGAACGTCCACGTATGTCACATCCAGACATCACATGGCCAGAAACAGAAAGAGCCCATATCTACCCTGTATCTCCTCGTTAGAAGCAAGAAAAGCTTTCTAAGAAACTCCCAACATGAGCAACTTTCTTGTCTCATTGGCCAGAATTGGGCCACGTGCCTAAGGGAAAGGAAATAGAGCTACCTTGTTTATCTTAAATCAATTAGATTTTTCCCCTGTATAGCATGACCCCGTGGTGTGCTGGTAAATGTTAACAACCAGCTCACCCAGGAAAAAAATCAAGCTCTGATTTATACAGCATGCGCCAATTTCTGTGATGTAAACACACAACCATAGCACATTTCAAGCTCCTAATGTGACATTACTGGACACAGAATTTGGAAGAGGTGCACAGTCAATTGAGTATAAATTATTCCCACCACATAGATATTTAATAGATGTGCGTAATCTTAAGAGCAAAGATAACAGTAAAATGTGGTAAAATAATTAGAAAGTAGTAAGTTTTGAGTATTACCTTTTTAATATAGTTTATTAAATTTTAAGTTTATATAATTTTATTTTTAATAATGGATTGTTTATCTGATTCAAACTTCCTAAAATTTAGCAGTCGTCTCTCCTGAGCTGGTAAGAGCTGGTTCTGAAACTATACCTTGTACCTTAAAGGATCTTGGTCCCTAAGGTAGAAACAAGATAGAAACAAAAATCATAACATGGAGGACACCAAGCTTGTTTCGCAGAGTATCAGGGAAACCACAGATATGCAAACAACTTGCTGACAGCCCCTCCAATTGAGCATGAGCATCACACGGGCTCACTGAGGGACTAGAATGACTGAGAGCACACTCTGAATGCCACAGGCTGAAAATCCACTGCATGTTATGTACTGGACTCCTCCACCTCTGAAATTGTACATGCAACCCATGAAGAGGCATGAAGGACTGTCTGGCCTGTGCAGGGAACCCTTGAACTCTCAAAACTTACGTTGAAACTTGCACTTACTTTCCATCAATCATTTCTGAGCACCCTCCCCCTCTTGTTCCCCACTTCCAAGATAAATACTCCATTCAAATGCCAGTCAAGGAGCCAGATCTAAAGCAGTGCCTCTTGTCTCCTTGTTTTCCACCCCACAATAAAGCCTTTTCTCTCTGCAAAAGACCATTGCCTTGGTCTTTCCATTGCACAGTGGGCAATGAGCCCACTTGCTCAGTTACAGTTCCAGTACACCACTGCTACCCTCCTCTGAGTCACAGGTAGGGAAGTGAAAACTGAACAAAACTGGTTCCCCATCAGCAAGAAAGAAGAGAAGAATGGGGCTTCCCTGGTGGTGCAGTGGTTAAGAATCTGCCTGCCAATGCATGGGACATGGATTTGAGCCCTGGCCTGGGAAGATCCCACAGGCCGCGGAGCAACTAAGCCCGTGCGCCACAACTACTGAGCCTGAGCTCTAGAGCCTGCAAGCCACAACTACTGAGCCCGCGTGCCACAACTACTGAAGCCTGCATGCCTAGAGCCCGTGCTCCACAACAAGAGAAGCCACGACAATGAGAAGCCTGCGCACCGCAACGAAGAGTAGCCCCACTCACCGCAACTAAAGAAAGCCCGCGACGAAGACCCAACACAGCCAAAAATAAATAAATTAATTAAAAAAAAATGTATTCCAAAAAAAAAAAAAAAAAAGAGAAGAATGGATACTGGGCAGGAAGCAAACAGTGTCTAATACAACTAATATTTGTACAAAGAGTCTACTGATTCCTCAGTTTATTTCCACATAATTATGAGTAGTTCTGCAATGGTTTAAGGTAGAATTGGGGGCATTATTAGATAGCATTATGGCCAGGGACCCCATGCCTGACACAGAATTGGGTACATGGTAGATAAAAAAGATTTGAGGAATGAATATCTACTGGAATCCTGCCCCAGGCTCTAACCCCCACCCCTTGCCCTTCTCCTGTGAGGCCTTGAGTTACAAACAGGCACAAATGAAAAGTAAAGTAATAACTTATTAACTATGGCTCTGACCCCAAGCCACTGTTGAGAACTCTGATAATACAGGTACTAAAGGGCATCTTCCTTTGCCCTAGTCTAGACTCCAAAATCAGGATCTCAGTAAACTTTGGCCAGGCTGGCCCCATGGGATGGCAGGAGAGAGAGCCTGAGAAGGCCTCTTAACATTCCTGGTAAGTATCAGGTGGAAACAGGAGAGAAGGTCCATGCCCTTGCAACTGGCATGTTAATGCACTGTGGCCCTTCCATTCCTTGCCCCTTAAATTTGGTCCCTGGACCAGCAGCAGCAGCAGCAGTAACATCACCTGCAAGTTGTTAGAACTGCAGAATCTTGGACCGCATCCCAGACCTCCTGAATCAGAAACTGAAGTTTAACAAGATCCCCAGGTTAGGCTCACTGCAGGTTGAGAGCTGTACTGGTTACGGTGACCCAACCAGTGTCCTATAATTTGGTGAATCAGATTTGTAATTCCTCCATGGGAATCCTTGGCTTCTTCATGCTTTTTGGTTACAAAGCACTTACACATTCTCTGCCCCCCACCCCACCACCAACAAGCACCATCTTTCTCTTAGAGAAGAAAAGAATTATCAGAGGGGTAAAATAAGACTCCAAGCACGTAATTGATTTTCCCACCAGTACACGGGCAATACACTTTGGATCAGGCCTGCCTCCAAGTCTACTGGTCTCCAACACAATATGATCTTACGTTAACTCACCTCAGCTTTTCCCTTTTACCTGCTGTGAGGCCTCAAGTTCAACTTTTCTAGGACTCAGAGTCCTCATCTATAAATTTAGGATAATATTACCTACTCATAGAACTATTACGTGAATCAGTCAACATACATACAGCATTAGAAACGTGCTTGGTACAGAATGAGTACTCAATAAACTTTACCTGTTACCATTTCCCTTGTCTCTAAACTCAAAATCCTTAATTTCATATATTTATTTTTTTCTCACACCCATCTAGTAAATTCCTGCAGCACTGCGATGACTCTTGTGGCTTTTTAACACTTATAGTCTTAATTTGTCAAATATGCCCTGCCCCCAACTAGATAATATGTCTCAGAGGGCAAAACCTGTGTCTTTTGTCCTTTGTGTCTTTTGTCCTTTATATCATCCATATCTCATAGCAGATGTCTCAAACTCAACCTAAAGAAGCCAAGAATGTAATGTAAGTAACTTAATGGGGCCAGGTTTGTTCTTTCAACAAAGTCATAATTAAGTGCAAGTTCCATCTAAAAGAATAGACATTGATCAGCTGTGGCTGATTGCTACCTTGAATAAAAGCAGACACAATATTGCCAGAGTTTCCATTTTCCAAACAAAGCCAGAAATCCAGAATTTCATGTGAAGCTTTTTGATTTTTAAATGTTGGCTCAAATTTAAGAGAAAAATACAGTGAAGTCCAAATAAAACACATTTGTGGGCTAGATCCAGCCATAAGCTGGCAGTTGGCAACTTCCTTCTGAGCAGAGAGAACAGTGTAAGCAGACGCACATATAGGTGATGTTACATATTTGTGGCACCAGGAGTATACTTCAGTGTGACCAGAGATAAGGGAAGGGAAATAAGTTCAAAGAGGAAGGAAAGAAAATAAAATTGAATCTAAGGAAAGCAAATATATTAAATAACACAGTTCTGTTGCACAGCCTTTTTCCTGATTTAATTGTCTCGGATCAAAGGAAACCTCTTTCAACCTTAAAATAGTTGTATATCTTAGGGGAGCACAGTACCTCACCCCCAAAGATGGAGTTTCACTTCTTATTTATTTTAACCAAACACCACAGTCAAAAGACATAAAAGAGGGATTGTAAAACATCTAAGACATTACTGTAAACATAAACATATGGATTAAGTTTGCCTGAAATTAGACTGGGTAAGTTAAAAGAGAAATTATTGAGAGGAGTGAACTGTGGTAAGGATGTTAGAGGTATTAAAAAGTTTGGGTTAAATCTACATGCTTCAGGTCATAAAATAGTGGAATTTTCCCATCCTGAGGGACCTTAAACGATCCTTCAAGATAGGAAGAACATGAAGAAAATCTGAGGTGACCCCAAAGACTGTTCTTCTCTTAAGAAACACAAAATTCCAAATTTAAAGATGAAACTGTCAGTAAGCTGATTCATGAGTTTCCCTGGTGCATTTAAGCTATTTCCACCTGAAATAAATTCTGTTTACAGACAACTTTCCAAATTAACGTACAACTTAAATCAAAATGTTTACTATTGACAAGTTGGGGGTCCTTCTAAAATCAGTCTTTGTCTTTCAATCCCTGATATCCTTCACATTTCTTGATAGAACCATTACACATACCTGTCCAGATAGTCACAAACTCATTTGATGATCTGAGTCCAATACTGATGTTATTCAATATATCGTTTCCTTCAGCTAAATTCATAAAATTTTGATTTGACTTTTTTCCTATCCTTTTTTTCCCAAAAGATAAACTCAATGAAAAGATTTTAAGTAATCATATTTTGCCCTTGCTTTTTTGTAGATTAGTACATTTGGGCAATAATTTTTAGAGCTGGATTGCTATTACTGTCACAAAATAGGCAATTTGCTTATATTAAATTACTCTGAGAATCTGTTCCATTTCAGTTTCTCCTTTTGAAGTTGATTTGATTTTTTTGGAGTTGTTCTCAGAAAATAAATCATTCTTTCAAGAAATGTTTTTCTACATAGCAAGGAATATTTAGACTCACTAGTAATCAAATAAATGCAAGTGAAAACAACGCACCACCATCTATTTGCCTATCAGATAGGCAACAAATAAAAAGAATACTACTACTCAGTTTTGGCAGGAGTGTGAGGAAATAAACAATGCTGGAGGAAGCATAAAGTGGTTCAAATTTCCTGGCACAATATGTGCCAAAAGCCTGTAAAACACGGCACCTTTTTTTTTTTTTTTGGCGGTACGCGGGCCTCTCACTGCTGTGGCCTCTCCCGTTGCGCAGCGCAGGCTCCGGACGCGCAGGCTCAGCGGCCATAGCTCACGGTCCCAGCCGCTCCGCGGCATGTGGGATCTTCCCGGACCGGGGCACGAACCCGTGTTCCCCGCATCGGCAGGCGGACTCTCAACCACTGCGCCACCAGGGAAGCCCGGAAAAGATTTTTAAAGACACAGAATTAAAATATCTTCCCCCAAGACAAATAATAGTGCCTTAGAGTTCAGGATCTGTGTGTGTGTGGCTCATACAGGATCAGCCAACACATGGTGCCGGTTCTCAGAGTGAAAAGAGAGCATCTCTGGAGAATTTTCTCCTTTTCTCTAAAAAGACAATTTTTTACACAGACTAGAAAGAAAGCAAAGTAGTTTCACTTTTTCCCTGCCTCTTGCTGCTGTCTGCAAAACCCTACCATAAACAGTTTCCAATCAAGACCATCAGGTTGATATTACCCTCTGCTGCAGATTATTTCTAGGGCTTCCAGGTTCCCATGGTAGGCTGCCAGGAGTGTGGGAGTCATGCCATCTTCATCAGAAAGATTCAGATCTCTCTTGGTGGCCTCTTTCAGAAGTTCCAGGTAGCTATCACTAGCAGCTTGGTGGTAGCGAGTGGACATTTCTTCTGCTCACCAAAGCTTTGTCAAATATCACTCTCCAGGCAGAGCAGGATGTCAGTGAAGCAGCCTTCCCACGAAGCTTGTTAATAAGTGACAAGGAAGAGTGTCAGCCCAGGGCAAAGCTCATTCCAACCTCCCTCCATGGAAGGCAGCCAGAAAGGTTCACAGCACTGAACTTAGACCTTTTCTTTCTGGAATAGCCATGACATTGAATACCGAGGACTGCTGTGTTCATCTTGAATGTTTTGAGGCACTGTTTTTTTTTCTGTCCTTTAACAAGTCCTGAATGTAATATTGGTCATCTAGGCACAGAACGTAGAAAATAATTTCAAAACAACTCAGAACTAGTCTAGCTCCCTGGAGAGGTCTATTTTTTAAAGTGCTGTATTGAGGTATAGTTCACAAACTATGAAATTCACCCATTTTAAGTGTACAATTCCATGATCATTACTAAATTTAGAGTTCTGTAAGTATCACCATGAAACTAAGCAGGACCCTGTGGGGCCTCCCCAGGGAAAGACCCCCTCCTCACCTAGTCCCCCACCTCTTGTTTATAGAAAAGCTGTAGGCTCCTAGGCATTCCCCGAGTTCTAAAGAGCAAACTTAATCAGAGAGGGGAGCAAAGACAGAAACAAAGGAAAAACCATCAAGCAAATCAAAATAATAACAGTTTAGCCATAAAACAAAGTCAAGGGCCTTTAGTTCCTTCTCAAGGACTATAGATAATATCCTGAACCATATCCTTGAGTTGTTTGGCAGATACTAAAACCCTCACCAGGTGAAAAAAGTTAACTGCATGCTGACCACCAGCACATAGACCCCAGACCAGTTAGAACCAGAAGGTTGATGATTGAGATTCCCAAAATATCACCCTGTTACCTCACCATCAACCAATAAGAGAATTGTGGATGAGCTGATCGCACACCCTGCAACCCTCTCCCTTACACTGTGTTTAAAAACCTTTCCCTGAAAGCCATTGGTGAGTTTGGGTCTTTTGAGCAGAAGCTGCCCATTCTTCTTGCTTGGCACCCTGCAATAAATGCTGTATTTTCAGTAGATTGGCTTTGCTGCACTGAGGGTGAGCAGACCCAACTTCTGTTTGGTAACAACCATAATCCAATTTTATAACATATCCATAACCCCCCAAATATCCCTCATGCTAATTTGTAGTCAATCCTCATTCCTACTCCCAGCCCCAGGAAACTACTAATCTGCTTTCTGTCTCTACAGATTTGCTGTTTGTAGGCATTTCATATAAATAGAATCATACAATGTATAGTCTTTTGTGTCTAGCTTTTTTTCAGCTTAAAATAATTTTTTAAGGTTCATCCATTTTATAGCATGTAACAATATTTCCTTCCTTTTTGTTTCTGAATAGTGTCTACTATACTAATATACCACATTGGCTTTATTCATTCAACAGTTTATGGACATTTGAATTGTTTCCACATTTTGTTTTTATGAATAATGCTGCTATGAACATACAAGTCTTTGTGTGGACATATATTTTCATGTCTCTTGGGTATATACCGAGGAATGGAATTGCTGAATTACATGACGATTTGTATTTAACTTTTTAAGAAATTGCCAAACTGCTCTCCGAAGTGACTGTACGATTTTCATTTCCATCAGCAATGTATGAGGCTTCAAATTTCTCCATGTCCTTGCAGCATTTGTTATCTGTCTTTTCATTTTCAGCCATCCTAGTGGGTGTGATGTGGTATGATTGTGGTTTAAATTTTCATCTCCCTAATGAATAACAATGTTGAACATGTTTTTTTATGTGCTTATTTAACCATTCTTACATCTTCTAAAAAAATTCTTTACTCATTTTTTCATTAGGTTGTCTTATTATTATTGAGTTATATAGGAGTTCTTTATATATTCTAGATACAAAATTTTATCAGATATATTTTGAACTTAATGAAAATGAAAGCAAACGTTGCAAAATTTACAGGATGCAGTTAAAACAAAACTGACGTGGGAAATTTGCAGTTTTTAATGCCTGTGTTAGAAAAGAAGATCTCAAATCCTTAACTTAAACTTCCACCTTACGGAAAGAAGGAAAAGCATAGAAAAATTAGTGTAAATAAAGAGCACAATATAAGACCAAAAACATGGTCCAAATTTATCTGCAATCAAAATAAATGTAAACAGACCAAATTCACCAGTTAGAAGACTGAGGTATGTCTTATTTACAACAGACATCTAAAATATAAAATTGCAAAAAAAATTGAAAGTAAAAAATGTAAAAGTTATATCAAGCAAATACCAACAACAAATTGGTACAGCTATATTTATATCAGACAAAAAAATAGTTTAAGCCAAAAATATTACCAGGGATAAAGAGAGATAATACATAATGATAAAAGGAAAATTCATCAAGAAAATATGATGCTCCTAAACTTGTATGTACCTAATAGCATAACCTCAAAATAGAGAAAACAAACAGTAGTAGAATTTAATGAGAAAGAACAAATCTGCAATCATAGTGGGAGATTTTAACATAACTCCTTAATGTTATATATCAGTCAGACTAAAGATTAGGAAAGGTATAAAAAAATTGAACACAATTAAGAAGCTTTATCTAACAATCCTATATAGAACACTGCACTCAATAGAAAATGCATGTTCTTTTCAAGCACACGAGAATATTTATAAAAATTGCCCACTTAATAGAACCGGTGCAGGCCTCAACAAACATCAAATAATAGGCTTCATGTAGACCATGTTCTCTGAAGACACTGCAATAAAATTAGAAACCATCATCCTTATACAACTGATTAACTGTTCACATGTTCTCTTGTGATATAACTTTTACATCATTTTCATCATCAAATACCATTTTGCATTGTAATTTTTCTTCTCTTTAATACGTCATAAATATTTCCCATATTATTATAAAATATTTAATATGCTTGGATAATAGTCCATGTAATTGATGTGAGGAAGGTATATATTTGAAGTCTGTGACTGTTTATTCCTCTTATCTCTTTTTGTCCAAGTCTTTAGTCCAAGATAAATTATCTGCCCACTCTGAAATAGTACAAAGCTTTCATCTGCAAATTCCTCACAATAATTAGCTCTAAAGGTCAATGTGTGTTCCTTTTTTTGGTTTCTATGAGAACAACAGTGGAAGCTGTAGAAGCAAAGCCTGGAAGGCAGCATTATTTGTTTGTTAAAAAAAAAAAGGAATTTTTTTAGCCTAGAGAAAGTGAAATATCCAAACATGATTGTGGGCACTTTGAGAACAATGTAACACTGTTGCTCTATCATTTTTGCACGAGCCACTTTAATTTAGACACAATTGCATTCACTAATGTACTCTAAATAGAAAATCTTACGTAACCTGAGAAAGGGCTTCTCAAAGATGGATTAATAGAAGAGAACACTCTGTTCTATTATACAGTATTCTATTCTATTCTACAGTAATAGAATGCTAAGTGCCAATCAAACAAGGAGTCTGCTGCCAGACAGAGATGATGATGGTGATATTAATGATAATGATACCAATGATGAGAAGAGCAGAATGATAAGAATTAGGGTAGAAGCAAAGGAAAAGGAGGACAGAACAATTATAGAGGAGGGGAATAAGAATTGGAAATGCAAGACAAAGAGGAGAAGGAAGAGTTTCTCAACTCCAGTAGTACTTACGACTTGGACTTAAACTCTCCTATGAAATGTTAAAAAACTGAGCTTTTTTTTTTTTTTATGGTGAAGATATTGGCACCCTCTGGCTTTTCCTTGAGAGAAGAATGGATGGGGAGGGAGAGGGAAAGCAGAAACAAATCTTTACGAATCTGAAGATCCTCCTTACTTCATCCCTTCAAGATGAGGTTGAGAAAGAGGGCTGAACTTGGAGCTAGAAGGCCTAGAGTCCATATGGTCTGGGACAAGTTATACTATCTATTTGAGTCTCTATTTCTTTGTGGATAAAATTGGAGGAAATTGCTCATGATCCTATCATCATCACCTAAGCTTACAGGAATAAGGGTGAAATGAGATTTAAAAAATTCCTTACAGACTATAAAGCATGGTATTACAAACTGGAAGTAGTGTGATTGTGGCTTAGGGGACAGGGAGAGAGCGCTATAGCTCAATAATTGGTCTACTTCCTTATTCCCCAAAGCCCAAAGAAAGCAAAATTGGTAGAAGATGGTAAGGGCCAAGATTAATGAAAATAACTAACACAGATTTACGTATAATGTAGACACGAATTCCTTATGAGGGGTTGGATAATTGTGGGGCAATTGTGACTTTTGACTGTTTTTTTCTTATGGAAATAAGTATTTGAGTCTGTTCCAACAGTATGCTGCTGGACGCTTGGAAGGTCAGAGAAGACCTGCCATATACACAGAGATTTTGAGGATTAGATTTAAGTGGTGATGACCCTCCCTTGTATTGTTCTATTAGCTAGCAAGTTAAGGCCCTCATCAACCATCCTGTTGGAATCAACCCTGCTGCCCTCAACTCACTACACTCCTGCAATATTAGTATAACTTTCGAGAAACATCCTGCAAGTGTCTTCTGTGTTGTTCTGGTTGCTACTTAGGTTCAGAGGGGTAGACTCTATTTCCTCCTTGGTTTTTCTAAAACTCTAGAAACTCAGCCTATTACCAGGATCCCCAAGAATGTAACTCTGAGACCCCTTCTGCCTAGACACCACTTCTTTTTGCCAAAGACTCATAGGAAAACGGGGTTAACGAGCTTCCAGGGACAGCATTTGGAGAGATTCTCTCACCAGTGGGTCTCCTCTTTCCCATAGAGCAATGCCATTTTCAACTCTTCATTGTTGTGTTTATAATTCTGTGACCTCTCCTGCTTTAATAGCAGCTACCTGATAGCTGAGTGGTCTGAACAGGAGTCCCATATACCATGAATGCAATCCTGGCCAAGTAGTCCTTGAATGGACGATTTATCCAGGGCTTTGACCTATCTATAAAACAGAATCCTGTATGTTCCCTTGCTTCGGCAGAGGAAAAGAAGGGACAAAGACTAGTGGTGGTTGATAATTCCAGTCTACCCCACGAAAAACCAATGCCAGCAAAGTGAAAAACAAACTTCTCCCTTGTTCTGAAAAACCATTCACTGCTATTTGGGAAAGAAATTCAACAGCTTGTGCAACCTATATTTTTATTAATGGGATTGCCCCCTGCACCGCAAGAGGTCTGGCTTTCAAAAGCAGACATTATTTGTTCTTCAAAGCTACTCACATCTAATTACAGAGGAAATTCACTTGTATGGTAGGGAAGCACATTTTTATGTAATAAGGAAAAACAAAATATCCAAGCAGAACATTTGCTTTTAACAAGATTACTTCATCTAATGAGCATCTTATTATGAATTCTATTGAAAATAAAAACAATAGCAGAAAGTAAATGAAAATAAAGGGGATTACAAAAGCCCTGTTGTTACCCAGAAAACTTAGAGGAATCAGGCAAGAGCAGAACCAAGCATCGTTAACACACCACTGCATGTGCTGAATGGGTTTATGAGAAATATATCTGTTGAGGTAAAGACATTTTCATATGGATTATTAAGAAATGTCACTTACATGTGTATTTTTTCCTCTTTATCACTGTAATAAAACTGTTCAACCTATTTGATGTGGACTTTTTCTATTCAAAAGAGATTTCAACAATCCTGCTTGTCATTTAAACTCATATATAACTCTTAAAATACAGAGACTTTCTTTCCCACACTGAAGATCATTGGTGTTGTTTTCCTTAGAAGCATTGTTTAAACACAAACATGAAGCTATCAAAAGAACCATTGTCTTCCCTTTTGTTTTTTCTTCTCCAAATGAAAACATTTATGAAAATATTTAGGTGGATAAGTTGAGTATTGAAATTGTAATGTCCCTGAGGTATTGATTGGGCTTAATTTATTCACATAAGTTTCAAGACACTCAAAGTCCTATTTTTTTCTGCCAGAAAAATAGAGCTGTTATTATACCATCTGGTTTGCATGAGGAATCTCTTGGCATCTCTTAACTGCACATTTTATAAATGCTAAACCCCAGATGGCAGTACATTTTAACAGTGGAGAGTTTTATAAAGGTTTCCAAAAACAAATTCTTTAAAATGTGAATATTAGATAGTCTAAGCAGGGGCTATGAATTTAAATTCCATGCTTGAATTAACTGACTTTGTTAGCTGGACAAATTTCCTTTTATCTTATGTCTTTTCCCCTTCCTAATTAATTATGGTTTTATGAATTGAAGACCTCAATCAACATAATCATATGACCTAAATCCTCACACAAAGTTTAAGTCCTATAAAAACTTCAGGAACAATGATCACTGGGAAACCTACATCAGTGGCCATTTTGTTTCAAGATGGCAGAATTTACCACAAGGGAGGTGTGGTATAGCACTGTTAAGCAGATACCATCAAATACCATCAAAACCATTCAACTTTCTCAAAGCTGATAGTTGGACTGAGAAGACAGGAAAATGTGAATGTCAAGCATTGCACTGAAATAAAGCCAGAGTACAGTATGGCTAAGAACATAGATTCTTAAGTTAGAAACTAGACCCTGCATTTTCTTAAACATTCTTCTCTTTCCTCTGCATTTTTCTTTTTGATAATAAGAACAACAACTTGGTCCTGGGGGTTTTATCATCCTATACCTTGCAACACAGTAAAAAGAGTATATATTTTATAGTCACACAGAGCTGTATTTCAATCTGGGAGTTTATACTGGTTTTCTAAGGCTGCCATAAATAGTACCTCAAAGTGGGTGGCTTAAACATCAGATTTTTTTTTGCTTAGAGTTCTGCAAGCTAGAAGTCTGAGATCCAAGTTTCGGCAGAATTGGTTTCTTCTGAGGGTGATGAGGGAAAGATTTGTTCCCGGCCTCTGTCCTTGACTTGTAAAAGGTCATCTTCTCCCTGCGTCTTCACGTTGTCTTCCCTCTGTATATGCCTATGCCCAAATTCCTTCTTCTTATAAGGACACCAGTCATATTGCATTAGGGCCTACCCTAATGACCTCATTTTAAGTTAATCACCTCTGTAAAGACCCTAGCTCCAAACACAATCACATTCTGAAGTACCTTGGTTTTTGGGGGGGAGGCTTCAACATTAATTTTTTTTTCTTTTTTTCTTTTCAACATTAATTTTGAGGGGTATTGCAACTCCCACTTTCTTGTCATTTCCACTTGCATGAAATATCTTTTTCCACCTCCTTACTTTCAATTGATGCGTGTCCTTTGCCCTAAAGTGGGTGTCTTGTAACAGCATATTATAAGCTCTTGTTTTTTATCCAATATGCCACTCTGTCTTTTGATTGGAGCACTTAGTCCATTAATATTTAAGGTAATCATTGATAGATATATATTTATTGCCATTTTAAATGTTGTGTTCCTATTGATTTTATATTTCTTCTTTATCCCTTTCCTTTTCTTTTCCCTTTTTTGGTTTGATGATTTTCTTTTGTATTATGCTTATGTTCTCTTCTTTTTGGTTTTTGTGAATCTACTGTATGTTTCTGATTTGTGGTTACCCTGTTATTCAAGTATATTAACCCTCTATGCTTCCCGTACCTGGATATCTGTTTCCTTTGTTAGGTTTGGGAAGTTATCAGTCATAATTTCTTCAAATACATTTTCAATCCCTTTTCTCTTTCTTCTCCTTCTGGGATCCCTATTATGTATAGATTGGCACGCTTTATGTTATTCCATAGTCTCCTATATTGCTTTCATTTTTTTTTTTTCGTTTGGCTTTCTATCTGCTGTTCTGATTGGGTGATTTCCATTATTCTATCTTTCAGATCATTTAACCATTCTTCTGCATTTTTTATTCTGCTATTCATTGCCCTTAGCTCAGCTTTCATATCGGCAAATGAGTTCTCTAATTTTTCTTGGTTTCTTTTTATAGTTTCTAGTTCCTTTTTATAGTAATCAGCATTTCTATCAATAGTCATTTGCAATTCCTTCAGTATTTTCATTATCTCTTTTTTCAAAGTCAGTGTCTATTAGACTGAAGAGGTCTATTACATTGTTCTTTCAGGGAAATTCTCTTGATCTTTTCATTAGGAGTGGTTCCTCTGCTTCTTCATTTTACTTATGTCTCTTGCTCCATAAGTTTAGGAGAAACAATTATATACCGTGGTCTTGGAGGGCTATTTTTATGTGGGAGTGCCCTTGTGTAGCCTGCGTGGATTTAATATTTTTTGGTGCGAGGGCTGTTTTTAGTGTGGCTGGCTGCCACCTCTTTCCTCGGTGTATGCTGGCCATTATCCCCTTGACAGGAGGTGTGACTAGTGTTGCGGTGACCAGAGCCTGCACTGGACATTGAGCGGGGCCTCCTCTTTGCTATGTGGTTGTCATGGGCCAGGTCTCTTCCCTAGCTATTGGAATAGAGGCCCCCAGATCCATTTCTGAGCTGTGGTTCCGAGCTGTCGTGTGAGGGAGGTGGGACTGGAGCTCTCCCATTGGGAGAGGAGCCACTGAGTATTCCTCCACCATAGATGTTCACCAGTGAATGTGCTCTGTTGTGTCACCTGTCACCCGCTGTGTAGGCTCACAAAGTACACTGTCGTTGGCACTGCCTTGGCCAGGTCTCAACCTTGGGAGTGCCAGCAATTGGCCCTGGTATCTATCAGGTATTGTTTTTACAAGGCAACCAGTGCAGGTCCACTGAAATCAGGCCCGAGGACTGCAGTAGGCATGCCCCTGGACCCGCTATGAGTGCTACGGAGCCAGCTCACACCCTGGCCCAGCCCAGGCCCCGTGTGCAGGTGCCCACAAAGCCCGCAGCTGCTAAGCCAGAACCAGCCCAGCCACAGGAGCACCCGTTGTCCACTCAGGTGTCCTGCAGGCGCTGACTTTACAAAGCCGGCCGTGGAGGTGTAAATCCGTGCTTGTGCAGCCAGCGGGGAGAGATTTCATCCAGCCTTGCTGCCTAAGCCGCCCAGGCCCTGGGACTCAGCTGTGGTTCCAGCCCTGTCTCTGAGTGTGGGCAACCGGGTGGCATCTGCTCCCAGAGCCTACCGAGGCAGCGACTGGGGCATGGGAGGCCACCGAGGGGGGAGGCCCCGAGGTGGCAGCTGGGGCACAGAAGCCTGCTGAGCTGGCGGCTGGGATGCGCTCTCCCTGAGCCCCTGTAGGCAGGGAGTGGCGCATGGAGAAAAAAGCTACCAAGGCAGCACCACCCCTCCCTTTGTGGCCACTTAACAACGGCGCTTCACTTCTGTCGTGGCCCGGGTTTCTTTCACAAACAACCCCCGTTGCGGCTGTAGCACGCTCCAGCTCCTTCAGGCTGTCTCCATGCAGCCAACAGCACTCCTCTCCCGGGGTCTGTCCTCTAAACGCCGAGTTTTGGCTCCCAGCCCCACCCATAACAAACAGCGGACTCGTGTCTCAGGCCACGATGAGCAGGGTGGTGGCACAAATGTCTGTGTAAGTCTCTCTCTGTTCTGCCTGCCACCAACCAGTTGTGGTCCTCTCCTCTGAGCCTCTGAAGCTCACTTTCTGTCACAGCTGGTCTCCCTGCCAGTGAGGCAGCTTCCCACAGTGTGCGGGAATGTTTCCTCTTTTTCAGCTCCCTCCCAAGGCCGCGGGTCCCATCCCACTTCCTCTTTTTTTTTTTTCCTCTCATCCTACCTGGTTACATGGAGATCTTTCTTGTCCTTTCAGGTTTTTGAGGTCTTCTGCTAGTGTTCAGCAGGTGTTCTGTGAGAACTGTTCCATTTGTAGATGTATTTGTGGGAGGAGGTGAGATCCAAATCCTTCTACTCCGCCATCTTGATGTAAATGGATTAAATGCTCCAACCAAAAAATATAGACTGGCTGAATGGATACAAAAACAAGACCTGTATGTATGCTGTCTACAAGAGACCCACTTCAGACTTAGGGACACATACAGACTGAAAGTGAGGGGATAGAAAAAGATATTCCCAGCAAATGGAAATCAAAGGAAAGCTGGAGTAGCAATATTCATATCAGACAAAATAGACTTTAAAATAAAGACTGTTACAAGAGACAAGGAAGGACACTACATGATGATCAGGGGATAAACCCAGGAAGAAGATACAACAATTGTAAATATATATGCACCCAACATAGGAGCACCTCAATACATGAGGCAAATGCTAACAGCCATAAAAGGGGAAATCGACAGTAACATAATTATAGTGGAGGATTTTAACACCCCACTTACACCAATGGACAGATAATCCAGACAGAAAATAAATACGGAAACACAAGCCTTAAATGACACTTTAAATCAGATAGACTTAATTGATATTTATAGGACATTCCATCCAAAAGCAGCAGAATACACTTTCTTCTCAAGTGCACACAGAACATTCTCCAGGATAGATCACATCTTGGGTTATAAATAAAACCTTGGTAAATTTAAGAAAATTGAAATCGTACCAAGCATCTTTTCTGACCACAGCACTATGAGATTAGAAATCAATTACAGGAAAAAAAAAACACCTGTAAAAAACACAAACACATGGAGGCTAAATAAATATGCTACTAAGTAACCAATGGACCACTGAAGAAATCAAAGTGGAAATCAAAAAATACCTAGAAACAATTGACAATGAAAACACGACAACCCAAAACCTGTGGGATGCAGCAAAAGCAGTTCTAAGAAGGAAGTATATAGCAATACAATCCCACCTCAAGAAACAAGAAAAATCTCAAATAAACAATCTAACCTTACCCCTAAAGAAACTAACCTTACCCCTAAAGAAACTAGAAAAAGAAGAACAAAGTAGAATTTTATAAATTTTTATAAATTTATAAAAAAACAAAACAAACCCAAAGTTAGTAGAAGGAAAGAAATCATAAAGATCAGAGCAGAAATAAATGAAATAGAAACAAAGAAAACAATAGCAAAGATCAATGAAACTAAAAGCTGGTTCTCTGAGAAGATAAACAAAATTGATAAACCTTTAGCCAGACTCATCAAGAAAAAAAGGGAGAGGGCTCAAATTAATAAAATTAAAAGTGAAAAAGGAGAAGTTACAATGGACACAGAAATACAAAGAATCATAAAAGACGACTACAAGCAACTATATGTCAATAAAATGGACAACCTGGAAGAAATGGACAAATTCTTAGAAAGGTACAATCTTCCAAGACTGAACCAGGAAGATATAGAAAATATAAACAGACCAATCACAAGTACTAAAATTGAAATGGTGATTAAAAAACTTCCAACAAACAAAAGTCCAGGACCAGATGGCTTCACAGGCGAATTCTATCAAACATTTAGAGAAGAGTTAACACCTATTCTTTTGAAACTGTTTCAAAAAAATTGCAGCGGAAGGAACACTCCCAAACTCATTCTATGTGGCCATAATTATCCTGAAACCAAAACCAGACAAAGATACTGCAAAAAAAAGAAAACTATATGCCAATATCACTGATGAACATATGATCCGGAAATCCCACTCCTGGGCATACATCCAGAGAAAACCATAATTCGAAAAGATACATACACCTCAATGTTCATTGAAGCACTATTTACAATAGCCAACACATGGAAGCAACCTAAATGTCTATCAACGGAGGAATGGATAAAGAAGATGTAGTACAGGGACTTCCCTGGTGGCTCAGTGGTTAAGAATCCGCCTGCCAACGTAGGGGACATGGGTTCAAGCCCCGGTCCAGGATGATCCCACATGCTGCAGAGCAACTAAGCCTGTGCACCACAACTACTGAGCCTGCGCTCTAGAGCCTGCGAGCCACAATTACTGACACCTGCACACCTAGAGCCCATGCTCCACAACAGGAGAAGCCACCGCAATGAGAAGCCCACGCACCGCAACAAAGAGTAGTCCCTGCTCGCTGCAATTAGAGAAAGCCCTTATGCAGCAACGAAGACCAAATGCAGCCAAAAATAAACAAATAAATAAATTTACTTAAAAAAAAAGGTGTGGTACATATATACAATGGAATATTACTCAGCCATAAAAAAGAATGAAATAATGCCATTTGCAGCAACATGGATGGACTAGATTAGATTATCATACTAAATAAAGTAAGTCAAAAAGAGAAAAATTCCATATGATATCACCTATATGTGGAATCTAAAAATGACACAAATAAACATATCTATGAAACAGAAGCAGAATCACAGACATAGAGAACAGACTTTCTCTATGTGGTTGTTAAGGGGGAAGGCGGTTTGGGGAGGGAAGGATTGGGAGTTCGGACTTAGCAGATGCAAACTAGTATTTATAGGATGGATAAACAACAAGGTCCTACTGTATAGCACAGGGAACTATATTCAATATCTTGTGATAAACAGTAATGGAAAAGAATATGAAAAAGAATATATATACTTATGTATAACTGAATCACTTTGCTGTACAGCAGAAATTAACACAACATTTAAGTCAACTATACTTCAATAAAATATAAAAAAATTTTGAGGAGGACAAATTCATTCCATAACAGCTTTCTACTTAGTAGCTATCAACTTGGGGGAAATTCACCGTGAGGAGCCTTAATTTCCTTTCCTTATTCCTACCTTGAAGGTTTATACATCGGTGTCCAGCACAGGACCTATACACAATGGACCTGAACAAAAATTCCCTTCCCTCTTTCCTGCAGAGACTCATCAAATCACAGCGTTTCTGAGGACCACCTACTCTTTCCCAGTACTCTGTGTGAAATGTGAATTATAAAGGCATGGATTTATAAAACCTGCAGGGAAACCCGAAGGGAAAGGGGTGGATTACAGAGATTTAGTGAAGGGAGATTTAACAGAATTAGGAGTTACTTGAATAAGAGACAACCCTTCAGGAAATGGGCTGAGTTTCAACCTGGGTTACCCTGATCAAGACTGAAATTCCATAGATCTTGTTCGATTAGCTTTAGTCATGTGTCTACCATTTGTCCAAAGGGTGATGGAGGCAGCTAGACTGAAAGTCTCACCAAGACTATATCTAATGGGAAAGAGAGTTCCTACCAAAAGAAGAGAAAAGGATACCAGACAGAAAAGAATATACCTGTGTGTATTTAAGTTTACTTATTTATGCTTAGGTTTTATTTGTTACATAAGTAGTCATTTGGTCTCTCCCATCAGAATGCAAACCCCTTAAAGAGAGTCTTTGTCTGCACTTGGACAAATGTGTGTGTTGCTTCTTTTGAGACTTCACAGTTTTATAGTTGGTCAGTAAATGCTCCCTCGGAGAATACCCACAGTTTCATAATGTAAAATTGGGCTCATTTTGAAACAGGAATTCTAAATAATAGTCACAGACAAGTACTGCCACAGTCATGCTGCTTAACAAACACCCAAAATTAAGTGGCTTAAAAGAATAAGCATTGATTTAGCTCACAAGTCTACAGTCAACTCCTCTGTGCTCAGCTGACCTCGGCTTGGCTCACTCATTCATCAGCAGTCAACTGGCAGGTCAGCTGGGAACTAGCTGCTCTAGGATGGCCTCGGCCTAGGTGACCTGTCTCTGCTCCTTGTGATTGTTTATCATCCGGCAGGATACCCTGGGTCTGTTGTCACAGTGAATGCCGAATGCTAAGAGACAGTGCATATGTGTACAGGCCTCAAGAGACCTAGTCTCAGAACTGGCATACCATCACTTCCACCACATTCGTTGGCCAAAGCAAGTTACGAAGCCAGTCAGATTCAGCGGGTAGGAGGACCAGGCTAACTGCAAACCGTGCTGCCAAGGATGGGAGTCCAGGGAGGGGTGGAAGATTGGCACCTTTACAATTAACCTACCGTATCACCTTAAGAACTTTAACATTTCATATTCTATCAACTAAAAGGACTACGCTGTATTGCATTTTCTTTATTTCTATGGTAACCATTACCCTAGCTACTACCTATAATCTGTGTTAATATTTGTATGTAAATGAGCTTTTATTTAGGACTTCTGAGACTTCTCTGTCATTCATTTATCTAAGCTGCCCTATTTTTACATTAACAGATCAATGAACCCTTTTATGCCCTTGTCCTATTTCTTTCTGAATCCATCACCGTTACAAGGCTCATTCAATTTTGATCTGTCTAAAGATCCAAAGGCGGAAAATGACATTAACTTTGTATAGTTACATTGTATAGTTAAAGGAACTACTATATGATGCTCAAGAACATTCTTATTAACATAGTCTATCTTATTTTTCCAAGTTACATTCATATTTCATATTTGAAAGCTATTTTAAGCTATGTTAGCCTGATAGAAAATTCTGTATTTCTTATTTATCTAATACTGCTAAAGTCTAATTAATGCCATCTTGTACTTTTAAAGCTAAGTGAACTGCAAGAGAAGCACTGAGTTTTAAAACACCCCCTCATACACACACAAGCACACACACACAGAAAATCATAATGAATTAGAATGAGCCTGGGAGTAGGTATCAGAAGATCTGGTTTCTCCCTGGAGCTCTGCTACTAACTTTCTGTAATGACCTTGGGCAGGTCACAGAACCTCTTAGGCTTAATTTCCTTATTTTATATTCGGGAGTTGGACTTTGAAAGCCTCATGAACCAAATCTACTCACTTGGGCAATATACCTTTATACCATGAAGCTTGAATTCATCGGCCTTTAATTCTATAGCTTCTATAGATCACTTATATACAAATCAGGTTTACTGTTATCACTTTTAAATTACTTTAATTGGTTATTTATCACCAGGATAACTCAATCAATACAGAAGTGAATGAAGTTTAAAAAAAAAGTATGATACCAAATGTAAAGTAGCTAGTGGGAAGCAGCCACATAGCACAGGGAGATCAGCTCGGTGCTTTGTGACCACCTAGAGGGGTGGGATAGGGAGGGTGGGAGGGAGAGGATATGGGGATATATGTATATGTATAGCTGATTCATTCTGTTATACAGCAGAAACTAACACACCATTGTAAAGCAATTATACTCCAATAAAGATGCCAAAAAAAAAAAAAAAGTATGAGTCTCTCATCTCCCTATTCCTATTCTGGGAATGATGCATCACACATATTTATAACCAGTACAGCAAGAGCACAAACAAATCAGAACAGACGACAGTTGTGAATGTCCAGCACAGATGGATGGGTGTGGACTGCCTGGATGCCTGCACTGTCTCCTCCCTCAGGTAACGTGTTGGCTCCCTGGCCACACACACATTTCTATACCCACACATAGACACATAAATGGATAGAAAATACACACGTTTCTCATTTTTCTTTTTCTAAGTAAAATATGACAACATACTAATCATACAGCTCGAATACTCCAATTCATTGTGGATGTCTTTAATATCAGCATTTATAGATCCAGTTGAATCCATAGATTTATTTTAGTATCTGAACAGTATTCCAGAGTTTATCTAACCATCTCCTGCTGATAACAGTTAGGTCATCTTCAATTAATACTTTTACAGTTGTTGTGGAAAGTAAGGCAACGGGATTGGAAATTCAGAATTATGAACTATTGTTTGAAAGAACTGCATTTCAGAAAGTGAGGAGGGCACCTGCCCAAAGGAGGCAAAAATATGCATTGTTGTTATGCATTAAAACCTAAAACTCTCTTCAAGAAATGCCTGGTGATCAGCAACAGGTGAGAAGAGGCCTCATACGTCAAGCAGAGACCAGGGCATTCACAGAAGAGGAGAGGGAACACATTGTAGTTATAAACACAGTTAAAAAGTCTCACTGAAAAGAATGTGGAAAACAGAAATACATCTGAAAGAGATCCTACGGTTTATTTAGTAAAATATTAAGGATCTATTATTTTTGTAAAGGTTTTAGTTTTCCTAACTAGTGATATGAGACACCTTCTTATTGTAGAGAGCCATGTCTTCCTCATTCTCAAAGTTGGCTACACTGAACACATTTGTATCCTTGTGCCCTTATGCAGAATTGATTCTTAGGGGCCTGGAGCTAGTTGTTCAGTGACTGTCCCAAACACAGCATTGGTTGGGTCAGGCAAGGCAAGTGAAATTAATCTCTGGTGCACTCACCACCCTCACCAGCTCTCACAGTGGTCCTCCTTCTCTCCATGCCTCCTGCTCAGGGCCTTTGTGCTGCCCCTTAGTCTCCCAGAGCCCCCAGTTTAGGGCTCTGACCAGAGCTGCCTTTTCCAAGGCAAGACCCCACACTCTGGAAAAAAGGTACAGTATTGGGGGAAGCAAGCCTGTGGGTGGGGCCTGGGAAGCAGGAGCAACACATTAATCTATTACCTCTCTGACCACCTTCTTAACAGGTCTCTCTGAATCTTGCTCCTGCATTCCATCCTCTAATGGCTGGAATGGTCTTCTAATCTCTCCAATGGTCTTCTTATCATAGCCTTAACCATCGTGGTAGCAAATTACCTTCACAGTTGTAGAAAAGGTCCCACTTTTCGGAAAATATGCTTAGGAGTAACTATTGCTATCATGCTTCTGCTCAGAATCTAAATCCTTTCACCATCTCTATCCTCAAAACCCTGCTGATCCTGGATTTTGCTCCCTCTCCCCCATTCCACTAGTATATAATCAACTGATTCCCATAAAGAAGTTAGTTAATCACTGGCAATCATTCAGTTTCTTGCCTGCCTCCCTCCAGATATTTCCCAAATTTTCCTGATCATAAGACTCACCTGGCTTGTTAAACATACAGTACCCCAGGCCCCTCCCCTAGAGAGCCTGATTCAGCAGCTTTTGGGTGGGCCCCAGGAATCTGTGATGTTAACAAGAGCCCCATGTGATCGTTTTGATCAAGGAAGTTGGGGAAACCACTACTCTAACCAACAATATTTCAGACACCTATGACAGGGAATGAAGATTACTCCTCAAGTTATATCATAAAGACACAAAGACATAAAAAACAACACATAAATAAATATTTCAAGTGCCACCCCACTACTTGCACAGAATTTAAGCATTATCACCTGTTATGGAACATGGACTGCAGACATCTAGGTATCTCAGTCTGGCCCTGGCCCTGACACCCAGCTTGGGCAAATTGCTTTTCCTCAGTTTCTCCACCTGTAAACTCCCAATTGCTACACAGTGACATTCTTATTTAGATCACTATTCCCTTTGACTCAGAATTTCTACCTCCAGAAATTTATCCTGAGAGTTAACCAGGGAAATGTACAAGAATGTCCATCAGATTATTGTTTATAATGATGATAAACAGGAAGCTATATTAATGTCCGTCATTAGGGAACAGTTAAACACTGATTTATCTAGACATTGAATACTATGCAACCCTAAAAATGGTAATGGAGATCTTTATGTTTGATATGGAAAATGTACATGACATATTAAGTAGTAAAAGCAGGTTACAAACATAATTTATACTTCAATCTCAGGTTGTTTTTAAGTGTGTGTGGTGTTCGTAGAAAAAGACCATAGAGTTACATACCTAAGTATTAGCAGTGGTAAAATGTGGATGACTTTTTCCTTTTCTCCATATCCTTCTGTAATTGTCGACATTTTTTGAAGTAAGCTTAAAATCTATTCTTGGGGGAAAATAATGCTTCATCCATTTTTTTCAAAGGTACTTCTTCATGCACATTGCCAGGACGGTGTCCACAATAGCCAGAAGACCAGGAGTAACTTAAAGGAAAGGTTTACTTAAAGATAGCGTGAATAAGAGACGTTCTTTCCTCAAAAAAATCCCACCACATTCTTTCACTGTGCATTTGAGCTGTAAAGATTTTGTCCAAAAGATCCTAATTTTTCCCAGTGTTACAGAAAAAAAGCACCAATTCATTCACCTGGAGCCAGTTTCAGGGAACTCTGGTTTCATGGCTGGCCCGCAGAGCAGCTGGTGGAACAGCAAGGCAAGTGTCAGAAAGCGCAGAACTCCACTTATTTCAGGCCTTCCAGAAAGGCTCTCCCTTCCCAAGTCCCCTCCTCTCAGCTGGGAGGGCTGGAGAAGATTCAGGTGTCTCCAGTGGGGAGAGGGCGGGATCATGGCCTGCTTCCTGCTATAAAAGCACAGAGCAGCACACCCCTCTGCCTGGCTGATTTGGTGGTGTCTTCGGTCATGGCGTACAGGCAGAGAGGAGACAGTGGGAGACCCTCAAGCTGGTTCAGTACAGACTGGAGGTAACTGGGGGCAGAAGGGAGAGGACATAATGTCCGTGTCTGCTGAAGTTCGTCCCTCTTTAACTCTCTCCCCCATGCCCTCCAGCACCTACAGGTCATTTCCTCTATTCTTCGCCCTTTTGACTTCGGTGAACTCAATACGTGTTCATCAGTTGGTGGATCCTGCCTTCCCAGGTAGGTCTCTTGGGTGAGGGAAGTGCTCTTAAGCATCTCTCGAACAGATTGCACCTAGGGTGCCTAGATGGCGAGGAAACACAAACATAGGTTAGACAATCTCCACTCCTTCCCTTTATAAGCTTGATCAAGTCACTACAGTTTTTCCCTTGCTTACCTAGAGCTTGCTCTACCAGCTAAATGGAGGAGTGTGCAAAAACACCTGTACTACCTTCTATTCCCTCACTGCCTCAAGCTTTACGGCATCCAAAGAGTAGCACACCACACACTAAGCCCCCATCTTTGGGAGCAGTCGTCTTCAAACACATGCTCACGCTTAAGGAAAGCGTCAACATAACAGACAAAATCAGAGCCGTTCCACTTGTAATGAGTTTTTCAAAATTTTCATCTGAGCCAGAGGGTGCACAGTGTCAGGTTATAGGCAGATTGGTTTGTCTTTAAAAAGTGTGTCCTTGGGCTTACTTAGGGCATTTTTTAAACTTCAGATTGAAAAATCTTAGACAAAACTTTTCTCCAGTTCTTCACAGACCTACCATCCCCATCTCCATCAGGGTTCCAGCCTGGTACCTGCATGCATGCGTGTTAACCCAAATCCAGGCTTATCCTGGAGTACTTCAGAAAGCCCTAGGCACCAAATTGATACCTTCCCTACAGTTCTTGGTATCTTGCATTGTAGTTATATCTTTCCCACCAATCTGTAATTTCCTCAAGGGTGGTAGGCAAGCTTTGCCTCTCCCAACTGGCATCTTCCCTGTTGTCTGTTGGAGAGGAGAGTTCCCTCAATACACTTCTGTAGGAATCATGCCTCTTGTGTTCAAAGATGCCCCATGTGTTTCCTTTGCTCTTCAGGTACTGTCACTTGCTATGAAAATACAATGATAGTGGCGTTTCCAAGCATTCTTGCCAACAAGATACAGCACGCATCTGTGGTGGGTAAGTAATGTGTATTATCTCATCTTAGTCTTACTTAATAGAAGCCCTTGGCTCAAGGCCATCTCCATTTCCTGGTGAGCAGAGCACACAAACCCTGGAGCAACTGGCACCCAAAACCCATGATGACACAGGGGCCCTGAATTGCATGATGCCTCCGAGAGTGGAAGACCCTGTCTTTCTTTGGAAATCTGTCTTATCTCAGAATCCCCTAGGAAACATCTATCTTCAAATCACAGCATTTCCCAGAGCTTGGGTTATATCACTCAGGTGGGAAAATAAAAGGTGAAGTGATTGAAGTACCTTAGAAATGGATTGGCAGTCTTGGCTATGTACCTCTGGTTGACTCAACGTCGCTGAAATGTACTTCTTGGCCATCTCCTGTCTAAATTGCTCTTGCTTCTGTAGATCCCCTTGGTCTTGAAATGCTGAACTGCACTTATGTTCTGGACCCAGAAAAGCTCACCCTGAAGGCCCCATATGAAACCTGTACCAAAAGAGTAGTAAGTAATTGTTTGAGGAGTGATTTGGGAAGTAGTAATCTAGGAGTTAAGGCTTTGGAGTAAAGCAGTAGTTCTCAATCAGGGTGATTTCTTTTGTCATCCCGGAGAACATCCTGCAATGTTTGGAGACAGTTCTGGTTATCACAGGTGGTTGAGGGGTGGGGTGGGAAAGGGCAGCTACTGGCCGTCTAGTGGGTACAAGCCAAGGATACTGCTAAATAGCCTCCACTGCCCAGAGGAGCCCTCGGTAACAGACATGTTAGAACCCAAATGCCAACGCTGAGGTTAAGAGACCCTGGAGTTGAGGATTTGGGCTTGATTTCTGGCTCTGCCACTATCTAGATGTGATTTGGGGTAAGTTAGCTACTCTTTCTAAGCCTCTACTTGCCCATTGGAAAATGCATTATGATATCTCTCCATATGGTGTCTAAAGATTAACGACATAATACAGATGAAGGACTTGGCATAGCATCTAGACACAACAAATGATCAAACATGAGCTATTTTGATCTCTAACCCCCATGGAAAAGGGGAGGCTATTTTGGGGCTGGCAAATAGAGTGCTGGTACCTCTAGGCTGTAAAAACATGTGTTGGAAGGCCAGCAGAAGCTGAACAATAGGATTTTCTACTGTTAAGCAATAGTATTGCCCAATCAGGGTTATTAGGAGCAGTAAAAGCAACCTAAGTCGTTTCCAAGTTTGAGTGTGCAAACAATCACTTAGGGAACTTGGAAAGTACAGAATTAGTTCATTTAGTTGATGACTTAATAGGTCTGGGGGGCATCCTAGAAGTCTGCAAGTTTAACCGTCTACTTCATCTGATTCTATAGTGAAGATCTCCGGTAATTAACACTTTCCCTTCTGAAATGGCCTTTCCCAACTTTAGGGAGCTTAGGGTTGCATTCCTTTAGACCAGAGGCCTACAGAGTATCACCTGTGGGTGGCCACATCTAGCCCATGATCTGTGTGTGGGATGGTCCTCAAGCTAAGAATGTTTTCTGTTTTATCAAGAGTTTTTAAAACATGTTAGCACTCATATGTGGCCTACAAGGTCTATATATTTACTAACACTTAACAGAAAATTGTTGGCTGACTCCTGCTTTAGACTGTGAGTTCCTTGGGCCAGGGGAAATGGCAAAGATGGCTCCATCCAGCACCCAGCACAATGGCTGCTACATAGGTGCTCAATAAGTGTATTTGAATATCTTGGTTCAGGCCCCAAACCAAACAGGACCTTGATATTCAGATATAGGGTGAATGTAAAAAGAAAATAAAAACTGGACTCTGAGCCCTGAAACTCAAGGAACTATTATTCTCTGCCGATGTATGAGTCTTTCCTGGGATATCTAAAGAGGCTATAGCATCTCCTGGTACAGGAATGAGGGACCTTCTAGAACCCGTGGTACTGATAATTTAAGGGTTTTGCCAACATTAAGGGTTTTACCAATCAGCTGGGTCAGATGATACTCTGCAATCCCCTTTCCCACTGAGGTACTAGCACACTGTCCTTACTATGCCGTTTTCATACAGCTTGGCCAGCATCAGATGACCATCAAACTCATGGACGACAATGCTGCCTTAAGACAAGAGGCTCTCATGTATGACATCAGCTGTCCAGTTATGCAAGCAGAAAGCCACGAGCAGCATTTGGGATCCACAGTCTGCTTGAAGGATTTCATGTCTGTGAGTGAAGCAGGCTGACTGCTTCTCACCCAGCTACTGCGGGGGAAATGTGGTCTAGACAGAGCTGGGCTTCAGAACAAGATCAGGACTGCAATCTGTATTTTACTACTGACTTGCTGTGTAGCTTTGGATTGATTTCTTAACCACACTGAGACTTTGTTTCTAAGTCTGAAGTGGGGGACAGCAATACCTCATAGGATGGCTTTAAGAATTGACTGAGAAGGCAGATACAGCACTCAGCACATCATGTCTAGCCATAAAAAGAATTCAGTTGGTAGCTTGACAAACTGGATACTTATCATGGGCCAGGCCCTACGCTAGATACTAGGATATAGCAAATGAGCAAAAGAGACCAATCACATACTCGTGGACTTTATAGTCTAACAGCGAACATCAACAGTGGACAAAAATAATCACACTTCATTAACAGTGACGGAACTGCAGCTTGACAGAGTATTTGATTTCTATGCACAGAGTAAAAAGCTGTACATTTAAGGACTTAGTATCTCAGCTTACAACTGAAAGGGAGCTTAGATCTTCCAATTGCCTTTTGGTATCAAAAGCTCAAAGAGGAAATGGTATCTAAGGGCACTGCTAGGATTCATGACTGCCTGTGCTTCTACTTCATCCCACAACTAGGCGTTGTGGTGTCAGAATCGCACAGCAGTTGCTCTGGGTGTTTTCCACATCCTCTCAGGTAACATGATTTCAGAAATCTCCAAATCAACGCCTCACATCATCTTTTTTTTTTTCTTCCAGTTTACCTTTCACTTTTTTCCTGGCATGGCTGATGAAAGTGGGGTATGAAAGTTATTTTTTAAATTACAAGCCTAAGTAACCTTTAGTTCTATATTAAAGGTGACATAACTTCCATCCTGGTTAAAATATGAAATAGACAATAGTCTTGGGGTGAAGGTGAGCACCAGCCCTCTAAATGAAACTTCTGACTTTAGGATCCCAAACCTCAGATGGGATGGACCTTTGCAGTTGGTGACGGCGAAAGAGCCCAAACTCTGACCCTTCAGGAGGCTATGACCCAAGGGTATAATCTCCTGATTGACAACCAGAAGATAAGCGTCCAAGTGTCATTCCACGCCACTGGAGTGACTCACTACTCGGTAGGTGTGAATCTTTTTGTACCACGATCCAGGCACAAACCAATATTTCTAAATCCAAGCATGATCTCAACCATGTCCTCAATTGAGAATACAACTCATTCAACAGGTATCTTAATGCTTACCCTGTGCCAAGCACTGTACTAAGTACTAAAGATAAAATGGAGACATACAATGGTGAACAAAAGAGATATGGTCCTGACTTCAATCTGTTCTCCCTCTTCCTCCATAGATCTAAATTAACTACATAATATGGAGCTAGGGTACTACGAAATTCTTTTACGAATTAAGGTGTTCTGTTTTATCGTTGCCCTGTACTGTGTTTACAGTAGGTACCGGCACTTTGGGGACCAACAATCATGACACTACATTAAATCAGTTAATGTGCCAAAATACTCAGAACAGGGCTTGGCACCTATGTGCTCAAATGTCAGCCACGTTAACAGTCCTGTTATACACTGAGCATATGCTGAATCTTAAACATTCTCTCTGAATGCTGATACCATAAGATAGTCATAAAACAAGAGCTCATATCTGCTTAGAAATGATCAGCTACAGGTCATATCAGTAGACACTACTTTGCCAGATGTTATGAAGTACAAGATTTTAAAACTAGAGCACCTGCAGAACAATTGGGACAAAATGCCTGAACTCTACTTGGGCCAAGACAGTGCCCAATAGTTGAGTATGTTTGCCCTGACTATTCCAGCATTGGTTAGAAATTCAAGTAATTCAGGTAAACCAATGTCTTTGAAAATGCCTCTCCTCAGCAAGGTAACAGCCACCTCTACATGGTGCCTCTGAAGCTTACGCATGTATCTCCTGGGCAGACAATCGTCTTATCATCACGACTCATTTGTGTGTCAGGTAAGTGCCTAGGAAGGGACAACTCCAGTTGTGGAAGACGTTCTAGGGGCTTAATGAAAACTGATCGTTCTGTCATTCCTTCTAGATCCTGTGACTTGTAATGCCACACACATGACTCTCACCATACCAGAGTTTCCTGGGAAGTTAAAATCCATGAGCTTTGAAAATAGGAACATTGCTATGAGCCAGCTGAACAACAGTGGGGTTGATGTGGAAACAACAAATGGCTTGAGGTTGCATTTCAGCAAAACTCTCCTCAAAACAAAAGTACGTTCCATTGTCAGTCACTGAGCTTTATGGAAGCCTGACTTGAAGCATAGCGTTTTAGGCTACCCTGATACAGCTGCTGACTTGTCCATAAATTCTAATTGCTGGTGTAAAAAATTCAAAATTTGGAAGGCCTCATTTGAACACCTTGCATAAGTGAATTCTCAAGTAACTGAAATTTACTCTCAAACACCAAGCCTCTTTAACTGCAATGGAAGTTTTCCTAAGTTTCTTAGTTCACTGAATAGAACAAACTGCTATCAAGCTTCTGATGATGAACCTCTCATGCCCTATTGAAACAGGACAGCTTGAGCCAAACAAGTGTCCCCAGCTGTCCTCACTGAGGCCAGTCTTGACTGAGGCAATTGCCAGGGACAACAAAGAATAATTTTATGTTGGTGTGTGCTTTGCAATAACATTTTATAACTCCTGGATTGGCAGTTCTTTAGAGGTTGAATTAACAGATCAAATTCCAGTGTCTAGTACAAAGAGCATACAGTACTGGGTACTGGAGGGCATGAGCTTAAAGAAAGAAATTTCCTTCCTAGGGAAGGATCCTGATCTGGAGAAGTGATAGGGTCTCTTGTTCTGGCTTAAAGGGAAACCATATTAAGTCTGGAGTGTGCCTTGAAGGTTTCAGTGTACTTCCTTCCTCCCTCCTTTGACTGCTCTGGGTCCCAACAGGCTGTGGTTGCTAAATGGCATTCTTTCATTTCAGTTCTCTGAAAAATGCCTACCCTATCAGTTCTACTTGTCGTCACTCAAGCTGACCTTTTACATTCAGCTGGAGATGGTATCCATGGTGATTTATCCGGAGTGTCTCTGTGAGTCAGCAGTTTCCATCGGTAAAGACCATTTTTCTTAAACGGTTTCCTACATTCTTTCTCTCTTAGCTCTTGCATGTGGGAAAGTGTATAGAAGTTCAGACTCTGCATTGCTTATACTTTGAGGAAATGAAAGGCTGGTCAGCCCAGAAATGTCAGTCTAAGCTGCTGTGATAGGGATCTAAGAAAGATAACACTTCTAAGATACACATACAGGTAGGTTTCACAACTGTTTCATGTTTTTAAGTAACCTGGATATACTTCATGTTAGGAGCCTAAGCCTACCATCTAAATCAAGATTGCTTCAAACCTGAAACTACAGGGACTACAAGTATTTCCCCAAACTCCTGAAAAATCCCTCAAAGAATATGGAAGTAGGTCTTTCCTCTTGTGTAGTATTGCTTCTGCCCCTTTGCTCCTTTTATTCACTGACCTGTATCAGGTCAAAGCCAAATGGGACAAATCAGTTGCTTCTTCAACTTCCCCTTAAACCACCAAGATTTGTGAGCCTTGAAAGAAGGGACATTATGACACAAGGGACGGCACTTTAAGCCTCATCAGGTTTTTCTCATGAGTCTCTTACCTCACCTGGTGCTTCTTCCCACGTCTCCTGTTGCCTCTTCCTTTGGATGAAAAATCCTTCTGCTCATACAGAGCAGCCTCACTCTTGTCTTGGCACCTTAAGGGTCTCCCCTCGTAACTCAAGCTGCTTATCAAGGTATTTTCCCAAACAAAGACCTAAGACAAATTCTGTTGCCTCCTGATAAAAATTCAAACTTCCATCACACTTCAAATTGGTAGATGACAATAGTCACATGGCAGACAGATTTTTTTTTTTTTTTTTAACTCTCACCACTATCTAGTTTCAGGGGAGCTATGTACTCAGGATGGGTTTATGGACATTGAGGTCTACAGCCATCAAACAAAACCGGCTCTCAACTTGGATACCCTCAGGGTGGGAGACTCATCCTGCCAGCCAATCTTTAAAGCTCCATCTCGGGGGCTGGTGCAGTTTCACATACCCCTGAATGGATGTGGAACAAGACATAAGGTTAGTACTGGCCCATAGCAAGAGGTTAAGACTTACTTTTGAGATAACTAATTAACCACTTTCTCTAACCTTACTCTAAGTTCAAGAATGACAAAGTCATCTATGAAAATGAAATCCATGCTTTCTGGGCAGATCTTCCTCCAAGCACAGTTTCCAGAGATAGTGAGTTCAGGTGTGAACGCAATTGCTACTTGACTTTTTAAGCCCCAGCTTAAACTCAAGCAGTTTTTTAATCTAAAATTCTTAACAACTCCACCCACCCACTCTTACAGAATGACGGTGAGGTGCTATTACAGCAGCAGTAACATGCTAATAAATACCAGTGTTGAAAGCCTTCCTCCTCCAATGGCCTCAGTGAAGCCGGGTCCACTTGCTTTGACCCTGCAAACCTACCCAGGTGAGACATTATAACCTAAAAAATCTGCTTAAATACTTTCAGGGAACTCTTCCCTAAAATGAACTTTGATGCCACCAGACTAGAGTAGTAGCGATGCTTAAGCTTCTGTTGTGACCATCAACTACTTGAGTACCAGAGGGGCTTCTCCTCCATTTCAGATAACTCCTACCTGCAACCATATGGGGAGAAGGAGTACCCTGTGGTGAGATACCTCCGCCAACCAATTTACCTAGAAGTGAGAGTCATAAACAGGACTGACCCCAACATCAAGCTGGTCTTAGATGACTGCTGGGCAACATCCACCATGGACCCAGCCTCTCTCCCTCAGTGGAATATTGTCGTGGATGGGTATGTATTCTCCATATAAGGTATCCCAGCTAATCAAACTGCCAGTAAAAAGAATAAAATGATCTTGGGCTTGAGAGGAGCACTGTGTCAAAGGCCCTGATTTTTGTTCTTGTTTCTTAGCAACCAGTCCTTGGTCAAATAAGGTGACTCATGCTTTCCTATTACCCTTGAATCTAAAAGTATAAGATCCTTCCCAAGGAAATCTGGCTTTAATATGCCAATATCTGGAGAGAAGAGATTTCTAGTTCCTATCCATTTACTGAATACCTACCATAGGCGAAACATGGTGCTATGTGCTCCAGATGCATTACTGGAACCTCATCACTCTATGAGAGACACTAGCCACCTCACTTCATAAAGAAACCCAAACTTGCTACTTAAATAACTAGCCCAAAGTAATAGTTAGTAAATGGTAGAACATGAATGCCCATCTGACTCTAGATCTGAATGTCACAGTGCTCTGAAGTTGTGGCTACCCACTTGTATGTTGGTGTTTATCCTCTTGGCTCTGCTGGCACCTAGATAGAACTGCATCTTATCTTTCTTTGAATCTGCTGTAATCTGTTAAGCTTGTATCCTCCAGGTGCACTCCTGCTCCACGATCATGGTAGCCAGCACATTCATGCAGCTCATTCCTTCACCCCATTCAAGGCTTGCTCGAGTGTCCACTTCTCCTTGAAGCCTACCCTGACCCTCCTGCACCCTTACCCTGGTCTAACTCTTCTTTTGTTAGTACTTACATGCTACCTAACATACTAATTTATAGCTTCTATACTCTGCTAGCATCTAAGATATAAAATGGCAGGAGTTCTCCACCTTGTTTTTTCAGCAACATATACTAACTGCCTGGGACAAAAAAGATACCCAGACTAATAAGAATTAAGCCAGTGTCATCTGAAGAGTTACATAATTCTTGATGAATTTATCTGGCAAACAAATTGGTACTGAAATTGTATTAACACATAGTAGAAGAAAAACTAGCATGAACAACTTATAACTCCATGAATATTGTTGGATAGGCCAAATCAGAGGTATATTTAAAAAAAAAAAGGTACAGGTAGAAGGTGTTACGTGTGACTGAATTTGAGCAAATGCTGAGTTAGACTCTGGGGTGAATTCAGCTGATGTCCCTCCCTGAAATGTACCTTCCAGCTGTGAATACAACCTGGACAACCACAGAACCACCTTCCATCCGGTTGGCTCCTCTGTGACCTATCCTAATCACTATCAGAGGTTTGACGTGAAGACCTTTGCCTTTGTGTCAGAGGCCCAAGCGTTCTCTCACTTGGTAAGTGATTAACAAGTCACCTGGGACAGGTCGAATGTGAGACATCAGTTTTACTGAACTCTTGTTCCATCTCCAGGTCTACTTCCACTGCAGTGCCTCAATCTGCAATCAACTCTCTCCTGACTTCCCTCTGTGTTCTGTGACCTGCCTTGTGTCATCCAGAAGCAGGCGAGGTAAAAATTTCAAGTCCTCATTAATGTGAGTTTACAACAAGCCTCAACCTTTCAGAATTTAAGAACGAGTGCCCTTGTTCTTCACCTAGTCCCAAGAGCACAAGAAACCTGAGTCTGAGATACACAGGTTCTCCATCAGTCCTAGGGACAGGTTTTTTTTTGCACATGAGCTGTAGCCTGATCCTCTGCAGACTTTAAAGTTACTCTTCCTGAGTCACTCTTCCTGAGTCTAGGTAGACTCTGAACTTTGTCTTCTGATGTTCTTTGATAGTTCATCCTGCTTTTACAGTAAGGTGAGTGCCCTCTCCTGTGAAGGCAGGCAAAACCACCTAGAGCAGGGGCTCCATGCGGAGCTGCTCTAGGTAATCCCTCAGCACACTTCTTACCACTACTCATTATCCCAGAGGTCAAACTATCTGTTTCCAGCCACAGGAGCCACTGAGGAAGAGAAAATGATAGTGAGTCTCCCAGGTCCCATCCTCCTGTTGTCAGACAGCTCTTCACTCAGAGGTATGGACTTAAAGCCTTGGGTACTTCTTGGACTCAAGTTCTTGGTTTTATGTCAAATTTAACTGTGCATAGATAACACATGCTCCGGATTAGACAAGAAGAGGAGGAGTCTCTTCCCAGCAATAGGTTCTGTTAAGTCTCTTGTGTGCCCTTCCAAAAATCCCCATTGAACACAAGTGGAATCATATACTCTACCCACTGTTCTGTAACGTTTTTTACTTGTTTAAGCCATCTTATATCTGTACAGAGACCTCTCACTGTAACTAAAGGATTCCAGTTTTGTCACTAATGCCACATTAGAATCCTCAAACCTTGGTCCTCAAATCTTGGCCTACTATACAAGAACTTCAGACTATGTTTCTGGAAAAAAAAAAAAAAAATAGGGCTAATAGGTCAGAAGACATGTGCTTGCTACTATTAAACTTAAGTCTTTACTGGATTATGTTACTGTTAATATTTTATATCTTCAGCCCAGATAGTCTTCATTTTAGGCCTAGAACTTGAAATTAAGCTCTCAAATCCCTAGCTAATAAGCTGCAAGAAATCATGCACTTGGGACAACTAATCATATCTGTTAGTGCCAGAAAGTTAAACAATGAGCTGGGACTGTAAGGTCCTTTCCAGGTGTCAGCCCATCTGATCTGAGTGAAAGCAAGTAGGAAGTGGGAACAGCTGTGGGAGTGGAGAAGGGAGAGGAGGAGGTTGGCTTGAGAGATAAGACTATACCCTGTTGCAAGCTTCCCGAATGAGCTCTTTGAAGCTTCATTTCACTTCCTTCTCTGGGGAGCTTTAATGTGTAAAACTTCAGCTTCAACTGACACTTCGTTTCAATGATCTTAAGACTTGAATGTCTGCTTCCTTTCCAGACGCTGTGGACTCTAAAGGGCATGAGACTGCTGGATACGTTGCTTTTCCAACTATGGTTGCTGTGGTTGCCTTAGCAGGCATTGTGGCAATTCTAAGCCTTATCAGCTACCTGCACAAGAAAAGAACCATAATGCTAAGTCACTAACTGGATATTCCAACAAAGTGGTCAACATAAGCCTCTTGCTTCTTTCTTATTAAATTTTGATGGAATTCAAGGACTGTTTCTTGCAATCATTCTTCTTTAGAGAATATAGTACCTTTCCATCCTCTGGGCAGGCCTTGTTCTGTGTGGACATGAATACGGATATTTCTGACTTAAGTGCTTCCTGTCACTCAGCTTTTTCTGAACTCCATCCCCAAAACTGGCAGTGCCAGAGAATTCAATCACTAATGGGGCTTGGTGACAGCCCACCTCTAGGGGTGCATTTAGGTGACTTTAATGCCTTTTACCCCCTCCATTCATATATACAAGATGAGGAGGGCAAGAAGTCACCCCTAATCCTTGGCATAACTTCCCTTCTCTACAGAGGAAGGGAAGCCAGGTATTCCCAAGGAAGTAATCTAGTATCATACTTAAGTAATATTTCCTAATTCAAATTAGTCTTTCCAATAAGTAGAAAACTTTCCCTGAGAACTTAAGGGATTTATTCTCCCGTGTACTCCCATTCCAATTAAAGGCCAGCAATCTCCTCTGGGGGAGGGAAAGGAATAATAAAAGATTCTAGCTTCATTAAGTGCAATTACAACATTCCTGGTCTCATTAAGACTACACAGCTGGACACGAGACTCTTAGCTGAGCCTGGAGAGCTGCTTTCCCACTACCTAGCACTCAATTATGACCTCCTCCTGAGGCTGCTCCATCTTCTTCCTGAGGCTGCCCCATCTTAACTAGGCTGTAATTATGTCAAAATGACTAGTCTGCCTCACACTGTAGCTCTAACAGACCACATTCAAGATACCTAATATAGACATTAACTTGTATACTTCAATAGAAAAAGTCTGGATCTAAACAAGAACTTTTGCTATGAAAAAAGTTGTAAAGCTTCTAAGTCTCTGTACATGGTGGAGGTGAACAGAAATATGAACATCTTTAGTGTTTGGACTTCATCCCTCAATTGTGAGTTGTTACACTCCTGGGTTTTTCAAAACCTTGAAAGGATATTATATATACTTGGTCATCTCATGATACTGTAGGTCTTTAATAATGAATCCTTCTGCCTTTTCTTCAACACAACCTTTGATTCTAAATCCTTTTAAGAGTTATATGGTAAAACTCAACCCTGGTATGGGGAAGGAAACAGCTGCATTCATATTGTATAAAAGGTCTGGTCTTCCTATAGTAATAAGGGGCAAAATTTCAAGTTCTCATCAAGGCTATTCTTTAGACATTTCTTTATAAGAGAATAAGGCATTAATCTGTCACTGATAAAACAAATGGTCTTGGATTCAAACTTTTTCTGTGACTACGTCATATTAGCGTTACATATTAGAATCAGAAATATTGCATTGCTGCATGCACTTCTTAAAACAGCATTTAAAAAACTGTTGGCCACTTACATGGCTCCCTGATCTCATGTGGTAGGCTGAATAATGACCACCCCCAACGTGGCCACATCCTAATCACCAAAAACTGAATACTGTTACCTAGTCATGGCCCCAAATGGACTTTGCAGATGTGGTTAAAGGTCTTGACATGGGAAGATTATCCAAATGGGCCCAATTATAAGGCTCCCTATGAAATAGGAGAGTCAGAAAAGATGTCCCAGTGGAAGCAGAAGTCAGAGTGATATTGTCCACAAGCCAAGGAATGTGGGCAGCCTATAATAGCTGGTAATGGCAAAGAAATGGATTCTCCCCTAGAGCCTCCAGAAAAACAGCTCTGCTGCCCCATTTTGGACTTGTGAATTCCAGAGATATAAAATAACTTGTTTCAAACCATTTAGCTTGTATTAATTTGTTACGGTGGAAACAGAAAACTAATATACCCTCTAATGAGTCATTACCCACAAGTTGAAAAACACTTTGCTAGAAATGCACATGTTACAGATGAGCAGCTTGAGCCCTAGCAAGCTTGTCTAAGGTATCAGAGCATCTTGGTTATAGAGGTGGAGCCTCTCATCCCCAGTCTGGTCTGTTTGTGTATCACAAGCCAGGATCAGAGTGACTTGGGCCCCAAGGCTGCCGCATGGCAGGTTGGTTCTGATGCGTTTGCAAATGTCGAGGCAGAAATTTGAGAGAGGAAAGCCAAGCTGGCTGTGGAGCAGCTGCTGGAATGAACACTAGTTGCCATGGTATCCTAGGACAAATATAATGAGCAGTTGTTTAAAGTCGTGTTCTCATCTTCTGAAGGTATCTATCCTACTGTACATGGGGGGAGGCAGCCTAATAAGCGGAGAGGAGCTGTGTGGGCAGAGAGGGAGCTCAAATCCCAAGAAGCTGCTCCTTCATCCAAACCTGTGTTTGCAATCTCCCTCACCAGGTAGGGATGGGCGGTAATTGTAACTCAGGTGGCAGGAGGTAGACGAAAGGCATTTGGGATTCTAATATTCTACTGGACAGTTCTGTTGGTGCAGTTTACAGGGGCTGGGAGCAGACTTGTGTGCCTTGGGAAGCCCCCTTTAATGCTGAACTTCTCTTCCCTGCCCTGTTCTGCTGCTTCAAGCTGTTTTATGGAACGTGTACAGCTTTAGAACAAGAGCTGGGCTTGGGTTCTGGATCTGTCTTCCTTACTGTGTGACCTGGGGCAGATGGAACAATTTCCAAGCCTATTTCCACATCTGGAAAATGTGAATAAAACCTATTTTGGAAGCATGCAAGGGTTCAATGAAATAGTCAACGTATTAGTGTATTTGCATTGGAGCCACCTAGATAAAACCTCATAATACTATAAACAATAACTGAAGGTTGAATAAAATTCTGTGACAGATGAGAGGTTCTTGATCACGCACATATTTTGTAAAATATAGATGCCCTGACGTCACCTACTGAACTAGAATCTTTGAGGAGTGGGGTCTAAGCATGTTTAGGCTCTGTGGGAGGCTGAATAATGGCCCCCAAATATCTATGTCCTCATCCCAGGAACCTGTGACTGTTACCTTTCATGGCAAAAGGGACTTTGCACACATGATAAATCTAAGGATCTTGGACCGAGAAATTATCTGGATTATCCAGGTGGACCTGAATGTAATCACAAGCATCCTTATACAAGGGAGACAGAATGAGATTCACCTACAGAGAGGAGAAGGCGATATGATGATGGAGATAGAGACTGATGCACTTTGAAGATGGAGGAAAGGGCTCCAGCCAAGGAACACGGGCGGACACAAGAAGCTGAAAAAGTCAAGCAAACAATTCCCCCAGAGCCTCCAGAAGGAAGCAGCCCCACTGACACCTTGACGTCAGCCCAGTGAAACTGTAAGAGACCTCCAGATTTGTAGGACAGTAAATCTGTGTTATTTTTAAGCCACTAAGCTTGTGGTAATTTGTTACAGCAGGGAGAGGAAACTGAACACAAGCTCCTCAGACAATTCTGACATGTACCCTGGATAAGAATCACTGCGCTAGACAAACGCAAAGGCTGTGTGGACAAAGAATGTTGCCTGCCATCAAGCCCTCAGCCACTGCAGCTGCCCCCAAGGTGCGCCCTGAGGGGAATTCAGGATGGAAAAAAACAAGATACTGGCCCTGGATAGTTAAGACGCATATCAAAGGAGTAATTTCAAAGAGCCCAGACTCTTGCATCTACACATACACAGAAAAGCACTAAAATCATTAACTCGAGATGTCTGTTTCTTGTGATTAGCAATATTTTGATGTTTGACCACCACGTTTGTTTGTTTTCAGCAAATCTCCTATACGTCCAGATTCCTCCCTTAGCTCTTTGCAACAGTTCCTCAGAGCTATCTGAAAGGCTGTTTCTGAGCTAAAGTCCTCAGTAATGTCCTTGAATAAAACATAATTCTCAACTTCTGGCTTGAGCATTTGTTTTCAGTCGACACTTGACTTTGTTCAGGAATGACATAGCATGTCCCTAGTATCCTGATTGGGCTAAATAATCAAGATAAAGCCTCAATTCCCCTTGCAGGTATTTATGTAGTGGTAGGTACATGATACTGTTCTGTTCAATGAGATTTAAGGGAGAAACTGGGAGGGGGCTTCTGTCTTTTTCCTCATTTCGAAAAAAAGGTATATAAGGCTAGCCCCTTTTCTCCCTGCCTTTGGCTGTGGTTGTGTGAATCGTGATTCCTTGAGCTGTGCCAGCTTTCTTGTGACCGTGAGGAAACAAATCTAAAGATGCTCTCTGAGAATGGTGGAGTAATGACGCAGAAAGCCTAGGTCCCTGATTACGTCACTGTGTTTCCTAAATCAACCCTAGAACCACTTGTATCTGGATTTCATGTTTAGTGAGATGCTAAGAGTTCTTATTTTTTTAAGGGAGGCACTTTGTTTCCTGTAGGTAAAAGCATTCCAAATCATTCAGGCTTAAAGAACCCTTATTTTTAGAATAAAGTTTATGACTATAATTTGCATCTATAAGAACACACCAAGTTATATGTAAGCTTTTCTTTGGGTTAACAGCCACATTTGTATAAACCAAAAAAATAAGAAAATCTTTTGTTAACAGATTTATTTTGCTTTGGCTCCCTCAAGGCTCAAGAGGTCCAGAGTCTGGGCTTCCCTGGTGCCCCGGTCTGGGAAGATCCCACATGCCGTGGAGCGGCTGGGCCCGTGAGCCATGGCCGCTGAGCCTGTGCGTCCGGAGCCTGTGCTCTGCAACGGGAGAGGCCACAACGGTGAGAGGCCCGCGTACCGCAAAAAAAAAAAAAAAAAAAGAGGTCCAGAGTCTGATTCTGTTCATCTTTGAACTCCCACTGATACTTCTGTGAGGGAAGTGATTTGACCAAAAATGCAATGCAAAGAAGCTTGATTCAAAGCAAACAGTATAGTCACTTACTTCTCACCCTTACTTAGAGATGAATCCTCCTGCCTTAATTCTGTTCCAGGGTCAAAGGAGCAGGGAAGATGTCATAAAGCAAGAATTGGATGCAGGAGACATGGGTTCTATCCCTGGCACTGCAGACTTACAGTGTGCACTTCCTCCCTGGGCCTCAGGTGTACCAGCTGTAGAAGGAGAAGACTGGAGAGGGCATCTATTACCTTGCCACTCAGGGTGTGATCAGTGGTGGGCCTTGAAACCGAGGGCAGTCATCAGTTAGATTCCCTTAGACTACAAGGTGCTTAATAAGTAATATCCTTTAAACTGCCTTCACTGACCAAGCTTACTTTCTTTTGCGAATTGCATACCCTCCAAACTTCATGTAACTTGGACTATATCAAGACTCCTTTAACAGCCCCTTATAGAAAACACCTCTGAGAGTAATGTTTGCTTAAGTTGTTTTTAAGGAACATGGAGCTAGTCTTACCCAGTTCAAACCAGTTGAGACCACCAACCATTCAGCTGGGCCTGCACAAGTGTCTCATGGGTGACTTTTTGACGTCAGAGGGCCAAAAACTCCACCCTCAGATCACGCTACTGCCACCATTTTCTAAGCATTTGTCCCATGAAGAAGCATGTAACTCAGATATGCTTGTGCAGATCACTGATTACCTCACCTTTTTCCTGACTCCAATCACCTTCCCCTGGACCTTCGATCACCCTATACTCTCCACCCACAAATATCCCAAGCCTCTTGCCTTTGAGGAGGCAGAACCTGAGACCTATTCTCCTGTCCCCTCGCTTGGCTGCCTTGTGAATAAACCCTTTCTCTGCTGTAAACCTCAGCGTCTCAGCGCTGGTCGGGCAAACAAAACTAGTTCAGTAACAGCTTCGCCAGGAGCTGGTGAGCCATGTAGAAGCTCAGGTCCTGCTCCAGACCTACAGACTCAGAATCTGCCTTTTAAACCCTTGTACACATGCACATTAACGTTTAAGAAGCACAGTCTAAGGCTTCCCTGGTGGTGCAGTGGTTGGGAGTCCGCCTGCCGATGCAGGGGACGCGGGTTCGTGCCCCGGTCCGGGAAGATCCCACATGCAGTGGAGCGTCCGGAGCCTGTGCTCCGCAATGGGAGAGGCCACGGCAGGGAGAGGCCTGCGTACCACAAAAATAAATAAATAAATAAAAAGCACAGTCTAAAGCTTCTTCCAGCTCTCAGTTGAGTCACCTTCAGATCACCTGATGTGAGTGCCCTCTACTGGCTTTAGGAAACATTTTCTTTAGGAAACACTTCTGTTCCATTTCCCTCTGCTGGTTCTTTAAGGTTTCCAAATGGGACTTGAAGCTCCTAAATAGGGCCATAAGGACGACTAGAGCATATGTATGGGGCTTGAGTCTCCTCTGCAGTTTTGGGAAGCCGATCAATGTCTACTGCCTGAGCAGAGGGGCCCATGCCCTCTCTAGCTCAGATGGCTCTCTGATTCCCAATTACCGAGTAGTCTACCTTCCTAATGTCTCACCCTTGCCACTTCTGCTTTAGCAAAAAGCAGGGAGCAGAGGAAGAGCACCTGAGTGGGCCAGGTGACGGTGGGTCCCTGGCTTAATCACTAGCTAACTCTGAGACCTTCAGAAAATGACTTGCTTGTTCGCCCAGTTTCTTCTGAGGCCAGTTGACTAGTAAGTCATGGAAATGAGAAGAGGAGGACCTCTCAGGACTCTTATGAAAGGTCAGAGATGATAACATATGTGAAAGCTCTTTGAAACCCTGAAACGTTTCACAAACGTGAAGGTGTATGTGTCCCTGAAGCCGCTAGTGTAACCAGCTGCTCTGGTGCAGACCTGGCCAACCCCAGCCCCGCCTCAGCCTGACACCGACCAGGGTTCTTAGCCTTCCCCAACCGATAGAAGTTGACTAGCGGCAAGACAAGAAACTCAGGCAAGGCTTTACTGGGGACCCTGCTGCAGCAGAGGGGAGCGAGAACAAACAAGAGTTTCCCTTGATTGCTCGCTCCCTGAGGGGGTCGAGCTTATTCCTTACATGGGGTGAGGGTAGGGGTGTGTCCAGGAGTCAAGCTGGAGGCGTGGCTTAGGTGGTTTGCCCACCCCTTAGGCGGTGTTGGGTGCAGGGGGCATGCTCGGTACCCTGCTTTTGCTCCCCTCACCCAGTTTTTGCTCTGGGCTCTTCAAAATTGGCAGTTGGGTTTTTTTGGTCTCTTTGTATCTTTTGTCCAGAATTTGCCCCAAATTATCACGCAGTTATTTTTAGTTCCATACAGTTTCTTTGTATTTTGTTGCTTGAGGAGAGGTGTGTCCAGGTGCAAGCACTGCAGAACTGCAGCACAGCAGCAAAGGACCCCAGGTTCCAGCCTGTCTCAAGCCCAGCTCTGCTGCTGTGTGGTCTAATGCTCTAAATTCTCATTATTTGTCTAGATCAGGGATTCTCAACCTTGGCACTGGTGTTTGGGCCCCTTAGTTCTTTGTTGTAAAGGGCCGTCCTGTGCATTGAAGAATGTTGAGCAGCATCCATGACCTTGACCCACTAGATGCCAGCAGCATCTCCCCCAAACACAGTCATGACAATCAAAAATGCCTCCAGACACTGCCAAATGTCCCAGGGTGGCGGTGGGAAACGTCACCCCCGATGGATAACTCCTCTAGGTTCAGTTTCCTCAGTCTTTCTAGTCAATGCAAAATATTGTGCAGGGGTTTCTATATTTAAGTTTCTGGTCTACCCAAAAGGAAAGATACAGACATTGTTTCCATTCCCAGAGCACTAGAAGAGAGGAGGCAGGCAGGGCAGGTGGGAGGAAGGACAAATATAAGGGAATAGTGGCAAACAAGAGACAATCTAGTCAAGCAAGGGTTTAATCGTCTAGTGTTTTATAGCACTTTTATAATTTAGAGATCACTTGCCTCAGTTCCCAATGACAGGTTGGGCGGCATTCTCGTTACTGACTGAGGAAACCAATGCCCAGAGAAGTTGTCATTTGCTCACCATGCCTGGTCCATGAGGGCTGTAAGTGTAGAGACAGTGTAAATGAGACATGACTTCACTGAGGGATGAGCCTTGAGCTGGCTCGTGGAAGGTGGAAATGTTTGGAAACAGGAGGTGGGGAGTGGGATGCTCCAATGTCATTGATTTTCAACTTCCACACACGATGGATAATATTCACCATAAAGACATATCCAAGAGGCATGCCAGATTTGGATGTAATCCCCACCTCCTATCTTTCCCCTAAGAAGGCAAAGAAAGCACTTCAATAATTTGTAATTATCAGAATTCTTACCAACCACTCAGGGTGTGTGTGTGTGTGTGTGTGTGTGTATTTGCACACATGCTTAATTACTCAGGTATATGTGTGTGCACACACATATTTAATCCCTCAGGGTATGTGTGTGCCTGTACACACACACGTGTTTTGGGGGATGCTGTGGAATAGGTAAGAAGAAGCAGGTTATTCTCAAATTCCGCCCCCCTCTAGTTCCACCTGTTATCTCCTGCTCGAGGAAGCACAGCAGAATATGTGAAGTAGTTAGTCATCCTCAACCTTGTGACAACTCACACCTGATCATACCTTGCTGGGGTGTCACAACATCCAGGCTGAATCTCCTGTTCTATGAGGAGCAGATAGTAGAATCCATGCAGAGGCGGTGGTTGAAACAGTACTTCTATGTGCACAACTCTAGGGAGAACCAACGGTTCACGTCCTATTTTATGAAAACAGGGATCCCTGAAGTTATTCGACACAGCAGCAAAGGTTATAGGAACTGCTGCAGACAATGTCTCTTAGGGCATGGGTCCACATCCCAGGCCTTAAAGGCAGTTGGAGGCATTAACATTTAATAGCACACTGGTTACAAGGGTGGGCTCTTCAGTCAGGCGAACTGGGCTTGAGTCCCACTTCTGCTTCTATGTGCCCTTAAACAATTTAACCTCTCAATCTTTCAGCTTCCTCATCTCTAAAATGAGTGGTAGTGAGAACTGACTGAAAACGTGTATTGAAGTGTAGAGGGCTTAATATAGCACCCGACTCATGGCAAAAACAAACACCTATAGTTATACTGATAAATTAACATTCCGACTGTATAGAGTCAGTTTCGTGCTTTTAATTACCTTTCCAAATAAGGAACACATTGAACTGTGCCTAGAAGGCCAACAATACCTTTTTTTTACTTAAGTATAATTGACACACAATGTTAGTTTCAGGTGTACATCAGTGAGTCCATGTCTTTGTACATTATGAAATGGTCATCACAATAAGTCTAGTTACCGTGTCACCATACAAAGCTAATTCAATATTACTATCTTCCCCATGGTTAACCTTACGACTATTCCACTCAGTTTCAAACGATGGTGCATCTCGCACTTTGACAACTGTTGTTTATGGGCAAGCACTGTGCTGGGTTCTGTATTTTACTTCGCTTGATCGGCAAAGGCCTCAGGCTCCAGGCAGTGTGACAGACAGCCTGAATTGCAAAGCTCTGATTTAGATGCCACGTTTCCTGGCAGAATTGGTGAATCATTTCTGCTCTGAACCTTCGTTTCATTCACCTCTGAAATCCAGAGGCTAAGGGAATATGAAAAATGAGAAGCTGGCAGGTGCAGCTTGGGATGGAAAGGAGTTAGTTAGCGCTTTTAGGTGCAGTGGAAAGGCAACTTGCACTCTGCAGTTTGAAGCAAGGCTGTTTATGGGATCAGAAATATGTTTTAAAATGGTCTCTTGGCTTCTCTCAGGAGAGCATTCCGTAAGAAGGCTGTATAAAGCTCTCAGTACTGAAAATACTCCTAAACCTTGTATCCCCAGCCCATACCTACTCTCTAAGCCACTGCTCATCTGTCACATCCTCTTGGTGTCAAAAAGGCATATCTGACTCAACGTGAGCAAAGCAGATTCTGACTACTCACACAGCCCCCGTATCAGAAACTAGTGCCACTGACTACCCACTGGCTCAAATGAAAAGTTTATGTGCCATCCTCGTGTCTCCCTTTCCTTCACTACCCACATACAATCCATCACCAACTGCTGCTAGCTCTCCAAATGAGGAGGGTCTCCATTACTTCCACTCTAGTGCAAGCCACACCATCCTCTGCTCTGGACCTCCACAGACCTGCTAACTGGACTTCTGACTCCCAATCCATTGGCCACAAGTGACCTTTAAAAATCCAAGTCTAATTATATCCCTCTTAATGCAAAGTGTAAAATTCTTCATCATCTTCCCTTTGCTTTTTGCTGTAAATTTCTTTCCCTACGAGGTCCTGCCTGATGGGCTCCTATCTCTCCTCCATTTACCCTTTACTCACCAAGCCCAGTCACACTGATATTTCTTTTCCTAAAACACATTCAGCTCCTTCCAGTCTTGGGGCCTTTGTTTTGCTGCGCCCTCTGCTGGGAATACCTGCCCCCCCCCCCCCCCCCCAGCTCTTAGCACAGTGGCAACTTCTCATTATGTGGTTCAAAGAAAAGATTTCTGTGGCTGACATGGCCTGCCCCTTCTACTTTCTTCAATGCACTTATCATAATAATCTAATATTTTGTTTACTTGATGTAGCAGGTAGAATCTAAGGTGGAGCCCATGATCCCCAACTGTGGTATGCATTCCCTTGTGTGATCCCTCCTCTTCGTGTGAGTGGGACCTGACTGCTTCTAACCCACAGAATGTGGTGAGAGTGATGGGATGTATGTGATTATGCATACATGATTACGCGTTATAAGAATGTGATGTCCATCCTGCTAAGATACGTTCTCCCTGGGTGGTTTTGAAGAAGCAAGCTGTCAGGCTGTGAGCTGCCATATGACAGGGAATGAGGGCCTCAGCCCCAAAGCCTACAAAGAAATGGATGTTGGCAATGACCATGTGAACTCAGATGTGGATCCTTCCGCAGGCGAGCCTCAAAGGAGAAGCAACGTGGCAGCGCTGCTGTTGTAGTCTTGCAAAGGACTCAGCTAAGCCAGGCCTGTACTCCCAAGGCACCGAAAATGTAGGATGACAAAAGTGCTCTTTGTAAACCGTTATGCAACAATAGATAACTAATACACTTGTTAGCTGACTCCTGCATTAGAAAGTAAACTTCAGGAGGCCAGGGCCCTCTTCATTCTTCTTTTCTGAAGCCTCAGAACCCAGCAGGGTATTTAGCTTAGACAGCTACTAGCAGACACTTGCAGGTCAGAAAGAAACATTCAGTAAATAGTAACTGTTAATATTAACACCCCCATGTATTGGCAGGAAAAGGCAGTTCTTGTTCTCTAATAGAGTTGAAGGCCCCTTTAGTGACAGGTGTGGCTGACTGTCATGGGATACAGAAAAGTCTGAGAACCAAATGAAGGCCTTTGTGCCCTCCTGAATCAAAGAGCAAGTATTTGCTTCTGTCTGCCTGGCATACATTCCCTTTCCTTGCGATACTCCTTTGGGATCGGATTGTCCTCCCATCTCTACATACGCTAGCACTCCCACCTATGCAGAACCAGTGGGGCTGGCCCACCCCCTCCCCTGGTTCCAGAATGCACACATGTCCCAGCCCTGACCTGTCAGCATATTCCATCCACCCTGGCCACGGTGTTTGGTTTGGCGTTGCTCACATGACCCAAGTCTGTCTAATCGGAGCCAAAAATCTAAATATACTACTGGAAAAGAACAGCTTCCTTGTCCAATAGGGAGTGCTAACTACAAGGCTGATGTAAAATTAGAGCTGCTGGGACCTCCACATGGGGAGGGCCTGCCTAAAACTCAGCTCACACTGAGAAAAGCAGCGCTGAGAGATGAAGGGAGAGAGATGCCTAGTGACACCACTTGAGCCCCTGGATCCAGCAGCGCCTAAAGTCCTACCTTTCGGCTTTTTAGTTCAGTGAAACGAATCCATCCCCCTCTGCCCCCACTTTTTAAATCCATTTTGAGTTGAGTGTCTATCACTAGCAACTAAAAAAGCTTTATTACCCAGGATCTGCCATGAAATTGACACAGAAGGAAAAAATGGGTTTGATGTCTAGAAAGGGGGTATTTTGAAATAGAGTGAAGAAAAAAAGCTCATCTAAATAAATATTTTTAAATAAAATACCACAGGGAATAAACCACTGAAGTAGATATCCCATAGGATTTAAAAAATTTTTGTAGTCCTTTATCATTTTCATGGGACTTTTTGAAGAAATGGTTTAACAAGACAAGTCCTTAAAACAATAAAAAAGTATCAAGTGCAAATATTTTAAAGAGTAACATGACTTAACAATACTCAACAGTGGAAACCATACCTTTAGACTTAGAAAAAAATGCTCTTGGCCGTAAGGTTAAGTTTGGACTCTATTTTCTAACTTTGTCTGAGAAGCTATTATTCCTAAATGTTGTTTGTCTTTCTGATAAAAGACTAATAAGGCAGAAGAGCTTGTTCTGTTTTAGATTCTTCCCCCCACCTCTTTTTTCAAATGAGTGAAGAAATAAGCAGCTCTCATTTAAAAAAAAAAAAGGAAGAAAGAAAAAGGAAAAACAATCTGTGGCTGTCCCAAATTGGGGCCTCGGATACAAGATCTGAGCCTTTGAGGTCAAGTCACCGGCCTGTAGAGGCTCAGAACCCTGCCAAGTTCAGGTGTGCATCTCTGGGGAGGAGGGGGTGAGAGGCGCGAGGAGCCGCCACGCCATCGAGATTCTCTGCTGATTCTCCATGTGAGGGTCGGTCAGCTGATGGAACTGACCAAGAGCAACAAGATCCCCAAAACTGTCCATTGCAGGACCCTACAAATAAGTGAAAAAGCTAGAGGACACCTCCAGGAAAAGCTTGACTACCCAGTCCCTTCTAAGTCATAATCCCAAGGGGCAAGGATGATCCAACAGCTTCCCAGAGGTGCTTGAAAAAAAGCTTTGGTTCCGTTCAGCTGGTCATTCCTGGTAGAGCCCCTCTAAGTGTGTAGACTTCATGGCCAGCTAACAGTCGCCACTGGAGTTGTGTTGTGTCCATAGTCTGTTTGGCAACAAGAGGAAATGATCAGCTCTAAGGCCTCTTTAAAGAGCAATGCTGAGAGTATATATGGCGGAATGAATGTCGTTTTTTGTTGGTTTAGTTTTGGTTGCTTCTTGCAACCACACCAGATTTTGGGCGACACTGACTTTACAGATGAGGAAACTGGGGGCCCGAGAGGTCAAAATACCTGAATTAGGGGCAGGGGTTATGATCCTTTTCCCCATTCTAATTTGGATACTGCATTTTCTCCAAATTATTGTTTGTGTCCTCATGACAATCCAGTGAGAGAGGCAGAGCAAGGAGTAGCCCTATTTTACCAATGGAAGAAAACTGAGAACAGAGATGTTGAACAGCTTGTTCAAGATCACACAGGTAAAAAATGGCATAGCTGGGATTCAAATTCTAATTAATTCTAATCAACTGACCATTTCTTTACATCTTTAACAGAAGGGAGATGGGGCAGGGAGAGAAATAGGTCTGCCTTTTTTCAGCCCAGTGATAGGGCTAGGTTTCAGAGGTAAGTGAGAGAGGAGGTAGCACTATTGATATTAACTTAACTGGCTCTATGGATTCTCTTTGAATATCAAGTAGCCTTGCTAATAACACTTATACCCCAAGCGGGGGAGCTATGGCACATTCCCAAGGCCCTTCTCCTTGTGGGTTTATACTCCGTTTCCCAGCCTCCCTTCCAGCTTACGGTGGCTATCTGCCAAAATTCCAGCCAATGAGGTTGGTTGGGATAAGAAAGGGGGTAGGTTCTGGGAAAGATTTCATTTACTTGACAAAAACGGTCAGACTCAATTGGTGAGTGAGGACTCATTTTTTTTTCCTCTCTTCATCCTGCCTTGAACGAAGCTGGTGTAGCCAGCAGCAGCTTTCTTGTGGCCATGAGGCGACAAGCCAGTGGGGTAAGGATGGCAACACAGAAAGGCAGAAGGTGCCTGGTACCTTGATGACACTAGAGAGGCTGTGCCAGGACTGGGCTATCTCCAGTTATGCAATAAAAATAAATCCCTATTTGTTTAAGTTAGTATCTACTTAGGTTTTCCATTACTTGCCACCAAAGCATTCCTACCTGATAATTTAAAAAAAAAAAAAGAGAGAAGGAAACCTTACCTCTTTTTAAGCAGAGATGTGAAGAGGCTAGACACCTCCTATCTTGAGGGACTGAGTATGACGTGACCAGGGTTAGGGTGTTACTTGTGAAAATCTCCCCAAGTAGTAAAGATTAAATTATTGCACTGACATGTATTTACCTGGGAGAAAACCAGTAGTTGACGAGGCTGGAGACTACCATGTAGGACACTATGATTGTCCCTGACATGATGAGTGACACGAAGCCCAAGCCACAGAGGACACAAAGCAGTGAGAGGCTGCCCACAGAGATGACCAGTCCTAGAAGAAAGCATGTCAAAGAATCATTCATCTAAAACAGACTGAAAACACCAGACCCTGCACCACTGTGTTTAAAACAACAGTTAACTCAGATGTTTTAAGTGAGGAGGTTTTCCACAAAAATCCAGACTTCTGGTACCGCTTAAAAAGGAGGCAATCTCGATACCCAAGTGAGCATCACTGCATGGCAACAACTGCTGGCCTTCCGGTTTCTTCCAGGCCCCACTGTTCCCAACTGTATCATTCTTGGACCGCTTTGCTCACTTTTGTTACCTGTCTTGCCCATGGCAAGAATGTGAATTTGAAACTCCCTCATTCTCAAGGTCAGGGATGGGCTCCTAATGGAATCCTCTAGAAGGAGTTAGCCAAGACAGTAATGGGGGTGGTAAATCATGACCAGTGTTTCAAACTGCCTACCAAATACTATAACTTACACTTACCTACAACCTATGGAAATAAAGGCTATGCAGGCTAAATAAAGTCAAATCTAAACATAACTTTTGATTACATCCTTTACAACCCAGCCTGGCAACTATCACACAGTAACCACAGGTCTGAATGGTCATTTTACCCACCATTAAATAAATTTTTAATGGGAATATTAATGAATTACCATCTAATAAGTGCAGAGAAAATACATTTTTATAACATGGGGTCTATGGGAGAAAAATAATAAAAGGTACCATGGAAAGAGGATGGATTTTCATAGTTGACATGCCTGAGTTTGATCCTAGTTAAGTCACTTATGGTGAGACTTTGGGCCGCCTGGAGCTTTAGTTTAACTCATCTGTAAAAAGAATATAATAATAACTACCTCTAAGTGTTGACATGACAATTAAATGACTATCATATATGTGACTCAGCAGTTGTTGTCTGCCCAGCACACTTTCTCTTCCTTCCTCATAACAAACTCCCTCTTTCCAAAGCGGAACTAATAACATGGCAAATGTTGCATGGCAGACATCCTTTCCCTTGCCTCACGAGTTGTCAAATAGCCCACCCAGTACTCCACAGTGATAGTTTCAGGGATGGACTCTGGAAAGGAAGGAAAGTAGAGAATGTAAACAGACGTGCTGCCTTTTCATAAAGATTTACAAAATCTTAGATCAGTATTTTTCAAAGGATGGCTAACAACCACCTGTATCAGAATCAGATGCATTAGGGAATCTTGTTGAAAATTTGCATCTCTGGCCCCCACTCCAGACCTACTAAATAACAATCTCTGGATGATACATGAAAGTCCACATGTTCAAAAAGCAGGTAAGATTTATGCAGACTCAAGTTGCAGGACCACCGCTCTCAAGTGGAACAGCTTTGCACATGCTGTGCCTCCTGCCTAGAAGGCCCTTCCTTGTCTACTCTGGGACAAAGTCGTTATACATCTTTAAAGTGCTCTCTCCTGTAAAGCTTTGTATGATACCACAAAAGGGTAGTGGCTCTCTTATTTCTTTCTAAATTTACCTTTGTTTTGATATTGATTCATCTTTCGCCCATCTATCCATCAATATTTACTGAACAACCACTCTGCCATACTGTATTTGGCTCATCCACCTACCGTGCCTGTCTTCTTCTTCAAGTGTAAACTGCCTTGTCCACAATCCCTTTGGTAGGGAAGCAACCCTGGGTGCTCTTAGCTCTGGGAAGCCATAGAATGAGCCAGAGGTGATCACCTGTGCAGATGGCAACCATCTCTTTGTGGACTGTGATCTGATTTGAAAAGGCAAACTGAGCCAATCAGATTTTACTTTCATAGTAATTTTAACTTAGCAACTCAGGGAGAAGCTGACAATTGGCAGTGGGACTTCAGGAGGAAAGGTGGAGAAGGGGGAACCTCAGTACATAGCAAGCACCTGGCATGCAACAGGTGCTCCGTAACTATCTGTGGAGTGGATTTTAATGTTCTGTTTAATGACAATAGTTAGCATTCATGGAGAAGCTACTCTGTGCCAAGGACTGTGCTAAGTACTTCATGCAACTGTAAGTTTCAATCCTCACAACTCTCTGAGACAATATTATTATATCCCTATTTTACATATGAGGAATTTGAGGCTCAGAGAGGGTAAATAATGTGTCCAAAATCACACTGGGGGAGGTGGGATTCTAATAGACTCCAGAGCCCATGTTTTAACTACTCTGACAACCTGCCTTGGTCGATGTGGTTTTGACAAGAACGGGAACCTTTGACAAGAGTGGCAGATGCCCAATAAATACTGTCATCCCAAGTGAGTCATTTTCCAAGGGGGAGAGTAACTGAGTAGGATACCTTCTAGTAATATGACTCCCAAAAACGCAGCCAGGGAGGTAAGCACCACGAGGAGCAGGAAGCAGCCAACAGGAACGGCTGACACAGAAGCAAACACCAGCAAGGTGAGGGTCAGAAAAGGATGCCTGTCCAGGTACTGGCCCACTGGAGACTTCATGAAGGCGACCACCTGTGGGCAAAGGAGACAAGCAGGACTGAATGCCATGTCTGAACCCCAGATTGATAAATTCACCCGAGCTATAGGAAGTATAAGCCAAGGTTATAAAGTTGGGAGGCCCATGGGTAAGAAGTCAACAATAATCCTGCCAAGACATGAGTTGCCCCAGCAACAACTTAAGGCAGCTGTGGACAGGGGGCAAGTCTGAGGGCCCCACCCAACCTCAAGTCTTGTGAAAGGAGGAAAGACCCAGGCATGGCTCTACTGCTTCACACACACCCTCTCAGAAGGCATCCTCAGCATATGTGTGCTCTGATGTGATATATGTACAATTGGCTGCTTACTTCACAGTTGAGGCCACTGAGGCACAGAGAGGTTAAGTCCTAGCTACTTGGCATCACCTGGGAGCTTGTTAGAAATGCAATATCTTGGGCCCTGACCCAGACCTGCCAAATCAGCTTCTGTTTTTTAATGAGATCACCAGGTGATTTGTACACACATTAAAGTTTGAGAAACAGTGGGACGAAATGACTCACCTAGAGTCACACGGCTTCCAAGTGGCAAAATCTAGGCATTCAAAGCTAAATCTTTCCACTTCAGATGTCTGCAGTGGCTGCCACTTCATTAGGAGAAAATGTTTTTATGTCATCAACCTGGATACCACAGTCAGGCCACAGCCTGATGACTACTGCAAGCTTATGCTGTGTTAATAAGTTATCTTCCTCCACCAGGCAAAAGGGTTCTGGAGCTGGCTCAGTGGGGGGTTGGGGGGGCTGCTTTAATACAGAGCTGGCCCTAGGCATCCTCACAAGGATGGGCTTCCCCCTCTTCTTAGGGTCCACGCCATCTCACTCCTCAGTGCTGGCATGCTAGTTCCCGTTCCCTTGAAAGCTCCTATCATTCCAGAACTTTTCCCCATCAAAACTGGTCCTTCCTGTGTCTCATTCCTTAGGGCCATGTAGGCCAGCAGGTGAACTGAAGACGTAATTTAAGCTTCAGTGATGGCGGGTGCCACTAACCAAAACACACGTTCTCCTAGAAAGAGTTCTTCACCCAAGTGATTCAAATGGAGGAAACTGTGGGCAAGCTGGAAGGCAGGAGGATTTTGGAGCTCAAGTTGATGGTGACAAAGCACAGGACTCACTGTGCTTAACTAGAAAAGGCTGTTCCACAAAGCCACCGTTCTCAGTCCTGGGGCTTCAGCATTGACAAACTTCACTTCCCGGCCCAAAATGGTGTAACACCTACTGGCTACACTGCCTCCAGCTACTGCTTTCTGACAAAAGCTATCTAAGACTTGGCTGTTCAGCTTCTCTCGCCAGAGGTGACTGTGCCAGCAATCACCTCTGAGCTGGAAATACCCAGCTTGGATACTCTAGGATCAGAACCCAGTGAGATCTTCCTGTTAGGGCGGCTGAAGGTGAGAGAGAGGCAGAGGGGCCACGGGAGTGGGGCTGGATGGTCCTTCGAGCTGTCTCAGGTCTTGATTGCTTTCCAGCTCTAGTCCACGTGTATCCTTAGTAAACCTCCAGGGGTCACCTGACAGACCGAACTGCTCTGTCTGATCCTTAAAATCAAGAGATCCAGTAACCACAGTGGCGGGGGAGCAGATGAGGCTGGAACACCAGAATGCCAGGCTTATGACTTTATACCCAGACTGTCCAGCACAGAAGCCACATGTGGCCACTGAGCACTTGAAATGTGGCTAGCGTGACCGATGAGTTGGATTTTTAATCTAATTTAAATTTAAAAACTGATGTTTGATTCAGTCATTGAAAAAATTTTAATTACATTTCAAATAAGGTGGGTATGTTTCAAATAAGTTTTTCAATTATCAATTTTATGAAATCTAAATAGAGACCAAGTATTTCCAATGGAAAATCAGCATGTGAATTGAGATGTGCACTGAGTGTATTAAAAAAAGAATGTAAAATATCTCATCAATGATTTTTCAATATTGATTACATGTTGAAATTATATTGTTTTGGATATATTAGGCTATATAAAATATATTATTAAAATTAATTTTACGTTTCTTTTTATGTTTTTTTTTTTCTTTTGCGGTACGTGGGCCTCTCACTGTTGTGGCCTCTCCCGTTGCAGAGCACAGGCTCCGGACATGCAGGCTCAGCGGCCACGGCTCACGGGCCCAGCCGCTCCGCGGCATGTGGGATCCTCCCGGACCGGAGCACAAACCCGCGTCCCCTGCATTGGCAGGCGGACTCTCAACCACTGTGCCACCAGGGAAACCCTTATGTTTTTTAATATGGTTACTAGAAAACTTAAAACTATATATGTGGTTCACATAATATTTCTGTTGAAAAGCGCTCACTCAAATTTTACCTAGAAAAAAAAACAAGAAGCGAACTATTGGCATTTGAGCAGGACTGTGATGCAATCAAAGGAATAATTTTAAAAAGATGAACCTGGTGGTCCTGTGCAAGAGGCAATGAGGAAGATTTGCAGGGAAGCCAGCAAGAGATAATGATGGCCAAAACTAGGCTGATGGCAGGGAGGGACAAGGAGGAGGAGGAGATGCAGTATGAAAGTGGAACGACAAAAGAAAATTCAACAGGACCAGGAGACAGTGTGGCATAGGGATCCAAGAGGGGAAAAGCAGGAAGGGACTACTTGTAGTCCTTAAGAAATCTAATTTTTTCTTAGCCTCTTCTAAATCTGGGCCCTACAAGGAAAAAATAGAAAGTTATTCAGATATGCAGAGAGACCAATTTAAGATGCAGACAATTAAGCCCAGCAATTGTCTTCCCCTAGGGAGGATGGCCCTGCTCGGACCAGTCTGTCTCAGAAGAGGAAGATATGATTCAGTTATGCCTAATGATAAGAGAGAACATTCATTAAACATTCAAGTGCCAAGCACTCTTTTAAGAGCTTTCAATAAACCTCCTTATTTTTTTCTCTCTACAATGCTATGAGGTAGATAACAAGGCAAAATTTAACATTATTTAAATCCGGGAATTAGACTATAGCAATTCACTTTTCATGCTCCCAGGCAACAGAGGGTGACACAATGGAAGGATGGAAAGTGGGAGAGCTTATTATGCGGCAACATTTTCCATCGCCCTCCTGGAAGCAGACACAGGTTATCCAACCTAGATTTTACAGGCATGGTGCGGTGCTAAATAACCCAGGAATGCCAGGCTGGGACAGACTGGCACCATTATGTTCCAGACTCTGTGCTAAGGCCTTCTCAAACGACATCTGAGATCATCCTCACAACAAAGCTATGAGCCTGGCATTGCTTATTTTAGAGAAGATGAGATGGAGCGTCAATGAGCCCAAGCAACTTGCCCAAGGTCAAACACAGGTGATTTATTTTAAAATGCACACATGAGTATGGGAGGTTCCAAAATAGGGACAACATGGCCAGTGTTTAAGGACATGAAGGCTCCATCTGGAACTATTCAGAAGAGAGGCCAATTCCCCGGTGTTAGAATGCAAAAGATAATCAGTATCCACTGTCTTTGCTACCAGAGGGGTGGAGGGCAGAGGGGTCAGCATTATTTAAAACCACTGGTAATGACAAGTCCAAGGTGCTGTGTGACAATTTCTCCCAGATTTTGGTCCTTGTGATTCAGGATTAGAATACAGGTGCCAAGGAGGTAATTCAAAAACATCCTTTGTCCCAAAAAAATAAATAAATAATTAAAAATAAATAAATAAATAAATAAAACATTCTTTGTGGAAGGAAAGGGCCAGCATGAGAGCAAAACTATTTTGTCCTAGGTAATCCACAGAAGGAGATACCATTGGGAGGACATCTGCCCAGCCCATGTTCCATCTCTCTTCCCTCCTCTGTGAAAACTGCCCCCTCTCACAGCAGGGGTGGGCCCCTGAAGCCATGTTTATACCAGTGAAATGGAAAGCCCCAGCCCAATTGCCACCTCCCTGGCCATAGGTGACTTGGTCAAGCAGATTCTTGCTCCTAGGAATCAAGCACTCCCAAGACCAGGTCCCATAGAGGATTTCAGCTGGGAGCTGGAGGAGACATGAGGAGTCGAAGGTACCATCCTGGGCGATCATGTCTGCCCATGTGAATGGAAGAGTAAAGGAAGCCAGGCTGCAAAGAGAGGAGAATGAAGCTGATACACAAGGAAGAGTTACAATGAGGAATAGTATGTCTCAAGAGAGGGCACTGAGAGTTATCTCTGACCCCAGTGACCCGCCAGACTCTGGTTCTAACCCCTCCTGAGGCTCTGCCCTGTTTACTTCCTGCCTTGGCTTCTATGATAGCCTTACATTTCCCAAAAGCCCTGGCAGGTCTCACTGTTTGTTTGCTTGTTTAACCTATTTGGGACAGGTTTCTGACTCTGTCAGTCTAAAAGTAAGACCATTAAGACTTGACATTCCAGAGGTTTCCTAGAAGAGATGACAGAGTTGTTTCACAAACACTCCATCTGGAAGCCATCTATTCTTATCTGGAACTCAAAGCGTTTATTAACTCTGAGAAAAGATTATAAATTACTTGGGGGAAAGAAATCATCCAAATATCATAGAAGCAAGGGGATGACTATGTAAATTATGGTATGTCACTCTGAGGGAAGGTTCTACCACCAAGAAAAGCCATTGTTCAGAAGACCTATGCTTTAATATGGAAAAACACCAATATACAATATCAAGCAAAAATAAAAATATAGAACTACATCTGCCACAATTAAAACCACTAGATCTAAAAATTACATACTAAAGGGTCCTAATAATAATAACAATAACAACAGTAATGATAATACCACCACTGGATTTGTTAGTGATGGGCTTACAGGTGATTTCCTTTCCTCTACTGCCAATATTACTCTATTCAATAAACACAATTAATATAATTAATTCAATTAATATAATTTAAAAATTTAAAAGAAACTACCTCAGGACTATCTGAAGAACATCAGGGCTTAGCCAACTGATGATCTGTCCCATCATCCCGGGAGTCAACTGCCCTGGAAGTTATCTAGTCCACATCTATTCCAATGACCATGGCTGAGGAGCTAAGGTGAAAAAATGAAGAAATGTCAAGAAGTCAGAGTTCACATGCTTTGAAATGCCTACCTTAGGAGGTAGACACGAATATGAACTAAGTTAAGATATGCCAAGTGCGGAGCACAGTGCTTTGCATATAATAAGTGCTCAACCAAGGTTAATTAATGTACAGTCAATCCCTATTATTGGCAGATTCCATATCTGTGAATTTGCCTACCCACTAAAATTGATCTGTAACCCCAGAATCAACACTTTGGGTTGCTTTCATGGACGTGCACACGGCAGTGAAAAACGTGAGCCACCTGACGCACATGTTCCCAGCTGAGGCCAAGCTAGGCAACACTCTGCCTTCTTGTTTTAGCTCTTTATACAACTGTCCTTTTCATGGTTTATTTTGTGTCACCTTTTTCTGCATTTTTATGTTTTCTGTTGGTGATTTTGACATTTAAAATGTGTAGCAGTGCTGTCTAGTGTTCCTAAGCATAAGAAGGCTGTGACGTGCCTTATAGAGAAAATACCGTACGTGTATTAGATAAACTTCGTTCAGGCAAGAGTTACAGCTGCCTGTATAGTACAGGCTGCTGGCCTGGAGTTCAATGTTAATGAATCAATAATATCTACAGAATAAAGGTGCCTTTAAACAAAAAGACACACAAAACAGGTGATGGTTTGATTGGTTGATGAAAATGTTGCCACCAGAAGTTTGCCAGAACCTAATCCTGTACTTCCCATTTGAGCAATTGTTCAGTATGTGCTAATTCAGTGTTTGAGGTGACTCAACAGAACAGAACTAACACAAATTATATAACGAGAATCAACTGAACATGTAGATGAGTATGAGGACCTTTCTCATGGAGCTAACTTTTAATAACAAGAGTCTCAGTCTGCTGGCTAGAAAGCTGCTTGTCCAACCTAAAAATATCTTGCTAAATCCACAGAGTGCCAGAGGCATTTGGGGATGAGTTCAGAAAAGATCTCTATAGAGTATATTGCTCTAGACTGCAAAGGTCTGGCTCCTCAAATAGACACTAGTGGTGTGCAATACAAAAAAACAGATCACCAACCAGTTCACTTTCTTACATATACATATGTATTTTATGGGTATATTGCATAGAAAAAAAGTCTAGAAGAACATACAACAAAATGCTAATAATATTATCTCTGAGAGCTATTATTTTTTCCCTGAAAAAATGCTGAAAGGCACATAGAAGAAAGCAATAAAGATAAAAGTTCAAGGAAGCAGAATATACTATCTCAAGTCCCATTGCCATTGAATGGCTATTGAGCGCTTGTAAAATGGCTAGTTCAAATGGAAATGTGCTGTTAAGTGTAAAATACAGACTGGATTTCAGACTTAGTACAAAAAAGAATGTAAAACATCTCAATAACTTTTTTCATTAATATTTTTTATAATGATTGCATGTTGAAATATATTTTAGATAGGTTCAATAAAATACCGTATTAAAATTAATTTCACCTGCTTCTTTTTACTTTTTAAATGCGGCTACTAGATAATTTTAAATTACTTATGTGGCTTATGTCGTATTTCTATTGAACACTGAATTTCTAGTGGAACACTGGGCTCAAAGTAGACGTTAGCCTCTCATTTTCAGGGTAACAGGTCAAAATTAACAGCAAAACAAAAAAAAGGATGGTATCTGTGGCACAGACTAAGAGTTGCCTCTATTTCCAGCTAAAGAATTGCATTTGCTACAAGGGGTGATCATAAGACTAAATTTTGGTCTATGAGATGCAACTGGAAGCTCTGTGCGTGTATGACTTCCAGGAAGTCTCCTTAAATTGGAGGTGGTATGCAAGTCTTTCTCTCCCCACATCTTATTGCCTAGAATATGGATACAATGGCTGATACTCTAGCAGTCATCTTGGACAGTGAGTTTGAAGGTCACAACTCAGACATGACAAGGTGGTGAGTTAGAAAGATTCCTGACCTACCTCCAAATTTCTTCTACTTAAGAGAGAAATAACTAGTTTAAGCTAGTATTATTTTGGGATCTTCCATTATATGCTCTGATTGGAAACTGACCTTTGAGTTACTCTGGACAGACGCTATCAGCAAAGACACCCTCCTCTGCAGCTCCTGAAAGTCCTTTGAAGTACTTGGGGGCTCTTCTTTCACCATCCTGAAACCCACTTCAGGTCTCTTTAGGGATTAATTCTACCAGTAAGCTCTTCAGTGCAGGGCACAGTCAAATCTCTCATGTCACCTTGTCTCTTGCTGGAGGAAATGAAAAGTATCTTAAACCATTAGTGGTCTTCACCCAACTGACCCAACAAGCGATTCTACTATCCTCACACACTGACGGTGGGCATGCAGATGGAGGGTAACTTGGCAATATCTATCCAAATTTCAAATTGCACACACCTTGATCCAACAATTTACTTTCCAGGAACTTCAAGGAAATAATCAGTTATATCAAAACATGCCAAAAGGATGTGCAGTGTACCCCTGTTTCTAATACATAATAAATAGTAAAACAGTGGAAAGAAGCTGTCTACTAATAGGAAATAGGTTAAATAATGATAAATTCATAGAATGGAGTATTGTATAGCCATTAAAATGATGTTGATATTTATTTAGTGAAATAAAAATATATCTATGATGTGAAAAAATTATAGACTACTATATATTGTTACATATTTTATGCATATATCCATAAGATAAAATACATATATGTATTTATGTATTTTATGTATATATCCATAGTAAAATAAAAGATCTAGATGGACATATAAGAAAATGTTAATGGTATTGTCTCTGAGAGCTTATGTTTATTTTTTTAGCCTGACAAAATTGTGAAAAGAATGTGGAAGAAAGCTGAATACACTATTTCAAGTCCTATTGCCTTCTTTTTTTGGCCAGAAAAACTTTTTCAAACAAGTAACAGTGGCCAATACACTAAACAGGTTGGCTCCCAATTACATTGTGCCATAAATTATTCTCTATTTACTTGTAAGTCTCAGCTCCGTAACAAGAGAGGCACCTGATGGACAGACTTTGCCACAATTATACCCTGTGACTCAACAGGCTGGAATTTCCAGGACTGTCCCAATCTCACATAATTATTTATTTTTAATAAAAGCTTTTTGTTAAGTTAGATATCTATCTTTTAAACCCTTTTTAATTTTCATATAAACTAATATATTGTTATTTTATATTTCCCAGAATAACACTGTAGGGCTGGACACAGATATCTTTTCCATTTCTCCCTTACAACTGATCTCCTGACCTATAGCACAAACGCCTAAAAGATTCTGTCACAGTGGACAAAATTAACTGAGAGATGCTCACATTTATTTACCACACTGAACGTCCCCCATGCTAATTATGTGAGATGGGAAGAGGTATCTCCTAATATCTATAGGGTCTAGCACCAAATTAAAGCACATTTTAATCTCCCCAGCTAGAGATTCTCTGCTACAATCCCTTTTGTGAAACAGGAATCCCCTGAACAGGGCAGGACTAAACTCCCATTCCCATACTGTCTCTGAAGCTACAGCTGGCACAGATTTGAATTTGCGATGTTCCCAGCACTCAATTCCCCTAAGCTCCAATCTGCAAGGGTCAGAAACAAGCCCAGCTCCCCTACTGGTCTCCCAGGGCCTTGGAAACCCAAGCGCCACCCGGACCGGTTTGGGGAGTCCAACAGGGGCCAGCGTGGATAAAATGCCAGCGGCCACATCGTGGAACGCAACCACCGGGCCACCAATCCCCAGACCCCCTAGTCACTCACTCCTCGGAGGGGCCTCCCCAGGCACTGAGAGGTCTCGGGAGGAGGGAAGACGGCAACCCCTTAACCCGACGCAGCGCACAGTTTCCCGCCTTCTGCCTTTTCCGCGCCTTCCGGGCTGAGCCAGGAGAACACGAGCCAACCCGCCCTTCCCCTTCCACGCCCCACCCCTCCAAAAGCCCCCGGCTCTTCCACTACCGCCCCTCCCGGGGCAAACGGAAACCCTGAGCATTCCAGCCGGGCGGGGCAGGGGTCGCATCTCCGGCTTGAGGCCGGGAACCGCCGGGCGCCTCGGGCCTATCAGACCTCCCCCTCCCCATCTGTTTCCAGTCTCTCAGCCTTCCTAAACGCGAGAGGGGACAGGCGGCCAGTTTCTTGGGATCCAAGGAGAGGGGAAAAGGGGGGTGATACAGGTACAAAGGGGGGCTCTGCGCCCGAGGGGGCACCGAGGCTGAGAAATGGGAGCTTGGGGGCGGGGAGTCGAGTACACCGTCATTAATTTGGGGAGGAGAATCCCACCTGTGGTACTTGGAGTTCCCCTCTCTGCAGTGAGGGGGGAGGGGCCCTCCGTAGAGAATAACCCGGGAGGGAGGAGGGCACCCATTTTCATTAATCCTAAAGAGGGAGTTCGGAGTCTTCCCAACCGGGTTTCCCAAGAAGGGGAAGGGTCCCGGGTGGGATGGGGATGGCAACCCTTTTACCAAATGTAGTAGTAGGTGTAGGGGTGTGTGTGTGTGTATGGGGGTCTCGCAGGGGCTCGGAGGGATGAGACTCCCCTTATTACCAAACGTCGTGCTGAAGGCTTCGGGCGTGGGACACCGACTATCCTCTCAACCGACCCCCCCCCCCGCCCTCCTCCAAAATTTGTCCCGCCCGGCGAGGGGGCTGTCTAGCCAGCCGGGTCCCCTGCGCCCAAGCTGCCAGCTCTCACCTGGTCCCGGCGGCCGCGCTGCAGGCCGAGCTGCGTGTGCGGGCAGCTAGAGGAGACACGCCCAAGCGGCGGCTGTGAAGCGCCAGACCGCTTTCTCACTCCACCCCCGCCGGCAGTCTTCCTCCGCCGCGCGGCCCCGCGCCGTCCCTCCTCTCCCTCCCCTCCCCTCCGCTTGGCTCTCTCCGCCTGCAGCTCTTGCAAAGGACGCTGTCTCCCTCAGCTTTTTGGAGCCTCCCGGACAAGCCACGAGTGAGGAGCACGTGAGGAAACTGAGGCTCAGAGAGAGTTGCCCTTCCTACACTCTTGGCTTGGAGTGAGGGCGCCCAGGCCATCTCTGAGACAGGTGGACTGGCAGCTGAGAACGGGTTTTCCCAGGGTCTCAGGGCTTCCCCTGCCTAAATACCCTGAACCAGCTCTTCTGGAAGCATCTCTGGAGCTCAGGACAGACAAGTGAAGAGGTACGACCTTGACTGGAAGGTTTTAACCATTACTTCTCAAACGCAGATATCATGAGCCAGTGAGATCCCTAAAGATCGGTTCGATTAGTATCTCCATTTTATAAATGAAAAAGTCTAATCCCAAATCCTTCAGTTTCAAGTCAGAGCCAGAACACATGTTCCTTGGCCTGAAATTCAGCCCATACAGCAGGGTTTCTCAAGGGGCAGCGAGCGCTATTGACATTTTGGTCAGGAAAATTCTGTGTTGAGTGGGCTGTCCTGTGTATTGTAGGATGTTTAGCAGCAACCCTGGCTTCCAACCGCTAGATGCCAGTAGTACTTTCCTTCCCTGCAGACCCCCAAACCTTGGCGGATGTCCCCTGGGGGGCACAGTTGTCTAGGTTGAGAACAACTACCATAGAACAAACTCGTAAAGACCATGAACCGAGGTCCAACAGTCCTGGACTCTGACCCCAGGGCAGAGTCTTACTGTGTGGATGAGTTAACCTCTTTGAGCTTCAGCTTCATCTGTAAAATGGAGAGGGAAAGACTTGAGCATTGGCCTGCTGCTGCACAGTTCTCATGCCCTTTCCATCCAGGGACCTTTGCTGATCTGTCTCTCCTCTGTGACTTGTGTCCGTAGGCACCTGAAAAATAACTCTTTAGGAAAGATCAAAGCAATCACAGGGTTGTAGTGAGGACTGGTGCAGTAATGTCTGTAAAGACCTTAGCACCTATCGGGAACATAGGAGGAGCTCAAAAATATTTAACGTATTGTGCTTTTCTTTTTCTGATCATGGTTACTTGGTTTATTTTCCTTTTTTGTTTATTTTTAATTTTTTTTTGCGGTACACGGGCCTCTCACTGTTGTGGCCTCTCCTGTTGCGGAGCACAGGCTCTGGATGTGCAGGCTCAGCGGCCATGACTCACAGGCCCAGCCACTCCACGGCATGTGGGGTCTTCCCGGACCGGGGCACGAACCCGTGTGCCCTGCATCGGCAGGCGAACTCTCAACCACTGTGCCACCAGGGAAGCCCTTTTTTGTTTATTTTTATATTGCGGTATAGTTAACATATAACATTATATTAGCTTCAGCTGTACAACGTAATGATTTGATGTTTGTGTATATTGCAAAATAATCACCACGATAAACCTAGTTAACATCTGTCACCATACACAGTGACAGAATTGTTTTTCTTGTGACGAGAACATTTAAGATTTGCTCTCTTAGCAACTTTCAAATATGCGATACAGTTTTATTTTGACTTCTTTCACTGATTTTGCCCACCCACCAATGATGTATTACTTCTACCAACTAATATTTCTAGAAATAATCAGGCTGGTGGATAGAGAAATAAGCTTGGGGATAATAATAATAAGCTAAGGGATCGTGCTCTAACTCCACAAGAGCCAAGAAGGGGGGGAGCTGATGGTGAAGATAGGAGGACATGGACGGAGAAGTGTCCCTAAATTTTTACGTTTCAGGCAGTCCTGTCCGTTTTCATGCCTTTTGTTCAGCTGCAGTGTGATGGGTGCCCCATCCAGGAAAGGGTTGGTTATTGTTTGGGTTTGGAGGGTTTTTTTCTTTAGGACAAAACTGCAACCCTCCTTCCCTGGTGGGTGTTGCTTTGGGAAGCTGAATTGAGGCCTTCACTGGAAATTTTGTTCGAGGGTGCCATCTAGGGGAACCTCTGTGAATCTTCTAGTTCCTTTCACTTGCATTGTTGTAGGACCAGCCAGATTTTGGGTTTCCTTGTGTGTTGGCTGCCTTCTCTATCTACCACACTATATATTACCCAACGGTGGGAATCTTAGCATCTCTCAGTAGCACAAGGACTTGGCTCTTGCTGACCATTGGATGGATCAATAAAATAAGTCCCTGGATAAGCAACTGTTTCAAGCCTCAGAAAAGATCTGCCAGAAACACTGGGCTCTGAATTACAAACGTGTGAAAACTTCCAGCAACAGATTGAGACTCTAAGCTGTTAACACCACAAAGATGGGGATAACCTAGAGGCTAGCTGACCTCTTCTCCCCATATTGCCAGATTTAACAAATAAAAATACAGGACAGCCAGTTCAATTTGAATTTCAGGTGAGCAACAGATAACTTTTTAGGATGAGTATGTCTGGGCATCCTGTGTTTCATCTGGCAACCCTATGTACTTGAAGTTGATTAAGGGATTTGAGGACTGCATCCTCACTTGGAAATTGCTGAACAGAAGATTAAGTCAGCAAGCAATTCTGGTGCCGGTGAGGTGGCCCGGGGCAGAGGGGAGATGATGGACGTTTCATTCTCTTTGGCAGATATTTTTTTTATTTTCTATCTTTCTTCAGACTACATGTAGGCTTTTGGTTAAAGCCACGGAGCAGATTCCATAATCAGGTGAAGTTCTAACTTTGCCACTGACCTAGCTGAGTGACTATGGGCAAATTACTTAACCTCCCTGTTTCTCAGTTTCCTCAGTCATAAAACTTGGGATAGTTGTATTCATCTTCTCCATTGTTGAGAGGATTTGGGAAGATGATGCTCATTAAGTGCTTACCACAGTGCCAACAGCTAATATACATCAATAAATGAAAGCTGTAATTATTGCTTTGATGTTTTTGGACACAGGTAGACTTAAAGCACACAAAATTTTAAAGGGAGGTGTGTCTCCTACTCACCCACAAGGTCATGGGGCTCATGGGCACCCTACCAGGCCCCTTCCAGAGTTCTTTACTTTGTTGGGTTACATACAGTTGCTGGGTTTTTTGTGGGACATGGGGTTTCATATCCTATTATAGGAGACCTGGTAATAACCCCATTTCCGTCTAAAGTCTCAAACTCTGTCACTGGCTCATTTATTCCAAACACTATTTGAAACTGTATATATACCTTATGGTAGAGAGTGCAAATGTAAGGAATGAGGAGCCTCAAGGTTATTTTGAAGGTATGGAAAGCCAAACTTTGAGGGAAAAGTAAGAAAAAGGAGAAATGGAAGTACTTGGTACTATGTAATGCTCATCGTAAGATCTCAGAAATGTTTGTTTTATGGGCAGGTACTTTATGGAAAGAACACTGGACTCTGGAGTCATAAGGACAAGGTTCACATTGTATCAGCACTACTTAGAAGTCCTGGCAGTTTAGGAAAATTATGTGTCTTTCTCAGTTTTGGTTTCGTCAGTCATAAAATGGCAACATCATGGAGTTTGGGGGAAAATTGAATGACAAAACATACATATATATATATAGAAGGCTGTCTCCCAAAAAGAGCTCAATAAGTCTAACTTGATTTTGAGAAAATTTTGAAAGTGACCACTTAACGTGTGCTTTGAATGTCTGGGCAGCAGCTAATTGTATCTTGTGTGTGTGAGCATATGTGTGCATGTGTTCCTGTGTTTATCATGAGAATGATGTTAGCCACACTTATAGAGTGCCTACTGTGTTGAGTGACCAAGCTGTCTCAGTTTGCCCAGGACTGAGGGAGTTCTCAGGGTGCAGGACTTGCAGTATTAAAACCCAGAAAGTCCCAGGAAACTGGGACAAGTTGGTCATCCTTCTACTATGTGCAGGTTGCTTTACAGGTATTATCTCATTAACTCTCAAGCCCACCTATGAGGTAGGTTGACACACTGTTGGCATTTTACATCGTAAAGGACACTTGGAGAGATTAAGCAATTTGCTCAAGCCACATAGCTAATTAAATGGGAAGGGCAGGATCTGAACCCAGACCTGTCTGACTCTAGGGCCCAAGAATTTAACCACCACTCTGTGTGCATTTAGGCCCCTCCAAAGGCATAACCTCTTGTTGCCATTCACCTCCTGGATCATTGCCATTCACCCTCCTGTCACCGAAACTTCCTGCTGGACAGCTGACCTACAGCAAAGGGAGAGACCTGGACACAAAGCTGAGTCAAGACCAGTCTTGTATCTGGGCACAACAGAGGCCCCTCCTTCCCTAGCAACAGACACTGAAGCCTTGTGACTGGCCCCAGGACCTGGGTACAAGCTCCTCCAGTGTTAAAAATAACCTGAGAGGAGGAGAGAGAAGAGTTCAGGCTGCCAGGGGGAATGCTTGGTGGGGTGCTTCCTCCCTCTTCTCTGTGTTAGTATGTAACTCTGCTTCAGTTTTTTCTCTACAGTGGAGTCGGTGTATTCCTGGAAAAGTTCCAAGGGAGGTGCTGCTCAGGGGATGGGAAGAGTGGCCATCACAGGGAAGCTGCAGCACAGAGCCCAGCAGAGCCCCAAGGCTGCTCCTTCATTCTCTAGCTTCCCTTTCTCTCCTCTTCTACCTGGAAACTCCTCAGGGGGCTGAAGTCCATGACCTCGGAGAGGCAGCCCTGTGAACAGAGCTTTCAGAACATCTGGAAAGTTCCGTAATCTGTGTCATCCCCATTATGCTATAAGGAATTTCAGAGCCACTGATAGGAGAGGAAGAAACTGAGAGCTCTTTGTTCCTTTTTTCAATATTTTTATAGGTCCAGTTAGAATGGAGAACATGAGTGACGTGGATTGCTCATCTCAGAAGGTAAGTATGAATTTTAAGGTGTATTTCTTTTTTCATACCTGTAGTATTTTCAACATGTAGGGAAATTGGAAGTGGGTGGGAAGGGGATGTTTCAGTCATAAACCAATTGCCATGTTAGATCTCCTTGACTAGGCATATATGTTAATCAAATAATGTCCTTGAATTATGCTTTGTTCTGAATTAGGCTTTTGGACATCTTCAAGTTTTGCTGAGAATATTTCAGGAATAGACACCTTTCTTTCCCTTCCTTTTCAAGGCCATTAGACCATATGTTCCATCCAGCAGTTCCCAGCACTGGAGGTACATATATAAGAATATACTGGGGAGTATCTTGAAAATGTAGAGACTTGGCCTCACTCCCAAAGATTCTAATCTCAAAGGTCTGGAGTGGAGCCCTGCAGTCTGTATTTTTAGCTAAGACTCTAGTGACTCTGCTGTTGCAGGTCCTTAAGTGAGCATTTGGAAACTGCTTCCGTGAAGGACTTGCAAACATCACATGTAGTCAGAAATAAGCACCTGAAAGTAACAGTTCTACCCAATCTAGGTGCCAGAATCTTGGTGGAGAAGCCAAGATCCACTACGTCGCCATACATTGACGTGTATGGCGCATTTTACACTGCAGAGGAGCATTTTAAACCAAAACTTTGTAAAATTAAAGTGGATTTGGTGATAATTACTGAGCCCACCCCCTGAAATGGAAATGCTCTGCAATTTACCAGAGAGAACACTTACGCATTAGTATTTTTAACAAACCGTTTTGGGTAGCCAGGTAGTTCTTACAAAAATCTCCATCTCTTTCACCTTGAAGGTGCCACAGAGGATTCTTAACCAGGTGTGTTCAAGAAAACTCTCTTTGTTTTATGAATTGATTTCTAGATCTGCTAATCTTGTATGTGTCCCATGTGTCCCTGTCCCATGAACTGAGCTGTTTTCTGCTATCATGGTTTAATGGCTCTGTGTGTATAAGTCTTAGTCTGTGCCTATGAACTAGCTTAAAGTTTAATTTGTTCTTCAGCGGTTCTGCTTCTCTCCATTGTGCTCTGCAAAATGCTCAATGTTAGTTTGCTTTCTTTTTTTAATATAAATTTATTTATTTTATTTTATTTATTTATTTTTGGCTGCATTGGGTCTCCGTTGCTGCGTGCGGGCTTTGTCTAATTGCAGTGAGCGGGGACTACTCTTCGTTTAGGTGCGTGTGGTTCTCGTTGTGGTGGCTTCTCTTGTTGCGGAGCATGGGCTCTAGGCATACGGCCTTCAGTAGTTGTGGCTTGCAGGCTCTAGAGCGCAGGCTCAGTAGTTGCAGCACACGGGCTGAGTTGCTCTGCAGCATGTGGGATCTTCCTGGACCAGGGCTCGAACCCATGTCCCCTGCATTGGCAGGCGGGTTCTTAACCGCTGTGCCACCAGGAAAGTGCCTAGTTTGCTTTCTTGCAAAATGTTGTTTTCTTTCTTTATTATCCCAAGAATCGCTTTTCTCTTTATATGATGACTCAGCTGCCTCTGTGTCTATCTCTTGGATGACCGTCTCTCAGTATGGAGGGACTTACATATGATTCAGTCTGGCTCAAACCCAAAAAGGAATCTATGGGCTCAAGAAATTGAGAAGTCCAAGTTGGATCCTGGGGTCCAGTTGATGTCATTGGGAGTCTGTCTTTGTCCTTCTGGTGCTTTGCTTTCTTTTATGTTGGCTTTAATCTAAGGAAGACTTTTTTCACATAAGGCAAAGATGGCTGTTGAGAGTACCTCTTTCTCAATGGCACTATCAAAAGTGTCAGGAATGATTGTGATTAGCCCAGCTTGGGTTACACACCTATCCCTGAACCAATCACAGTGTCTAGGAGGAGAGAGTATTCTGACTGACCAGACCTGTATCACATGCTCTACCCTGGACACAGGCTGGAAACTATACAGCATGGACAGAAATTGGAGTAGAGCTAGTTATGTCCACTAGGGCTCTATTCTGCCTGTTTTGCTGGGAAGAGTAACTTCCCAGTATATGTCAGGGCTGAAATCAGGTTTACCCCAACCATAAGCAGAAGCATGAATGCTAAGCCACCTCCAGAATAATGTTAATATTCTCCTCAACTGCAAAAGAGTCTCCTCAACTGTAACTTACTCAAGATGTCTGAAATTTGTGGTGTTTGCTTGTTGTTCTTTTAATGAATAGTTTTATTTGAAACAGATTTAAAAGCTAGGCCAAGGGAAAGATTTCCACTGACCACAAAACCTTCTCGCTTGCAAAGACAAAATGCAGACAGCCCTAACTTATCAATCAGTATATGTCAGTATATGTCCCAGTCACATCTGGGATCCTGAAGGAAACCATGAATGACTTCATTTCCCTGAAAATACTGCTGCCAAAATCTGCCTTGGATGGTATAGTACCCATTTTGGATGGCCAGGTTCCTTTCAAGTTGATGCTGAGTTTTTTCATTTTGTTCGCCTCATCAGTGCAGATCTGATATTAATTTCGCTAGTGAAAGAGAAGGCTCTTGGAGATGATTCATCGATTCTTAGATCCTTGAAATTGAGGTCAAGAGCAGAGAGACAGGCACAGTGCTAAGCTGAAACAACAGGGTCATCTTGTTTAAGGTGGAGCCTGAGCATCCCCATGTTTAATAAAGTTCTGTTAGTGGGTCTGAAATTTTTGAAAACCACTGAATTAGGCCATTAGATCAGTGAACCTATTATGTTTTTAAAACTCCCAGGCTCAGTATGCGTTTTGTTTAAGAGTTTGCATGTTTTTGTTTAATTTTAACATCAACACATTCCCAAAGTAATTTGCTGTGTAAGTGATACTTGCCATTTCCAGTGTGTTGGGATGCTGAGTGATGTGTATTTAAAAGCACCTCTGGGGACTTCCCTGGCGGTCCAGTGGTTAAGACTTTGCCTTCCGATGCAGGGGGTGCTGGTTCAATCCCTGGTCAGGGAGCTAAGATCCCACGTGGCTCATGGCCAAAAAACCAAAACATAAAACGGAAGCAATATTGTAACAAATTCAATAAAGAGTTTAAAAATGGTCCACATCAAAAAAAAAATCTTTAAAGAAATAAAAGCACCTCTGTGTGGCTAGTATGTGTTACCTATCCTCTGTGAGCCTTGGTTTCAGCTAGAACATGGGTATAAAAAATCTCCTAAGTGCCTGGTGCATAACGTTTAGAATGATGGCAGATGTCATTGTTGTTAATGTTATTATTTTATGAGGTTGAGTCATCAGTGAGGGATTGGTTGGGGCATGGGATGGCTAATATCTGATTCATATACCCCCTACGTCTCTACCTTCAGTTACCCTGCATGACTTAATTTGCTGACCCAGATAAATCAAATCTGTCCAATAATGTCTCATCTTACACAGTCATTGCCTCAGGTGAAAAATCACAAAGAGCCAAAATTATACTTGCAGATCCATTAAACCACCTTTAAAGTGCTGTGTAGCAACACCTCTCAGTAAGTCCAGCCCAGAAGTTTTCCTCCATCACAGCCCCAGATGAAGTAGTTGTCTTGCTTATAGTGGCTGGGTGTAGGACAGAAACACACACAGCATTGCTCAACACTGAAATCACCTTCAACTCTGAGGTGAAAAGGCACCGGGAACTGAGAGTGGCAGTGGGAGCCACGGGTTCACCTCTGTCTGAGGCTCACTCTCTGAATGGCATGGTGGACCTACATGCCCACACTCTTTAAATGATACTTCTTCTTTCCACAGGAAGCACAGAGTTACTTATGCCACTGCATAAGCAAATTTCTATTTGGAATTTTGCCAATGTGAAATGCAAGAGTCAATTTTTTAAAGTCAACCCCTTTAATTACAACCCAGGGTAGGGCACCTGGAGGTGCCCTCAGATTTGGGCTCTTCCCAGGGGAAAAAAAAAAATCTGAATTTGCTCACTGAAGTGTAGCCAAGGAGGAGATGCTAGAGGAGAGACATTAACAATTAAGAAATGAAACCTACACAGTGGATAGGGGTGAGAAGGGTGCTGTATGGCAGAACTTTGTGCCTAAAACCTTTCCTGAGGACCTTTTTACTCCTTATCAACCTCAGAAGCTTGGAAATCTTTCCTAATTCCTGAAGAGTGGCTTTGTGTCTGTTTCCCACAGATCCACAAAAATGACTCGATATATCACATGAGCCACTCCCAGATGCGGCCAGAGTTGCCGCCTCTGCCTGCTTCTTCTAACGAGGAACCATCTGAACTCTATCAGGTATGTTCACCTGGCTGCTACTCTTCTGCTGGTACTAGTTTGGGGGCAAACAGTCAGACTTGACAAGTGGCATTAGAGGCCTTGGTCATTTTTGCCACTGGAAGAGGCTACAGCACCATGGGAGAAAGCTATGCAGTAACACAAAGGTGAGTTAGAATCTGGCCTTCTCACTTACCTGCTGCATTATTTAAACTCTCTGAACTTCTCCATATTCAGCTGTAAAATGAGAACAGTTATTTCTACCTTATAGCCACGTCCATAGCCATAAAGACAGTAGATGTAAATTATCTGATCACAAATTTACTGAATATTGAAAGCAAGCTGTCATCCTTGTCATCAGAAATCATGCTCACAATGGTCAGAGAAGTACAGTTGGTGTCCATTCCGAAAGTATTTGCACTCAGTGTGCAGAAGGTAGAGCCCCCGTGTAAGGCATGTGGGATGCCATGAGTCTCAGTGTGAGTGGAGCCTGGCCCTAAGGAGCCCAGGCCCCCCGAGTGATGTCCCTCATCATGTGTCACTGTGCATTTCTTCCCTTGTAGACAGTCATGTCGCACAGCCTTTACCCACCCTTGATGCAACGCACATCATGGACCCTGGCTGCACCCTTCAAAGAGCAGCACCACCACAATGGACCCAGCAACTCCATTGCCAACAACTACTCCTTGATGGCCCAGGACCTGAAGCTGAAGGACCTGCTGAAGGTCTACCAGCCCGTCACCATCAGCGTCCCCAGGGAGAAGATTGTTCAGGGGCTGCCATTAGGTATTTCTGGCTGTGTGCCATACCCACTCAGAATAGGGCTTTGGAGTGAGATTTCTAATCCTGGGTTTTAGTCCTGGCTCCACCTTTTGCTGCACCTAACTTTGGGTAACCTCATGGAGCCTCAGTCTCCTCATCTCTGAAATGGGAATGACTGTAATGGCTAGCATGACATTTACCATACACCAAGCACTGCTCCATGTGCTTCTTGTTGATTGCTGCATAACAAGTTACCCCCAAACTTAATAGTTTAAAACAACTACCATTTGTTGTCTTACAGTTTCTGTCAGGAATCTGGGCATGGCTTAACTGGCTCAGAATCTCTCACAAGTGTACAATCAAGGTGTCAGCCAGGGCCACAGTCATTGAAAGGCAACTAGGGAAGGGTCCTCTTCCAATCTCACTCACATCCCCCACTGCCTGTTGGCCATAAACATCAGTTTCTTACCATATGGGCCTATCCATAGTATAGTTCACAATATGACTTCTGGCTTCCCTTAGAGGGAATGAGGGAGAGAGCAAGAGAGAGAAGAGAGCCAGCAAGATAGAAGCCACTGTCTTTTTGGAACTTAAATTTGGAAGTGACATCCTATCACTTTTGCCATTTTCTCTTTGTTAGAAGTGAGTTGGTAGGTCCCGCCCACACTTAAGAGGATTACACAAGGGCATGATTCCAAGAAGTGAGGATCCTTGGGGACCATCTTGGAAGCTGCTTACCACAGTACTTTATATGTATTAATTTGTTTAGTCCCACTGGGTACACCTATATCTGCTTAAGGATATCCTTTAGTAGTTCTTGTTAGAGGTGTGTTGGAGACTTTCAATCTGCCTGCTGTCTCAAACTCATTATCATGTTTTCCTTTATCCTCTCTGCTGTGTCTCGGTGAATTCCTCAAATATATCTTCCAGCTCACTAATTTGCTCTTCAACTATGTTCAGTCTTGAGTTTAACGTGTCTAATGAATGGGTTTTGTTTTAATGACAGTATCTTTTTGTTTTCAGATTTCCTAATTGGTTCTATTTATGAGGACCACACTTGCCAATTTATTATTCTATTCTCATGGACATAGCCCTTCCAATATCAATCACTTGGAGGATCTTAAACATTTATTTTAGAGAATTATTAGTATTGCTGTATCATTTCCATTTTATAAATATGTCCCTCAATTTTTGAGTTTATTTGCTATCTTTCTTAGTATTGGTTTTTCTCATGTGTTATGGGATTTTAGTTTGCAGACTTATATTGAGAGTTTTTCCCTTTCTTGCTACATGCATTCCACATTGGTTGAGGTATAATACACAAACAATAAAATGCACAGATCTTAAGTGTTCAGTTCAATGAGTTTTGACAATTGTTTACACCATATAGCCACCACCCAAATAAGATATAGGGTATTTCCATCACTAGAGAAAGTTCCCTTGTGCTCCTTTCCCATCAGTTCCTTCCTCTACCCAACACCATCCCACCCCAGGGTAACCACTTTCTGATTTCTGTCACCATAGGTTAGTTTTGGTTGCTCTCACATATAAATGTACTCAAACAGTGTATTCTTTTGACATACCTTTTAAAATCTTGCCTTTTTCCCTTATGCCTTCATCTGGCATCTTGGACCCCAAATTAGTACCAGATCTTATATTGGTGGCTTAGGACTCCCGTCCTAAGGTGATGTTTGGGGATTGTAGATCTGGTCCCTGAGGCGATGTTAGGCTTGGCCTAGATATTACCAGCCTTTCTTTGCTTTCTGTGGCCACCATGTGAATTGAGGATAACAAGTGCTTTATCTGCATGACAGTGTTGCTGTCTTTTCGGTGTGTCTTGGGTAGGGCAGCCCTGGCTTCATGCTGTGAGCCTACCTGCAGTCCCCACAATCATGGTATGTTTTGGGTTCTGTTATTCCCCCCAGGTATCAAACACCTAACTACTTCTGCCTGCTTCTGGAGGCAGAAGCCAAGTTTAAGACTTTTAGTTCACAATGTGTTTATTTTTAGTCCACACAGAAGAGCATCTTTTCGAACAATGCACTGTCTTTTTAATTTTAAAGAATATTTTTTCTATTATTGTTATATTTGGAGTAGGTTGAGGAAATTAAAGTATGAACTCAAAATACATCTTAACCAAGAGTCTTCACTCCTCTGATTCCCTCAAAATGTCAAATTCATATTAGTATGTCTTTAACATGTCTCTATGACATGTTAGTTTCCTTAGGCTAGAATCTTAAGCAAGTATCCAGTTAAAGTATAATAGTAGAGTTTTATATTACTTGTTGAATTTATTTATCACAAATGATATTTATTGCAATACCTTCTGTTTATTACAAATGACATCAGTTTTTCTATTTGCAATAATTATATTTATTGCAAATGATACTGGTTTTTCTACTTGTGATAATCATAATATTTCCTTTAAAATAAATATATTAGATTTAAAAGTCTGAATCTATTTAAAGAAAAATATTAAGCAGTAATACACCTGATGTTTAGAAAATAGAGCATATAGGATTGGGGAGTGAATTGAGCAATTATTAATACTTGTCCAATGTATGGGATAACAGAAGGTATGCTCATCCCCATTTCACAGTTGGGGAAGCTGAGGCTTGGAGTGATGGTCACTTCTTCAGGGTCACACAGGTAATTAGTGGTACAGGGCCCACATCACCTGCGTCATCCCACCACACCAAGTCCACCCCGCTTAGTGTTCTCCTGCACTACCCTGAGACTGGCATCCCTGTGGACAGAGGACCGCCCAAGGCCACTGCTCATCACTGATGTCTTTCTTCTCTACTGTTCTAGCAAATAAAAGCTCATCAGAGCCTAACAAGAAGAAAATGAAGTTCTCCCCCAAAGACAAAGAGGATCTCACTGGGTAAGGTGTCCCTATGGGCACAGGGGATTGCAGGACACTGGGCTGAACCGAAGAAGGCTGTGGTCTCTTGAAAGCCATGCTCTGCTTCTTGACTTTAAAGCGTTCCTGGATACCTAGTTACTCATGTTTTTTTTCCCCAACAGTCCTCTTAATCCAATTTTTTGAGGCTCTAAATAAAAATAAATTAGCCAACTAAGCAAAACCAACGCTAACAAACCTATGAGGTGTTCCATGGAACCAAGGACTGAGCTTGTGTCTACTTTTCAGGACGAGGTTGGCCCGCAGCACCTCAACCTCCTTACCTATGAGGACGGAGGTGGTGACATCTTTGACTCTCCCAGGAAGCAGACCAATGAGTCCAGAAGAACAGATTGATGTGATGTTACAGCAGGAGATGGAAATAGAAAGTCAAGAAACCAAACCAACTGAATCAGACTTGGAGGTACATTCTTATTGCCTCCTTTCTCTCAATTTGCTAAGTATTACTCTTGGCATCTCAGTGATTCTAAACTGGAGAAAAACAGCAGAGTCACCTAGGGAATGTTTTAAAAATACTGAAGTCCAGACCCCATGACAGACTACTGAATGAAGGTGTGCGTGCCTGAATTCTCTGCTCTAGTAAGTCTTAGGAATCAGTGCCTTTGGGTCCTCATAGAATGTAGGTTGCGGAATGGTGACCCATAGGCTGGGGTTGGCAGATTTTGAAAAACAAAAATAAAACAAAAACAAGACACCAGTTAAATTTGAATTTCAGATAAACAATGAATAATTTTTTAGTATAAGTACATCCTAGTGCATCCTGTATTTTATCCGGCAACCCTACCATAAGATGAATTTGGCCTATAGATGTGTTTTGAAAATAAAGGAAATCTCACATAAGCTAGATTTCTTACCTCTCTTGAAAAAATTAAAATATTTGAAGCAGAACAGTAGCCACTTCCTTTAGATGAGAAATACATTCTCTGGTTTGTCAGTCTCCACAATTCCTTATTATTTTCTTATGTACAGCCAACTTTCAGTTATTAACGTTACCTGCCTGGTCCCAGGTAGACTTTTGAGCTTCCAACCCCTGTCTTAAAAGAACAAATAGCTTGCGAATTTATAGTGTATAGTAAAATGATTAATAATAAAAACCCATAGCAACTGAGCATGTGCTATTAGCAAAATTCCATGCTAAACCCTCTAGGTGCTTGACCCCATTCAAGACCTAGGGACTATGGTTATTCCTATTGTCCAGTTGTGGAAATTGGGGTGGGAACTGATTAAGTAACTTGCTCAAGGTTATACAGTCAGTAAGAGGCAAAACTAGAACTTAGGCCAGGTCTGGCTGATACTGACACCTCTGTGCTCTTAGGAGCCACACAGCATGTCTCAAACTTGCCTGAAAATAAGAATCACCTGGGGTGCTTGCTAACAAGTCCCAAATGCCCTAGCAGGGGGCCTATGAATCTGCATTTAACAGGAGCCTCTCTCCTCACCCCACGCAGTTCTTATAATGAGGGAGGTTTGGAATTTGTCCTGTATGAAGGTTGAAGAGATGTAAGCTCAGCCTCTTCTGACCACAGACAATTGGCACTGAAGGTCAAATCTGATTTCAAACCCTTTCCTATACTTTGTGCTTCTCATCCATCTGAAATTATTCATTTCCAGAGCCACTCAGCCATCTAGCAGCTTAGAGGCAAGCCCTAAATAAACCAAACTTCCTAACGTCACCAGGTCCCACTGGGCATTTTTGTTCAGTTCCTGTGTTTGTGTGGCTTTTCTAAACTCAAAAGTCCCATGGTTGGATTAGAAGAGCTAACTCCCAAGTCTCACTCAGGCTTGGGGGTTTTTCCCCATGGACAGCTACAAGCCACAGGATCAAGTGCTTTCTTTGTATAGGAGCATTGTTGTTGAGGAGGGTGAATTATCTGAGTCCACTTGAGGAGCTTGTCATTCCTCTTCTTAAAGCTCACCAGATAATGCCACCTCCATCCCTGGCCTCAGTCCTCCTTCCACTGTTCCTATCTGCGTGGCGTTGGACAAGTCCTTCCTTATACCACGCTGAGATCTCTCTGGCTTTGTTTGACTCCTCCAGAGTCATGGGGAATACTCGCCAATGATGTATTGCAATGAGTGTGAAGTCACAGGCCCAGGAGCGAGTGACGGATGGAGATAGGTGCTGTATGAACAGGGTCCCTTGGTGGCTGACAGGTGTGGGCAAGTGGGCGCAGTTAGCCAATTGATGTTGATCATTTTCTTGTTGGTGGTTTGTTTACGGAAGAGATACTATTACTATTTGACCAATGGAGTCCAGAAAGACATGATTGCCCCCCAGGAGGATGAAGTGATGGTTCGGATTTCAAAGCTGATTTCTAACACACTGCTGACAAGTCCCTTCCTGGAACCCCTGATGACTGTCCTTGTGGAGGAGAAGGAAAATGACTATTACAGTAGCCTCAAGAAAAGCATTGGTAAGGCTGGGCATAAATGGGACAGGGGTTCCTATGTGGAGGGCACCTTCTTTCCTCTCTCTGTCAGTCCTTCACCCTGGTTACTCTGAAAATGCCAAAAACACTGTTTAACTTTTCATCCAAATGCTCCCCGCCACCATCACTCATGTCCACACCAGTACTTACCACACTTTAATGTGCATCTATGTAACCTAAAGATCTTGTTAAAGTGCAGATTCTGATTCAGTAGAGTTTGGGAGAGGCCCAAGATTCTGCACTTCTAACAAGCTCCCAGGTGATGCAGGTGCTACTCAGGTGCTACTTACTGTAAGTAGCAGCACTAAGAAGTAGGGGCCTACTCACATTTAAAATCTAGTTCAAGACCTGCCTCTTCCCTCAAGTATTTTGATCTCTGCAACCCTCAGTGATGACTCCATCCTCTGCATTCATAGCACTTCTTGTTTCTACTTTCAGCTCATCCCACTTTGGAACTTCCCCCGTGCCACTGTTTCTCTATGGTTATTTAACACTGGCATTGTCTTTCTTGTGGGTCTCAGCTCTCTTATTAGACATTAGCTGATGTATCATCAGTCCTCCCTCCCCTTCATATTTAGCCCCATGTCTCGTGCACACAGTAGGTCATTGGGAAATGTTGGATGATGGTGAATAATGTGAGAAACACATCAAAGGGGAGGGGTGATCATATTAGTTCCCCAACTTCCCATTTTATCTGGAACACAGCTATACTTCCCAAGTTGTTATTTTTAATTTCTTAATTAACCTTCTAATGGTGTCAGTGTCATGGCGCCTTGTCTGCTATAGGCTAGAACCAAACTTATAAGGATAAACATGTAAAGCCCTTCAAATGTCAGCCTCAACCTACTTCTCCAGTCTTACCACCTTGCACTCTACCACTTGTACCTGCTATTTCTGCCACAGAATGACTCGCAGCACCTTGAGTATATTATACAAAAGTCATGGAACCGCACTTCTTATCCTTCAGACAAAATCCTACTCATTCTTTATGACCCAGCTTAAATGGTACTTCCTCTGTGAGGCTTTTGCCAGTCCTTAGCACATGAAATGTTTGGCCTCTAAATTTCCGTTCATGGATGGATGTCATCCATTGTGTTTATTTTTTATGTAACTATTTTGGTGTGAGAAATCAGTTAATGAGTAATGAGGTATCAGCAAATACTAATTCACTGATATGCATAATGCTAGATATCCTAACAGGACTCAACTCCAGATTCGAAGTACTCCAGACTGTAAAGTTATATTCCTCTTTCCCTGAAATATCTCACATACCAACAGAGTGGAACCTACCCAATTTAGTTATACCCAGGAGATTACCAATGACCTTGTAAATGAGGGAGCATTTCCAAGTGTAAATGGACAGAGGCACATTTACCTTTAAAGTGTTGACACTAAGAGCCCAGAGTGTTCAAGGTCCCTGCTTCATAACAAGTGTTTGCCCTGTTGGTTATAGTTGATTACATCCTCATGGATCCAATGGAGAGGAAAAGACTCTTCATCGAGAGCATCCCCCGAGCATTTCCTCAAAGAGTGATCCGGGCCCCTGTGCCCTGGCACAGTGTCTACAGGAATGCCAAGAAGTGGAACGAGGACCATCTGCACACAGTGAACCCCATGATGCTCAGCCTGAAACAGCTGTGGTTTACCGAGTAAGAAGTGCTTCCCGTCCCTTTTCTTCCCTTTCTTTATTGCTTCCACACATAAGAGATCATCTTATGTGGGAGTAGCCTTGCCCTTGAAGTAAAATGACAAACATCCCAGACCCAAAGTGCAGTATGAACAGCAAGTGACAGCTCTCCATGCAGGGCTAAGTGGCCCTCCTTTGTGCCTTCACAGCACCCAGTGCCTGTCTGTAGGCACTGGAGCATACTGGTTAAGAGCACTCACATGGAGCCGGCCTACTCAGGTCCGCCTCTAGCTGTGCTGCTTCATAAGTAACATCCTTCTCTCTAAATTTGGGATAATAAGACTTCCTACTTCATAGTGTTGGTAGGAGGGATAAATAATTTAATACATGCAAAGTACTTAGAATAGTGCCTGATATAAGTATCCAGTAGGTGTTAATTAGACCTCCATTATGAAATGTATCACACTGAATGATAATTATATGTTTATGACTTTGACTCTCTCTAGCCTATGAAATGTATGGGGGCTTGAGTCTTTTAGTTTTTTTTCCTTTCCAAATTCTTTTTTAAAATTTATTTTATTGAAGTATAGTTGATCTACAATGTTGTGTTAATTTCTACTGTTGGCAAAGGAATTCGGTCACACATGTATATATTCTTTTTCATATTCTTTTCCATTGTGGTTTATTACAGGTTTATCTAACATAGTTCCCTGTGCTATATAGTAGGACCCTGTTGTTCATCCATTCTATATATAATAGTTTGCAGCCACTAACCCCAAACTCCCACTCTGTCCCTCTCCCCCTCTCCCTCCCCCTTGGCAACCACAAGTCTGTCCTCTATGTCTGTGAGTCTGTTTCTGTTTCATAGATAAGTTCATTTGTGTCATATTTTAGATTCCACATATAAGTGATATCATATGGTATTTGTCTTTCTCTGTCTGGCTTACTTCACTTAGTATGATAATCTCTAGTTCCATCCATGTTGCTGTAAAAGGCATTATTTCATTCTTTTTTACGGCTGAGTAATATTCCATTGTGTGTGTGTGTGTGTGTGTGTGTGTGTGTGTGTGTGTGTGTACCACATCTTCTTTATCCATTCATCTGTCAGTGGACATTTAGCTTGTTTCCATATCTTGGCTATTGTAAATAGTGCTGCTGTGAACACAGGGGTGCAGATACCTTTTCAAATTATAGTTTTGTCTGGATACATGCCCAGGAGTGGGATTGCTAGATCATATGGCAACTCTATATGTATATTTTTAGTTTTTTGAGGTTATTCCTTTATGTAACTCAGGGCCAGCACAGGGTTGGCAAACAGTAGTCTCAGTTATATTCATCAGTGACTAAATTTGCCACAGGTAGTGGTAGAAGTCCAGAGGAGGCAGGAGCCACTTTTTTTTTCTCTTTCATTTTTCTAAATTGTTATTCACATACTTTAAAATTCACCCTTTTGAAGTGTACAATACAGTAATTTTGAGTATACTCACAGATTTGGGCAACTTTCCTGAAACTATTGGGAATATTTTCATCATCCCTGAAAGAAACCCTGTACCCATTAGCAGTCACCCTCTCTTCTCCCTTCCACTCAGCCCCTGGCAATATTAATCTGCTTTCTGTCTCCATGGATTGGCCTACTTTGGATATTTCATATAAGTGGAATCATACAATACGTGGCCTTTCATGTCTGGCTGCTTTCGCTTAGCATCATGTTTTCAAGATTCATCCATATTGAAGCATGTATCAGTACTTCATTCCTTTCTGTGGCTGAATAATATTCCATTTTATGGCTATACCACATTTTTTTTATCCATTCATCAATTGCACTGGGAAGAAAGACTGATTTTTTTTATGAACCCCTCAAGAAAGGGTGTGAATCCTGGTAGGAGAATGAGGCCACCAGAGTTCACCAAAGGCAGGCTAATGAAATGATGAGCTGCCACCATCTGGGTTTTTTATTAGAAAAATTAGAGGCCGGTATGTTTATGTAATTTTGATTGGGTGAACTTAATCAGTACCTCAGATATTTTGTTTGGGGAGGATCTATAGCTGTGAATGTGTTTAGTCTTTGGAGAGCCTTGTTACTTGGATAACTTACTTGTTTTTTCACATTCTTAGTTTTACCTATTTTTAAAAAGGAATTGCAGGTGGGGTCAACCTAGGACAGAGCCCACCAATGATAAGAAATAAACACATTCCCTCTTTGAACTGAATTCAGTTTTCTAAGGCATTGGAGGTGCTAGTAAGGACATTGGGGGAGAAAAGTAATTTTTTAATGAGGCAGAAGTATATAATAATAATTTATAGAAGAGTAATAATTTATAGAGTGGGCTCTGAAACCAGACAGCCTAGGTTCTGGTTCTTGCTCTGTCCCTGATGAACTGTGTGATTTGGGGAAGTTAATCTTTCTGGACCCCTGTTTCTTTATATGCAAAATGAGAATTATAACAATACTTCCCTCATGGGATTGTTGGGTGAAGTGCTTAGAACAGTGCTTGGCATACAGTAGTTGTTCAATAAATGAAGATACTGCTTTAACTACAAGCATGTTTAAGGCCTCAAAAAATAAATTAACCTAGAAATTAACAAGAAAGTCAGTCACAGGGCTGGTAAAATTGCCAGAAGTTCAGTACCAAGAGGATGTACACGTGAATCTAATTTGATCATATAGTGAAGATGACAAATTATTGAACATATAGCTTCTACTATAAGAAGGATTCTTATCACTTGCTTTTCATGGTTCCCTGAAGAAGATTATATAGGCAACAAAGGCACAAAAGTGAACCAAAATCATGTAGGTTTTTGTCAGCTGAACCAAAAAATCATCAAGGAGAAAGATTTGTTAAGGAAATGCTACAGAAAAATATTCTTATATGACCTGCAGCATTTAGCTTTAAACATTTAAAGAGGTCACCTAGTGATCAGTGAAGGGTGAGGGGTTTAGGGGCCAGAATGAGGGTCGTGATCTGAAGAAAGAGTAGATTTTTCTAGCCAGTGTGGGAAGTTTTTTAGGATTGAACTAAAGATGAGTAACATAGTTATCAGGTTGTGACCAGGGCCATGCTGGAGTTGGATATCAAAGTGTGTGGAGAGTGAGGTCCTCAAATTCTGCTCTCCCCTAGCAGTGCTTTGTGACTGGCCAGACAAGATGAAGACTAAGTTCACCACCTCCACCAAAAAGGAATAGAAATGTAGACTGCGGGATTTTAGAAGGATGAGGGAAAGTGCCTAATGGGTCATTACAGTGGATGATGAAAATGAGAAGCGAGAACTGAGGCAAGCTAAGAAAGTGAGCAAAGATCTAGTTTGGGCACTGATGATTTAAAAGACTGATTAATAAATGAATGAATAGGTGTCAGGAAGAGAAATGGTGGCCCTGTAAGCTAAAAAAGGCCTTGCGGAGTGTGGTAAAGGGCAGAACCTCCATTAATCTGAGAGAAATAGAAGGTAAGATTATCATCAGAGAGGGCAGGAAGAGATTCATGTCTTCATTTAACAAATATTTATTGAGTACCCGTACTATGTAAGGTGCTGTGCCAGGGATGCTGTGGGTGTCTCGGTGAGCCTGTCAGCTGTCGGGGGCAGGTCTATAGGGTTTTCTGGGCTCAGACCAAAGTGGACCTCCAAGTTGTTTTGAGTAGCTCACCCAGGGGCCACATTGAGGATTGAGTGGAACCCACTTGATCATGACGGTGGTGCTTTGCTTGCCCTGTCCTCTGTGTCTTCACTGTTGGAAAGAGCTTTGATTTGTCCATTTGATATCCCAGTTCCCAGCCAGCCAAATTCCAGGTCAGTGTCAAAATCCCACTCCCCAGATGGATTACCCGGAGCAGGACACATAGGAAGGCTCAGTAATACCTGCTGAGTTTATCTACTCCTTGCAAGAGTTCTTGTGAACTATCCACTCCCTCCTCAGACTCCCAGATTTTTCAGATATAATTCGTTTTAATCTGTTTATATCTCCTCTCACTGAAAAATGAAAATATATTTCCTTTGAACCCATCGTACAAAGTTTGTTATAAAGCATCTGCTTAGCTTAGGAAGTTTTTCCCTCTCTTTCTGCAGATTTAAAGACCTCAGGTTTGTTCGAACAGCAGAATTACTGGCGGAAAAATTACCTCTGCTGCCTCACGAATATCAGGATGTCATCCAGAAACACTGCATGGAAGCACGCCAAATTCTTCTCAACAAGTCAGTATCTGGCCGCAGAATGGGGCTGTATCACAGTATCATAAAGATCAAAAACTCTGTGAAGTGACAACGTATCCAACCTGGGGGGTGCACAGATTTTGCTGACTTCTCACTGACATCTTCCTCTGTTCTCTTCCTCCCATGTTCCCATCCCCGACAGCCTCTGTGCCTCCTCATGTACACTGATCTTTGACCCTCACTCCTGGTCTTCCTCTGCCTTTTTGAAACTCTCTCATTACCATTCCTCGTTGAGAGTACCACTTCCGTTCCCTCCCTCTGAAATCCTGTAGGCCTTGCTGGGTTATAGGACAGTGCATTTAAATGACCTGTGTTCAGGTGGCCCAGATAAATACCTGCAAGGTTCCAAGGATGGGAGTTTTTAGTCACTTAATTCTTTTTTCCTTTGCAAATGCATGCAGGACTGTGTCCAGAGCCAGAGAAATTCCCTTATGTGAGATGATGGTGATAATACCTACCAACGGGTTTTTATTATCAGAGAAAATGTTTATACAATAGCTGGCATGTAGTAGCTATTAAATATAATGATTACATCTACAACTATGACTATTACCAGTACTTCTCTGACTGTTAGAATAGTACTTTTCTAGCAGTCAGAAAAGAGAAGTGATAGGGTGCAAATGCCCGTGGTTCCCACTGGGAATTAGAAATTGGGGGAAGTAGGATGAAAGGAACAATGAGGCATCCATTTCTTCTTTCGGTTTTCTAATTTCTGCTCTCAACTTCTGAGCAGCCACTGCCACACTGGAGTTTCTCCTCCCAAGTTCCCTTCCTTTTCTCCTCTTTCTCTTTCTCCCTATAAAGTCTCAATCAGAAAACAGACATCCGCCAGGGAGAGAAGTTGGAGAGAACATTCCAGTTCCTTATACCCCTTTACCCCAATCTCTGAATATAATGAAGAAACTATAGACACTTTCGTCTTTCAGCAGGACTGTTCATTTGGGCACTGCTAATGGGAGAATAGCCTCTCAATCCAAATCTTATTACTGTCTTCCCCAGAAAGGGATGTTGGCAGGTGAAGTGGCCAGGGATATGAAAGTACCAATTTGCAAAGCTGCGTAATGGCAAAGGAGCCATCTGCCTTGTTGTGGGGAGTGGGGAGTGGCTGAGAGGACTTCTTGGAGCTTGGAAGAGATTCTTAGTTAGACGCCCTGCTTTCTTTACAGATGGATCCCCACCTGTGCCCAGCTTTTTGTCTCCCAGAAGGAGCAGTGGATCCTTTTTGCTCCCAAGAGTGACTATGGCTCCTCTCGTCGCATTGAGGAATATTTTGCTTCTGTTGCATCCTTCATGTCACTCCAGCTCAGGGAGTTGGTCATTAAGTCTCTGAAGGACCTCGTTTCCTTTTTCTTGATACACAAGGTATGTAGGGGACCAGCAGTAGACCCTTTAGAGTGGAATCAACTGAGATAGACTCAGGATTCAGTCATGTAAGGTCCTCAGCTGTAAGCCAAGCCAAAAAGTAAGATCTTGATTTGAACACATATCAGATGATTATTAGCTTATAAAAATGATTTATTTAAACACACAGCAACCTTTCCTGAGATAATTACTTCCTACTATATTGGTAAAAATCTATAGAACTAGAGAAATTTAAAAAATTTAAAGAAAGGTTGAATAAAATGGAACGCATACCTCCTACAGTAGAGGGAGTGGTCACTTTTTCATCCTCTCTATTAAAAGAAGGGGTTGAAAACGGTTTGTTATCAATTTTTGGCTTGATATTTAGGGACTGTTGTGTGTGTTCATTGCAGATATTGGCTTTTGTTTTTCAGTCTTTGAAAGGGTACCTCTAAAAACAAAAGGCTTTATTGACCTAATAACTTCTTTCATGAAACTACTTCAGTGAAGTCTAGATAAAAACTAAAACACTAAGTCCTGGTTTTCAAAGCATCCCTTAAATTTAGATAACCTGGGAGATCAAGGAATATTCTTTTGGATTTTATATTATGTGCCATTTTATCTTAAAAAGAGCTATAAAATTTTAAATTGCCTGTTAGAAAAGGTTAAGTTCTAAGCATTTTTACAAATTGAGTAAAAATGAACAATTGCCCTTTTGCTCAGAAGAATGTAGAACCAATGCTGTTGAATTTAGACTGCACTGTTAGCACTCTACAGTGGACTAATCTATACATGTCATTGTAATCACCTACTGGCTAAGCAGAAGAAACTCAGATGTGGGAACAAGTCTCACTCTAAAATTCCACACAAAGGGAAAACTAATGTCTTCATATATCTTAAAGAAAGAAATTTATGGGTATTTGGTACATAGTAGGCATTCAACTAATGCTTATCAATAATCCTTAAACCAATCTAGATATCTCTAGAATCAATTACTTGGACAAGTACTTTACAGCTGCCCCATGCCAATTTCATTAGGCACTGTAGTTTATGAAAGGTATTTTGTGTTACTAACCTGTGTTGGGAATTAGAAATATCTCCACACCAATATTTCTACTGCAGGAAGGTTGACAATTTTAGTGTCTAAAATATGCTATATGCTAATTAGCAACTTCATGTGAGGTATACAGATAAAGTATTTATACTTGTGGATTCAGTCAACAAATTTTTATTGAGCACCTACGATGTACTAAATGATATTTTTGATATTTTGGAGGACGTAGATGAATCAGAGACAGATCCTGCCCTTAAGTTTAGTGTAGAGAAGATGTGCATGTAAATCTCACGAGAGAAAGATAAAATACCATAAGGAAGTGGAAATATGGAAGTTCAGAAGTGGAAGATTATTTCTTGCTGGGGAACAGGGAGGCTTCCCAGGGGAGGGGATTTTGAGCTGAATTTTAAAGGATGGGGAGGATTTGGAAATACTGACAAAGGAATTTCCAAGCAAAGTAAACATACTGAATCAAAGCTTCGAAGAAGGGGGAGAGGGTGAACTCAGGTGGGCTAAGCCATACTTTGCCCTTATTTTAAATATGAACAGTGCATGGTACCTTTCATTTCCTTTTCTGGTGCCCATGTAGTACTATAAATGGGTAAGATTCACTCCCTTGATTCCAGAAGGTTCCATTTTGTAATAATTTCCATATCTTATGTCTCCTGAAGGATGGGAATGATTTTGAGGAGCCCTACCAAGAGATGGAGTTCTTTATACCTCAGCTGATCATGATCAAGCTTGAAGTCAATGAGCCCATTATTGCCTTTAATCCATCTTTTGATGACTGCTGGGAATTAATACACAACTCTTTCTTGGAAATTATTAAGAACTCTAGGGGGATTCCCAAGGTATAGTATTCACTTAATTATTCATTTGTATTTTTATTCACATATTGAATAAAATAGAGTTAAAATGGCTGCTTGTACAAGGTAGGGTTTTATTGATACTTTGGGAGATACATCCTGAGTACACCCACTTGACTCCCAGAAAGAGGATTTGGGCCTTCAAGAAATGTCCACACATCCCATTAACAAGGACACTAAGAGTTACTTTGTGAGAAAGTAGAGCTCCCCACATGATGCCAACCTCAAAAGGGCAGATGTGTCCCAAGCCATATCCATCCTGGGTTAATAATTCATGATGGATCAACTGCCGTGTACTTTGCCAAGACTTTTCATAAGACTGTGTCTAATTTAGTTCTTTAATTTCCATGTGTTTGTTTGTTTAACTCACTGTAGGCTTCTAGGGGAGAGATTAAAGCTTCCCTTCCTGGCCCAAGCCCTTTTCCAAGTTTCCTTTCCAGGGTGACATCACTTATCAGATTACAGACAGTTATTAGCAGACTTTTAGAACTGGGCAGGATCACCCACATGAGTGTGACTCTTTGGCATTCCATCTTCTGCCCCCTCTGGGTGGTTGGTGTGGCAAGAGGGCCGGTGTCCAGCCCCACATAGGGAAGGGACTTGCGGGGTGTTTCTCCCCTCCCCATCCCTCCCCCTCCCTCCCTCCTCATGCATTATGTATGATGCTTGGATGCTCTTAAGCACTCTTCTCTTTGCAGTCCTGTGCTTAGAGGGTTCTAAGAGCTCATGATTAGAGTCAGACTTTGTAGGGAAGCATGTGAAGCCACATGTTCCAGTTGATTTCACCAGAGAACTCTAAATTGGGGGTTTTGAACCAAACCAAGTCAGGCTAACAGGAAAACTGGATGTTCAGAGGGGAAAGAAACGTGGGCAGCTCTCCTACAAGCAGTATCCCTAGGAAGGAAGTGAAAGAGAAGACCCTGTAATTTGGAAGGATAAGTGTGGGGCTTGGAGACAGTTAAAGTACATACCACTCAAGTTCCCCTTCACTGCTGTTGATCAGCAATGTTTGCAAGCAGCTGGGCTGGGAGAGCCCAGGGCTTATGTGGCTGCTGCTGCTAACAGCCTGGCAGGGGCTGGTAGTAGATTTAGTGGGTTGTAATGCCAAGAAGACATAGTCATAGGTCATAGTTTGTGCCAGGTTTGAAAGCTAGGCCCAAGTAAATGCTGATGATTCTACTAGACTATGAGAAAAAGCAGCCCCGGATCTGAATTCTCCATCTCGAGATGCCCATAGCACAGTCTGCCCCCCTGAACCCCTCACACTGTATTACCTCTGATCTGGGTAGTGACATTTTAAAAGAACAGTCCCTCAGGTTGAATATCTAAGAAGAACAGCAACAGATAGACAGTACTCCATCCCCTATCAGTCCTGTCTTATTTATGGTTAAAGATGAATTTTAAAAGTTGGAAAAAACGTCAGCATGAGATGTTTGAAAGTAGTACTCAAGTTGCAAAAGGAAAGCATATTTGTGAGAAAGTTACTAAAGGAAATCAAAGTAAATATTAGAAAATATTTGCCTTAGCAAAAAACTGAGAAAAACATGGATCTGTAATACTGACTGAAATGAAAAGAGGTGAATGAGAGACATAAATAAAAGGAAGCTGGATGAGATAAGGATTTTATAAAATTGAAAGTGCAATAAGCAGAATTTAAAACAGCATTAGCAGGGGATGCATTACTTTATAATCATTATATAGATATATAAAACACATTAAATATACATAAATATATATACGTGTGTAAAATTATATATATGTAATTATATATTCCCCCTATGGAATGGAGTTGTTTTGGTCAGTCTCTCTCCTGATGGGAGAATTTTCTAACTCAAAGTGCCAGGGAAATGCCAAAGTTGGAGAAGTATACAGGAGAAAGCACTGAAGGTAATGACAAAACCAAGAAGTCTGGGATCAGAGAGCCATGGAGATAAGCAGATAGTAACAATAATTACCTGGAAAGAGCACTATTGTTCTTGGCTCGGTTTTACAGACTGCTCTGTGGGGCATAGGAGAAGCAGCCACATTTTTTTAAAGGTGTATTTAAAAAAATTTTTAATTGAAGTATAGTTGATTTACAGTGTTTCAGGTGTACAGCAAAATGATTCAGTTATACATATATGTGTATGTATTCTTTTTCAGATTCTTTTCCATTATAGCGTATTACAAGATATTGAATATAGTTCCCTGTGCTATACAGTGGGTCCTTGTTGTTTATCTCTTTTGTATATTGTAGTGTGTATCTGTTAATCCCAAATTCCAAATTTATCCCTCCTTCTCCATTGCCCTTTGGTAACCATAAGTTTGTTTTCTACATCTGTGAGTCTGTTTATATTTCGTAAATAAGTTCACTTGTGTTATATTTTAGGTTCCACATATAAGTGATATCGTATGGTATTTGTCTCTCTCTTTCTGATTTACTTTACTTAGAATAATATTCTCTAGATCCATTCATGTTCCTGCAGCTGGCATTATTTCATTCTTTTTTATGGCTGAGCAATATTCCATTGTGTGTGTGTGTGTGTCTGTGTGTGCCTGTGTGTGTCTGTGTGTGTAGGCCACATTCATCTGTCAGTGGACATTTAGGTTGCTTCCATGTCTTGGCTATTATAAATAGTGCTACTATGAACATTGGGGTGCATGTATCTTTTTGAATTAGACTTTTCTCTGGGTATATGCCCAGGAGTGAGATCGCTGGATCATATGGTAACTATATTTTTAGTTTTTAAGGAACCTCCATACTGTTCTCCATAGTGAGAACCAGCCACATTTAAAATGTTCTTTCGATTGAAGACTTTTCCCAAGAGATAATCCCTTATCCTGCCCACCTATGATCTGTTGCAAGGCCTGAATGCTCCAGTTGTGCTGCCCTAAGCCATTTCACTCATATCCTGCTTTCAAACACTGCCTACAGTGTGGCTACAGCAAAGAAGTTGCTTCTCCACTGGTTTAAAAACCTTTGGATTGTCCAAAGAGGGAAGACAAAGATCAGTTGCACTTGCTTTTCCCCCTTTCTAAATCAGTGCGTTTTCATCAGCGGCATATAACTCATAACTCAGTAAAGCCCTCTGAAGAGTCTTTTCTTAGACGGATCACTAAAATCTTTCTTAGTAGGGAGAGCAGTGGAAGGCAATGGGTCCCCAACAAGGACTTGCAGCTTGCATGAGTCATGCAACTGAGAACATTCTCAGAGATACACATGTGCCATTAAGAAGTTGGAGTGTTGAATTCTCAGGAAAAATACTTTTTGTGCCTCAGATCATAACGACATAGCTTTTTCTCCTGAACTGAGAGAAGAATCTAGTACATCTCTCCCTTTCTTCAGATGAGAAAACTAAAGTCCAGAGAAAGTAGCTTACCTAAGGTCACATAGTCAGCTAGCGGCAGAGTTTGAGTTGGAACCCATGCCTCTAGTAGCTTTTCATTAGAGAGGCAAGTGTTTGGTGGTGGGGAGGGGTACCACTGTAGTATTTATTCACTCACACGATGTTTATGTGCACTTACTATGTGCCAAGCTCTGGTTAGGCCCTTCACAATAGTGAAGAAGTCAGATACAATCCAGACCCTCATGGTATTTATATCCCAGGACAAACCTAGAATAGCTCATTACACATTCATTTAATTGCAATTATGTTGAGTGCCAAGTGGGATAAATTTAGAATGTGAACTTTAAGCAGGGAAACCTAACATCCACTGGGGGCCCAGGGGGGACTCTCTAAGGACATGAGAGTTGAAAGGAGCAAGAATTTGAAAGATGAGTAATCCAACAAGAGGAAGAGGAGAGAGAATAGAGGTAAAGGGAACAGTGGGGTGATTCCAGCACCATCCGAGAAGAGATAGAGTTGAAATGCAGCTGATGTCTCTGGAAATGAGTGCATTGCAGGAGACTTTACATTTTGGTGTCATCTTCTTTCTTGTGTCTTGTGGATGTCTTGTGACATTTAAACGTCGTTTCAGGACTTCCCTGGCAGTCCAGTGGTTAAGACTTTGCCTTCCAGTGCAGGGGGTGTGAGTTTGATCCCTGGTCAGGGAGCTAAGATTCCCACATGCCTCATGGCCAAAAAACCAAAAAACATAAACGGAAGCAATATTGTAACAAATTCAATAAAGACTTTGAAAATGGTCCACATCAAAAAATAAATCTTTAAAAAAAAAAATAAAAGTGGTTTCTCCTCTTTAGGTGGAATCTATCCTGTTCCCAGAGTTGAAAGGATATAATCTGATTCTTGGAACTGTTAATGCTGATGAAAAACTGGTTTCTGACTTTGTGGATCAAACTTTCGAGGTATTTCAGAAAAATCAAGTTGGCCCCTACAAGTAAGTTGGTTTAGTTGTAACTTAGCCATTGGTATTGGTTTAGAGTTCCTAACTGTCATCAAATAAACAATCCCTGTTCCCACATACCTGAAAGAATAAGAGTAGCCAATGTTTACTTACATCAGTGTTACTATTTAGCCCTATTTGCAGATATGGAAACCATAACTTATCAGCAAATAGATAGGAGAGCCACAATTCAGATAACAGGTTCACCTCTATTATATGAAAGCCATGGCACCAGACAGGTTCTGGCATTTAGAAATTCATGGATTTTAACCAGTGGGCAGGCACCAGTTCCTCCCACCAGGAAGCCTGCACAAGCCCCTGGACCAACCTGACTCACCAGGGCACAGACACCAGAAACAAGAGGAACTACAGTCCTGCAGCCTGCAGAACAGAGACCACAAACACAGAAAGTTAGACAAAATGAGATGGCAGAGGACTATATTCCAGACAAAGGAAGAAGATAAAACCCCAGAAGAACAACTAAGTGAAGTAGAAATAAGCAATCTACCTGGAAAAGAATTCAGAGTAATGATAGTGAAGATGATCCAAGGTCTCAGAAACAGAATGGAGGTACAGACTGAGAAGATACAAGAAATCTTTAACAAGGAGCTAGAAGATTTAAAGAACAAACAAACAGAGATGAACAATAGAATAACTGAAATGAAAAATACAGTAGAAGGAATCAATGGCAGAATAAATGAGGCAGAAGAATGAATAAGTGAGCTGGAAGACAGATCAATTGGTGGAAATCACTGCTGCGGAACAGAATAAAGAAAAAAGAATGAAAAGAAATGAGGACAGTCTCAGAGACCTCTGGGACAACATTAAATGCACCAATATTTGCATTGTAGGAGTCCCAGAAGGAGAAGAGAGAGAAAAAGGGCCTGGGAAAATATTTGAAGAGATAATAGCTGAAAACTTCCCTAACATGGGAAAGGAAACACTCACTCAATTCCAGGAAGTGCAGAGAGTCCCATACAGGACAAACCCAAGGAGAAACACATATTAATCAAATTGACAAAAATTTAAAACAAAGAGAAAATATTAAAAGCAACAACTAACATACAAGGGAACCCCATACAGTTATCAGCTGATTTTTCAGCAGAAACTTTGCAGGCCAGAAGTGAGTGGCATGATATATTTAAAGTGTTGAAAAGGAAAAACCTACAACCAAGAATACTCTACCCAGCAAGGCTCTCGTTGAGACTCGACGGAGAAATCAAAAGCTTTACAGACAAGCAAAAGCTGAGAGAATTCAGCACCACCAAACCAGCTTTACAACAAATACTAAAGGAACTTCTCTAGGTAGAAAAGAAAAGCCCACAACCAGAAACAATAAAATTACGAAAGGGAAAGCTCACTGGTAGAGGCAAACATACAATAAAGGTAGGAAATCATCCACACACAAATATGATGTCACAAATATGATGTCAAAACCAGCAATCATGAGAAGAGGAGACTACAAGTGCAAGATATTGGAAATACATTTGAAATTAAGAGACCAGCAACTTAAAACAATCTTGTATGTATATATGTATATATGTGTGTGTGTATATATATATATAGACTGCTATGTCAAAACCTCATGGTCACTGCAAACCAAAAATGTACAATAGATACAAAAAAGGAAAAGCAATCCAAACACAACCCTAAAGATAGTCATCAAATCACAAAAGAAGAGAACAAAAGAGGAAGAGAAGCAAGAAGACTAGACCAGAAAATTCTGCATTATGAGGGGCTGTCCTGTGTATGGTAGGATGTTTAGCAGCATCCCTGGCTTCTACCTGTTAGTAGGACGCTCCCTGGTTTTGACAACCCAAAATGTCTTCAGACATGGCCAATTGTCCCCTGGGGGCAAAATCACCCCCAGCTGAGAACTGCTGCTAATCCATTCTGAAAACCACGGCCTCAGATTTGAAAGCTCTGCCCTCGTGAATTTAATCTGGTGTCATCTGTTTGAAACCCCTGTTTACCCTGTTGTTGATTCTTATACATATAGTTTGTTTTTCTGTACTGACAGTTCCATGAGCTTCTCCTTGTATCTCAGTTTCAGAGTCTCTGAAGTGTTAGCCAGCTCTTGGAAGTATACTCCTGGGCCCCACAAAGTTAATTCTGTTTACTCCATGTCATCTTTATTTTAATTCAAACTTATTTTAAGTCAGAGCATCCCCCAAACATCCTCCAATTTGGGGGAAATCTGTCCAGCCATTTCTGCCTTATCTGACAACAGACGGAGGGAAACTTAATTCTATTCAATAGACTTTAGGTTCATTAGTTACAAATTTTCATCTTAAAATTTAGATGTAGAACTTTAGAACCGGAAGGAGGGGTAGGAAGTAATGTTTATTGCACATTTACTGTACGTTAGGCATAGTATTAATTGCTTTAAATATATATTATTACAGCTTTACAACAATCCAGTGAGCTGTTATCATTTCCACTTAAAATTAAGGACACTGATCTTTGAAAAAGAGAAATATCTTGTCTAAGTTCATGCAGCTAGGAAGTGGCAAAATTGGAATTTGAAGCTAAAGTTCTGAATTCCCAGTTCCCTCTACTTTGCCACGTTATATTCCTCTTTCGTGATTTGGGCTGGTTTTTATGATATTATCTCTTCATTTGCCACTCTGACTAATCTGATCTGGTGACCTGTGTTTGTATGTTTGATTTTATGCTCTTCAATATGGAAGGTACTTAAATGTATACAAGAAGTATCATGACTTATTGGATAACACTGCAGAGCAAAACATCACTGCGTTCCTGAAAGAAAATCATGAAATTGAGGATTTTGTGATGGTAGGAGATGCCACTTGACATTTCGTATGTTGGTTACATGTGCTGCAGACAATCCATTGAGTAGTCAGTGTGTTTCGTTAGTATATATACTATGATCAACATTGTACTATATTGGCTGGGGGGTGAGGCTTGGGGGCAAATGCATAGAGGCTAGAGGCAAATTAATCTACTGAATCTATTCTCTTCTACAGAGGATCAATAGCATAAAAAAGCGGAGAAATGAAATTGCATCCATGCACATTACCGTGCCTTTGGCCATGTTCTGCCTTGACACCATGACCCTAAATTATGATCTCTGTGAGCGAGCCCAAAATCTTAAAGACCATCTGATTCAATTCCAAGTGGATGTAAACCGGGACACCAACACCAGGTATTATTGTTTCATGCAGAGAAATAGCAATGATAATTGGCATGAATGGGAGAATGGAAAAGTGGACAGAACTTGCACCTTCCAGCAATGACCAGATTGAACTTCCAGTTCACGTTGTTTCTGCCCAAAGTGACGGTTGCAGGGAATCAGGTTCAGGCTAGAAGGTGAACAGTTAGGAGAGAACTACCTGGGTCTTGGAGTAGGAAGGTGGAAAGCATCCTGAGGCAGTTCATCTCTGATCCTTCAGCCTTTGCTTTCTTGCAGGCAACTTCAGAGAGAAATTACTTGACTGTCTGAGGTCACAGGCTCTCTCACTGGCCATCTAGCAGTGAAGACACAGCATGATTACAGGCAGCCCTTAGAATCTCTTCTATACAGACTTCTACTGTCTGGGTCTGGGGATTCTGTCATTCAATGTGAAACTCTATATTGTGCCTTCATTTTACTGATGAGTATTTATTAAAGACGTTTTTGGTTGTAAGGGATAGGAGGCCAGACTGGCTAATGTAAAACAAGGAATTTGGGGCTCACATGTTGGAAAGTTTAGGAGTTGCTAGCTTCAGGCCCTCAACACTACAATTAGAATGCAGTCTTCCTCCCTCTACTTGACTGTCCTCTGTGTCAGCTCTGTTCTCTGAGAGATTCTCTCCAGTTTGTGGGCCCCAGCAGCTCCAGACGTACATCCTCCCAGGTTTCCATCCACGGGAAAAAATGGTTTCCCTTTTTTCCAACACTTTGGCACTGTCCTGACTTGGGTTGTTTGGGCAACAGCAAGGCAAACACCATAGCCAAGAGGATGGTTTAGATTTGGGTAGTGTTCTCATCTCTAAACCATGAGAACCAAGAAAGAGAAGGATGGGGTACCCCAAGAAGGCTTAGGCTGTGGTTAACAGAAAAGGGAATGATGCTAAGAGGCTGGGACAGCAACTATCTGCTACTCTGTTTCTATTTGAATGTTACAAAATGGTTAGCCCGTGTTATTTTAGCTCTCTTCCTCAGAGAGCTTTAAACTATAGACTAAAATGATTTTACTAATAACCACTATTAAATTGTTATATATTATATTATTCATATACATGTAGATAAATATAAGTTTAGCATTTTATAGCTCTTTTAAGGTTTACAAACTGCATATCAGAAACTCATTAGGAGATTAATTATGATAATAGCTACCATTTTTCCAGCACATGTTGTAGTCCAAGCACTGTGTAAGTGTTCTGAACATTCAGGATCTAATCAGGTCTTTACACCAACCGTAAGAAGTTGTTCATTATTCTCTCCATTATGTTGATGAAGAAACTGAGACTCCAAAAGGTCAGCGAGTGGCATATCCAGGGCTTAACCTAGTTCATTTTGACTCCAAATTAATGCTTTCCACCACTGCACTCAACTCTCACTGGGTAACGAAATGGTGGGGTTCCTGGTTTGGGAGCCAGAAGGCTTGGTTTTGAATCCAAGACCTTCTGTTTGCTAGCTTGTGTCCCCTGGCTTCACCTCTTGGATCTTCAGTTCCTTTGCCTATAGAATAAACATTTGGGACTAGGGCAGTAAAATGTTTTCAGCCTTCAGACTACTAGGACACTTTCCTTTGGAAAGTTTGAGCATCAAGCAATTTTTTTTCTTAAACATTTGTTCCTGTCAAATCAAAGCAACATAGTGCCTTGGTTGGTCAGTGCTTTCTTTCTCATCAAAATAAATGTACAATTTCCTTTGGCCTTTTTAATATAAATGAAAGTTAGGGTCCCATTACAAACCTGGGGATTTCTAAGGACCCAGAAACTCCAGGTTAGTAATTGAGTTCTGAAGTTTCTTTCTACCTTAAAAATAGTGATTCTGACTCATTTGGTCTTCTCAGCCACCCCATGAGGTAGGTAAAACATATATAAGACACCCTACTGAATGGAGAGAGAAAAACTAACTTGTCTGATTAGGTGAGTTTGAGTCTTCTGAACCCTTGCTACTTCATTGTCCTGTAATTGCTGAGTGGAGTACCTTCCTGTTTCCAGTGATTAGGTGTGCCCTAGAAAGGGGTGCTCTGGTCATATAGGCAGGGGGCACCTTGGAGTGCATTGGTAAGAAAGTGGGCATGCCATCCATTTCCACTACAGGTACAAGGTCTAAAGTTGCTAGAACAATGACCTGAAATATTGACCAGAAACACAAGGCCCTGAGTTAGAGATATAAGAAATTATCCCTCTGGTCTGGCTGTTTGTTTCCTTCAGGGTAGGAAATCTTGTCCAAACAATGACAACAAGGTAGAGAGAGGCCATGGATTGATGCAAAATGTATTGGTCTCCCTTATGGCATCCCCTACACCAGAAAGAGTGTGGCCCTGTGCTTACGGGACACCTGGACCTTTATATTTTAAATGATATTATAAGTACGTGTAGAACACAGTATTTCTTGTCCTTAGTTTATTCCTAGATATTGGTAAGGTGTTATGTTGGTCCAATTGTTAATGTCGTCAACCCATATTCAGGACTTTTTAGAGGGTCTAGTAGTTAATGGGTATAAAGGAAAAACTCAATTCAGTCTACCTCCTGAGTACGGAAAATCCAGTTCTTCTCTACTGTGTCTTTTCTGTGTGTCTCCTATATATTTTTTTATTGGAGTATAATTGCTTTACAATGTTGTCTTAGTTTCTGCTGTACAAAAATTTGAATTGGCTGTATGTACACATATATCCCCTCCCTCTTGGACCTGCCTTCCATCGCCCCCATCCCACCCATCTAGGTCATCACAGAATACTGAGCTGAGCTCCCCACGCTATACCGCAGGTTCCCACCAGCTGTCTGTTTTACACATGGTAGTATATTTATGTCAAACCTAATCTCCCAATTCATCCCACCCTGCCCTGCCCCCCCGTGTCCACATGTCCATTCTCTACATCTGCATCTCTATTCCTCCCGTGGAAATAGGTTCATCTGTACTATTTTTCTAGATTTCACATACATGCATTAATACATGATATTTGTCTTTCTCTTTGTGACTTACTTCACTCTGTATGACAGACTCTAGGTCCATTCATATCTCTACAAATGACCCAATTTCATTGCTTTTTAGGCCTGAGTGATATTCCATTTTATATATGTACCACATCTTCATTATCTATTCATCTGTCAATGGACATCTAGCTTGCTTCCATGACCTGGCTATTGCAAATAGTGCTGCAGTGAACATTGGGGTACATGTGTCTTTCTGAATTATGGTTTTCTCTGTGTATATGCCCAGTAGTGGGATTGCTGGGTCATATGGTAATTCTATTTTTAGTGTTTTAAGGAACCTGCATATTGTTCTCCACAGTGGCTTTACCAATTTACATTCCCACCAACAGTGCAAGAGGGTTCCCTTTTCTCCACACCATCTCCAGCATTTATTGTTTGTAGATTTTTTGATGATGGCCATTCTGACTGGTGTGAGGTGATACCTCATTGTAGTTTTGATTTGCATTTCTCTAATAATTAGTGACGTTGAGCAGCTTTTCATGTGCCTCTGGGCCATCTGTATGTCTTCTTTGGAGAAATGTCTATTTAGGGCTTCCACCCATTTTTTGATTGGGTTGTTTGTTTTTTTGATATTGAGCTAAGTGAACTGTTTGTATATTTTGGAGATTAATCCTTTGACCATTGCTTTGATTGCAGATATTTTCTCCCATTCTAAGGATTGTCTTTTCATCTTGATTATGGCTTCCTTTGCTGAGCAAAAGCTTTTAAGTTTCATTAGGTCCCATTTGTTTATTTTTGTTTATATTTTTATTACTTTAGGAGGTGGGTCAAAAAAGATCTTGCTGTGATTTATGTCAGAGTGTTCCTCTCATGTTTTCCTCTAAGAGTTTTATAGTGTCTGGTCTTACATTTAGGTCTTTAACCCATTTTGAATTTATTTTTGTGTATGGTGTTAGTGAGTGTTCTAACTTCATTCTTTTACAAGTAGCTGTCCAGTTTTCCCGGCACCACTTATTGAAGAGACTTTCTTTTCTCCATTGTATATCCTTGTCTCCTTTGTCATAGATCAGTTGACCATATGTGCGTGGGTTTATCTCTGGGTTTTCTATCCTGTTCCATTGATCTGTATTTCTGTTTTTGTACCAGTACCATACTGGCTTGATTACTGTAGCTTTGTAGTATAGTCCAAAGTCAGAGAACCTGATTCCTCCAGCTCTGTTTTTCTTTCTCAAAATTGCTTTGGCTATTCGAGGTCTTTTGTGTTTCCATACAAATTGTAAGATTTTTTGTACTAATTCTGTGAGAAATGCCATTGGTAATTTGATAGGGATTGCATTGAGTCTGTAGATTGCTTTGGGTAATATATTCATTTTCACAATATTAATTCTTCCAGTCCAAGAACATGGTATATCTCTCCATCTGTTTGTGTCATCTTTGATTTGTTTCATCAGTGTTTTATAGTTTTCAGTGTACAGGTCTTTTGCCTCCTTAAGTAGGTTTATTCCTAGGTATTTTATTCTTTTTGATGCATTGGTAAATGGGATTGTTTCCTTAATCTCTCTTTCTGATCTAAGAGAGGTTAGTGTATAGGAATGCAAGAGATTTGTGTTAGTGTTAGTGTATAGGAATGCAAGAGATTTCTGTCCATAAATTTTGTATCCTGCAACTTTACCAAATTCATTGATTAGCTTTAATAGTTCTCAGGTGGCATCTTTAGGATTTTCTATGTATAGTATCATGTCATCTGCAAACAGTGACAGTTTTACTTCTTCTTTTCCAATCTGTATTCCTTTTATTTCTTTTTGTTCTCTGGATGCCGTGGCTAAGACTTCCAAAACTACGTTGAATAATAGTGGTGAGAGTGCACATCCTTGTCTTGTGCCAGATCTTAGAGGAAATGCTTTCAGTTTTTCACCATTGAGAATGACGTTTGCTGTGGGTTTGTCGTATATGGCCTTCATTATGTTGAGATAGGTTCCCTCTATGCCCACTTTCTGGAGAGTTTTTTTTTTTTTTTTTTTTTGTGGCCTCTCCCATTGCGGAGCGCAGGCTCAGCGGCCATGGCTCACGGGCCCAGCTGCTCCACGGCATGTGAGATCTTCCCGGACCCGGGCACGAACCCGTGTCCCCTGCATCGGCAGGCGGACTCTCAACCACTGCGCCACCAGGGAAGCCCTGGAGAGTTTTTAATCATAAATGGGTGTTGAATTTTGTCAAAAGCTTTTTCTGCATCTTTTGAGATGATCATATGGTTTTTATTCTTCAATTTGTTAATATGGTGTATCACATTGATTGATTTGCGTATATTGAAGAATCCTTGCATTCCTGGGACAAATCCCACTTGATCATGGTGTATGATCCTTTTAATATGTTGTTGCATTTGGTTTGCTAGTATTTTGTTGAGGACTTTTGCATCTACATTCATCAGTGATATTTGTCTGTAATTATCTATTTTTGTGGTATTTTTGTCTGGTTTTGTTATCATGGTGATGGTGGCCTTGTAAAACAAGTTTGGGCGTGTTCCTTCCTCTGCAATTTTTTTGTAAGAGTTTGAGAAGGATGGGTGTGAGCTCTTCTCTAAGTGTTTGATAGAATTCACCTGTGAAGCCTTCTGATCCTGGACTTTTGTTTGTTGGAAGATTTTCAATCACAGTTTCTATTTCGTTACTTGTGATTGGTCTGTTCATATTTTCTATTTCTTCCTGGTTCAGTCTTGGAATGTTGTATCTTTCCAAGCATTTGTCCATTTCTTCCAGGTTGTCCATTTTATTGGCATAGATTTGCTTGTACTAGTCTCTTATGATCCTTTGTATTTCTGCAGTGTCAGTTGTAATTTCCCCTTTTTCATTTCTAATTTTAATGATTTGAGTCCTCTCCCTTTTTTTATTGATAAGTCTGGGTAAAGATTTATCAATTTTGTTTATGTTCTCAAAGAACCAGCTTTTAGTTTCATTGATCTTTGCTATTGTTTTCTTCATTTCTTTTCATTTATTTCTGCTCTGATCTTTATGATTTCTTTCCTTCTACTAACTTTGGGTTTTCTTTGTTCTTTTTTGTCTGGTTGCTTTAGGTGTAAGTTTAGATTGTTTATTTGAGATGTTTCTTGTTTCTTGAGGTGAGATTGAATTGCTATAAACTTCCCTCTTAGAACTGCTTTTGCTGCGTCCCATAGGTTTTGGGTCATTGTGTTTTCATTGTCATTTTTTCCTATGTATTATTTATTTTCTCTATGATTTCTTCAGTGACCTCTTGGTTATTTAGTAGTGCACTGTTTAGCCTCCATGTGTTTGTGTTTTTTACAGTTTTTTTCCTTTAGTTGATTTCAAATCTGATAGCATTGTGGTCAGAAAAGATGCTTGATACAATTTCAATTTTCTTAAATTTAGCAAGGCTTGATTTGTGTCCCAAGATATGATCTACCTTGGAGAATGTTCCGTTTACACTTGAGAAGAATGTGCATTCTTCCGCTTTTGGGTGGAATGTCCTATAAATATCAATTAAATCTATCTGGTCTATTTTGTCATTTAAAGCTTGTTTCCTTATTTATTTTCTGTCTGGATGATCTGTCCCTTTGTGTAAGTGGGGTTTTAAAGTCCCCCACTATATTTGTGTTACTTTCGATTTCCCCTTTTATGGCTGTTAGCATTTGCCTTATGTATTGAGGTACTCCTATGTTAGGTGCATAAGTATTTATGATTGTTATATCTTTTTGGATTGATCCCTTGATCATTATATAGTGTCCTTCCTTATCTCTTGTAACAGTCTTCATTTTATCTGATATGACTATTGCTACTCCAGCTTTCTTTTGATTTCCATTTGCATGGCATATCTTTTTTCATCCCCTCACTTTCAGTCTGTATGTGTCCCTAGGTCTGAAGGGGGTCTCTTGTGGACAGCATATATATGGGTCTTGTTTTTGTATACATTCAGCCAGGCTGTGTCTTTTGGTTGGAGCATTTAATCCATTTACATTCAACATAATTATAATTATCAATATGTATGTTCCTATTACCATTTTCTGAATTGTTTTGCATTTGTTTTTGTGGATCTTTTTCTTCTCTTGTGTTTTCTGCCTAGAGAAGTTCCTTTAGCATTTGTTGTAAAGCTGGTTTGGTGGTGCTGAATTCTCTTAACTTTTTCTTGTCTGTAAAACTTTTGATTTCTCTGTCAAATCTAAATGAGATCCTTGTGGGTTAGCGTAATCTTTGTTGTAGGTTTTTCCCTTTCATATAAATATATCCTGCCACTCCCTTCTGACCTGCAGAGTTTCAGCTGAAAAATCAGCTGATAACCTTATGGGGATTCCCTTGTATGCTATATTTTGCTTTTTCCTTGCTGCTTTTAGTATTTTTTCCTTGAATTTATTTTTTGTTAGTTTGATTAATATGTGTCTTGCTATGTTTCTCCTAGGATTTATCCTATATGGGACCCTCTGCGCTTCCTGGACTTGGGTGGCTATTTCCCTTCACATGTTAGGGAACTTTTCGACTATAATCTCTTCAAATATTTTTTCAGACCGTTTCTCTTTCTCTTCTGCTTCTGGGACCCCTTTAATTTGTTGGTGCATTGTTAAATGTTGGTGCATTGTTAAATGTTGTCCCAGAGGTCTCTGAGACTGTCCTCAATTCTTTTCATTCTTTTATCTTAATTCTGCTCCTTGGCAGTTATTTCCACCATTCTACCTTGAAGCTCACTTATCCATTCTTCTGCCTCAGTTATTCTGCTATTGATTCCCTCTAGAGTATTTTTAATTTCAGTTATTGTGTTGTTCATCACTGTTTGTTTGTTCTTTAGTTCTTTTAGGTCTTTGTTAAACATTTCTTGTATTTTCTTGATCCGTGCCTCCATTCTATTTCCAAAATTTTGGATTATCTTTACTATCATTACTCTGAATTCTTTTTCAGGTAGGTTGCTTATTTCCTTTTCATTTATCTGGGATTGTGAGTTTTTACCTTGCTCCTTCATCTCTAACATATTTTTTTGTCATCTCATGTTTTTTCGATGGGTGGGTCTGTGTTCCTGTCTTACTAGTTGTTTGGCCTGAGACCTCCAGCACTGGAGTTTCCAGGTAGTTGGGTGGAGCCGGGTCTTGGTGCTGAGATGAGGACCTCTGGGAGACCTCACTCTGATGAATATTCCCTGGGGTCTGAGGTTCTCTATCAGTCGAGCAGTTTGGACTTGGCACTCCCACCACAGGAGCTCAGGCCCGACCCTCGGACTGGGAGCCAAGATCCTGCAAGCTCTGTGGCACAGGAAAAAAGAAAAAACAAGGAAGAACAATAACAAAGAATAAAAAAGAAAATAAAATTAGAAAAATTTTAAAATCTATTAGAAAAAATAAAACTGTAAATGAAACAACAACAATGTAAAACAGGGTTCAAGATGGCGGAGTAGAAGGACGTGCGCTCCCTCCCTCTTGTGAGAGCACCAGAATCACAGCTCACTGCTGAACAATCATCAACAGGAAGATACTGGGTCTCACCAAAAAAGATACCCCACATCCAAAGACAAAGCAGAAGCTGCCATGAGATGGCAGGAGGTATGCAATCACAATAAAATCAAATCCCATAACCACTGGATAGGTGACTCACAAACTAGAGAACAATTATACCACAGAAGTCCACCCACTGGATTGAAGGTTCTGAGCCCAACGTCAGGCTACCCAACCTGAGGGTCCAGCAATGGGAGGAGGAATTCCCAAGAATCAGATGTTGAAGGCTAGCAGGATTTGATTGCAGGACTTTGACAGGACTGGAGAAAACAGAGACTCCACTCTTGGAGGACACACACAAAGTAGTGTGCGCATCAATACCCAGGGGGAAGGTGCAGTGACCCCATAGGAGATTGAACCAGACCTACCTGCTAGTGTTGGAGGGTCTTCTGCAGAGGCGGGGGGTGGCTGTGGCTCACCACAGAGACAAGGACACTGGCAGCAGAAGTTCTGGGAAGTACTCCTTAGTGTAGCCCTCCTGGAGTCAGCCATTAACCCCACCAAGAGCCTGTAGACTCCAGTGCCGGTTGTCTCAGGCCAAACAACCAAGAGGGAGGAAACTCAGCCCCACCCATCAGCAGACAAGTGGATTAAAGTTTTACTGCTCTGCCCACCAGAGCCACACCCAGCTCTGCCCACCACCAGTCCCTCCCATCAGGAAGCTTGCACAAGCCTCTTAGATAGCCTCATCCACCAGAGGGCAGACAGCAGAAGCAAGAAGAACAACAATTCTGCAGCCTGTGGAACGAAAACCACATTCACAGAAAGATAGACAACATGAAAAGGCAGAGGACTTTTTACCAGATGAAGGAACAAGATAAAACCCCAGAAAAACAACTAAATGAAGTAGAAATAGGCAACCTTCCAGAAAAAGAATTCAGAATAATGATAGTGAAGATGATCCAGGACCTCGGAAAAAGAATGGAGGCAAAGATCAAGTAGATGCAAGACCTGTTTAACAAAGACCTAGAAGAATTAAAGAACGAACACCTAGAAGAATTAAAGAACAGACAAACAGAGATGAACAATATAATAACTGAAATGAAAAATAAACTAGAAGGAATCAATAGCAGAATAACTGAGGCAGAAGAATGGATACGTGACCTGGAAGACAGAATGGTGCAGTTCACTGCTGTGGAACAAAATAAAGAAAAAAGAATGGAAAGAGCCTAAGAGACCTCTGGGACAACATTAAATGCACCCACATTCACATTATAGGGGTCCCAGAAGGAGAAGAGAGAGAGAAAGGACCCGAGAAAATATTTGAAGAGATTATAGTCGAAAAGTTCCCTAACATGGGAAAGGAAATAGCCACCCATGTCCAGGAAGCACAGAGAGTCCCAGGAGGGATAAACCCAAGGAGACACACGCTGAGACATATAGTAATCAAACTGACAAAAATTAAAGACAGAAAAATTATTAAAAGCAACAAGGAAAAAAAGACAAATAATACGCAAGAGAGCTCCCATAAGGTTAACATCTGATTTCTTAGCAGAATCTCTAAAGCCAGAAGGCAGTGGCACAATATATTTAAAGCGATGAAAGGGAAGAACATACAACCAAGATTACTCTACCCGGTAAGGATCTCAGTCAAATTTAACGGAGAAAACAAAAGCTTTACAGACAAGCAAAAGCTAAGAGAATTCAGCACCAGCAAACCAGCTCTACAACAAAGGCTAAAGGAACTTCTCTAACTGGGAAACACAAGAGAAGAGAATGACCTACAAAGACAAACCCAAAACAATTCAGAAAATGGTAATAGGAACATACATATTGATAATTACCTTAAATGTGAATGGATTAAATGATCCATCCAAAAGGCAGAGGTTCGCTGAATGTATACAAAAACAAGACCCATATATATGCTGTGTACAGGAGACCCACTTCAGACCTAGGGACTCATACAGACTGAAAGTGAGGGGATGGAAAAAGATATTCCATGCAAAGGGAAAGCAAAAGAAATCTGGAGTAGGAATACTCATATCAGATAAAATAGACTTTAAAATAATGTTACAAGAGACAAGGAAGGATACTAATGATCAAGGGATCAATCCAAGAAGAAGATATAAGAATCATATTTGCACCCAACATAGGAGCACCTCAATACATAAGGCAAATGCTAACAGCTATAAAAGGAAGCTGACAGTAACACACTAATAGTGGGGGATTTTAACACCTCACTTACACCGAGGGACAGATCATCTGGACAGAAGATTAATAAGGAAACATAAGCTTTAAATGACACAATAGACCAGATAGATTTAATTGATATTTGTAGGACATTCCATCTGAAAACAGCAGACTACACTTTCTTCTCAAGTGCACACAGAACATTCTCCAGGATAGATCACATCTTGGGTCACAAATCAAGCCTCAGTAAATTTAAGAAAATTGAAATCATATCAAGCATCTTTTCTGATCACAATTCTGTGAGATTAGAAATGAATTACAGGGCAAAAAAACATAAAAAACACAAACACATGGAGGCTAAACAATATGTTACTAAATAACCAAGCAATCACTGAAGAAATCAAAGGGGAAATCAAAAAATACCTAGAAACAAATGACAAAACATGACAACTCACAACTTATGGGATGCAGCAAAAGCAGTTCGGAGGGAAGTTTATAGCAATACAATCCTACCTCAACAAACAAGAAACATCTCAAACAATCTTACCTTACACCTAAAGTGACTAGAGAAACAAGAACAAACAAAACCCAAAGTTAGTAGAAGGAAAGAAATCATAAAGATCAGAGCAGAAATAAATGAAAGAGAAACAAAGAAAACAATAGCAAAGATCAATAAAACTAAAAGCTGGTTGTTTGAGAAGATAAACAAATTGATAAACCTTTAGTCAGACTCATCAAGAAAAAGAGGGAGAGGACTCAAATCAATAACATTAGGAATGAAAAAGGAGAAGTTACAGCGGACACCGCAGAAATACAAAGCATCTTGAGACTACTAGAAGCAAATCTATGCCAATAAAATGGACAACCTGGAAGAAACGGATAAATTCTTAGAAATGTATAATCTTCCAAGACTGAACCAGGAAGAAATAGAAAATATGAACAGACCAATCACAAGTAATGAAATTGAAACTGTAGTAAAATCTTCCAACAAACAGGGCTTCCCTGGTGGCACAGTGTTGAGAGTCTGCCTGCCGATGCAGTGGACTAGGGTTCATGCCCCGGTCTGGGAAGATCTGACATGCCGCAGAGCAGCTGCGCCCGTGAACCGTGGCCGCTGAGCCTGCGCGTCCGGAGCCTGTGCTCCGCAACGGGAGAGGCCACAACAGTGAGAGGCCCGTGTACCACAAAAAAAAAAAAAAATCTTCCAACAAACAAAAGTCCAGGACCAGATGGCTTCACAGGTGAATTCTGCCAAACATTTAGAGAGAGCTAACACCCATCCTTCTCAAACTCTTCCAAAAAATTTCAGAGGAAGGAACACTCCCAAACTCATTCTACAAGGCCACCATCACCTTGATACCAAAACCAGACAAAGATACTACAAAAAAATATAATTACAGACAAATATCACTGATGAATATAGATGCAAAAATCCTCAAGAGAAAACTAGTAAACAGAATCCAACAGCACCTTAAAAGGATCATAAACCATGATCAAGTGGGATTTATCCTAGGGATGCAAGGATTCTTCCATATATGCAAATCAATCAATGTGATACACGATATTAACAAATTGAAGAATAAAAACCATATGATCATCTCAATAGATGCAGAAAAACTTTTGAGAAAATTCAACACCCATTTATGATCAAAAACTCTCCAGAAAGTGGGCATAAAGGGAACCTACCTCAACATAATAAAGGCCATATATGACAAACCCACAGCAATGGTGGGTTTCTCAATGGTGAAAGACTGAAAGCATTTCCTCTAGGATCAGGAACAAGACAAGGATGTCCACTATTATTCAACATAATTTTGGAAGTCCTAGCCATGGCAATGAGAGAAGAAAAAGAAATGAAAGGAATACAAATTGGAAAAGAAGAAGTAAGACTGCCACTATTTACAGATGACATGATACTATACATAGATATTCCTAAAATGCCACCAGAGAACTTCTAGAGCTAATCAGTGAATTTGGTAAGGTTGCAGAATACAAAATTAATGCACAGAAATCTCTTGCATTCCTATACACTAACAAGGAAATATCAGAAAGAGAAGTTAAGGAAACAATACCATTCACCATTGCAACAAAAAGAATAAAATACCTAGGAATAAACCTACCTAAGGAGGTAAAAGAACTGTACTCAGAAAACTAGTAAGACACTGATGAAAGAAATCAAAGATGACACAAACAGATGGAGAGATATACCATGTTCTTGGATTGGAAGACTCAGTATTGTCAAAATGACTGTACTACCCAAAGCAATCTACAGACTCAATGCAATCCCTATCAAAGTACCAATGGCATTTTTCACAGAACTAGAACAAAAAAATTCACAATTTGCATGGAACCACAAAAGACCCCGAATAGCCAAAGCAATCTTGAGAAAGAAAAATGGAGCTGGAGGAATCAGGCACCCTGACTTCAGACTATACCACAAAGCTACAGTAATCAAGACAGTATGGTACTGGCACAAAAACAGAAATAATAGATCAATGGAACAGGATAGAAAGCCCAGAGTTAAACCCACGCACCTATGGTCAGCTAATCTATGACAAAGGAGGCAAGGATATACAATGGCAAAAAGTCTTTTCAATAAGTGGTGCTGGGAAAACTGGACAGCTACATGTAAAAGAATGAAATTAGAACACCATGCACAAAAATAAACTCAAAATGGTTTAAAGATGTAAATGTAAGACTGGACACTTAGAAAGAGCACTCTTTGACATAAATCACAGCAAGATCTTTTTTGACCCACCTCCTAGAGTAATGAAAATAAAAACAAAAATAAACAAATGGGACCTAATGAAACTTAAAAGCTTTTGCACAGCAAAGGAAACTATAAACAAGACAAAAAGACAACCCTCGGGATGGGCGAAAATATTTGAAAACGAATCAACAGACAAAGGATTAATCTCCAAAATATATAAACAGCTCATGCAGCTCAATATCAAAAAAACAAACAACCCAATCAATAAATGGGCAGAAGATCTAAATAGACATTTCTCCAAGAAGACATACAGATTGCCCAGAGGCATATGAAAAGCTGCTCAACATCACTAATTATTAGAGAAATGCAAATCAAAGCTACAGTGAAGTATCACCTCACACTGGTTAGAATGGGCATCATCAGAAAATCTATAAACAACAGATGCTGGAGAGGGTGTGGAGAAAAGAGAACCCTCTTGCACTGTTGATGGTTATGTAAATTGATACAGCCACCATGGAGAACAGTACGGAGGTTCCTTAAAAAACTAAAAATAGAATTATCATATGATCCAGCAATCCTACTACTGAGCATATAACCAGAGAAAACCATAATTCAAAAAGACACACGCACCCCAATGTTCATTGCAGCACTCTTTACAATAACCAGGTCATGGAAGCAACCTAAATGCCCATTGACAGACGAATGGATAAAGAAGATGTGGTACCTATATACAGTGGAGTATTACTCAGCCATAAAAAGGAACGGAACTGGGTCATTTGTAGAGACATGGATGGACCTAGAGACTGTCATGCAGAGTGAAGTAAGTCAGAAAGAGAAAAACAAATATCATATGTTAACGCATATATGTGGAATTTAGAAAAATGGTACAGATGAACCAGTTTGCACGGCAGAAATAGAGACACAGATGTAGAGAACAGACATATGGACACCAAAGGGGGAAAGTGGCGGGGGTGGTGGTGGTGGTGATGTGATGAATTGGGAGATTGGGATTGAGATATATACACTAATATGTATAAAATAGATAACTAATAAGAATTTGATGTATTAAAAAAATAAAATTCAACAACAACAAAAAAAGAATTTAGGTGGAATGGTAGAAAATGGAGTGGGCAGAATTAGAAATAACATTTCTTATATACAGCCTTCTGTGTTTTTAATACAATGTAAGATTTTTGCCCTAAGGATGGTATTGTTGACAGTGGCAGATTGAAAGCCACATTTTTTATTGGTTCCAATATTTAAATGGAAATCTGAATTGACTTTTATGTGAATTTATTCCTGAAAATCCATGCTGAAGGACATTGGAGTGTGGATCATCAAAAAGTTTTTAGCTTTTGTAAATAAAGTTGTAATCAACAACTGTAAAAAAAAAAAAGAAGAAGAAGAAGCAAGGTAAAACATCCACAACAGCAAAACAAAACAAAACAAAAAGCTGGAAAAGGCCTTAGCTGTGTAGAGGTGGGGGCGCTTAAGGTCCGGCCGGGGCTTAGGCGGGGGCAGGGCCTAGGCTCAGGACCAGAGCGGAGGTAAAAGGCAGGGGGTGGAGGGGTAGTGCCTAGGCTCAGTGCAGCCAGAGGGGGCCTTGGAGTGCTGAGGTTCAGGCCTCGGATGTCAGCAGGCCCCCTGGGGCCAGAGTGGGCAGGGGAAACACTGGCGCGTTTCCTTCTGATCCTCCTATTACCCTGAGTGTCTCTCTCCCTTCCTGCTGGCTGATCTCACCTTGGATGGGCCCCTCCCAAGCGAGTGTGGGAACCCCTCCCTTCCCCCAGCTTCCCATTAGGGGCACTGACCCTGTCTACGCTCTACTTTTCCTCCCCCTCCCTTCCTCCCACGCCCCCAGGGCCCAGCAGCAGGAAGGGGCCTCGGAGGGCAGAGGATCAGACCCTGGACCTCAGCAGGCTTCCTGGGCCCAAGTGGGCGGGGGAAACGCTGGCTGTGTTCCCTTCTGAACTTCCGATCCCCAGAGGGTCTCTCCCCATCCCCACTGATCCCCTCGCTGTGAGTGTGTCCCTCCAGGCATGGGAGCCCCTCCCCTCCCCCAGCCACCCCTCAGGGGCGCCTGTCCTGTCCAGCCTCCACTTCTCCTTCCCCCTCCCTCCCCCCACATCCCAGTCGCTTGGGGGTCCCTCCTGTCCCCTTAGGTGTCCAGGGCCCCCCACCAGCACCTGGTAGGTGTCCTAGTGGTGAGGACACATGAACTCCATGTCCTCCTACTCTGCCATCTTGACTCCCCCCCCTTTACTTTTATATAGAACACTTCATTCTTGCCTCTGCTGATCACCAAATGTGTGGAGGATTTTCTCCACACCACACGATTCTGTAACACCAGCCAGGTGCCCTACAATTCAACTTAATTCTGACACTGTCTACCCAGAGATAGCATCAGCTTGCACAGGTTAAGGGCTCAGTCCTATAAAGCTGCCCCCCATTACTTCAGACTCCAGTCACAAGTCCAGGTTGTCGCCTTGCTTCTGAGCAGCCAGCTATAGATTGTAGGTTCCAATGACCCCTTTCTTGGGTTTGATTAATTTGCTCCAAGCTTCTAATCATGGCTTGATGTTTCCAGTGACCCACTCCTCATCCAGGAGCCATCTAGGAGCCCACCCTGAGTCACCTCACTAGAACAAAAGATACTCTTATTATCCATGAAATTACAGGGGTTTCATGGGCTCTGTGCTAGGAACCTGGGGCAGAGACCAACATATATTTTTCCTTTATTTCACAGTGGGTCTGCTACCACTCTTCTGGGCCCTTGCAAGAAGCTGATAGGTTAGCCACATGATATTTGCTCTATGCTTTCTCGTGCAAAAGGGAAGAAGAATGGATTCTTATCAGAGGGAGTCTATCACACTGAGAGGATCTACCTATATTAGGCTAGGCTACATGCTGTAACAAAGAGACCCAAGATGTCATGATTGAAACTAATAGTTTATTCTTGCTCGGGATAGCTCCAGATTGGTGGGGAGACATATTGTGTGCATTCAGAGACTCAAGGAGATGATGACTTTACATCTTTAACATATAGCCTTCAAGGTCATTCTAAGTGTTGATATCCTAGACTGTTGGCAGGAAGAAAGAGCATGGAGGAATATGCAAGGACAGTTTCATGTGCTATACCCGAAAGTGATACTTATCACTGCTTCCTACTTCCCACTGACTGGAACTCAATCACATGACCATACCTACTATGGACTGCATTGTGTCTCCCCCAGATTCATATGTTGAATCCTGTCTTAGTCCATTCAGGCTGCTATAACAGAGTACCATTGGCTGAGTAGCTTATAAATAATAGAAATCTATTTCTAACAGTTCTGGTGGCTGGGAAGTCCAAACTCAAGGCTCTGGCAGATTTGTTTGTTGAGAGCCTGCTTCCTTGTTCACAGACCACCATCTTCTCATTGTATCCTCACATGGAAGAATGGGTGAGGGGTCTCTGGGGTCTCTTTTATAAAAACACTAATCCCATTCATGAGAGCATAGCCCTCATGACCTGATTATCTCCCAAAGGCCACCTCAAAATACCTGTTACAGGCTTGAGGACACAGCGGGGAAGGGGAAGCTGGGACAAAGTGAGAGAGTAGCATTGACATATATACACTACCAAATGTAAAATGGATGGCTAGTGGGAAGCTGTTGCATAAAACAGGGAGATCAGCTCGATGCTTTGTGACGACCTAAAGGGGTGAGAAAGAGAGGGTGAGAGAGAGGCTCAAGAGGGAGGGGATATGGGGATATATGTATACATATAGCTGATTCTCTTTGTTGTTTTACAGCAGAAACTAACACAACATTGTAAAGCAATTATACTCCAATAAAGATAAAAATTTTTTTAAAATACTGTTACATTAGGGATTAATTTCAACATACAAATTTTGGGAATACACAAACATTCAGTCTGTAGCAAAGCACTAATGCCCTATGTGACTGTATTTGGAGACAGGGCCTATAAGGAGATAATAGGACTAAAGGAGGTAAAAGGATGAGGCCCTAATCCAATAGGGTTGGTGCCCTTACAAGAAGAGAAACAGACAGAGCTTCTTTCCTCTCCACCGTGTGAGGACACAGCAAAAAGGTGGCTATCTGCAAGCCAGGAAGAGAGCCTTCACTAGGGACCAAATAGGTCAGTACCTTGACCTTGGACTTCTCAGCCTCTAGAACTATGTGAAAATACATTTTTGTTGTTTAAACCACCCAGTCGTAATATTTTGTTATGGTAGTCCAAACTGACTGGTAAAATACTCAACTAAAAATGCAGAGGAGGCTGGGAAATATAATCCAGCTCTGAGTCCAAAAGTGGAGAATACTATGAATCCATGTAGCACAATATATAAGTTTTCTGTATAGCAAGTTTCTGAATTGTATAAAAATTCATTTCTAAAATCCCAGCATCATCTGTAAAGATGTTTTAATCATTGTCTCATCAGTTTGATACAATTAGCTTCATTGTGGAGGGGTCTCCACACATTAAGAAGGAATATCAAGGACTGAAAACATTGAGAGGAGTGGTTTTTATCTATCTATAGTGTATGACCATCAACATGTAATGATCAATTAATAATAACAAAAACTATTATAGCTATTATTGGTAACATTTCTTGAGGGCTACTAGGCATGTGCTAGGCATGGATATATTGCAAATAACTTGTTCCTAATTGTAGTTAAAATGCTGAAGACTGTCATTCATTAGCTTTTGTATAAATTAGAGCATATTCAAATTATCCCTATAATAACATATTTTTTCACAGTCTTGTGTTCAAGGATAAGTGGGCAGTTAGATCTAGTGGTCCCAGTAGATGAATGTAAGTTTCTCTATGCCACCAGAAATTACCTGCAGCACATGAGGATAAACTTGCTGGTGTACTGTTAAGAGGAGCGATTACAAATTAATTTAGTGTTCTACTTCAACATAAGATTGAGGAGTTGCTGCTGTTGGTAGTGGTGATATTGGTTATTGTTTTGGTCTAAATCTGTATTTTACCCATGGTGTATCTGTTAAGAGTACAAGCTTTGGAATCAATTAAACTAGTTCAAATCCTGGCTCTAACATCTACACATCATGTTGCTTTGGATAAAGTTACTCAGCCTCCCTTTCTTCCATTATAAAATGTTGATAATAATAGTTCCTAACTCTTGGAATTTTCGTGAAGATTAAATGAGTTAATATTCAGTGATTAGAATGGGGCATGTCATATAGTAAAGGGCCTAGTACATGTCATATATTATTATCATTTCTACTGTTATTATTTCTAAAATATGGTATGTATATGAATATTATCCATCAAGAATTTTCTGGTAGAGAAAAGTTGGAAAACATTGTTCTAGTCTCCAAATAGGAACCATGTTTGTTTAGTATAGTGGGTCTTATAAGAAAGCTATTTTTAGATAATGATGATGGCTGTTTCTTTCCCTGTAGCATCTGTAATCAGTACAGCATCGTTGCAGACAAAGTCAGTGAGATTCCTGTCAACACTGAGGAGCTAGTATTCCTCATTGAATTCTTAAAGAAATCCAGCGATGTCACCGTGTTCAAACTCAGGAGGCAACTTAAAGATGCAGCTGAACGGTTAGAGTTCCTGATGGACTATGCAGACTTGCCCCGTAAGTCCAATGTCATGTGCGTACATGCAACTCTACGTGTATATTTATATTTTTAAGGATAAGGAGCCAGGGGAAGGAGAGTTAGCAATTCTACCACTAAATATCAGTATCAGGAGAGCTACTCTGCAAGTGTGTCCATATAGTAGAGGCACTAATTCCACACCGGAATTTGAATCAAAGAGAATCTTATTTTTAGACAAAAAAGAAGAAATATCTAGGAACTTGACTGGTTCTTAGATGCCTGTCTTTGCATATTGTGCCTGGTGTTCCTGGGAAAGTCACTTTCAAATGCAGAGTTCTTTTATAAGTGGGTAGGTTGCATTCATCTATAATCTAAATACAGTCCCACCTTTGAGGAGGCCAGGGCACTTTCCTTCATGCTCCTGCATATATTAAAAGGAAAGAAATGATCAGGGCCCCTTCAAGGCTTACTGAGCCAAGTTAGGACTCCGTAAGGACCTAACTTTGTAAGGACCAGGTTCTGAAGGAAAAACTAATATGCCCTCTACAAGCCAAGTTTCAGAGCCCTTTTCCACCTGGAAATACCTGTGAATTACCTGGTGTTCACAGTGTTTAGGGGAGATGGTTATGGAAGGTAGATATAGGGACTGGGAGTGGAAAGTGGTCCACCATAACCAGCCACCTGGACTCTCTCATTGTGGTCTCTGCCTCCTAAATTCCCAAGGGTACAGAGGGAACCCAGGGCATTTTAACTGACCAGAGCCATAAGATGGGTAGGGCATCTGGCATTGATATTATCACTGACCTTTAGCCAAAAGGGAGACTGAAACTCAGATGAGGTGAAATAGTTTAAAGAATAGTACTGAACTTCAACCTAGGTTTCTACTCAGACCTAGCCTGGGAAGATAATGAAGCACAGTTAGAACATAGGCTTTGGAGTTGGTTAGACTTAGACCTGGGTTTGAAATCTGCTCTGCTGTCTCCTACTGGTGTGACCTTGACCACTTGGCTTAACTTTGTTTCCCATCTGTTAAAACGGGAATGATAATACCGTCTACCTTCTAGCCTGGCCTGTGGGAAGTGTTCAATAAATGCTGGCTATCATTCATCAGTAATGGGCCCATTCATTAATTGCCACCCCCATACTCACTTCTGTTGACCTCTTGTTCTGCCGAATTAATTCCCTGCGAGTTGACCTATGCTGAGCATTGTCCTAGAACAGACTGTGTGTGTTTTGCAGAAGAGGATATCAAACTGAACAGTACTCTGTTCCTCTGGCCAGACCAGATTGAAGATATCTTTGAAAACAGCCGAAACCTTCTCCTTAGCAAGAGGGATCAGGCAGAGATGGACCTCATTAAAAGGTACAGGGAAAGTCTGGGGTTGTTTTAGACATGATACCCAGCTTCATAACATGCCACATGCTCCTGGTTCTGTCTAGAGCCACCCCACCCAGCAGTGCGTGGGTGAAGTCGCAAGACAGTTGGTGGAGAAGGAATTTCCTTTTGTTTCCCATTGAAGTATGTTCTCTTTAAGCTTGCTTCACTGTAGTGACGCCGGCCAATGCCTTCTCTCCCTGCCTTGAACAATTGGAATTTAGTGGTGCAGAGAGAAAAACACAAAAATAGTAACATGTAATAATAGCCTCACAATAATAATAGCAGAATTGTCAGCCTTACATTGGAGACTACAGATATGTGAGATATCAAGATAGGATAATAAAGGCATGGTTGGAGGCTGAGAAATTGCCTGTTTTGCAGCTGGTCTCGTTCAGTGCTAATGTGCCTGTAATCATTTATTCATTGAGTATTTATCATGGATTTTTACTGTGTGCTGTGCTCTATTCTAGACACATAAGTGTGTTTGACTGCTAAATAAATATTTTAATGCAGTGACAAAGAAAATATTGCACACTGAAAACATCAGACAATATCAAGTGAAGTGGGCCAAGTACCACATACATGGTAAAGACACACCTGTGTGCATGTGCGCGTGCACACACACAAACACACACATCCCAGCTTGTAGCACTTTGTTTAGGAACTGCAGATTCATACCAGTTAACCATCCCCATCACACATGAAACTCCCACTACCCAACTTTAGGTTCCATAATCCCTGCAAATACTCAGGAGAAAGGAAAAGGGTAGATAAAAGCAGGGATTTCTACACAGAACGGGAGTTTGGGCTGAAGGATAAACCCACTTAGTTGCTACCTTCAAAATATGACTTAGGTCTGTTGCCCAGAAGAAGAAGGAGAAGAACAACAACAACAAAAGATGTGTGTGTGCGAGTATTTGTTTCTTCCTACAGCCTTCTTCCTCTACCTAAATGGCTACTGTCCCCAGAACCCAGAATTTAGCCCAATGAGTAGAACTGATTTCTTTTAACTAATAGATTTTTATTTTTAGAACAGTTTTAGGTTCACAAAAAAATTGAGCACAAAGTATAGGATCCCCCTATACCCCCTCACCCCTTACACACAGCCTCCCCCATGGAACTGAGTTCTGATGCCTCACCAAGAAGCAGAACCATTTTGTAAGTTAGATGAACAGGAGCAAATTTCTTCATCTTTTTGAGCCTCAGTGTCCTCATCTGGAAAATGGGATAGTAGAACCAATCTCAGATCATCTCATTTTATGAGAGGTGTCATTGTATTGAAGGATGAAATGAAATGGTCTGAAGTGGCGCCTAGGTGGTGTCCAGCGCGTGACAGGCATTCAAGAGTGGTCAGCTTCCTTTGCACTTAAACGATGACTTCTTTGGGGAGAAAATGCTTCTTAATTTCCAAACCACTACCTTGTGAGCGTACTTCTAGAACATTACCGTAAGGCCATTTACAGTAACTGTTGAAGTTAAGAGGAGTGAGGGGTGTCTCCTGAAGAAATGGGAACAAGTGTCATTTATGATGAGAGGAGAGTGCCAAGCTTCTTCTTCTTGGAGGGCAACTCTAGCTTGACCCCATCAACTGGTCCCTGAGCTCTCAACCACAGAACTCAGCAGAGGAGCAGCTCTAGGGGCTACCTGCAGCCCTGGGCTCAGCCCTCTCTTTGGTGAAGTCTTAAACTTGCTGTCCATCATTTTTGCTTAGATCCTGAGAAAAACCTTTGAGGAGGGCTTAACAATATTCATTTATTCATTCATCTTCTGTGGAAACAATCCCATTCCCTCTCTAAGAGACTTGACCGTATTTTTCCAGCCCACGAGAATTTTTTGGCTTCAATGCTTACTTTTCCCCACTTGCTGTCCCCACTCCCTCTCCCAATTTCTTTTCCACCTTTCCTCTGTCCGCTCCCTGCCTGGTTGGCTGATACCTGCAGTCTGTAGCCTCTGGCTCCCGTGTCTGTTGGATCCAGACAGGGCCAGGCCAGTGGAGAGCACTCAGGAGGTTAGAGAGTGACTGCTGGGCTTCTTCCCCTCTCCCTCCCTGCTTGTTCCTGGGGCTCTGGCCAGTAGCTGCCTCCTTCCTGGATGACAATTCTTGCTCCTCCGTGGTTCCAGTTCTCATTGTCCCCTCATCCCTAGGGATCATAATGGCTTCCCTCTGAGGCTAGTCTCTGGGTGTTTCACTCTCCCCTCTTTGTTCCTTTAACCCTACCCACATCTCACCTCTGTAAGTGGTCCCTTAATTAAAGTCTCTTTCTTTGAACATCAGAGTGAATTCTATTTCCCGCCAGAATTCTGACCAATCCACCATTTAAAAATTCTTGCATTATTCTCCCATAGACTCCAGGTGGTCCCACGAATAGAACTCAATTTACTTAACTGAATTTCCTGAGTATCTACTATTTACTAATGACATACATTTATATATGTATATATTATGGACATGAAAGCACTTTACTTTTTATTTATTTATTTATTTTTTTGCGGTACGCGGGCCTCTCACTGCTGTGGCCTCTCCCGTTGCGGAGCACAGGCTCCGGACGCGCAGGCTCAGCGGCCATGGCTCACGGGCCCAGCTGCTCCGCGGCATGTGGGATCTTCCCGGACCGGGGCACGAACCCGTGTCCCCTGCATCGGCAGGCGGACTCTCAACCACTGCGCCACCAGGGAAGCCCTGAAAGCACTTTAGAAACTGTAATGTGCTAAGCAATTATAAAAAATTTAAAATAGTACAAACTGTCAGTTATATACTGACAGTTATAACTGTCAGTATAACTGTCAGTTATATAATAACTGTCAGTTATTATATATATATAAAATATATATAAAATATGTTACAGGGATGTAATGCACAGCACAAGGAATAGAGTCAATATTTTATAATAACTTTGTATGGTGTGTAGTCCATAAAAATATCAAATCACTGTGTTATACACCTGAGACCAATATATCAATAATATTGTTAGTCAACTATCCATCAATAAAATTTAAAAAAAGAAATTTAAAACAATAATAATCATAATATTTTACAATAATCACTGAGTTTGTTTACTGTTTCCCTCAAGAGTGCTTTTATCAGAGATTTATCTTTGTGTGTGTGTCTGTGTTTGGAGCCTCAAGAAGAATCTTAACGATGTGAAAAGGCACCCAGCAGCACCTAATTGTGTAGATAACAGGAGAATCCGCTTCCCCCTCATTTTGTTCCACTCAGTGGTAGGTTCCACAGGCCTGGAAGTGACCTGGAATATACATGACGGACATCTCAGGAATGTGAGCTGCTCTTTGCCATAAGAGTGCATCTTCTGGGAAGAAAGAAAGGTGCCTTAGGGGGAGTACCCAGATTGTGTTCTGGGATCCAGATAGAGCACAGTGCCTTGCAAATAGCAGGTGCTTACTCTTTTGATGAATGAATGAATGAGTGAATGAATGAGACTTTTTTCCAGTAAGGATATTCTCTAAAATTAATACCTACCAGAGTCTAAAATCAGAGATTATTACAAAACAAAACAAAACAAAAATCTGAGAAGAAGCAGGCTGTCTCTCATAGCACTTATGTTCTCTATCTTTGAATCCTTAAGACTTTGGTGAAAAACAATCAGGGGAAGGAGAGGGTGGCAGTGGCCACCTTGCCCAGTTTCCTCTTGGGCTCCTGTCTCCATTCCTCTTCTCTGAGGATACGGAGAACAAAAGGGGCATGGGAGATGGAAGATAAAACAGATAAATATGGAAGCTCTACGAAGGAAAAGAACAGGGTGACAGAGCACAGTGATTGCATTCAATGGGCAAGTCAGGGAAAGGCTCATGTAAATAAGACTTGAAGGATGAGAAGGATCCCATCAAGGGAAGATGTGGGGAGGGAGAGAGTAGAAGGGGGTCCTGTCCAGGCATTGAGCATAGCGTGAGCAGTGGCTCCACCATGGGAATACCTTTGCCTAAGAAGGAGAGTAGCTATAAAAGGAGGCTGAAGAGTTAGAGGAGCATGTCCTTGAAGTCGCGGTAATGAGTTTGGGTTCCTTATTAAGTATGGTAGAAAGTCACTGATGGTTTTTAATCTGGGGACCAAAATGATCTAATTAATTTTTTCTTTTTATGGTTTGTTTACTTGAATCAGAATTGAAAAATGTCTACAGCATTGCAATTGGTTGACATGTCTCTTAGATTTCTTTTTATCTGTAGGTCCCCCCTCCATCTCCTTTGGTTTTATCCTTGTAATTTATTTATTGAAGAAACCAAGTCTTTTGTCCCCAGATCTAGACTTTCCTGATTGTACCTCTGGGGTGTCATTTAATATGTTCCTCTGTCCTCTGTATTTCCTATAAAATTTTAATAACTGATTTAAATCCTGTTACTAATCTTTGTCCCTGATCTCCTGTGCTAATAGGTAGCAAAGAAAATTTAAGTTTGTCCGTGGGCAAGAGTACTGCATGCAAATATGAGGAAAAAGAAAACGGAGTCAGCCATATTAATATCAGATAGAGTCAAAGTCAAGGCAAAAACATTAGTGATTCAAACACGGTTACTTAGGTGGGTGGAATAACGTTAAAGCAGTCATCAACCCTTTTATATCAAATAATCACTCAATTAAAAATAAATGAAGTGAAACTTGAATAAGGAGATAATGGAAGTAAATAATTAAGAACCTTAATTTGTTGGATATGTATCAAACCTTCTACTCTACAATGGAAAAAACTGTTCTTAAATGTCCTTAGGGGACTTCCCTGGTGGCGCAGTGGTTAAGAATCTGCCTGCCAATGCAGGAACACGGGTTCCACCCCTGATCCGGGGATATCCCACGTGCTGTGGAACAGCTAAGCCCGTGTACCACAGCTACTGAGCCTGCGCTCTAGAGCCCGCAAGCTGCAACTACTGAGCCCGCATGCCTAGAACCCGTGCTTTGCAACAAGAGAAGCCACTGCAATGAGAAGCCTGCGCACTGCGATGAAGAGTAGCCCCTGCTTGCCGCAGCTAGAGAAAGCCCGCATGCGGCAACGAAGACCCAACACAGCCAAAAATAAACAAATAAATAAATTCATTTTAAAAAATGTCCTTAGAACATTTACAAAAATTGACCATATTTTAGGAACCCCTCCCCAAGAAAAAATATTTAAAGAAGCAGAAACGATATTGGCCACACTCTGTTATAATAGTGTGTATTAGTTATCTATTTCTGAATCATTCTGAAAAATAGCAACTTAAAACAAACATTCATTATCTCACAGCTTCTGTGGGTCAGAAATCTAGGTGCAGCTTAGAGTATACCTCTGGCTCAAGGTCTCTTACGAAGTTGCAGTCAGAATGTCAGCCAAGGCTGCAGTCTCATCTTAGGGCTCAACTGGGTGAGGATCTATATCCAGGCTCACTCACAGGATTGTTAGTAGGATTCAGCTCCTCATAAACTGCTGGCCAGAAACTTCCCTCTATTCCTTGCTATATGGACCTCTCCATAGAGTAGCTCGTAACATGGCAGCTGGCTTCCTTCAGAGAGAGAGAAAGAGAGAGAGGGAGAGAGACAGAGAGAGAGAAAGTCACAGTCTTTTTGTAACCTAATCTTGAGAGTAACATCCCATAACTTTTGCCATATTCTTTGTTAGAAGTGAGTTACTAGGTCTAGCCCAGCTCAAAAGGAGACAGTTACAGAAGGATATAAAGTACCAGGAGGTGTGGCTCTTTGGGGACCTTACCAGAGGCTGCTTACCACACAGTGTAATTAGAAATAAAACCCAAATCAAACCATTGAAAATTAACTCTCTTAAATTACTTTTAAGAAAAAAAGAACATCAAAACTGCCATAACAGGATTAAGTGTTCTTAAGATAATAGCCAAATTTATGGTATGTTACTATAGCTGTTCTGAATGGCAAATCCCCTTATTCATTCAATGAGTATTGATTGTTTTATGCCAGACACTCTTCTAAGTGCTGGAGATACAAAAAGGCATTAAGGAGATTAAAACTGCATTGATAGAGTTTAAATTCTAGTGAATGAGACTAAACATTTTTATAGTGATCATTATGTACCAGGCTTAATTCTGAGCATTTTGTATATGTCAGCTTATTAAATACTAAAGAAGGTACTTTATCCATCCCTGTTTTCTTTAGCTGAGGCGTACAGAGGTTAAAGGACTTGACCAAGGTCATGTAGCTACTGTGTTGCAATGTAGGGACGTGAACCTAACCTGTCCAGCTCTAGAACCTGTCCACTTAACACTGTGTTAATCTACCTCGTTAGGAAAAGGGAGAAGTAAATTTGAGAACTGCTTTGTTGATAATCTGGATGAAGTAGATGAATCTCTGGAAAAGTCTTCCCTGATCACTCTGGCTAAAGTAGCCCTTCACTTGCATCCACTAGGCACTCTGCCCTGTTCTGTTTTCTTCAGAACATTTATCACTATCAGAAATATTTCATTTTTATCTATGTATAGATTTATCCATCCATCCATCTGTCCTTCCATTCATCCATTCATTCATCCATCCATATATGTTTACTGTCTGGGTTTCCCCAAACTAAAATACAAGCTCCATGAGGGTAGGGAGCTTCACAGTGTACTTCACAAATATATTGCTGATGCCTAGAGCAGTTCTTGATATTAGGCACTTAATAATAAATACCTAATGGATAAATGAATAATATGTATATACATAAATTTTATACATGTATATATTATATAGCATATGTGTTATATATTTTTGATATATATTTACCTATATGAGAAACATCTGGAGATATTTAACCACCATAGGTTCAAAGCAGCTGTCTCTGGGAGGTGGGATTACAAATTATGTATAATAACATATATTTATAAGTTTTACATATATTGTATCAGAAGATCAAATTCTCCCCAGGCTTGAATTGGGTGAGCAATGCTGATAAATGGAAAGTCCAAGTGTGATTGGGCTGTCTTTACTTTCAGATGCTCAGAATTTGAGGCAAAACTTGAGGGCTACAACAAGGAACTGGAAGGTTTTAGGAAACGTGAAGTGATGACTACAGAAGAAATGAAGAGCAATGTTGAAAAGCTTAATGAGCTTTCAAAGAATCTAGATCAAGCACTGGTGGAATTTGAGGTTTGGGGTCTTGGGATGGGAACTTATGACTGTACTGCTCTGTTGGTTCTGGCCCTTGGTTTTGTGTTTTCCTAACATCACCTGTCAGGTGGATAGTATTAGTTGATTGACCAGTTCTTTCATTGGTGCTTTCGACTACCTTTTTCCACACCCCTACATTATACCAGCTTTTTTGTTAGTCACTGAGTACACAAAGAAGAATTATATTGGAATAATTGCTCACGTTTATTGAGCATGTATTATGTGCACAATGTGCAAAGGACTTCATATGTGATATATCACTTAATAATATCCATAATAAACCTTTGTGGTAGGTACTGTATCTTCATTTATCCCTATTTAAAATGGGAGAACTAAGTCTTGGAGAAGCTAAGTAACTTGCCCTGAAGTTCACTAGTAAGTTCTTTAATCATTAAAGTTCTTATCTTTGAGGCAATTCAGCACAAGAAGGCAACATTGTGTTAACAGTTTCATATGTACTTTAACTAAAGTACATATGAAAATTGGGAAAATGGGGATATGGATATGATACAGTTGGAGCCAAAGTGATGGAGCAAGTGGCAAATTATCATAAAGTTTCCCCCAGGTAGATCTCAGCTGCCATGGCCCTCAGAGGTAGCACAGGGACATTCTTGCTTGAGTTCATGCCTTATTTTCCTGTCTTACTCTCCAGATGAACACACATCTTCCTCAACTTGGTTTTCAAAGCACTGGGGAACTTGCTATGGTGGTTTCTAGGGTCCAGGAGAACCACCCACCCAATAAACAGCATCCCCTTTTGCCCTGCAGTTGATCAATAAGGAGGAGGAGCTGTTGGAAAAGGAGAAGAGTACCTTCCCTCTTCTACAAAGCGTGATGACCAACAAAGTGCCTTACGAGCAGCTGTGGACGACAGCCTACGAGTTTAGCATCAAGTCGGAGGAATGGATGAACGGTATACCGCATTCTCACTCTGCTGGGTCAGGATGGCGATGGGGTAGCAGATTCAACCCAGCCAGTTCTGAAATAAGATTGGGACCTCAGATTCTGGCTGGACTTTTTATCATATTCTCATACTCTGGATTAAGGCAACAATAGTTAAATTTTTCTGATGTGATAATGATGGAAGGTGGGGATCAAAGCCCCAGATCTATTGCCAGGGTGAAATAGAATAGGCAGCCACCCACAGCCATGGGTTGGGTAGTGACTCAGAGAGGCAGGTGGAGGGAGAATAAGATGGCAGTTCCCCTATTACGCTGATATAAGAAAGGCCAGAGTGCCATAGATGTCTGTAAACTACCTCTTTTACTATAGATCCTGGACACTAGAGAGAGATTGAGGCGGTAGAGTCAACAGGACTTAATGATTGATCTGATATGGGGCAGGGAGCAGTGAGGGAGAGGAAAGCACCTAGGGTGAATTCCAGATTATTAGCTCAGGCAGTCTGGTGGATAAGGCCATCACTGAATAAGAGAAATGACAGATTTGTTGGGAAAAAAACATCAGCTTCAATACACTGAGTTAGGTGTCTGCAAACATCCAAATGGGAAGATTAATCAGCGGTTCAGTGTATCAGTCTGGATTGAAGTTATAGTGGGGGTGGGATTTATATTGGGGAATAATTGATATGTAAGAGTACAATTAAAAACCATCAATGACATCACCTGGGTAGAGTATTTAGGAGCAGAGGACAAAATCTGAGACCTCCAGGGTTGAGCCTTTAGCTTATTTCCAGTGCTTCAATATTTTTTAAAATTAATTAATTAATTTATTTTTGGCTGCATTGGGTCTTCGTTGTTCCGCATGGGCTTTTCTCTAGTTGCGGCAAGCAGGGGCTACTCTTTGTCACAGTGCATGGGCTTCTCATTGCGGTGGCTTCTCTTGTTGCGGAGCACAGGCTCTCGGTACGCGGGCTTCAGTAGTTGTGGCACACAGGCTCAGTAGTTGTGGCTCGCGGGCTCTAGAGTGCAGGCTCAGCAGTTGTGGTGCTCAGGCTTAGTTGTTCCACAGCATGTGGAATCTCCCCGGATCAGGGCTCGAACCCATGTCCCCTGCATTTGCAGGTGGATTCTTAACCACTGCGCCACCAGAAAGTTCCAGTGCTTTGATATTATAAGAACAACTGTGATGAACATCTTTGTTGCCAATTTTCAGTATACAATAATGATCATTTTCTTAGGATAAATTACCAAAAGTGAAACGGCTAGATCAAAGGGATGTAATAAAAATTATTAGGATTTTAGAAAATGCTTTTGTTATTGGTATTGCCTTCCAGAAAAGTTACATGTTTTAATTTATTATTCTTCTAGCAGTATTTGAGGGCCCATTCCTCATACCCTCAACAAACTTGGGAAGTAATAGCTTTAAGAACTTTTTTTGCTCATTTGATGTTTAAAGTGGTATTTTCTTTTTCACAACTTTTAAGTATGCTTTTTCATTATTAAAAAGCATTCTTGGGACTTCCCTGGCGGCCCAGTGGTTAAGAGTCTGCACTTCCACTGCAGGGAGTGGGGCACGGGTTCCATCCCTGGCTGGGAAACTAAGATCCTGCATGCCGTGCCGCCAAAAAAACCAAAAAAAAATTGGTCAGTTGAATTCCTTACTTTATAAAAGGTTGTTCATTTGCCCTCCCACTTTTTCTCTATTACTAAACCATCTTATTTAAATAATTTTCCGTTTTGAATAATTTTTATTTATTTATTTTTATTATTATTTTATTTTATTTATTTATATTTTTTTGCAGTACGCGGGCCTCTCACTGTTGTGGCCTCTCCCATTGCGGAGCACAGGCTCTGGACGCGCAGGCTCAGCGGCCATGGCTCACGGACCTAGCTGCTCCGCGGCATGTGGGATCTTCCCGGACCGGGGCACGAACCCGTGTCCCCTGCATCGGCAGGCGGACTCTCAACCACTGCGCCACCAGGGAAGCCCTTGAATAATATTTTTATTGATGCTTTTTATTTTTTGAAGTACTCGATCATATCTATACATTTAAGATATTTTACCTTATCACTTTCACACCCCTTTTAAAATTCACTTTTCTGTGTTGACTAGCACCTCCAAATTAAACAGTAGTAATAATGGCACCTTTGTCTTATTCCTGATTTTAATGGGAATTCTTCCAGAGTGTCACCTTTATTTATTTATTTTGGATTTTTTTGATGTGGACCATTTTTAAAGTCTCTATTGAATTTGTTACAATATTGCTTCTGTTTTATGTTTTGGTTTTTTGGCCCCGAGGGATGTGGGATCTTATCTCCCCTACCAGGGATCAAATCCTCACCCCCTGCATTGGAAGGCAAAGTCTTAACCACTGGACTGCCAGGGAAGTCCCCAGAGTGTCACCTTTAAGCGTGATGCTTTTTGTTGGTTCAGGCACAAAATAGTTCTGGTGTTAAGGAAGTATTTATAATGTAGCACGTTTTTTGGTTGGAAAGAGACAATGTATTTTAAATTTTTTATATTTTATTTTTTAAATTCATATACAGTAAAAATGATATTTTTGACATACAGTTCTATGAATTTTAACATATATATTGATTCACCACAATCAGAAAATGGAACAGTTCCATGACTTCAATAAACTTCCTTGTAGTACCCCTTCATAATCACACTCTCCCTACACCTGGCAACTATTGATCTCTTCATTGTTACTATAGTTTTGTCTTTTTGAGACTGTCATATAACTTCAATCTCTTTTTCAAGTTTTATTATGACTGTTACAGTGCCTTTGTCTTTATATCTTTTACATAAAATTTGTGAATCAGCTTATTTATATATACAAGAAACCTGCTGGAATTTTGATTGGAAATGTGTTAAATCAATTTGGAAAGAACTGACATCTTTAATTGAATCATCCAATCCATGGACGTTGTATATCTAATTATTTTGCTCTTCTTTGACTTCTTTTTGTCAATGTTTTGTAGGTTTTAGCGTACAGATCCTATATGTGTTTTGTTAAATTTATATGTATTTCTTTTTATAGAGCTATATGTTTTTAAATTTCAGTTTCTAATTGGTCATTGCTAGTGTATACTAAAACAGTTAGGGTTGGGGGAGGGGGTTTGCCCATTTTTAAATTAAGTTTGTTTTCTTACTGTTGAGTTTTAAGAGTTCTTTATATACTTTGGACAGCAATTCTTTATCAGATATGTCTTTTGCAATTTTTTCTACTAGTCTTTGGCCTGTCTTTTCAGTCTTTTGACAGTGTCTTTCACAAAGCAGAAGTTTTTAATTTTAATAAAGTCTAGTTTGTCATTTCTTTCCTAGATTTAGCATTGTATCTAAAAATTTATCACCAAACCCAAGGTCATCTAGATTTTTCTGCTATGTTATCTTCTAGAAGCTTTATAGTTTTGCATTTTACATTTAAGTCCATGATCCATTTTGATTAATTTTTGATTAACTTTTGTCAAGGATGTACAGTCTCCATCTACATTCTTTTTTTTTTTTTTTTTTTTTTGGCTGCATTGGGTCTTCGTTGCTGCATGCGGGCTTTCTCTAGTTGTGGCGAGTGGGGGCTACTCTTCATTGCAGTGTGCGGGCTTCTCATTGCAGTGGCTTCTCTTGTTGTGGAGCACAGGCTCTAGGCATGTGGGCTTCAGTAGTTGTGGTATGCAGGCTCAGTAGTTGCAGCATGCGGGCCCTAGAGCACAGGCTCAGTAGTTGTGGCACACGGGCTTTGTTGCTCCATGGCATGTGGGATCCTCCCGGACCAGGGATCGAACCCGTGTCCCCTGCATTGGCAGGCAGATTCTCAACCACTGCAACACCAGGGAAGTCCCTCTACATTCATTTTTTTGCATGTGGATATCCAGTTGTTCTAAAACTATTTGTTGGAAAGTTTCATTTCTCCATTGTATTGCCTTTGCTCCTTTGTGAAAGATCAGTCGACTATTGTGGATCTTATTTCTGGGCTCTCTCTTCTGTTCCATTGACCTATATGTCTATTCTTTTGTCAATACCACATTTGATTATTGTAGCTATGTGGTAAGTCTTGAAGCTGGATAGTGTCAGTCCCCCAACTTTATTTTTCTCCTTTAATATTATATTGGCTATTCTGGGTCTTTTATGTCTCCATATAAACTTTAGAATCAGTTTGTCAGTATCTAAAAAAAAACTTGTTGGGATTTTGGTTGGGATTGTGTTGAATCTATAGATCAAGTTGGAAAGAACTGACATCTTGACAATATTGAATCTTCTTATCCATGAATATTAAATTTTTCTCCATTTATTTTCTTCTTTGATTTCTTTCATTAGAGTTTTGTAGTTTTCCTTATATAGACATTGTACATATTTTGTCAGATTTACACCTAAGTATTTCAATTTTGGGGGTGCTAATGTAAATGGATATGTTTTTAATTTCAAATCCACTGTTCATTAATAATATATAGGAAAGCAATTAACTTTTGTGTATTAACCATGTATACTGCAACCTTGCTATAACTGTGAATTAGTTTCAGGAGGTTTCTTTTTGCTGTTGGTTCTTTCATATTTTCTATGTAAGTGATTCTGTCACCTGCAAACAAAGTTTTATGTCTTCTTCCCCAGTCTGTATACCTTTTATTTTCTATTCTTGTCATGTTGCATTATCTAGGACTACCACAGAATGCTGTTGAAAAAGGAGTGGTGAGAGGGGACATTCTTGCTGTGTTCCTCATCTTAGCAGGAAAGATTCTAGTTTCTTACCATTAAGTATGATATTAGCTGTAGGTTTTTGTAGATGTTCTTTATCAAGTTGAGGGATTTCTCCTCTATCCCTTATTTGCTGAGAGTTTTTATTATGAATGGGTATTGGATTTTTTCAGATGCTTTTTCTGAATCTATTGATATGATCATGTGATTTTTCTTCAATTGCCTGTTGATGTGATGAATTATATTAATTGATTTTCAAACATTGAAACAACTTTACATGCGAGGAATAAGTCCCAATTGACTGTGGTGTATAATTATATATATCTATATATATATATATATATGTTAATATATAATATATATATAGGTGGATTCAATTTGCTAACATTTTGTTGAGGATTCTTGCATCTATGTTCATGAGAGATATTGGTCTTTAGTTTTCTTTTCTTGTAATGTCTTTGTCTGGTTTTGGTATTAGGATAGTGCTGGCCTCATAGAATGAGTTAGGAAGTATTTCTTCTTCTGTCTCCTGGAAGAGATTGTACAAAAATTGGTATTTTTCCTTTCTTAAATGTTTGGCAGAATTCACCGTCATCTGGGCCTGATGCTTTCTGCTTTGGAAAGTTATTAATTATTGATTCAATTTCTTAAATAAATATAGGCCAATTCAGATTGTTTCTCCTTGTGTGAATTTTGCAAATTGTATCTTTCAAGGAATTGGTCTGTTTAATCTAGGTTATCAAATTTGTGATCATAGAGTATTTCATGGTCTTCTTTTATTATCCTTTTAATGTCCATGAGATGTACAATGATGTCTCCTCTTTCATTTCTGATGTCAGTAATTTGTGTCTTTTCTTTTTTCTTTGTTAGCCTAGCTAGCTATTTATCAATTTTATTGATCTTTGAAAAGAACCAGGTCTTCGTTTTATTATTTCTTTTCTTCTGCTTACTTTGGATTTATTATTTTTTTATTATTATTTTTTAAAAATAAATTTATTTATTTATTTATTTTTGGCTGCGTTGGGTCTTTGTTGCTGTGCGCGGGCTTTCTGTAGTTGCGGCGAGTGGGGGCTACTCTTTCGTTGTGGTACACAGGCTTCTTATTGTGGTGGCTTCTCTTGTTGTGGAGCACAGGCTCTAGGTGCGTGCGCTTTAGTAGTTGTGGCTCGTGGGCTCTAGAGTGCAGGCTCAGTAGTTGTGGCGTACGGGCTTAGTTGCTCTGCAACATGTGGGATCTTCCCAGACCAGGACTTGAACCCGTGTCCCCTGCACTGGCAGACAGATTCTTAACCACTGCACCACCAGCGAAGCCCTTACTTTGGATTTAATATGCTCTTTTTTAATAGTTTCCTAAAATGGAAGCATAGATTATTGATTTTAGGTCTTTTCTAATATATATATTCAATGCTATAAATTTCCCTCTAAATACTTCTTTCCCTATATCCCACAACTTTTTAAAAATTTATTTTATTGGTGTATAGATGATTTACAATGTTACATTAATTTCTGCTGTACAGCAAAATGATTCAGTTATATATAACATTCTTTTTCATATTCTTTTTCATTATGGTTTATTACAGGATATTGTATATAGTTCCCTGTGCTATACAGTAGGACCTTGTTGTTTATCTATTCTATGTATAATAGTTTGCATCTGTTAATCCCAAACTCCCAATCCATCCCTCCCTCACCACCCTCCCCCATAGCAACCACAAGTCTGTTCCCTATGTCTGTGAGTCTGTTTCTGTTTTGTAGATAAGTTCATTTGTGTCATATTTTAGATTCTACATAAAAGTGATATCATGTGGTATTTGTCTTTCTCTTTCTGACTTACTTCATTTACTATGATAATCTCTAGGTCCATCCATATTGCTGCAAATTGCATTATTTCATTCTTTTTTATGGCTGAATAATATTGCATTGTGTATATGTACCACGTCTTCTTTATCCATTCATCTGTTGATGGACATTTAGGTTTTTTCCATGTCTTGGCTATTGTGAATACTGCTGCTATGAACATGGGGGTACCTGTATCTTTTTTAAAATTAATTAATCAATCAATCAATCAATTAATTATTTTGGCTGCTTTGGGTCTTCGTTGCTGTGCATGGGCTTTCCCTAGTTGCAGCAAGTGGGGGTTACTCTTTGTCGCGGTGTGCAGCCTTCTCATTGCAGTGGTTTCTGTTGTTGCGGAGCATGGGCTCTAGGCACGCAGGCTTCAGTAGTTGTGGCACATGGGCTCAGTAGTTGTGGCTCATGTCCTCTAGAGCACAGGCTCAGTAGTTGTGGTGCACAGGCTTTGTTGCTCTACAGCATGTGAAATCTTCCTGGACCAGGGTTAGAACCTGTGTCCCCTGCATCAGCAGGTGGATTCTTAACCACTGTGCCACCAGGGAAGCCATGCATGTATCTTTTTGAATTATAGTTTTGTCTGGATATATGCCCAGGAATGGGATTGCTGTATCATATGACAACTCTGTTTTTAGTTTTTTGAGGAGTCTCCATATTGTTTTCCATAGTGGCTGCCCCAGTTTACATTCCCACCAACAATGTAGGAGGGTTCCCTTTTCTCCAGCATTTATTATTTGTAGATTTTTTAATGATGGCCATTCTGACCAGTGAGGTGGTACCTCATCGTAGTTTTGATTTGCAGTCCTCTAATAATTAGCTGTATTGAGCATCTTTTCATGTGCTTTTCGGCCATCTGTATGTCTTCTTTGGAGAAATATCTATTTAGTGCTTCTGCCCATTTTTTGATTGGGTTGTTTGGTTTTTTGTTTGTTTGTTTTTTGCGGTACACGGGCCTCTCACTGTTGTGGCCTCTCCCGTTGCGGAGCACAGGCTCCGGACACACAGGCTCAGCGGCCATGGCTCACAGGCCCAGCCGCTCCGCAGCATGTGGGATCCTCCCAGACCGGGGCACGAACCCGCATCCCCTGCATCGGCAGGAGGACTCTCAACCACTGAGCCACCAGGGAAGCCCTGGTTTTTTGTTTTTGAGTTGTATGAGCTGTTTGTATGTTTTGGAAATTAAGCCCTTGTCAGTCATTCATGTTGTTTATGGTTTCCCTTGCCATACAAAAACTTATAAGTTTGATTAGGTCCCATTTGTTTATTTTTGCTTTTATTTCTATTGCCTTTGGAGACTGACCTAAGAAAATATTGGTACGATTTCTGTCAGAGAATGTTTTGCCTATGTTCTCTTCTAGGAGTTTTATGGTGTCTTGTCTTATATTAAGCCTTTAATCCATTTTGAGTTTATTTTTGTGTATGGTGTGAGGGTGTGTTCTAACTTCATTGATTTACATGTGGCTGTGCAACTTTCCCAACACCACTTGCTGAAGTGACTGTCTTTTTTTCCATTGTATATTCTTGCCTCCTTTGTTGAAGATTAATTAACTGTAGGTGTGCGGGTTTATTTTTGGGCCATCTATTCTGTTCCATTCCATATGTCTGTTTCTGTGCCAATAATCACGCTGTTTTCATTACTGCAGCTTTGTAGTATTGTCTGAAGTCTGGGAGGATTATGCCGCTTGCTTTGTTCTTTTCCTCAGGATTGCTTTGGCAATTCTGGGTCTTTTATGATTCTATATAAATTTTAGGATTATTTCTTCTAGTTCTGTGAAAAAAGTCATGGGTAATTTGATAGGGATCACATTAAATGTATAGATTGCTTTGGGTAGTATGGCCATTTTAACAGTATTAATTCTTCCAGTCTAAGAGCATGGGATATCTTTCCATTTCTTTGAATCATCTTCAGTTTCCTTTATTAATGTTCTATAGTTCTCAGTCTCTCACCTCCTTGCTCAGGTTTATTCCTACATACGGTAAGTCCCCTACATATGAACGAGCTGTGTTCTGAGAGCTCGTTCGTAAATCCAATTTGTTCGTATGTCCAACAAAGTTAGCCTAAGTACCCAACTAACACAATCGGCTACATAGTACTGTACTGTAATAGGTTTATAGTACTTTTCACACAAATAATACATAACAAACAAACACAAAAAACAAAGAAAACATTTTAAATCTTACAGTACAGTACCTTGAAAAGTACAGTAGTACAGTACAACAGCTGGCATACAGGCGCTGGCACTGACTGAACAGGCAAGAAGAGTTACTGACTGGAGGAGGGAGAGGAGGTGGGAGATGGTAGAGCTGAAGGATCCTCAGCAATAGGAGGTGGAGGGCGAGCTGCAATGTCACTCATGCCTGACGCTGATGGCACAGGTTCTGGTTCCTTGCTGGATTCAATTCTATCTACCCACTTGAAAAAATGATCCAGTGATACTGTACTACTGTACTCTCTACAGTACTGTACAGTAAGGTACACAAAAGCACAACCACTTGTAGAAGATGCACGCACGTGACAATATATGCCAGACACATGAACTGACTTACGTGATTGGACATGCAAATGCACATTTGCATCTTTGAAAGTTCGCAGCTTGAAGGTTCGTATGTAGGGGACTTACTGTATTTTATTTTTTTGGATGCGATTTTAAAAGGGATTTTTTTTTTTTACATTCCCTTGCTGATATTTCATTGTTAGTGTAAAGAAATGCAACCAATTTCTGTATGTTATTCTTGTATCCTGCTACCTTGCTGAATTCGTTTATCAGTTCTAGTAGTTTTTGAGTGGAATCCTCAGGGTTTTCTATATAGAGTATCATGTCATCTGCATACAATGACAATTTTACCTCTTTGCTTCCAGTCTGGATACCTTTTATTTCTTTTTCTTGTCTGATTCCTGTGCCTAGGACTTCCAATACTATGTTGAATAGAAGTGATGAGAGTGGGCATCTTTGTCTTCTGGATTTTAGCAGGAATGCTTTCAGCTTTTCACCATTGAGTATTATATTGGCTGTGACATCCCACAGCTTTTGATGTTAATTTTTATTTTCATTTAGCTCAAAATATTTTTTAATTTCTCTTGATATTTCTTCTTTGACGCATGTGTTATTAAGAAGTATGTAGCTTAATTTCCAAGTATTTTGGAATTTTTCCAGCTGTCTTTCTCTTAATTGAGTTATGAGAATAAAAATCCTTGCCTTGTTTCTGATCTTAGGGAGAAAGTATTCCATCTTTCACCATTAAGTATAATGGGTTTTTTGCTTTTATTTTTTTAAACCACTTTTTTTGTATGATTAGCATATAAAAAGCTGTACATATTTAACACATACAAAAATGTAATGTCAGTGTAGGTTTTTATAGGGTGCCCTTTATCAGACTGAGGAAGTTCTCTTGTATTCCTAGTTTGTTTATAGATTTTTATCATGAATGGGTATTGGATTTCGTCAGATGCTTTTGCTGCATCAATTTACATTATGTGATTTTCCTTCTTTCGACTATATTACATTGCTTGATTTTCAAATATTAAATCAACCTTGCATTCCGCCAATAAACCCCACGTGGACATGGTGTATTATTCTTTTTATATATTGTATGGAAGTCATACATATTTCTTTTCTTCTTTTTTTTTTTTGCGGTATGCGGGCCCCTCACTGCTGTGGCCTCTCCCGTTGCGGAGCACAGGCTCCAGACGCGCAGGCTCAGCGGCCATGGCTCACGGGCCCAGCCGCTCCGTAGCATATGGGATCCTCCCGGACCGGGGCACGAACCCGTGTCCCCTGCACCGGCAGGTGGACTCTCAACCACTGCGCCACCAGGGAAGCCCTTCTTTTCTTTTTAAAAAATTTTAATATTTGATTACTTAACAAAAAATGTTAGGTTGGTAAAGCATGTTATTAATTAATGAAGCTATATGAGTGAATCTATTTTTAGTCTTGGCAGCCCTGAAAGAAAAGCGTTTTTGAGTTAATTAGCAACATCATAATGCAAGAGTTAATACTAATTTGAAATAACAAAGTGGAAGGAAGCAGCAGCGTGGAAAGACTGAATGTGAAAACCCAAATGCTAAAAGATACCTGTAAAAGAAAAGGAGAAGAGAATTAATGTTTTGGTGAAGTTTTTTTTTTTTTTTTTATAAATGAGGTGTCATTTTCTGTTTTAAAGATAATCTATTTTTAAATAATTTCAAACTTACATAAAAGCTGTCAGAACTGTACAGTTAACTCCTATGTCCCTATTCATCCACATTCCCCAGTTGTTAATATTTCACAGCATTTGTGAAGCACCTTTTGGTACTTCTATAATAGCATCTATAACTTATACTAACAATTGATTCCCTAACTACTCTTGCATTGTATGCCAGGCAATATGTTAGCCACTTTACTTATCTCATGTAGTTTTTACAGTCACCCTCCAAGGTATCCAGTATTACCCCTGTGTCACAGGTGAGACTGCTGAGGCTTAGAAAAGTTCAGTCAGTATCCCCAAGGCTTCACTGGCTAAGTAGAGGTTTCAGACCCAACTCTAAAGCCTGTGCTTGTTCCAATATCCATACAGTAGACACAATTCTAAATTCAGGGAATTAAAGGTACATGTGACTAACACTACTTGGTGATCTGACCTTTCCCTAACCCCATCTTTTCTATTTCAGGACCCCTCTTGTTACTGAATGCTGAGGAAATCGCGGAGCAAATAGGGAATATGTGGAGGACGATATATAAATTGACCAAGACCTTAGCTGATGTGCCTGCACCCAGGCGCTTAGCAGAGAATTTGAAAATCAAGATTGATAAATTCAAGCAGCACATCCCTATCCTCAGCATTTCCTGCAACCCAGGAGTGAAAGACCGGCACTGGCAGCAGGTCCCTGTCACCGCCCACCCCCAGCCAGCCCAGCCCAGCCCAGCCCTGGTCCTGGTAGCCCTTTGGAAGGCAGAAACCATTAACCGGTCAAGCTTTTTCTTTCTAAAAGGAGAATCTACTTGAGGCCAAGGGAGTAGTAAAGGGGGTGATAGCCTTTTGAAGGAAGGGGATAACTTCCTGCCTCGCCACATAAACAGGCCGATCCTTTTCTTTGGGGACCCCATTGCTGGTGGTTGAGTATTGTTCCAGCCAGTGGCCACAAAGGCTCTCCTAATCTGCTTTCCTAAGCAAATGGCTGTTCAGTGTCCTAAAAGGTGATTAGGGTGTTACATTACAATGGGAGGGGCCTGTATTTGTTCCTTAACCTAGGCTACACAAAAGAGAAAGTCACATTTATCCCTGGGGGCTCCTAACAATGCCAGATGATTCCTACTTCAGCTTCCTCAACCAGCAGGCTATATTCAGAAGTAATTTTGCCCTCTTTTTTCAGCCCTTTGGGTCTATAAATGAGGATAATAAATATTCTCCCTAAAAATGATGGGATTTTTATAAGCAACCAAATGTGAGGGTGATAAATGTAGTATGATACTAAACAGAAGAAAGAAAACTCACTGTGTTTCTAAAATAATTGTCACATTCAAGAGCTAGCAATGGCCTTGAAACATCTTCTACCAGGGAATTGCTCTTTGTGGAGGTGAAGAAGAGACTGGCTCTCCGTAGGCAAATTGCTCTCTGACTGGGCCTGAAATTCTCTCCCTGGGAACCATGCACAAGACTGAGGACATTGTCTCTAGAAGGACTCAGTCTGAGAGCATAACCATTAGGAGTATTTTGATCTCCCTGGGACAGCAGAGATCTTGGTACATGAGAGAGTCAAGATTTTTCTGTAGAGAGGAGCTGCTTTCAATTTCCCAGAAAGCCTTGAAATTTGCTTAAAGACTTAAGCAAAGATGGAAAGAAGTCAGAGCAAAGGTCATCTGGTAGACTTTGGGTCTTGAGCTGCCCCAGCAGAGGGATCTGCACAGCGGCAGCTGCCCTCACTTGGTACTCATAGGGTGCCTCTCCCTGCGGAGCTAGCCTGACTAGAGCTTTGACCATTTAGAGAGTTAGGTAGACAGGTGCCCTCCAGCAGTGCTAGGTCTCTCCATGAGATGACATTTTAGAAAGTGTCCTCATCAATGGCATTTAAGCAGTGCTCTAGGGGTGCTCAGAAAGCCATCCCCTCCATCTGGTGCTCCCCCTGTGATGACAGCATTCTCACACAGGGGCACTTTAAAAATCCCAACCATTCCTAGACATTAATAATTCTCATTTATAGGCCCCTTAGATGGACAGATTGGGGGAAAAAATTCCCTGGAATTAAAATAATAATAACAATAATAGCTAAAGTGTATGGAGTACCAACTTTGTACTGGGTACTGTTATATACTTTATGCGGATTCTCTCATTTCATCCTCCCAACAACCCTTTGAAGTAGGGACAATAAATTGTCACGTGGCCAGTGAGGGGTGGGGAAGAGAATTGGAATCTAGGTGTTTTTGACTCAGCCTTGATGTGTGAAAAGGGGGCAAGAAATATCAGGTCAGAGAGAGGGAGTGGACAGTAGGGGGCAGTGAGCTATAGATAAGAATGGAATGTGCTATATTCCACTTACTATAGGCAAGAGGTAAGGTGGCTCCTGAGTAAAGAGCACCTACAGTGGAATCTCAATGGGCTAAATAGTTGAAGATAAGCTCAGAAAGGACAAAGGCCACAAGGTACCCTCAGGGTTGCCCCGACTCAGAGCCCATTTCTGCCTGTACTGTAGGTCACACAACAAGCCCGCCCAGTGACAGCCCCAGGCTTGGGGAAGCATTCTCAGTTCTAATGCCTAACTCAGGAGATCCTTGTGCACAGATTTGGCTCCGGCAGGGGGGCTCTGTAGGCTAAACCACCTGTAGCTCTCAAGACTACAAAATGGATCTTCTGGGGTCATGAGGCGGTTGTGTTGAGATTTCTGACCGTTTCCCAGAACTTAAGCAGGAAAGGCTAGTCTCTGTATTTGAGACATAGACTTTATTGCTACTGTGGTGTAAAACAAGATGGAACAAGGTAACACTGTACTGATATGCACCAAAGCTGGCCTCTAGGACACTGCTGCCCAGTGGAAATATACTATGAACATATGTATAATTTTAAAGTTTCTAGTAGCCACATTTTTTAAAGTATAAAAAAGGTGAAATAAACCGTATGACTAGATTTAACCAAACATATCAAAATCACTATCAGTTCAATAAGTAATCAGTATAAAAATGTTAATGTGACCTTTTACATTACAGTTTTCATACTAAGTCTTTGAAACATGGTGTGCTTTTATACAGCACATTTTGATATGGACTAGTTGCATTTCAAGTTCTCAATAGCTACAAGGGGTTAGTGGCTATGTATTGGACAGCATAACTTCAGTTTCTTAGAATTAGATCAGATGCCTGTTAATCTCTATACTCGACAAAAGCAATTTAAAAAATAAAACTACAGATCTCTGAGTCCTTCCATAGGCCAAGTATTTACTGTGTCAAGTGCTTTACACAGTTATGTCATTTAATCCTAGAGATAGTGTGTTGTCCTAAGCCATACTTGCAGGTATTAGAGAATAAATGAGAGCCCTGGGCCACCAGGAATAATTGTGCAGTTTATGCTCTAGGGAATGCTATTTTTGTGCACGACAGTGGGAATTGTACTTTCTAGAGTTATGCAGTATATAATCTGCACAATTATACATAGAAGACCTGCAGGAAACACTAGAATATGATGGATGAGAGCTTTGGAGTCAGAATCAGATACAAGTCCCAATTCTGCAATGGCTGTTATGGTCCATTAGCTAGATGATCATAAACTTAATTTCTTTGTCTCAGTTTCCTTGCATGTAAAATGGGAGTAATAATATACCAGTATCTTCCTCATCATGTTGGGAGGATGAAATAAGTACATAAAGCTCTTAAAACCAACCTACCGCATAATAAGCCCTCAATAAATGTTAATTACTTTTATTATTTCCATTACCTCAGTGGTCCTCCAGGTGACCTCAGAACCCAGATTGGAATCTGTTTGAATTAGCTGGTTCACTCATGCTTTCACTCCACAAGTGCTTATTGATGCCTACTGCCTATCAGGCCCCAGGGACACAGGGCTGAATAAGACAGAACATGATGTGATTTTCATGTCTCTTCCTGCTCTGACATTCTTTAGTCCTGCTGGAGCTGGACAGAGACAAAACTGGGCAGTAGGTGAGGTTTTTTACAGAGCCTCATTCCCGTTAACCCCTGTGCTCTTCTTGAGCACACATAACCCTCGTACTGCCCAGATCTCTCAGTCCCTGAGAAAAATGTTCAAAGCCATCAGAGACTTCATCAAAGAACTTTCACAGGGATATTTTCACTTAAAAGGTAAGGTTGGGGTAATATTTACACCAAAGGAATGGGCACAGGTGCTAACATTTCCAACAAGTTAGTACACTGGGTTGGAAAGGAAGATTTTGGTGGGGGAGTCATCTAGCTAATAGACTTCCTCCTTTTATTCAGCAAATGCTTACAGCAGCTTCTGTCATGGACCAGGTTTTGCAGTCAGCCCTGGGAGCACAAAAACAAACCAGACCTGGTTGTGAGCCTCTAAGGTGCCCACAAGTTTGCATTATGCCAATTCCTGGTGGGAGAACAACCCCCAGCAAACCAGACACAATGCAGGGTGGGCCCTAGGCCACCGCCCAAAACCTTAGACCTGCGCTGTCCAATTCAGCAGCCACTAGCTACACGTAGCTATTTAAATATAAATTAAGTAAAATTAAATAAAATTTGAAAATCAGTTCCTCAGTCACACTAGCCACCTTTCCAGTGCTCAACAGCTGAATGTGACTGGTGGCTCCTGCACGAGACAGCACAGATATAGAACATTTCAGTCATCACAGAAAGTCTACTGGACAACACTGCCTTGGAAAATACACCCTTGTTTTTCTCTTTGCAGATTAGTGAGATTGTCGGCTATGAAGTAAAGCCCACTGAAACGACTTGCCTCTCAAATATGCTGGAATTTGGGTTTGGCAAATTCATTGAAAAGTAAGGCTTCTCCCTTCAGAAAGTTTTTTCGTCAAAGTGTCTATGAATTCTCACAGTTGTATGACTGAATGGCCGCATAGCAGGCTGCTTTTCTCATTCTGGTTTAGGGTAACCTCTACTTCAGCTGACTAGCTGCTGGTGAAGCTTTCATTTCCAGCTGCAGAGTTGATGTCAGATTATGACTAGAAAATTGAGTCAGAGATTTTATTTCAAAAAGAAATTTTTTTAAATAGTTCTCTGAACCTGAGCCTCAAGCCCAGCTCTCAGTGACTTTGGGCAAAACCATTTCACCTTCCTGGGCCTCAGTTTCTTCCTCTTTAAACAAACAACAGCAGCAAACAGGAGTGGCTCCCTGAGCTCTAAAATTTCATGAAATATGGTCAAATGAGAGATCTCTTCACTTGCTTTCTCTCCTTCTCCAAATGCCCCTGGAGTTCATATGTGAGAATTTGTACTATTTGATCTGCTGTTTTTAGGACCAGAGATTCTCAGGACCCTGTTTGTTTTTCCACACTTCCTTCAGGGTGATGCGTAGGGAGATGTATTGCTAAGACTAGAGACCCTGTTAGGCAACTGGGTTTGGTTCTCACTCAACACGTGAGATTCTCAGACTGTGACCCCAGACCAGAGGCATCAGCATCACCTGAGAACTTGTTAGAAATGCACATTCTCAGGCCCTACCCCAATCTGCTGAATCAGAAATTCAGGGGATTGAAAGCTGAAATCTGGGTTTAAACAAATCCTCCATATCAGCGCTGTTCAGTGCAGGAGCCACTAGCCACGTGTGGCTACTCAGCCTTTGAAATGTAGCTATTCTGAATTTGATGTGCTGAATGTGTAAACTATAGGCTGGATTTCAAAGACTTATTAAGGAGGGAAAAAAAGCAAAATATCTAATTATTTTAAATATTGATTGTATGTTGAAATGATAATATTTTGGATTTATTGTGTTAAATAAAATAGTTTCTTTTTACTTATGTTAAATTGGCTACCAGAAACTTTGAAATGACATATGTGGCTCAGATTATATTTCGAATAGACAGCACTGCTGTAGGTGATAGTGATGCCTGCTAGAGTTTGAAAGCCCTTCCTTTATACTGGGGCAGGGCAAGCACCTAATCTAAGGTCCTTCCAGGCCCCCAAATCTGTCTGCCACCTGAATACTCTGATGACCCCCAATACCACCACTACTGTCCCTCTTTAAGGAGCAGGTCTACAGACACAGGCTTTTATTTTATTTTTTTAAATTTTTATTGGAGTATAGCTGATTTACAATGTTGTGTTTCTGCTGTACAGCAAAGTGAATCAGTTATACATATACATGTGTCCATACTTTTTTAGATTCTGCATAGGCCATTACAGAATATTGAGTAGAGTTTCCTGTGCTATACAGTAGGTCCTTATTAGTTATCTATTTTATATATAGTAGTGTGTATATGTCAATCCCAATATCCCAATTTATCCCTCCTCCCCTTTCCCCCCTGGTAACCATAAGGTTGTTTTCTACATCTGTGACTCTATTTCTGTTTTCTTAATAAGTTCATTCGTACCATTTTTTAAAATTCCGCATTTAAGTGATATCATACAAGACACATGCATTTTTACCAGGTTTATGCTATTTTATTAAAGGGCCTCAATTTCCCCAATAAGATGTTCCCAAGAAATACCAGCTCTAGAACACTTATGCTGCACTGAGCATTTTATATGAATTAACCAACTTATCCATCACAACACCCTAATATTCTAGCTAATTTTATTCACATTTTACAGATGAGGAAATAAATTGATTAGCGAGATTAAGCAAATATCCAGAGGTCACAAGAACTAAGACCTGAGCCCAGGCTAGCTAACTTCAGAACCTTATCCATTACCCTTTACTGCCTGAAAAGATAAACCCATCAAAGGAGACAGAGACTGAGCAGATACACAGCACACTGCCATGCTTCATGCCAATGTGCTCAGCTGTGACAAATCTAGAAGTGGTGTTTCCTTGGCCAAGTTGTTTACCTCTATGTGCCCAGTCTCCTTATCTGTAAAATGGAAATAATAATAGTAGCTAGGTGATTGGAGTTATTGTGAGGATTATGAGAGAAGGCGTGTAACCTGAACTGATTTAGCATCTAAGTTCTCAGCTACTACCTATTAGTGAAGTGTGATGTTCCTTGTATCCCACTATCCCATAGTTAAGGCAGTTTTATCACAGCCCGCAGTTAGTGAGCATCTTGAGTACATTTGGATAAGGTCAACTCGATATACTTCATGGACTCCCAACCTCATTAATTCCTCCCCTGTGCAATTATTTGCATAATTATAAGTCATAAGGCACATTGCAAGCATTTTATCTTATTTAATTATACCAACAATGCTTGATATGAGCAGATGGGGACCGAAAGCCTGTCAAGTGATTGGGTCATGGCCACACCGCCAGCCTGTTTGTCTCATACTCATCTGGATTGGCACCTGCCTTTATTATTCTCTATATGCACGCTCATTTTGGTTGTCTCCCAAGAAGGTCACATTTAGAATGAAGACCATGCTGCTGAGGTGTTGATCAGTCATTGTCTGGCGTTATCTGGGCCTCTTCTACATCCCTACATGAGGCCAGATGAGGGTTTTCAGCTCTATTTAGTTGAGCTGTTTGGCTGACCACATGTGAGCAATTCTTTTGCTCCTCTGACAAAGAGAGAGGAGAAGGCACATAGTAGGGGAGGAAGAAACACCAGATTAGCAGTCAGAGGAACTGGTTCTGGCACTCCGCAGCTGTGTGTGTGGCTTTGGACATGTCACTTGCTTCCTCTGGGCTTCAGTTTCCTGACGTGAAAGTAAAGACCAGATGGTCAAGGATACAGTGAAAGGCAGTGCTGAGGCAGAAAGAATAATCCCTCCTTTTCCTTCCAAAACCTTTGCTTCCCAATTTTTTAGCCACGCCTGCATTTAGTACCCAGCTCTCCTGTGGAAACAAGAAGAAAGGAATTTATCTTCCCCTTCTCTCCCTCCCTCCCCCTTTCTATAGAACAGAGGGTCTGTAGGTGGATGGATCCAGTGCATCGGGAAGATAGCAGGTGTTTTTTTAAAAGGTAGGGACAGGGAGTGGGAAAAAAGCCATCATATAAATTAACAGAAAGTCTAAGACCTGAATAAGAAGTCAATAATAATTCTGAAGTAAATAGGAATAATAAGGAGTAAATTAAAATGGAAAAAGGAAGTCTTGTTTTAATGGCCTTAAAACAGTTGTTCTCAACCTGGGGTATCCACCCCCAGGGGACACTTGGCAACATCTGGAGACATTTTTGGTTGGCACAACTGGCAAGAGGTGGGGACTGGGGTCGTCAGCTACTGGCATCTAGTGGATTGAGGCCAAGGATGCTGCTAAGCCTCCTGCAGTGCACAGGACAGCTCTTCACACCAAAGAATTATCCAACCTGTATTAGTTTTCTAGGGCTGCTATAACAAATACCATAGGCTTAAGCAACAGAAATTTATTTTCTCACAATTCTGGAGGTTGGAAGTCCAAGGTCAAGGTTTTCAGGGGGTTGATTTCTTCTGAGGCCTCTCTCCTTGACTTGCAGATGGCTGCCTTCTCCCTGTGTGCTCACATGGTCCTCCCTCTGTGCGTATCTGTGTCTTAATCTCCTCTTCTTATAAGGACACCAGTTATGTTGGATTAGGACCCACCCTAATGACCTCATTTTAACTTAACTACCTCTTTAAAGACCCTATGTCCAAACAGGGTACCTCACATTTTGAGGTACTGCTGGTTAGGACTTCAACATATGATTTTTGGAGGGATACAATTCAGCGCATAACACAGCCCAAAAAGTCACTAGCGCCAAGTGTAAAGAAACCCTGCAAAACACTGGAGCTAGCTGGTAAATATTAGAGTAGGATGGTAAACATTTTAGTAAAATTAAAGACTTTTTAAATTTCTCTAATGGCTGAGCTGAAATTCCTCCTTTGATGTGTTTTGAGGCCTCCTCCGTTGATGTTACTGTCGCTGTGTTCTCTCTTTAGACTGGAGCCCATTGGTGCAACTGCCAGTAAGGAATACTCTCTGGAGAAAAACTTGGAGAAAATGAAGTTAGACTGGGCTAACATGACGTTCAACTTCGTGAAGTACAGGGACACCGTGAGTCTCAGTCCAACTGTTCGGCCCCCTGAGAGCAGCCCATTTATTATGTAGTAAATTACAGAAGGAATTCGTTTCAGAACTGCAACAGAACTCAAAGAAGAAGGATCTCTAACTAATCTGTTTTAAAATTTTTTATTGAGATATAATTGACGTATAACATTGTGTAAGTTTACAGTGTACAGTGTGTTGATGTAATAGTTTTACGTATTGCGGTATGATTACCACCCTAGCTAACACCTCTATCACCTCACATAATTATCCTTCCTTTTTTGTGGTAGGATAATTAAGGTCTAGTCTCTTAGCAGCGTAGAAGTTTTTAATACAGTATTGTTGTCTATAATCACTATGCCCTTGCGTCAGATTGTTTCCTCCTGTCCGCCTTCCTGTGCCAGTCAGCCTTCTTCCCAGACACCATGGAGGGATGCATTTTCAAATGAGAAAGGCCTTTGGATTCAGAGCAACAAGATTTCTGTTGAAAAAGAGCTGAGCAAGCCTCCTGAGTTAGCATCTCCCTGGGAGGGCACCCCAGGTCTCTCAGAAGTATACCTGAGGTAGACAATACTTAGCACTTCTCCAGTGTTATTAAGTGCAGAAATCACCTGAGAATCTTTCTAAAGTGCAGGTTCTGAGTCAGCAGGTTTCAGCTGGGGCCTGAGGTTCTGCAGTTCCAACAAGCTCCCAGATAATACTGAAGCTGTGGTCTCTGGACCGTATTTTGAAGAGCAAAGCTGTAGACTTTCTTATCACTGGCGCTTGTAGAAAACTTGTAAGTTCACAGAGTGCCTGTGGAGGTGCATAAACCTGAAGGGTTTGCTCAGCCATCTCTGGGGTCTGGCTTGCTCTTGGGATGGGCCATGGGTAGGAGGACTTGCTGCTTGGGTGAGCTGTACATCGTGGAGGCAACAGGCAGAAACTCACATACTGCAGGCCGTCAGCTCTTAAACCAGTGCATTTCAACCCTGGTACACTTCTGGTCACTCAGTTCCAAAGTGTGTGTGTTTGGGGTAGGTGGCTGGAGTTCCCACACTACCTACCACGCAATTCTCTGACACCAGCTGGGTGCCTTCCAACTCCACTCAACTCTGACACTATCTACCTGGAGACAGCATCAGATCCCACAGGGTAAGGGCTCAGTCCTACAAGACTGCGAACCCCCTCACCCCCCTTCAGATGCCAGTCTCAAGCCCAGGGTATCACCTGTGCTTCTGACCGACCAGCTATAGATTGGAGGTCCCAACGACACCCTCCTTGGGTTCAATTAAGTTGTTAGAACTCAGAGAAACAGTTTACTTACTAGATCACTGGATTGTTATAAAAGGATATAGGACCCAGGAACAGCCAGATGGAATGCCTACGGGGAAGTGGTGTGGAGCTTCCATGCTCTCTCTGAGCATGCCACTCTCCCCAAATCTCTACATGTTCACCAACTCAGAAGCTCTCTGGACCCTCTCCTTTTTTTTTAATTTAATTTTTTTAACATCTTTATTAGAGTATAATTGCCTTACAATGGTGTGTTAGTTTCTGCTGTATAACAAAGTGAATCAGTTATACATATACATATGTTCCCATATCTCTTCCTCCTTTTGTGTTTTTATAGAGGCTTCATTACTTTGGCATAGTTGATTAAAACATTGGCCACTGGTGATTGAACTCAATCTCTATCCCTGTTCCCCTCCCAGAAGGTCAGGATGGTAGAACTAAAAGTTCCAACCCTCTAATCACAGGGTTGGCTCTCCTGGCAACCAGCCCCCAACCTTCGGTGTGGTCTAAAAACCCACCTCAATAACAAAACAAAAGATGCCTTTATTGCTCTCATCCCTTAGGAAATTCCAAGGGTTTTAGGAGCTGTGCCGGCAACAAAGACCAAAGATACGTTTCTTATTATAAATCACAATATCACTCTGGCCTGAGCATCCGTATTTTTAAGGCACCCCTGGTTTTTCTAAAGTGCAGTGTGGATTGAGAACTAAAACCCTAAAGGCTCCCATACTCCTCCCTCCCCCAGGCTGCATGTTATCCTTTTGTGACTTCTTTTCCTTTTTGTCTTGATGCCTTGATTTCTCTTGACTAAGAACTGTAGACAAGCCAGTGGGAGGGAGGAGAACTGGGGGCCTCTCCCAGCAAGACCAGGCAACCGTGTGTCCCAGCAACTTGCTGTTACAGAATCTGATTGGATTAGATACTGCTAGAGGCTGTGGGGCTGAGATGAGCAGTTAAGTCGGGGAACCTGATAACAGCTCAGTTACATCTGGCCACTCTTCAGAGTTTTTGACTGAAGTAGCTATAGACAAGGGTCAACAGTAAAATGGGAATCGAGGTACCAGTTCATTAATAGCTGGACACCTGTCAGTGCAGAGCTGCTGGTAAAAGGGGGATGAGAGAATATATCCTTGCTCCAAATTAACCACCCAGATGTAGGTTTGAAAGAAGTGAAAACAGGGCAAGAAAGACCAGACCTACCACAAAGGGACAGACCCTTATCAGCTTTCTTGCCACATGGCCCAGGAGGAAAAGTCCATCTACAGGGGCTAACCTTTAAGGCACAGTAACCCTAACTACCAGGAAAATATGGCCAAATAATTATTTAGTCAGAAGTTCCCAAACTTTCTTGGTTCACGGTGCTGTTGGTATCTGAGTACTTTTTAAATGGTTCCCTTCTCTAGTCCAAAAGAAATACATAACAGCTTTATTTATGAAGTAATTGGGTTCAAACAACTTAAGTATTTGTGTCCCATCAACTGAACAAAGGTCTGGGAAAAAGTGCGTATAAATTAAAAGAAAAACATTTGTATTTTGTTTTAAAATAACCACAGTTATTTGCTGTGAGTTTGCTGCAGTGCCCTGGGGCACACTGTTTGGGAGCCAAAGGTCTAGACCTAACCAGATTAGCAGTTGATTCTACCTGAGGGAGAGCCTGGAAAACAAGTGAACAGAAAAGCAGGAACACAGGGAAGGGGACAGAACTCCTCCTCTTCTCAACAGATGCTGGTTGCAGATCTAGGCTTGGACTGTATTTGATTTCTGCAAAGGAGGTAAAAAGGTCTTTAAGAATATTTTCCAGGAAGAAAATAGAAAATTCCACCTCCTACAAGACATAGTGTCCCACAAGCGTGGAGATCTGAGCTGTGAGGACTTTGAGGGTCAGCGGTCTTGCGATTTTGACGGGGTGCTCATTTTTATTCACAGGATACAAGCATCTTGTGTGCAGTTGATGACATTCAACTGCTACTTGATGATCACGTGATAAAGACCCAGACCATGTGTGGCTCTCCATTTGTCAAACCAATAGAAACAGAATGCCGGGTAAGAGGAAATGAGGTTGAATGTTTTGTGATGGCCTGTTAGCTCCAGGTTTCTTGGAGGAGCAAGAAGGTTTTTTTTTTTTTTTTTTTTTTTTTTTCTGGCTGTGTGGCACGAGGGATCTCAGTTCCCCGACCAGGGATCCAACTCGTGCCCCCTGCAGTGGAAGAGCGGAGGCTTAACCACTGGACCACCAGGGAAGTCTCGGAAGAAGGTTTTTAAGTCCAATTAACAAAGAAACTCACTTTCTCTTGATGAGGAAAAAAAAACAACAAAAGACTGAAAGCAGTAACCATCCAAGTAAGCCTTTATAACAGTCTGCCAGACTGAGCTTTTGCAACAGTCTGCTAAAAGAGAAGGTGAGATTATTTGAATGCACCAAACCAAAGTACATATGGAAAGTACCTTATGGGCTATAGTAATCTAGAATGTAAATTACACGAGGTTTGGCCTCCTTTGCTCTTTGTCTGTGGAAGTGGGATAGGCTAAGGACACCAACTTGAGCCAGACTGCCTGGGTTCAAATTCTGACTCTGCCCCTTATCAGTTGTGTGACCTTGGACAAGTTACTTGAATTAGTTGTATGTCAGTTTCTGCACCTGTGAAGTGAGCTTTGTGATAATATCTCCCTTATAAATCTGTTGGATTAAATTGGTTTCACATACATAAAGCACTCAGACCATCACTTGTCACAGAGTAAGCCTTATAAATATTACTGTTGTTGTTGTTATTATTATGATGATTATTCCACTAGGAGAAGAACTCTATGAGGGCAAGGACTCTTGTTTTTTTCTCAGTGCTGTATCCACTTTGCCTAGAAGAGTGACCAGGACATAGTGGGCACTCAATAAGTCTTTGTGGAACAAGTGAATGAGTGAATGCATCCATTTGTCGGTGGGTCTACGATGCAGAGTGGCATGTTAGTGACTCAGATATGAAATGCTAAATTTGCAGAACTGGGAAGAAAAGCTGGTTCGCGTGCAGGAAATTTTGGATGCCTGGTTAAAATGTCAAGCCACCTGGCTATACCTGGAACCAATCTTCAGTTCAGAGGACATCATAGCCCAGATGCCAGAAGAGGGCAGGAAATTTGCCATCGTTGATAGTTACTGGAAATCACTCATGTCCCAAGCCGTGAGTTTTTTACTACCTAGCACATCTCACCATCAGGAATGTGGGATGCCGTACAGATGTTCCTCATTGTGCAATGCAGCCGTGTCCCTTGAAACCTATTAGTAAACTGGATTTTTGCAAATTCAGTATCTCTATAAATTTTTTCTAATTTCAAAAGTTATTTGTTATTAAAAATTCAAACATGGAAATAGGAAATATAAAAAGTAGAGGCCTTTTGAAATCCCAACTTCGTGGAGGTGACTATTAGCAGTTTGGATAATTTAGCTCTCATTCCTAACGAGGTATAAGATTTTATTTGTTACACGATAATGCAATAAAGCTTTTATAGATTGAGAATAATTTTAGAATTCAGGTAATTCTCTGTATTCAGTTACTCAGTTGTTTAACAAATGTTCAAGGGACCAGCGCAGACTAGTATAGAATGTCGTGGTCTGAATTCCACAATCCCAGAAGTTAAAATATAATTGGCTTCGTCGGTTTCAGGTGCCCAACCCCAGCCCAGTCAACCATGGCCAGAGGAAGAGGGTCATGTTATATGAGCAGTCAACCTTGGGGGATTAGGAGGTGATTAGGGTAGGAGGGTCATTAGTTGATGGGCTGGTCGCACACTCATTACAATAACCAGTCTCAGGATCTGGGAACCTCATGATGATTATCACCTTTTTTTATGGAACCTAGGTGAAAGATACCAGGGTTCTGGTGGCAGCAGACCAACCACGGATGGCTGAGAGGCTTCAAGAAGCCAACCTTCTGTTGGAGGACATCCAGAAGGGGCTGAATGACTACTTGGAGAAGAAGAGACTATTTTTCCCCAGGTATTCAGCATCATTCTCTTGCTTGAAGTTGCGCTCTTGACCCATATATAGGTAGAGTTACATTTTTTCATACTGAGAGTTAGCTTCTACTCATCTATTCCATATTCTTTCTAGGTTTTCCATTCCCCAAAAGACAGCTCTCGGGGGTAAGGTGTGTCTTCACGGTCACTATTTAGAGTGAGGTTGAATAGACACCAATGGAACCAGCATGGTCAAATACCCAATTAGAGGGGTATAGTACTCAAGAGCCTGGACTTTGGAGTTAAACAGACCTCAGTTTGAGTCCTTAGCCACACGTGGCTATCCAGTGCTTGAAATGTGGCTAGTGTAACTTAGAAAGCAATTTTTTTTTTTTTTTTGCGCGGGCCTCTCACTGTTGTGGCCTCTCCCGTTGCGGAGCACAGGCTCCAGATGCACAGGCCCAGCGGCCATGGCTTACGGGCCCAGCTGCTCCACGGCATGTGGGATCTTCCCAGACCAGGGCACGAACCCACGTCCTCTGCATCGGCAGGTGGACTCTCAACCACTGCACCACCAGGGAAGCCCCCTCGCCTGGGAGTTTTAAAAATACAAATTCCCAGACCCAATCCCAGATCAGTTATATTACAATCTCTGGGAAGTGGAACCTTGGCATTGGAATTTTTTTTTTATAACCTCTGCAGATGATTCTAAAGTGCAGCCAAGGTTAAGAACCACTGCTCTATCCAGGTTTCTTTCACCTGGTAGCAACCCCTCTCTCCCAGCCATATAAAATCCACATATACCAGCTTTCTTCCTTTCTTTTGCTGAGTCAAAACCATCTCCACCTTCTATGCCCTAGATGAAAAATGGTGAAGAGGAGTGGGCCTTAGATAAGACTCTAGAAGTAGCTGGCATTCACGCGAGTGTCATCTACCTGTTGGGGAGTATCACCTTGTTGGAAAAAGAAGCTCTTAGAAGAGATTCCAGTAGCCATCTTCCTTTGCTTTGCAATAGGTTCTTCTTCCTATCAAATGATGAGCTGTTGGAGATCTTGTCAGAGACAAAGGACCCCCTCCGAGTTCAACCACACTTGAAGAAGTGCTTTGAAGGAATTGCCAAGCTGGAGTTTACAGACAGCATGGAGATTGTGGGCATGATCAGCTCAGAAAAAGAAATCGTTCCATTCAAACAGAAAATCTCCCCAGCTGAAGCCAAAGTAACTCCACTTACCCATTTTTGGTTCTTATCGTCATAACAGAGTGAAACAGAGAGAGGCAGATTGTATGTTGGTTAAACATTTGGACTCTGGTTCCAGATTGCCTGGGTGTGGAACACTTAGATTACACAACTTAATGACGGGTGACTTTGGGGAACTAATCTTTCTGAGTCTACTTGCTCATCTCTAAGATGGAGATTATACTGCAATTCACATGGCATCCTAAATTTGTGGAAGGATTTCAACCGAACTTGATGTGGAGGCAGCAGCAGGAATCAGATCCAACAACTAATGCTGTTTAAATCCCCGTGAGCAGAGCCCACTTTAAAGAGATCTGGTCAGATGGGGCAGGTGTTTTTAAAGGTGTTTAAAGGGCAGGTGTTTCAATAATATTTCATGGAATTAATGCCATTTAACTCAGATTTTTCATACATGTGCCCTTATCAAATGAGTAAAATGTAAGTTACTTCCACTCTTGCTGAATAGGACGGCACCCAGCGTAGAAATAGACAAGTACTCTTGCCTTGCCGTTTTTGCCACCCACACATTTAAGTTACAGCAACCAGGGATCATACCTTAAAACCAGACACCAGCTAGCTCACGAGCACCTGAGGTCAGCAGGTACAGTTGCCTGAGATTCTAACACTGAATAATATGCTGCACATTCAAATTACCTGTAGAGCTTTAAAAAAATCCAAATGCCCTGCTTGCATCCCATACCAATTAAATCAGAATGTCTGGGAGTGGGAGTCAGGCATCCATAATTTTTAAAGATCTCCAGATGATTCCAGTGCACAGCAAAGTTTGGGGACCACTGGAATAATGCAAGAATTAGAACTGTTCAATTAGAAATGAGCAACTTATTTTATGAACTTGTCAACTAAAAAAAAAATGCACAACCTAAACGTTAAGAGGTGTGTTTTGTTCAGCGGACATTCTTAGGACTTCAAGCTGGAGAGGCAGCATCTCAAGTAACCCTGAGAAAACGGCTTGGAGGAGGCAAGGAGGGGAGATATATAGGAGTTTTGCAACAAAGGGCAGGTAGTCCGAACTTCAAAAGATTATTGTTAATTAAAGAAAACCAGATATCTCAAGTTAAGGAATTTAGTGCTTTTCTATGGATGGGAAAATGCAAAAGTCTAGGCTCACTGAAATCATTCCTTTGATATGCGCGTCAGCTGTCTGGGGCCAGCATCCTGTGTTTTCTCATCCTGAGTTCCCTCAGGGCTCACCAGCTCACTTTGGGAGGTGGCGGCTGCAGTCACTGATGGCTGCAGCATCTTTTGATCACTGATATGGCAGAGGCAATATTTTATTTCTCAAACTGAAGTGTAAATGTGTCATTTGTCTCCTGAGAGAGACATAAATAACTTTATTTACAGTTGTCTTCCAGAAAATGATATGAAAGAAGTGCATGTTAAAAACTCCCTATTGCCCCTTTTTTGAGACATACACTTCTTAGAATACAGTAAATAAGTGTAAAACCAATAGTTAAAGAATACTGGCTTAAAGGTGTGCAAACCTTTGGCCTCCCTCCAGCTCTGTCCAGAGAGAAAGCTGGCTTCTGCCCATGGTCCCTCCCTCCAGGCTTGGCTAACTGTTACTGCCTCTCTGTCTGTCTCAACCCACAGGGCATGGTGGAAAGATGGCTCCAGCAGGTGGAACAGATGATGCTTGCCAGTATGAAGGAAATTATTAGACTTGGGATTGAAGCATATGTCCAGGTAAATGAAAATTGGGGTACACATGCCAGGGTGTTGGTACACCAACAAGAACTTTGGGGACAAGGTTAAATGGAAGCCTGTCTTCTGCTAAAACCCACCCCTCTCCTGCTGAGTAACACCTGACCCCTCTGTGCCTCTTTCTCCTTTCCCTGTAAATCCTGGGGCAGTCTATGTATTTCTGAATATAAAATGTTCGCAGTTAGAAGCAGCAGACACTAGCATAGCCTGTGAGCCAGAACCCTTTGTTTGCTGTGGGGCAGTCCTTTCTGTGAAAATAATTGATGGCAAGCGGTTTATTTAGAGCCCCTCCCCAATTAAGCATCCCCTCCCCCAGGCTTTTTTAACATTACACATGCCCTGAAGGGCACAACTCATTAAGCTCCCAAAGCTTTAGGTGACCTGTGTAACAGAAGGCCTAAGGGAAAAGAACCTGTTGCAATTACTCTTTAGCCAGCTCCCAGCAAGGTTAATGTTGGCAGACTAGATATTTACTCTCCTCTACTTTAGGTGCTCCTCACTTTGGGGCCCCCACCCCTATCCCCAGGACTTTTTCCATCAAAAAAAGGGGTATTCAATTAACACCTTCCCACTAAGTACCAAGGACTGACCCTGCTGCCCCTCTCAGTAGTATTTGCCTTGTAAATGAAAGACCAGTCCTTTGTCCCATGACATATTACAAATCAAAAATTAAGTTAAAGAAAAACGGCTACCTGTATGAAGTTATTTCATGCAATTGCATCTGTAGCCAGACACAGCAAACTTTTTCTGTAAAGGACCAGATAGTAAATGTTTTCAGCCGTGCAGGCAATATACACCAGGCACAACTATTTATCCTTGCCTTTCTAATAGAAAAGCAGCCTTGGATGATGGATTCAGCAGGGGGCGTGGCTGTATTACAGTATAACTTTATTTACAAAAACAGATATGGCCATATTTGTCCCTCAGGCTATAATTTCCCTATCTATAGTTTAAAAAAAGTTAGGGCGGTCATGGCTAAGAAAATCGTGGGGCAGTACTGCAATGTTATGTAGCTATCAAAAGGAGTAGTTATATAAATACCTTCTGAACAACACCTTGATTATAACTATGTAAAATCCCTGGATGGGAGCATTAAAGGAAAAAAAAGAAAGGAGTTGTTGACTGAAAAAAAAATGCACGACATGAGAGTTGTGAGTTAAGTTTTATTTGGGGCAAAATGAGGACTATAGACTGGGAGACAGCATTTCAGATATCTCTCAGAAAATGCTCCAAAGATGTAGGGGGGAAGGTCAGTGTATATGGGATTTTGGTGAAGGGGGAGTACATGCAATCATCACATATTTTTTGCAGAAGGTTGCTGCTGGTCTCGTGAAGGTCGCTGCTAGTCACGAGGAGCAGATGTCACCATGAAGGGTTTTAGTGCTTTCCTAGATACGAGGAGATGCAAGAATTGGGCTCATAAAATGGTTTCCTGAAAATATCTAATTATCTGAAGACCTGTTCTGCCAGTTTTTCCCAGAGCACAGAGTGCCTCATTCCTGATCTCCACCCTGAACTCCTTGCAGGGGGTGTTGAAGGTCAGCAGCTGCAGCAGGTCATAACTTAATCCTTGTAGAGGTGGCTGGCAAGTGACAACTTATAGGCAACAGAGTTAATGAAATTGTTGGTGATGATCCTTTTCTTTTTCATAAAATTCAGGGAGGAAGACATAAATCCGTAATCCCAGAAATGTCAAGCCTTGTAGCCTCGGAGGTTGGGATGAATTTTGTTTTTGTTGAGGGGGTAAGATGGTGGTAGATGTTTTTAGGAAGTCAGTTTAACTCACATAAGATGAACTGACCCTACAATGTGCCCTGCTGCACTTTCCCAGGTCCCTCGTAATCACTGGGTCTTGCAGTGGCCTGGCCAGGTGGTTATCTGTGTCTCCTCCATCTTTTGGACCCAGGAGGTTTCCCAAGCCCTGGTTGAAAAGACCCTACCGGTAAGTGAGCCTGTCATGAAGCTTGTAGAGGAGATTTGAGCTGGATTATGATTTGAATGACATATAATTAGAGTAGCCATTTTTCTAAACAAAAAAATAAACAGCCCCATGGTGTCACAGAAGGCAGGGTTCTCTTTGGGACGGAGATTTGGGAATTAGGGCTGTCCTGGAGTTCTGTAGTATAAGAACTCTCACATTTCTTCCCAGACGGAAATTCTAGGCTGCAGTATCCTGTTTCTTCAGCCTTTGCTTCCAATTGTCAACCCGGCAGAATTTCTACCAGCAGAGACTGCTCATCTTCTTCCTGGGCCAAGAAGCCACCTGGTCCTCTTTTCCTCTACTCTTCCTGCACCATATCCCTTCTTACCACCTCCAGTCCAGCACTAACCCATCTCCAGCTTTTCCTTCAGCTTTCTCTTGAGACCAAGAATGCTCAGGTCCTGCTTGTCTTCAGATCCGGACACACGTATTTCCAGCTAACTCTGCCACCAATGCCTGTACTTGAGGGTTCAAGACCTGGATGGATTTGAGTTCAAATTCTGACACCTCCAACTGTTAGATATGTGACCATGGTCAAGCTACATAACCTGAACCTCAGTCTCCTTGTCTATAAAATGGAAGGAATTGTAGCACCACACCTTACTACTGTGAAGGGTTAAATGAGATGCTAGTAAATTATTCAGTACTTAGATCCTAGGCTATAAACCCCACAGGGCAGGGGGCATGTCTCCTTGCCTCACTATTATATCTCAGAGGGTTAGTGCAGTGTCAAGCACATAGTAGTTGCTCAATAAATATTTTTTGACTGACTACATGGTAACTCCATTCCCAACATTTTTACCATGGTATAGTTTCCCATGATTATCTCATCAGAATTCCTGTTATTCCCCCTATATACAATATGATTGCCTGTGGCTAGAATATATTTTAATTTACTATATTTTGCTTTATACATTAAAATTAGAACATTAGTATTTGACCAAGTTTCACTTTTTACAGATACCTTGTTGATAATTCCTAAAAGATGTGTTGCACTTTACACGTGCAAACTGCTTTCACGTACATCATTTCAAACCTCAGAAACACTAAAAAATTCTGACTTTTGTGACTGTATCTCTGTGCCCCAGTTTTCCTACCTGTAAAAGAGGAGAGTGCTTCCCATCACACACTCAAGCCCTGGAGTACAATGAATGCTGAGTGATGTGCCTTGGCATCCTAAAGGTGTTGGTACAGAATTGCTATCCATCCATCCATCTACCCGTTGTTCATTTAACAAATATTTGTTTGACGTTGCAACTGGGACTTTGCTGCTAGGCAAAGGGAATTAGAGGTAAATGAGACAGTCATGGTCCCTGTCCTCACGGATTTACAGTCTAGTGGGGGGAGATAAAAAGGCTCTTTTATAGAACTATGATACTGAAAGTACAGGGATCCAGAAAGCATGGGAAGGAAGGAGAAAAGAGAGGGGAAGATTTCCCAGAAAAACAGTGTCTAAGAGGAGACATAAAATATGAATAGGGACAAGAGAAAGCACTCCCGAGAGAAAGAGAGAGAGAGAGAGAGAGAGAGGAGAGAGAGGAGAGAGAGACCAGAATGTGCAAAAGTCTGACGATGAAAAGTATGGTGCATTCCAGCAACTGAAGGCAGTTTGGTCCAGAATTGCTGTGGAATGCATGTGGTTAAGAGAGATGCAGGGGGCAGTTCCATCACCAGCGGCTTTACAGACACGCCGAGGGTGATGGGGGCACATCAAAAAGGCTTTTTTTTTGCTATGTACTACGGATATTATAATTAATAACAACCACCACTATTTACTGGGTGCTTTATTCACACCAGACATTGTGCCAAGTGCTTTACATACACTATCTTATTTAATCCTCAAAACCACTTGAAGAATAGCTATAATTATTGGGATTTGACAGATCAGGAGACTGAGACTCAGAGGGTTAAAATCATTTGCCAAAGAAGACCATAACAGGAAAGTGGGGAAAATGAGGTGAGCCTAGGGTGGTCTCACTTATTTTTAATTCTTTTTTTTTTTTTCAGTTTTTATTTATTTATTTATTTTTGGCTGTGTTGGGTCTTTGTTGCTGCGTGTGGGCTTTCTCTAGTTGCGGTGAGCAGAGGCTACTCTTCGTTGGAGTGCGGGGACTTTTGTGGTGGCTTCTCTTATTGCGGAGCACGGGCTCTAGGCACATGGGCTCAGTAGTTGTGGCTCGTAGGCTCTAGAGCGCAGGCTCAGTAGCTGTGGCGCACAGGCTTAGTTGCTCTGTGGCATGTGGGATCTTCCCAGACCAGGGCTCAAACCTGTGTACCCTGCGTTGGCAGGCGGATTCTTAACCACTGCACCACCAGGGAAGTCCCATTTTTAATTCATTTTTATTGTTTAACTCTTTATTTTGAAATAATGTCAGACCTGCAAATAACATTGCAAAAATAATACAAAGAATTCCCATACACTCTTCATCCAGATTCCCCACATATTAACATCTTACATAACCACAGTACAATTATCCAAATCAGGAAATCAACATTGATACAATATTATTATCTATTCTATAAACCTTTTATACTCATCCTCGTTCAGGATCCAATCCAGGATTACATGTTTACATGCATTTAGTTTTCATATCTCCTTTGTCTATTTTAATCTGAGTTTCAGGTATTTTGTTAATTCTGGTTTACTACCTAATTTATATATAGTAAAATTCACCCTTTTTAGTGTGCATTTCTTTCTTTTTTTGCGGTACGCGGGCCTCTCACTCTTGTGGCCTCTCCCGTTGCGGAGCACAGGCTCCGGACGCGCAGGCTCAGCGGCCATGGCTCACGGGCCCAGCCGCTCCGCGGCATGTGGGATCTTCCCAGACCGGGGCACAAACCCGTGTCCCCTGCATCGGCAGGTGGACTCTCAACCACTGCGCCACCAGGGAAGCCGTTTAGTGTGCATCTCTGAATTTTGACAAGCACATACAGTCGTGTAACCACCATCACAGTCAAGACATAGTTCCAAACACCCTAAAATTTTCCTCATACCCTTTGTAGTCAACCCTTTCCCCTGTTCTCAGCCTCTGACAACTACCATTTTGTTTTCTGTCCCTATAGTTTTGTCTTTTCCACAATATTATAAAATGGAATCATATAGTATCTAGGCTTTCAAATCTGAATTCTTTCAGTTAGTGTAATGCATTTGAAATTTGTCTCAATGTTAATGACTAGGGGTGAGGGAAAGGGAGCTTGAGGGATGACATCCAGGAGTCTGGTTTGGACCATGGGGTTGTGGATGGTGTCATTCCAGAAAAGAGATTACCAGAAGAGAATCCAGTTTAACCCATTGTTCCATCTTACTCCCCTGCTAGGATTTTCTGAAAAAGAGCAATGATCAGATTGCACAGATTGTCCAGCTGGTGCGAGGAAAACTGAGCAGTGGGGCTCGACTCACCCTTGGGGCCCTCACAGTCATTGATGTCCACGGTAAGCAAGGAGGTTTCCCTCGCATTACTGACTGTCCAGTAAGAGCTGCCAGGCTTGCCTCTCTCCCTTCTGGATGGAATGACTCAGGTCCCTTTTCTCATTAGGAAGAAGCTTCTCCAACTGAAAGTAAGTGAGGGGGTAAGGAGAGGAGTCAGTGCTTCTGTGTATCTCCATCTTATGTTTTCCCCTCCCATCCCCAACGTTTCTGAGACTTACCAACTCGGATCGATTTCCCTGTACTGATCTTAATGAACATTTTTGAATACTTACTTGGTGCCAAGCTTTGTGCTAAGTGCTTGACATACATTGTCTTGTTTTTATACACATTTCACAGATTAAGAGCCTGAGGTTTATAGAGGCAAATAACTTGCTGAGAGGCACACAGCTAGTAAGTAGCAGAGATGCTTTTGTAATTTGAACTTATGTCTGATTCCAAACCCAGAGACTGGAAATGGGCAGTGATGCAGGGAGGGAATGGGTAAGAGAGGATGCCTTCCAGCTCTTCCTAGAAAAGAGAGAGAGAGAGAGAAGGAGAGAAGGAGGAAAGGAGGAAGAAGAACCAGGGTCTTTATGTAGAGCAAACAACCCCCACACCGTCACGCCCTCATCACCAAGGAAACTAGGGCTGGACCAAACTTGTTGCCTGGGAACAGTGTCTCTTTTGCTTACATACCCAACTTCCTACTGGCAGTTCATGCATCTCTCTCTCTGTGAGGCTGATGCTCATTTCTTTTTTGGCCACACGGCTTGTGGGACCTCAGTTCCCTGACCAGGGATTGAACCTGGGCCACGGGAGTGAAAGCCTGGAATCCTAACCACTAGGCCACCAGGGAACTCCCTGATGCTCATTTCAATCCCTGATGCTCATTTCAATCTGATTTCATTTGATTAGACTAGCATAAAATCCGGAGGAGACAAGGCAGAAGGTGATCTTCATCTGGCTACATATTTAACTGGTAGGAGTAACAAGTGCAAGCATGGTTACTGCCCAGGATACCTCAGAGTGGTTGGGTTTACACACACACACACACACACACACACACACACACACACACACACATTCATGCACAAACACATGAACATGCACTGCATAGGGAAGGTATCCACAACGAAGTGCCTTGAGATTCACCTTCCTGGATCTCTCACACATACCCTGCTCCTGCCACCACTCTCCGGGTTCTCCCAGGAATCTGGTGTGGAATTAAATTCCTTGGGGTGAATGGAAGAGCTGTTGGTGTAATCTTCTGCAAGGACTCTTCTCTGTAGGGTTTTGGATTTTACTGTAATAAAGATTTCTCTCACAGAGAGGCAGTAGACTTAGAGAAGTGTCCCCTTGCAAAGTTATATTTCTGAAATCCTGATTTCAAGCTGCTCTACTAGTTCTAAGATCACAATAGCACTTGCCCTGTGAGTTACCTAAAAAATAATGAATGATTCTCATAAACTTACGTCCATTCATCAACTTCAGGGCTCCCATCACTGTGAGAAAAGTAAATTAGGCTCACAATCCCATGACAGAAAGGAGAAAACCTAGAAATGTATCTCCTAGTTAGTTTCTCAGACATCCCCCTTCATGGAAAGAATACATCTAACAAGGATTCATGGGACCCCTGCCCTTGCTAACTGTATCAGGCAAGGCAGATCGTGTTCTCTTAAGAGGCCTGGAACAGGGCCAAAAGGGTCACACTGGGGATAAGATAGCATTTGGGGCAACTACATATTGCAAACCCCTCTGGTTCAGCCTCCCAAGAGTTTGGGAATGATAACAGTAGCTAATACTATAAATTTATATAATACATAAATACAGATGTTGCTTGAAGTTTGGGGATGGGCGAGGAGGATAGTTGAGCCTAAAATTGTCGAGATAGTGAGGGGTGGCCTTGATGACATCCTCAGTCAGACCCTTCTGAGGAATCCATGAAGACGGGAGGATGCTGATGGCTCTGCAAGTGTGTGTTTCCACGTCTGTGTCCCCACAGCTCGTGATGTGGTCGCCAAGTTATCTGAAGACAGTGTCTGTGACCTGAATGATTTCCAGTGGATCTCCCAACTGCGCTACTACTGGGATGCCAAGGATGTACAGGTGAAGATGATCACTACAGAAGCCTTATACGGCTATGAGTACCTGGGAAACTCCTCCCGGCTGGTGATTACGCCCCTCACTGACCGCTGCTACAGGTAAACTCTGAAGGGTGAATAGAGAATTCCAAAAGGAAAACCTGGGGAAGAAGGTTAGAGCATCTTGAGTTTGTTACCTTCACCGTCTATATTTTAGTTTCTCAGATTTTAGAATTTTTCCCTTCATCACCATGGTCCCACAGATGGGCATGGAAACTGGGCCTTAGGCCAGAAATGAGAACCCAGTAGGAGTCCTAATCTAATGCAAATTAATGTGTTCAAACCAACAATTAGCACGTTGTTGTCTCTCCTTGAAAATGGCACAGTGCTTAAGTAGAAAGGTCTCCAGTGGCAGGGATCAAGATGGTGCCTGGAGATCCCATGGCCAGAGATAAAAAAGGGGCCAGGTAAAGGACCCAAGCAAGGAGTCTCGGAGCTCTGCCACCCAGTCTGATGAAGAGGTATGGCCATTCTGTGCTCAGCAGAGTGCTTTGCCACTTTGCTTGGAATTTATAACTTTAGAAATCTGGACTTTGTGAACTTGTCAGTTTTGTGATGTTTAGATTTTTCTTTGATTTTATACATTCCTTAGAGTAGAACTTTTTTAATTATAAAAATAGTACTTGAGTATTTTTTAAATTTCAGAGTCCTCAGTCACGTGTTTTCTATGTTCTATGATTTCTGTTCTTCATTCATTTATCTATTCCACTCATTGTTCAACAACCATTTCTTGAACTTTCCTGTGCATGATGTATGACCTCCAGGAACCCTCAACTTAATGGGGTGGGGGAGAGACACACCCTCAGGTGATAACAAGAAAGTGTGTTAACTGAAATTATAGAGGCTCATACAAGGGGCTGTGGAACCACAGTTCACACATCATTCATTTCTAGCATTTATCTTGTGCCTGCCATATGGAACTGAATCAAATATGGGTCCTGAACTCAAGAGTTCATAACCTAGTGGGAGAAATATATTTATTTTCCATCATCCCATTGGCATTGGTGATCTTTGGAATGTGGAGTTTATGAGGATTTTTTACTTTTCTTTGATTCATTTAGTAAGTATATATTCATTTATCCATTCAATCCTTCATTCAAACAAATGCTTATAGGTGTCACCCATGTACCAGGCGCCGAGGTTACAACACTGAGTAAAATAGAACTTTTTACAATGATGATGTATTGCTCATATAATCAGGGAAAAATATTTAATTACTTGTCTGAGTAAAAACAAAATAAACCAAAAGCAAATTTCTTTCCTGTGCCTTAGGACTTGGCACTGAGTTCGCATTCTCTTCTCCTTAGGACACTGATGGGGGCTTTGAAGCTGAACCTTGGAGGAGCCCCAGAGGGTCCAGCTGGGACAGGCAAGACAGAAACCACCAAAGATCTAGCCAGAGCTTTGGCCAAGCAGGTAGGGAAATGCTGTCCATCCGCACACTCTTTTTCCCAACCCTCTGTGGACCCCTGTCCAGGGGAATTGGCATGAAGTTCAAGATGGCTCAGAGTAACAGGCAGAGTGGGGCTCCACCTCCTTCAGTGAAACAGGAAGAGGGGAGCCCCACCTCTGTTTCATGGTGCAGGGTGGTTCAGGTGGGAGGAAACCCATCCTGAATGGTGCCCACATCCTCCCTCTCTCTAGTGTGTGGTCTTCAACTGCTCAGATGGTCTAGATTACAAAGCCATGGGGAAGTTCTTCAAAGGGCTGGCCCAGGCTGGAGCGTGGGCCTGCTTTGATGAGTTCAACAGGATTGAGGTAACTCTGCTACTGGGCTACTGAATGGAGGGTTTGGACATGCAGGGACTTTTTTCTGGGCTCTCAGTTCCTCAGTGACAGGGACTTGTGTCTCCTCTAAGTCCCTTTGCACAGAGTAAGTACTCAATGAACCAAACAAAAACAGCCCCAAGGAGACAAAATGCATATTTTATACACATAAACATTCTCACCAAATTGATTCCCTCACTCGCTCATTCAGAAATTTATTGAGCAGCTGCTCTATGTCAGATACTCTGCATGTGTTCATGATACAAAGATGAGCAAAAAATGGTTTTGCCCTCTAGACTGTTACAGTCTAGCAAAGGGACATAAAAATTAAACGATACAAATAGAATATGAGAGAAGTCTATAGCAGTGGTACAGAGGAGTCATCACAAAAGAGGGGGTGGTTAATTCTATTTGGGTAGGGAATCGAGATTAGGAAATGTAAACATGCAACTTGAACCGATAAACACATACTGTGGGTGAAGCATTATGCTAGGTGCTGGAACAAAGGTAAAACAAAGATAAGATCCTATGGAAACTACTTACACACACACACGTATGCTCATGTATGCATGCATATACACACCAATTTTCCTTTCCTTTACCAAAACCCTAAATCATGCTCCTAATTTTGAATGTGAAGGTCTTATTCTCAGGTGATGGGGTTCTTTCTTTGCTAAGTGAAGGGTACTTTGGCATAGTGGGGTTGGTGGCTGTCAGAAGCAGGAGCTCAAATCAACCAGCCATTCTCACTCCAGGTAGAAGTGCTCTCTGTGGTAGCTCAGCAGATTCTCAGCATTCAGCAAGCCATTATCCGGAAGCTAAAGACGTTCATCTTTGAAGGCACTGAGCTCTCTCTGAACCCAACCTGTGCTGTCTTCATCACCATGAACCCTGGGTATGCTGGCAGGGCTGAGCTGCCAGATAACCTCAAGGTAAATACTGAGTGCGTAACTACTGGGTGTACTTTATGGTATAGAAACCTTCGGAAGTACCCGAGGGTCTCACAGAGAAGCCAAATAATGGGACCAGTTGACATTTTTCAGCTGTGAGAAGTAAAGACGTTACTTGGCTTCAGAACTCCACCATCTCCCCAACTAGGTCTCATGAGATGGGAGGAAATATATACATAGTAACCAATGGCAAAGAGGCAACAATGATCACTGGAAGAAGTGTCACTATTTCTGTTGTCTACAGGGGTCAGACAGTTAATATAAATGAGAAAAGCCAGCTGGGCCTGGTAGGGACTCTGACAAATGCCCCATCTAGAGGCAGCAGCCCCTACTTAGCCCCAGCCTACTGTTGCCAAGCAGGAATTGTCAGATCTTCTCATTTTTCAGGAAAAGCCAGAAATTTGGATTTTTACATGAAATCTTATTTTTAGATCCTGTCTCAATGCAAAAAAAAAAAAAAAATCACTGTAGGCCAAATAAAACAGATCTGCTTATAAGAGAGCATCAAAGTTCAACACAGAGAACGCTGGTAGACCGAGACTAGAGCACGTGGAGCTAAGCTGGTTAGGCCTAAGTGGTGTCCACACCAAAGCAGGCTGTTCCAACCAGCTAGAGAGATAACAAGAGAGCTTGTATGTCCCTGGTACCTACTGCTGAGCTGGCCTGAGCTACAGCTGTGACAATAAGCATTGGCCCTGCTGCTAGTGGGAGGAGGCAAGTGCCTCTGAAGGGGGAGAGAGAGAATTCCAACCAGGCCATCTTAAGGGAACAGGCACTAGATGACCTTAGCATGCTGCTCTCATGAAAGGAAAAAACACAAAGTGCAAGATGAATGGGTCTTCACCTGTGGGAAGAGCACCTAGCACCCCAACTGCATGAAAAGAGCAACCAGAGGGAAAATTCTAGGCCTGCTTCTTTATGGATTTCCCTTCAAGTTATTGCTCCATTCCCTTGCGTGAAAGACGTAAGAGAGACCTGGACAGAACCGACATTCGCTGACTTTAGTACATGATGCTCCAGCTGCTAGAAGCACATTCTGATTAGTTCCCTGGAATCTAATTCAGACACGCCACTCCTCCTCCTCCTTGGGAATGGAAAAGAAGTCAGAGAGATCCCTAAGGGTGACTCTTCCTCTCTAGGTCAGCATAGGCCAGGGACACCAAAGTAGAATTTGGACCCACATTTCTCATTTTAGAGTACCCAGTTGATGTAACTCCCCCCTGCACCCCTCCCAGCCAACAACCACGTTAGATCTGCACAAACAACTTTCATGAGACAGTGTGGCATAGTAGAAGGTACCCAGGGTTGGTGTCAGGAAGCCTGGATTCTAGCCCTGGCTCTACCTCTAACTGCATGACTTGGGCAAGTCACTTCTCCTCTAAGATCTAAGATATTAGATCCAAGATATTAGAAACAATAGCTGATGTTTACTGAGCCCTCACTATGGGCCACACACCTTTTTAAGCACTTCACTTGCATAGGATCATTTGTTCTCATGAGAACTATGAAGAGGGCACAGTTGTTAGTACATTTTGAGATGAAAGACCTGAGGTCTGGAGGGGTTACATAACTTACCCACAGTTAGTAGCTAACAGAACAAGGACTCAAATCAAGATTTGTCTGACTTCAGGATTCTCCTGATACATAATTATCCTGCATCCCTGAATGACTTCTACTGTCTACTGAACACCGGAAAGTTCCAATAGTTGAATGATGCTCATTTGGCATAGGAGGATGAGGTGTTGCTAGGATACCAGCACCTAAGGCCTTCCACACAACCACTGAGGGACCCACTGTGACACATGTACCTGGACAAGGCTAGTGGGGAGGTTCATGGAGCAGTGGATCTGTCCAGTAAAGACAGTCCTTCTGCACTGATTTGTCCTCCAGCCCTCCTTTCCTTGATTGTCACTGGGTGGTCTGAATGATCATGTTACTTCTCTTTGCCTCTGTAGATGTACCTTCCCCCATTTTCACCTTATGTGTTTAGGTTCTTTACATGAAGTCTTATTTTTAGAGGGCTGTTTCTTTTCCAGGCCTTGTTTCGGACAGTGGCCATGATGGTGCCAGATTATGCCCTCATTGGAGAAATCTCCCTCTACTCTATGGGGTTTCTAGACTCCAGAAGGTATGTTATATTGGCTTTCTAGTGCGTTCTAAAGAAAGAGTGACAGAGTGGCTTTTTGTGGGGTGGATTCAAGGTAAATTGTCCATTGGAAAAAAAAAGAGAGAAACTTGAGAAACTGCTTTTACTCACAAGTTGATCTGAAAGCACATAGCCCTGGTCTTGGTCCTGACCCCATCCCTGACTAGGAAATGGCTCAGATTACCAAGAAAGGGCCTCCACTCTATTTGTATACACCTGGACTTCTTCTAAGGAAGAATCGCTCATCTCTTCTCTACCCTTCACTCTAACACACACACACACACACACACACACACACACACTCCTAAATGACTTAAGGCGAGACTGAAAAACATGAAGTTATTCCAAGATTGAAGAGGAAAAATTAATATAATTTAGAATTAACATTGTTATCAATATAATATTTATTTACTCAAATCAACTTGGTTATCTCTCATTCACGTATTACCCAGTTTTCTAAGACGGAGACATACACAAGCATCAGTGTCTTTATCACATGCACCCAGAGTTGTGAATATTTATTGTAAAATGCCTTTTATTGATCTATTTCAAATTTTACATTTGTCTTTTTACATTGTCTTGCCCATAATCAATTGATTTTTTGTTACTGCAGTTATCTCCACAAGGCCCACAGTGTCTTTGTGGCCTGGAGGTCCTTGCTGTTAATGCAAAGGGCTGCAGATATTCTCGACAGAATGTGCCATCCTTCCTAGGCTAAGAGGCTGCCTCAGTCATAAGAGGTTTATTTTTTCTATAGGAGACTTGGGTTACATTGATTTGCCTGTTCAATTCATTTATTTATTCAATTGGCAAACCACCTACCTTATGCCCAGCCCTGTGCTAGGTGCTGATGAGCAACACAGTCTTTGCTTTTAAAGTAAATCAGTCTTGTTAGAGAGGAGCCCTGCAAGGGGAATGTGCATAAGTACATTAGTTAGGGTAAACCTGACCTCCAAATTCCAATGGGTTAGCATAGCAAAAGTTTATTTTTCACTCCCTAGAAATCTAAAATGGGTGTTTGTGATCAGCGGAGTTCTTCCCCAGGGACCCAGGTTACTTATATCTCACAGCTACAACACACGAGCATAGAGGATCTTATGGAGGAGGTTTTTATGGACCAGCCCTCAAAGTGGCACACTTCCCTTTCATTCATATGCCACTGGCTAGGACTCAGTGATGCGGCCACCCGTAACTGTGTGGGAGGCTAGGAAATGTGGTTCCCCCCCCCGTGTGCCCAGGAAAAATAAAATATGGCAGTGCACATGAGCATACATGTATTGTGTGCTGAGTATATTAAATTTTGAATTGGTTTTCTTGAATTAAAAAAGTAAAACATGGATATTGAAAAAAATTGTAATGTTACAGAAATGCAAAACTGAGTGTCCCCTTTGTGACCCTTAGTCCTACTCTTTAGGCATTAACATTGTTAATCGTTTGATGTAATCTTCCCAAGTGTGTGTGTGCGTGGCGTACACATTCATATATACAGATAAAAGTATAGACACATATAGCTTCTTGTACAGTATATGTTATACATACGTATGTGCTTGCTGTTTTTCATCCTGCCTTTGAAAGAAAGTCACAGTGCTTCCTTAGCTCATTATGGTAACTCTGCGAAGAGGCCTTCAAATGATATGGTTTCTCCATCAAGTTCGTGGGCAGGCCTGGCTTCTGCAGGGACAGGGCACAAGCATGTTGGGAATGTCTGCTGACCAGGACATGGTCCTCTCTAGAGGGTCTGCAGACATGTCTTTGCTCTCCCAGTCTTGCCCAGAAGATTGTTGCAACCTACCGCCTGTGTTCAGAGCAGCTTTCCTCCCAGCATCACTATGACTATGGCATGCGTGCTGTCAAGTCTGTGCTCACTGCCGCTGGCAACCTGAAGCTGAAGTATCCAGAGGAGAATGAGAGTGTCCTGCTGCTCCGGGCCTTGCTTGACGTCAACCTGGCCAAGTTCTTGGCTCAAGATGTCCCTCTATTTCAGGTATGTAGTGGTTTGGGACCTTGGCTAAGCACTGAGACTCGACATCCAAAGATGAAAAATGTTTTCGGCACCTCTTCCATCTCCTGACACCCCCTCCATTCTCTAGCCAGCATACCTATTGCTAGATACCCTCCCCCAAATGTTAAATAATAATGGTAATAGCAATATCCCTAATTCCTGATTTTAATAAAAACAGTTTCACTGTTAGGATATTTGCTGTTGAGTGTGAGTAATTGTTTATATCAAATGTAATTAGTTTTCTTTTGGAATTATTTTAATGCCTATCTTCCTAACTAGGCTGTAAGCTCTTTAAGACAGAAATCTTGACTGTCTTGTTCATTGCTAGTATAATGACTGAAAGACAGCACAGACTTATTAAATATTTGCTGACTTTTAAAATTCTGGGGAAGGAAAATCATGTTTAACAGATATTGTTAGAATTTGTAATTGTAGATAAGTTTCGGTACAGGAAAAATGAGGTTTGGAATTTTCCAAGGATTCCTGCTACCTGTAGATCTCATTTTAGAAAAATGTTGAGGTTATGTATCTGATAATTCATCTTTTTCACGTCTTGAATTTTTGTTAACAGGGAATTATATCAGATTTGTTTCCTGGAGTTGTTCTTCCAAAGCCAGACTACGAAGTTTTTATGGAAGTGCTGAATGAGAACATCAAAAAGATGAAACTCCAGCCAGTACCTTGGTTTATTGGAAAAATTATCCAGGTTGATTCCTTGTACCCATGTGGGAATGTACCTGTTTACTGTTTGCTGAGGTCAGGAATTAGAAAGAACTATGGTAGATTGGAACTGAACTGACAGCAATTGGAGATGCCTGATTAGAGATGAAGACACTCAACAACCTGTTGTGCCTTCAGTTTTCATTTCCAGGAGCTGACTTTTAAAATCCAATATTTTTCCTATGACCATCCTCCCTGGGGTTTCTTTTTCATCATTTGGGGATGAAACAGAACCTTTCAGGGCATTGGGCTTTGAATTAGTCAAAAACCAACTTTTTTGGTTCCCAGTGACAGATATCCAATTCAAACTGTCTTAGTCAACAAAAGGGAATTTACTCACTTACCTAACTTGGAAAGTACAGAAATATGTTGGTTTCAGGCATAGTGGGATACATGTTTTTAGATAATGTCATTAGGAATCTGCCTGTCCTCATTTCTGGATTCTGCCTCTCTCTGCATGAAAAATTCATTTTCAGTTGGGCCCCCAGTAGCCTCACACTTAGATTGTCCCATGTTCAAGCCCAGAAGGAAAAAGAGTATCGTTCTTGGAGTGTCCTCAGCAAAAGTCTCAGGATTAGCTTTGAATGGTGCTCATAAAGTCACGTGACCATCCCTGAACCAATTACAGATATAAGAAGTAGACTATAACCGCCCCACCTCTGCCAGAAGTGGAGGTGGAGTCAGAGCCACCCAAGTCATGTGGACTGGACCATGAAGTGGTGGTTCCTCAGGGAAAATCAGGGTGCTGTTACCAATAGGTGAAAGAACTGTTTCTACAGTCTTGACCCTGGAGAAACTTAGTGAAACTCCACACTAATTTCAGGGATCCTTCCCTAGGATCACTTTCTATGTAAAACTGACTTAAAGTCGTAAGTCGAATAAAATAAGCCCCAAATGCACTTTTTCTACAGAATCACAGGACAGAACTACAAGGGATCTTAAATTCCATCTGCTCCTGGCTCCTTAAGAACACTGGCATCCAGAGAGGGAACAGATTTGGACTCACATAAACCTAGTTTCAAATCTCACCCCCATCAGTTTTTTGCTGTGAGATTTTAGGCAAGTTCGTTCACCATTCTGAGCCCTAGTTTCTTCAACTGTAAAATGGAGGGAGTAAAACCTTCCCCACAGAGTAATTTTGAGACAAGAAGTACATAAAGTGCTAGATATAGTGCCTGATCACCATATCAAAATCAACCTCACCATCTCCACAAACATCAGAAATATCATCATTTCCCAAAATCATATTGTTATTTAGAATTAAAGGTCAAAGTAGGACCCAGGTCTCCAGATTCTGAGATCAGAATAAAAATTTTTAGGAATAAAAATTTTTTCCCAACTATTCATCAAATGTTCTACTCTTAACACAATTCATTTAACTTAATATTGAATCCCAATCTATTCGTTGGGATTTCATAGATGGACTTTTTTAAACTAGGCATGAGCTTTTATTTCCAATATTTTATAATAAAAAATGTAAACATGCAGAAAAATTGAAAGAATTTTACTGAGAATACCCATGTACCCACCACCTAGATTTTATAATTAACATTTTATAATACTTGCTTTATCATTTACCTATCCATCCGTCAACTTATCTTACTTTTTTATATATTCCAAAGTAATTTACAGACCTACAGATGAACTTTTATATAGTTTAGAACCAATTTTCCAAAGCAAAATATATGGCGCTAACTTCCCTTTTGTATATTGATACCTTGATAATCCATTTAAAGTTCTGTGAGGGGGAAGGTGAGAGGCTATTGGATCATAAGTGCCTTTCTCTCTTTTTTCCTAACGCACAGTCAACTCCATTTATCTTTATTCAATCTGAAATGTCTTTGCAGTCTACTTGAATGTAAACCTTACTTGATGGTTGGGGATTTTGTTGTTTTGTCCTCTCTGTCTGTAGAACTTAGAACAGTATCTGGCACATAATAGGTGTTTAACAAATATTTGCCGGCTCACTTTTGTCAGTACCTGTACCACCCCCATTGTCCTAATTTACACCCTCTGTATAACTCACTTCCAAGGTGAAAAATAATGCAAACAATCCTTAAAATAAAAAGCTTCACATATTCCCTTTTGCTGAGAGACTCACAGTTTAAAAGGAGAGAGAAAACATTTCACATTAATATAAATGACCAAAGCATTTGCATTTCAACTGTCATGGACTACTTGTCACAGACAAAACAATTAGAAAATTCAAAAAATGAGCTTCCACTTAGCTGTTGATTCTCAAGGGTAGGGGCTAAAATTACATGGAAGTTCATTTATGTTTTACAGCATCGCCCCTGGCTCAGAAAATACATTTTAATCTATTGAGAGTTCCAATCAAGTCAGAATAGCATTTAGGCCTTGAGAAAGGAAATTTCCAACAGAAATGCAGTTGGCTAAAATGACCATTGTTTCCTTTTCCTCTTTAAAAGCAAGTAGAAATGGTGCAATGAAAAGATTAGTGGCATTGAAGTCAGAGAGCTCCGTGGTCAAATCCTGGTTCCACCACTGATGAGCTTGGGCAAGTTAGTTAGCCTCTCTTGAGCTCAGTGTTCCCACCATTTAAAAGTAGTTAATGATACCTGAGTGGATTAAATGAAATAACTTAGGTAAGTCAGTGCTGCTTAGCACATAGATGGGTGCAGAGCAAATAGTATTTCCCATCCCTTAAATAATCTGAGATGCACACATATAGTTATTCATCCAAAAGATATTTAAACAATAGATGACAAATAAAGGACTGCAGTCCTTGTTCCTTGTAGACATCTGACTAATTGCAGTTCTGGGAGGTCTGCAATGATTAACTTCTTATATGATGTCTCCTCCCAGATCTACGAGATGATGCTGGTAAGACATGGCTATATGATTGTCGGAGACCCCATGGGTGGCAAGACCTGTGCTTATAAAGTGTTGGCTGCAGCTCTGGGTGATTTACATGAAGGTAAAACTCGTATCCCTGGCTTCCAGGGAGGACAGGAATCCCCACTCAGTTGACTGGCTCCATAGAGATGATGCCAGGCTGTTAACTTTTCCATCCCTGATTTGTGACATTAGAGCCAGGAATAGAACATGGCACACAGCGGTCTGCAGGCAGAGAATAAAGAGGGGGAGAGCTTCTAACAGGGGATTTTATGTGCATCACTAACGCTGGAGGAATTTTCTCAAATGCTGAACAGTGGCTTCTCCAAAGGTTTCCCAATGAGAGGGAAACTCCTGCCACTTGCCTAAACAAAACTGTTCTAAGAGGAAATCATTGCATGGTTTCTTTTCTTTTCCTTTTTTTCTTTCCATCCCTTCTTTCCCTCTCCTTTCCTTTTTTCTCCCTCCCATTCTCCCGCCCTCCCATCCACCCTGCCTCCCTCCTTCCCTCCCTCCTTTCCTTCTTTCCTTCCTTCAACTTAATGTAAAAGATAAGACCTCAGACTCTTGAATGAAACCCAGACCTTGGGCAAATGACTAAACCTCTCTTTGCCTCTGTTTTCCCAGCTGTAAAATGGGATTGTTGTGATAATTAAATGAGATTATGCAGGTAAATAACCCAGCTCAACAAATAAAAGCCATGTTTATTGCCAGAGAAACAGTTTTGAGGTTTTTTTCTTTTATAAAGCACAAGGCTGTGGTTTTGAAAAGCAGTGCCTCGCTGTGCCTGTGTTTACAGGATCCCTTCCAGTATGCTTCATTTTAATATTTTTTTCTAATAACATTGAGTTACTGCTGATTGAGTTACTGTTGAATTTTTGAGTTTTTTGTTTTGGGCACTAACTTGGCCTTAATAAATTGTTATTTAATAACTTGGGCATTTCAAACTTAAGTAATAATTTTGGCATTGAATATAATTTAGGAAACTAAATGAAGAGAAAGGAGGTTACCCCATTGTCTTTGCCTCAGAGTTCTGCAGAAATGATTCTTTATTTAGTTCATGGCTCAGGCACTCCAGTTTTCCCTTACTTTGAAGGATCATGTAAAAGTGTGGTTATTTTCTGTTATTAAATGCATACAATGTGCCATCCATCAGCCTGTGTATTCTGGTTGGGTCCTGGTGCTCCATTTCTCAGGGGACACTTATTGGGCAGCTAAAGAAGAGGTTTCAGGACTAAGCTAGCCCTTCAGATAGACAAAAGGAAAGTAACCATCATTTTCCAGAATCCTTTACCTGTCAGCTGTTTCCTTATCTCAAGTCAAAACCAAGGTTCTAGGGTAGCCAGGTACATAAAGAGACCTGATTATATGGCATCTCTTTCCTTTACTGCCTGAGTTCTTTTAGGCCCAGGCAGACTTCTTTAGATCTGACTGGCACATTTGACTTGTTTGAAGTGAGCCTCAGAAAACAATATGGTGAGAAACTAATAGCTGTAATAACCTAACAACTTAAGGCTTTGCCTATCCAGTTATCCCAATTTTTATACAGACTGAGTACAAATTTTAAGGACTATCCTTGGATGGCATATTGATAAAAGTTGTTTGGTCTTTTAGATGGCATTATTTCTTGTCCTAATGTTCTGGTGTCACCAGAACTTTTGTAACTTGTGTTGGACCTTCTTGCCCAGCCAACCAGATGGAGGAATTTGCTGTGGAGTATAAGATCATTAACCCCAAGGCTATCACCTTGGGGCAGCTGTATGGGTGCTTTGACCAAGTGAGCCATGAGTGGACAGATGGTGTCCTTGCCAATGCTTTCCGGGAGCAAGCATCTACTTCATCTGATGACCGCAAGTGGATTATATTTGATGGGCCAGTGGATGCTGTTTGGATTGAAAATATGAACACTGTTCTGGATGACAATAAAAAGGTACCTGTCTGATATCACTTTTATATGGGTGTGCAATAAACTCTTTTACTGAAGTTAGTGATTGATCAAAACTATATAATATAACAATGGAATATTACTCTGCCATTAAAAAAAACGAAATTGAGTTATTTGTAGTGAGGTGGATGGACCTAGAGTCTGTCATACAGAGTGAAGTAAGTCTGAAAGAGAAAAACAAATACCGTATGCTAACACATATATATGGAATCTAAAAAAAAAAAAAATGGTCATGAAGAACCTAGGGGCAAGACGGGAATAAAGATGCAGACCTATTAGAGAATGGACTTGAGGACATGGGGAGGGGGAAGGGTAAGCTGGGACAAAGTGAGAGAGTGGTAGTGTATATATGGACATATATACACTACCAAACGTAAAATAGATAGCTAGTGGGAAGCAGTCGCATAGCACGGGGAGATCAGCTCCGTGCTTTGTGACCACCTGGAAGGGTGGGATAGGGAGGGTGGAAAGGAGGGAGATGCAAGAGGGAAGAGATATGGGGATATATGTATATGTATAACTGATTCACTTTGTTATAAAGCAGAAACTAACACACCATTGTAAAGCAATAATACTCCAATAAAAACGTTAAAAAAAACTATATAATATATACATTTATAACACTAAGAATAAATGCCCCACAAGAAAGTAACAGTTATCAATTCATGAATTATGCTTTTGTTTGTACTTGTAGTGGGTAAGTTATGTGTGTTTAGAGACACTGTTGTATAGTGGTTAAAAGCTTTGGTGCTGGCATCAAATTGGCCTACTAGCTCTACAACTGAGCTGTTATATTGGGCAAGTCACATAACTTCTCTGCACCAGTTTCTTCATGTGTAAAGAGGTAGTAATAAATAAGGGTGTTGATAATTAAATAAGATAGTCCATACATAGTGCCTAATATATGAGATGTGTTTTGGTTATCCGTTGCTGTATTGCAAACTACCTTAGTACTTAGTGGCCTAACTTTGCTCATGACACTGTGGATTATAAACTTTGGAAGGGCTCAGGTGGGTTCAGCTAATCCTCATGACGTCAGCTGGGGCAGCTAGGGCTAGAGGAGCCACTTCCATGGTAGATTCTTCACTCAACGTCTGCGGGCTCATTCTTCCTCGTCTTGTCTATCTCTCCGTAACCCTCTCTGTGTCTCTGTGTCTCTGTCTCTCTGCCTTTCTCTCAAAGAGCATCTTATCCTCCAGGCCTCTCCACATGGCTTGGGCTTATCATCTGGTGGCCTTGGAGTAGTGGCACTTCTTACGTGACGGTTCATCTCCAAGAGGCAGGAAGTGAAAGTTTTCAGGAAATTAAGAGTTGTGCTTGGAACTGGCACAGCATCGCTTTCTCTGAATTCTATTAATCAAAGAAGTCACAGAGCCTGCTCAGATTCAAGGGGGTGGAGAAATAGACGCTACCTCTTGATGGAGGTGGGCGAGGTCACGCTGCAAAAGTGTACGTGGAATAGGAGATATTGTTGCAGCAGTCTTTGGAAAATACATTCTGCCACAGTAAATGTAGTGGCTAAAGAGCTTAGGCTCTGGAGCCAGACAGCCTGGGTTCAGATCCTGTCCTGAACCACTTAGCACTCATGTAACTTCAGGCAAGCTATTTAGTCTCTCTATGCCTCAATTACATCATCTGTAAAATGAGAATAACAGTATCTATGTCATAATGTTGTTAGGAAGGTTAGATAAATTAATATTTGCAAACTGATTATAATATTGCCTGGCATGTAGCAAGTGCTATGTAACTGTTAAAATAAAATAAAATAATATTTATCACCATTTCAAGGAATAGGTCTTACACTGGCTATACATCATTATCAAATCAAAATATATTTTCCTTCTGCATTTAAATTTTGCAAGACTAAGAGTGAGTCATGCTCAACAATGGAAGGCCTAATTATCCAAATTATATACATACACTAATAATATCATGTTCATAATTTTGATTATATAGCATATAAAAAAAGAATAAGTTTTATTACACGATATGGACTATGTTATATAAACTAATTGTACACATGTATTGGTTGGTCTTGAGATCAGAAGTATAAAGAGTCATAATCAGTGAATTTCCTGATGGCTCTTCACAGCTCTGAATGAAATCAAACTACTGTCACAGGTATGGGTCTATTTCACTTTTCTTGATTTTCAGAGATGACACTGTTAATGGTAATAGTCCCATAAGAGCCGTGACCTTCCTAGGGTTGCACGTAATGACCTTTTGATGTGTTTGATGTGGGTCAGAAACTTTGAAAACCACAATTTAGGATGAGAAGCAGGGAACAATGGCGCTTCCTCTCCCCGCCCCCCCCCCCCCCCCCCCCCCGGAGACCAAGGCCTCAGGCCATCTTATGACTTAAACATCTCACTTTAACCCATGTTGGCAAATGAGAAGTAGCACCACGGACTTGGTGTATATACTCAGAGGCTGTCCTGTGTATTTGCACTACTTTCTGCAGGGATATGCCTGCTAAACACTAGGACTTGTAATGGTCTTTCCTTCCATTCCAAAAAAGGATGTGGAGATATTCTTGTCATTCTAACCCTGGGCCAGTCCATGAGGGATTCCAAAAGGAGTCTTTGTGGGAAACTTGAGCAAATAAAACTGGATGGGGGTATGCTATTAAATTCCTTCCACTGAGGAAGGAACCATGAAACTTGCTGTAGTCTGATAATTTCTGGTTTCTTCATCTAAGGCTGCAAGTCAGTGGTTCTCTGACCTCCCTATTTAATATTACAGCTCACCACACACAGCATTCTCCAGCCCCTCTTCGACGTTATTCTTCTCCGAAGCACTTTCATCACTGTATATTCTATATATTTTGCTTATCATCTGTCTCCTCCGAGCAGAATGCAAACCTCAAGAGGACAGGAATTTTTGTCTGTTTCATTCTGCACAACTAACATAGTGCCTGGCACAGAATAGGTGCTCAAGAAGTATTTGTTGAATGAATTCAAACCATCTCTGTCCCCACTGATGCCTTTCACTTGCAGATGGAATTTAATTCGTTTGCTGCCCTCCACCCCTCTGCTTTGTACTTTCAGCTTTGCTTAATGAGTGGAGAGATTATCCAGATGAGCTCCAAGATGAGTCTGATCTTCGAGCCAGCTGACCTGGAGCAGGCCTCCCCCGCCACTGTGAGCAGGTCAGTCAGCTTGCAGGGACCCCCTGAGGGAATGTGAGGCCTCACTAACCCTATGCAGGAGGGAAAGCTCTAAAAATCCATAAATGTGATTAAACTCCAGCAGATCACCTGCACTACTTGTTGTCAGATTTGTCGTAAAGTTAGTCCTCAATCCACAGTGCTGGTAGGAATCTAAAGTCAGGCAATCACTCTGGAAAAGAGATTGATATCATCTCCTAAAGTTGATCTTTCTTATGCCTCATGACCCAGCAATTCTGCTTGTAAGTATTGATATATACCCAAAGGAAACTTTTGCCCATGTACAATAGGAGACATGTACCAGAATTTTCAGAGTAGCATAATTTACAATAACAAACACTTAGAAACGACCCAAATGCCCATTAACAGGAGCGAATTAAAAAGTATAATAAGGGCTTCCCTGGTGGCGCAGTGGTTGAGAGTCCGCCTGCCGATGCAGGGGACGCGGGTTCGTGCCCCGGTCCGGGAAGATCCCACATGCCGCGGAGCGGCTGGGCCCGTGAGCCATGGCTGCTGAGCCTGCGCGTCCGGAGCCTGTGCTCCGTAACGGGAGAGACCACAATGGTGAGAGGCCCGCGTACCGCAAAAAAAAAAAAAAAAAAAAGTATAATAAGATCACAAATCGTAGTATTTGTATGTCATTCAAAATAAATGAACTGTACTGACAAGTAACTATATAAGATAAATCTTAGTAAAATTAAAGATAAAATCTTAACAATATTATGTATAAAAGTAAGCCTGTAATATTACATACAGCATAGTGTCCCCTTTTAAATTATTAAAAACAAGTAAATATATATATATATATATGCTATAAAACTCTATAAGAAGGAAAGAAATCAAAGCACAGGTGAGCGTGAGATTCAAGATGCTGTATAATCTCAGGTGGGGAAAGCCACGGGCATAGGATAAGGGAGACTATATGGTTAGATGAAGGTTATTGTCAAGACCCTAGCTTCTGCCTGGGTATTGGGTTCATGGGCACTTAGTACATTATTGAAAACAATTAACTGAGAAAGGCCATGCATGGGCTAATGATGAGTGTGCCAAGGATAAGAATTAATCCAATAGTGTAACTTCAGTCCATAAAAAATAAAATAAAATCAAATCAGCCCACATTCCCAAAGGCAATGTAAGGGAAGAGAAAGAGCCTATGGCAAGTTAGACCAACTTGGGCTCCCACCCTGGCCACACCACTTGCTAGCTGTGTGACCTCTTCGGAGTCACGTAGCCTCTCTGAGCTACAGTCTCCTCATGGCTAAAATGTATACCATAAAGCGGAATATTTAAAGATGAAGGCCATTAAGACTTAGCATAATGGCTGACACGCAGTAGGTGTTCAATAAATGGTAGCCAGTGTTAGTAACAAAGGAGAGAGTGCCTAGATATAACAGAATGGGGGAAAAAGTGCTAAATAAAATGTTACATGTCAGTGCATGGTAATGTACTAACATTATGGTAATGATAATAGTAGCTTTCATTGATTAAGAGGTTTCTGTGTTCTAGGCCTTTCATTTAACCATTACAACAACCTTATGAACTACATATTTTTTATATTCCTCAATTTACAGACAAGGACAGAGAAGTTCAGAGACGGTAAAGAAATTTGCCCAAGGTCACTCAGTTAGTAAGGTCTGGGGCTGGGATTTGAATCCAGGTCTCTGATTCTCAAGACCCAACTCTCAGCACTGGTCTCCACCCTTTCCTGGCAAAATCTGTGCATCTTTCCTTTGGCTTGGAGCTGGTAAGGGTCTATGCCCCGACCCAAGCTCCAGCCTCTTACCTCACCATGACCTCCTACATTTACTTCACCCCTACGTGCTTGGGAGCCAGATGTGGACCAGGCTGGTCCTCTGTTTGTGCTTGCCAGGTGTGGGATGATCTACATGGAGCCCCATCAGCTAGGTTGGAAGCCCCTGAAGGATTCATACATGGACACCCTGCCTTCCAGTCTCACCGAGGAACACAAGGAATTGGTGAGATCCTCTGGTCCCTTTCCTTCCTGTCCCTCCCTGTCTCCCTACTCCTCATCTCAAAGGTCTTCTAGGATCATTTTCACATTCATAATTACAGAAGGCAAGAAGGAGCAGGAAATTCCCTGACTGTCCCTAATTATCTTGCTTCCTGGCTACCTGCCATTTTTCTGACTTTCACTCCATGTGGTGGGGATGGGGTGATGCAGTCAATTTCTCCTTTCTCTTCCACCTTCTCCATTACTTCCTGGCTCCCCAGTGGAGAATTCTGGTGCTTGAGAAACGTTCTATTTGATGACTGGAATGTCACCCCTTTCCCCATTGCCTACTAGGAGAAATGCCTCTGGAAGTTGCTCTAAAGATGGACCAGGTTAGGAAGACCTGTGTTCCTCTCTTCACTGCCACTTCCCGTCCCTGTAACCTAGACTCCATACCTTCTATATTTAGGGAGCCAGAACCAGTTAGAAATTCTCTTAGTGCAGCTACTAAGAGTGTCCATTTTCTTCTTCCCTTCCTAAAAGAGATGTGAGTGTTCAGGTTACATTAGCACACACTCAGACAAGGGAAGTAGGAAGGGAGAACCAGTTATTATGGTGTTTCTGATTCCCTAGGAAAGTTTCCCACTGAAGAAGCCAAGAAGGATCTGAGGTGGATTCTCTTCCCACTGTGGAAACAGTCTGGGGAACTGTGTAGGACAGCCCCTCTCTTGTCACATTTACATACATGCGCAATATATATGTAGCATGTTTATTTACATAGACACATACCCACATGCACAGTGAGAAACCAATCTACACATGCACAGGAAGCCTTCAGAAACTTCCTAGTATCCTTAGTACAGTCTAACTTCTTATCGGGCCTCTGAGACTGTGATCCCACCCAGCCTGCCTCTCCAACCTCACCTACCCTCTTCTCAGCCTCAGCTCATTATCTTCCAGCCCTTGGGTGTTGTTTCCATTCCTAGAAAACCCCAGGTTTTACTACCTCAAAGCTTTTGCATTTTTTGTTCCTCTTTCTGGAAATCTTGCCCCATTTATTCTCATAAGGGATGATTCACTTTTGTCATCCAGGTGTCAGCATAAAGGCCTCCTTCTCCAAGAAGTCTTCCCTGACCACCCTATTAAAAACTTCCTGTTATTTCCCATTGTAATACCTTTATTTGTTTCCTGCTAGTACATTCATGATTTGTAAATACTTTCATTTCCTTGCTTGTTTATTTATTTTTTGTTTGTCTTCCCTTCCCCTCAGACCACGAGGACAGGGACCTTGTCTATCTTGTTCATCATTTATCCTTAGCACCTACCACACTGCATTTAGTAGATGCACAATAAATTTTACTGACTGAAAACCACATATCTATGTACTCATATATAGTCATATATACATATAAAGACATCTAAACATTCATATATGCACACATATCTGTGTATAATCAGTATCTGTATATTTATTTAGTGATGACCTACCTACTTACAAAAAAATAACTTAAGGTAATTTACAGCGAAAGTCACAAAGTATAACAAAAGTGAAAAAAACACTAAGAGGAGAAAGTGAGGCAAGTAATTTTTTAATATATTTTTTATTAGAGTATAGTTACTCTACACTGCTGTAGAGCAAAGTGAGTCATCCATACATATACATATATGCCATCTTTTTTGGATTTCCTTCCCATTTATGTCACCACAGAGTGCTGAGTAGAGCTCCCTGTGCTATGTAGTAGGTTCTCATTAGTTGTTTTAAATTGGGTGGGGAGCAGAGCCAAGAGACAACAATTAACATACCCACCAATAAGTATGTACATACATACATACAGGGAATCACTGAAAATGAGCCTGAAATTCCCTGTGGCCACTTTCTACAGGAGACCTGCCTTATAAATGCCAGTCAGTCATTTGCAAATCAGTTGTTTAGAATTCCTAACGTTTTTTTTAATAGAAACAAAGGCAGATACTGTGGCTGGGACCTAAAACTATTTCATGCATCCTGTAGCTGACCCATAGTGGCTCCAAGCTTCAGCTTAGTGGAATGGGAGTCGTGTGGAATGGCCAGTGGGCTGCACAGTCCATTAAATAGGAAGCTGGGCGCATCTGTCTTGGTGCCTGTGGACTTTCCTCAGTACACCTAGACTCAAAAGTAATCAGCAGTCTTACCAACATTTCCAGCCTCCTCGAGGTGTACCAAGCTCTTGGTCTTAAACACACTTTTTAATAATGTCAAATCTCACTTTCTACTCTTAGGTCAATGACATGTTCATGTGGCTTATCCAGCCCTGTCTGGAATTTATTCAGCTTCAGTGTAAATTTGTGGTCCAAACATCTCCCATCCACCTTGCCTTCTCAATGATGAGACTGTACTCCTCTCTGCTAGGTAAGTACTACCCTACAGTTCTTAAGCCAAATGAGCGTATGGTGTGCCTTGGCCATTTCTTCTGCTCCCACCCCTATTATTCCTCCATGAGTTACAATGAGACCAGCATTTTGGTCTAGAACCAGCAAGTCTTTTGAGTGTAGATAGTAGAGTTTGGTGGAAAGAGTCCATATAGTTTGGCTTGATCTTACATTGACTTCCTGGGTATTCTTGTGCAAATTAGCCCATTCTTCCTCAGTATTAGATTCCTCATCCACTCCTCATCCACACAATGGGAATAATAATTCCTGTTCCTCTTTACCTAACAGGGAGGGATATCCTGGAGGAAAATGAATTTAGATGACATATGTAAATGTATATCAGGAAAAAAAAGATTCTGAAAAGAATAAGATAGGAAGTTTTTCCATTTTAAGAAAACTTATATTACAAAAATCTGAATTCATAAAACACATAGATACACTATAAAAAAACTGATCACATTAGTCTCCAGAACTAGGGAACTTCTCCAGGACATGGAGAACCATTGGTTTAAATGTCCTGGAGAAGTTCTCTATAACCATTTCACATAAATCAAATTTTACAGGATTCTATTGGAAATGACAAAAGATGTGTTAATTTGGAGAACTTTTATTGGATGCCATTTCTTTCTCAAGATAATACATAATTCAAACTGAAGGTGAATCTTCTTACAGCTTCTGCTACATGAACATATTTTCTCAGCCCATTTCTTCCAAAGGCATTATAGATGTAGATTAAAAAAAAAAGTAACATGGGAAACTTGAGTGGAGACTTTCTCTAGCTAAATATTATTTGATTTTCTAAAATTAAAATTACAGGCAATATTTTTAGAAGCACACTAATTCATACAATATCACATATTTGTATTTTTATTTGTAAATTTTACATACTTTCCCAAGCTCCTTTTACTATCCTTGTGTAGTATCTCCTCCAGGAAAGAAAGCACCAGCATGAGAAGTGAACTTATTGTCCACAGTCCTGAGTAACCTCATCTCTTGCCTTCCTGAATCTATAGCTATGAATCCTCTCAGGAGTGCTCAAATACACACAACTACTAAAAATGGGGGACTGGGTTTGAATGCACACATATTTGATTTTGGGGCTATAACTTTTTACTCTGTCAGTGTTAAAATGCAAGAACATGGTAGCTGTGATTAACAAGGACTTGAGATAAGGAACACCGAATACATTTTTAGCCTTTTATTTTGAAATAATTTTAGACTTAAAGAAAAATTGCTAAAAGAATGTAGAGTCACATGTACCCTTTACCGAGATTTCTTTAATGTTAACATCTTATATAATGAAGGTACAATTATCATAATAAGGAAGTTAACATTGATACTATACTGTTAACTACACTTTATTTGAATTTCACATTTTTCCACAAATGTTCTTCTTCTGATCCAGGATCCAATTCAAGATGCCACATTGTACTTAATTGTTGTTATCTCTTTGGTCGCCTACAAGCTATGACAGTTCTTCAGTCTTTCCTTATATTTCATAACTTTTTCACAGACGAAGACTGGCCAGTTATGTTATAGGATGCTTCTCAATTTAAGTTTGCCTCATATGTTCGCATAATTAGATTGAGATTGTGCTTATTAAAAAATTTAGGTATATTTGATTTACAATATTATATGTTTCAGGTGTAAAACGCAGTGATTCACAATTTTTAAAGATTATATTCCATTAAAGTTATTATAAAATACTGGCTATATTCCCTGTGTCGTACAATATATCCTTGTAACTTATTTGTTACATACATAGTAGTTGGTACTTCTTAATCACCAAACATTGGCTTGCCCCTCCCCTGTCCCTCTTCCCGCTGGTAACTACTAGTTTGTTTTCTATATCTGTAAGTCCATTTCTTTTTTGTTATATCCACTAGTGTGTTGTAATTTTTAGATTCCACGTATAAGTGACAACATGCAATATTTGTCTTTTTCTGTCCGACTTATTTTACTAAGCATAATAACCTCCAAGCCCATCCATGTTCTTGCAAATGGCAAAATTTCATTCATTTTTATGGCTGAGTAGTCCATCTTCTTTAATGATTCATCTGTGGATGGACACTTAAGTTGCTTCCATATCTTGGCTATTGTAAATAATGCTGCTATGAACATTGGGTGCATGTATCTTTTTGAATTAGTGTTTTTGTTTTTTCAGATATGTGCCCAGGAGTGGGATTGCTGGATCATATGACAACTCTATTTTTAGTTTTCTGAGGAACCTCCATACTGTTTTCCACAGTGGCTGCACCAATATACATACCTGCCAACAGTGTACGAGGGTTGCTTTTTCTCCACATCCTCACCAACATTAGATATTTGTGGTCTTTTTGATGATAACTGTTCTGACAGGTGTGAGGTGATACCTCATTATGGTTTTCATTTACATTTCTCTGATGATTAAAGATGTTGAACGGGGCTTCCCTGGTGGCGCAGTGGTTGAGAGTCCGCCTGCCGATGCAGGGGACACGGGTTCGTGCCCCGGTCCGGGAAGATCCCACATGCCATGGAGCAGCTGGGCCCGTGAGCCACGGCCGCTGAGCCTGCGCGTCTGGAGCCTGTGCGTCCAGAGCCTGTGCTCCGCAACGGGAGAGGCCACAACAGTGAGAGGCCCACGTACTGCAAAAAAAAAAAAAAAAAAAAAGATGTTGAACATCTTTTCATGTGCCTGTTGGCCATCTGTATCTCTTCTTTGGAAAAATGTCTATTCAGATCTTCTGCCCATTTTTAATCAGGTTGTTTGTTTTTTTGTTGTTGATTTATATGACCTGCTTTTGTATTTTAGATATTAACCCCTTATCAGTAATATCATTTGCAAATATTTTCTCTGATTCAGTAGGTTGTCTTATCATTTTGTCCATGGTTTCCTTTGATATGCAAAAGCTTTTAAGTTTAATCAGGTCCCACTTGTTTAGTTTTGATTTTGTTTCCTTTGCCTTAGGAGACAAATCAAAAAAATATTGCTACTATTTATGTCAGAGTGTTCTGCCTATGTTTTCTTCTAGGAGTTTTATGGTTTATGGTCTTACATTTAGGTCTTTAATCCATTTTGAGTTTATTTTTTGCGTATGGTGTGAGAAAATGTTCTGATTTTATTCTTTTACATATAGCCGTCCTATTGTCCCAGCACCACTTACTGAAGAGACTGTCCTTTCTCCATTATATATTCTTGCCTCCTTTGTCATAGATTAATTGACCATAAGTGTATGGGTTTATTTCTGGGCTCCCTATTCTGTTCCATTGATCTGTATTTCTGCTTTTATACCAGCACCATACTGTCTTGATTACTGTAGCTTTGTAGTATAGTCTGAAGTCTGGGAACATTATGCCTCCAGCTCTGTTCTTCTTTCTTAAGATTGCTTTGGCTATTAGGGGGTCTTATGTGTTTACATACAACTTTTAGAATTATTTGTTCTAGTTCTGTGAAAAATGCCTTTGATATTTTGATGAGGATTGCATTGAATCTGTAGATTACCTTGGGTAGCATGGTCATTTTAACAATATTAATTCTTCCAATCCATGAACACAATATATCTTTCCATCTGTTTGTGTCATTTTCAGTTCTTCATCAGTGTCTCGTAGTTTTCCGAATATAGGTCTCTTACTTCCTTATTTAGATTTATTCCTAGATATTTTATTCTTTTTGATGCAATGTTAAGTGGGATTCTTTCCTTAATTTCTCTTTATAGTAGTTTGTTTTCAGTGTATAGAAGTGCAACCAACTTCTGCATATTAATTTTATTAATTTTGAATCCTGCAACTTTACTGAATTTACTGGTGAACTGTAGTAGTTTTTTGGTGATGCCTTTAGGATTTTCTATATATAGTATCATGTCATCTGCAAGCACTGACAACAAGAACAACAGCGTCAACAACCAAAAGAACAAGTGTTGATGAAGATGTAGAGAAATTGGAACCCTTGTGCACTGTTGATGGAAATGTAAAATGGTACAGTTACTATGGAAAATAGTTTGTCAGATCCTCAGAATTAAAAATAGAATTACCAGATGACTTAGCACTTTTGCTTCTGGTATATGTACAAAGGAATTGAAAGTAGGGACATAAACAGATATTTGTACACCCATGTTCATAGCAGCATTATTCACAGAAGCCAAAGGTGGAAGCAACCCAAGTGTCCATCAACCAATGAATGGATAAATAGATCAAGTATATACATATGGTGAAATATTATTCAGCCTTAAAAAAGGAAGGAAATTCTGGGGAGTTCCCTAGTGGTCTAGTGGTTAGTGTTTGGTGCTTTCACTGCTGTGGCCTGGGTTCAATCCCTGGTTCAGGAACAGAGATTCCACAAGCCGCATGGTGCGGCTAACATAAAAAAAAAGAAATTCTGATACATGCGCCAACATGGATGAACCTTGAGGACATTATGCTAAGAGAAATAAGCCAGTCAGAAAAGACTATATGATTTCACCTCTAAGACATATCTAGGTTAGTCAAATTTATAAAGACAGAAAGTAGAATGTTGTTTGCCGGGCCGTTGGGGAGAGGGTAATGAATTAGTTTCAGCTTTGCAAGATGAAAATAGTGCTGGATATGAATAGTGGTGATGGTTGCACAACAACATGAATGTATTTAATACCACTGAACTTTAAAATGGTTAAGATGGTAATTTTTATGTTACGCATATCTTACCACAATAAAAAAAATTTTTTTTTAATGTATGTGGATAAAGGATCTGGCAGGTGATGCCATTCAACCAGTATCAATCCTCTTCCCAGGCCCCTCACAGACAAAACTGCCCAATTCATATCTATTGCACTCTGCAGCTTTTCCTGAGATTCCTTTTCTTGCTTTTAGATGAAATCAGGGAAATAGAAGAGAAGGAAAGTGAATTAGTTGAAAGCCTGACAAGCCAACAGATCTTCCTCTGGCTGCAAGGTCTCTTCCTTTTTGCCTTGGTGTGGACCGTGGCCGGCACCATCAACGCAGACAGCAGAAAGAAATTTGATCTGTTTTTCCGCAACCTCATCATGGGTATGGATAATAACAACCCAAGACCCAAAAGTGTCAAACTCACCAAAAACAACATCTTTCCAGAAAGAGGTAACTTAGTACCTGTTTGTTTTGTCTTACTGTAGTGGTTTGGAGCATATGTTCCAAACCCAACCAAAATGTGTGGCCCACGTGAGGCCTTTGCAAAAGTCAGGAAAGATTTTGTAGCTTGCCTGAGAGGGTTCACTTCTCCAGAGCTGGCCCATGTATGTAGAGATGGGTGACCCTGAAGTCAGGGTCTTATGGGTTATTTTAACTACTAATTTTTAATTTAGAAAAAGTCATATAACTTTTTTTTTAATTACCCATAATCTCATCACTCTAACAGGCCCCAGGGAACAGCATGAGAAATATAGCCACTTTTTTTTCTTACGCCCTTCTAGTCCTGTTCTATGTGTATACACATCATATCATGGTGATTATGGTATTAACATTTCCTTTAATTTTTTCATTGTAATCTAATATTAAAATATTTATAAGTTTGCTACATACATTATCTTCAGAATGATTACTTTAACGATGTATTAATATTCTTATATGTGTGACATCATTCATAAAAAGATTGAAAGATGTTTGTTTTCTTTTAAGTAGCTTTTACTGCTTTTTTTCTTACCACCCAAGTAATACATTACATCAAATTTAGAAAATACAGAGAAAGGAATAGAAGAAAATAAGTATCAATGGTAATCCCACTATTCAGAAATAATCACTTTTTATATTTTTCCTTCCAGTGTTTTTCTGTATTTCTATAGCAAAAATGGGATCATATTATATACATTCCAAATAGTTTTACATTTTTTTAATTATGAAAAAGTATATGATGGGCCCATGAGGGAACTCCCTGGGGTGATGGTAATGTTGTATATGTTGAGAGAGATTTGGGTTACACAAATACATGCAATTCTCAAAACTCAGTGAATGAACACAAGACTTGTGCATTTCACTGTATGCAAATTTTTTAGCAAATGAAAAAACATAACTATTGAACAGTTAATGATATACATGCCAAAGTATTTATGAGGAAGTGTATATATTTTCTTTGAAATGTGTCAAAAAATAAGATGCCTTAATTGATGGAAAGAGGGATGAACAGGTATGTGATAAAACAAGTGAAAAACTAATGGTAAAATCTAGGAGATGGGTATACAAATGTTCACTGTACAAGGTTTTCAGTGTTTCTTTATGTTTGAAACTTTACATAATAATAAAAAAAAATGAATGAGCAAGTAGTTGCCGTTGTCCCCCTAAACACACACTTTCCCCAGCACACCTGGCACACTTCAAATATGTGATACATGGTTATCTGTCAGATGAACTGCATGGAGGCCTTGTACCAATCCCCTTGTTAGATGGTAGTACATCCATTCTTTTTTTTTTTTTTTTTTGCGGTACACGGGCCTCTCACTGTTGTGGCCTGTCCCGCCGTGGAGCACAGGCTCTGGACGGGCAGGCTCAGCAGCCATGGCTCACGAGCCCAGCCACTCTGCAGCATGTGGGATCTTCCTGGACCGGGGCACGAACCCGTGTCACCTGCATCGGCAGGCGGACTTTCAACCACTGCGCCACCAGGGAAGCCCCATTCTTTTTTTTTCCTCTGTTTTTTTAATTCAGAAGATTTTCTTTTTCTATTTTTTTTATTTTCATTTTTATTTTTATTTATTTATTATTTTTTTGCAGTATGCAGGCCTCTCACTGTTGTGGCCTCTCCCGCCGTGGAGCACAGGCTCCGGACGCACAGGCTCAGCGGCCATGGCTCACGGGCCTAGCCGCTCCGCGGCATGTGGGATCTTCCCAGACCAGGGCACGAACCCGCGTCCCCTGCATTGGCAGGTGGACTCTCAACCACTGCACCACCAGGGAAAGCCTATGATACTTTTAATGTATTGTTCGATTTGGTTTGCTAATATTTTGTTGAGGATTTTTGCATCTATGTTTATCAGTGATGTTGGCCTGTAATTTTCTTTTTTTGTGATAACTTTGGTTTTGGTATCAGGGTGATGCAGGCCTCACAGAATCAGTTCAGAAGTGTTCCTGCCTCTGCAATTTTTTGGAATAGTTTGAGAAGGTACATGTTAACTCTCCTCTAAATGTTTGGTAGAATTCACCTGTGAAGCCCTCTGGTCCTGGACTTTTGTTTGTTGGGGGTTTTTAAATTACTGATTCAACTTTATTACTGGTAATTAGTCTGTTCATATTTTCTATTTCCTCAAGGTCCACTCTTGGGAGATTGTACCTTCCCAAGAATTTGACCATTTCTTCTGGGTTGTTCATTTCTTTGGCATATAGCTGTTCATAGTAGTTTCTTATGATCATTTGTATTTCTGTAGTGTCGGTTGTAATTTCCCCTCTTTCATTTCTGATTTTATTGATTTGGGCCTTCTCCCTTATTTTTCTTGATGAGTCTGGCTACAGGTTTATCAATTTTTTTTATCTTTTCAAAGAACCAGCTTTTCGTTTCATTGATCTTTTCTATTGTTTTTTAGTCTCTATTTCATTTATTTCTCCTCTGATCTTTATGATTTCTCTCCTTCTACTAACTTTGGGTTCACTTATTCTTCTTTCTCTAGTTCCTTTAGTTGTAAGGTTAGGTTGCTTATTTGAGATTTTTCTTGTTTCCTGAGGTAAGATTGTATTGCTATAAATTTCCCTCTTAGAACTGCTCTTGGGCTTCCCTGGTGGCGCAGTGGTTGAGAGTCCGCCTGCTGATGCAGGGGACACGGGTTCGTGCCCCAGTCTGGGAGGATCCCATATGCCGCGGAGCAGCTGGGCCCATGGGCCATGGCCGATGGGCCTGCGCGTCTGGAGCCTGTGCTCCGCAACGGGACAGGCCACAGGGGTGAGAGGCCCGTGTACCGCAAAAAAAAAAGAACTGCTCTTGCTGTATCCCATAGGTTTCGGATCATTGTTTTTTCATTTTCATTTGTGTCTGGGTATTTTTTTATTTCCTCTTTGATTTCTTCAGTAATCCATTGGTTGTTTAGCCTCCACGTATTTGTGATTTTTGCAGTTTTTTTCTTATAGTTGATTTCTAGCCTCATAGTTCTATGGTCGGAAAAGATACTTGATATGATTTAAATTTTCTTAAATTTACTGAGGCTTTTTTGTGGCCTAGCCTGTGATCTGTCCTGGAGAATGTTTCATGTGCACTTGAAATTATGTATATTCTGCTGCTTTCAGATGGAATGCTCTATGTATATCAATTAAGTCCATGTGATCAAAGGTGTCATTTAAGACCAGTGTTTCCTTATTAATTTTCTGTCTAGATGATCTGTCTATTGATGTAAGTGGGGTGTTAAAGCCCCGCCCCCCACTATTATTGTGTTACTGTCAATTTCTTCTTTTATGTCTGTTAATATTTGCCTTATATATTGAGGTGCTCCTATGTTGGATGCATATATGCTTACAATTGTTATATCGCTTCTTGGATTGATCCCTTGATCATTATATAGTATCCTTCTTTGTCTCTTGTAACAGACTTTATTTTAAAGTCTATTTTGTCTCATATAAGTATTGCTACTTTTGATTTCCATTTGCACAGAATACCTCTTTTCATCCCTTCACTATCAGTCTGTGTGTGTCTCTATATCTGAAGTGAGTCTCTTGTAGGCAGCATATATACAGGTCTTGTTTTTGTATCCATTCAGCCACTCTATCTATGTCTTTTGGTTGGAGCATTTAATCCATTTACATTTAAGGTAATTATTGATATTTATGTTCATATTGCCATTTTATTATTTTTCTTTTTTTCTCTTCTCTTAAGATTTGATGACTATCTTTAGTGTTATGTTCAGATTCCTTTTTCTTTTTTTTGTGTATGTCTAGTTTAGATTTTTGGTTTGTGGTTGTTACTATGAGGATTTTATATGGCAGTCTGTATATGTGTGTGTATTGGTGTGTGTGTGTATATAAGCTGCTGATCTCTTCATTTCAAATGCATTTTTAAAACCCTGCATTTGTACTCTCCTCCGCTCCCAATTACTATTTTTGATATCATATATTTACATCTAATTGTTTTCTGTATCTCTTAACTGCTTATTGTGGGTATAGATGATTTTACTACTTTTGACTTTTAACCTCCCTACTAGCTTTGTGTGTGGATGATTTCCTACCTTTACTGTAGGTTTGCCTTTACTGGTGACCTTTTTCATTTTGTAATTTTCTTGTTTCTAGTTGTGGCCTTTCCTTTTTCCTAGAGAAGTTCCTTTAACATTTGTTATAAAGCTCATTTGGTGGTGCTGAACTTTTTTAGCTTTTGCTTGTCTGTAAAGCTTTTGATCACTCCATCAAATCTGAATGAGAGCCTTGCCAAGTAGAGTATTTTTGATTGTAGGTTTTTACCTTTCATCACTTTAAACATATTGTGTCACTCCCTTCTGGCCTGCAGAGTTTCTGCTGAAAAATCAGCCGATAGACTTATGCGAGTTCCCTTGTATGTTACTTGTTGCTTTTCCCTCACTGCTTTTAATATTCTCTCTTTATCTTTAATTTTTGTGTTTTTGTTTGTTTGTTTGTTTGTGGTACGCGGGCCTCTCACTGTTGTGGCCTCTCCCGTTGCGGAGCACAGGCTCCGGATGCGCAGGCTCAGCCGCCATGGCTCACGGGCCCAGCTGCTCAGCGGCATGTGGGATCTTCCCGGACCAGGGCACGAACCCGCGTCCCCTGCATCGGCAGGCGGACTCTCAACCACTGCACCACCAGGGAAGCCCAGGTTCTTTTTTTTTAATAGATTTAATTAACTAATTTATTTATTTATTTTTGGCTGTGTTGAGTCTTTGTTGCTGCGCATGGGCTTTCTCTAGTTGTGGCGAGCGGGAACTACTCTTCATTGAGGTGCACAGGCTTCTCATTACGATGGCTGCTCTTGTTGCGGAGCACGGGCTCTAGGCACGTAGGCTCCGGTAGTTGTGGCACGTGGGCTCCAGTAGTTTGGGCACGTGGGCTTCAGTAGTTGTGGCTTGCAGGCTCTAGAGCACAGGCTCAGTAGTTGTGGTGCATGGGCTTAGTTGCTCCACAGCATGTGGGATCTTCCTGAACCAGGGCTTGAACCCGTGTCCCCTGCATTGGCAGGTGGATTTTAACCACTGCGCCACCAGGGAAGCCCTTTTCACAGGTTCTTATTGGCCTGTTGATGTTCTTTTTTGTAATGTTCTGTCATAGTTTTATTTTTAACAGACTATGTCTAGATGTAGGTATTCTTTTGTTTATTTTTTCCTAGAACATGATGAGTCCTTTCAGTCATCAAGGGAAAGTTTTAGTCTCTGGCTTCCATATCTATCATCTCATCTTTCCTTATTTTTGTGTTTTTGCCTTTTTTTATACCAATTATTCATTTTAATATGATTCACCCACAACTTCAATTATGCTTTTACTGCCTTGAGTGATTTTAATTCTGCTGTGTGTCTTTTGTTTCCTCACTATCCTTTCTTAGTGTATGATTAAAAGCACAGGCCATAGGGGCTTCGCTGGTGGTGCAGTGGTTGAGAGTCCACCTGCCAATGCAGGGGATGCGGGTTCGTGCCCCGGTCCGGGAGGATCCCACATGCCGCGGAGTGGCTGGGCCCGTGAGCCATGGCCGCTGAGCCTGCGCGTCTGGAGCCTGTGCTCCGCAACGGGAGAGGCCACAACAGTGAGAGGCCCACGTACCGCAAAAAAAATAAATAAATAAAAATAAAATAAAATAAAAGCACAGGCCATGAAGTCAAATTGTCAGAGCTTGAATCCTGGCTCCAGTATTTACTAGTTGGGTGACTTTGAGCAAGTTCCCTAATGCCACTCAGTTTCCTCAATTATGAAATGAGGGCAATGATAATACTATGTATTCATGGTGTTCTTGTAAGAATTAAACAGGTTAACACATGTAAAAGCATTTAGAATAAAGCGTGGTACACAGGAAGTGTTAAATAAATATTAGCAACTTTTATTGCTGTCCTCCTCCTCATCATCATCTGTTAGCTCATTCATCTCCCTTTTTTAATCTCATTTTGCCTTTTCATCTAAGCCTGTTTTCTCCTTATGGTTTTCTGTTCCTATTTCATGGAAAAATTATGTCTTTTTGCACCCTATTTAGGCTATCAAACAGTTTTCTGAAATTTGGTTGTGAGTCCTGCATTAAACAAGGTTCAGAGGTATACTCTTCAAGTTTAATCTCCATATTGTATTCCTTTACATTGCAACATTTTTTCACAGGTTCCATGTGTGGTTGTCTGCTTCCCCATGCTTCAAGATCAGTCTCTTCATGCTGTGTCAGCAAATTGGTACATGAAGTATCCTTGACCCCATTCTTGGTTCACTTTGTGACAACATCTTTCCTTTCCTTCTGTAGCTGAGCAGCTAATTATGTGCACAGCTTCCAAGTTCCCTACAGCATCTCCTGCCTACTGTAATGGGCTCGTCTCCTTCCTCCATGTCCTATTCAACTGATGCAGTATTAAAAAGGCCCCATAATTTCCAGCATGTACTGCAGACTAGTTTCTTTGTATACCTTCTTTGGCAACAACTACTCTACTTAAACGTAGGTTTGGTTCTGAAAAAGCTGTTTGTAAGAGCAAAATGACACCTTACAAGTGACCGATGTGAACATATCCATTGAAAGTTAAGCTTTACTTTTGTCTCCATGGTAATCATACATCTCTCTTTTTGCTGGTTTTCAAAACTCTCCACTACTTTTGGACATGATCAGGGTAAATGGTATTCATAAACCCCCTTAAAAAAAAAACCCAAATGCTGTAAACTCTAGAGTCAGGAACAATGGGATGGCCAAGATCCAAAGACCACATGTGATCAACTAATGCCATCTGTTGGAAGCAGGCTTTTTATTTGTTTCATCTGTGAACATTCTAAAAAAGGACATTTTTGAACTGAGGAGCGACTGTGGTTCTTTACCTTGGAAGACCATACCTCACTGAATTTAAAGTGCCACGACTATCTCCTTCCTCATTGTGGTCTGCGACCCTGCCACCCCTATCAGCTGTAGGAAGATGGCCTGGCAAGGCAAGGATGAGAAAAAAAGGAGACAGTTCTTCCAGTTCTCCCAGAGTAGTACCTGGCAGGGCAAAGCAACAGCTGCCTAATTTTCTATGTGCGATGTCACCTGCATCTCTGCATCTCTGCATCCAGGGGTGGGGGGAGGGGGGACTAGGAGTATACCCAGTGGGCCTGTTGCTCTTTCTCATGCAGTCTCCTGAGGTAAAATTTCTCAGTCCAGCTCATCTACTATTTAGTTAGAGGAGATTCTGCCTAGCTTCTTTTAGTCTTTGTTTTCAGTGACATTATTCCACTCCTTTCTCTTGTGCCTTCCTAAGTATTTTACAATAGGAAATTACAAAGCTCCTAGACAGAACCCATTTGAATCCAAAGATGTGTTTTAATTGCCAAGTGTGAATTCTTTCTAATATAACAGCTTTATTGAGGTACAATTTACATATCATAAAATTCACTCACTTAAGTGAGCAAATCAGTGGTTTTTAGCAAATTTGCCTAGTTGTGCAACTGTCTAACCCAATTTTAGAATATTGGAACACTAGAACAAATTTAGAACATGGATCACCCCAGCAAGATCCTGCATGCCCATTTTCAGTGAATCCCTGTTCCCATCCTCAGCCCCAGGCAACCATTCATCTGCTCTCTATAGATTTGCCTTTTCTGGACATTTCAAGTGCATGGAATCATGTAGTATGTGGCCTCTTGATCTGGCTTTGATTTTACTTTCTTATTACCATCTTAAAAAGCTTAAAATGTCTTTCTAGCCTTTCCACAGGGTTTAAAATTCTCATGGTGAGAGCTCCAGGGAGGCCTTCTCTGACCTCATGGGATGTTGTTTTCTGGGCTTTTCATGATCTAGGAGCCTGGGGGCACATGGATCTCTCAAATAAGTGCTGAAGGAACTGTGTTGGGGAATGCACACTAAGGAAAGCCAGCAGTCCTTTGGGGAATTCCCTCAAGGTTGGGTTAACATCATCTAACATTGATCTTTATTTGTCCAGAAGTGCTAAATTTCCCTTTATTCTTTTGCTTTTTGTTTGTTTGTTTGTTTTTTCATTTTTTTAAAGTCTTTATTGAATTTGTTACAATATTTCTTCTGTTTTATGTTTTGGTTTTTTGGCCATGAGGCATGTGGGATCTTAGCTCCCTGACCAGGGATCGAACCCGTACCCCCTGCGTTTGAAGGTGAAGTCTTAACCACTGGCCTGCCAGGGAAGTCCCCCACTGTGTGTCTTTTGAAAACCCACTCACCTCTCTGTTGAAGTTTATCTTGTTCTCCCAAGTGAAGGCGAGGAAAACAGTTGGGACAGGGGGTGGTCCGAGGTGATAGAACTAATTTATCTTCCTGGATTTCTACTACTATTCTCCCCATTCTACCCCTGCACTTGCATCAGAGTTTGAGTAAAAATCACAGTGCAGAGCGAACAGGAGCACTACTCTGATGAGGACCAAACAGACCTAGAGCTAAATGTTCTCAAGTGCCTCTCTGTGTGCCCACAGCTATGCTAAATGTCTGACACATATATCTCATTCACCTTCCACAGGGATTCTCTAAGCTTTATATAAAATCAGGCCCATTTTACAGATATGCAAATGGTAACCTTGGCCAAGATCACACAGCAGTAAATCCACTTTTACTCAGTTGGACCTTTTCTCTTTGGCCGAAATGTTCCTGTATCAAGCCACAAATTAACTCTAGCTAATAACATCAGCAAGAGAAGGGGATAAATGCTTTTCTGAATCATGCTTTTTCTATCTCTTTTTTTATTATAAAAGCAATTTAATTCTATTAAATAAAAATGATCAAAAATATTTTTGTTCATACCACACTATCACAAGTATTTCAGTTTTCAAAATATCTTTCTCTATCTTGTCCATCTGCTTTCATCTCTTTATATAGTTGACATAATGGTATATATTCCCTTTTTTATTCTTCTATTTTATCTGTCATTGTTTCTTGAATGCATTTTTCTTTATTAATACTTAGATTTTGTAGCTATCATTTTGAAGTATTTAATAGATAATTTATTTTAAAACTTCATTTTTTAGTTTTCTATTTTACTTAAGTATTAATTGGGTATATATCTCCTTATCTTCCTCTTAGTTCTAGATAATGTGAATTCTCTTCTTAAGGTCACTTCATCTCTCTAGAACGTGTATCTACATCATTGCCCCTAGTTCTCTCTTTTTTTTTTTTAATAAATTTATTTTATTTATTTATTTATTTATTTTGGATCCGTTGGGTCTTTGTTGCTGCGCGCGGGCTTTCCCCAGTTGCAGCAAGCGGGGGCTACTCTTCGCTGCAGTGTGCAGGCCTCTCATTGCAGTAGTTTCTCTTGTGGCAGAGCACGGGCTCTAGGCGCGTGGGCTTCAGTAGTTGCAGCACGCAGGCTCAGTAGTTGTGGCACACGGTCTCTAGAGCGCAGGCTCAGTAGCTGTGGCACACGGGCCTAGTTGCTTCGCAGCATGTGGGATCTTCCCAGACCAGGGCTCGAACCCGTGTCCCCTGCATTGGCTGGCGGATTCTTAACCACTGTGCCACAAGGGAAGTCCCTCTCTTTTTTTAATTGAAGTATAGTTGATTTACAATGCTTCAGGTGTACAGCAAACTGATTCAGTTTTATATATATATAAATATATTTATATAAACACACATTATATGCCTATGGCTATTCTTTTTCAGATTCTTTTCCATTACAGGTTTTTACAAGATATTGAATATAGTTCCTTGTGCTATACAGTAGGTCCTTGTTGTTTACCTATCTTAGATATAGTGGTATCTGTTAATCCCAAATTCTTAATTTAACCCTCCCCCCTCCTTTCCCCTTTGGTAACCATAAGTTTGTTTTCTATGTCTGTGCATCTATTTCTGTTTTGTAAATAATGTAATTATCATTTTAATGACTGCAAAGTATTCCATTCATTTTATAAGACATAATTTTGACTGGTCTTCTAATGTGGGACATGTAAATTATTTTCAAATTTTTGTTATCACAGATGGTGCTGTGTACTCATGTAGAGAGATTATTTTCATTATGAATTATTTCCTTATGATAAATTCCCAGAATGTGATTTCTGACTTGGACTAGAGACATTTTTGTAGCTCTGTAAGCATAGTGCCAGATTGCTTTCTAAAAGTGTTGTACCAGATTGACTTCTAGGTAGAGCTGCACAGTGACGTAGGATAATAGAAACTCTCTCCTATAATACATAATGATATGAACAATAACAACAGTTTAAGCCTAAAAAATTTCCCAGTTACAGCCTGATTCTTTAAACATTGAGAGGTAGAGGATAAGGAGAGAAACAAAAGATCCTGCATGTTGTATCTCTCAACCCAGAACCCACAACCCCACTGTCCTTCTAAAAGTGATGCTGAGAGGAAAGGGGGTGAGTTGACAAAATTCTGAGAGTTCTCATTGGTAATCACCAGTGTGGAAAAAGCAGATGGCAGTGGTGACTGGGCAGCTGCAAAAAAAATGTCTAAGAGAAACCTTTGAGCATGAAACCCCTCCATAATTTGGTAGGACCTTATTAGGAGTGGGAGAAACTACCAGGGTTTGCATCTTCCAGAGCTCCATGCTGAGTGGGGGATGTGAGCTGAATTTTTCAGGAGTGAATCATGTCTCTAACTGGGGTGGGAGTGGGATGGACCCATGGTTCTGGAAAATTGGCCAAATTTTAGAAAGAGAATTCAAAGCCCAGGTTTCCTGGCAAGGGCAACTGAGTATTTCCTTTTACCCAACCCCTGTACCCTCAGGCTACAGAAGAGAAATCCACACACCAGTCCTTGAATTGTGGCCAAGAAAGTGAGGGAAATAAACTCACCCTAGATAATGGTGGGGAAAATGTCAAGATTTTACCTGATTATATCAGAGTAAGAACATCAGAAAGAAAGAGACAGAGACAGAGAATGAGAATCTAAAAGAAAAACATGACCTAAGAAACATAAATTATTTGTGTTGCAAGAACTTAGTAATAATATAAATTTAATTTTTAAAATTTATAGATGAACAATGTGCTACTGGCAAAGGGATAGATATATAGATCAACAGAATAGAATTGAGGGTCCAGAAATAAGCCCCTCATATTTATAGTGACTTGATTTTTGACAAGGGTACCAAGATAATTTTATGGAAAAAGAATAATCCTTTTAACACATGGTGCTGGAATAAATGAATATATACATGTAAAATAATGAATCTGGGCCTCTACTTTACACCATAGTCAAAAATTAACTCAAAATGGATCAAAGATCTAAATTCAAAAGTTAAAATTATGAAAGCTTAGAAGAAAACATAGGTGCAAATGATCATGACCTTGGACAGGCAACAATGTCTTAGGACAACAAAAGCACAAGCAACGAAAGAAAAAATAGTTAAACTGAACTTCATCAAAATTAAAAACTTTTGTGCTTCATAGGACAACATCAAGAAAGTGAAAAGACAGAACGGGTGAAATTTCTTTTGCAAATCATATATCTGATAAGGGACTTGTATATAGAATGTATAAAGAAGTATTATAATTCAATGATAAAAAGATAAATAACACAATTTTTAAATGGGCAGAGTAACTGAATAGACATTTCTCCAAAGAAGATATATAAAGGGCCAACAAGCACATGACAAGAACGCAACATTACTAGCATTATTAGCCATCAGGAAAATGCAAATCAAAAACACGAGATACGGGGCTTCCTGGTGGCACAGTGGTTGAGAGTCTGCCTGCCAATGCAGGGGACACGGGTTCGAGCCCTGGTCTGGGAGGATCCCACATGCTGCGGAGCAACTGGGCCCGTGAGCCACAACTACAGAGCCTGCGCGTCTGGAGCCTGTGCTCCGCAACAAGAGAGGCCGTGACAGTGAGAGGCCCGTGCACTGCGATGAAGAGTGGCCCCCGCTCGCCGCAACTAGAGAAAGCCCACACACAGAAACGAAGACCCAGCACAACCAAAAAAATAAATTAATTAATTAATTTAAAAAAAAAAAGAAACATGGGATACCAACTCACAACTGCAATGAGAATAATAAAAAAGATGGAAAACAACAAGTGTTGGTGAGAATGTGGGAAAATTGGAACCCTCACATGTTATAATGGAAATGTAAAATAGTACAGCAGCTTTGGAAAACAGCATTTGGCAGTTCCTCAAAAGTTAAACAAACAAAAGAAAGTTAAACATAGAGTTACCATATGACCAAGAAATTCCACTCCTAGATATATGCCCAAGAGAAATAAAAACAGATGTCCACACAAAGACTTGTACACAAATGTTCATAACAGCATAATTCATAATGGTCAAAAAGTGGAAACAATCCAAATGTCCATCAACTGATGAATGAATAAATAAAATATAGTATATCCATACAATTAAACATTATTCAACAATAAAAAGAAATGAAGTAATAATACATGATACAATGTGGATAAACCTTAAAAACATTATGATGAGTAAAAGAAGCCAGTCACAAAAGAACATCTATTGGATGACTTCAATTATATGAAATGTCCAGAATAGTAAATCTATAAAGACAGAAAGTACATTAGTGGTTGCCTAGTGTTGTGGGCATGTGGGGAGATGAGGGACGAGAAGAGGATTTGGGAGGTGACAGCTAAGAGGTATGAGGTTTCTTTTTGGTGCAATTAAATGTTCTAAAATTGATTATGGTAATGACTGTACAACTCTGTGAATATTAGTATATTCATACATACATGTTTTTTAGTAAACGATTGAATTGTACAATTGAAATGGGTGAATTATATCATGTGTGAATTATATCTTAATAAATCTGTCATTTTAAAGTTTGTAGATGAGGTGATAAAACCGCAGAATCAGAGAAAAAGAGGGGTTGAGAAACCAAAGAAACAAATTGAGATCTAAACCATGCTATTAATGATCTAATAAATGAGAACCAGCAAGGAATAAAGCATACAAGTCTAGACAGCTAACAAATGGCTTAGAGGAAAGGTTTCAGATAACTACACTTGCTACAGAAGATGAAGTCTAAGAGCAATTATAAAGAATATGACTGATATGGAGACCAAACAGTGCTAATTCCTTTAGTGGGTAACCCAATAAATAGTGTAGACAACATATACTAACATATAAATGCAGAAATTTTTCCTAAAATGAAGAACTGCTTCTGTAAATTTTAAGAGTATGCTGTATTCCAAGAAAAACTGATCCAGAATAATTGACCAAAAGAAATAATATGATTAAATTATTGGACTTCCAGGATAAAAGAGATTCCATCCGCATCTGTGTAGGAAAGAAAAATCAATAAAAGTGGAAATATCTGATGGGCCTCAGACTTACACACAGCAACCTAGAATGCAAGAAAACACACTGGAACAATGGTCTGCAACATTCTGAAGGAAAGAAAATGTGACATAAGAATACCACTCTTGGGCTTCCCTGGTGGTGCAGTGGTTGAGAGTCTGCCTGCCGATGCAGGGGACAGGGGTGCATGCCCCGGTCCGGGAAGATCCCACATGCCGCAGAGCGGCTGGGCCCGTGAGCCATGGCCGCTGAGCCTGCGCGTCTGGAGCCTGCGCTCCGCAACGGGAGAGGCCACAACAGTGAGAGGCCCGCGTACCACACACACACAAAAAAGAAAGTTTTCCTCACAAGAAAAAAAATTCTATGTATAATGACAGATTTTATAAGAATAGAATCATTTGACATTACATGCATTATATATTATATATACAATCTTTATTAATATAATTTTATAATGTGATCAGTTCACTGTATATATAAATATTGAATCACTATATTCTATACCTGAAACTAATATAATGTTATTTGTCAGTTATACCTCAATTGAATAAAAAAAAAAAGAAACCACTTTTAGGAACCAGTATCTCTTGTAGTGAATAATGATTATCTGAAGTTTAGCAGGTCCTTCAGTTTCATTTTAGTCTCCTTTTCTTCTAATTTAAGTAAAATTAGATTTAATGTTTTTATTTTTAATAGTGTAATATATAAAAATATAATTATATTTTATGTTGTATTAATATAAATCATATATATATACATAGTGTATGATATATAATATCAAATGATCCTATTCTAATAAAATCCTTTCTTTCATCTACCTATACTTCCATCTTTAATATGTTTGTGTGTCTTGAGAGAGGACTGGAAGGGTTCCCATCAAAATTTATCTCTAGGTGTGAGATTTGGAGCGATTTGTTTTCTTCCTTTTTTGTTCTTTTCAATACTTCCTCTTTATATTATTAAGAATAATTATTTGTATAATTAGCACCTATTATTTTTATACATATAATAAAGTTATTACCCTTTAAAAGGTGTTGTTCCAGGTTATACCATTACACAACTATGCCAGTACCGGTAGTTATACATTTCAGATGCCTATGGCTGAGGTAGTTAAATACCTCAAATAGGAAATGTAAACCCCTGATGTACTAATAACCTATTCTATTTCTTTGGGTACAGGAAGCATCTATGATTTTTATTTCCTCAAGCAAGGTGGTGGACATTGGTACACATGGACAGAGTATATCACCAAAGAGGAGGAAAATATCCCAGCAAATGCAAAGGTAAAAGAGAGTTATTGGCCATGGAACTTTGGTAATGACCTGATATTCAGCAAAGTGGAGAGGTTAACAGCAGGTCTGTGTTAGCATTTTTAAGAACTTACTTTAGGAAAAGGTTCAAACATGAGCTGGACTGAGCCTTCAAAACATGGACTTTAGAATCAGAGAGTCCCAGATTCCTTACTCAGCCTTCACTCTCTCTGCCTCAATTTACTCAACTACACAATAGCAGAAAAAAATACCTAAAGGATGGCTGCAAGGATTGAAGACATTATACATGAATTTGTGGCACACACTGTGTGCTAGATTATGCTGCTGCTATTCTGGTTATTATCACTGTCTATAATGCCAGACGGTCATCAGTCCACCTCTCAGATACCTCAGCCAAAAAGATCCTTGCCTTTTCTTTAAAATCCCCAGAGAAAGATTTCTTTAATCAGAATTCTCAGAAAAATGGGTATTGATTAATAGATTTTCTGGTTAGCAGACAGTTCACCTACAACTCCTGCTCATTTCCTCGTGGAAAATTTTTTCCAGATGTGCAATTTCGTGCCTCTATTTGCAGTTATCTAGTGGACATAATTTATCTTTCTGGGGGTGATTGTAGATTGTTCAGGCCCCAGATAGAGTAGTAGGAGGTGGATGGGAAAGTGGAAATACTGATGACAAAGTCAGACAGCAGACAGGAGCACAGCTGCTTGTGAAAAGGGTGCAGTAAGCAGGAGTGAATGTGTGTTGAGTTCAGGACACACCCTGGAGGCTGTCTTGTAAAGAACCCCACAGCACTGAGGCCCTAAACTTTCATTCTCCTTAAAGAGCTTCATCACCAGAGCTCCAGGGGTTTGCAATCTTGCTGGATTCATACAAATAAAAGTCCAATGCAGAAAATATTTCAGTTCTGCTGGGAATTTTTCCTTTGTCAAAAAATTGTTCTAGCCCCTGAAAATAAAAATCTAAGAAACAAAACCTGCTTTACATTCCTAGTCTTGGTACCTGGTTCTGCATTCAGTATCACTTACTGGCTCTGTGGCTTTAGACAAGTTAGCCAGCCATCCTCCAGTCTCAATTTTTTCATCTGAAAAAGTGAGCTAATAATATACCTGCCTCAGAGGGTTATTAGGAAAGCTGCAGGGAATAACAGAGGCAAAACATCCATAGCTCAACACCTGTTAATTCTCTTCCTCACCCCTTCAATTCCTTTGTTCTATCTGCTCCTTTTACTTTGATCAAATTATTTATCAAAAGAAGCCAAGACTTTTGTCTACCAATATACACAAGGCCACCATGTTGCACAGTCCCTGTTGGTGCCACTTGCATCATGGTCTAGTTTTGCTTTAGAGGCACCATTTACATAAACCATAGTGTGAATGGTGCTCCCTAGAGTTGCACAACAGCACAACAGTGGCTCCATGTTCACTAGCCCCTTCTAGTCTAGACATTTAAGTAGTAGACAGATAAGTAATAGGGATTCCAGGAGCTCAAGACCAAGCCCTTAGAGCCCAATTGGAGCCTGAATACCAGGAATAGTATTGCAGTTTCCATATTGGAAAAAGAGTTAATAGGAACAACCAAGAATCTGAGCATTAGGAAAAGCAGATGAGGAACAAGCACAGGGAATGGGGGTCAAGGGTCACACCTAACCCTTCCTGAACAAGCAGTATAGGTGGCGTATGGGAGGTGGATCTTTCCTGGGGCAAGGCAGTCAGCTTGGTTCAGAGCAGTGGTCTCAGACGGCAGCAGCTATAGACCCATCCTTACTGTAATTGGTGTTTATAATATGACATTTCAGTGGTTAAGAATATAAACCTTGGAATCAGACAAGCTGGAATTAAAATCCTTGCATTTCCACTTACTTGGTGTGTAAGTGAGCTCTGGATCTCAGCTTCCTCATCTCTAAAACAGAGTTTCCTCATCTCTAAAATGCCCATATTTACGTGCAAGATTTAATTTAATCCTCAAAACAGCTCAGTGAACTAGGTGCCATTATTATCCCCATTTTACAGATGAAGAAACTAAGGCCCCTGGAGAGGTAAAATACTCAAAATCATAAAGATAAATAAGAGATGGAGCTGAACGGATAGTAAGGATAGAACCCAAGTCTCCTGAATTCCAAGACCCAATCTCCTGGGCTCAGTACCAAGACTCACCATGTCTTTGTGGCACAGGTCTCAGAACTCATCATCCCCACAATGGAAACAGCCCGGCAGTCCTTCTTCTTGAAAACCTACCTGGACCATGAGATTCCAATGCTGTTCGTAGGACCCACGGGCACTGGCAAATCAGTCATCACCAACAACTTCCTTTTCCGCCTTCCCAAAAATACTTATCTGCCCAACTTCATCAATTTCTCTGCCAGAACTTCAGCCAGTCAGACCCAGGATATCATCATGTCCAAGCTGGATCGACGGCGGAAGGGCCTTTTTGGGCCTCCCATAGGGAAGAAAGCAGTGGTATTTGTGGGTAAGGCATTGGCCTGCATCTGGACACACCAAATTCTTCTACTCTAAGCTGCAGCAAAACAGAATCTCCCCTTGTATAGCCACTGTATAGTCCTTTTACTCTCTCTGGGAGATAAACTATTTCTGGTTAATATAATTCAGCATTCCTTCCCTCCCCTCCTATTTTCCTTCCTTCCTTCCATCTTTCCATCCCTTCTTCTTTCCCTTCCCTCCCTCTCTTCCTTCTTTCATTTTTTGTTTCCTGTCCTTTCCTTCATTCATTACCAAGTATTTGTTAACCATGTACTATAAGCCAACTTTTCAGTAAGTGAGGCACAGTCCAGGCCTTTTTGCCTGAGGGAGGATCCCAGTCTCTCCTGGAATGAAGTTGAGCCTGTGGATCAGGCAAAGTTACTTTATAGTGAGAGGCAGTTAGGTCCAGAAGGGGACTGTGGTGTTTGCCCTCTTGCATCTCCAGAAGCAACTCACACTTGTGATGAGCTTCTATTCCATTATGTGCCAGATAAATATGTTATCAGTATATGAAGAAATATAATAGTTGCTAAATAAATATTTGTGAAATAAGCACATTGAATTTTCCCAGGATTTTATGTTTACGAAGCACTTCCTCATTTATTTTGTTTGAGCCTCACAGCCCCATCAGTTTATTAGCCACCATTATCACTTTACTAGTCAGTTAATTGAGGCTCCAGAGGTTACATTCCCTGTTCAGGGTCAAACATCTAGAAAATTCTGGAACCACGAGCCAAAACCAGGTTTCTTGGTGCCAAATACATTATCTTTTCCACTCTCTTACTGCTGACTCATAAAATTCTCATTTAGTAATAGTAATGCCCTGCCCTTCTGGGTTATCTCATGTCCTGTCTTTAAAATTCATGTATTGATAGTAAATGTTGCATGTATTTATATCCTTGCCAATTAGTAACAGCTCCCTAAAGGCAGGGATCCTATTTTGTTTCCCTTTCTTTTCCCCCTTTCTCCTTTCCTCCAATCTTTTCTCCCTTCCTATTTTTATGGTATATCCAAAAACAGATTAAGCTTTGCAGCCAAAGAGACCTAGGTCCAAATCTCACTTTTTAACCCTAAGCATACTATTCCATGACCTTCAGTTCCTCACCTCTAACATAAAGGTAATACTCTCTTCCTTATAAAGTTATTATTTTGATTAGATGAGATAATATGTATAAAACTCCTAAAATCTTACGTGACACAAAACTGGGCATTTAATCAATGTTCATTGGAGTTTATTGAGTGCCTTCTATGTACCAGGACTGAGCAATATGCTATTTTAGAAAATCAATCCCTACCCTGGAGGAAATATGGGAAAAAATTAAATGTCTGTTTGTTAATGCCAATCTGTCAATAAAGCAGTAGAGCCCAGAACCCAGGAAAAGCTCTTCCATTATGGTAAGAATGTCCACTGGCTGAGCCCTGCCTAGAGTGAGGATGTAACAACTGGGCACAGACTCTCCCATGGAGGGATAATCATCTGCTACCTCCTGTGAGAGCAAAGGATCCCATAGACTTACAATCTGTGGCCATGGCTTCTTTCCCCAGATGACCTCAACATGCCAGCCAAAGAGGTGTATGGGGCCCAGCCCCCCATTGAGCTCCTGAGGCAGTGGATTGACCACGGTTACTGGTTTGACAAGAAGGACACAAACAAGCTGGACATCGTTGATGTGCTGCTTGTGACAGCCATGGGCCCCCCTGGTGGAGGAAGAAATGACATTACTGGTACGTGAAGGAGAGAGTTCATTACTCTTCACCCACCCCCTGCAGAGCCAGACCACCTTCATGGATGGAGGGTTGGTGCAGGGCACTCATCCTGATGGAAGGTGGAGAAAGGTGTGTTTAGGCTGTAGCCAGAGACACTTGAGTTAGCTTCCAGGAGTGTCATTTGAATATTTCATGTTGGTAGTTGTATGAAATAGGATGGGAAGATGAAAAGAGGATTTGAGGAGTCTTTGGCTAGAGGAACAGAGAGTCCCATGAAGAAGGGAGTTCAGTGTGGACAGCATGTGTTCCAGGAGGGAGGCTAGATCAGAGGTTCTCAACTAAGGGTGCACGACAGATTCACCTGTTGTGTTTCTCGTAATTCTTTGGATTGTCAGAGACAGAACACCTAACCCAAAGTGGCCTAAGGAAAATCATAATGATAATAAACAAACAAATAAAGAAGATTTTTTCCCCTGTCATCTAACACTTCAGGAATATATTTTGCTTCAGGTGCAACTTGATCCATCTAGGTCTACAGATTTTCATACTTTTATTCTGAGATACATCCTTGGTTAAGAATCTTAATGCCATTTCCAGACTTAAGATTCTGTGGCCTTGCTCTCCCCTGTGGCATTTGTCTTTTTCATTTGTAAAATAAGGAAGATAAGCAGGGTGATTTTACTTGGGTATACAAACCCATCACCTTCCACTTCAAGTATAGAGTCCAGGGGTACCTTGCCTTGGGTTTGAGTATAACAGGATCTCAGGCACTTGGCATCTATAAATTCAACACTTCTCTCACTAGTGAGAGGGAGAGGAACTTGGTATATTACTTTTCTCTAAGACCTAGTCATTCTATAGGACAAAATATTTGCAAACCATCTGTCTGATAAGGAGTTAATATACAAAATATGTAAGGAATTCATACAACTCAATAGCTAAACAACAAACAATCTGATTTGAAAATGGATAGAGAATTCGAATAGACATTTTTCTAAAGAAGACATACAAATGGCTAACAGGCACATGAAAAGATGTTCAATATTGCTAATTATTAGAGAAATGAAAATCAGAATCACAGTGAGATATCACCTCACACCTGACAGAATGGCTATTAACAAAAAGTCAAGAGATAACAAGTGCCCTTGTACACTGTTGGTGGAAATGTAAATTGGTGCAGCCACTATGAAAAACAGTAGGAGGTTCCTCAAGAAATTAAAAATAGCACTACCATATGATCCAGCAATGCCACTTCTGGGTATATCTGAAGGAAATGAAATCACTTCCTTGAAGAAATATCTGCACTTCCATGTTCATTGCAACATTATTCACAATAGTCAACTCATGGAAACAACCAAAGGGTCCATCGATGGATGAATGGATAAAGATGTACACACACACACACACACACACAATGGGATATTATTCAGCCATAAAAAAGAATGAAATCCTACCCTTTGTGACAACATGGATGGACCTTGAGAACATTATGCTAAGTGAAATAAGTCAGAGAAAAACAAATACTATATGATATCACTTACATGTGGAATCTAAAAAAGCCAAACTCATGGAAACAGGAGTAGAATGGTGGTTGCCGGGGTTTAGGGGATGGGGGAAATGGGGAGATGTTGGTCAAAGGGTACAAATTTCCAGTTATAAGATGAATAAGTTTTGGGAATCTAATGTATAGCATGGTGACTCTAGTTAACAACAACAGCAACAATGGAATTGTTACTTGACCTTATTGTGGCAGTCATTTTGCAATATCTATATGCATCAAATCATCATGTTGTAAACCTTCAGCTTATGTATGTTATATGTGAATTATATCTCAATAAAACTGGCAGGGGGTGGAGATCTATTCAAAAGGGAATATCTGTTTCCAGTACATATCATGGAAATAGTAATTACTAACATTTGTGCAGCAGTTGACAGTTTTCAGGCTATGTCACATATATGATATTTGAAAAGATCCTATAATAAAGACCAGTGCCCAAAGTCTGCCAGGAACACATCTGTAGTCAAGTGAAATTGGGTTTATTAATTTGCTGCAGAAAGGGTGTCTGCACAGCATGGAGAACCATGAGAGTGGCTGGTGTAAGAGAGTTAAATGGACTTGTGCTGGGTGATGTGAGGAGAGGCTTAAGGAACCAGGGACTCTGGGATTGGGTAATCTCAGAAAGTGGGGACAATTTGATGAGTGGGTATCTTAATTTTTTTCTCTGCTTGGTAAAGAAGTAGAGTCATTCATATTAGCTAGGGGGGAAGTTTTCATGGTTTCAGAGCAAACTTGTTTCTGTCTTGTTCCATCATAGCTAGGGAGTGACCTCGTCTGATGTTGATATTTAATGGAATTGTGTTCAGTGGAGAACTAACAGCCTAGCTGATATTTGCCAGACCAGCTGCCAGCTTTCAGGGCTGAGATGGGAAACCTGAAGCTCAAGGCAGTGTAGTGTGGTGGCTGAGAGTATGGCTTGGCAGAAGACTGATCTGGGTTTAGGTAACATTAACAAACATTAAGTACTATTAGTATCCTTATCATCAAAAGAGTAAGTGAATTTCTCAAGTTCACACAACTGTAAATGGTTCCAGATCAATGTGTAAAATATTATTCTGGCTTTTTTTTTAAAAAAAGAAAAACCTACATATGTCAATACATAAGTATAGTGGAGTATATATATATATATATATATATATATATATATATATATATATATATATATATATATATAATACTTATGTACTGACATATGTATTTTCCTTTTAAAAAAAATGTCATATATATATATTGAAAAGAGTTTTGGGGAAAATGTCAGCAGCTGTGCCAGAATCATCATTTTTGGCTCTTCCCAAATTCCCATAAACAGAGCAACTAGATAGCAAACCCAAAAACCTATAAACAACATTTACAACAAAACTAGTTGGCAGAGTATTCCCCACATATTCTAAAGTATAATTGGTGGGAACAAACCACTGGCAGCTACAAGACCCACATGTTATCTGCCTCTGTGCGGGAGAAAGCAGAGGGAAGTATTGAGACATCTAACAGACCTGAGAATGGTTGAACCCCAAAGTAGCAAACAGGTATTCACTGATAAGCATGGCAGCCAATCTGAGAACAGGAGCTGAAGTTGGCAGGACTTTTACCTTCTCAAATAACAAGTAAGCACAATGAATGTGCAGTGAGCTCTGAGGGACTAGAGCATTATAGCCGGTTGTGATTTCTCTAAACTAACAACCCAGGTCTCCCATACAAGGTGAGACCCTACACTGAAGAGAAACTGGAGTTGAATCAGAATTGAGCAAGTTAAGATTACTAGAAACAAAGGAAAGAGAAGGTCAAAATGAGAGTGAGAGAGAAGAACAGAGGCAGGAAAGTTCAGAAAGCAAGTCACTATATTTTTGAACACTTAAGAAATCAACAGAAAAGGAAACTTTGTGGAGTTAGAAAAGGCATCTGAGTCAAGCCTTCTCTAATTGCATATATAAAAATGAGCAAAGAAAAGTATTGAGGTCATGTTTCATAAAAATTAATGTAGGAAGGAAGAGAGTAGAGAAAAACACCCCTACTTCAAAAGCACAACAGAAAGACATACTTTAAAAACTTTAATCTATTACTTCAAAATAATCTGAAAGACACTGATGAGATAATACAAGGCAGGAAAGAATGACATAAATCAGAATTAGAAAAACTTAGAAATTGAATGATGGAACTCAAGAATTAGGGAAAAAAAGTTACCTTAGAAATGAAGCCAAAACTAAAAGGAGCAAAAATAGAATAAATACAATCAGTAATGCCTTAAGAAATAAAAAATTAGAAGGAATTTTTTCATCAGAAAAAAAAATAAAGACATACTACAGCATCGATGAACCTTAAAGACATTATGTTAGTGAAATAAGCCAGTTACAAAAGGACAAATATTATATGATTCCACTTATATGAGGTACTCAGGTTCACAGAGACAAAAAGTAAAATGGTTGTTACCAGAGGCTAAGGAGAGGGAAATGGGAAGTTAGGGCTTCATGAGTTTCAGTTGCAGAAGATGAAAAGATTCTGGAGATAGGTGGTGGTGATGTTCACACAACAATGTGAATGTGCTTGATGCCACTAAACTGTACACTTAAAAAATGGTAAATTTTATGTTATGTATATTTTATCACAATAAAATTTTTTTCTAGAAATGAAGAAAGGAACTAAAAGGTTTGAGAGAAAGTAACAAATATTAAAGTTAGGTAGAGGAAATCCAACATACAACTAACAGGAGTGTCTAAAGAAGAAAACTGAAGTTTCTTCAAAGAAGAAAACAGAACTAATAATAAAAGCTATAATCCAATAAAATGCGCCCCCCAAAAAAGTATTTTTGAAAATTACATGTTGAAAAGGTACATTGTGTACCTAAGAATACAGACTCAAAAATGATCATTACCAAGACTAGTAAAATCACTGGACTTTAAAGAAAAAGAAAACTAGATCATCTTAAGAATTTTCAACTGCAATCTTTATGCTAGAGAAAATGGAATAACATATTTATGATACTTGAGGGAACACAATGAGAGTCAAGGCTTTTGTTGCCAGCAAAGCTGACCTTCAAGTATAAAATAAAAACTATTATCAACATGCAAGAACTCGGAGACTTATTTCCTTAAGCCCTTTCTCAGGAATCTGTTAGAAAATGGGTTTCACATGATCAAAATAGCTATAAAGAGATCAATATAACAACTGGTAGTGAGCATTACTTAATGTGGTTATTTGTTGAACTAAGACTACATGGGATGGATTGTAACATATAAAGCCTATATGATTTGATGATGTAGATATTAAACAGTTGAAAATGGAGGGGGATGAGGATAGCACATACAAGAAGTTTTAAACTCTTCTGTTACTGTAATTGGTGGTGGTAGTCTATTCTTATTCTGAGTGCGTTGTATGTAAAAAGTAGGATTATATGAATGAGTAACTATAGTATTTTCTGTTTCTACTGTCCCTTGTGTGCTTGAGAACCAGGACTCAGTGTGGAGAAAAGGAAATCAAGACGTACTATAGAAGAAGTTAAGAAAAAGCTCTGGAGTCCTAAATTTGAAATATCAGTACTAACTCATGTTCTAGGTCTAAAAAGTAATAACCAACTCATTAACAATAAGAATTCTTAGCACCCAGACTGTGGTCTTGAAATCCAGTTTCCTACTAAAATAAACAAGGCTTCTTGGAGAAATGGCTTATTGCATGTCTGGGGCAGGAAATATACAAGATGTATCTGTAACGTCTTCATATATGCCTGTAATGTTTTCATATATCCAATCATGAGAAAGCTTTCAAAGACTACAGGGCCCTGTCAAAAGCATTCAGTTAACAACACAAGGAGGCTCTAACTGGCAAATATGGGGAAATTTGAGCTTCAACAATGATAGTAATTTAAATGGATTGAAATTTATCAAAAGATATTTAAGTCTATGAATCAGTAATAACAATCATAGCTGGTCATCTTCAGAGGATGATAAAACACCAGTTCATTATCTTGAAAACTGATAAATAAATGGAAAGAAGCAAGCATTTATTTTGACTTTCTTATATGAAGTATACCACTGTATAAGCAAATAGATGAAGGGGAAGTGTCCCTTCTATAAATATTCCTAATATTTTAATAAACTATATAGTAAATGAAAAAGAAATTATATAATTAGAATATCACCATTTGGCAAACTTCAGTGAATTAATGGATCTAGCCATTGAGAATCAGTAGCTACCAACGTTGCAGAGGGAGAGACAACATCATGTGCCCTCTGATGAAGGACTACACCACCACCTATAGTGTGGCCAAAGAGGTGGAACCTGAATCTGATTAAGTCTCTAGGTACAGCTGCAAATTGGTGGGAAATACGAAGGGCAGAGGAACCAAGTAAATTACACCATGTAATCCTGACTGTGGAAACTTCTACAGATCAAACAGTCCAGCTATTCCATAGACAGAAGATAAAAGAATGGGATGGAGGGGGGAACCTATAGATTAAAAGAGACTTAAAAGACATATCAATTTTTTTTAATTAGCGGGATTAAACTCTGGTATCTAGAAATGAACACATGGTCAATAAAGATGCAAGATAGCAATTACTTTAAAAGTCAGGATAGTGGCAACTTTTGGAGGGAGAAATGGAGAGGTCTGTGATTGGGATGAGATATATGGAGGGGCTTCTATGGAGGGCTGGCAAAGTTGTATTTCTTGACATGGATGGTAGATGTAAGGATGTTAACTTTATAATGATTCACTAAACTATACATTTGTTTTGTGTGGTTTTCTATATCTGTGCTTTACTTTATATAGAAAAATACTTTTAAAAGAAGATATGCAGGCAAATCTATAGAGACAAAAATTAGATTATTAGTTGCCAAGGGCTGCAAGGAAATGGGGAGTGACTGCTAGCGGGTAAAGGATTTCTTTTTGGGGTGATTAAAATGTTCTGCTATTGATTGTGGTAATGGTCGCACAACTAAAATCCTAAAAAATCATTGAATTGTGTACTTTAAATGGATGAATTGTATAGTATGTGAATTACATCTCAATAAAGCTGATACCTAGTATAACTATAAATATATAGATATCTAACACTGGGTATATAGATACAAATACAGAGATGTAAGAATGTCAGACTAACAGTGGGGAGGGGAGAGAGAATGGATTTTGTGTGTGGGAGGTAAGGGATACTTTCTATAAAAGTATTTCTGAATTGTTTGATCATTTTACAATGATCATATATTGCCTTTACCTTTTTTTTTTTTTTTTTGCGGTACGCGGGCCTCTCACTGTTGTGGCCTCTCCCGTTGCGGAGCACAGGCTCCGGACGCGCAGGCTCAGCGGCCATGGCTCACGGGCCCAGCCACTCCGCGGCATGTGGGATCTTCCCGGACCGGGGCACGAACTCGCGTCCCCTGCATCGGCAGGTGGACTCTCAACCACTGCGCCACCAGGGAAGCCCTGCCTTTACCTTTTAACAACCTTGAGCACTGGACTAGCACTATTACCAGAACTTCTGCAATCATGGAGATGTTCTATATCTGTACTGTGCAATACAACAGCCACTAGTCACATGTTATCCTTGAGTAGTTGAAATGTGGCTAGTGAGACTGAGGAACTAAATTTTAATGTTATTTAATTTTCATAAGGCTGCCATATTGGACAGCACAGCTCTAGAACATTAAGGCAGAGGGAAAACTCTTCTATATCTCAGGATCTCTAGGCCCAGGAGGTAAGTGTGAGAATATATGCACACTCACACCTGTGCATGTTTTCCAGGACGATTCACTCGCCATCTGAATATCATTTCCATCAATGCCTTTGAGGATGACATTTTAACCAAGATTTTCAGTTCAATCGCTGACTGGCACTTTGGAAAAGGGTTTGATGTGATGTTCTTAAGGTAAGAGGTTTCTGTGTTATTGGCCTGGGGTCCTCAGTTCTGGCCCCTCTTTAACTGGTCTGCCTTCTCCTTCCTCCCAAGGTATGGAAAGTTGCTGGTACAAGCTACGATGACAATTTATAAAGCTGCAATGGAGAATTTCTTGCCAACTCCCTCCAAGTCACACTATGTCTTTAACCTGCGGGACTTCTCACGGGTGATCCAAGGGGTATTGCTCTGCCCTCACACCCACCTACAGGTCAGCCGCTATCATTTCTGTTATCAAGTTCATTCAGTGATATCCTTGGCTACATGGAATATACAATGATAAGAGTAATATCTAACTTCTATCAAGCATTTAATCTATGCTAAGCATTGTGCTAAGTATTTTGTAAGCATTATCTCATTAAAGCCCCATATCGACCCCAGGATTTAGAAACTATTTGAGAACTACCACCTCAGTCACCACCTGCCATTTATTCAAATAATTAACTGGATTTTCAGGATGTAGAAAAGCTTATCCGGCTTTGGATCCATGAGGTGTACCGGGTCTTCTATGACCGTCTGATTGATCATGAGGACAGACAGGTCTTTTTCAACACGGTGAGGGAAACCACCTCCAATTGCTTCAAGCAGTCTGTGGAAAAGGTAAGCCAGACCCTGTGATCATTTGGCCTCAGAAATTGCCCCAAATATTTGATCATGCTAGTCTCAGATTTCAGATTGTCTTCCTACTAGAGACTTAGAGCTCCACTTTCTGAATCTCAAGAAACAGTATATTGAGCCAACTAATCACTCAGTTTGCTGATATAATAGTTGGCCCAATTTCACTTCACTTCCCTGGTAACATATAAGTTTGGATACATTCAAACTTATGGTTTATGATATGATGTTATTATTTATGATTAATGTAAAATGCATTTGCAAGGTCAGTTAATTTTTGAGTTGAGAAATAAATACACCATGACTTTTCATGGTTTGATTGATGCCTTGGTAAAGCCCGAGTGAAAGATTGTCATGGTTTCCCATTTGTAAATACTTTCTCTTTTCTATTCTTTTTTTTTTTTTTTTTTTGCGGTACGCAGGCCTCTCACTGTTGTGGCCTCTCCCGTTGCGGAGCACAGGCTCCGGACGCGCAGGCTCAGTGGCCATGGCTCATGGGCCCAGCCGCTCTGCGGCATGTGGGATCTTCCCGGACCGGGGCACGAACCCGTGTCGCCTGCATTGGCAGGCAGACTCTCAACTGCTGCGCCACCAGGGAAGCCGTCTCTTTTCTATTTTGATATAAGTAAAGTTTTAAGCCTATGTATTTGCATCATCTAGTTCTACCTCTATTCTTAAGAAGCTACAATTTCTCCAAAGAAAAAATTACAAGTGTTTCATGTTGCATCCAGGGGCCAAGTGCAGAAGCACTGCCAGTTTTTAATATCAGGAAGAAGAGGCATCTAAAACATTTCTACTCTAGGTACAGAGTGGGGACCAGGGAAATGCCCGCACTTCTATTTGGTGAAGGAGCAAATACATTAAAAATGATGCCATCTTTCGACTACCTCCTCTTGGGATCTTACAATCTGACCACCAATGTTTTAATCACTTAGCAAACAGATTGACCCTTGCTTTCACACTCTTTTCTCAAATGTCCTTTCATCATAGTCTTTACAACCACGAGATCCACATATTTTGTTTAAAGAAAAAAAAATGTTGATGAACCATGACTTTGAAGAACGCTCAGAGGAAACAAATACATCCCCTGCTCCCTCCCTCTACATCTCTCAGTACCATGGTGGCTGGGGCTACTGGCTGAATGCCTAGTTGAGACTTACCTTTCCCACAGGTCCTCGTCCACCTGTCACCCACTGGAAAGATAGTTGATGATAATATCCGTAGCCTCTTCTTTGGAGATTTCTTCAAGCCAGAAAGTGACAAAAAAATCTATGATGAGATCACTGACTTAAAACAGCTCACAGTGGTCATGGAGTATTACCTGGAAGAGTTCAACAACATCAGCAAGGCCCCCATGTCCTTGGTCATGTTCAGGTTCACCATCGAGCACATCTCCAGGATATGCAGGGTCCTGAAGCAGAACAAAGGCCACTTGCTGCTGGTGGGCATTGGGGGCAGTGGGCGGCAAAGTGCCAGCAAACTGTCCACATTCATGAACTCATATGAGCTGTGCCAGATCGAGATCACTAAGAGCTACTCAGGCAATGACTGGCGAGAGGACCTGAAGAAGATCATGCTACAGGTCGGTGTGGCCTCCAAGAGTACTGTGTTCCTCCTCACCGATAACCAGATCAAGGACGAGTCATTCATTGAGGACATCAACGTGCTTCTGAACACGGGAGACGTGCCCAACATCTTCCCCGCTGACGAGAAGGCTGACCTTGTGGAGAAGATGCAAATGGCAGCAAGGACAGAAGGCGAGAAGATCGAAGCCACTCCTCTTTCTATGTATAACTTCTTTATTGAGAGAGTAAAAAACAACCTTCACATTGTCCTTGGTAAGAAGAAGCAAATTCAGTTTGCCCTTTTCCTCTGGGTATTTCAGGATCTCCTGTGCCTTAAGTCCGTTCCTCTTACCATGGTACCAGGAATGATCCAGCCAAGGCACTCACTCGCCCACGGGTCAGTGCCTAGAATTCCTTTGGAAACTTCCACTGTCCTGAACAACTGTTTTAAACCTGTTCCACTCTCCTCAGTTCTCGGAATTCTCCTCTGAACCCTCTCCTTCCTTTTAGTACAGTACCCGGCAACCTCACAGAACAGCACCTGGAGTTCTTCTCTCTATGAACGATAATATCTCCAGTCTATCCAGAAACTTAGGGGTCGTGTTTAATACTTCTCTCTTATTACCATGTCCTGTCAGTTTTCGCCTTCTCTCTCGCATATCTACCCACTTATCTCTACCTCTGCCACCTTCATATTAGCTAAGCCGCTATCATCTCACCCAGACCTCACCTCTACAGCCTTCTAACTGTTCTATGTCTACTCTGTCCATTCCAGACCTTTATGTTCCACTGAGTCAGGATGGGGATTTTTTTTTCATGTATTGCAAATGTGATCGTTGTATATTTACACACATACACAAATTAAAACACCTAAATTGCTTTCTATTCAGATAAAGACCAAAATTCCTAACCTATAGTCTTATAAGGCAACCTGCCAGGCTGTCCCCTGCATCCTCTCCACTCTCATCTCCAACCAAGCTTCCCCTTCTCTCTTTTTTAGCCACGCTGACCTCCTCACACTTTCACCTGTGCATTATGCTTCCTCCCACCACACTGGGTCTAAATAAACAGTGAAGGGAATTTGGAGCATAGAATCCAACCTCTGTGGTTGGATGGGGATGGGGTCAGAAACAAGCTCATGGCCCCACAGCTCCCTTATGTCTGTGAGTCAGGACAAACAGAGCACGTGGGTCAAAGGGCTCAAACCACTCTGGCTATGTGACCCTAAGGATCTGGAAGGGACAATGTGGATACTGGAGATGAGCCAGAAGGTATTGTAATAAACGGAATTCCCATCACAGTGTCCTGAAAATATCCCATGATTCCCCCTGTGCTTCCCAGGCACTCATCCTGACTATTCCCAATCACACCCTGGAGTGCCAATAGGAAACATGACTGCTCCCTTACCCCACCAGAATCCTTGGAAAGACCTGCCTGTCCCTTTCAGCCTCCTTGACTTGAAGAAAGAGAACTAACGAAGTCTACTTTTCATTAGCCATGAGTCCGATTGGGGACGCCTTCCGGAACCACCTGCGGATGTTCCCTTCCCTGATCAATTGCTGCACAATTGACTGGTTCCAGTCTTGGCCCACAGATGCCCTGGAATTGGTAGCCAACACATTTCTAGAAGATGTGGAGCTCGATGACAATATTCGGATAGAGTAAGTGTTAGCTGCATTTTAGTACGGCAACCAAATATTTCAAATGAAAATCTAGATATTGGCTCTATTCTTGTTGCTGTTTCAAAACTTATCATTTTATGTAAAAAAAAATGTCTTATATTTTTAAATCACATTTAGATATTTAATAAAACACCTTTGCTGATAAAGAATAACATTTCATTGTTCAGAATTGTCCTAGGATGCACTGTTGTCATAGCTATGAGAACCTGGATATAATACTATTGCTATTTCAATAGTCTTAGAGCATGCATTCTCAAGAGGGGTGATATTGCTGCCAAGGGGATGAAAACTGGTTCTTGTGAGGATTTTTTGTTATGAAAATAACTTTTTTTTTGTATAAAGCACAGATATACAAACGAAAAAAAAAAGCACTGAATTTTGGCTACAGTAAGAGAAGGGTTAAGACTGTTGACCACTCTAGGTGTCCCATGAAGGCAGGGGTCATATCACCTTCTTGTATACTTCTGTATCCTTAGTGCCTAGCAAGTGCCTGGTACATAGTAGGTTCAATTACTGCTTATTAAATGAATGAATAGAAAATGAAGGAATAGGTAGCAGTCAGAATATTCATGGCTTTTAAGAACTTTGAACTTTGTTCTCTAGGTCAGAAGACCCTTAACCTGGGTCCATAGGCTCATGAACAGAATTCAGAGGGACAGTGAATGTGAGTGGGGAAAAAGTACATCTTCGTTTTCACTGACATCTAACTGATACTTTGTATTTCTTTCAACAAATGTAGGCAATAAACCCCAGAAGGATTGTGTGACTTTGTTACCAGTAGGAATCACAGTTATTTTCATAACTCACTCAGTCATTACAGATGCCCCAAATATATCATTTCCTTGAAAATGATGGTAGTTGTTAGATCTGCTGTCCAGTCTTACTATTTAATGCCACAGTCGGCAAATGATGATCTGTGGACCAAGTCTAGTTCACAGCCTGTTTTCGTAAATAATGTTTTATTGGGAAACAGCCATGCACACTACAGTGGCAGAGTTGAATAGTTGCTCTTGAGACCATGTGGCTCACAAGGCCTAAATTTTTTTTTTTTTTTAATTTTTGGCTACGTCACGTCTTAGTTGCGGCACGTGGGATCTTGGTTGGGGCGTGCGGGATCTTTCGTTGCAGCGCACGGGCTCTTTGTTGTGGCGCACAGGCTTTTCTCTAGTTGTGGCCTGCAGGTTTTCTCTCTCTAGTTGTGGTGCACAGGCTCCAGGGTGCATGGGCTCTGTAGTTTTGGCATGCGGTTCCAGAGCACATGGGCTCTGTAGTTTGCGGCACACAGGCTCTCTAGGTGAGGCACGTGAGCTCAGTAGCTGTGGTGCGGGCTTAGTTGCCCTGCGGCATGTGGGATCTTAGTTCCCTGACCGGGGATCAAACCCACATCCCCTGCATCAGAAGGTGGATTCTTTACCACTGGACCACCAGGGAAGTTGTCCCACAAAGCCTAAAATATTTACTATCTGGTCCTTACCAGGAAGAATCTGCTGATCCCTGATTTAATGCATAAATAAAATCACACATATTACTATATCATAGATTTGGTTTTTAAAATATTTTGAAAACTCTTTCAACATAATTGGTTTCCTTTGTAACCCTCTATATATTATATTATGCATTTTAAAACATTATTCTGCAAAGTCCAGAGTCTTCACCAGACTAACCAAGGTTAAGAACTCCAGCTTAAGCCCTGGTGAGTCACAAAAGTGATTAAAGATAGAAATTACCTAATCAAAGATCATTCTAGTAAGAATATATACTTCCCCAATCATTCTCGAGGCTCTGTTGACATGCTTCACAGAATTTGGGATTCTAGTAGGCCATAGCGAGCGGCTTTCTCACATCCTCACATCTGTGAACCGAGGCTGTACTGGATCTCTCTGGAGCACGTTGGGCCTGCCTGACCACCTTTGTGTCCTCGGCAGGGTCATCTCCATGTGCAAATATTTCCAGGAGAGTGTGAAAAAGCTGTCGCTTGATTATTACAACACACTTCGCAGACACAACTACGTTACCCCCACCTCCTACCTCGAATTGATCCTAACCTTCAAGACGCTCCTGAATAGGAAGAGGCAAGAGGTGGATATGATGAGGAACCGCTACCTGACAGGCCTGCAGAAACTTGAATTTGCCGCTTCACAGGTGAGCGCTGCCAAAATAGTACAGGGACAAAGTGGTCCAAGACCGATTGGATGCGGTAAAGCACTTGTTCAGGTGCAGAAGTCAAGAGAGCACCAAATAAAATAAAGACAGCCTCTGACCCTGTGCTCGCAGAACTCACCTCACTTGCTTGGCCTAAACCCAGCCCTGTCTATCTTTAAGATTTTGATGTTTTGTTCATCATGGATCTTTTTGAACTAATTTTAACTTTTTACAACATTACAGTAAAATACTATTTATCTTGAATACTGAGTTCTTTGGAGCCCCCTTAAATTTTGTGCCCAAGGCAAGTGCCTTACCCACCTCACCCCTGCCCCAGCCCTGGATACTCTCGTGGGGAACTGGGCAGAATAAGACAGTGGTTAAGAGCAGGGCCTGGACTCAAATTCCAGCTTTATAACTTATCAGCTATAGAACCTTGACGATGTTATTTCACCTCTTAGGGCCTAGTTTCCTCTTCTATAAAAAGAAGTGATAATAACAGGCTTCACTTCATAGGGCTATTATGAAGATTAAATGAGCTGACACAAGTGTAACCCTTAGCAAAATGCCTGGCATATAAATTAGTAATTGATTTGTGCTTGAGCCACTTGACACAACCGTACTAAGGCATGGATTTTCAGCACCAATAAAGAACTAAGGAAGGGATATATGTATATGTCTAACTGATTCACTTCGTTATAAAGCAGAAAGTAACACACCATTGTAAAGCATTTATACTCCGATAAAAACGTTAAAAAAAAAAAAAGAACTCAGGTAACTGAATGGTTTGCAGTAGGTTGACCTGTCAGTGAGTATAGCAGACCCACCAACATGCAGCACAGGGGTGGGAAAGAACATCAGGGGTGCCTCTGTTGCTCTGCTCCTGCAGTTGCTGGGTCCAGTTCAGGGTCCTTAGCTTTCAGAGAGATGTTGAAAATTGGAGTCTCTCCAGACAAGGGTGAGCAAACTGTGTTGAGCAGCAAAATGACCTGAGACAGTCTAGACCAGTAAAGAGAATGTGGTGCCAGTTAACATTACGTGAGCCCTACCACGTGCCTGGTGCCGTATAGGAGGAAGGTACTGTTATCACCACATTACGCACAAAGAGACCAAGGACCCAGAGAGGCCAGGCAACTTGCCCATGATCACACAGCTTCATGAGTAGCTGGTGCAAGTTGTGAGGCCAAAACTGAAACTTAGGTCTGCGTGACTGCAGAGTCTGTGTTCCTAATCAGGCCAGCATGCTATGCTTCTTCTCTCATGTGGGCTTTCTGTGCACAGTGGGTTCAAGGTCATGAAACTCTCTTCAGGTAAGCATCTGAGCTGCCTTCGAAGGCAGAATCAGGACCAGTGGGGAAAAACTGCCCGGGGGTAATTTCTATCTCCTTATCTGGAAATCTAATGTGTTCAGCTGCCTGCAAAATGGCCCAGCTCCCCTGAGAGGTGGTGAGCTCCTCACCGTTAGGAGTGTTCAAACAGTGGCCAGAAAACTACTTGGCAGAAAACTACTTTTCTAGAGAGCATCAGACTGTTGGGAAAAAATGGCCTTGAAAGTTCCTTCTATCCCAGCTCTCTCAGTCATGTATGATTCCTTCACAGCCTTAAAAAATGTAGAGTTTTTTTCCTCCTAACTTCCTTTTGTTCTGTCTTTCGCTGCCCCCAACACTAGAGTGTAGGCTCAATGCAGAAGGAATATCTCTCTTTTTTTTTTTTTTTTTTTGCTGTACGCGGGCCTCTCACTGCTGTGGCCTCTCCCGTTGCGGAGCACAGGCTCCAGACGCACAGGCTCAGCGGCCATGGCTCACGGGCCCAGTCGCTCCGCGGCATGTGGGATCCTCCCGGACCAGGGCACGAACCTGTGTCCCCTGCATCAGCAGGCGGACTCTCAACCACTGAGCCACCAGGGAAGCCCCAAGGAATATCTTTTTTTAAGTGTTGTATCTTTAAAAAATTTTTTTGTTTACTGTTATATGTATAGTGCCTACCACAGAGCTTGGTAACTACAAGACATAGCATGAACTCAGTAACGAAATATTGAAAGATCAAAGAGAGAAACTCCAGCCAACAAATATGTACCCAGTACCATTAAAATCATTAGTATTTTCTGCGTGTGTCATAGGTTAGAGAATCGTTTCAACTTTTGCCAGCCATGCCATTTTCGGCATTGACATAGCTGACCCTGCACCCCTCCCACCTTCCTCTCTTTGTTAGGTGGCCGTCATGCAAGTAGAACTGACTGCCCTCCAACCCCAACTCATTCAGACCTCTGAGGAGACCGCTAAGATGATGGTGAAAATTGAAGGGGAGACGCGAGAAGCCGATGCCAAGAAACTTCTGGTGCAAGCCGATGAAGAAGAAGCCAATGCTGCTGCCGCCATTGCTCAAGGAATCAAGGTATAAACTGTGAGAGAGAAGAAAGGGAATCCGCATTTTCAGGGTTCATCTGTTATCTCACTAGAGCCTAACAAAGTCTTGCAGGATATGCATGGTCATGCCCATCTTGCAGAGGAAAGATGTGAGGCTTGAAAGGATGCTTTCCCAGCATCACACAGCTAGTAAATGACACCTGGCTCTCTCCAGGAAGCATTACTGTTTTACAAATACTCTCCATCTCGCTCAGCGTCAGGTCCTATAAGCCCCAACAAGATCTAACCTTATCTCTTATTACTTTCCCCTCATTGACTCTTCTGGCCACACCAGCCTCCTAGCTATTCCCCCAAACAAACACAAGGCATGTTCCCATCCCAGGGCCCTTGCACTGGCTGTTCCCTCTGGCTATCTCCTTCACCTCAATCATGTTTTTGCTCAGATGTGGCTGGCATGTCATAGGTGTGGAGTAAATATTTGTCACATGACAGATTGTTGAATCTAGAGGACCCCATTTGAAGGTAATTCTTATACCAAAGAAGAACAGTCCTGGGAAGGGCTTCACCTATATTCAGACATTAGAAGAAAATCTGATTAATGTTCATGTTATATATTTCCCCAAGCACTTTCAAGTATACGGTTCCATTATCACAATGACTTTGGACTTACTAATAACAGCCATCAATATCTAGAAGTCAACAACACTGAGGTTCAGTGGTGAATTGACTTTGCAGAGCCGCACAGCTAGTTGGTGGGATCAGACTCCAAGGCTCTTGGCACTTAGCTGAAGATGCTTGTCCCTGTGTCTCCACTTAGCAGTTAGAAATTTCTTCTGACCATTCTTCAAACAAGAGCTTGCTTCCAAATAAAATGGTTTGCTTACATTGGTCGATTCTTTTTAAGCTAATGGATCATTTCTTTCCCCCGTAACAAGGATAATAAATGATGTCAGGAGTACTGCAGAGTTGATTACATTTCATCCGCAAGCACTGTGCTTCACACGCCTCAAACAGCCCTACTGCTCTGTGCACTGCTAAGCCACAGAGGTCATTTTTATTTTATTTTTTGGGGTGTTTTTTTGGGGGGGCCTGTGTCAGGTCTTAGTTGTGGCCCACGCGCGGGGTCTTCATTGTGCAGCGTGTGGGCTCCAGAGTGTACAGACTCACGCGCTTCTCTCTAGTTGTGGCTGGCGAGCTCAATAGCTGCGTGTGCGGGCTTACTTGCCCCACCCTGCGGCATGTGAGATCTTAGCTTCCCGACCAGGGATTGAACCTGCACCCCCTGCATTGTAAGGCGGATTCTCAACAACTGGATCACCAGAGAAGTCCCCACAGAAGTCATTTTTAATTATAATTTTTTTAATCATAGAAACAAATGGTGTCACAACACATACAAAAGAATTTTTAAGAGCTCAACTTTAACACCTTTCCAATTTTCCAAGTTTTCCTCTACTTCCTGTTTATACACGTGGATAGTTCTGGTATTGCAATCATAGCATAATTGTGATTTGCTTTATGCTTTTTAATTTCCTTAACAGCTTATCACAAATGTTTTTCCAAAATGTCATATAATCATTTTAATGACCATTTTAAGTAGGTGCTTCACCTCTCAAGTGGCCATTCCCCTATTGGGCGTTGAAGTCTGTTCCTTCCTGCCTTGTTTTCAGTGTTTCCAGAGTATCAACTGGAATCTCTCAACAGAGCTTTGGAGTTTTAAAAATGCAAATGCCCAGACCCCACCCAGACTGAATGAATCAGAATCTCTGGGTGTGGAGCCTGACCATGAGGATGCCCTAAATGCTCCTCAGTGACTCTGATGCAGAGTCAGGGTTGAGAATCACTGCTAGAGTTTGTAACTCTAAATGTTACAATTAGAGGCCTTTTGAGTCACTTAACAAACAAACTTGCTAGAATCCAGGCCTCAACCTTAGGAAAGAAGCAGAGCTACCGGGCCACTAGTTGTCTGGCACATTATAAGAAAGTGACACAGAACTATCAATAATAGGACACCAGGGGCACCTGGGATGGTTGAAATCTACTGAGAATCCAAAGATGTAGCTGAGCCAATACCTGTAGCCTCCTCGGCCACCAAACCCTTTCTGAAGCTGGTCATGAGAAGCAGCAGGGGGCAGCTCTGGTCCTTCCCCTCGTCTTGCACTCTGGCACATATCCTAGGGCTGAAGAAGGGGCAAACTAAGTTGCCCCTGGGACTGAGCCATTCTTACCATCCAAAGCAGGACGTTCCATTTTGATACTGGGGACATCTAACGTGGCTCATCTGGGGGTGGGGGTTAATATAAGGAAGCCAAATAAAACCTTGCTATAAATGTATAGGAAAAGCAGAAAACCTAAAATAAAGAATCCATGATATACACACGCGTGTATATATACACATGTGCACACACCTGTATGTAAGAAGGTGGAACCTCCTTTATTTTGTTTGCTTATCACAATAAACGTGCAGGACATAGACTTCGGCACATGCTACATTTAACATTCTCTTTTGAAGTTTCACTTCAGTCATGGCTGTGTGATCAGTCCCTGCGCTGGGAGACTAACAGAAAATTCACTGAGTGGGGAGCCAGGGGCCTAGGATTGGAGCTTGGCTCGTTGACTAACCAGCTTTGTGACCTTGGCTAACTCATTTTCCCTCTCGAGTCCTCGTTTCATTGTTGTTGTTGGAGGAGGATTTGGTAATTGAACTGCTAAATGCAGTTGTATTTGCAGGGGATTGGGTCCAGCCCTCCCCACCCCACCCCACCCCGGCCCCTGACCCCACAGATACCAAAATCCGCAGATGCTCAAGCCCCTGCCGTCTGCCCTCTGGACCCGTGGTTGCAAATCTACAGGTACAGAGGGCCAACTGTGATCTATGAAATTCTGAAATCTTACAATGTTAATCTTCCCTTTTTTAAAAAAAATTGAGATATAATTCACATACCATTAATACTCACCTTTTTAAATCATGCAATTCAGAGGTTTTAGTATATTCACAAAGTTGCACAACAATCACCACGATCTACTTCTAGAACATTTTCGTTACCCAAAAAGAAACCTGTACCCATTAGCAGTCGCTAGCCATTTCTCCCTCTGCCTAGCCCCTGGCAACCACTAACCTACCTTCTGCCTCTGTGGATTTTCCTTTTACGCACATTTCATGTGAATGGAATCATAGAGGGGGTGGCATTTTGTGTCTGTCTGGCTGCTTTCACTTAGCATAATGTTCTCAAGGTTCATCCGTGTTGTTGCACGAATTGTCACTTCATTTCTTTTTATGGCTGAATAATATTCCATTATGTTAGCTTTGCTTTCAAACAAAGAAATAATGGGCAAAACATATACGGTCTCCTTTTCCCAGAACTCACTACCCAGCTCTAATCTCTATCCCCATTCCTCCTCCTTAAAGTCTTGCCTTAAACTCCACCCTGTCCCCAGCTCCACCCCTACCCCATCTCTGAGCTACAGTGCATCCCAGACCCTCACCCCATCTCTGACATTCTCCCACCCCCCATGCCTTATTCTTCCCCAGACTTGCCCTAATCCCCTTCCCATCTGTCACTCACCCCTAGGCTTCATTCTTTACTTCATCTTCTCAACCCATCCTTGATCAATGGGTATGAGGTCACTGACTGCATATATCTCTTGGGAATTCGTTAAAAACCAAAAGCATGATTTTTTTAAGATCGCAAAACAGGTAAATTCTCAAATGTCCAAGGCATCCAAACCACAGCTCCCAAATGCGTGCATGCTTCCCTGCTGCCTGTGAGAGCCACCCTCGCCATGCAAACCTCCGGGAGGGAGCAGTGTCCTGGAAGGACACTGGGGCGGGAGGCACCTCTTCTCCCTTCTGCTGCTTCCCCCAGGAGCAGAGCTTGCTTCACGCCCGGTGTGCCGGGCGCCAGGCACTCACCCCTTCTGTCTCTGTACCGCCTGCAGAACGAATGTGAAGGGGATCTGGCAGAGGCAATGCCGGCTCTGGAGGCTGCACTCGCTGCACTGGACACCCTGAACCCGGCAGACATCTCACTGGTGAAGTCGATGCAGAACCCACCAGGTCCTGTCAAGCTGGTCATGGAGAGCATCTGTGTGATGAAGGGGCTGAGGCCAGAGAGGAAGCCGGACCCTAGTGGCAGCGGTAACCACCCCACAAACCCGCACCCCTCCCGACCCAGCGGCCTGCACGGGCTGTGCTCCCCTGGCAGGAAGGCTGCCAGCACCCCCGCTCATCCGGCCCCAGGCCTGCAGGCAGTATCGTGGTGTCTTGGGGGAAATAAGAAAGGCACCAGGATGCGTGTGCGCTCACTTGTGTTTCTTCACCATCCTCTCTCCTCTCAGTCAGTAAGGAAAATGCAGCCATCTTTGGGTGAAGCCAAGCTCAGTCAAGGCCCCTGCCTACAAATCATTACAAAAATGAAGGTCATGGAGACAAGAGGACTGATAGAGAGCAAGCACACAGAGTAGTGTGTGGGTGAAAGGAAGAGAGAGAAACAGAAAGAGCTAGAGAGAGAAAGATAAAGGAGAAACAGAAAAAGAGACAGACACAGAAAGAGATACCCAGAAGAAAAACAGATAAGAGAATGAGACAGAGACAGAGACAGAGAGATGGAGAGAAAGAGATAGAGACTGAGAAATAAATGGGGAGAGACCCAGACACCTAGACGCCTTCATATGCAAGCACATAGACACGAAGAGATCCTGAACAGGGAGAGGGAGGTTGGGAGGGAAAGAAATCAGGAGGGAGAAAGACAAAAGGTGGGGAGGTGAATGAGGGAGGGAGAGACTCTTAACCATGTCAGATATAGAGAGACAGAGAGAGAAAGATATGGGCGGGAGAGAGAAACAAACAAAAACAGGCAGAGAGACAGAAAAGCTGAAAGTGAGAAATGGAGACAGAGACCCCCAGAGATACAGAGACATACGAAAATAGAGAGTGAGTGGGAAGAAAAGAGACCAGAAAGACGAGAGACAGAGACAGGGAGACAAAGACACACAGAGAGAACAGGAGAGGTCTGGGTTGGGGACGGGGTGAGGAGGAACAAGAGCTGCTGGTGAAGGATTAGAGGGAGAGAGACAGGGGCAAGGGAGGGAAAGACTGAAACTGATGGGCCTGAGGAAGACAAGGAAACAGAAACTTAGAAGAGGAGAGAAAGGAATAGGGGAGGGAAAGAGGAAAGCTTATATAATCAAGCCTTAGAAGCATGAATAGGTGAAAATTCATTCTTAAAATCCAAATTAGATGCAGGATCTTGCAGTAAAACCAGTGTCTTAGAATTGAACAAGGACTTTATAAAACATCTCCAGTGATATTTCCTATCTTTTGAATCTTCGTATCCTTCAAACAGTCCTGCTGTTCCTCCATTCCTTCCGATGTGTTAGAAATTTCTGATCCCTCATTTGGGAGACTCTGGCTTCTGCTTCCCATTGTTTATCATTCCCTCTTCCTTGGCTGGTTTCAGGCCAAATAACACATGAAGAAATGCAAAGGTGATGAGGATTGACAAGCAGGGAGCAGACATTACAGGAGACTCCTCTAGGGAAGCAGCTGAGGTATAATCTGGCTACACCCTGGAATCACCTGGCAGTTTAAAGAATGCTAAAGCCCCTGCCCCCACTCCTAGAGATTCTTATTCCTTTGGTCTAGGGTGTGGCCTGAGCATTAGTATTTTTCTTAAAGCTCCCAGGTGATTCTAAGGTGCAGCCAGGATTGAGAACTGCTGAGATACGCAAAGCATGGCCAGGTCACAAAAAATCCGTTCTCTTCCTGTATCATTGATGGTGGGCACAGGATGCATCATTCACCTTTCTTATTTTAAAATTGAAATGAATTTTGGGTACTATTCATGTAACCCACAGAATTTAGCCAGTACATTGGGACGGAGCAGAAGAGCAATTAAATTAGTTTTGGGTACCTTGAATTTAAACAAAGCAGATCATTTCCTAGAATGCAAACAAAAACTTTCATGGGAAATATTTCTTTGGTGTCTAAGCTTGCTTTAGGAATAGGACATATTTGACCTGTTGTACCTAATATGATATCTCAAGTACAATTTTTTTTGATGAGCCTGAACTTGGCAAGGGTTTATAATTACCTGAGTCAAAGAGTTTGACTTTTTTCTAACACATTAACAAAAGGAGCACTGCCCTGGGATGGGATCTGGGCTCACTCATTCATTAGTCAGCATGAAGGCTGCTAAGGTGAATAGGGCCCTGCTTTGTTTCTGGGCAGACCAAGGACAGCCTTCTGTTTTGTTGCAAGTCTGCAAGCTGCTTCCCCCACCCTCACTCTTTGTCTGGAGACAGCCTCACTCACTTACTCACTCACTAGAAGGACTGATTCATCACAAGGACAGCCTAATGCGCTCCATCTGACCCACTTCCCATATTTGAAAAAGAATATCAAAACACATAGCCATGGATCCGGTTGCCCTCTTCATCTGTGACTGGGATAAGGGGCAACATTCATTCAATACATACTGAAAACTGATAATTAGGCACTGTGCCAGATTGTAGTAAACACAGAAGGAGCATACAAATTTTTTTAAATGTGTACTTGATTTATTATATTATGTTAGTTTTTGAGTGTACAGCATAGTGACTCAAAATTACTTTAGATTATATGCCATTTAAAGATATTATAAGGGGACTTCCCTGGTGGCGCAGTGGTTAAGAATCTGCTTGCCAATGCAGGGTGCACAGGTTTGAGCCCTGGTCTGGGAAGATCCCCCATACCACGGAGCAACTAAGCCTGTGCGCCACAACTACTGAGCCTGCGCTCTAGAGCCTGCGAGCCACAACTACTGAGCCCGTGTGCCACAATTAACGAAGCCCACATGCCTGAAGCCCATGCTCCACAACAAGAGGCCACCGCAATGAGACCATGCACCACAACGAAGAGTAGCACCTGCTCGCCACAACTAGAGAAAACCTGCGCGCAGCAACAAAGACTCAGTGCAGCCAAAAATAAATAAATAAAATATAAATTTTTAAAAAAAAATTTAAAAAAAGATAAAGTTATTATAGGAATAAACCTACCTAAGGAGACAAAAGACCTGTATGCAGAAAACTATAAGACACTGATGAAAGAAATTAAAGCTGATACAAACAGATGGAGAGATATACCATGTTCTTGGACTGGAAGAATCAACATTGTGAAAATGACTCTACTACCCAAAGCAATCTACAGATTCAATGCAATCCCTATCAAACTACCAACGGCATTTTTCACAGAACTAGAACAAAAAATTTCACAATTTGTATGGAAACACAGAAGACCCTGAATAGCCAAAGCAATCTTGAGAATGAAAAACGGAGCTGGAGGAATCAGGCTCCCTGACTTCAGACTATACTACAAAGCTACAATAATCAAGACAGTATGGTACTGGCACAAAAACAGAAATATAGATCAATGGAACAGGATAGAAAGCCCAGAGATGAACCCATGCACATACGGTCACTTTATGTTTGATAAAGGAGGCAAGAGTGTACAATGGAGAAAAGACAACCTCTTCAATAAGTGGTGCTGGGAAAACTGGAAGCTGCATGTTAAAGAATGAAATTAGAACACCTTCTAACACCATACACAAAAAGAAACTTGAAACGGCTTAAAGACTTAAATGTAAGGCCAGACACTATAAAACTCTTAGAGGAAAACCTAGGCAGAACACTCTATGACATAAATCACTGCAAGATCCTTTTTGACCCACCTCCTAGAGAAATGGAAATAAAAACAAAAATAAACAAATGGGACCTAATGAAACTTAAAATCTTTTGCACAGCAAAGGAAACCATAAACAAGAGGAAAAGACAACCCTCAGAATGGGAGAAAATATTTGCAAGTGAAGCAACTGACAAAGGATTAATCTCCAAAATATACAGGCAACTCATGCAGCTCAATATCAAAAAAACAAACAACCCTATCCAAAAATGGGCAGAAGACCTAAATAGACATTTCTCCAAAGAAGATGTACAGATTGCCAACAAACACATGAAAGGATGCTCAACATCATTAGTCATTAGAGAAATGCAACTCAAAACTACAATGAGGTATCACCTCACACCGGTCAGAATGGCCATCATCAAAAAATCTACAAACAATAAATGCTGGAGAGGGTGTGGAGAAAAGGGAACCCTCTTGCACTGTTGGTGGGAATGTAAATTGATACAGTCACTATGGAAAACAGTATGGAGGTTCCTTAAAAAACTAAAAATAGAATTACCATATGATCCAGCAATCCCACTACTGTGCATATACCCTGAGAAAATCATAATTCAAAAAGAGTCATGCACCACAATGTTCATTACAGCACTATTTACAATAGCCAGAACATGGAAGCAACCTAAGTGTCCATTGACAGATGAATGGATAAAGAAGATGTGGCAAATATATACAATGAAATATTACTTGGCAAGAAAAAGAAATGGAATTGAGTTATTTGTAGTGAAGTGGGTGGACCTAGAGTCTGCCATACAGAATGAAGTAAGTCAGAAAGAGAAAAACAAGTACCATATGCTAACACATATATATGGAATCTAAAAAAAAAAAAAATTCTGAAGAACCTAGAGGCAGGACAGGAATAAAGATGCAGACGTAGAGAATGGACTTGAGGACACGGGGAGGGGGAAGGGTAAGCTGGGACGAAGTGAGAGGGTGGCATTGACATATATGCACTACCAAATGTAAAATAGCTAGTGGGAAGCAGCCACATAGCACAGGGAGATCAGCTCGGTGCTTTGTGACCACCTAGAGGGGTGGGATAGGGAGGGTGGGAGGGAGACTCAAGAGGGAGGGGATATGGGGATATATGTATACGTATAGCTGATTCACTGTGTTGTACAGCAGAAACTAACACAACATTGTAAAGCAACTATACTCCAATAAAGATGTTAAAAAAAATAAAATGATGCCAATCTAAAAAAATAAAGTTATAATAAAATAGTGACTATATTCCCTATGTTATACAATATATCCTTGTAGCTTATTTACTTTATTCGTAGTCGTTTGTACCTCATAATCCCCTTCCCCTATATTGCTCCTCTCCCCCCCCTCTCCCCACTGGTAACCACTACTTTGTTCTCTATATCTGTGAGTCTGTTTGTTTTGTTATATTCATTAATTTGTTTTGTTTTTTAGATTCCACATACCAGTGATAACATACAGTACTTGTCTTTCTCTGTTGGACTTATTTCCCTAAGCATAATAGCCTCCAGATTCATCCACATTGCTGTGTGGCAGTATTTCATTCGTTTTTATGACTAAGTAATATTCTATTGTATATATATATACCATATCTTCTTAATCCCATCGTCTCTTGATGGGCACTTGGGTTGTTTCCATATCTTGGCTATTGTAAGTAATGCTGCCATGAACCTTGGGGGTGCATGTGTCTTTTTGAATTACTGTTTTTGTTTTTTCCAGATATATATCCAGGAGTGTAATTGCTGGATCAATTTTTAGTCTTTTGAGGAACCTCCATACTGTTTTCCATAGTGGCTGTACCAATTTACATTCCCACCAGTGTATTTGAGGGTTCCCTTTTCTCCACATCCTCTCCAACATTTGTTATTTGTGGTCTGTTTGATGATAACTGTTCTGACAGATGTGATGTGATACCTCACTGTGGTTTTGATTTGCTTTCTCTAATAATTAGCGATGTTGAGTATCTTTTCAGTGCCTGTTAGCCATCTGTATGTCTACTTGGGAAAAATGTCTTTTCAAGTCTTCTGCCCATTTTTTGGTTGGATTGTTTGTTTTTTAATATAGAGTTGTATGAACTGTTTATATATATTGGATATTAACCCCTTATCAGTCATATCATTTGCAAATATTTTCCCCCATTCAGTAGGTTGTCTTTTTGTTTTATCCATAGTTTCCTTTGCTGTGCAAAAGCTTTTAAGTTTCATAAGGTCCCATTTGTTTAGTTTTGCTTCTGTTTCCTTTGCATTAGGAGATGAATCCAAAAAAAATATTGCTATGATTTATGTCAAAGAGTGTTCTGCCTATGTTTCCTTCTAGGACTTTTGCGGTTTCCAGTCTTATATTTAGTTTTTAATCCATTTTGAGCTTATTTTTATATATGATGTGAGAAAATGTTCTAATGTCATTCTTTACATGTAGCTGTCCAGTTTTCCCAGCAGCACTTATTGAAGAGGTTGTCTTTTCCCCATTGTATATTCTTGTCACCTATGTTGTAGATTAATGGACTGTGAGTGTGTTTATTTCTGGACTCTCTATTCTGTTCCATTGATCTTTGTATCTTTTTTTTTGTATCAACACCATACAAGGAGTCAAGGACTGTGATACCTTCAGCTTTGTTCTTTTTTCTCAAGATTGCTTTGGCTATTCAGGGTCTTTTGTGGTTCTATGTATGTTTTAGGATTATTTATTCTAGTTCTGTTTTTGGTATTTTGATAGGTTTTTGCATTAAATCTATAGATCCCTTTGGGTAATATGGACGTTTTAACAACATTAATTCTTCCAATCCAAGAACGTGGGATATCTTTCCATTTATTTGTGTCGTTTTCAGTTTCCTTCATCAGTGTTTTATAGTTTTCAGAGTACAGGTCTTTCACCTCCTTGGTTAAGTTTATTCCTAGGTATTTTATTCTTTTTGACATGATTTTAATGAGATTATTTTCTTGCTTTCTCTTTCATTATTAATGTATAGAAAAACAACAGCTTTCTATATATTAATCTTGTATCCTGCAACATTATTGAATTCATTTATCAGTTATTTATTGGTTAAATTTAATTTATCAGTTAAAATTATTATTTTTCTTGGAGACTTTAGGGTTTTCTATATATAGTACCATGTCATCTGGAAATAGTGACAGTTTTCCTTCTTCCCTTCCCTTCCACTCCCTTCTGGGTGCCTTTTATTTCTTTTCCTTGTCCGATTGCTGTGGCTAGGACTTCCAATAATATGTTAAATAGAAGTGGCCAGAATGAGCATCCTTATCTTGTTCCTGATTTTAGAGGAAAAGCTTTCAGCTTTTCACCATTGAGTATGATGTTAGCTGTGGGTTTGTCATAAATGACCTTAGTTATGTTGAGATATGTTCCCTCTATACCAATTTAGATGAGCGTTTTTAATCATGAATAAATATTGAATTTTGACAGATGCCTTTTCTGCATCTATTGAGATGATCATGTGATTTTCATCTTTGGTTAATGTGGTGTATCACATTGATTGATTTGTGGGTATTGAACCATTCTTGCATTCTTGGAATAAATCCCACTTGATCATAAAGTGATCTTTAGCTCTGAAGTGAGCCTCTTACAAGCAGCTCTAAAGTGAGCCTCTTATAAGCAGCAGTCTTGTTTTTTTATCCAATCAGCCATTCTGTGTCTTTTGATTGGAGCATTTAGTCCATTGACATTTAAAGTGATTATTGATAGGTATGTACTTAATTGCCATTTTGTTACTTCTTTTCTGGTTGTTTTTGTAGTTCTCAGTTCTTTTCTTCTTTTAGTCTCTTGTGGTTTGATCATTTTCTTTAGTCTTATGCTATGTTCCTTTCTATTTTTTGTGTATCTATTGTAGATTTTTGATTTGTGGTTACCATGGGGGTCATATATGTTGACCTAAATTGTATCTACTTGTCTTAAACTGATAGTCATTTAAGCTTGAACACATTCTAAATGAGCTATGTTTTTCTACTCCCCTCCCCCATGTTTTGTGTTTTTGATGTCATACTTTACATCTTCATGTTTATCCCTTAACTGTTTATTGTAGTTATAATTGATTAAACAATTTTTGTCTTTTAATCTTATTTAAGCTTTTAAGCTTATTTAAGTGGTTGATCCACAGCCTCTTCTATATATTTGCCTTCACTAGTGGGATTTTCCCTTTCCTATAAATTCTTACTTCTTGTTATAGCCTTTTCTTTTCCACTTAAAGAAGACATTTTAACACTTCTTTTAGGTTTGGCTAGTATTGCTGAACTCTTAGGTTTTGCTTGTCTGAGAAGTTCTTTATCTCTCCTTCAATTCTGAATGATAATCTTGCTGGTAGAGCATCCTAGGTTGTAGGGTTTTTCCTTTAAGCACTTTAAATATATAATTTCACTGCTTTCTGGCTTGCAAAGTTTCAGCAGGAAAATCAGCTGATAGCTTTATGGGGGTTCCCTTGTATGTGACTCTGTTTTTCTCTTGCTACCTTTAGAATCCTCTCGTTAATTTTTGCTATTTTAATTATATGTCTTGGCATGGGTCTCTTTGGGTTCACCTTGTTTGGGACTCTCTGTGATTCCTGGACCTGGATATCTGTTTCCTTCTTCAGGTTCAAGAAGTTTTCATCCATGATTTCATCCAATACATTTCGCCCCTTTTCTCTCTCTTTCTTCTCCTTCTGGAACCCCTATAATTCAAATGTTGGCACATTTAATGTTATTCCAGAGATCTCATTCATTGCTTCCTATTTTTCTTCTTATTTGTCTTTCTTTCTGCTCTTCTGATTGGGTGATATCTGTTATTCTATCTTCCAGATCACTAATGTGTTCCTCTGTATCATCTAGTCTGGTGTTAATTCCTTCCATTGTGTTTTTCATTTCAGTTATTGTATTCTTAGCTCTGACAGGTTCTTTTTTTTTTTTTTTTTTGCAGTACGCGAGCCTCTCACTGTTGTGGCCTCTCCCGTTGTGGAGCACAGGGGCCGGACGTGCAGGCTCAGCGGCCATGGCTCACGGGCCCAGCCGCTCCGTGGCAGGTGGGATCTTCCCAGACCAGGGCACGAGCCCACGTCCCCTGCATCGACAGGCAGACTCTCAACCACTGTGCCACCAGGGAAGCCCCCGACTGGTTCTTTTTTATATTTTCTAGTTCCTTGTCAAAATTTTCACTATGCTTATTTATTCTTTTCCCAAGTTCAGTTAGCATTCTTATTACTAATGCTTTGAACTCTTTATCTGGTAAATTATTTATTCCTGTTTCATTAGTTGTTTTTTAGGGTTTTTTCCTTGTTCTTTTGTTTCAAACATATTCCTCTGTCTTCTCATTTTGTTTAACTGTCTCTGTCTCTATGAAAGTACATGAAACAGTTACCTATCCCAGTCTCAAAGGAGTGTTCTTGTGTGGGAGTGTCCCTTTGCAGTCTATGTGTGCCCAGTGGCTTTGGTGGAAGAGCTGAATCTTGAAGTGAGCATGGGTCACATCTTTCCCCAGGGTCTGCTGGCAGCTATCACCTTGGTGGGAAGGGGGCTGGAGATGGAGGGGCTAGAGCCAGAGCTGGGTGTGAGATGAGCCTTCTCCTGTGCTGAGTGGTCATCACCACCCCGTCAGGGGCAGGGCAGGTCCCATGGTGCTGGAGCAGAAGCCCTGCGGGTTGGGTCCAAGCTGGTTCCATTCTCTGTAAATGTGTGTTCTCCCCCTCCCATCAATGGCACCTTTATCCCAGAGGGGAGCAGTTCTGGAGCGAGGGAGGCCAGAGCAGGCACCCTGTGTGGGCTAGGTGTGTGCTGGGATGGTCCCAGCACACCAGTCGGAGCTTCAGACAGCTCCTAATCCACTGCCTCCATGAGCTCCAGCAATGGATACCCTCATCCCATTAAGATGCAGTGCCAGGTCTGGACCAGCTCGGTCCACCCCCACCCCACCCCCACAAGTGCACACTCTCCGCAGCAATGGAAGCCTTCACCCTAGTGGGGAGCTACACCAGAGCTAGAGGAGCTGGGGCAGGCACTTGGTGCAGGCCGGGCACATACTGGGGCTGTGGTGGGAAGCTGGTCAGTGCCCCAGGCAGTTTCAATCTGCTTTCTTCATCGTGTTCCCGGGAGTAGGCAAGCTTGTGTGCACTCTTTATGAGTGGTGTCTCAGTTTGTCCTAAAAGTTCCACTGGTTTTCAAATCAGCTGAAGGAATTTATCTTCCTGGTGCCAGACCCCAAGCGTGCCCAATATGTGTTTGAACTCCTCACTCCCAGGGAGGATCTCCAAGCCTGTGATATCCCCTCCTCTTCTGTATCTCCTCCTAGGGGCACAGGTCCCAACCTCATTGCTTCTCCTCCCTTCCTACCCAACTCCATGCGGATCTCTGTTTATAGCCTTGGTTGTAGAAGAGTCTTTCTGCCAGTCTACAGTTGGTTTTCAGTGAGATCTGCTCCACGTGTAGATGTACTTTTGATATGTTCATGGAGGGAAGTGAGCTCAGTGTCATACTACTCCGCCATCTTGTTCTCCCCAGAAGCTTACAGCTTTGAGGGAGAGACAGACAATCAAAACTAAACCAAAAAAAAATCACAGATTGCCGTCAATGCTATAAAGAGAATGGATGTTCTAGCCTCTGAGATGAAAGAAAATGTTCCACAGAGAGGTGGCTTTTAAAATGAGCCTGAAGTCTGGCCAGGAGCCATCTAGATGCCATTTACAGCCTAGGTTAAGAGCTCATGGTAGCGAAGCACTTGGGATCATCAAGGAATTGAAGCAAGGTTCTTGTGACTGAAGACCAGGGAGCAAGGCAAAGATGAGGTGGGGAAGGTTGGTGGGCCACCCAGACCATGGTAAGAAGCTTGGGCTTTTTTTTTAAATTAAGATTGTATTTTTTCAGAACAGTTGTAAGTTCATAGCAAAATTGAGTTGAAGATACAGAGATTTCCCATATACCCCCTATTCCCATACATGCCTAGCCTCCCTCATTATCAACATCCCCCACCAGAGTGGTATATTTGTTACAACTGATGAACCTACATGGACACATCATTATATCCAAAGTCCATAGTTTACATTAGTATTCATTCTTGGTGTTATACATTTTACAAGTTTGCACAAATATGTAATGACATGTATCCATCATTATGGTATCATACAACATATCTTCTGCCTAAAAATCCTCTGTAAGACCTTGGATTTTTTTTTTTTTCTTTGCCAAATATGAGAAGTAGCCACTGCAGGGCTGTAAGTTTCAGGCAGAATGTCTTAATAATAGTCTTATCTCTGTTTTTTGTCCCAAACAGGTAAAATGACAGAAGATTACTGGGGGGTATCAAGAAAGATTCTCGGAGATCTGAAATTCTTGGAGAGTCTTAAGACATATGACAAAGACAACATCCCACCAATGATCATGAAGCGGATCCGGGAAAGGTTTATCGATCACCCGGATTTCCAGCCGGCTGTGATTAAAAATGTGTCATCTGCGTGTGAGGGTCTGTGCAAGTGGGTGAGGGCCATGGAGGTGTATGATCGTGTGGCCAAAGTGGTAGCTCCTAAACGGGAGCGGCTGAAGGAGGCTGAGGGGAAGCTGGACACACAGATGCAAAAACTGAACCAGAAGCGAGCAGAGCTGAAGATGGTGGAAGGCCGCCTCCAGTCCCTGAACGATGACTTTGAAGAGATGAATACCAAGAAAAAGGCGTTGGAGGAAAACATTGAAATCTGTTCCCAAAAGTTGATCAGAGCAGAAAAACTGATCAGTGGTCTTGGGGGAGAGAAGGACAGATGGACAGAAGCTGCCCGGCAGCTGGGTGTCCGCTATACTAACCTGACAGGGGATGTGTTGTTGTCCTCTGGGACCGTGGCTTACCTGGGGGCCTTTACCATGGATTATCGGGCTGAGTGCCAAAAGTGGTGGTTGGCCCAATGTAAGGACAAGGTCATCCCCGGCTCCAGTGACTTTAGTCTTAGCAACACATTAGGAGACCCTGTAAAAATTCGTGCCTGGCAGATTGCTGGGCTGCCCACTGACTCCTTCTCCATTGACAATGGCATCATTGTATCCAATTCCAGGCGCTGGGCCTTAATGATTGACCCTCAGGGGCAGGCCAATAAGTGGATCAAGAATATGGAGAAAGCAAATAGGCTGTCAGTCATCAAGTTCTCGGATACCAACTACGTGAGGATGCTGGAAAACGCTCTGCAGTTTGGTACCCCGGTCTTACTAGAAAATGTTGGGGAAGAGCTGGATGCCTTTATTGAACCCATCTTGCTCAAGTCCACATTCAGACAGCAAGGGGTTGAGTACATGAGGCTTGGTGAAAACATCATTGAATATTCCAGGGATTTTAAGTTATATATCACAACCCGTTTGAGGAACCCACATTATCTCCCTGAAGTCGCCGTGAAAGTCTGTCTCCTCAACTTTATGATCACCCCCTTGGGCCTCCAAGATCAACTCCTTGGCATCGTGGCTGCCAAGGAGAAGCCAGAACTGGAAGAGAAAAAGAACAAGTTGATTGTGGAAAGTGCCAAGAACAAGAAGCAGCTAAAGGAAATTGAAGATAAGATCTTGGAGGTCCTTTCCCTTTCTGAGGGCAACATCCTTGAGGACGAGACTGCCATCAAAATTTTGTCCTCCTCCAAACTGCTTTCCGAAGAAATCTCTGAGAAACAGGAAATTGCTTCAGTGACAGAAATGCAGATCGACGAGACTCGGATGGGCTACCAGCCAGTGGCTGTCCACTCTGCCACCATCTTCTTTTGTATCTCTGACCTGGTCCACATTGAAACCATGTACCAGTACTCCCTGACATGGTTCATAAACCTCTACGTGCACTCCCTGGCCCATAGCAGGAGGAGCGAGGAACTAGAGCTACGAATTGAGTACATCATTGAACATTTCACTCTAAGCATCTACAACAATGTCTGCCGCTCTCTGTTTGAGAAGGACAAGCTGCTTTTCTCCTTCCTCTTGACGATAGGCATCATGAAAGAGAAAAAGCAAATTAACGAGGAAATTTGGTACTTTCTTCTAACTGGAGGCGTTGCCCTGGACAACCCCTTCCCCAACCCAGTTTCCGAATGGCTGTCTGAGAAGGCGTGGGCAGAAGTGGTTCGTGCATCCGCGTTGCCAAAACTGAAAGGCCTCATGGAACATTTGGAACAAAATGCTAATGAATGGAAGCTCATCTGTGACTCAGCCTGGCCCCATGAGGAGATGTTCCCTGGATCTTGGAAACTTCTTCCAGGTTTGGAGAGGATGGCGATTCTCCGATGTCTGCGGCCTGACAAAATGATTCCAGCCATTCGGAAGTTCGTTGCTGAACACATGGGAAACGTATACACTGAAGCCCCTACGTTTGATCTCCAGGGGTCCTACAATGATTCCAGCTGCTGCATACCACTGATATTCGTGTTGTCTCCGGGTGCAGACCCAATGGCAGGTAAGGGCAGAATGTTGTGTGAGGAATATTAAAAGCCCAGAATGCATGGATGGATGACAATAGCTTGTCCCTTACAGCAGGAATCTCAAATTCAAATGGCTTTGAGGGTCAAGCAGTTAACAGACTAAGGCAGGGCTGGGGCAACATAAGACTTCTTCTCCTGCCTAAAGCGGGCAGCTGCTACTCAGCTCTTGTGCATTGTGCCGTCTGATAATGTGATCTCAGGATGACCAGATCATCTGCTTTTTCAAGAGCAACCAGAAAGGTAGAAATCACCCATTTTTAAATCCTGATATCTCATTCAGATTTTTTCTTAAAAAAAGCCAGGGCTAGATTGAGCCAAGTGACTGCTAGTTTATCACCTTTGTCTTAGACCATTTTCTCAGACTGTTGCTTCTCTCAGCTACGCTTCTTTCTTTTCTTTCAATTTTTAAATATTTTGAGTAATTAATGCTGCATGTAGTAAAAAAATAAAATAAAATCAAACAACGCAAAAAGTATAGGACTATGGCTCCATTTTGTCCCCTCAAGGGACATTTGGGGAAACATTTTTGTTGTCAAAACTAGGGGGTGCTACTGGCATCTAGCAGATAGAAGCAAAGGATGCTGCTAACTGTCCTACAATGCCCAGGACAGTCCCCCACAACAAAAGATCATCCAGCCCAAAATGTAAATAGTACTGGGGTTGAGAAACCCTGGTATAAAGTGAAAGGTACATCTTCCTCCTAACCCTCTTAGAGACAACCACTACTAACAGTTTGTGTATGTTTCCAGAAAGTGTTTGTGCATTATAAAAGGGTGTGAGTTGTTGACAGAAATAGATTCGTTTTCTATTCTGTTGGGGAATCTTAAAGCTTTAGTTTTCTCTGTTGCTGAATGAAGAAAGAATACCAGAAATGCAAATGACATAGTTGGCAGTTCTGTGAAAGCTGAGGAATTTGACATGTATCCTGACCCGGTTAGAAAGCCAGCACTTCTCCTCAAAGGCAATCAGAGGAAGGCGCTGAAATGAACTGGTACCCTTTCCAGGTTCCTACACCCAAATTATTGTTGTTGTCAAAGCTCAATTCATGACCCCTTTCTAGCATCTTTTCTCCTTCCCCTGTGTCCTTTCTGTGGCAGGCTTATACAAGAGAAATGAGGGGAAACCAGGAAAAGTAGAGAAGAGAAATGGGGACAAGGTCAGAATATGGTCTGTAAAATGATGATGCTGTGTTGGGAGAGGACAGGCCTGTAAAATCCAACGGTGTATGTAGCTTGTTACTGTCCCTCTGTGCTAGAGGCTTGATTAGATTCAGCTGGGATAACTTCCCAGGAAACTGCAGGTACTGTGTCCCTCAGAGTGTGCCGTATTAGGAGGCACATACTGTCTGGTCATCTTTTTTCATTAAGATTGATCAGTGGGTTCAGGCATTGTCAGTGTGCTTCAGCTCGCGACTCCTCCACCGCCTCCTGTATAAAGTTTCCCATCAGCCTTTCACCTAATATGGTGGTTCTCAATCTTGGCTGCCCATTGAAAGCACCTAGGGAGCTTTAAGAAAATCTCCATGGAAAGACAAATACCATATGATACCGCTTATATGTGGAATCTAAAATATGGCACAAATGAACCTATCTATGAAACAGAAACAGACTCGCAGACATAGGGAACAGACTGGTGGTTGCCTAGGGGGTGGGGGGTGGGAGAGGGATGAGTTGGGAGTTCGGGGTTAGTAGATGCAAACTGTTATATGTAGAATGGATGAACAATAAGGTCCTATTGTATAGTGCAGGGGACTATATTCAGTATCCTGGGACAGAACATAATGGAAAAGAATGTAAAAATGAATGTATATATGTGTATAACTGAGTCACTTTGCTGTACAGCAGAAATTAACACAACATTGTAAATTAACTATATACTTCAGTAAAAAAATAAATCAAAAGCAGTCAGTGAGAAAAACAAGATTACCTCTAAAGAACAGCAGTTAGACTGACAGCAAATGTTTCAATAGCAACAGTGCAATTTGTGGAATAATACCATCATTGTGCTAAAAGAAAGTATGCAAACGTAAAATCTATCTTTCAAGAATGAGGGTGAAATAAAGAGGACATCTCAATTAAAAATTGAAAGAAAGAAGAAAAAAAAAAAGAAAATCTCCATGTGCAGGCCTCACCCTCAACCAATTAAGTTAAAATCTTTGTAGGTGAGACCCAGGCACTGTGTTTTATAAAGCTTTTCAGGTAATTTCAGTGTGCAGCCAATGGGAACCACTGACCTAATGGTTTTATCAGCCTTAGAAAATCATTCCCCAGATCCATTATTTCATTAGGGGCTGCAAAATGATGATATTTTAATTCTATCATTCCTCCCACATTTATTAGCTGGAACTCTTCTATAAAGAAGGATTTTTCTTTATCAACTCTTTAGTTTACTCTAAATATAGTTCAAAAAGGACAGGCAGAAAAGATGCTTGGTTCATACTCTTTATTTACCAGCTTTCAGAATAGTGAATTGGTGCCCTAGTGACCTCCAAAGTTACTTAAGCAGTAAGATGGGGGTTTTTGGTACGATTATTAATGTATTAGTTTTAACATATTGGATGTTTCCAATATAGTGGTATTTTACTCCACTGCTGTCATTATTCTTTTTGATGCTCAGATTATTCAGTCATTGGCCTGTGGTAGCACCTCTGTATCAATATCCTTTTCACATACGCCAGTGGTTTTTGATAACTTCCTCGCTGTGTAGAACTACCATATATATTTCAGGCTTATCTTGAACAAATGTTTCTCCAAGGAACTCCAATTCCTTTAGCAGGTGATGGTATTTGGAGACCTGGGGTTCCCATCACTACGGAATGCATCATTGATTGCAGACCTTACTTTCCACTAATTCTCTTTTCGGCTGTATCTAACCTGCTTTTTTAATCAGTGCTTTGAGTTTTTATCTTCAATGACGGTGCTTTCCATTTCTAGAAGTTTTGTTTTGTTCCAAATCCATGTATCTTTGTTTTCCATAGAACTCAGAATTTTGTTTTCCATAGAACTCTGAATTTTAGGCTACTGACTCAAGAAGCAACGTGGAAAAAGTAAACAATTCTTCAGTGAGAAATTAAAACTCAGGGGTGTAGATTTACAGTACCCTATGGTATGGGATTCTCAAGCTGAGGAATTTCCCATAAAATTGATCCAGAAATTTCCCATAAAATTGATCCAGAATGGCAAGATGCTGGGGACACCAGTGTCTGCATATGCAAAATTGTTCTGTTAGGGCACTCCTAAAACCCAAGATGTATCAGACTCCCACAAAATAACACAAACTTGCTGATTGTGAACTCAACAATAAAAAATTATAAACTACATGAGGAAATACATAAGGCATAATCACTATAAAGGCATAATCAGCCCATAGAACAATCAAAAGAATTAACCCCCAGTATTCTGGGGGTATCATGGGCTGAACTGTGTCCCTCCCAAATCTGTATGTTAAAACCTAATTCCCAGTACCTCAGAATGTGACTGTATTTGGAGATAAGGTCCTTCAAGAGTTAGTTGTGAGGGCATTAGGGTAGGTCCTAATCCAATATGACAGGTGTCCTTATAAGAGAAGATTAGAACACAGACACACTGACAGGAAGAAGACCATGTGAGGACACAGTGAAAATATGACATGAGAAAATGGCCACAAACAAGCCAGGGAGAGAAGCCGCAGAGGAAACCAACCCTGCCAGCACCTTGATTTTGGATTTCTAGCCTCCAGAATTGAGAGAAAATAAACTTCTGTTGTTTAAGCCACCCAATCTTTGGTTGTTTATTATGGCAGCCCTAGCAGATTAATATTGTCTCTAAAAAAGATCATAAAAGAAACGCATCTAAAAATCATTAAAGAAAGAACACAAAGCAGATTTCTGGCCTTCTTACATGAGAGTGCAGTCGTTTGAAGATCCTAACTTTATAAAAAAGTCTCAGTTCTAGCATCCCACCCCTTGTAAGTGCGAAGCTATATTCCCTGTGGACAAACTCCAACCACTAGACTGGTGAAATAAAGTATTGTATTTTCCAAAGGTGAAATACTATATAACCATGAAAAAGAATATGGCCTTTATATATGTACTGATGTGGAAAAGATCTAAGTGTAAAAAGCAAATATAGTGTTCTACAATTCATGTAAGTATAATAGTGTATACACATTTACTTAAATGCGTGAAATATCTCTGGAAGGACTCACAAAAAGGTGTAACATCGGCTGCCTCTGAGGAAAAGAGATGTGAAAGAGATCTATTTGAAATTTCACTGTCCAAATACCTGTTTTCCTAGTAAAATAAATTTACAAAAACCCAGTTCCTAAATGAACTTATTTGCAAAACAGAAATAGAGTCACAGATGTAGAAAACAGGCTTATGGTTACCAGAGGGTAAGCGGGGGAGGGATAAATTGAGAGATTGGGATTGACATATACACACTGCTATATATAAAATAGATAACTAATAAGGACCTACTGTATAGCACAGGGAACTCTACTCAATACTCTGTGATGGCCTATATGGGAAATAACCTAAAAAAGAGTGGGTATATGTATATGTATAACTGATTCAGTTTGCTGTACACCTGAATCTAACACAACATTGTAAATCAACTATGCTCCAATAAAAATTTTAGAAAGAAAACCCCAGTTCCTAGTTCTTTGGTTATGTGCTAGCCTTTCTAGTTTGGAGTTCCCTCTTCATTTTTGGCACCTGGGAATTTCTCTTCCTTTCAAACTCTTATTTTTTTTTTTCAGTTTGTGTCTTTTTTTTTTTTTTTTTAATGAAGAATGTCTATCTATTTAGAGCAAAAGAGGAATCAGTAGTATCTTCGTTCACCATCTTACCAGAAGTCTAAAGCTTCCTCAGAAAGATGCTAATTTCATAATTAACAAAAGCCAGTGGCTTTCTTTCTGAGTCCAGAATTTTAATGTAACCCCTTCTTCTGTGTTGTTATTATTAATACAGTCTTAAATAGCCTGTTCTCTTTCAAAAGCCTTTTTTCTTCCTGATCTCAGGCCTGCTGAAATTTGCTGATGATCTTGGCATGGGAGGTGCCAAAACACAGACCATCTCCCTTGGCCAAGGCCAAGGCCCTATTGCTGCCAAAATGATTAACACTGCCATCAAAGATGGGACCTGGGTGGTCTTACAGAACTGTCATCTGGCCACGAGCTGGATGCCTGCGCTGGAGAAGATCTGTGAGGAGGTGATTGTTCCTGAGAGCACCAATATGGGATTCAGGTGAGATGCTGCCCCACCTCTGAGTCCCTCAGCCCCAACCTCAAGTTCCAGACGTCATGCTAATGGCTGGGAATGCAAAGATGAGCAAGACACAAGGGTATTGTGTAGACACAAGTTCTACCCTTAAAGAAGCTCTCAGTCTAGTAGAAGGCAGACCATAGATGAATAATGTTGATACCATGCAATACCTGCTGTACTTGTTTGAATAAGAATGGAAAAGGGAAGGAAAATTTGGGGAAGACCTGGAGTACCGAAAGATGAATAGGAGTTTTCCAGGAAGGACATTCCAGGCAGAAAGGGCAGCATTTGTAAAAGCAAAGGAAAGACCAAGAAGTTATCCTATGATTCCTGGGTATACACTGTGAGCAATTGTTTTTGGGAGGTGATAGGAGATATGCCTGGGAAGGTAGATTAAATGCCAGCAAATCGGAGTTTTAAAACTTATTTGCCTAAAAACAAAAAAAAATCCACCCGTAGTCTAGGCACTTGATCTATCCTATACTTGTTTAGATCCATGGAATTTTAATCAATACTGGAAACAGCTATTTATTTTCTGTGAACTTTAAAGCCCAGCAAGACTGGGCCTAAGTATTTGCATTCAGAGGATGATGAGATGAAACAGACTTCAAAGCCCCTTTTAACTCAAATGTTCAGTGATTCTTTCATTCTGGGCCAGGGGTCAGCAAACTATGGCCAAATCCAGTCTGCTGCCTGTGTTTGTACAGCTTGCAATCTGAGAATAGCTTTTACATTTTTTATGGTTGAAAAAAATTGAAAGAAGTATACTATTTCATGACATGTGAAAATTATATGAAATTCAAATTTCAGTGTCTATAAGTAAAGTTTTATTGAAATACAGCCATGCTCACTCATATACTGTCTACGACTGCTTTTATGCTTCAAGTAGTTGTGACAGAGACCATATGGCATGCAAAGTCTAAAACATTTACTCTTTGATCCTTCATAGGAAAAGTTTGCCAACTCCTGCTCTAGGCAACAAAGTTTGCCGGTTATTTTTATTTTAGTCATGTCTGCCTGAAAATAGAAAAGCGTTTGGTGTTTATTTACAAAGCCAGATTAGGCCGTAGTTGATTGTATTCACGTAAGACTCATATGAGATTCATGTAAGAGTTTAAGAGGAAATCCATTAATTTCAAGAATTCTATTTGGTTTTGGATGCTGAGTTGACTCATTGGCCATCAGGGACATACTCAATGAAGAAAAATTATTCATGTTGACATTTAAGGTCTTCTGTAATATGATCTTAACCCAAGTCACAAACTCAAGTGCCTATACAACGAGGAATGTAACATAAATGAGTGAAGAGGACTGGGCACAAGAAATATTCCACTTTCCACAGTACAGTAGCTATCACCATGGATGGGCAGCCTCAGTGTTGAATACCGGTAGAGAGTGGTGGGGACTGTGGTGAACTAGAGGCACATGCCCTGTAGAGAAGAGCAGTTACCGCCTACTACCAGCTGTTGCCAAGCAGGAATACAGGCCTCTTGTATCCAGATTTTATGACTATTTTAAAGGAAAGACGGGAATCTAGAACTTTTAAAAGAAAGCCCTAGATTTTTAAAAGTTGGCAACTACTTCAAAAATATGTTACAGCATTGTGTCGGTTTGCATGGTGAGAGTTCAACATCACCCATCTGCAGACTGAAGTCAGGCCACAGGCCCCCAGGTTATGGCCTCTTCCCTCCCCTCTGAGGCCTGTGCCTGGGCCACAGCAGGCTGCCCACTGTAGGCCTTACCACATCCCCAACTTTTCCTCCTCCGTGCAGTTGCTCAGCCTGTGTCCTGTGTCTTTAATGACCTTCCATCCCCAAATCCTCCTGTTGGAAACCTCTCTAATGTCTAGCAAAAAAGAAAAACAAACCCACAAAAATGAAACAAAACAGGATGCCACAGTGTGTATGTAACCTGAGCTTGAGTAAGAAAAACAAATGAATAAAAGCCTGGAAGACAATATGCCAAAATGTTAACCTGTAGATGGTAAAATCATGTATTTTTTTCCTTTCTAAATACTTTTACCTATGTTCCCATTTCTTATGGGCATAGATATACTTTTATTATTTAAGAAAAGAAATCTTCCATATTCTCAAGACCCATTTCTAATGCCATTGACCTCTATGGCAGGGATCAGCAAACTTTTCCTGTGAGGGCCCAGATAGTAAATATTTTAGGTTTTACACGACATGTTGTCAGTTGCAACTGTTCAGCTCTGCTGCTGTGGCATGAAAGCATCCATAAATAATTTGTAAATGAAGAGGTGTGGCCATGTTCCAATAATATTTTATTTACAAAAACAGGCTAAGGCTAGATTTGGCTCCCTGGCAGTAGTTTGCAGACTTCTGCTCTCTCCACCCCGTGGAAATCTCTTCTTCCCATGGACCCCCATGGCCCATTATTTCCCTCCCTCCCTGTGGTCTTGATTTTATAACTCCTTGGCATTCTGTTTGCTTGTCTTTTCTCCCCTCCCCAGCTCCCATTTCCCCTCCTAGCAGCAAGGCTGTGAGTATCTAGAAGCAAGAAACAATTCTTTTCTCATTTCGGCCACTCCTGGAGTGCCGGGTATAGTACTTGACCATAATAGACGCTCAGAAAGTCCAGCAGGGCAGGAACATGGTGTAGTGATTAGGACACAGGGCCTTTGGAGTCAGGGAGCCCTGAGTTCATCTTGGTTCTGCTGCTTCTAAGTGGTGTGTCCTTGAAAACCCCACTTGACTTCTCCATGCCTCTGTTTCCTCACTGGTAAAGGGGATAATAAATCATAGGGTGGCTGTGAGGATTAAAGTAAATGAAGGGACATAAATTAAATTCTTAGCTTGGGGTTCAGCATCTAGTGATGCTTAATAAATGGTAGTTATTATTTTCTGTTACTGTTTTTCAATATAATGTATTGCGTTGCCGTAAATAGTCGGGTCTGTTGTTCTTCCAGACTCTGGTTAACCAGCTATCCATCAGAGAAGTTTCCAGTCAGCCTCCTCCAGAATGGGATTAAGATGACCAATGAGCCCCCCAAAGGGCTCCGGGCCAACCTTTTGCGCTCTTACCTCAGTGACCCCATCTCAGACCCCGTGTTCTTCCAAAGTTGTACAAAAGCAGTGATGTGGCAGAAGCTGTTGTTCGGCCTTTGCTTCTTCCACGCCGTCGTTCAAGAGAGGAGAAATTTCGGAGCCCTAGGTGAGAGGTGGCAGCATACCTGGATTGCCTGGGGGAAAGATCACAGGCAGATACAGGGGTGCGTTCGAGTTTGTACCCAGGGTTGCCAGTAAAATAGGGTCTAAGTATGTTCCACGTGATATTGGGGACATATTTATACTAAATATGATTCGTTGTTTATCTGAAATTAAATATCACTGAGCGTCTCTGTATTTTTATTTAACAAGTCTGGCAGTCCTATAACCAGGTCAATATCAATGTCAGGGAAAGAGGTGATGCTCCAGAATCAGAGGTCCCCTAATTACGGAAGTAATATGATAATGAGAAGAGGGGAGGCCCTTCCCTTTGGTGTATTTGCGTAGCTTGGCTATCATGGCCACTCTCCAGGGAATCGTCACCAGGTGATTTATAACACTTTAGGTTGCTCTCTTTACCTGTGCATAACAATGAAAGAAATACAGCTGGGACATCTGTTTGTGCTTCTCCTTGAAAAAATAAACATACATTTCTTTATTAATGTAACTTATCCATGGCCTAACTTAAGTGACTCAATATTCTTGTTAGAGCAGATCATCTGCTAAATGCAGATCCCATATCACCATGGTTTTAAGGTTGGATTATTTTTCTCTCACCCATGGGCTGAGTCTAATTCTTTTCTTGAAATGACCCACCTGAAGGTATTCTTAGCCATTCTTTCGGGTTACAAAAGGAGGCAGATTGTCCTTTTGGTGATTCTCTCAGAACATCCTCTTTCCTTCTACCTGCCCCAGTTAGCTCCACAGACCACCTGACCCTTCAACTGAGGGTTTCAGAGACTGAGACAGCCAAAGGGGACACTCCCTCTACATCTGCATCTCACACACCACATTCTCCCACCATCATTCTCCCACCCGTGCCAGACCTCCAAACATCCATACAGCAGTTAGGCTTATAGTCAACTGCCCAGTTGTGTTCTCTCTGCCAGAACCGAAGTTTTTGTTATTTTATTACATTTTTAATTTGAATGTGAATGTTTAGGAGGAAATTAAACGTCTCCATTGAGCACAGGTCCTACCATACCCTACTGTCTTACATCCAGCCTGGTTCATACATTTATGTCACTTGTGCAGCCCCACTGGGCATTTACCATTATAACACTTGAAAATACAAGCAGTAGTTTCTTCAAGGCCTGCCATCTAGTTCTCCCATGAGTGGGAGGAGGGGCATTCTCAAAGCTACCTTAGTTCTATTGCCCAATCACAGACAGTGCACTCTGGCTATGCTTTGGTGTTATTTTTGGCGTTCGGTGCATTACCACAGTATTCCAGCCAGGGTGAATAACTCTCATTCCACAAATCCCAGGATGTTAACATCTTCCTTATCAAATGGGGGAGATCCATAAGGAAACTGACTTTAGAATGGATGTTTTCTCAGGCAGGATGTCTCCCACGTTGGCAGTAAAGGTCAAAGCTAATAGTTGGCATGGTGCTTGATAGTCACAGGGCTGGAAGAGGCTCTTGATCCATAATGATGCTTAATTCCACCAGCTCAGTCTCTGAGTGGAAATTAAGAGCTCTCATCCCTGAAGCATCTAATTTATCTCTGCCTCATGCAGGTTGGAATATTCCTTATGAATTCAACGAATCCGACCTGAGGATTAGTATGCAGCAGATCCAGATGTTTCTGAATGACTACAAGGAGGTGCCGTTGGATGCTCTAACCTACCTGACAGGTATTTACGGAAGGAGGCTTTGGCAACCATAAACCTCCATGATTATGCTCCACCTTCCTGCTCCTCTGCTTCCATCTCCATTTGTTTACTTACTCACTCATGCTTTCAACAGACATGGAGCTCTTAATGATGCTGGTCACCATGCTGTATATTGTAAAACAAACAAACCAACAAAAACAAAAAACACACACAGAAAAATCAAGATCAATCCCTCCCTTTAAGGGGTGCACAGTCTACAAAGGGAGGGAAATATAACAAAATAAATAACAGTACAGTGATAAGTTCAGTAAGAGAAACATTTATAAGATAGCACAATGATTAAATTTCAGACATGGGGTGGGGATGATTAGGGAAAACCTCCTGAAGGTGTGAAAGATGGTTTTGAAGGATCAGTAGGAGTTTTACAAGTGGAAGAAGAAAGCGGGGGCAGGCGGTGGGAAAAAGGAAGGAGAGCACTCCCAGCAGAGGTGCCCTGAGGTGAAAATGATACTTGCTGTTTTGTATTAAAGCAATTCATCAGCAATCTTTTATCAGTCGTCCAATATATACTAGTACATAATATGGAAGAATGTAAATATATAAGACTTGGTCACTGCCCTCAAGAAGCACACCATGTAATCCCAGAGATAGGAGATAAACTATAGATGAGCTAAATGAGTGGATTACCATGGCCAAAAGTCAAAATGCAGCTCAATAGAAAAACCTGGGCATCTTCCAGGTCACACACAAGCTCCTCCCTCAACTCTGGATCCTTTCCCCAATCATACGGCAGGCACTTTACCTACATCATTCAGTCTTCACAGCAATCTTATGAGCTTCACTTTAGTGACCCTGTTTTACAACTGACAAGACCGAGGCCTTAGAGCAGTGGTTCTCAACCAAGGGTGATTTTGTCTCCTAGGGGACATCTGGCAAACTGAGGAGACATTTTTTGTTGTCACAGCTAAATGGATGTGCTACTGGGTAGAGGCCAAGGGTGCTGCTAAACGTCCTACAATGCACAGGACAGCCCCCTACAGCACAGGGCTACCCAGTCCAACATGTTAGTCGTGCCAAGATTGAGAAATCCTGCTTTAGAGTGATTGAATTCATTTGTAAAAGGTGACCAAGACCTTAACTCAGCACAGTGTCTCCTAAACCAAAACCCCAGGGGACACACAACATAAGTTCAGTGGATTTTAGTTGGGTGAGAGAACTTTTCCAAAGAAATGACCCATATTCCCATTATTCCAGACCACACAGAAGCACATCCCAGGGCTCCCCTTCAGATCACAGAATGAGTGCATAATTGCCCTGGGATGAGGTCTTAGTATTGGACTGCCTGCAGCTCATAAACCAACCTGCTCCAACTGTGCCAGCTGGCTTGAGGATAGTCACTTTCCAACTGCACCAGTCAGGATAGACTAGTTAGTCTGAGATAACAAGCAGTCCCCAAATCTCAAGGGTGTGAGACATTTCTTGCCCATTCTGCATGTCCAGTGTGAATTGGCAAGGGTGTCTGCTCGTTGTAATTATCTATCAGGGGCGCAGTTGGCAAAGGCTCCACCAAATTTTGATGCCACCATCTCAACATACACTTGTGTGGTCACTGCCACAGGGTAGCACTGACGAGCTGATGCCAGGAGTTAAATGTGCAAGAACTTGTCACCTGGCCCCACCTCACTGCCAGAGGCCCCGGGAGTTATAACCTTCCTATGTACCTGGAAGGAAAGAAGATCAGATAGAGATGATTATTAGAGCTCTGTACTGACCGCAAGGGACAGACTAACCAAAGAGACAGGTCTTATTTGGAGAGTGGTTATCGAATTAGATGGGCCAAAGTCAAATACATTCTTAATCTGGTACCCCCAACCCTGTGGCAGAGCCAATGGAGAATCTAGAAGAGATATAAGGCACATCCTGGCCCCTTTAGGAACTTGTGCTCTTGCTACAAAGAGGAGACATATAAGTAAAGAAATGTACCTTCCTTCATAAACATAAAACCCAGAGCCTATAAGGGTATCCCCTGAAGTAAAATTTGCTGTTGAGAGAGTGGAGGTGGAACCCTGAATCGTGACTCTGTACCTAAGGTTTACCTTCACTGGTAGTCCCTCTTTGGTACTCTCTAGCACTGCCATGCTGACTTCAGGGGGGAACTACTCTCCCTTTAATATTGTAGTTCTAGTGTTGTCATAAACCTCTTTACAGCTGGGACAAACTATAATGTTCCAACTAAACTTTGCTAAAGGCCTGAGAGGTCAACAGAGAGAGATCTAGATGGTCTGGCTTAAGGTCAAATAGTTTTTGCAGGGCTCAGATTACTCAGTAGGTATGAGCTTCCCCTTAGTCTCTTACTTCTTCCTTAATGAGCCACCAGAATGCTCCTCCTAGACATTTAGACCCCTCCAATACCAAGAGAGGCTGAGGCCTCCTCAACTTGAGTCATACTTCCTGTTTCATGTCTGTAGACCTGCTCCTTCCTAGAATGATTAGAATTGGAAATGGGCCCACCCTTCAGGGGAGCCCTTGCATGCAAACACACACGCGCACACACACACACACACACACACACACACACACACACACAGATGCCTTTTCCTTGCACACTAGTGTGTTGTCCCCAGCTTCCAAATACCAGGTGGTACCCACATACTGTGGGACCTGATCCAGCTAGAAAGTGCATCCTGGGTTGGTGAGACGGATTTGATGGCCCCTCAAAAAATTGCCTAATTCTTTTTGTAGAAATCTGCGTGTAGAAACCTGAGTCTCAGAGAATGATGTTGATGATGGGGATGGGGGTAGGAGAGTCATATCCCAAAGAAGTATATATAGGATAATCTTAATTTTCTAAACTATACGTATTTGTAAGAGCTGTAGTTGAATGCTTTCTATACGCTAAGCATTGTACTAAATGCTTTATAAGCGTTGTTAACCACAACGACGTAAGGTAGGTATGCAGTTATCTCTACTTCTAGACAGATGAGAAACTGCTAATAAGTGGCAAAAGTTGGAGCCCAGAAACTGGCTGTAATTGGAGCTCAGTACTGTCTCATGCCAGAGTTCTTGCCCTGAACCACATTTCTATAATGCCTTTCACATTTATGTACACATACACACAAATGTCCAGACAAATGTCTGGAAGATGCCTAAATGTTAACAGTTACCTTTGTTGGAATTATTGGTGATTGTTTTGCTTTTCTTTCAGTTTATCACTATTTTCTAATTTCTAATATGGTGAACATGTATTATTTTTGTGGCAACCATAATACCAAAAAGGCCTGGTCTCATCCCAAGCTGAGCATGGTTTTAGCAACCCTGTGTCTCAGCAGAGCTCCTTGGCTGGAAGAATCCTCTATTTTAGGTTATTGACCAAGTTCATTATGGGCTCAACTCCTTCTTCTGTTGGTTGTCCCCAGGGGAATGTAATTATGGAGGCAGAGTGACAGATGACAAAGACAGAAGGCTCCTGCTATCCCTTCTGTCCACGTTCTACTGTAAGCAAATTGAGCAGGACCATTACTGTCTTGCTCCTGGAGACACTTACTACATCCCTCCTCATGGCTCCTACCAGGTGAGGGGCAGGGGAGGGAGAGGTCCCTCTGTCCCCGCAGAGGGGCTTGGCGGTCTCCATGTGGCTAGGGTTGCAGTGTATCCAAGGAGGGCCCAGGGATAGCTTGGGCTTCCTGGCTCGGGTCCATAAGCTATTTCAAATCTTCCCAAAAGCCTACAAGATACACGTTATTACTGTTTAATGAATGCTGGGCATTTGGTAGACAAGATCTTTCAAAATATGGGGTCCATCTAGGGAGAAGGGGCAGGGATGTTTAAGATGAAGCCTTGGTAGTGAACAGGATGGAAATTGCTACTTGAAATCAAAGGTTCAGAAGGTGGCAAAGGGAGGGACAGAAAAACTGGATGGGAGAATGATAAAAGGAAGAAGAAGACAAGAAATCTGAAGGAAGAATGAAAAGGGCTTACTTTCATCGAGTACCTGTTAATGTGCCGAAGCCTTATTCCTTCATAACCTCATTTATTTTCCCACTTACAGATAAGGAAACTGGGCTTTCAGGTGACTAGCTCAAGGTTACACAGTTGGTTTAAGATGGAGCTAGGATCCAAATCCTGTTCTGCCTGAATCCAAACCCAGTTTTTGTCTCCAAAGCTAAGACTGCTGGGGGAGCAGGGAGGAAGCCAGCAGAGGTGGGAGGGGAGATACTCAGTCCATCTACCTTCATACTCATACTCACTCCTCCGAAACCTGCATGAGGGAAAGCTTGGGATGTCTTGGCCCCGGCGGTGTGTGCGTGTGTGTGTCTATGGCCTGTGCTACCGAAAGAGTGTGATTCCTGCATGGGTCTGCTCTGGCAAAACCTTGGGTGATCTGTGGGACCCCAAGGAACCTGAACTTATGTCAACTGAAGATTTCCTTTCCAGTCCTATATTGAATATCTCAGGAACCTCCCTATCACCGCCCACCCAGAAGTGTTTGGCCTGCACGAGAATGCCGATATCACCAAAGACAACCAGGAAACCAGCCAGCTGTTTCAAGGGGTGCTGCTGACCCTCCCTAGGCAGTCAGGAGGGAGTGGCAAGTCCCCTCAGGTAACCAGGCTTGAATTCAATTTCCCAGGCAATTTTTCATCTAGTGGGCGTGCAGGATTGTGGCTGATGACCAAGGAGGCAGAAAAGTGGAGGCTTGGCAGACCCCTGAGGGAGAATGTGGGTGCTCTGGTCTTACTGCTGAGGTCTTTAAATACTGAGCTGGAAGAGCACCGGTGTTTCTAAAATGTCAGCTATTCCTATATAACCTTCATGATTCATTGCTGTATCCACATATCATCTGTATTCCATTTACATAATACTTAAAACTAAATCTCTTTTGCTTAAAAACATTTATTTAAAAAACTGCACATCAGGACCATAAGTGGAAACCCAGTACCATTACCGTAATGTCGTGACAGCCACAAAAAGCAAACAAAGGCTAAACATTATTAGGTTCTTCCAGATGCTGCTGCTGCTGTCTTTCTGGCTCCTTGGGAAAAGGGGAGGGTCAGCAAGTGTTCCAGAGCAGTGTCAGCCCTGACCTGAGACCTTCTCCTTGAAGGGAATGAAAGGAAAAAGGTGGCCAGAACTTGACAGGAGAGTGACTTTCCCATCATGTGACTCAACGTTATTTGCTCTATGTCCTGGAAACACCTGGAATCATTTTGGGTATCTTTTGTGATCATTCCACACATTGTGAAGGACTGATCCTGTCTACCCTCCTTGGTCTACAGATGAGGGCAAAACAAACCCTGCAAGGAGTGACCCACTTCAGGGCATTCAGAAACAGAGGCAGTGCCAGGCCCAGAACCACATCTCCTGACTCCACCCTGATCTCTCCTTTCCTTCTCTTCCCTTCTCCAGCTTCTGAGCTACTCCATGTTCAACCCTGCTCAGCTGTGGACTTTGCATACAGTTGGCCTTGCATATCCACAGGTTCTGCATCCTTGAATTCGACCAAAGATTGAAATATTCAGAAAAAAAAAATTCCAGAAATTTCCAAAAGGCAAAACTTGCATTCACCCCACTTCAGCAATTATTAAAAAGCATTTACATTGTACTTACAATTATTTACATAGCATTTACATTGTAGTAGGTATTATGAGTAATCTAGAAATGATTTAAAGTATGGGGGGGAGGGGTGATGTGTGTTGGTTCTATGCAAATACTACACCATTTTCTATTAGGGACTTGACCATCTGTGGAGTTTGGTCTTGCAGCCAATCCCTAGTGGATACCAAGGGATGATTGTATTTGGTTTCTCAATTTGGTTCATAGTACCATAAGTGGTAATATGTGTGAAGATAAAGCAGCCTGGTTTGTGTGTCTCAGCTTAGGGATGGAAATTCCCCTCACAGTGGGAAGAGGGAAAGAAGTGTACATTCCAGCCTCCTCGAGCCAAAGGACGGCAGAGCTGTGTTTCTCTCCCACACCTCCTCTTCCTACTCTTCCTCTAGGCCTGTCCCCTCCCTACTTGGCTAAACTCACTGCCATGGGCTATTCTTAATGCTGAGGAATGGCCTACTGCCTTCCCAGGTGTCCATGTCACTGGGACAGAGCAAAGTCTCACCTGCACCTGGAGCTGGTCCTAAGGGGCTGGCTATGAGAGCCTTGGGAGATTGTCTCCCAGGGGTGACCTTGAAGATTTGAGCAGTTCTGCAGGGTTCAGCACTGCCCTGAGTCTACGTGGCTGGCTGAGCACGAATTCCCCACCTGGCCCTCAGGCCCTTGCTCAGGACTTTCATTGTTCAGCTTAGAGGTGATGTCCTCCCTAAGGCTGGGGGCAGGGGTGGGGGTTGGGAGTGGGTGGGATGGGTATCCTCCTTTCCCTCAGGGCAGAATTGGCTTCTGTAGGAGAGTTCCCAGAAAGGTCCTGTAGACTGTGCTTAAAAAGACAAAGGCTCACTGCTTCATGTTTAACTGGACAAAGCCACAGCCCGCTGGCCTTGTGTCTCATTCACCTCTCTAATGCTTACACTTTAAGGAAGTGGTTGAGGAGCTGGCCCAGGACCTACTCTCCAAGCTTCCCAATGACTTTGACTTGGAGTTGGTCGTGAAGTCGTACCCTGTGGTCTATGGTGAATCTATGAACACTGTCCTAAGGCAAGAGCTCATCAGATTCAACAGGTGGGCTGTATGGTCTTACTTGGATCCTGGGAGTTGGTGTGAGGGGTAGAATCTAATGGGCAGTAACTAGAATGGACACTTGATAAGGGTTGCTGTGCAGAGTTGGTTTGCCCTACCTTGTAGGAAGGGCTGTAAATAGGGCCATCCCAGCATGTGTTGGCCCAGGGTTAAATCAGTTCCTTCTATTCATTCTCTCTCGTTCATGCATATGACATCTGTAAACTGGGGTGAAAACCAATACCGAGCACAGGCTAATAGTAAAAGTAATCATTAAAGCCACTTTTATTGAGCCTTTAGTGCTAGAAATGGCTCCAAGCACCATTCATGCCTTTGCATTCAAACCACACCATAGTCTTTAAAAATATGCACCGTTAGTAATCCCTCTACCACTGTTTTACAAATGAGAAAACTGAGACAGAAGGGCTAAGTAACTTGCTCAAGGTCACACAGTCATTCAGTGGCAGAACTGAGTTTGAATCCAGGCTCTCTGATTCCAGAGCCCATGCACTTAGCCAGTATGTGAAATCAGGGTAAACTTAGAAAGGGGTGAGGAACAGTTCATCCCATTGCCGCTACTACAGGGGTAAGGAAGGGCTATTATAAGATGGCCATGGGGCTAAGGGTCTCCGGCCTTCTATTCTAGTCCCTCCTCACTTCTCCTCCAGGTACTAGAGCATAGAGCCCAGTGGGATCACCTTGATCTGATTTCTAGATAGTCAAAACCGAAAGAGTTCCCAAACACCATCTAGGCCAGATGAGGAAATTCATCACTTCTGCCTCCACGTCAAGGTTCTTGCTGCTCCAAATACTCTTCAGTGCTGCTCTCTCCATTTTGCTTCATTGGTCATTGCTCGGTTTTAGGGACAGCCCTGATGCCGAAAGACCGGTGACTTGAAGAATGTCAACTAAGAATTTGTTGACTCCCTTAGTCTTAGGGTTACTCCCTATAGTCAGTAGGCATTTGGCTGTGTGGATGACCAAGCCAAGTATGGCGTGTGAGTCAAGGATGCTGACTACTTGAGTCAGATACCTTGGGATGATGGGTTGTAGTCCTCGTTCATCCAGACACCAGGCCAATGGCTTTCCTCCTCTGCCACTCATTCTCTGCCAAGGTCACTGGAGCTCTTGGTGGTTACAGGGGCCTTCACTAGCCTTTACCACTGGCCATTGTGATAGAAGAGAAGAGGGTAACAGCAATCTTATATTCCAGTGATGCTCAGGGTTAACTACTTGGGGCAATATTGTAACGTACTTCCCCACTACCTTTTTTTTGCCTATTCACCCAGTGGTATGAGAAGCCCAAAATGACAGTTCAGCTTCCAATTCAGGGGAACCGTTATTGTGTCTTCTAGAGCAAATATTCCTTCCTTGAGTACTAAAAATCTTGAAACTAGCAGAGCTCATAGTTTCAAGAATAGAAAGAAACCTTTTCCCAGTAGGTTTCAGGTATGATAGAGGTCTGTGGTATAATCCGCAGAGGGTAGCTTTGCTCTTGACTCCTCAGCCAAGCACATACACCAATAACACGCTTGAACCTTAAATTCCTCTTAATAGAAATGTTTAGTGGTTACACATCCAGGAATCCCTTTCTTGCGTTTGAGCCTTCTCATGTCCATTTGGCTGGGATTCCATAAGTCTTTGGACATGACAAGCTCTCTCTGGTAGCAGAGTTTTTGGCACTCTCAGCTGAATTCCCTCTGGACTTGATGAGGCCTCATAACAGAGGCCAGAGAGAGAGACAGGTGATCTTGGCATCTCTCAGGCTGCCCTTCAGCTGCCTTTTCTCAGGTATGCATGCACCTCATAGTCTATAAAAAGAACAACTATAGATCAGAAGCCTTAAAACTGCATTACCCTTTGACCCAGAAATTCTACTTTTAGTAAGAATATCATTATAAATTTCCGCAGTGATTAATATAGATGGATGTTCCTAGTAATGTTGTTTACAGTGACAACAATCTGGAAATAATATGTTTCAGTGATAGAGGAACAGTTAAATTAAATGGAACACCTTGCAGTCATTAAAAAGGACGATTTTAATTTGGTCTCTATTGAATTGGAAAGATGTTCCTTATATGCTAAGAGAGAAAAACAAATTACAAAAAACACATATATAGTATGATCCCATTAAAAAATAATTTGTGTTTACATATAGAAAAATCTAGAAAGATATACATCAAAGTTATCTTTAGGTGGTGAGATAATGGGTGATTTAATTTTTTCTCATCTTTACAATTCTTCTATCATGAATGTATATTATCTGACTTTTTAAAGGGAGGAAAAGTAAAAGGAGACTTGGAGTCAGTGTACTTGGGGTAGAATGAGGTCACTGGAGAGCCAGGCTGAGTCTGCTCCTTTGTTCTTGCAGATTGACCAAAGTGGTTCGCATAAGCCTCATCGACCTTGGCCGAGCAATTAAAGGGCAGGTTTTGATGTCCTCAGAGCTGGAGGATGTATTCAGTAGCATGCTTGTGGGTAAAGTGCCGGCCATGTGGATGGCCAAGTCCTACCCATCACTGAAGCCCCTGGGAGGCTACGTGGCTGACCTGCTAGCCCGCTTGGCCTTCTTCCAGGTACCTTGGAGTCAGGGTAACTGGGCACCTGGCATTCTCATTCAGGTGGAGAGGACGTTCTGAAATGATGGATTAGAGGCAGAGGGAGTAGGGTAGTCTCACAGCATCCTGGACTGAGCACCTACTGGAAACAGTCTTACCAGGGTTGAGGGCAGGAGGGAGACTTTTCAAAGTCCTTGAAAAGATTATAGCCTCTAGAGGCAGGAGTGGGAACCAGAATAAATGTCACAAACTGGTGTCTCATGGGCCACAGCTCACGGGCTAGTAGATAGATTTGGTTTGGCTGCTTGGTTATTTAAAAATTTGAGCTAGCATATGAACACTGGATTGTTACATATCAAAATACAGATGTTTGTCCTGCAAAAACAGGAAGACCTGAAACGATGGACCTGCATTCCTGCATGGCAACTATTGCTGGAGATGAGTGGCTGTGGCTCAGCTTAGACAAGGCACACACTCTCCACTGCTACAGTCCCTACCACGCTCTACCGTATCCCTGACACCCGCCTGCACCCGCGCTTTTCTTAAAGTAGAGATATATTTCATTGTACTTTTGTTTCAAAGGGGGAAAATATAAGCTAAACTGAGAGGGCTGCCTGTTTCAAGAAAGATGAGAAAAAGCCTATTTCTTTATGGGACTTGTTGTATCACCTGCCTTTGAACAATCTTTGTTGTGTTGTTGACTTTGCATTTTTATGTCTGTGGCTCTCCAGGAATGGATTGACAACGGGCCTCCTGTGGTCTTTTGGATCTCTGGATTCTACTTTACACAGTCTTTTTTGACAGGCGTCTCTCAGAATTACGCTCGGAAATACGCCATCCCCATTGACCACATCGGATTTGAGTTTGAGGTAAGAGGCGTCTTGGGTTAGATCAACTCAAAGGGCCAACCAGAGAAAGCAGTGCTGTCCCTTTCCTTGAGTCCAAACATTTGGATCTGTTAAGGCTCAACTACTTCCGAGATGGTACAAATGAAGTATTTAGCATGACTTAAAGTAGCTCCAAAAGTTATTCCCAACAGAATCAGAGGATTCCTAAGGCTTTGTCTCTGTGTGTATAAAAAGGAATCTTTCCAGAGGAAAATTCTGCCACAGTTGTACCGAGAAAAATGAAAGCACCTTCCACATTGTTTATTCAACATGATGGACTCTTCATTTGGAAGGATGTTAATGGTCTTGTGTAGTGCTTTGCTTAGAGTCAAAGGAATGGCCAATAGTCAAGTATCACCCAGTCCATATTTGGAGAGAAAGTAGTAAGATGGACTGTTATAGAGCACTGTAGAATTTTAAATGCTATAGAAAGATCCTTTGAAATCATCTAGTCCGGAGGTCACAAACTGATTGCCCTAGGTCTTTATTTAGTTTATAAATGAACTTACCTTGATTGGCCTTTGAAGACAATGCTAAGCCAAAATTAATGCAATAAGAAAGCAAAGTAACGGGAATAAACCCTGGAAAAAAGATAAAACTATCTTTTTTTGATGTTGAAATGATTGTATACCTAGAAATCCTAAAAACACACCTATCAGAATTAATAGAATTTGTAAGATGACTGGATACTGGTTAAATATACAAAAATCCTTTTCCTATTCTAGCAATAAATACTTAGAAATGGGAAAAAACATTCCATTAACAATAACAAAAAGATTAGAATTTGAATGATTTTAAATGGAGCTCGTGCTCTCTGCGTCACCATAATCCCCTCCACCCCGCTATTCTCCAACACCTAGACCATTTTCTGCATTTACCAGAAGAAATTTATCACCTCTCAATCTAAACAGTTGTATGCTGGAGCTGGCTCATACTAACTCACCAGAACCTGTTAAAGCTGGTGGTTAAACAATTGATAGGCTGAAATTGACCATGGTGGGAGTCTTTACACCACAGAAATTGACAGCAACTACAAATCAAGGTTTCACTTCTCCTGCTAGAGAACTGTTTTACCAACATGCATCTGAACCTAACCCCTCACTACAGATCGAGGTTCAGAAAGGGGAAAGATTGTGCAAGGCCACTAAGCTAGGTAACAGTTAATGTGGCCTCCTGGCTCTTACTTTAGTGCATTCTCTGTGCCTGCCATATATAAGGGCAGCATGCTAACTAGAAATCAGACCTGGCCCATGTAGCAGGCAGGAATATTATCAGAGAAGCCCCAGTGTCCTGGGAAATGCATCCTGGGAAAGGCAGACAGTAAAGCCAGTTTGTACTTTTTCAATCTCTTAATGCTGCCTCATTTAGGAAAATGGCAGATAATGGAACTCACAGCTTCCTGTCTTCCAGGTAACCACACAAGAAACAGTCATGGAGGATAACCCAGAAGATGGGGCCTACATAAAAGGACTCTTCTTAGAAGGCGCCCGTTGGGATAGGGAAACGATGCAGATCGGGGAGTCTCTCCCCAGAATCCTCTATGACCCATTGCCCATTATTTGGCTGAAACCTGGGGAAAATGCAATGTTTCTGCATCAGAACATTTATGTGTGTCCAGTCTACAAAACAAGTGCCCGAAGAGGTATCCTCTCCACCACAGGCCACTCCACCAACTATGTCCTATCCATTGAACTCCCAACCGACAGGCCCCAGAAGCACTGGGTAAACCGAGGAGTAGCCTCACTGTGCCAGCTAGATAACTGATGGCATCTGTCTCAACAGAGAAAATAAAAGGAACTTCATTCTTTTTTTTTTTTTTTTTTTAAAGAAGGTGTTGGGGGTAGAAGTTTAGTACTTTATTTATTTATTTTTGCTGTGTTGGGTCTTCGTTTCTGCGCGAGGGCTTTCTCTAGTTGTGGCAAGCGGGGGCCAGTCTTCATTGCGTTGCGCGGGCCTCTCACTATCGCGGCCTCTCTTGTTGCGGAGCACAGGCTCCAGACGCGCAGGCTCAGTAGTTGTGGCTCACGGGCCTAGTTGCTCCGCGGCATGTGGGATCCTCCCAGACCAGGGCTTGAACCCGTGTCCCCTGCATTAGCAGGCAGATTCTCAACCACTGCGCCACCAGGGAAGCCCAGGAACTTCATTCTTGACTGAAATCTAGCTTTCCTTTCTTGATAGTCACATGGGCTGATGACGATGATGATGATAACCGTTATTAATGGAGCACTTGCTATGAGCCAGCTATTTTAGAGCATTCCTATAAAGTGGGTTATTATCCTTATTTTATGGCTGCAGAAACCATGATATAGAGAAAGCAATATTTTCCAAATCAGATAGCTACGAAAATAGTGGAGCCTAGATTTGAACATAGGCAGTGGGACTCTTCAACCTAGACCTTTAGTCATGTGGCTAAGCTGCCTGGTGGGTTTTTTGGGTTTTTTTTTCCTATTATTTTGCTGTAACTGTCACTGATCTTTAAGTGCTTCTCTCCTAGTCTATTCACATGGGCTAACATTAGGGCTTCTCATAGGTTGAAAGATGCTTGGCCCACTTTTACTTTTTAAAGGCTCTTGATATATTTAAAATGTACTTCTCACAACAATCTTATGCGGTATTATCGTTATCTCCATTTCAGTGATGCAGAGATGGAGGCTTAGAAAAGTAACTAGCTCAATTTTACAGCTAGCCAGTGGCAGAACTGGGACCCCAATTCTTCTCCACTAGCCTACACAGGTGGGCAGAAATTTCAGGAAGAAAGGAGACGCAAGAGAACCATTATTTGTTGCTTGCCATGGTTTGTCCCTGGGCCTTTAGATATCTTGCTTGTACCTATGTTGGATATGATTGTCTCCCCCTCTAGAGGTTCAAGGAGACTAACTTGCTTACAATTATCCAGCTCTTTCACATTGAAAAGCCAGGTTTTGAGCCAAGGTCTGTCTGGCTCTAGAACCTGTGCAGTTTTCACTGCTTCACGCTGCCTCCTTGCTGAGGACTTCGCTATATTGTGATGTAGAATCTTAGAAGAGATGCGTAGTTCCAACAACCATGTCCAAGAAATTTCTAGTTTATCACTGTTTCTCCCCAGGGCCAGCTGGAAGAGAATCCTGAGGGAGATAAAAATCAAATTCTTGATATATCCTCAACCAACTCTCTCTTGTGGCTCTTTGGCTCTAAATGGCTACTTCTAGGGCATTCCCTTGATCAGTCCATAGATGAGCAAAGACATAAGGCTTTTTGGGAATCTCAATGTGTCTGGCCTGGCTTCCCTGCCTCTTCACTAGAAGAAATGTCCTGACTTGGGGTCTTTGATTTTTCTTAAATGAAGCTTCTGAGAACCACATAAACATATTCCAGAAAACTTGTTTCTTCATGGGAATGTGGAGCCAATCAAATTCTGATTGAGGACTCTGAATTCTGAGACCAGCAAATCATCTAATTGATCCTAAGTGCAAAAGGGGAGTTCTCCAAATCTTGCCTGGGGCCGATAAAGAGACAGTGAGGTGGAGCCACTCTCTTCCAGCTCCAAGTAGGTAGCTTAAAAGCTGTTTCTCGAAGAAACATAACTTTTTCCAATAGAGGAAAGACAATCAGAATTAATAGATAGCTGGAACTGCCTTATTCTCTATTATTCCAAATAGATTGCTAAGCCATGTGAGATGGAAAGACGGTCAGGATCCCAAATCCCTGAATCTTCGACTGGCTAGGTAAGTCAGATTGTAAGCTATGAGGCAGTGAGAAGGTTGCTAAGAGAACTGAATTTCTCTTACAGTTATCTAACTCCACCTTCAGCGGCAAAAGCTGAGGGAGGCAGGGACTGTTTCGTTCCTCAGGGGTCAAGGGACAGGATGTTCTTGTACGATGAATTAAATTTTTGTAACTTAAAAAATTTCCCTCAATTCAAAAGATTCCCCTAAATTTAAGGTCATTTTCTGTTGGGGTCCATGTGTTAATTAATGTCTCTCCCCCTCACCCCCAGGAGAGAGCAGTAGGTTCTTCAGGAGTCCTGGTGAATTAGAGGCTGGGGCCCTGGGGCAGAGATGGCCAGAGATCAGCTCCGTGAGAAGCTGTAGGCCCTGCCTATAAATACCTCAGCAGATGACATCAGACAAACCTTGTCGCCAAGCTAGTCCTTGCTCTTTAAAAATCTAGCTGTTGAGTAAATAGTTTTCAGTCCTTGTCAGCATTGGAAGAAAACTTCATTGAAAGAGGGGATGTAGGGGATACCTTTAAAAGACCAAAGAAGGAGATTTTATAGGGTTGGAGAGAAAATGAAAAGAAAAAATTATAAACAAATAGGTTTCATGGACAGTTTGGCAGGAAATTATGTTTCTGTGTAATAGAATATGCATCTTTGCGAAGGAGGCTAGGCATATAAAATTCACATTTAGGGAAGATTCCTGGCACACAGAAGGTACTTAGAGGTTAGCTAGCATTAGATGGACTTCCATTTTGGAAGAGTCTGGGTAGGAAGGATGGTTTCTAACCCCTACAGCGTAAAACAAAAATTGCATATTCAAAATCACCTTGAATTACTTAGAAAGGGACAATGATGGAGCCAGCAAGTCATGTTTCACTCAGTTCAGCACAGCCAGTTTTTCCTCCAATGTAAGAACAGGTCAGTGTTTCATTGACCACCAGATAGATAAAGCAGTTGGCTTGAGTTCACAGGCCTTATATTGCTTTAGAAATACTTACCTTTAAACATCAGAACCACCTCTTGGTAGGGAAATGCTTCCACAATGAGATCAGATAGGAGAGTGACTGATGGAATAGCAGACTGATGTCTCCTAATTGAAGCGAGGCTGGGGTATGTGCTCACCGAATGGCCATGGAGGGGCCGACATGCCTGCCAGCACATGTACATTTCTCTCTCTCCATCAAAGGCCTATAGCTGCATTTGTGTTAAATATGTACATGCTATATCTCTACTGACACAGTATGATATTTGCTCTCCATGTCACTGCCAAACCCTGTAATACTTACTTATCCTGAGCATGAAAAGGTATGTTCCTGCTCACAGGAACGGGCTTTGAAATTGAAATATACATATTTTAAATTAGAGAATCTGTGTGAATCCTAAATCTAGGTATGGGCAGGAAGTTATCAGCTGCTGCTTTTGAGGATCACAAGGCCATTCTGGAAAACAGCAGAGAGAGACCAAAATCACTAGAGATTTTTCTTTATTGGTGATTACCCAGCCCCTTTGGAGGTAAGAGGGAAGGACACTGACATCTCACCTGTATCCACACATGCAGGGGTGTAAGTCCTTTACGTTTTGATCTCTACTTGTCCCATTTCAGTCTGGATATAATTTGAAAGCCAGCTTAGCTCTTGTACTTCCTAATTATGTTAATGTAAAATTCTCATAACGAATGCAGTATGAGTTTCTAGTGAGCCTTTCAGATCCTAAGTGTATCCAAAGTAATTATAGGCTTTAAGATAAACTAAACATATGCATTTACCTAAGACATGAACTTTTGTGTATGTGTATGTCTGGGGCAGAGATGGGTCTCATATAAAATTTCAGTGAAAAAACACGATTGATCCAATGATGCGCTTTTTAAGGGGAGTTGTTTATGTGGAAATTGGAAGTGTCAGAAGACAACAAAGCACACACAAAAAACCCACTTTTAAGCAAATCTATAACTTGAAAAAAAAAAGCCTAAAAATATTCTGAGGGGTGGTATATAGTTTTATAGTAGCCATGAGAACTTCCAGCAACTGGCTAATTTCTTCATATCAGCTGGCACGTGTGGTGACCGGCATTCCCTTGAAGAGCTTTGTCACCTTTCAGTCTTCTGCCCACAGGCCTTAGTCTTGTTTCCAGATGATGCTTCAGTGAGGATATAAGGTCCATGACCTCTAGGGTTAGTGCTGTCCACTCAGGCAGCAAGATCCTGACAAACTGTAGTGATGTGTGAGCACACGCCATGGGGTGAGTACCAGTATTTTGAAGGTTTTAAGAAGATATTTGGATTTTTGCTCCCAATCAAGAAGAGCTTTGTTGTCTGGTTTACATTTAAGACCTAGTTGGCTCATCATTCTCAGAAAAAAACTTTTTTTCTGGGTTAGGAAACTTCATCGTGAGACTTGAGATATACTGGTTTGGCAAATTTCCTCAATTTATCCTGGCTTCGAAGTCCCCGGCCTCGTAGTGGGGTAAGGCCCATAGGAGGTAGATGAATCTGAATAATAATAATAATATTAAGAATTATATTCATTGCAGCAGCTTATATTCACTGAAGATTTACTAAGTACCATGCTCTCTGCTAAGTGCTAACTCTATACTGACTCATGATTCCTTATAGTCCTTATACACATTAATCCTCAATGTAATCTCATAGAGAATTATTATTCTAATATTCACAGATGAGAAAATGGAGGTTCAGGTTAAATAACTTGCTCAAGATTATACACTAAGTGATAGAACCAGGATTTGAACCCAGATCTGTATGATTCCAAAGCTTGTGCTCTTCTTTGCCATATTTCCTGCATGGAGCAAAAAACCACAGATCACACAGTGAGATGAGAGTCCAAAGAAGGTGAGGAAAAAAGTGTATACACAAAGATGTTCTTTGCATAGTGGAAAACTGGGACCAACATAAATGTCTAGTGAAAGGGTGGGTGCTGGTTAAATTATGGCATATTCTTACAATAGGATACAATGCATCCATTTTAAAAGATATCCAAAAGAGAGGAAGTAAAATAAATAGGCGATAAACAGTAGGCCTAGGGTCCCATATACTTTAAGAAAATGTACGTACGTGAGTATAGAAAAAAAGACTAAAAGGATATATTACCAAACTGTTAGGCTGAGCAAATACAATATAAAATTGCTGTTTTTGTAGGTCAAGAGTAGAATATTGGCAATTTCATATGGTCCAACTCAACAGTTATAGCGGTCACTTCCACAGGGTGAGAATTTTTGACAATTTTCACTTTCTACCTTATGCATTCCTTTAATATTTGAATTTTATTCTTTCATTAACAATAAACCTGTGTTTTACAATAAGGAAAATAAAAATATTTCCATAAAAAAGGTGAAAGTCAGAAGAGAAAGCTATGTAAATGTGAGCTGGCTTTCCCTTCCATATAAGGGAAAGTTGTTCAAGTAGGAGAAATCAGGCATTCATTGACATTTTAGTCTGTTGTGATGGGCTGGTGGCCACGCAAGGGTAGCTTATTTCCAACATGCCTGCTACAGTAGCTCTAGACTTCTCAGCAAACACTAGCCCTCTTGGTACACATTCTTGGAAATAACTGGGTTGACAAGGATAAGTACACACTACATGTTAACCGGAGTCACACTTACTGGCCTTGGATAAGGAATCTGGTAATGTAGTCCAATTTCAATCCTGGCTGTGCACTCATCTATACACTGTTTAATCAGGTCTGTGTCTGTAAGCTATTAAAAGGGAAAAAATAGGTGAGATTGTTAGCATCTTTCCAATGCTACATAAAGTATAGGTACACATTTTCTTAAACTTTTTTCAGTTCATTAGCCACTAAATTAAATATTGGTAATTTAAAAAATCAAAAGCAATTTAGCATAAAATTTCCCATGGATTTAACTTTTAAAAATTATTGAGGTAGATAATACAAGCACATGGTAAAAATAATTCAAATAATACAAAAGGATATAATGTAAAATAAAGTCTCCCTCTTCTTCCTGTCTCCCAGTTCCCCTTCTCAGAGACAACAATTATCAGAAGTTTCTTGTTTGTTCTTCCAGGGATATTCTATGCATATATAAGTATACCTCTGTAAACTTAGCATTTCTTCTTATAAAAATGAAAGTTCTGAACCTTGCCTTTTCACTAACAACTTGAGGCTCCTTCTGTATTTACACATACAGAGCTGCCCCATTCTTTTTAACAGCTGCACAAAATTCCAACATAAGGCTGTATTATAATTTAACCAATCTTCTACTGATGGACATTTAGGTTATTTCCAATCTTTTGCCATTATAAACAGTGGATCCCTCTAAAAATTTTTTTGGCTCACATGCAAATATATTTGAAAGATCATTTCCTAGAGAGAGAACTGCTAGGTTAAAGGGTTCATGCTTTTTTAATTCTCACAGATATTCCCTGTAGATTCAAATTACCCTCTAAGAGGCTGTACCAATTTACATTCCTAAGAGCAATCCATAAATTACATTCCCACCAACAATGAACAACAGTGCTTCTTCATATCCTCCCCTTGTTGATCAAGTTACTTTCAAGTAACCCAATTATCAGCAAGTGCTGTCTAGAAACCCCGAGTAAGATATTGGAGAATGATCCACCTCCTATTTTGAACTGTAAACTGTCTTGCTCATTAGCGAGGAAAAGAAATGACATTTGAAATTTCAAAACAGTTAAATTGTGGTAGTCCAATTTCAAGTAAAGGAATGAAAAGTTCATTCTGAAAAACAGAAAGCCAGGTAGGAGAAGGGGAGAAACCGTTTCATTCCGAGGAAGGAAAATGAGTCAACACATGCCTCTGCTAAGAGTTTGTAAGTGGGCCTCAAAGCAGAGCTGGGATTCCATCAGCCCCAGATGACACCCACAGTGAAGTGTGGGCCATCGTGGCTTGGAAATTCCAAGGGCATTCTGTCCTATGGTACCTCTTGGAGTAAAGTTCCAGAAACTGCAACACATAGAAAGAACCACAGCTGAGTCCCTTGGGACAGAGGCTCAGCTTTCTGACCTCTGTATTTCTCAGAAGCTATTGCTCTGATGTCCACCTTGGGAGTAGATTTCCATGTTCTCATTTGCTCATTAGGATTTAGACCAATTAATGAGATACCTTTGGGTTATTATTAAGCACTTATAGCAAGTGAGGTTACAAGAGACTACTTATGTCTCTTATGTCTACGTGAGGGATTAGGAAGAAAGAAGCCCCTAATAAAGATGTGGTTAAGGGGGCTGAGGGCTCCTGGGGCTCCAGCTGTCCATTTGAACAAGTTGGGTTAGAGTTTTCCAAATCAGTCATTCAGAGGCTGCCTGCATGATTCTGCCATATCCACAACTACCTATACTAATATTAAACTTTTTCTTTAAATGGACTCTCTAAGCACAGTACTTGCAAAATTATCTGGTACTGTTTTCTTTCTAATACATGGTAAAACAAGTATGTATTTTATTTTATTTATTTATTTATTTATTTGTGGTACGCGGGCCTCTCACTGTTGTGGCCTCTCCCGTTGCGGAGCACAGGCTCCGGACGCGCAGGCTCAGCGGCCATGGCTCACGGGCCTAGCCGCTCCGCGGCATGTGGGATCCTCCCGGACCAGGGCACGAACCCGTGTCCCCTGCATCAGCAGGTGGACTCTCAACCACTGCGCCACCAGGGAAGTCCCAGTATTTTATAAATTTATTTATTTTATTTTTGGCTGTGTTGGGTCTCCGTTGCTGCACACGGGCTTTCTCTAGTTGCGGCAAGCAGCGGCCACTCTTCGTTCAGGCATGCAGGCTTCTCATCGTGGTGGCTTCTCTTGTTGCGGCGCACAGGCTCTAGGCACGCGGGCTTCACCACTGGCAAATACACCACCTCCCTCTGGCTCACACCACATTGGGCCAATTCAAGCAGGGGCAAATGAAGGATTATTATTGCCTTAACTGAAAACCCAAAGGGTCTTGGGCAGTAGTTAGGTGAGTGAACCTGCAAAGGTTTACTGGGCACATACTACTATGATATCCCCAGCACCAGACTAGACACTGTGAGGTCATGGTCCCTGCCGTCAACTATCAAGGATATTACCTTGGCAGAACAACTCTGACACAATGGTATATAATCAACAAGGGCAATGACTGCTACAGACTGCTATCTAGATTCCTATATAGCAGAGTAGCCGGCCATCATGGGGTCGGGTGAGGGCAGAGAACTTGAGGAAGACTTCCTGGAGAAGATCAACTGAATCAAAGTATTTGTAAATGCTCAGTAATTTAGTGACAACCACAAGGCAGGGCCCATGAGATATACTAGAAAAGGATAAGAAACTGTCTATGTGCTCAAGGAACTGACAATCTGGTTAAGGAGACCATACCAACATAAATGAAACAAACAAGAAAAAAAAAAGAGAATATCACCAACTAATTAGGAGTAGGTATAGCTCAGTGGTCTGCAAAATTTTTGATCATATACTTCTTTCAATAAAAAATTTCTGAGCCCTGAGAATTCCCTGGTGGGCCAGTGGTTAGGACTTGGCACTTTCACTGCTGTGGCCTGGGTTCAATCCCTGGTCAGGGAACTAAGATCCCACGAGCCACACAGTGTGGCCAAAAAAAAAAAAATTTCTGAGCCCCATATGTGTATTTATAAGTTTATTAAATATATTAATAATTCCATTATAAATATATATATAATAGACATTTTTAAAAGAGCGATAAAAATAAATAGAAACAGCACTTACAATATTTTACTTCTATTCCTCAAAGGACTATTTCAGGACCTTGGGGGGTACATACACTCTGATGTGGTATGCATGGTCTATGGTAAGAGCAGAAAAAGTTCACAAGCAGGTTGGTATTAAAAGCAGGGAGACTTCAGGGATTATGAGAAGGGAAGGATATTGTAGATCGAGACGGTTTCTTGTGTAGCACTACCCCAATTGTAATTTTACATTTCTATCTAACTCTGAAACATCTTTCAGGGACCCTGTCTCGGTTTTGCTCAGTTATATCCCTGATGTCTAGTCTGGTGTTTGGAACATGGTAGACACTCAGCTACTTGCTGAATGAAAGAATGAGAGCAATGGGTCACAAAATAGTGGCAGGAGCTATGACAGAAATGGGAAAGCTGGGAAGGGGAGGTGTTCTTGTGGAAAGATGAGTTCTGCTTTGGGCTACTATGCTTGTGGTGAGTTCCTGCAGGTGGCTGATGACAGGTCAAGATATGGGATCTGGAACCATGGTGCCTGGGCCTCTCAGTGCAGAGGGCTGACCTTCAGAGGACGCTTACAGCTGGTAGGAGTGTGTGTGAAGAAGACAGGGCAGAAAAGGGGACGGAGATGGGGTCAGAGAGGGAAAAGTAAAGAGTGTAAATTGTCAGGAAGTTTCACGAAGTGAACAGTGACAGTGCTGAATCCATGAGATCAATGAGAAAGAGGCAAGAAAAGTCAGGAGCTGAAAGCCTCCTTCCATGCTTAGGGCCAGGCAGTCTTCCTAAGGAGCTGACAGGTAGATGCTTTATGGTTTGTCGAGTCAAGCCTCTTGGAATGGTTTTTGGCTCCCTGGTGTCTGGGTTCAACTAGCAAATGGAGGCACTATTTTACCCAATTTTGAGGTCCCAAAGAGCAAAGTCTCTCTGCTAGCCAAAGAGGCTTGAGTTCAAAGCCAAGTCATGAAGGGAACCCCATCTTAAACCTATTCTCTTCCCTCTGAATGGGTTTATACTTGGAGGCTCTGAATAGCTTCTGAATTGAAAAAAAAACCAAATTTAACTGCGTACCTCCTGTGGGAGTGGCTGACAACAGGCACAGCGTGTGAGGAACCTATCCTACCCTGGAAATTCTCACTGGCCTGACTCAGGTCACCTGGCTCATGGACTTCCTCTTCTGAAGATGCTGAGCCACTTACCCGCTGGACTGAGACCTGCCAAGAGCGAAGAGAGAAGCCCGGGTTGGGCAAGCCAGCTAGGCTGTGCCTCTGCCCCTTCCTGCTCCACACGCCGTCACTCTGACTTGTGCTGCTCAGTCCTCTCAACTTTAGGACAGAGAAGAAATGAACAAGCACCACAAGAAATTGCTCTCCTCCTTGCAATCTCCAGCTAGAACCTACTTACATTTTTGTTTTTCTGAAACAGTGTTCTGGCTTCATTTAATATGTACTGTTTCTCTCTAATGGTGTCTTCCATCTGCCCTGATGCAGCCTGCCATTTCCTCGCAAGCCTGAAAATTCTGCGGTAGAGGCCAAGAACTTCTTGTCGTGTTGCCGTTGTCATCTTCCGACCCACCAAAATAGAAGAGGAAAAATTTGCATAAAAATTCAATTTGACAGTAGGCAGGGAGGCAGCTGTACATTTTTAAAAATCAAGCTCTTTAATTAGTCTAGAAATAACTGCTCTTTCTGAACAGATCTGTTTGCTAGTGTTGCCAGAACGGTGTTATTATGAATACCAGCGTCTCCGAGATGGCCTTGTACGTCATCCCATGGTTAAAGGTTGCTCAACCTTGCTGTTTGCCATGATGGCCACTTTCATGACCATGACAAAACCAAAATGCACATTTAGTGTTCTTTAAACCAGTATATTCTTTGCCAGAATATCTTAGGAATGATGCTTTTAGTGTATATTCTGGTAAAATTACATCACTAACCTGAGTGCATAGGAGAAGCCACATTTTGAGTAACTGAATTTTCTAGTTAAGTGTGAACTTGAGTTTAATGCAGGGATTGCAAACTCAAGTGCCTCTGGAGCCTGGCAGGTAACAAAATGAGGAAAACCGGCTGGGTGGGGACAGTGGCCAACTAGAGAAGATGTACCCCCTTGAAAGGGGACAGTTGCTACTCTGCCCCAGCCAGCTGCTGTCATGTAGAATTGAGGGCCTAAGGGTGCCAGATTTCCTGATAGCTTAACAATAGGTGGCAGTCGAGATTTTTAAAATATGAAACTTCAAAAAAGACAGTAATTCCTTATTTTTGAAAATGTGAGTACCAAACATAAAATGAATCTGCAGGCTCAATTCCACCCAGAGTTTGTCAGGTTGCAAACTGTTTTTTAGTTCATCATAACCTTGTCGAAAATATTTCTCAAAATTGTTGGTCTACTTCCTTGTCCACATAAGAACTGTATAATAAGTACAACTGAAAATCTCTCTGATGACTGAAGATCTTGTGGCCCCTCCAGGATTTGACTGCAGGACTTCAACAGGACTGGGGGAAAAAGAGGCTCCACTCTTGGAGGGCACACACAATGTAGTGTCAGCATCAGGACCTGGGGAAAGGAGCAGTGACCCAATAGGAGACTGAACCAGACCTACCTGCTTGTGTTGGAGGGTCTCCTGCAGAGGTGGGGGACAGCTGTGGCTCACCCCAAGGACAAGAACATTAGCAGCGGAAGTTCTGGGAAGTACTCCTTGGCGTGAGCCCTCCCAGAGTCCACCATTAGCCCCATCAAAGAGCCTGTAGGCTCCAGTGCTGGGTCTCCTCAGGCCAAACAACCAACAGGGAGGGAACTCAGCCCCACCCATCAGCAGACAAGCGGATTAAAGTTTTACTGAGCTCTGCCCACCAGAGCAACACCCAGCTGTACCCACCACTAGTCCCTCCCATCAGGAAGGTTGCACAAGCCTCTTAGATAGCCTCATCCACCAGAAGCAAGAAGATCTGCAATCCTGCAGCCTGGAGGATGTAAACCACATTCTCAGAAAGACAGACAAAATGAAAAGGCAGAGGACTATATACCAGATGAAGGAATAAGATAAAACCCCAGAAAAACAGCTAAATGAAGTGGAGATAGGCAACCTTCCAGAAAAAGAATTCAGAATAATGATAGTGAAGATGATCCAGGACCTCGGAAACAGAATAGAGGCAGAGATCCAGAAGATGCAGGAAATGTTTAACAAAGACCTAGAAGAATTAAAGAACAAACAAACAGAGATGAACATTACAATAATAAAAATTTAAAAAAATAGACTAGAAGGAATCAATAGCAGAACAGCTGAGGCAGAAGAACGGATAAGTGACCTGGAAGACAGAATGGTGGAATTCACTGCCGCAGAACAGAATAAAGAAAAAAGAATTAAAAGAACTGAAGACAGCATAAGAGACCTCTGGGACAACATTAAACACACTAACATTAGCATTATAGAGGTCCCAGAAGGAAAAGAGAGAGGGAAAGGACCCGAGGAAATATTTGAAGAGATTATAGTTGAAAACTTCCCTAACATGGGAAAGGAAATAGCCACCCAAGTCCAGGAAGTGCAGAGAGTCCCAGGCAGGATAAACCCAAGGAGAAACATGCCGAGACATGTAGTAATCAAATAGACAAAAATTAAAGAAAAATTATTAAAACAAGGGAAAAATGACAACATACAAGGGAACTCCCATAAAGTTAACAGCTGATTACTCAGACGAAACTCTACAAGCCAGAAGGGAGTGGCACGATATATTTAAAGTGATGAAAGGGAAGAACATACAACCAAGATTACTCTACTGGCAAGGATCTCATTCAGATTCAATGGAGAAATCAAAAGCTTTACAGACAAGCAAAAGCTAAGAGAATTCAGCACCACCAAACCAGCTCTACAACAAATGCTAAAGGAACTTCTCTAAGTGGGAAACACAAGGGAAGAAAAGGACCTACAAAAAAAAACCTAAAACAATTAAGAAAGTGGTAATAGGAACATACATATCGATATTTACCTTACATGTGAATGGATTAAATGCTCCAACAAAAAGACACAGGCTAGGGATTCCCTGGTGGCACTGTGGTTGAAAGTCCGCCTGCCAATGCAGGGGACACGGGTTCATGCCCTGGTCCGGGAAGATCCCACATGCCATGGAGCGGCTGGGCCCGTGAGCCATGGCCGCTGAGCCTGCGTGTCCGGAGCCTCTGCTCCGCAATGGGAGAGGCCACAACGGTGAGAGGCCTGCGTACCGCAAAAAAAAAAAAAAAAAAGACACAGGCTCACTGATTGGGTACAAAAAGAAGATCCATATATATGCTGTCTATAAGTGACCCACTTCAGACCTAGGGACACATACAGACTGAAAGTGAGGGGATGGAAAAAGACATTCCATGCAAATGGAAATCAAAAGAAAGCTGGAGTAGCAATACTCATATCAGACAAAGTAGACTTTAAAATAAAGAGTCTTACAAGAGACAAGGAAGGACACTACATAATGATCAAGGGATCAATCCAAGAAGAAGATAAAACAATTATAGATACACACGCACCCAACATCGGAGCACCTCAATACGAGTGTTAACAGCCATAAAAGAGGAAATCGACAGTAACACAATAGTGGGGGGCTTTAACACCTCACTTACACCAATGGACAGATCATCCAGACAGAAAATTAATAAGGAAACAGAAGCTTTAAATGACACAATAGACCAGATAGATTTAATTGATACTTATAGGACATTCCATCCAAAAACAGCAGATAACATTTTCTTCTCAAGTGCACATGGAACATTCTCCAGGATAGATCACATTTTGGGTCACAAATCAAGTCTTGGTAAATTTAAGAAAATTGAAGTCATATCAAGCATCTTTTCCAACCACAATGCTATGAGATTAGAAATAAATTACAGGGAAATAAAACGTAAAAAACACAAACACGTGGAGGCTAAACAATACATTATTAAATAACCAGGAGATCACTGAAGAAATCATAGAGGAAATCAAAACAATGCCTAGAAACAAATGACAACGAAACACAATGATCCAAAACTTACGGGATGCAACAAAAGCCGTTCTAAGAGGAAAGTTTATAGCAGTACAATCCTACCTCAAGAAACAAGAAAAATCTCAAATAAACAATCTAACCTTACACCTAAAGGAACCAGAGAAAGTAAAACAAACAAAACCCAAAGTTAGTGGAAGGAAAGAAATTGTAAAGATCAGAGCAGAAATAAATGAAATAGAAGCAAAGAAAACAACAGCAAAGATCAATACAACTAAAAGCTGGTTCTCTGAGAAAAAACACAAAATTGATAAACCTTTAGCCAGACTCATCAAGAAAATGAGGGAGAGGACTCAAATCAATAACATTAGAAATGAAAAAGGAGAAGTTACAATGGACACTACAGAAATACAAAGCATCATAAGAGAGTACTACAAGCAACTCTATGCAAATAAAGTGGACAACCTGGAAGAAATGGACAAATTCTTAGAAAGGTATACCTTCCAAGACCGAACCAGGAAAAAATAGGAAAAATGAACAGACCAATCACAAGTAATGAAATTGAAACTGTGATTAAAAATCTCCCAACAAACAAAAGTCCAGGACCAGATGGCTTCACAGGTGAATTTTATCAAACATTTAGAGAAGACCTCACACCCATCCTTCTCAAACTCTTCCAAAAAACTGCAGAGGAAGGAACACTCCCAAACTCATTCTACAAGGCCACCATCACCCTGAGACCAAAACCAGTCAAAGATACTACAAAAAAAGAAAATTACAGACCAATATCACTGATGAATATAGATGCAAATATCCTCAACAAAATGCTAGCAAACTGAATGCAACAATGATTAAAAGGATCATAGGGGCTTCCCTGGTGGCACAGTGATTGAGAGTCCGCCTGCCGATGCAGGGGACACGGGTTCGTGCCCCGGTCTGGGAGGATCCCACATGCCCCGGAGAAGCTGGGCCCGTGAGCCGTGGCCGCTGAGCCTGCGTGTCCGGAGCCTGTGCTCCGCAACGGAAGAGGCCACAACGGTGAGAGGCCCACGTACCGCAAAAAAAAAAAAAAAAAAAAAAAGGATCATACACCATGATCAAGTGGGATTTATCCCAGGGATGCAAGGATTCTTCAATACATGCAAATCAATCAATGTGATACACCATATTAACAAATTGAAGAATAAAAACCATATGATCATCTCAATAGATGCAGAAAAAGCATTTGACAAAATTCAACACCGATTCATGATAAAAGTCTCCAGAAAGTGGGCACAGAGGGAACCTATCTCAACATAATAAAGGCCGTATATGACAAACCCACAGCAACCATCATTCTCAATGGTGATAAACTGAAAGCATTTCCTCTAAGATCGGAAACAAGTCAAGGATGTCCACTATTATTCAACATAGTTTTGGAAGTCCCAGCCATGGCAATAAGAGAAGAAAAAGAAATAAAAGGAATATGAATTGGTAAAGAAGTAAAACTGTCACTGTTTGCAGATGACATGATACTATACATATATAATCTTAAAGATGCCACCAGAAAACTTCTAGAGCTAATCAATGAATTTGGTAAAGTTGCAGCATACAAACTTAATGCACAGAAATCTCTTGCATTCCTATACACTAACAATGAAAAATCAGAAAGAGAAATTAAGAAAACAATCCCATTAACCATTGCAACAAAAAGAATAAAATACCTAGGAATAAACCTACCTAATGAGGCAAAAGACCTGTATTCAGGAAACTATAAGACATTGATGAAAGAAATCAAAGATGACACAAACAGATGAAGAGATATACCATGTTCTTGGACTGGAAGAATCAATATTGAGAAAATGAATATGCTACCCAAAGCAATCTAGGATTTCAATGCAATCCCTATGAAATTACCAGTGGCATTTTTTACAGAACTAGAACAAAAAGTCTTAAAATTTGTGTGGAGACACAAAAGACCCTGAATAGACAAAGGAATCTTAAGGGAAAAAAACAGAGTTGTAGGAATCAGACTCCCTGACTTCAGACTATACTACAAAGCTACTGTCATTGAGACAATATGGTACTGGCACAAAAACAGAAATATAGAACAGGAACAGGATAGAAAGCCCAGAGATAAACCCACGCACCTGTGGTAAACTAATCTATGATGAAGGAGGCAAGGATATACAATGGAGAGAAGACAGTCTCTTCAATAAGTGGTGTTGGGAAAACTGGATGGCTACATGTAAAAGAATGAAATTAGAACAGTCCCTAACACCACACACAAAAATAAACTCAAAATGGATTAAAGAGTTAAATATAAGACCAGACGCTAAAAACTCTTAGAGGAAAACAGTCAGAACACTCTGACATAAATCACGGCAAGATCTTTTTTGACCCACCTCCTACAGTAATGAGAACAAAACCAAAAATAAACAAATGGGACCTAATGAAACTTAAAAGCTTTTGCACAGCAAAGGAAACTATAAACAATACAAAAAGACAACCCTCAGGATGGGAGAAAATATTTGCAAAGGATTAATCTCCAAAATATATAAACAGCTCATGCAGCTCAATATTAAAAATGCAAATAACCCAATCAAAAAATGGGCAGAAGACCTAAACAGACATTTCTCCAAAGAAGACATACAGATAGTCAAGAGGCACATGAAAAGCTGCTGAACATCGCTAATTATTAGGGAAATGCAAATCAAAACTACAATGAGGTATCACCTCACACTGGTTAGAATGGGCATCATCAGAAAATCTACAAACAACAAATGCTGCAGAGGATGTGGAGAAAAGGGAACCCTCTTGAACTGTTGGTGGGAATGTAAATTGATACAGCCACTATGGAGAACAGTATGGAGGTTCCTTAGAAAACTAAAAATAGAATTACCATATGACCCAGCAATCCCACTACTGGGCATATACCTTGAGAAAACCATAATTCAAAAAGAGTCATGCACCACAATGTTCACTGCAGCACTATTTACAATAGCCAGGACATGGAAGAACCTAAGTGTCCATTGACAGATGAATGGATATGGCACATATACACAATGGAATATTACTCGGCTATAAAAAGAAACAAAATTGAATTATCTGTAGTGAGGTGGATGGACCTAGAGTCTGTCATACAGAGTGAAGTAAGTTAGAAAGAGAAAAACAAATACCGTATGCTAACATATATATATGGAATCTAAAAAAAAAAAAAAGGTTCTGAAGAACATAGGGGCAGGACAGGAATAAAGATGCAGACGTAGAGAATGGACTTGAGGACACAGGGAGGGGGAAGGGTAAGCTGGGACGAAGTGAGAGGGTGGCACTGACATATATACACTACCAAATGTAAAATAGCTAGTGGGAAGCAGCCGCATAGTACAGGAAGATCAGCTTGGTGCTTTGTGACCACCTAGAGGGGTGGGATAGGGAGGGTGGGAGGGAGACACAAGAGGGAGGGGATATGGGGATACGTATAGCTGATTCACTGTGTTGTACAACAGAAACTAACACAACATTGTAAAGCAATTATACTCCAATAAAGATGTTAAAAAAATAAGGCAATAAATATAATATTTCACTTTCACATTTTTCAGTAAAAATAATTGTAGTTTCTTCAAAAAAAACCCCACTAAAAATAGAATTACCATATGACCCAACAATCCCACTACTGGGCATATACCCAGAGAAAACCATAATTCAAAAAGACACATGCACTCCAATGTTCACTGCAGCCCTATTTACAATAGCCAGGTCATGGAAGCAACCCAAATGTCCATCGACAGACAAATGGATAAAGAAGATGTCATACATATATACAATGGAATATTACTCAGCCATAAAAAGGAACGAAATTGGGTCATTTGTAGAGATGTGGATGGACCTAGAGACTGTGATATTGAGTGAAGTAAGTCAGAAAAAGAAAAACAAATGTTGTATATTAACGCATATATGTGGAATCCAGAAAAATAGTACAGATGAACCAGTTTGCAAGGCAGAAATAGAAACACATATGTAGAGAACAAACGTGGACACCAAGGGGCGAAAGCGGCAGAGGAGGGTGGTGGTGGTGGGATGAATTGGGAGATTGGGATTGACATCTAGACACTAATACGTATAAAATGGATAACTAATAAGAACCTGCTGTATAAAAAAGATAAATAAAATTCAAAAAAAGAAAAAGTATGAACAGGCCAATTACCACTAATGAAATTGAATCATTAATTTAAAAATTCCCAGTAAACAAAAATCCAGGACCAGAGGGCTTCACAGGTGAAATCTACCAAACATTTACAGAAGAGTTAACACCTATCCTTCTCAAACTATTCCAAAAAATTCCACAGGAAGGAACACTTTTGAACTTATTCTATGAGGCCAGCATCACCCTGATATCAGAAACAGACAAAGATATCACAAAAAAAGATAATTACAGGCCAATGTCACTGATGAACGTAGATGCAAAAATCCTCAACAAATTATTAGCAAACCGAATCCAACAAGACACCAAAAGGATCATACACCATGACTAAGTGGGATTTCAATATCTGCAAATCAGTCAATGTGATACACCATGTCAACAAATTAAAAATTAAAAATCACAGGATCATCTCAATAGATGCAGAAAAAGCTTTTGACAAAATTCAACATGCATTTGGGACTTCCCTCGTGGTCCAGTGGTTAAGACTCCATGCTTCCACTGCAGGGGGCATGGGTTCGATCCCTGGTCAGGGAACTAACATCCTGCATGCTGCATGGCATGGCCAAAAAAAGTGAAAAAAATAAAATAAAATTCAACATCCATTTATGATAAAAACTCCCCAGAAAGTGAGCATAGAGGAGACATCCCTCAAAATAATAAGGGTCATATATGACAAACCCACAGGTAACATACTCAGTGATGAAAAGCAGAAAGCAGCCCACTTTCACCAATTTTTTAATTCAACCTAGTTTTGGAAGTCCTAGCCACAGCAATCAGAGAAGCAAAAGAAATAAAAGGAATCCAAATTGGAAAGGAAGAAGTACAACTGTCACTGTGTGCAGATGGCATGAAACCATACATAAAAAATTCTAAAGGTGCCACCAGAAAACTACTGGAGCTCATCAATAAGTTCAGTAGTGTTGTGGGATACAAAATTAATATATAGAAATCTGTTGCACTTGTCTATACTAACAACAAACTATCAGAAAGAGAAATCAAGGAAACAGTCCTATTTAGCATCATATCAAAAAGAATAAACTATCTCAGAATAAACCTACCAAGGAGGTAAAAGACCTGTACTCAGAAAACTATAAGGCACTGATGAAAGAAACTGAAGAGGATGCAAACAGATGAAAAGATATACCATGTTCTTGGATTGGAAGAAATAACATTGTTAAAATGACCATACCACCCAAGGCAATCTACAGATTCAGTGCAATCCCTGTCAAAATACCAATGGCATTTTTCACAGAACTAGAACAAATAATTTTAAAATTTGTATGGAAACACAAAAGACTCTGAATAACCAAAGCATCTTCAGAAAGAACAGAGCTGCAGGCTTCATGCTCCTTGACTTTAGACTATACTACCAAGCTACAGTTATCAAAATAGCATCATATATCATTTATAAAAATAAACTCAAAATGGATTAAAGACCTAAATATAGAACTGAAAACCATAACACTCTTAGGAGAAATCATAGGCAGAACAGTCTTTGACATAAATCGTAGCAAGTTTTTTTTGACTTGTCTTCTAAGACAAAGGAAACAAAAGCAAAACTAAACAAATGGGACCTAAGTAAACTAATAAGCTTTTTCACAGAAAAGGACACCATTGACAAAATGAAAAGACAACCTACTGAATCGGAGAAAATGTTTGCAAATGATATGACCAATAAGGGGGTAACATGCAAAATATATAAACAGCTCATATAACTAAACATCAAAAAAACAACCTGATTAAAAAATGGGCAGAAGACCTGAATAGACATTTTTCCAAAGAAGGCACAGAGATGGCCAACAGTCACATGAAAAGATGCTCAACATCGCTAATCATCAGAGAGATGCAAATCAAAACCATCATATCACCTCACACCTGTCAGATGGCTATCATCAAAAAGAACATAAATAACAAATGTTGGCGAGGTGTGGAGAAAAGGGAACTGTTGGTGGGAATGCAACTTGGTGCAGCTACTATGGAAAACAGTATGGAGGTTCCTCAAAAAACTAAAAATAGAATTACCATATGATCTAGCAATTCCACTCCTGGGGTACATATCTGAAAAAAAACACTAATTCAAAAAGATAAGTGCACCCAGTGTTCATAGCAGCATTATTTACAACAGACAAGATAGGGAAGCAACCTAAGCGTCCATCAACATATGAATGGATAAAGAAGATGTGATATATATCTATTATGTTGTACACCTGAAACTAATATAATGTTGTAAATCAAGTATACCTTGATTTAAAAAAAAGGAAATTCAGAGAAGATATGAAAAAAAATCCCACTACTAGAGGATTGTGATTAGTCAAATTTAGGAGAGTGAATACTGTACTGCCCTTAACAAATTACCAGGCTGGGAAGACAAGGAAGACAGATTTAGCAAGTGAGTAGCAGGACCAGGCACTGGGACACCTCATTATGAGTCCTGGGCTTTCCTCAAACAGGTCATCTGTTGAGAAGTAGGCTGCTCATTGCCCTTTGAGAACAGACCCATTTCAAACCCAAGGGGCAGGGGTAATACATGGAGACTGCATGCTTTAGAGTGGTCCTGAGCTTATGAGAATTTAGGCAGCTAAAGAAAGCAGATGGGAGCTGGAAGGAGCTGTGTTTATCTAGAAATTCTAAGTAATTGCAAGGACTTCACCTTAGAGAGAATGTCTCTTTTGAGTATGACTGCACCTCTTACTTATCCTGACCCTGGTGACCTTTCTTAAGCAATGAGGAATGAACCAAGGCTTAACCATTGGATGAAAAGCTTGAAATCACTACTTCACCCAATTCAAAAGTTAAAAGGACATACCTGATATCCATTCTGATATCCATTATACCTCACAGGAAAAAATGCTTGAAAGGAATTCATACAAACCAGAAGAGATCATCATGCATTGTGGCTATAACTGTAATGAAAACTCGGATGAATTGATGATGTTCTTCCTGGTAAGGAAACAGGTTTCTGAGTTTCTGGCTCTCCCTAAAACTCCATGGTTTCATGTGAAAATACATGAGTCAGTTCCTGTGAGGAACAGAGTCTTCGACTAACCTCTATTAATGACTGCTTCACTTCCCTGTCATTAACAGATGCAACTTCCTTGACTGCATGACACTTAAGGAAAGTGAAGGCAGTATGGCATATTAAAACAGCAGCAGCCTTCTCCAAAGTCTGACTTTCATTTCTTTGTTTTTACCACTGTCTGAACCACAGCTTCAAACTATAACTGATTACGTACCATAAGCTGATACACACGCCCTGCAAGTATGGTATTTAAGGTAACAAGCAGAACTAACAATTGGTATTTAAAAAGACCATTTTCAAAGCCCTTTAACGTTTAAGTGTTTTGAAAACTAATCCTGAAAGGGAAATAAGTGATGTCTTCCTCTCCAACATCAGGTGGCCCAGACTGTGTTTCAGTCCAAAAGATTTCCACAGTCTAAAGCTGTGTTCTCCATTATGTACTATTCGCAAGTGGTTGTTACAAAGCTTGTGATTCTAGAAACAAAATCAGCCATATAAATTTAAAAAATGTCACGAAGCTCTCTTCTTTTTGGTTTATATCTTTATTCCCAGGAAGCAACTTGTTTAGGAAACGTGACTTTTGCCTGAGAGTCTTCCTCCCTGTGGTATGATGGCTTGAAACCAACATTTATTCCTCTAAAACTATCAATGACCTCTCACTATTGATGAAAGGCTGAGTCAGCCCTTCTTCTTCTTCCCTAGTCTCAGGGGTTGACCTGATGCAGTGGGGTCTGCTGGGATTCTCCCATGGTCGACATCAGGAATATGAAATTGTTTAGAGGACCACAACTGAACTTCAGTCTCAACTGCCTGTGAAGTCAGTTCTTATAGAGTTTTTACAGTTAAGGTTTTCTAACTTTTATTCTGAGACTGAGATTTCTTCAAATTCTGCTTTTCACTTCCTTAACCCTCAAATCCCAGAATGAGGAAAGATAAGAGATAGGAAGTGTGCCTGGGAGGAATTGTGACTGGAAACTGGGCTCTTTTCTTCAAATCGTATTTCATGCATAAACACAGTGCCAGGATAAAATCATTACCAAGCGCCTACCACGTGCAGCCTACCATTAAAAAAGGGCTGACAAATATTGCTGCTAGTCCATTTTGGCTTCAGGTCATAGTCAGAAGTTTCCCTTAAAGCAAGTGTCCCAAAGACTGGTTGGGGAGGTAATTTTTGATGTACAAGAAAATATTTATTTTCTTAGTGTGATTCCCTTAATGTGTTTTAATAGCCCAACAAACACATGATTTAAAGTGATTTCTATTTTGTAGTGATATAGAGCTACCTTTAAACATATTACGGAAACTTTTAAGCTGGTTTAAAACATAGGTAGGACTTCCCTGGTGTCCAGTGCTTAAGGCTGCGCTCCCACTGCAGGGGCACGGGGTTCAATCCCTGGTCGGGGTAAGATCCGGCATGCTGCGCAGTGTGGCCGAAGAACAAAACAAAACAACACAACACAACATAGGTAAATAATAGCAGAAATTGTGATGTGGAGTCCCCAAAAACCTGAGTCTGGGAACTGTAGCTATAAGGCACCCTGCTGTGGTGTTTGTTCTGCTGAAACTTTCACTTAGAATGCCTGTCTTCTGCTGGCCACCTCAACTTGTAGACACCAGTTTATTCTCAGGCTTTTCTGGAGCACCTTTTTCTCTGCTTCTATCACATCCAGCTATTGTTCTTTTGCAGTTTCACTGTCTTTTTCTTCCCAGAGTCTCTGAATTCCTGGAGGGCAGGGACCGCATTTTGCTCATTAAAGGAATAATAATAAGGATAAGAATGATAATAATAACAGTAACAGCTACATTTATCTTGCACTTCCTCTGTGCTAGGCTTCCTAGGTACTTTACATACATATATTAACTCCCATAATCGGCACAGTTCTATAAGGTAAATACTACATTATCCTGTTTTACAAAAGAGGTACCTGATGCCAAAAGAGGTTAAGTAACTTGAGCAAGGTCACGTGGCGAGGAAGAGGTGGAGCCAGGATTCAAAACCAGATAGTGTGGAGTCAGAGCCCCAACTTTTAATCACTAAATAGGCTGCTCAATCTCAGTAAATGTGGTTGAATGTCTGCTGATTGCTTTAAAGAGCTTAGCCAGTTGTGACAATGGGAACTAAATTCTATTCCCTTCCTACAAAGAGCAAAAGACCAATCTTTCTGCACCCTGATTGAATTGCAATTACCCTTTTATAAGGTTTTCCATATACCATCTGCCCCTCCCCTGCAACTGTCCTTCCTCAGTAATGATGTTACACACCAGCACCTTTAGAGGAGGCTGTGCACTTAACTGGACTGCTGTGCTCTTCTGTTCCCTGCGGCAACCCTGTCCCTGACACTCCAAAGGAGCTGACATCACATAAGAGATACCAGCACTCATTACAGTGCTACTACCCTGCAGGTCTTAACTCTTTACTCCCAAGCATCTATCCATCCATCCAACATTTATTCAGTGCCCATGTGCCAGGCTAGGCATACAGTGATAAACATGCAGCCATGGTCCCTGTCCTCCTAGAGCTTATATCCTAGTGGCAGAGGCAGATGATATACAAGAAAAATTTTTGTATATATTTTTGTATAATTTTGGTTATATGTGCTCTCAAGGAATGAAACAGTAATATGATATGAATGAGCAGAGGTGGGGGTTATTTTATTTTGGGTGGTCAGTGATGTTTGAGCTGAGTCTTGAATGGTGTTCAGGAACCTATTAATGGGAAGAGTTCAGGGGAAGGTGATGCAGGAAGAAAGAACAGCAGGAACAAAGGCTATGAGGTGGGAACCAACCTCAGTGTTAATACAGTTGAGAGCCTATGGGGGAAGTGGGACCACAGGTGGACAGGATCCAGCACAGGCTGAGAAAGTAGGCCTTGGAAAGGAGTTTGATTTGTAGTCTAAGAGCAAAAGGAAGACATTGGTAGGTTTTAAGCAAGTAAGAGTATCATGGTCTGATTTACATTTTTAAAAACATGCTGGATTTCAAACTGTATCATAAGTACTTGTGATTCTACCAGTCTTGCAGATGGTGAAGAGTCTTGCCTAATGCTACTTAACTGACAGGAGAACTGGGATTAAGAGCCAAAAAAGCTGAATGATTATTTCCCTGACTGAAAGCTTTTCCCTGTTTTTATTTTGGAGTCAGTAATGGGGACTCCAAACAGGCAGTGATCAATTTCCTAGGGAGAAAAAAAAAAAAAAAGCACCACCCACTCACTCTTCCACTTGCTGTGGAGAAGGAAAATACAGTGAAAGGGTCTATATACTTGGCATGTCTAGATCTAGTTTTGCAGGAGACCTACAGGAAGATTTGCCAGGACTAGGGGCTTTATCCACTTCACCCTTTTCCCCACCTTTGGAACAGTTTCTTTCACCTTTGGAAAGAGCATCACTGCATGAACACTTAGAAGTTTAAAAGCAGAGATGAAAATTCCCTTTCCTCAGATGAAATTTATAGAAGTATGACTCTGGTCTCAGGAATGTCAAAATTCCAAATGTTGCACTCCCATGAGGCTTTGCCTTCTACTGAAGAAAAAGTGTTGCAGTACAAACAAGGGACAGAAAAGGCAAGGGAAATTAACTGACTTTCAAACCCCAGGTGGAAGGCGACTCCATTCTTTCAAGATCTGTCCTTAGGTGTAAATTTATAAAATCATAACCAATGAATATAATGTAGTCAAATTTCTCTCCCAACTACTTTATGATTTTGGGGGAGGGTGATAATGAAACTCACCCAGTGAAATCCATCGTATGTGTTCACCGTGTACCAGTGGTGACCTATCCCGTGTCCTGCTGCCCTATCTTCTTAGATCTGGGACTCCTTCTTTTTGCCAAATGGAAGGCCCCAACCTATACAACTGAAATATTCTTTTTTTGCTTAACTGCTGACTCTCATCCTTTGGCTTTCATCACTTTTCACGGGGTGCCTTCTTCACACTGGGTCAGCGTCCCTGCTCTGGTGTATACCCCTATCATAATGTTCATTCTACTCTACTGTAATTTTCTGTTGACTTATGGTTCTTCCTCCACTGTGTGTGTTTTGGGAGGGAGAGAGAGAAGCAGGTTGGGACCCTGTCTCATCCATTACACTCCTAGGCCTGGCCCAGAGTTGGAGCTTGAAATACATTTGTTAGAAGAAAAAATTTACCCACACAGAATAATCACCAGTAATTACCATTCTCATCCTGAGATATATGCAGTGGTATTTGCATCAGGTTTCGCAACAGAAGACCCTAGAGCATTAAAAATTACTAATTAACCCTCACAATGATGTTTTCAAGAGTGGCACTGTGGGTGTCAGGGTGAGAATTGAAGATTAAGTGTTATTTAGCGAGGCAGTCTTCTCACTTCCATCTAGGGCAGTATACACAGCTGTTACATAACCCTCGCTCTTAAGTTCTCTTAAGGCCACTTAGGGTTTGTCCACAGGACTGAAATGATATACTATATTTCCAGGAAGCTTAGAATCAAACATATAGAAAAATGAGTTTTTGATATTTTTTTTCTTGAAAACAATCCTTTGGGGGAATAAGGTCCATTGCAACCAAGTGATGAGGGTTCAAAACCAACCTAAAAAATGATAATTTAAAGCTTTTGTCATTTGGAAAACCTCCAGGGAACTGAAGCATTCTTATAATGTCAAAGCAAACAGATTTTCTTGCCCCAGATAGCAGAATAGAGAATGACTACCTTGATTTTAGGCGTTCAAAATTTTTCCACAGATGTAAAGGACAGGAGATATAATACAAACAATGAACTAATGGGCTCTGGAATGATCTGGGTTTGAATCCTGACTTCACCACATCAGGCAAGATATTAATCTTCCTGAGCCTCGGCTTCTTAAAATGGGGAACAGAACCTTCTTCAAAGAGTTGTTTTACGGATTGTTCATAATAATCCATGTAAATCACTTAGCATTGGAAGTTAACAAAGGCAAATGTTACCTGAAAAGGAGGAAATAAAGGAGGAACAGTGAGGCCTCTTTTATCTCTGCTAAACTTTGCTGCCTGCTGGTGAAATTATCGCTTTGTGGCAGTAATGGATTTTCCTAAAGCTGTTTCCCTCTGATCATTAATAATCCCTGCACAGTAAAGAGCTATTGTTCTTCAGTATGAGTAAATAACCCTGCCCGAGGCATCGCTTATCTTCAGACCACAGAGCAGACTTCTTACTGGAAATACAATGCAGGTGCCAACACCAAGGGCATGAGCAAGCTTCCCTTCCTATTTTTCTTCCTTTATCTCTTACTCCTTGCTTATCCTTCGGTGCACTTTTCTCCTAGATCCGTTATCCTTCCTTACTTTCTGATGTATTCCCATATCCTATACAGTATCATCTTACCTAAATTGAAGCTAAACCAAGTGCCCCCATCTCCCCACCCCACACACGCCCCATGGACTTGTTTCCTGACCTGGATTCAGTTTTTGGTTACTAGAATCCAAAAGGGGAAGTGTAATGCCACACACTGTTTTGTATATCTCAGGATATGCTTGTGTGGTGTACTTAATCATACGGCGGCTATTCTCTGAAACAGCATCTTTTTACACAGAAATTGACAATATGGTATGTCAGAGATACGGGTCAGGGAGGAAAGGGTATATCATATTTTTATCTAAAGGAAAATAAATTAGGTTAGGCCCCGTAACATGGGAAATCTTCAGAAGACAGGGAAAAACCAAAAATATTTATGTCTGAAAGATTTCTAAACTATCCCAAATAAGATCATGTAAAGCACATATATTCATCCTCAATATATCAGCACAGGAGCACAGACAAGATCACACTTGTAAGGGGAACTCCAATCAGGCTCTTGTATCCAAGAGATGTACAGCAATTTGCCCCCTCAGGGATAGAAACTCCAAATGGAAACCAAGTTTCAGTCTCTCAGTTCAAAAGAAATGGAAGCAACTGTTTCCTTATCATCATATTTTAAGAGACAAAGACAAGGGAAGGGTCAATAAGAGGCAGTGAGAACAAGTTACCAGAAGTAGGAGGTGTGTGTTTGGAGTGTTGTGTGTATGTGCTGGCAATGGGTGAAAACTTGGTCAATGCTTGAAGATCAACCCCAGTCATTCGTTCGTAACTACTCAGGATGTGAACCCTTCATAGGAACTAGGGAAGTCAAGAGAACATAAAACATTTAAATTAAAACATTCAAACCCCTTCTTTGTGATAATTTCCTAAGAAACTGGATTAAGAAACAGACAAAAGGGCTCTGGTTATAACATTAGATACACCTAACCCTTGATCCAACCACCTGATATATAACCCTCACCCTGCACCGGGGGTCTCCGCCTTCACGACAGTTTCCAAGTACCCTCCACCTATTGAATAAGCAACTTTCCCCACCTGCAGAAGCACGGGAGCTCTTTACTAGACAAAGTTCCTTTAGAGTAGGAGCACTGACTGTCCATCTTTAGTGAGCAGAATGATTAGCAACCAGAGTACCTTCGAGTTTCTCCAGTCCAACAATGACCAACAGAATGTTCTTCAATGATGGAAATATTCTATATCTTCGCTGTCCAACAGGGTAGCCACTGGCACTGGGCACCTGAAATACGGTTAGTACATCTGAGGAACTGCATTTAAAATTTTATTTCATTTAAATTTAAATAGCTACATGTAGCTTGTGGCTACATATGGCCAGCAGAGCTCTAGACCAAAAAATTGCAAATCAAATGCCCACAGGGGTTAGGCTGGTAGAAGAAGGGAGAAGAATTTCATTGGCTCCAGCTGACTGTTGCTCTGTAGGAACCTCAAGTTGGTGTTGCCAGATTGTCTCATTTTTCAAATGAAGCCGAAAATCAGATTTTTAAATTTGGCAAGTAAATTTTAAAAAATAATTTCAATCAATCTGTGGGCCAAACTACATTTGTAGGCAATATCTGTCTTGCCAGTTTGTAATCTGTAATCTAGGCTGACCCCTAAACTCAAAGAAAAGGGTCTTATTCAAGGCCATTCTGTTGGTCAGTAGAGATGCAAGACTGAAACCCAGGCCTTCTGATTATTCTTCTGATACCCTTTCTAGAGTTTATGAAATCAACCATATCTCGTGGTGGAGGTGGCAGCCACAGCGGGGACAAATGCCCCTTTGTCAGAAGCTGTTGAAGTCCATGGTTGATACATTATGGACACAGTGTTCCTATATGTTGGGTTCATGGGCAAGGCTCTGAAATAGGAGTCAGCAGGGCACAAAGAAGAAATAGTTCACAGGGTAGTCAGACCTATAAACAATTAATAAGCAAAGTAAGGTTTGCTGTAATGAACACAAATCACCTAAGCAGGAGTCCAAAAGCACTGACAGCTGGCAGAGGAAAGGAGGAAAGAGATCTGAGCCAGGCCTCTGAGGATGAGTCTTGATGATTATGAGGGTGGGTCCCATTATTCAAGGATATTACGGGGCCTCCTTCTAGCTTGGAGGCTTTGTGTGTGTCAAGAGTCTCCTCTGCTGGCTTTTCCTTCTCTGGATCATCTCTACATGTAAAGAGCCCCAAGGAGTTGAGAGGCCTTCCTCTTTATCTGCACCCTCTTCTTAGGTGATCCAGGAATAAACTGCTACATTTATTCTCTCTCAGTTTTCCCTTGACTTGTATATTTAACTTCTCAACATCTTTACTTGGACCATTAATAGACTTATCAAAACTAGTATGTTCAAAATAATAGTAGTGCCTTCCAAACTATTTTCTCTGCGGAGTCATCCTTGGTTCCTTCCTTTCCCATACACTTCACATCCAATTTGGCAGCAAGTCCTGCAAGCTCGACTTTCCGAGTACATTTCAAATTTAATTCTCTCCATTTCCACCGTGAATACAACACTACTGTCACCTCCCCCTTGGCCCTACTGCAACAGCCTCCTAGCAGGTCTGACTACGTCTACCCTTCTCTATCCAGTAGCCAAGAATGATTTTCTAAAAATGTAAATCAGATCTGGTCACTCCTTCTTAAAACCCTCCATTTAAAAAACAGCTAAACCCTCACCTTGAGCTAAAAGGCTATGCTTGATCAGGCCCTGCCACTTCTCCATCACAGACCACTCTGGCTCTGGCTCTTTCCTTTCTACTGCAAGCACATGGCCTTCTCGCCATTTCCTTCCTCAGATCCCTTCCCGTTGGTTCATTTCTCCACCTAGAAAGCTCATTCCCTAGCTTCCCTCTTTTCTCGGATTTCTGTAAACCCGGCCTCCTCTGAACAGACTTATCCGATTTAGAGTGGCCCTCCCCCCATCTTCTACCACTTCACCTGATACTACTACCTTTGGGGCATTTCTCACTTGCTGATATCTTACTGATTTACTTTTTAACTTTCTCCCGGACTCGAATAAAAAGTCACGGAGCAACGCCTTTGGCGGACCGAGGGATTTAAGAAGCTGGTTCTCATTATCTTAGAAAATCTCACTATCGTGTAGGGGACTCGTCTGTGCCAACCTTCCTCAGCTGGACGCCTCTCGCCCCCGGATTTGCCCCTACTAATCTCCCATTTACATTCGGGAATCCAAAGGATTGAGAAGTCTCAGATGGGCCCCAAACCAGCATTTCAGCGTTCCTAAACCAGGGCTCCCCTTCCTGGTCCTCGAGCCGCTTCCCTTAGCAAGTTGCCGAGACCAGCGGCGGTGACACCGAGCCGCCCTCGCGAGGCTGGGGGGGCGGGGGGGGGGAGGTCACACAGGCTCGTCTCCTAGCAACGTCGCACCCCGCCCACCCCACCCCATCCCTGCCCCTGGGGAGCCAACCCCTTCCCCCAGTCTCCCGCGCCAGGAGTCAGCGTCTCCATTCTCTACACTCACGCTGCATCAGTCCAGCCTTCCCCCACCCACAGAAGCCCGGCAGCCTACCGCAGGCTGGGAGGAGGCGGCGCCGGGAGCCCAGCTGAGCTGCGGCCGACTGAGCTCTGGCAGGTCCGGTGGGCCAGGCCGTACCAAACCACCGGACGGACCTCTGTGGGAGCATCATCCCAGGTCGAGGGTAGGCTCGAGCCTTCCTTAAACTTCAAACTCTAGACCACGCTCCGCCGTACAGCCACAATATATCCAAGTTCATCCTTTCCTTATTTTCCTTTTCTCCCTTTAGTTCTCCTCTCTCCCCCCATCCCAGCCAAAAATTGGTCCAGTCCATCTCCTCCTAGCTCTCCCTCCGCGTCGCTAGGTCTTTGCCCTTACTTGGCGACGGCTTCGTACGTCTTTGCGTACGTCGTGACGCAAACTGCCACTCTTTCCCTACCCGCCCTCCTCCTATTCCGCGTCCTGGAGCGGGCGGCTTGCGGGGTTACCGGAAGTGATGATGCAGGAGGCGATGGAGAGGGCGGGGCTTCGGGGCGGCCCCCGCCGGTGGGCCGCAGATGAAGAGGAGGCGGCGGCAGTGGTGGAAGAAGAGGCGGCGGCGGCGGGGGCGGCGGCGGCGGCGGCGGCGGCGGCGGGGGTAGGGAGCCTGGAAACGCGAGCGGGGATGGTAGGTGTTTTGGACCCGCCGGGCCGCCGTCGTTTCCAGAAAGGGTTTGACTGGAGGAACCTCTGGAGCAGCTGTGAGTTTGAGGCGGGGGGGTTGAGGAAAAGGGGAGGCATTGGGAGATGAAGGGGCGGGGGTTGGGTACCTTCGAGAAAGGGGGGGGGGGTGGAAGGGGAGGAGTGGAAATCGGCGCCTTGTCTGGACTGGTCCCGCTGGAAGAGAGGAGGCTGTGAGGGGAGCCTGTGGCGTGTCAGCCGCAGGGCTCAGAAAACTTACCTACTGTCCCTCCTCCCTACCGCCAGCACCCCTCAATCCAGGGCCTGGGGTTCTGGGGGCCGGAGCTGCCCTGAAGGGAGTGCAGACTCTGGTCCTCTGCCCCTTGTAAGCGCCGTGAGGTAGGAGCCCAAGCGAGAGGTGGTGGGTGAATCTCCAGCTCCCTCCGCCCTCATTTCCCTCCCCACCCCCATCTTTCTCTTTAATCATTAACAGCCCTGGAATTAAGGGGCTCAGACCTGGAGGCCTTCCTATGCACCTTTGCTATAAACGATAACCATCTGTGCCTGAGGTAATGGGGCTGGAAGCTTTGCCTGTATCCTGTATAGGAAGTGGGACAGGGTGACAAATGTATTGTGTTTTTCCGTTACCCCCTCACCCCCCATCCTCTCCCTTGCATACCCCTCCTTTCCACTTTAGTTCTCCGTGGCTAGGTGGTAATCGTGGTGGGTTTTGCTGTTGTTTGTTTTTTTTTTTCTTTATTGCACTTGGTATCTTGGTTACCTCTTTTGAATTTGGTGTTCCACCTCCATCCCAGATCTTAACTGCAAGCTTTGTAATACTTCAGTTACAAGCTGTGTGTCTTTGGGAGTACCTCTCAATGCCTGGTCGCTCCCGATTAAGATGAGCGTTTTCTTCTATGAATACTGGAATTCCAAAGCCCTTGCAAGGATTCCTAAATGGCATCATAGCCTAGGAATCAAGGTCTCTTGCTCTAAATACTTTGTGTGTGAGGAATTTAAATGTTGTCAACTCTTTCCAAAGTGATTTGATTTTAGGCTAATTCTGGATTTCTGTGTTTCTCTCCACCCACACTTCATGATGCACTTTGGAGAACAGAAAACCCCATATTACTTTTTTGTTTCTCCAATTGGACAATAGCTCTTTTATCTTCTCCATTTGCGTGTCTGGCACACAAGTCTTCAGTGAACACATTTGGCTTGTGCTGATTCCCATCTTATTTATTTAGCTTATTCTTTGTGTATAGGTGGTCTTAAACGAGACAATGTGATTTGCTTAGTTTTGTTTTAAGGAAGAATACAAACCAGTAACGGCTATGAAAAAATTATTTGAGAAAAAAATTATTTGAAGAAAGCAAAGAATGATCGGAAAAGAAGGTCTCTTTGTTGATGTTCTGTTGGTTTAAGGAAAAAAAAAAAAAGTAGTGCTACTTTAGCCTGTTGTAGAGATTTCAGAGTGAAGTGTAATGATTCCTAGTTTGGTGTTGATATTTTCTTTGGAAATCCTCTGTTGAGTCTGGCACTGTGTTTTCTAAAGAACTTTAAGAGATGGTGCCCAAATTTTAGGGATCCTTTGAATAGAAAGTGTCCGTAAATCCTGTTCCTCTGTAACTGAGTTTATGTGCATATTGCTAGAAGAATTATCACAACGGGTTCCATCCTACTCATCAGGGCTTTCAAGCCTGATAAAACAGAATATTTAATGCTTTGATTGTACAAGTAACAGCATGTTTAGATGTTTCACAGAAACGCAACAAAAGAAAAAAATGACTGCTGTTCTCACCTTAGCTGATTGGGAATCATTGAATAAAAAGTCCAAAATTCATTCATTCATTCAACAAACATTTATTGACCGGCTACTAATTGCTAGCCAGTATTTCGGGCAGTGGGCATACAAAGGTGAACATAGCAGTAAGGTCCACGCTCTCATGGAGCTTACCTCGGACTGTGGGGTGAGGACAGATAAATAAGCAAATCGGACTTCGATAAGTGCTGAAGAAAATAAGAGTGTTGTGATAGAAAGTGTCTGGATGGGATTCGGTCTAGACCTTTCTGAGGAGGTGACACGTAAGCTGAGCTTTAAATAAAAAGGAGCCAGCCATGCAAAGGTATGGGAGGAGCCTTCCAGGTTTAGGGACTAGCTAGTGCAGAAACTGGGCTAGAGTGAGTTTGGCAAGTTCCAGGGAGTAGGGAAAAAGGGGAGCTGGAGGAGGCTGGGGTGTAGGGAGGCAGTAATAGCAAAGTCTAGTGAGCAAAGAGGAGAGTGAGAAGAGTCTAGGTCAGAGAGGTGGAGGCCAGGCTCAGAATAGGTAGGCAAAATAAGAGGAAGAAGGAGAAGGAAATAGAAAATCATGTTCCTTTTTAATTCTGTTGCCTTTCCTAGAGTCTCACCACACGCTACTTTGAGGGTACTCTTGGACTGTCATAGGAAAAAAAAAGTCACCCTGCTGAGAGTGGGAGAGGAGGAGGCAATGGTCATCTGGGTCTTTTCTGGCAGATGAATCTCAAGCCATGTGTTAAGAATTCAGCAGGATGTTCAACTGAGAGATTGCCTTTTTCCTTACAGGATTTTGCCTTATACACTTTTAAAAATTGCATAATGAGTACCCCAAATGTGTTCTAGTATATGAATCCTCCTTTGCTTCCAGCTGTGAATTTGGGGCTGAAGGTTGGGCAAGTGATAATAATATGCCCTTGTTGGTCTACAAAGATGACCATTAGGATCTAAGTTTGAAGTTATTTTTTGTAGGGAGGCGGGTTTTATGTTGCAATATTTCCACTCTTGTCTGATCCACCTGATGACTAATAACACTCAGCTGAGGTGTAGGTTGGTGCTAAAAGTTTACATTTATCCAATGTAATCCACACTCAGTGGATTACATTAGATAAATGACCATTGTGGGCATAATCCCACTCTGTGGACATCTTTGGGCTGGCATGTAACCAAGTGATGTAACCTACTTTTGCCTTCTGTCGGGGCCATTCATCTCCAGCAGTCAGCTGCTTTTCAGCCTCACCTTGACCAGATTGTCCACTTGAGAGGCCCAATCAGGACTCCTTTTTGATTTGGCCCTCTTGAGCCATGACACAGTGGGCCAACAGAAAGAATATGCTGTTTTCTTCTTTTGAACACCACAACAGTGACTAGTGTGTTCTTTGAGTGAATTGGCCCTTTGAGCCAGGCAGTTGAGAGACTTAAAATATTGCTGAGGCTATTTGTAGTAAAGTTAGTATCAGAAATGCTAAGTAAAACCTTTTAGTGTTTGGGAAAAATGAATCAGAAATTTTGGACTTGTCACCTATTTTAGGTTCTAGTAATTTACTAGCATGGGTAGATAGATTATCAAAAATAACTTGAATAGTTTCCTGGGCAGTCCTGGGGTAATGAAGGGGATGGAGTTGAGCCTGTACTGACTTACTGAATCCCAACTTGAGTGCAAATAGGAAGTCTTTTAGTTAGCAAGCAAGTGAACAGCTAGGACCAGGCAAACAATAGACTCCACCCTTTATACTGCAGAGTAACTCTAAGAAACTGAGAATTGAAAAAATATATATATAATATATATATGGTTTTGGCCTAGGTTGAAGAATTTTGACCTCTGTATCCTAATACTGGATTTTAAATGCTGTTATTAAGCTGTCCACTGTTCATCTTCATTTTAATAGTTATTATAACTCAAATATGAAAGTATCCTGTAGGCTGAAATTTCATCAGCCAGTTTGGAGGCTGGTGGCTCTTTTCTAATTTGTGAAAGGGGCGGATGGGCAGGAGGGGACTTGAATACAGGGAGAAGCCATCAACTCCTACGTTGGCCACTAATTGTGTTTGGGGAAAGAATCCACAAATCTAAATGAATTTAGATTCTCAGAGCTGAACTGGCCTTTTATTTATTTATTTATTTATTTAAAAAATATTCATCTATTTATTTGGTTGCGCCAGGTGGGCTCCTTTGTTATGGCACGCGGGCTCCTTCGTTGCAGCATGCGAGCTCTTAGTTGTCACACACATGTGAGATCTAGTTCCCTAATCAGGGAATTGAACCCGGGCCCCCTGCATTGGGAGCACGGCATCTTAACCACTGCGCCACCAAGGAAGTCCCCTGAACTGGCCTTTTAATCTAGGGTACTAGTGGATTTGTTTCTCAAACTCCCAGGCCTTTTGGACAAACTCTTCTTAAAGAAGAGTTGATTCCACTTACTTTTGGAGTTGTGGGTGTTATGCATTGCCTTAGATGACTTAAAATTAATCTGATTTTGCTACTGTTTTGATATCTTTACAGTAAGGACAGTTAATTGTACACTGGCTGCCAGTTGTTTTAAGATGAAGATGTGGTAACTCAGATTGAAACAATGGTAATTATGTGGTGACTCCTATTTCCCCAGTTCTTGATAACTTACAGTTACCTCTTTGTGTCTATTTACAGATGTTGATACCAGTGAACCAGGATCAATTCTCCCTAAATGTTGGAACAGTGTTCTGAAGCTCTCTGCACAATGGACCAGGGTGTTTTATTGAGTTAGTGTCTTTCAATTAAAATCTAGTTTTACTAGTTCTTGTATCTGTTTTTCTAGGTGAATGATTAGTGAATGATTACAAATAAGAACTTAACATATTAATTTAGTGGAAGTGGCTCAAACTCTAATTCTTTGAAGTTGTGATATGTAGAAAGGAGAAAATGGGAGGAGGGAAATGCCAAATCCTCTTCTTTAAGATGTGTGCAAATGAAACTATTTAAATACCATACATCAGAGTAGGGAAGCTCAGTCCAGGAATCTTGAGGTGGTGATTAGCCCTTGTAGCAAAGTAAGCCATCTATGGCCAGTGCCCTGATACCAACCTGATTACACGAAAAAGTAGGTATCATGTTGACGACTCCTGACTTCCCGATGGCTTGTCCTTGCTCAGGAGTGTCCTTTGACCCGTGCTGTGTTGGTGGGTTTCAGGCTGAATTGCATCGTGGAAGCTTAGGTTGCATAGTGCTGGGAAGCATAATCCATGTTCCTGTTCTCCCTGCTCTGCTGGAGGGCTCAGCCTCAGGACCTGGGGACTGGAAATAATTCTGTCACTGAGGCCTGGAGATCCAGACCAGATATATGATGACTGATCAAGGATCTTGGATAGCATCACTGCATAGTGTAGGACTTCTCATTTTTGCCCTAATCTCTGCTGGTCAGTCTAGGACACAGTGTGTTGGAAAAACTTGCTTTCCTTATTTTAGTAGTAGATTGCTTCCACCATATCAAGACCACAGGGTTTGGTTATAGCTTTTAGCTCTTGTTGGTTGATGAAGGGTTTGGATTCTGCAGTGTTTGCCTAAAGTGGGTTGGTGTGTGACCTGTAATTTTGATTCTGAATAAGACTCAAGTCATAGCATTTACTATATTGAATGCATTTAATTCTTTCTCCAGTTAAGGAAGAAGCAGGAAGAAGATCCTCAAAGAACCTTAGAATATCTGGCATGATAGTCTTTCAAACGGGGCTATGCGGAGCCCTCTCAGGGATCATTTCTGGCATATGCCCCCTCATCTCACTGTCTTCCTTCTACTTCACTGCCCCCCCCCCCATGCTTCACTCTGCAGAAGGTACCTTGATATTGTGTTCTATTGGATTTCCCCGTAAGATTTCAGTCAAAATGTGTTGAGGCTGAAAACAGATCAAAAAGCAGTAGGTAAATGGAAATCTAGAAAGGTTAGTAAACTTGCTTAAAGTTAACAGAGCAAGGTACTGGCAGCTACAGGACTAGAATAGGACTTTCTCTGCACTAATTTTGTTTTCTCATTTACTACATTGCCTCAAATATGACATTGTAGGCACTCAATGGAGTTTGAGTTTAATTGAATCCTTGGTGTTTGGTCTTTTATATTACTGGCTCTTTACTCAAACATTTTGTCACACACTACTGTTCTTTCAGAGAAAAATCCTTATAACCAGTTTTGAAACATATGTGAAGTTATTGATGGTAATAGTACTAGTAAGTAGCTGGCCTTTCCTCCTCAGAATATTTCTGAAAGTGATGATAGTACTTTCAAACAGAAGTGGAGGCTTTATCACGCTAAGTTCTTAAGATAAGCTAGTGGCATGCTGTCCAGAATGCCTGTGCAAAATGCTGACCTCGGGCTTCCCTGGTGGCGCAGTGGTTGAGAGTCCGCCTGCAGATGCAGGGGACATGGGTTCGTGCCCCGATCTGGGAGGATCCCACGTGCCGCGGAGCAGCTGGGCCTGTGAGCCATGGCTGCTGAGCCTGTGCGTCTGGAGCCTGTGCTCCGCACCGGGAGAGGCCACAACAGTGAGAGGCCCACGTACCGCCAAAAAAAAAAAAAAAAAAAAAGTGCTGACCTGAATATTCCCATTTCCAGTGACCTGCCCTGGAATCTGAAAAGGAAAATCCAGGTATACCCACTGACAGAAAAGCTTTAGAATGGCTCTGTGGAAATAACTACAATCACCATATTCTTTTTTCTAAAAAATCTGTGAAGCAAATTTGTTTTCAGTTAAGCATTTACTTTATATCTACTTGATGACTACCTAGTGGCTCCTCTTTAAATAGGAAGGGAAGGCGAGGAATACCACTGCAGTGAGGGTGCTGGGACCCTGCAGCATGGGTTCTAGGTGGCAGGATTGTGGACATGCTAGAAGTTACAGGTCCTCAAAGGAGGCATTTTCCCCAGTTGTAGTGATATTTTCTTTATTCTAAGTGAGTGTAATTCAAAAGTGAGGAGTGATGTGTAGTGAATGTTCTGTGTTCATTTTAAAGAATGTTTCTGTGGTTCTTTTTCTCCTAGTAAATTAGTTTATCTTTGAAATAACTAGTCACTTGTCTAGTCATTTACTCTAAACAGTTGGTTATAGCTGATGTCTATGGTAGGAGAATTTTGCTTGGGGGTTTACTAACATTTTATGAAAGAGAAAAGTCTAAAGACCTTTCTAGAGACATATAGATAGGTGGGTTCCATTGTGGGGAGGAGAACATGTAAGGGAGCCGGCCTTTGCGGGGCAGGGTGGTGGTGGTGATATTGTGGGCTGTGTGTACAGGGTGAAGAGAAATGCCCATTGATGGTCCAGCTGGGGAAGGGTGGAAATTGCTGACAATGGCACTTGATGGGGGAAGAGTGGGTCAGGAAGGAGCAGGCCCACAAGATTGCCCAGTGCCAGGGAACACCATTCACAGGGAGGGGGATGGGGACCTATGGAGTTGAGTAATTCATTGGCCCTGACTGGGACCCTGACCACAGTACTCTCTCCCCTGACTGGAAAGTGTATTCCTGATGGGGAGGGTTGAGTGCAGGGATGCAGTATCTGGTTTGACCAGATTGATCTTCAAGATTGACTAGTTGGTCATGATTGACTGCTTATGGAGTACTGGCCTAACTTTTTTGAGATCTCTCTTTTGACTTTTGCTTTTGACAAACAAGAAGTTGGTAAACAAGAGGGAATGTAATGTCCCTTGGTCTGTTAGAGTTTGAGTTAAAGTACATAATACTAGGTGGTGGTGATTGTCATTTAACAATGTCTGTTATCCAAAGGGAACAGTTACATATAAACTATTGAGGTAATTCATGATTCTTTTATAGGGACTATAATAAATGGGAAATAAATCACAACTAAAATGATTAAAGAAAATAGGTTTTGACTCCATATTTCTACAACATTCCCTGGTCTCTTTAGCAGGTCAAATTAATTCTTTAGACATTTATAAGAAATTTTATTCTACCAGGTACTTGTGGATCTGACAGAAGCCCAAATTTCCTTCTAGTGCTGAAAACAGCAAGCACTACTCTGAATTGGTGACAGCTATAGATTTAATGATTAGATCAAGTACAGAGGTGGCTTGTAAGCGTCAGTTAAGTTGGTTGTAATGTGGACCTCTTTTTCTGAGGTTAATTATGACATTCCTGCAACAATTCTCTGACATCACTGAGTGTCCAACAATTCACTTCTGACACAAACTGCCTGGAGTTTGTGCAGACCCCATAGGCTAATGACTCAGTCTCACAAGATTGCCCCACTTCAGGTGCCAGCCCCAAGTATCAGGTCTCAAGTTACCTACCTGCACTTCTGCCTGGCAGAGTACAAATTTCCCACGACCACCCTCCCCCAGGTTTGATAATTTGCTAGAACATATGACTCATAGAGCTGATAAAACATGATATTTATGAATACAGTTACATTATAAAGGTTATAACTCAGGAACAGCCAAATGGAAGAGATGTATAGGGCAAGATTTGAATTGGGGGCACAGAGCTTCCGTGTCCCCTCTGAGCATGCCAGCCTCCCAGCACATCAATGTGTTCACCAACCCTGAAGCTCCCCTAGCCTTATTTCAATTTCAGTTGAGGTTCCTTTGTGTAGGCAAAATTGATAAAAGCATTGGCCTTTGGTGATGAAACTTCAACTACCCTTCCCTTCCTTATGGGCTGGAGGTGGGCCTGAAAGTTCCAGTCATGTGCCTGGTCTTTCTAGTGTGGCCAGCATCTCTCTTAAAACTATCAAAAGGGCCCACCCTGAGTCACCTCTTAGCATAAACTCAGATGTGGTCCAAACCCTGCTCCTTATGAAAAACAAAGGAGCCTATCAGTAAGGAAATTTCAAGGGTTTTAGGAGCTCTGGTAGGAACTGGGGACAAAGACCAAATATATTTTGTATTACATCACATTAATACTCCAGTTTTGCATCCCATAAGTAGGAATAAGGTTACCTAAAGTTGATTTAGATGATAAGTAACTATGCATTTACTGTTAATTTGATGGAGGTTTTTTTGGGGGGTGTGTCAAGAGAGTGCAAATTGCATAGCTTCAGATTACAAGGAGCAAACTCTTCCCTCAATCAGTATGAAATGGCACTCCTAGAATGTGTTATATATTGAATTTAACAGGTGCACTACCTCTACAGCTCCCTAATGCAAGAAAGGAGCTCACTTATAGGAAATCAGATATACAGAAATCACGTTTCCTTTCAGTGTGACTTCAAAGATTCAGGTGTTCATAGTGCGCTGGTTAAGAGCTTCAGCCTGGAGTCTGGGTTTGCATTTGAACTTTACCATCGGCTTGCCACTTGACCTTGGATGAGCCACTTAACATCTCTAAGCCTTGTTTCTTTCATGTATTAACAGAGGATAATAACAGTAAGTAGTTGTGAGGAGTCAGTAAGACAGTACATTTGTAGGACATGGCACATTGCCTGGCATATAGATAAACATTTAATAACATTAGTTATTATTAGCTACATGCATATATAGCTAAGCTGACAGGGATTGGCAGCTCCCAAAGGGCCAGGAACTATATCATTTTACCCTCTCTTATATGGGAAGTATGGGACAGTGTATAAAACATTGCTAGGCACACAGTAGACACAAGTTATCTATCACTCGAAAATAAAACCTGCTCTGGGTATCTGGGAAATACAGGAGTAACTCTGTAATGGAAACTTCCAGCCTGTTTCCAAAGCTGGCCTAAAACCCAGAGATGGAAAATCTTCCTGCTGAAACCATATAGAGCATGCATGAATCTAGCAACGGGGACAGGGGCTCAGTGGCTAGAATATTGTTGGATCAAAAAATGGGAAACTGGGCTTCCCTGGTGGCGCAGTGGTTGAGAGTCCGCCTGCCGATGCAGGGGACGCGGGTTCATGCCCCGGTCCGGGAGGATCCCACGTGCTGTGGAGCAGAGCGGCTGGGCCCGTGAGCCATGGCCGCTGAGCCTGCGCGTCCGGAGCCTGTGCTCCGCAACGGGAGAGGCCACAACAGTGAGAGACCCGTGTACCACAAAAAAAAAAAAAGAAAATGGGAAACTGATCCAGGAGACATTTTTATCATTGGCAGTATGCCTTGAGGTTCAATGAGTTGGGCAAAACCGCATGAGACTTTGGGAAGGAAACAACAGATTTATTTCAGTCGGTCCAGACAATCTTTGAGAGTCAGCTGGCAAGTATCATGTTATAGTTGCTTCTCGGAGAAAATGAAAAACCCAGATCCACTGGCAAAGGGCTTACCAACTGCTTGAGGTTCACTTTTTGGGGAAGTCCCCGAAGGCCAGGTCTAATTCTCCTTGTAGCTTACCCATCTGGAGATTCTATTCTAGTGGACCACCATTGGACTAAGTACTAGATTCTAGTCTAGACTCTGCCACCAGTTCTGTGTGTCCTTGGGCAAGCTATAGCCCCTCTTTAAGTGTTTCCTTAGCTGCGACAAAGGATTTGGGACTAAATCACTTTCCCGAAGTGTGGCTTTGGTTACATTCTTAGTATATGTGCTGCTGAAATGAGCATGCAAGGGTGTGTTTTTTATACTATTGATGGTACGTGAGATGATTTTTGCTGGATGAATACTTTTCGCTTATTCTATATTTTAATGTGTATTAATGAAAACATAACTAGCATATTAGACCTATGACTTCATGGATGATGTCGCTTAGGGTGATATTTAAAGTGGATGTGATTTTTTTTAAGCTTTTAAGAAAAATCTTAGGGGAGCAGTAGTTGGGATGGTAAATGGATATGTAAGATCATAAAGGTTGTGTAGGAATGGCTGAAGTTTATAAGTTCTGAGACTCTAATTCTAGTGCAGTGATGTGGCACCTTCATGAAGACTTTGTGGTGATGGACACAATAGGACAGGTCCAAATATGAGTGACTTTAAAAACTTGCCTAACTCAAGCAAATTGACAGATTTATATTTGTGCATTCATGGTGAAAATGCCTATAAGTTGGTTGTGTAGAGTTTAAATTATCGTAGACATTAGTGGGGGTGGCTTTTCTTAAATAATAAAAAATGAATAATGTTGCTTCCTCTTTCACTTTTAGGAATTTCCTTGAAATCTGGATTGATCTTTAGTTCCTTTCACTCTTTGCTGTTGGAACTCACCATTGTAGGAGTTAGGGGTTCCATTTGTTCGTTGGGGAGGGAGAAAAGGCCATCCCTGTCTCTTGAACACATGCCTGTGCATGTGTTCTAGGTTCTGGAAGGCCGAGACTCTGTCGCATTCTAATGATCTATACGTTACTTCTTGCTGTTAGCTACTTTAAAGGTGCAGTGTGATGTGTGCCCTAAAATGAAGATAAACTCTGAGGCAAGGTTTATTTAAAATTTCATTTCACTTTTTGTTGTTTTGGTCATAACTCAGTGTACTGGGGGTCTTGAGAAGTAAAATGAGCAGTGGTAGAAATGAAATAAACTTGTGGGAGGTACTTTCTTTTTAAGCAAAAACCCAGAATAAGAATGAAATCTTGATTGCATAATAGGAGCCAAGGAAGCTGCTTTCAGATGTAGTCTATGGTTCCTTGAGTTTTTCTTTTCTTTTCTTTTTTTTTTTAAGTCTTAATTACCTGTGTTCCCTTGACACTTTCTGTGTATATTAACGCTGTCATCTTTCATTATCTACATTTGGTTGTTAGCCTCTGTTCTGCAAGTGATTTTGTTCTGTAGTTACCTCAACGTAAAGGGCCATGCATCTGGTATAGCTCCTTGTCATAAACTGTTGAATGTTTCAAATTGTAGTTTTTAAAAATTGCTATAAAGATGGTTCCAAGTCTGTTATCTTTCTGTGTTATCTAGTCAAGATTAGGTTAAAAAAGAACAAAATGGGGACAGTGATGTAACCCAAGATTTTTTTTCTCCTTCATTTTTTTCCTTCATTTATTTAATACAAAGTTTCGACATGATTTCATGATGAGAAACTCTAAGATGTTTCCCGATTGAGGTGGAATCTAATGTTCCAAGCCAGAAACTCTCAGACTTTGTAAATTTTGGTTTTGTCATTCATACTATCTTCTCTCCTGAGAAGTAGTGACCTGTGTTATTTGGCACATTGGAAAAGGGAAAAAGCCTGTACTCAGGGCTATATTTTGCAGGATTAAAAATCTCTTTCCTTACTAAAATCTGTTTCATGACATGCATGACATTCATCCTTTGCACAAATTCACAAGACCCACCTTACTAAAGGTAGACGTCAGGTTTCTGACAGAGTCCATTTCCCTTGGTGCAGAGGCTAGTCATTATTTATAGATAATTGCTGATGAGTGTGGAGATATTCTGAAAGGGGATATGCAGGGCTTGTGACATTTACCTTTGGTCTATAGACTAGGATTTGCAAACCTAGAGTGAGGTTGTTTAATACCTTCTCTTCTTGGGAAATTGCCATTGGATCAATGAGTCTTGGTTAAGATTTCTTGAGGGCAGCTGAATAGTTGGGCTTTTAAAGATGAAAGCCACATAAAGAACTATTCTTTCCCAATCATACAAATAATTATCTCTGTGGTAGTATAATCCCCATAGAAGTATAAGCATTAAAGACCATACATTTAAAAAGATAAATATAATTTTGAGTCAGAATGAAAGATGTGCAAACATAGTGGTAGAGTTCAGACCATTCTTACATGTTTCCAGCACCACTTTGGTTTTCTTATGGCAGACTAACCTTTTAATTCATCTGGAGTCTTTTCACTTCTAAAGTAAAGCCCTTTTAGGATGCTGGAAACTTGAACTTTCATGGTTACCTTCAAGTCAAAAAAAAAGGTGTACTCGAACACTTTCTTTATGAACTCTTGACTTTAAACCTCCCTGTCAAAGAACCGGAATTGCTTAATTTATCAGAACATTTGCTTTTCTAAGTTTCCAGCTCACAACCATTCTGTGGCGTAGCAGAAAGAGATAATAAAAAGTTAAGCAACAGGTAAAAATCTTTTCCTGTAGCCTTTTCCCCATTTGGAAGCAGTTTTTCCTTCCCTCTGAAGCAGTTTGGCCTAAGCTCCTCCTTTTTCTGATTTGAAGCTTTACTATTTGCATACAATGCTTAAATTGACTCACTCAACCCCAAGTTCTGAACATCTCCAAGTATTTAGTACTTTTGACTCAGGCTGCTTAAGCAAAAGATTACAATAGAGGCTTAACAGGACAAAACCTTTAAAAACACACTTTAATGGTACTCAAGGTTTCCAAACAGATACAAACTATTTTCTAAGAAGAACCAGACTATGTAGTTTTCAAGTTAGACATATGAGCAAGGAAGCAGCTTTCCCAGATGGAATGTGGATCATTCACAGAGAACTTCTGAAACTCAAAACTTGTCTTCTAGATCTTGGCCTCCAAACTTGATTCTCTCATCACTGACTTCAAAGTGAAGTATGTGTAATCTGAATTTTTCTTAAGGGCGAACTCTAGGATTGGATGCATGTTGCTTCAGGAAAAATAAATATGTTTATATGTTGCCAGTTTTTCATTCCAGTAAATTTGAGTGCCTTTTGTGGACCTTGTTCTTAAGGACCTTATGGTATGAAAACAGATAGAACAACAAATAGAAAATGTTGTGAAACCTGTGCCCAAAATGTTAGTGCTATAAATGAAGGTGTGAAGGGACAAAGAGGGTCTAGGTCAACTTGAAGGAGTCAGGAGAGGAGTCCTGTGAGAAGTAAAATCTGACCTGGGCTCAAAAGACCAAGACTAGAGAGAGGAAGCATTCCAAGCGCAGGTAACAGTATGTGTAAAACTACAGAGGCATGAGAGGCCATGGCATCTTGGGGAATGGCACATGTTTCAGTATGCCCGAGGGATGTGGAATGAGAGCGGGAGAATGACAGTAATTGAGGCCAAATTCAGAAGAGCCTTGTATGCCTTATTAAATTTGGATTTTATTTTGTAGGTGAAGGGGAGCTATTAAATAATTTTGAGTAGGGACATGGCATATTCACACGGGCTATATGTGTGTTAAAAAGATCAATCCAGTGGCAGTGTGGAAGACACTGGAGGGAGCAATCCCAGAAGTAGGTAAACTGTGAGAATACTGCAGTAAAGGTGGCAGGGGCTGAACTGTAAAATTAGGGAGTTAGAATTTACAAAGTTTGGCATAATCTGATGAAAGTTTACTGCTTGCATGTCCCACATGGGTTTTAGGCTCAAGGGTGCTCTGCTCCATACAGTCCCTCAGGGACCCAAGCTGATAGGGGTTCCACTCTCGTGTGCTGTATCGTGTGCTGAACTGTCTTGGTCACCATGGCAAGGGAAGAGATGGCTGGAATGTCATATGCCAGCTCTGTGCTTGGGCTGGGAAATAAGTATCACATCTGTCTACAGCTCACTGTGTCATTTCTGCCTACAGCTGTTTGGCCAGAAATAGATACATTTCCCCATCTAACTGAAGAGGCTGGGAAACTGGGGGAGCTGATGGAATGTTGGCTGAGCTTCTCTGTCTGTGCTACAGTGTAGGGACTTGAGTAAGGTACTTTATTTCTGAGCTTATTTCCTCTTCTGTAAAATAGGAATATCAAGAGTACCGGCCTCAGTCCCAGAGACTCTTTTAGGAGGATCCCCAAGACACTTTCATAGGATCTGGAAGATCAAATTCTCTTCTTAATAATACTAACATCATTTGTCCTTTATACTGTCATTCTCCCATGAGTTTTATAGAGGCTACATGACATGTTATATCACAAAAGATTGAATGGAGAAGCATATATGGGAAATGAGCTGTCTTCTTTTAAGCCAGACCTTAGGGACACTTGCAAAAGTGTAAAACAGTGTCACTCTTCTCATTAAGTTTTTGGAAATACAGTTATTTTTCATAAAAATGTTGTTTATGTTAACATGCCATGGTTTATTATTGATATTTTATTTATTTATATTTTTTAGAGGCTATTATTTTTTTTCCTATACGGACTTCCCCTTTTCCTAAGTCTTCAATATTTTATTCTTTGTACTATACATACTTCGATAACCTTGCTTAAAATGCATACATATGTCATATGGTAACACATGGTGTGTATTTTTTAATATTTTAATTTGATTTTTTTTTTATGTGGACCATTTTTAAAGTCTTTATTGCATTTGTTACAATATTGCTTCTGTTTTGGTTTTTTGGCCAAGAGGCATGTGGGATCTTAGCTCCCTGACCAGGGATCAAACCCATACCCCCTGCATTGGAAGGTGAAGTCTTAACCACTGGCCTGCCAGGGAAGTCCCCAGATTTTATTTTATATTGGAGTATAGTTGATTAACAATGTTGTGTTAATTTCAGGTGTACAGCAAAGTGATTATACATATACATGTATCCTTTTTCTAATTCTTTTCCCATTTAGGTTATTACAGAGTTCCCTGTGCTATACAGTAGGTCCTTGTTGGTTATCTATTTTAAACATAGCAGTGTGTATATTATTGATACTTTAAATGAAGTAATACAATTTTTTTTTTTTTTTTTTTTTTTTTTTGCGGTACTCGGGCCTCTCACTGTTGTGGCCTCTCGCATTGCGGAGCACAGGCTCCGGACGTGCAGGCTCAGCGGCCATTGCTCATGGGCCCAGCCGCTCCGCAGCATGTGGGATCTTCCCAGACTGGGGCACGAACCCGTGTCCCCTGCATCGGCAGGCGGACTCTCAACCACTGCACCACCAGGGAAGCCCAAGTAATACAATATTTTTAAATTTCTCAGTTTAAAAAAGTACCAACCTCCTAGGGTAGCTGTAGGGATTAACTTCTGTCACGACTATAAAATGCCTAGCATTGTGTCTGGCACAATAACTATATTGGAGGGAACCTTTAAGTTTCATCTTGAGCTTTTCTTACTATGGGTCATATCTAATTAGTGGATTATAACCAACAATTAAAAACCAAATAAAAAAAAAGAAATAGCATAAATCAGAGTTCATCACTGAAGTGAGAGTAAATACTGCTTAATGAGTGGTATGTGTGTGTATATACATGTGCATTTGGTCAGCATGTAACGTGTTTCTTACTGAAGGTCGCAGTTCAAGTTGGAAAGACAGTGGTTTAGTTCAAGCTCTCATTTTGCAGTGTCTGAAAGACACGCATACTAAACAAAAAAATGACTCTACTGTAGTATGTTTTTTTGAAAGAGGCAGTTTAAACTCTGTATTTTTCAAAAGTGGGCTTGAGAAGCATTATCCCTAATTTTGAGAAAGAGTAGAACATGGTTTGAATTTAGAAAGTGTTTATTAGATGCCAGTTAGCCCTTTTCACGCTGCCATATACACTTCCTGCCTTCTTGGAACTTTAATCCAAGATGTGATCACTAAAACAGTAACATCTTTTCTGTGCTTGTCATTTCTGACTATCTGCTTGAGAGCCATGAATGTTTATGTTCCATAGGAATAAATAATGTACAATGCATTCAAGTCTTGAATGCATAGTAGAAATAATTGTCTGTTATACTAGAATGTCATCATAGACAATAAAAAAAATTCAGTCAGAAGAACTTACTGAGGAAGGAGTTAATGAAATATTTTCCTTTCTTTTTTTTAAATTTTTTTCGGCCTGGAAGAAACAAGTATCAAAGTTGTATTTAAGATTAAGTGACTTCTCGTAATGAGTAGTGATGTCAGCAAACTGATGTACAGTGAGCAACATGCTGTGTCTTTTTTGGAGCAGTGGTGGATAATAGTTAACGCTTTCATTTTGATAAGCCCATTGGTGACACTGAGTAGTACCCTGGGTGAATAGGAGTTAATACTGGCTGCCTGGCAGAAGTAGATTTGTTATATAATTTATGGTACCCAGAAGCCCTTTGGGGAGGTCTTTATTACTATCCTGACAGTATCCATCTAGGCCTGGAGATTAATTTTTCTTGTTCTCATCTAGTTCTGCCAGGCTGATTCTCATAACTGAAAGGGTAGCAACTTGCTGTTAAATGCTGGCACTTGGCTTTTGCTTTTGACACAAAGGTATGTTAATCAAGAATGGGTGTTAGGAATCCGGAAATGTTTCAGTTAGTGATTTATTATAGTTTAGAGGCTTTTCTTCCCAGTTAAACTGATTTAACTTCTGAAAAATGAGTCAATTCAGGGTTTCAAACGTTTCCTCTTCAACTAGCCTCAAAAAACGTTTATTAGCGTTTCTGTCTTGTAAATTGCTGCTGCAATTCATTTGTGTCAGTCCTGCCACTGCTGAAACAAATGCAGAAGGAGTGTCAGTTTAGTTTTCCATCGTCTGATACATGGACTTCTTAACTCTATTACTGGTGGACGTCCACTGTTAGTTAAACAAGCCTGTACTATTTTTTAATGACTCACTGAGAAGTCATGTGGTGGTGTGATCCCTGTCCCCAGCTACCAGCACTTAAACTTATAATTTTCAATGTATTGTGTTAAAACAAACTTCTAATTCTGGCTATTTTTCCTTTCAGTTTTAAGCCTAAGGTTGGAAGCTCTATTTTTATAAAATACTCTCCTAGAAAAGTTGCTGGTGTTGCTACCCCTGGGGGTGGGGAGAGAAAGAGCTGACTGTTTCACATGCCTAGGCAGAATGTGTGGGCTGGCCTGCCAGCCAGCAGAGGTGGAATCTGCCCTTTGCTTCTTGGCAAGTACGTCTGGCTTTGAAGGCCCTGATTAGGATTTTAGGTCTTGTCCTTTTCTTGCTGTTATATGAAACGTAGTGTATTGTCTCCAGTGGTTCTAAAGAGATGGAGGACCTCGATGGTCCACATCCCTTATCGTCTTTGACAAGGTACGTGCTTCATCCCTCAGACTTAAAAGCCAATCTGTCATCAAGCGAATTTTAAAAATTACTACAGTGGAACAAGATGGCTTAAGAAGTGTAAAACTGGCTGTGAGTTCTGTGTTCACTATGTAGGATGCGAAAAAGCTGCTGGCTTTTGCCCTTGGATCTCTAGACACCTTAAATGTGATTTCTGTGTTTATTGCGGTAGAGAAGAAGCAGTTCAGACCAGCAGCAGAAGGTTTTGCACTGACTTCACCTGCTTGGCAAATCCTTGGAACTTCCTAGAGTGCTGCATGGCTATGGCTTGAATAAACTGTCTGGACTTTCACCCTTGCTCAAGGGAGAGGCAGGAATGATTTCCATTATTATGTGAATTTTTTCCCAGGGACTAAGGTACAGGTCAAAAAGAGGCACTATAGGATGAACATCTCCCAATTTCAGCTTCAGATTTTGGCTTTTGCTGTGTTTGAGGTGAAAATTAGCTTGTGGAGTGAGGAGAGATGGAGCTGATACTGCTGAGAAGCTGTGTTTGTATCACATTATATGGTAACTGATGAGGTAGGGAGTAATTGGAACAATGAGACAATTTTCTACTTTCTCTTTGAAGGTAGTGGGGTGTTGAGAGGCAAGGCATTCAGGAGGAATTGGACCTTAGGAACCAGCTCTTGAGTGGTGAAATTAAGTTCTACTGTACATTCTTAGGGCTCAACTTCCTTTACTGTTGAGTATTTGATAACGTCATCATATAATTAGAATTGGTATGAATAGCTGTCAGATGATATTGAGAACTATGTGCTAGGGACAATGCTGAATATGCCATGCTCATCATTTATTCAAGCATGAGTTAATACATTTAAAATGTGCATAGACTAGTGCCTTGGATAGAAGTGCCCAACAAATATCAGTGATTATTATTTATTCAGGAGATATTTACCAAAACATTTGCTTACATGACAAAGCTTAGGTGCACAGCCAAAGTGGTGAATGAAATAAAATCCCTGCTCTTGTGGAAGTTACCTTCTAGTAGGGGGAGCGGACAACAAATAAGTTAACAAACAAGAATTTCAGAGAGTGGTATGTGCTGAAGAAATAAAATAGTGTGCTGGATCAGAGGGAGAGGGCACTTTAGATTGGTTGGACAGGGAATGCATCTCAGCATTTGAAGGAGATGCATCTGATAAGAAGGAGCCATTTATTCTTCACAGTGACCCTTTGTCCCAATTTTCAGGTGAGAAAACAGAGGCGCAGGGTGACTAAGGATGTGCTGGGAAGTGAATAGAGCTGGGCTGTACAGACCCAGTCATTCTGCATCCAAAGCATGTCCTATCCTTCCCAGAAAGGTAGCTGTAGGAGCTGCAGTATCTGCAGTTGGTTTTGAGTGAAGGAAATGAATGTGGTTGCAGTGCAGGTAAAACCCTCATGCAGTTCAAAAAAGTTGCAATTTTATGGACCCTCAGTTATGGGGTGCAAAATTTGAGTATGAGTGTGTGTACATATGTACAGCTTATTTTGGGATCCAAAGCTGTCTTCCGATTTTAAAAGGTGGTGACAAAAAGAGCTTGTGGCATTGCTGCTTTATTTTAGGATTTTCTCATATTGTTTTTTTGGAAAATAGGGCCTACCTGCTAAGGCAGAGTTTATTGTTTTGTGTGTGTGTTATTTATTTATGGCTGCATTGGGTCTTCGTTGCTGAGCGTGGGCTTTCTCTAGCTGCGGCGAGTGGGGGCTACTCTTCGTTGCGGTGCGCGGGCTTCTCATTGCAGTAGCTTCTCTTGTTGCAGAGTACGGGCTCAGTAGTTGTGGCTCGCGGGCTCTAGAGCGCAGGCTCAGTAGTTATGGTGCACGGGCTTAGTTGCTCCGTGGCATGTGGGATCTTCCCGGACCAGGGCTCGAGCCCATGTCCCCTGCACTGGCAGGCGGATTCTTAACCACTGCACCACCAGGGAAGTCCCAGGGCAGAGTTTTAATAGACAGCATTGCAATTGGCCATTAGGTGGTGGCAATTTTGTCAGATCAGTATGGGCGGGAAGTGGGTGGGAACTGGGCTGGAATCATAAGATGTCTTACTTTGCCAAGCCTGTAATACCATGATGCCAGCCACCAGGTATAAAGCTCTATTTTTTATATGATTATCTGCTTATCTTTACCCATGTTAATGTACCCTTTGGCCTCATGCCATGTGAGTGCACATTTGTGAAATAAGTAACTTGAAGAAAAAGGCTCAAACCTTGGGGCCTCGAGTTTCAACCAACAGGGAATGTATTTCCAATAAAGACACACTAACATGGGCATTTCCTGTCACCGTCTTCAAAACCTGAATGCTTTCTAAATAGGCTCTTCAGTACTTGAAACCAAAGAGAAATTGTTTCAATAATAGTCATTGAAACCAAGAGGGTAGCAAAGTTCTGGTCAGGTCTGGTCTTTCAGTTTCATAGGATGTGGTTTAGATCAAATAACCTATTTTAGTCGGAAGATTGATCACGTTATTGCATAGGGAAAGACTTCCAAGAGCTTTTGCTTTACGGCCTTCCACGTGGTGTCTGAATGCTGGGAGGAGGTTCCTCCTTGGGAACATGAAGATGACAGAAGTATACACAATAGAAAAAAGCAGCTGTAAGTGCTCTGTGGCATATTTGCTTGAAGGAGGCTTAAGGTTGTAAGAATTGCAATTGGAAAGGTTCTTTTTCTCATTAGTCATACCGTCTTTCAAATTCTTTTGAATAGCATTATCATGGTCCACCCAGTTGTAACGGAATTTTATAGTTTGCTCGAGTTTGGGATCATTGGTCTTAGGGTTCAGCTCAGGGGTCTCTTGATACATTGGGTTGAAATTGTGGCCTAGTAAGTTGGTCTTCGACCATGGTATCAGATCTTCTGTTTCTTTGCTCTGTGAGTAGAAGAGGTCTAAGTGACAGCTGTGTCTTGGTAGGGACTCTGTTGTGACAGAAAACCTGACTTCTGGCTTACGAAAAAGGAGAATTAATTGGCTCATACAACTGTAAAGTTCAGGCTTTGATCTGACTTAGGTACAATTAGATTCTGGGTGCAAATAATGCCTTTGAAACTGATTTTCTCTTTGTCTCTTGGTAGTGATTTTATTCTGGTGTCTTACATGCATTTGAGGTGAGACCCATCTGATAAGAAGAGACAGTTTAACTCTCACAGTGACCCTTGGATAGGCATTATTATTTTCCCTGGTGCTCTTTCTGGCAAGATGACCAAAGCAGCTCCAACCTCCTTTGCTTTCGGTGCTAAGATTCACTTTGTCTGACTTAGGTTACCTGCATATTCCTGGCCCAATCATTGAAGCCAAGGGCATAGGAGGCTTTGGTGGGCTTGAGTCACATGGTCCATTATGAGCCCCACCCAACTTACATGACCAAGAGTGAGGGAGAGGAATCTTCTGGTGAAAATTGGTGGCCACCTGATGAAGAACCTGGAGGCTGGGGGAGCAGACAAGTCTGTGCTGTAAGCGATAATATCCTTTGGTCCAGTCTGAAGCTAGAAAGCCATATAATAAGTCTGTGGTCTAAATCCAGCCTATTAACCGTCTCAAGGGTGCCACAGTTCCATTTTGAACGAGGCTCTTGCTCCCTGGGCATGTGATTCACTCAGTTTCAAGTCCATGGGTCAGACCCTTCTACCCCAACGCTAAACCTATGATAAGAGGACCTCATTAGACCTTAGGATGGGCGTTATCTTTTTTGTGTGTGTATGTGACATAGGGGAAGTTTCATTTTCTTTTCAAAGAATAAATTGGGGAAATGTAGGTATAATTGAAACATACCCTTATGATTAATCTCTTCCTGTCCCCCACACTGTACCCCACCCCCATCATTTAACAAACACTGTCTTGAAATCCTTGGAGCCAAAATTGTTGGATTTGTCAGTCTTTTGATGTGATTTACAATGAAGCAAATGGTCTCTCTCTTGTTTTCCATCCTCCTTTGGCAGTTTGATATTTTTTCTTAAATATGTCTTAAAGTGCTTTTGGTAAGGTGTTTTTTTTTGGCTTTTTTTTTAAGAAATTGAATTAGTTGACACATATTACAAGATGGTGTAAATACTCCCAGTACACTCCCATTGTGTAAGTTGACACTACTTTTTTTGAATTCACATTGAATATTATATATATAATATTTTTTTGCACAGTCTTTGATCTGTTGTTCCACTTCTAGGAATTTATTCTCAGGAAATAATTACAAATGTGCTGAATTTTAGCTGCTATTCTGCTTATTATCCCAGTATTATTTATAATAGTGAGCTATTGGAAGCAAACTAAATGTCCAACAATGAGAGTTTATTTTAAATTGACAAATTATCAATGAAAGACCTATCTGGCTATTAAATCTGTTTTAACAGAGAGTCTCAACCTTTCTGTAACCCCTCTGCAGTGCAGCACCAAATTTTTGACAGATTGAGTAGTAGGCTATAAATAGTTTATGGGTTGTGTGAAATAGCTGGTGTGTCAGTGGTGATACCAGTACTGCCATTGAATGCTGCTCTTTTAAAAGCATTTGATGAGAGAAGATTTATATGAAAAAGTATAAAATGGAAACATTTGCAAAATAGAATGTACAATACAACCCAGTTTTGTTTAAAAGTTCAGTGTGTGTAGTATGAACATGCATGTATTTACTTAGGTGTGCCATCCATATGTGCTTATGTAAAACACTGAAAGGATATACTCCAAAATATTAATTGTAGGTGGTGGGATACTAGGGGACTTTTTTCTCTTTATGCTTCTCGTATTTTCTAAACTTTACAGAATAACTATGTAATGCTTTTGAATTTGGCAGTGGGTAAGAAAGTCTTAGTGGCCTTAGTTCTCTGACCAGCTTACTGATGTGGTTGAAAACGGATATTCTTTTATTATACAGATCTTTTTTCTGTCCCTCTTCCTCTTCCCATCTACTATGCATTAGCAATCAGCTTCCATCATGGGCCTCTAGGAAAAAACTGATAAATGTGGCCTTAATGGATTTGGATTTTTTTTTTTTAAAAGAATTAGCAAACATCACACTAGTTACCATGTGATGAACCTGAGCTCTATTTAGAAGAAATGTGGCTCTAGAAACCACATCTGTACATTTGTGGTCATTCAGGTGCCGCTCTAACGCGTCTGCATGCACTCATTTATCATCTTTATATTGGGTTCCTTTCTCATCTTTTGACTCATTTCATAGTTTCCTTTCTTGCCTTTCTTTTACTTAGATGCAAAGACCAAATCTCAACTCCAGTTAACTATTTTTCAGTCAGTTATTGACTACTGAATTCCTCAGGTGACTGAAAGGTGAACAGTTGATGTGGTAATTGGGTGTTTGAGGACTAATTATCTACAATCTGGTAGACCTCCAGGGTGGCTGGTATCCATATGCTAATTGGAAGCAGGGAAGTGGTGCCTAACCAGTGGTTTTACCTTCAGTATGGCCTAATGAGGCTGTGTCCTGAAGATAAGCTCCAAGCTAAAACCAGAGATAAAGAGTACAGCATATAGCAGGCACGCCATTTTTATTATGGTAGCACAGAGCACAAATCCAAGACAGCCCTCTGGTTTTAAACAGGGAAAGTTAGTTAATGAAAAACCTGGTGCAGAAACAAAAAGAGTGGCCAACCTAGAAATCTGGTGCCCGTTAATGATGCGTACTTTGCAAATAAGTGGACAGTCTGACTTGTCCAGATCAATAGTGACAGCAAAATTATTCCAAGTGTGGGTCAGTAGAATAATTCAGCTCTTTTTTGGTTGTTTTGAGTCATGTGGGATTAAACATGTAGCAGCTCTGGAACCCAGAGGCCAAAAATGCTTGATTCTTTGGTATTTGGAAACTTTATAGTATACGTGTGTGTTGGCTTGGTTGTATTTGGCAAGTAGTATTTGTTCTTGCGAGCCCACACTGACTTCAGTCCTCGGACCTCAGTTGTATATATATATCCTTAGTATATCTGAAGTATGCAAGGTAAGGAATGTAAGAACCCTTTAAAAAGAAAAGAAAAATTCTTTTGTACAAAGCTGACTGGTCTTAGTCCTGTGACCTAAGATTATTTTACAGAAATATAACCAATTGGTTTATTTTCTTTTTTAAAAATTTTACTTTTCCTCCATCCCTCTTTCTGCACTTTTGAGATTGGTTGATGTAGAAAGTCTTGTGTTCCTACCCCTCCCTAACTGGAACTGCTGTTTTAGCTTGCTGCTTGCAGTACATTTTAGGACAGAAAGTCTTTTAAAAGCATGAAAATAGCAGACGCGCCTCATTTGCTTTGGCAGGGGAAACAGCTTTTCCTCCCAAGTAGCTCTAGGTAAGACCTAGTCTCCAAAGGTGCTCTTGTAAGTCCCAAGTTCCAAATGACAGCAAGCAGAAGACTTTGCATTTTAAAGTACTCCCTCAGTCTTTCCTTCTGTTATTTTTGCAAGTTTACTTTCTAGGAAGTAGTTTATAAATGGACACCACCCATTTCCCAACTTTTTCTCAGGTCATTCAGCATCTGCAGCTGCCAGTTGGGATCAAGAGGCTCTTGTGGTCTTGCTTTGAGACTCCCCAGGGGGATGGCTTCTGCTAGTACAGCTGCTTCAGCCCCTGGCAGCTGGATGTCTGGCATATATAGTAAGAAGTAAAATCATGCGCCCAACTAGCTATACAGACTGTTTGGATGGAAGTTGGAAAGATGGGTTTCTTATTGCTGTAATATGTAGAAGCACCAACATTCGTCAGTGGCTTCTTGCTTCTGAACAGACCCTAGATGGGAACAGAATAGGAGGGGTGGATTGGATCAGTTCCTTCTCTCAAGGAAGGCATCAGAGTAGATCTCAAGTGCCTTGCTGACACTGGATTTTGGTGCCAGCCTTTGCCCCCTGTTTTTTAGCTCCCAGCCAGCTCTAACAGCGAGCCAGCTTGCTCTGTTTTCCATACATCAGGGCCTATTCCTGACCCTGCAGAGTTCAAACTAAGATGATTAGGGCAGGGAAGCCTGCAAAAACAGTGTAATCTTTTACCTCTTGTTCAGATTGGAGTAGCTCTGCTTTCTGTGTCTTTTTGCACTTCTCATTTTCCCTTGGCTCTAACAGGCTTGGGCGAGAAGTATGAGAGCTGTTCACTGAGGAGGCAAAATGCCTGTCCTCAGAAGGCTTGCAAATCTAGAACTCCAGCCTTTCTGGATACCAAAACGTGAAGGTAGTCCTAGAGTATTAGACTTGGAAGGATTTTAATCATGGGAACACAAACTCAGAGAGGTTAGGGAGTTGTTCAAGGACACACATTGCTTAGGGAGATCCCAGACCGGAACTGAAGGCTTCCTGGGAGTTTACTCTGTTGACTCAGTACCTCTGGAGTACAATCAGGTGTTGATAATGTATCTTTTCTTCTTGGGCCATCATCATCTCCTTAGGGGAAGGATATATCCTGGCATACGTCATAGCAAAGAACAGTATGTAGTGAGGCCAGTGCTGTAGAATGGTGAGTTTAGAATTACACTGCCTGGGTTTGAATCCGTTTTCCTGTATCACCTCAGGCCAAATCCCTGAAACTCTGTTCAGTTTCCCCTTCTGTAAAGTGAAGGTTATATTATCTTCCTCATAGAGTTGTAGTGGGTTAAATGTGATAATTCATGTCAGTCTCCTCAATACATACATGTAACTTAAAAGGTATTGCTATTAATAAACATTTTTAAATCCTGTCTCAACTTGGACCAACCAGATTGGTCCTTTGCCTTCTTCCTTTCCACTTTATGCTTCCAGTCATTGAAGACCCAGAACAAGACTCATCTTCTCTGTGAAACTTTCCCATTGAGTTGATTTTGGAGTCTTGACAGACTGGTTTTATTTCCTAGTCCCACTGCTTAGTGGTTAAGAAACCTCAGTTTCCTAATCTGTAAGGGCTCTGACAGCCTAGGTTGTTGTGAGGTTTGAAGGTGATGTATGTGAAGCATATAGCCCCATGTCCCACAAACACCAATTTCTCTTCATCAGTCCCTCCACCTTTCTTTCCATAACACTGGTCCACACTCCACTCTCCTTTCCTGTCTCCATTTGTCTTTGTGTGGTTTAGCCCTTCTTGGTCCTTCTGTTCCATAAGAGGTGACTCTGTTTCAGAGGTAGATAGTAAGTCCTAGAAGACAGGGACTTGCCTGATTGTCACTTCATGGAACTGCCTAAGAGATGGAAACAGTTTCCTGGTCTCTTCTTCTCTGGCTCTCTGGAGCCAGAGCAGCCACTGGGACCATGACCTCTGGGATTGCCCTCAGCCCAGCAGTGCCAGCGCCAGGCCTGGGGCCAGGCAGGCAGCCAAGCCCATCCTCAGGAACAGCAGCTGGGACTGGCACAGGGAGGAGGGAGGCTGGAAGCTGATGCAGGGAAGCAGTGAGGGAGAGAGGCGAAGTTAGAGCTGAGACTGAAGGAGGAAAGCTGGAGGCTGGTCTTAGTCCAGCATAAGCTGAGCAGTTACTGTCTTTCAAGTAAACCCCCAAGGCTGTGCATAGAAGTAGGTTTCCTGGTTTGTGGCTTTTTTGCCCCTTTTATTCTTCTTCCTACCTTTCCTTTCTTCCCACCCCTCCTTGTCTCTCACTCCATTTCACTCATTTATGCCACTTTAGCTGAAATAGGAGAGCAGAATCACTTACTGCAAGAACAGGAAAGCTGCTGTGGGCATTTGGGGCGTCAGCATACCTGAACTGCCCCAGGAGACCTGGCCTGGCTGCTGACAAGAGCACTGTTCTAGAAGGGAGACTTGATTCTGTCACCAACTTTGTGATAATAACAACTGTAATAAAGGCTAACACTTACTGAATATTTTTTTTTTTTTTTTTGTGGTACGTGGGCCTCTCACTGTTGTGGCCTCTCCCGTTGTGGAGCACAGGCTCCAGACGCGCAGGCTCAGCGGCCATGGCTCACGGGCCCAGCCACTCCGCGGCACGTGGGATCCCCCCGGACCGGGGCACGAACCCGCGTCCCCTGCATCGGCAGGCAGACTCTCAACCACTGTGCCACCAGGGAAGCCCCCTTACTGAATACTTTTTATGAGCCAGATATTGGGCAGAGGATTTTACATGGGTTATCTCATTTACTCTATCCACCAGACCATTAGGTACAACTGTCCCATTAAAGTTACATGCTGATGGTCACAAAGTTGGTCCATCACCATGATTCAGATCCAGGTTTGTCTGCTCCCAGAGCTCTTCCTCTTAATGACCCTGCTCCAGTTTCTCCCTTCCTAGATAGCTCGTTGACCTCCGTGTACCTCCATTTCTCTTCCTATGAAAATGGGGGTAATTATTTCATAGAGCTACATTTATATGTAGCTGTTACAATGTACTAACACGTACAAAGTGGTGTTCATTAATAATGATACTCTGTTAGTGAAATTTGGCTCTGGGGTGCTCAGATTGTGCTGAGGCTGTCCACTTCAGAGAGGTGGCAGGAGGACCACTGGCAAGTATAAATGTGTATAAATAAGTAGCAAGTTGGAAATCCTGTTTTGCAGATCTACAGAGCTGGAACCTAGTGGAAAGGGAATGGAGTCTGGAGCTGGCTGGAAGGCTGTCCCACGTTAGGGACAGGGAGTGACCAGCAATTCAGAGTATCCAGAGCGCACAGCAAATACCCAGCTTGATTTTATTCAGCGTCATTCACAAGTCTTATCCTGTGGAGGATCTGATTCCCCCAGGTATTTCTGACCAATGGTGCATTTGAGCAGGGTCAGTGCTGTAGTTCAAGAGACTGTTTTTGAGCAAGACCCAACTGCATGACTCAAGGCAAGGATAGGCGGCCTGTCTGGGCCTGGCGAAGCCAAAGCCTGGAGCCCATTGTTCAGATGGGACAAGCTGGGGCTTCCATCAGGCTAATCAGATACTACCCGGCTGTTAATAATGGCTGTCATATCAAGTGTTTTCTGTGTGGAGGACAGTGTGTGCCAGATACCCTTTATCTGCGTTTCCTGACTGAATCCTTACAACTGCTCTTTGAAGTAGATACCGTTTTGCAGGTTGAGGAAATTCAGGTTTTGATCAGGGTCGAACATCCGGTGGCAGAGTAGGACTTTAAGACCTGAAGCTTTTAACCATGCTGGTGGGCTGAAACATCACAGGTTTAAGAACTTTGGACTAATTCTAGTCCCCGCCTCTAGTGAGACTGAGCCTAACGGCATCTTGCCTGCCTGCGTCACGGTCTTAATGCTTGCCTGGGAGAGGGCAGTTGGCTAGGATGCCCTTCTTAGCACAGGGCACAGACCATGTTTTTTTTTTTTTTTTTTTTCCAGTGGCTAATTGTAAAACTTGCTGCTCTGTGATTGATGTGGTGACACTGCTGAGCTTGGGACCCATCCATTGGTGGGCTTTCCCGAGGTGATCTGATGTAGGTGGGCTCAGCAGTCCAGCCTAGTGGTGAAAGGTCATGGTTTCTCAAGCCAGACATACCAGGTTCTGCTTGTGATCTTGGGTAATTTTCTTTGTGCCTCAGCTTCCCTGTCTTTAAACGGGGTTGTGGTGAGGATGTATGAGTGTTATTGTCCATAAAGGGCTTAACATAGTGCCTGGCATGGTATCAAGCGCTCAGTAATTGATGACTACTATTATTAGCTATTAGCCAGCAGCTACTGGGTCCAGGGAAACTTTCAGCTTTAGAACACTTGAAGTGCTGCCACCCTGGGACACACGGCTGAGCACCATGATTGAGCCTGAGAAATCTCTGGGTACAGAACTATTTTCCCAAAGAAAGGGGAGACACAAAAGAAGGGAGCCCATTGAGTCATCAGGGGACCACACTTACCACCAGATCTGGAAATACTTTTTTCTGGCTTGAGACCACAACTTGCTTCAAAGAAAAGGACCAGAGTAGAGGAAAGGGGTCCAGCCTCCTGGCACCTGCTCATTGACCATCTGTCTAAATTGATCTCCCCCTCCTTTTTTTCATCTGCTGGGCATGTAAAATGCCTTCAGGTTTCAGCTGGTACTGCTGTGCCAGGTAATCAAAGATGCTCTCACGTGGAGGGCTGGTTGGGTAAATGGATTAGGGCCTCTTGGGAGGCCCATCTGTTCTGTCCCTATGTGAAGGCCTTGGCGCCAGTATTTGGACGAAGCTGATATAATGCAGCATCTGTCCAATGGGGCAGGGGTGAGTAGCCTGGGGTAGGTGGGTCAGTAGGAAACCAGGAAATCCTCTTACCCTGCCAGGTACCTGGGCTTCCCTCAGCAGCGGGAGCTGAGCAGCAAAGCCTGGTGAGTCAGCGTGCCTGGGAATTAGAGTTGCCAGTCTGTGAGCATGTGGGATCTGTGTAAGTTTGGGCCTTTTGTTTCTTTCAGCATTTTAGTCTTTAGAAACACAAATCTGGAAACCAGACCCTCCACATGGTATAGTCCTGCTTGTTTTGAGATAATTCAGCTTCAACAGTTGCTTCCCTTGTATGCTGGTCTTCTAAGAATTAACCCCTTACCTTTTAAAATTGTAACAAGTTGTGCTCATGGCTTACTAGCTATATTCTAAAAGCATAAAAAGGCTTTAAAAAACTTACTTGGGTCTGTCATTTTCCACACCAAAACCCTCCTAAGGGTTTCAGCGTGTTTTTGAAACCTAAGTGAAACTGCGAGTCTTTTTTTCAGGGCATGTATAATCATGTCTGTCATGTATTCTCTTTGAAGGTGGACAATGGGACACACCCCGATACAGTGTGATTCCGGTAACTACAGGAATGATTCTGGTCATCATTTTAAACTTATACACTCAGAACATACCCTTAGAATTCCTTTTGAAGATAACTCTGAATTTATCCAAGCACTACTTGGAGGAAGCTAAAATTCTTTAGGTAAAGTTTAAAGCTCCAGCCTTCCATTAAAATCACCCTTCTGCCCCACTGCCAGTCTCCTTAGAGCTTTGAATTTGGACTGTGGAGGTCCCTGACCCTAGAGCTGGAGAGCCATGGGACTGACATTGATTTGGTCTGCTTTCCCGACTGTACTTCTGGCTCCTGGTCTAAATTTCTATTAACATTATAATTTCAGAGGCTGCAGTTATTATAGCAGGTAGCAAACTTTTATAAGTACTAAATTTTAGATGGATCTTCTAGTGGGCTAGTTGAAGGTAAGAATAAGAGTCTGAGTAGATAGAGTCTTCAGAGAAATCACCTCATCCCTGGCCCAGAAATTTCTAGCAATTCTCTAAAAGCCACTTTTTCGTTACTTAAGTAATAAATAAATCACTGTGATGTTTGTTATGTATCAGTGCAGGCTTTTCTTTTTCATCTAGCAGTTATTCTGTCATTTAGAGACTGTATTTGGGTAAATTAGCCCTTCTTTTAAAATGGAGACGCTATCTTGGAAGACTAAGCCTGCAGGCCCTACAGGACATTCACATTTAGTGTGAACTTGACTTTCCTCTACATACCACCTTGCTGGGGGTGGGGGTTAGAAAAGAAGCTCAGCGATTGGGACCCTTGGCGTGGAGAACAGTCTTGGTGGATGGCTCCCATAGGTGGATAGAGGAAGGGTGGAGAAAGGGCATTTCACCTACTGTGCGGGTGGGTCCCAGAAAGGAATTTGAAGAAATCAAGACAAATTTTACTTTGTTATTTGGCTAGGACTCTGCCGTTAGTCTTGACTCTGCAAATTCTTTATCTCATCTTTAGGCCATTATGAAACTATATAGTTGTTTTGGATGTGGCTACCCCTTCTTCCTACTCATCCTACTTAAAAAGAACATCCGAGAATTTTGACATTAGAGACTAGAAGATGAACCTTTTATTTGTACCTTCTGGGTTAATACAGGTCCAAATCACTTTCTTATGTGACGGCAAGTTGGCAAGACAAGTTTCCTTTGGAATATTTCTGGCAGAACCGTAGTCTTCCTTGATGCGTTCCGCACATGAATCAACTTTGTGATCTATGTTACCTTTAAGAATTTTAGGAATTCTCCTTATTGGTTCTCCATATGTGCTCTAACCACTGCATTTCCAAGGTGAAGGTATGGGCTTGCGAGGGAGGTGATGATGAACTTGGGGTATTTCCCCTCGTTCATGGTTAGCTCATTGAAACAGAGTGGTGTTCCAGTGTGCAGTCTCTGGAGGGAAGCTTGCATACTCTGTCTCCCTGTCCAGCAGTGATTGCTTTCTAATTTCCTTCTAGGTTGGCTGGCTCCTCTGGCTGATGGCATGTTGAGGCACGTGGGCCAGTGGCAACAAGGGCATCCAATCCAGAGGGGGCCACTCTAGAGGCCAGGCCACCAGCATCATGGGCCAGTGTGTCACCAAGTGCAAGAATCCCTCATCAACTCTGGGTAGCAAGAATGGAGACCGTGACCCCAGCAGCAAGTCACATGGGAGGCGGGGTGCAGGCCACCGTGAGGAACAGCTGCCAGCCTGTGGCAAGCCAGGTGGGGATATCCTTGTCAATGGGACCAAGAAGGCAGAGGCTGCTACTGAGACCTGCCAGCTGCCAACATCCTCAGGAGATGCTGGGAGGGAGCCCAAGTCAAATGCCGAGGAGTCTTCCTTGCAGAGGTTGGAAGAACTGTTCAGGCGCTATAAGGACGAGCGGGAGGATGCAATTTTGGAGGAAGGCATGGAGCGCTTTTGCAATGACCTATGTGTGGACCCCACGGAATTTCGAGTGCTGCTCTTGGCTTGGAAGTTCCAGGCTGCTACCATGTGCAAATTCACCAGGTTAGTCACAAGTACTTCATGTCACCAGGTGATCAGAGGAGGGAAAGAGAGCACCATTGAGGAGTGGTGCCCAGCTAGGACAGAACTGGGTTGACTTCATAGGGTTTGGGGTAAATCTTATTTTCTTTTTCTGACCAATTTCTCTAAAGCTATTCAGCCTCTGAAGAACTGGGTACCAACCATCCTTGCCTGAAGTTAAATGAGGAATAATCCATGTTGCCACGCTGCTGCCCCGCCCCGCTGCTGTTTGACTTTTATCTTTTCTTTCACTCCTGTACTTGTCAATTCACTCACTTCCTCACTCGATGTTTATTGTACACCTATCACGTGTTAGGCATTGAGTGCCAGTATAGTGAGTGCCACTGGGGATGTGCTTCAGTAACTGCATGAAGCCAGTTGCCCCTTCTAGCTCTCTGCACATTACCCTTAGCCAGCCTATGCGCCAACAAGGACAGCTGGCCCTAGTTATCAACTAGTAGTTGTGTACATTGTCATGGTCGTTCATCCCTATAGAGGTTGTTTGTGGGAGACAACATGGCAGGGTCACTGCAAGGTGTGGTTTCCAGAGCACTGGGTTATAAGTAAGTAAGAATTGACTTTGAGAACCCCTCGATACGATTTTTAGTTCCTGGGTAGGTTACTCGACAGACCTCAGACATTCTATCTTCAGCAGTTGCAGAAATCTCTGAGATGATGGTCAATGTGAGACCATGTTGTAAGCTAAAAGTGTTATTATATAGATGTTAAAAATACATACTCAATTTTTGTTTTTTAATAACGGAACTTTGATCTCTGGTGGCAGAGTTACCCAGATTCATCCAGAATCTTTGGCTCCAAAAACTTCTCTTGGCAGTCACCAAAAATATTCCAAAAACAAACAACCCCTAGAGAATCAAAAGGAAAACAGGAAGAGACTCCCCATCTTGGAGGAGAGTCTACAGCTTAATCACTGTTGCAGAATGGGAAGCAGAACATGGAGCAGGAGACTTTGAGTTTAGCTTTGGAAAGATGAATAGATGAGTGAATGAACCATTATCAGCTGTCTACCATATACCAGGCACTATTAGAAGCAGCTGACATATTAACTTGTTTAGTCCTCACCAGAACCCTATGAAGTAAGGTAGATTCTCACCATTTGGCAGATGAAGAAATAGGACTACAGTTAGCGGAGGAGTTGGCATTCAAATCCAGACAGCCTCACAGCTACCCTCTTAATTATGATACTATATTGCCTCTCAGTAAATTATACCGTTTACAATTATTAATTGTGCCCCCTCCTTCCTGTTGCAGGAAGGAGTTTTTTGATGGCTGCAAAGCAATAAGTGCAGACAGCATTGATGGGATCTGTGCACGGTTCCCTAGCCTCTTAACAGAAGCCAAACAAGAGGATAAATTCAAGGATCTCTACCGGTTTACATTTCAGTTCGGCCTGGACTCTGAAGAAGGGCAGCGGTCACTGCATCGGGAAATAGCCATTGCCCTGTGGAAACTAGTCTTTACCCAGAACAATCCTCCAGTATTGGACCAGTGGCTAAACTTCCTAACAGAGAACCCCTCGGGGATCAAGGGCATCTCCAGGGACACTTGGAACATGTTCCTTAACTTCACTCAGGTGATTGGCCCTGACCTCAGCAACTACAGTGAAGATGAGGCCTGGCCAAGTCTCTTTGATACCTTTGTGGAGTGGGAAATGGAGCGAAGGAAAAGAGAAGGGGAAGGGAGAGGTGCACTCAGCTCAGGGCCCGAGGGCTTATGTCCCGAGGAGCAGACTTAGTGGCTCTGTCTCAGGAGCAGCAGCAAGGATCTGCCCGCTGCCCTGCAGCCAACCAAGGAATTGGACCTTTCTGGAAATTACTGAAGATCCGGATATTTTCTACTTTACACCTTTCTCTGCCTTGTATCTGAAAGGGCTCTAAAATGCTGTATCATGTTTTAGGCACTTTCTTCACTTTTTGGATATTTTGGTTATTTCTTTTTTGGGGGGAGGGTCCCCCAAAATATCTGAACCTGGCTACATGTTGTGTATCTTTTTTTTTTTTTTGAAGCCTTCAGATAGAATAAGCCTGCCACTTCTTGCACAAATTAGATTTTTTTGGGGGGGTGGGGGAGGGTGTAGAGCAGGGAGGGGGGAATGGGACAGTTAGGTTGAATTATCATTACAAAACGATACAGTGCCAGATCTCAGTTTTGCATATTCTTGTTTTTCAGGGCAGGTCTGTACTGTGTGTAGTGCTGTTTACATCGTTGAATTTAGGTTGTAATAATTATTTTTAAAGATTTACACAGAGTTGAATAACAGTGTTAACTGTTAACCACATTGCATTAATTCCCAGGCGATTTAAAGCTCTTGGAGAGCCAAGGCCAGCCAAGAGCATTTGTAGTCTGGTGACAACCCCCTTTTAAGCTAATTTATCTGGAACCCTTATTTTCCTCACTTCTTGCTCATTCCTTCTTTGACCTATTGCATTTCATGTTGAGTTTATCCATCAACATGCTGCACCTGTCAGTCAAGTGAGCGGGTTTTTTTAGAACACATTGTACTGAGAACCACTTAAGCATTGAATGCAGAGAAAGCAGTGCTACCTCAGTTTTGCTGGAAGTAGACTTTGATAGTTTTCTTTCTTTGATGAACTTTCTGTATTTTCACGTTGTAAGTGGAAATACTTTTTTTTTTTTTCATTTGCCTTGGAGCCAAAGTTTCTGTTCCTGGGGGTCAGAAAACTGTGCCTGCCGGCCAACTGACTTGAAGGAAAACTGTGGTATGGAGCTCTGCTTGAATTTTTTTTTTAATTGAGTATCATCAGCTTACTTGTCTGGCAAGTGCAGAAGCCTGGACTGGCTTGAACTCTGCCAAACAAATATAAAAATGTATTTAATAGTTAAAACATGTGCCCTTTCCCTTCTTGCTGCACCCATGTTGTCACTTAACCCCCAGAAGTTATTTATTTTCTTCTTTGTTAATGTCAGGCTCATTTGGGGTAATGTGATGACTGTTTAGGTTTACATGACCCACTCTCCTTTTCCTACCCCCAAATATGTATATATACATATATAAGATATGTATATATTTTACCTATATAAAATATATATATATACACATATATGTATCTATATTTCTTTGTTTCTTTGCCTGCTAAAACTGGCTATAAAAGGGAGCCTTCAATATATATAGTATAAGAAGAGTGCCAGGGAACATCATAATGGAGGCTTTTGAATCAGAATTTGGACCAGTTTCATTAAAGAGAAGATTAATTTTCTCAGCCTTTTCCTCACAAGAGGGAGTCCCAGTTCCCCAGACTCCTCTGCGTGCTCGCTCCGTAAGGCCAGCTTTGGCCAAACTGCCACACAGGAGCTGACTCTGGTCCTACCTGGTTTCAGTAGAGGGTCCTCTTGTTATTTTTCCATTAAAAAAAAAAATGTCCTCATAAAACTGTACTGGAAGGGTGGGTGGCAGGAACTCGTACTGTTCAGCTTCCAACACTTTGGAACAGATTGAAAAGGGAATCTTTTAAATAAAAAAATATTTACACTCTTGAGGTAATGAAGAGTTTGTCTATTAAACATTTGGAGTTTTCTCCCCCAACTTACCCCCATCTCCCTCCCCGGTATGTTTCTCAGCCTGGGCAGGAATCACTTATTTTGAGTTCCTTTATTAGTAGCCTATGGCTCTGGGCTCCCATATTTACAAATGATTTAAGGAGTTTCTGCAGTCGATGTTTTTCTAAAATTGGTATTGACAATAGGGAACATACTTGAAGTTAGATTTTCTTTTTTGAATCCTAACCCTGACAGTTGCCCCTTCTTAGAGGGATGGATGGGAAACTTTAAAGTCAGCCACAGTAGGTTGGCAGTACTGCTGGAAAGCTGACGGGGGTCCCAGTCCAGATGTCTGGCTTTGTTCTAGCCTAAGACACAAGATCCTTGATATGAAGAGTTTCTAGAGGTCCTAGCAGGTTCTGTGTCTCAACTGTAGTCAGGGCATCTAGAGTGAGGTGTTAACAAGACTGCCTTTTCATCCAGTCAGTGTGCAACCCCCAGTTTTTCCCAATTCTGGATTGGGTAGAGGTTGAATAAGGGTAAAGGCAGGCTGCTCCTAGCCAGGTAAGGCTTTTTCTGTCTCAGATCAGAAGGGTGTATGGAGAGAAGGGCACAAAAGAGGTAGATGCTGAATATCCTGAGGACTCTGGAGGAACTGGATTCTTTCCCCAGCCTATAAGAAGGCACGATTCCATGCATTAGGTGTGCTATGATGGGTGGTTTTTTGTTTTAATTCAGCTCTTCAGCTCCCTCAACAAAAGAACCATTTAAAAAAATTATTTTGGGTTATATATTTAATGGTCTATTTGTTGCAAAAATGCAAATTAGAAGCCTGAAAAGGGAATGGTCAGGGAGGGAGTTTCCTTCCAGGTTTGAGTCTTTAATGCAAGGAATTCAAGCTTCTGCAGTAGCCTGGGCCAATGCTCATTAACTTTCTCATGAAAAGCAGTTTTCTGCAAAGGGATCCAAGGTAGTGTGTGTGTGTAGGGTTTGCAGTTGCACTTGTGGGAAATGAAAGGTCCCTGTTCCTCTTCACCTAGAGATAGGTTTGCTGCTTAATGAGTGAGCTGTAATTGCTCACTCAATGAGTTGAAGAGGTCAATGCATGCCCCTCAAGTAAGCCAGTGCACCCTTCACTTTAACAATATGACACCAGAGTGGTGTGGTGGTGTGGAGAGGGGCAGGATGTGGATGCCATTTTGAAAATAGGCAAATATCAGAGTGGCGACAACAAACTGAATATGTTGGGAAATTGCTTGATTTTTGGCAATGGTTTTTTGTTTTTTTTTTTTTTTGCGGTACGCGGGCCTCTCACTGTTGTGGCCTCTCCTGTTGCAGAGCAACAGGCTCCGGACGCGCAGGCTCAGCGGCCATGGCTCACGGGCCCAGCTGCTCCGCGGCATGTGGGATCTTCCCGGACCGGGGCACAAACCCGTGTCCCCTGCATCGGCAGGCGGACTCTCAACCACTGCGCCACCAGGGAAGCCCTTGGCAGTGGTTTTGTGTGTGAGCTTCTGTGGTATTTCTTTAGCAATTGATTAGAAAGCTGTATGAGATGAAGTGTGCTTCATTGAATTGCTCTTCCCCTCTCCCTGCCAAATTTGAATGTATCATTCTTAGCCCTGCCTCCTGTAATGACACTTTGCTATGCTTCAGCTAGTTGCCTCAGCAGTTCTCCCTGCCAGATGTGCTCACATGTGTGAGTTCGGTCCAAGATCCCATTTCTACCCTTCTGATAAGAAAAAAAAATCTAGAGCTGGGTAAAGATCCAAATTTCAACCAAGCCCTCAGCCCCAAGGAAATCCAATAGAAAATGTACAAGACAGTGTTTTCAATATTAAACTCCCTAAGGAAGGCACAAACTAGCCTTTTTGGAAAGAAAGAAAGATTAAGCCACACATTATTTTCGGTCTTTTAAACAGTACGGATCTCCCAAGGACTGGTGGCAAAATTCAGTCCTCAGTGCTGGAGCCTGCAGGGTGTGGGACTCCACAGTTCACGTGATGGCCTCATATACTATACCATGCCAAATTTAAACAACGGTAGGAAATTACTGGGATAAGGACCTGGTATAGGTTTAAAAAAAACAGAAGATCTGTATTTAGGACTGTGTTTGGCTTGCCGCATTTAAAGTCAAGTCTTCAGTGCAGTGAAGCCCAAAGGTAGACCCAATTACACAATTATAAGGGCTGGGAGAAAGCTGCTGTTTTGCTGTAGTAGCCCGCTTTGCTATTTCTGTCTTATGTTTGGTTAGTGATGACCTGAACATCTTGGTAATTGACAAGGTCTTCCTTGGGGGACTCCAGCAGTATCTTGTTTAAAGAAGATGGACTTAAAAGGACTATTAAGTCATTAAAGTGTTAATTGGGACTCATTTGAGAACACGTGACATTGATCTTCCTCTGAATGCAGTCTGTTTTCTGATTCATATAGAGGGGTTCCCACCCACTTCCCCTTCAGAGTTTACTCCTTTGCTAAGCTGTAATTATAGCACATACCCAGGTTCACCTTGACTGGCACTGCCTTACAGTGGGGATCTGCAGGTGTTTTTCCTCATTGAAAGACAAAATTGAGTAACCATCAGATTCTGCTTCTGATTCAGGTACTAGGGCATCACATCCTCCTCCCTATTTCTCTTCTTGGAAACTGAGCCTGCTCTTCCAACCACCCACCTTCCCTAGTAGAAACTTTCAACACAAATCTTGGATATTGCCAAAGCCATTCAGCAGCTGCTGTGGTTTTATTCCCAACACACATTTATTCTGAGAGAAGTGTCTTCCCTCTGACCCTGGTCCCAGCCCCCTGAGTCTGTTATTAATTGCTCTTACCTGTTGCACTAATGAATAAGATTCTAGGTTTCAAAGGGGGAATTTGAAGCAATAGGCAAATGGGGCGTGGATAAATTGGTCCTACAAATAAGACACCCTGCCTTAACCCGCTGAGGTGATGAGTCCACTACTCATGTGACCCTCCACCTTTGTGGATTCCTCTTGGTTTGTGACCAATGTGTCTGTTTCTTGAAGTTGTACAAATTTGTTGACAAAAGTCAATACTTTGATTTTTATTCTCTGCACTGTTGCACTCTCCAAATGGCTCCTTGAATTTTTTAATTAACTTGTTACACACATTATTGTCACTTTTTTATTTGGAAGGTAACCTGCTGTTGGACTTAATAAATTTGTTTACTTGACTATTGATAATTCTGCAAAAAACAAAAACAAAAAACCAACCCCCAAACAAACAAAAAAAACCGGTGACTTCATTCTGGGGTGAGCTTTACCCACCAGGAGCCTCTTCCACCAACATACTGGATGGCAAATCCTGTGCTTTGTAAAGTAATCCAGATGGTACAGGATCCCTAGCTACAAACATGGATCGTTGACCTCCCACTCACCAAGCTTAATGGCTTTTGGAGTCCCAGGACTTGTAGGCAAGAAGCAAATGAGTCCTCACAGGGCCACTACCTAAACAGTCTTACCTTAGCAACTGACGTCGATTCCCTCAAAGAACAAAAAGTGAACACTGTTCTAAATGGTTGGCTCCTACATCTATTAGGTTGGCAGTGATTAAGGCAAAGGAGGCAAACTGAAAACTGTCAAGTGCTACTGCTCTGTGACCTTCGGAAAGTTAAATTCTGCGTTTCCTTTTAGTCATCTGCAAAATCAAGAGACTTATTTCTATCAGTGTTAGGATTTAGAAGAACATCTGTGATTTATAAAGCACCTAAGACACACAAGTTTAAGGTTTCCAAAAGGCTGTTAGGTGAGTAATGCAGGGAATCCAGAGAAGAAGGTTGGCATGGTCACACACAACCCTTCACAAGTCACTGCCCCTCTTGGGGGCTCAACTTCCCCCTGTGCCAAATTGGGAGGATGGGGGGCTTAGACTAACACGATCCCTGATGGCTCCATCTGGCTCTTACATTCTGGAAGTCTAATTGTGGTACATCTTAGCTTCCTTTCATTGTATTTTCTGTCAAGTTATTGTTTATGCTCAGGAAAGCAAGGGGTTGAGTACATGAGGCTTGGTGAAAACATCACTGAATATTCCAGGGATTTTAAGTTATATATCACAACCCGTTTGAGGAACCCACATTATCTCCCTGAAGTCACCGTTAAAGTCTGTCTCCTCAACTTTATGATCACCCCCTTGGGCCTCCAAGATCAACTCCTTGGCATCGTGGCCACCAAGAAGAAGCCAGAACTGGAAGAGAGAAAGAACAAGTTGATTGTGGAAAGTGCCAAGAACAAGAAGCAGCTAAAGGAAACTGAAGATGAGATCTTGGAGGTCCTTTCCCTTTCTGAGGGCAACATCCTTGAGGACGAGACTGCCATCAAAATTTTGCAATAATTGACAAATGGACACTATACTTAATGTGTAAAGAGACCTTAAAAATTCAGAATGGAAAATTCATTATGGAAAAGACAACAGAAACATGAGCAAAGGATATGGACAACTCTCTAAGGAAAAACAGTTGGCCAAAACCTGGAAAAAATAGCAGATGACAATCTAAGAGGTGTGGGGAATAATAAAGTGAAGATTAATCTAAAGGGTATTCAAATAAATTAAACCTATAATGAAAAACTTTTTTAATCTGTCAAATTAACAAAGATTTGAAACAAATCGATGCTAGCAAACACAAGGTAAAAACTTTCCTGGAATTAAAAAATCCTTCAGTGTTCATACTTTCTAAAAAAGCCCAGTAATTTCACTTCTAGGAATTTTTCCTCAAGAAATAATTATCTGCCAAAGATGTATGTGCAAGGATATGATTGGCAGCATCATTTGGAAACAACTTAGTGCCAACCATAGGGGACTGTTTTAGAAATTATGGCACACATCAACATGTTGGAATATTATGCAGCTATTAAAAACTGCTTTTGCATAATGGAAAAAGTATGATAGAAGATTGTAAAACAGGGGCAGTCATTGACTGAGTGGTGGGATTAGATATGGTTTTAACTTTTCTAGATTTTTCAAGTTTCCATTAATGGATTTCCTTTATAATAGGGAAGAGAATTTACAAAAAGGGAGACAAAAGGAAATGAAAATGACATGGCTGAGTGTACTACTAAACAACCCCACTATGGGTGAGGAGGCCAGAAAGTTGGGGAGTAATGTGTTCAAAGCCTAAACCAAGTGTTCTCTGAAAACCCTTCAAGTTGCCTTTCCCCCCACATGAGACGCTGCTCCTGCAGCTGCCTTGGCAGCTCTGCATTGGCTGCCTAGAAGGGTGTGGGAGGAAAAATGCACAAACGCACTTATGAATGGAATGTGTGTTTTGCAAGAGGCCAAGTTGGCAGCTTTGGCTTCCAAAAGGTGGGAGCATCAGCTGAAAGAACAGTGTGTGCAGACCGGGGCCCCAGAGACCTTATGGTCCAGGCCTATCTCTGTAGAGTTCTAGAGTTGGGGGCCCGTGGGGAAACTTCCACCCCCACCCATCCAGGAAAAGGAATGGCCTTGGCTTTTCCTAGGAGCAAAGGGAGTGCTCTTGGCACAGGGAACCTTCATCTGCTCTGTGAATATGCAGTTGGAAGATGATCCTCAATAAAATGTAGGCTTTCCCTAATTTAATTCTCACAACAACCTTATGAAGTAGGTACTAATGTTGCCATCTTTAAAATGAGGAAACTGAAGGGAGCTCCCTGGTGGTCTAGTGGTTAGGATTCCATGCGTTCACTGCTGTAGCCGGGGTTCAATCCCTGGTCGGGGAACTGGCAAGCTGAGTGGTATGGCCAAAATTAAATAAATAAAATGAGGAAACAGGCTGAGAGAGGGCAAATAATTCATACGTATCCCACTCTTTGGTCATTTTCCACAAACTGAATCTTTAAATATTCATAATAATCCTTAAAAGTAGATACATCCTCATTTTATACAGCTGTAGAAATGGACTCAAACAAGGTTAAGTGACTGGCCCAGGAGCACAGCTGAAGTGCCAACCTAGACAGACACTTATTTTGTGTCTCAGGACTGGAGTCTCAAGAAGTAAACAGCAGCTAAACTCCCACAGCTTTGGAGCTCAGCTGCAGGGGGAAAGAATCCAGCAACATTGTTTCAAGATGTTCTCAAGGCCTTGCAGCTGATGTCAGCAGTATACCTGGGGAACTTCGCTCTTTACAGGGGAACTTCATCCAAAATCAAGAGCTTCAGTTCTGGCTCCAGGTTACCAACTTCCAGATCACATAGAAGTTGCATTTAAAGGATTAAACACTGCCTCAAATGCCCAACCTTGAGAGTTATTTTAATTATTTTTTTCTAACTGTGAAAGCAATAATATGCTGACTTAAAAAAAAAAATGGCCTATATACAGAAGAGCATTTGGTAAAATCGAATCTGCCAATCCCACTAGCCAGAGACAAATACTGTTCATATTTTGGTATACAGCCTTCCAGGTTTTGTTCCAAGGCTGTGCATATCTTTGTATAGTTTTTTCTACTCAAACTATACAGATTACCCTGTAACTCTCCATGCTTTATACAACCTATAATATACTATAAATGCACTATCTCATCTTCACAACAATCCTATAAGATGTATACCATTATTATGTACCAAGCACAGAGATGTTAAATAATTTACAGTAATTCAAGCTCACCTAACTAAAAAGTAGGAAAGCTGGAATTCAGAGTCTAGCAGTTTGGATCCAGAGGTCTACTGCTGCTGCTTGTAGATCTCTTTCACTAGAGATTTTATTTACACACACGTAATTTTTAAAAATAGCTACCTAGAATTCCATTGAATAACCCCATGACATCTCCTCCATACATGTTTTTGAGGATATTGCTCTAGGAGTGGAATTGCAGGGTAGAGAGAAATTTAACAAGATTTTTTGTAATGATACATACTACATGGGCAGCTAATATCTCTATCAGTTTTGGAACTGTGTGTGCCTGTGCCCATGTCCTTTCCAACAAAGAATGTTGACAATTTGAGAGTTGATTAAAAACAAAGCAAAGGCTTTTACTGAAATTAGAGTTTCTAAGGGGGGCTCTGGTGTGATGGGGGCACCTGTTGGTAAAGGGTAGCACTGCAGTCTCACTCCGAAAGGAAGGAAGCATCCCTGAAAATTGAAAGAGGGCTTCCTGAATTGGTTAAAAGCTAAAAGAGTCAGTCTTCAACTTTGCTCTGGTGGACCTGCCAGATTCGCAGTCTGCCTGTCTTTTTCCTTCAATATTATAAAAGCCATTAATAGAAAACAGTTTGCCTTACAGAAATTTGCTTCACAGATGTTACCACTTTGACAAACTACATAATACCTGGGTTTTCTCCACAGAGAAGTCACTCCTCCTGGTTTCCTTACCTATATACAGTATACCATTTAATAGGAGCGCTACATGAAATAAGCACCTGCTGTAATACCTGTGTATAAACCCACTGACACAAAGAAAGTACAAACTGGTTTCCTCCCCTCACCTTGTCTTAAGATGAGAAATGTCTGAATTTTAGGCATTTATTGAAAATTTGTACATGTCATATAAATGGACTAGACTCCTTAAGCTGGTACAATGTTTCCACAAACTGTCTACTCTATAGAGGTCTGGCAGCCTCTGGAGTGCCTGCAGCCTGACCAAATTCTCTGCCATTGCCCACAAGGGATTAAGAAATGTGGCATATGGAAAATGGTGGGCAGACTCACAAACACTAGTTTAGGATGTTGCTTTCCTCTTCATCTTTTATTCCCATCAGTCCTAGGCCAGAGAGCGATCCATGAGTGCTGCAACAGACGAGGAATAAAGATAGTTTTTGTCGACAGAGTTGAATGAATGGTTATAGACTAAGGTAGAGGAAAAAGGTGTTTTTTTTTGATATGTGTATGTGCCATGGGGCAGGGGGCAGGCAGGTAGACAGCTTATGGAAAGCTGCCTGCTGAAAATGGTCCAATGGAAAGAATATTGACTAGTCCCAGATGCCTAGAATCAAATCATATAGCTCTGCCACTTAACAGATGTGAGGCACATCTCAACTAAGGGTGAATGATCTCAAACTAAGACTCAGTTTCTTCAACTATAAAGAAATATTAAAATTACTATCTCACAGGGCTTTTGTGAGGACTACAGACAATAATGGCTAACATGTTAACATATATGGAGCACTTACTGCATGTCAAGCAGTTAGGACTCTGTATGTGTTCTCATTTAATCCTCCAAACAGCTAGTGTACCTTATATAGATACTGATATAGATACAATTGTTATGTCCACTTTTCAAATATAAAAACAGGCTTATAGGCATTATATAACTTGCTCAAGTCACACAACCATTAGATGACAAAACCAGGTAATAATGGCAGTCTGTCATCGGAATCCTTTTAAACTGCTATTAGAATTTTGTTTGCTTTATTTAAAACACTTTTGTAGCACCTATCATGTGCCAGGCACTGTTTGAAAAACTTTACAAGACGTTAACTTTTAATAATGTATGTTGTAAAACACCTAGCACAGTGCTTAGAATTCAGGAGTCATCTGGTACATATTAGTTCCCTGCCACCATGTAGTGAATATTCTTGGAATTGGGTTAGAGCGCTGAGGTGCTCTCCAAGGCAAAGGAGGCAGAAATGAGCAAAGACAAACACAGAATCTGTCTCCACCCGATGTCTGAACTTAAGCTAACAAGCCACAGGCCTTTTGGCTATGGAGGACTGGAGCTCTAAGTGCTGGAGAGTGGCTCTGGACCTAGAGACCATCAGAATTCAAATATTAATTGTGCACTTACTAGCTGGGTGACCGTAGGCAAGTTGCTTAATCTGAGCCTTTTTCTCATCTTGTTAAATGGAGATTCAACAACCTTAACCAAAACTGCATATAAAAGCACTTAGCAGTACTTGACACATTAAGGGTTTGATGAATTATAGCAATTATTAATATTTTCAGTATTAATTTTAGCAGTCACCAGAAGTATAAGGATTAAGAGCTGAGTCAGGCTCCCAGCACGAGGAAACCTTCTACTCTCCTTGCTACTCCTTCTTCCTGAGCCACTTTTACCCTTTCCCAAGTGTTATCTGCTGGCGTCAATGGAGACAGCTGCACAGATGAGGCCCAGAGAAGTCAGTCACACAGCAAGCGTATAGTCTGGGGAAATACGTGCTCCTGCTGCTGGGTTTGATCATTATGGCTATGGAAATCAGAGTGCAACTTTTAAAACAAAGGAGTAACAGCAGGTTTTGTTACTACAGGATTTGCTATTTCCAGAGTTTTCTCCTGACTTGTCAAACATGCCTTAGGACCTCTGCCTCAGTCAGAACCTAAGCCTTTTTTGCTCCCTGACCCAGTGCTCCCTCCTCTAAGCCCTCATCCCCTGAGAACACCCCAGCTACTTCTGGGAGAAGAAAGCTTTGGCCCTCTCTTGGCTAGTCTACCCACACGATGGGGACTACAAGCTAAGTACTCCACTTGGTACACGGAAACCCCTATTTTACCCCTACCTCCATACACTGGCTCTGAGAAGTTTTATCCAGGCAAGTTTGCCCCTCAGGGTCCAAGCTCTTAAACAAAAGCTTTCTTTTTTCTTTCTCTGGCAAGTTTTGGTCACTTTTAAACCTCTTGCTGTTAAGTCTACCCATAAGCCTGTTTGAAGTATATCAGTCTAAGATTTTTTTTTTGCTGTAAAACCTAGTACTTATTTCTGTTTCTCAGAGACAGTAATTCTCTCAAGCTGCCCAGCAGGTAGCCTGTTTCACTAGTGGCCCTAATACATGTTACAAGAATTTTATGACAGGAAGTTAACTTCTGATCCAGGCTTCAAGGCCTGAGGCATTCATGTTTTGCCACCTGGGACCTTGGGCCTGTGAAAGAATCCTAGAATGTCAGAATTTTAAGGGACTTTAGAAATAATACAATCCAGTGGTTTTCAAACTGTGCTTTTTTCAAAAAAAGCCCTCTTTCACTCTTTCTCTCCTCCCCCAGCATACACATTCATTCATATATCTACTCATCCATTTCAGAATTGCTCATCTTTATGCCTTAGTAAAGATTTAACATCAATTTTTCTTTTAAAGAAAGGGTTTTATAGTTTCAAGCATTTGAAAATGACTGATTTACTCCAAATCCCTCATTTTACCAAAGGGAAATTGAGATCCACAGTGGGAAAGTGGCTTGGCCACTACTTGTCAGCAGAGACAGGTGATACAGCTGGGACTGGACCCAGAGTCCTGCTCCAGTATTCCTCAGTCTTAGAAACAGCAAAACAGGCCCTATCTCTTAAAAGTTAACATAAATGGTAAAGGGGGCAAGGGCAGGGAAGGCAGGAACACACTCCTGATATGTGGGAAAGGTAGGTTATAGTCACATCTAAGCCTGGGCCTTGCCCTAGAACTTCTTGACCATTTTTACTCAAGTGCCTCTTGTTCCAGAGAGGCTGCAGAACCTAAGACCTCTGCCTTTAAACTGGGATGAGCTGTCTCCTTGAGGGACCACTAAGTGTAGTTATAAAAGCAAATACGAGTAACATGGGGATACAATACCTCTCTCTTAGAACTGTGAGAGTTAAGAGATGATTCATTTCAGTTTTCGTTTATGTGCCTGGACGTCAACAAAAGGCTTTTCTCCAAGAAAAGCTTAAGTCCAGAGAGTCCAGAGGTCAGAATCATGAAGGGGCAACCCTTTAGTCCTTACCTCTCAGTTCCTGGCAGCAGGATGAGGCAGAGGGTGCCTGAGCACAGGCTGTGGTAGAGCTTTCCTATCTTCCTGCCCCAGCGCCAGGCTGCTATCTTTGGGTGGTCCAAGTTCAGCATCTAGAATCAAAGCCAGGTGTTGACACTCAGTCAGAGTACCCACCGCTGACCTTTGGAGGGACTGCAACATTCCTCCTCAGGCTCCCGGGAAAGGCTCTGTACAAATCCTCAGTCTGAAGCCAGAGTCTATACTGCAGGGTTCCTTGTCCACTCCAGCATCCCCAGACCTCCAAGTCAGTTTAGGGTCCTGAGTTAGGGAAACCAAATCACTAAGGAGAGCTCTAGTCTGGCCTCTGACATCAAGTATCTCTGTGACCTGGGCAAAGTCACTCACCAGCTCTGGTGTCTATTCCTCATCTGCTAAGTGTGGGACATTAGACCACGGCAGGGCTTCCCAAACTTAAACCATTCACCTTCTATCTTCACCCTTCTGTTGCATATTCCCTAATGGTTTTCTTTAAAGTGAGTCAATTTCTTCCTTAGCTTCGTCTAAGTAATACTATCCATGAAATCACACGTTCAATGTGGTGGTTGCATACTTTAATGAATGTTAGAAAAACAAGTTCATAACAATAAAAGTGAAAAAAAGAGGTCCATCTATGACCACCAAAAATCATATTGTGTATGTATGTACTACACTTCAGGAAATCCTAGATCACTAAAGACTTGTCCAGCTCTCCAACTTCCTGTATTAACCTCTCAAAGTCCCTTGGAGAGACACCTGGAAAACCTGATTTTAGCAAGTTTGGAGGGGGCAAAAGTATGAGAGATCTTGAGAAAGAAAGGTGTGTCCAGGGCTGGAAGACACTGGAGAGTGAAGTAAGACTAGTGGCAGGGCAGGAAAAAAAAGACTGAAGGCTTAAGTGTCACTTGAGCAGGACTATCCTGTCTAATTTCCATAAACATCAGAAGGCCAACCACCAGAGCCAGCAAACCAAGGTAGCTAGCTACCTCTCCCCCCTAACCCCAGGATACATTTAATCACTCACCTGCACGGCCTCCTGCTCCGAGGGAGGAGGTATGACACGAAGCCCTGGGGGCCTTGATTCAGGAGGTAAGCCCCTGAGCCATGAATGGAGGTGCCTGGGGGTTAGGGCATGCCTGCCTTTCAGCTTCCAGTTCTTGCCTGTGAGAATGCCAAGGGCCCTATGGGCACTGCCAAAAGTTTTGAATCCTGAAAACAAGAATACCCCCTTCTGTTATTAAGGACCAAAACCAAAACCAAAAAACCTGATCACCATCCAAGCTGGAGCCCATCCAGAGCCAAGGGAGAAGGACAAAATCAGGAGATGTTGACCTGGTCCAGCCCAGGAGGGATTACTTGTTGAACATTTCCTTTCTCTGACCTCATGTTACCACCATGTCTAATCTCCTTTCCCAAGGCTATATTCAATGGCATAGACTTACTCAAGAAACAGTAGTTTTTCTGCTTTCCATTTTTAAGATCTTTAGGCAAGATCAGAGCTTCCAGGCCCAGGAAGAGGCTGGACTGTTGCAACAGGTGTTCCTTGAAGGTTTCACTCACTCCAGACAGGTATATAGTACCTCGGTTCTCAGAATCTTGTTCCAGCTCATTCACAAGGATGTCACAATCAAGGGTGAGCTCTGTCACAGGCCTCTGCACCTAACCAAGGAAAGATGGCATTAATGGTAGAAAAGTCACCACTTCAAACCCCAGGCCTGTTACATACTAGGAAGTAGCTTAATTCTGCAGCTTCCTTATCTATACAAGGAACCTAATGATAACTGCCCCAAAGGACTATGGTAGAAACTTAATAGATAAATAAATACAAAATGTAAATATTTTTGTGTAAATAATACTCTCTTCCCTTTCCTTCTCTCCCCCACCAACTGCCATCAGTTCTCTGCCTTCTATACCAATGAAATTCTGTTTAATTGCATAAGAAACATCAAAATACCATTTGATTCCCCTGAAAGCTAAAGGGCAACCACAAAAAAACCACCCTGAAAAACCATTTGGGGTCTAAGTAGTGATAAAGAGTACATGGAAGATGTAGCCCAGGCTGATTTTGACAAAAATGAAAAGCTATCATGTCTTAGGTCACCACTATAAGAATGCCGGCCTTGGCTGAAGGCTTTCCATTACAGAAAATCTTGTTTCTTAAGCCTCTCGAGGGTGCTTGTCTAAGCTGTTATGTCTTAGGGTGCTGTATATACAGGCTTGAGTAAATACAAGTACTGAAAATACAGGATTGAGTGAAGTGTACTACTTTATGCTTTCTCTGGAAACCCTACCTTGATGCAGGTACCTTCCACCAGGCTGCCATCCAAAGACTCTATGGCCAGCTGGGCACCTTCCAGGACTTCGTATTGTATACAGAGATGTGGCTGCAGAAAAATCAAGATTTCCTTACTTTTGCTTTCCTGGCTCAAACTGCCAGAGACAGGGCTAGGAACGGGGCCCACCTAAACTACAGTGGCCAGAGCCACCAGAATGGATGTTCTTGCTGTGCTGGGCTAGACAGTGATCACAGACCATCAATTTTAAGTGGAATCATCATGGTTTTCAGAAAATAATCTTGTCACTTAAAATTGAAGCCTTCTCTCCCTAGGTGGTATGGGGAAAGCACTAACAAATTCTTTACTACCCAACTTGCTGTTCATACCATTTATTATTATTATTATTTTGCGGTACGCGGGCCTCTCACTGTTGTGGCCTCTCCCGTTGCGGAGCACAGGCTCCAGACACGCAGGCTCAGCAGCCATGGCTCACGGGCCCAGCCACTCCACGGCATGTGGGATCTTCCCGGACCAGGGCACGAACCCGTGTCCCCTGCATCGGCAGGCGGACTCTCAACCACTGCACCACCAGAGAAGCCCCCATACCATTTATTATAAATCACTAAAGTTACCGCTGCAAGTCACAGGCAGAGATTCCCATTTGCCTTATTAGCTTAATTTTAGACAAGCAGCTTTCCTACAAGCTTGGGGAGGTTAAGTTCTTCCACTGGATTTGCATCTTCAAATTGACTTATTTTGCACTTGATTAACACCAGAGTGTCTAAATCTATGTGATGGTCTGAGCCACAGCATCATCATGGAGATTAAAGTGCTCCCATAGAAAAGCTTCATTTTATTGGATTTGGCAATGATTCCTGAATATGACACCAAAGGCACAGGCAACAAAAAAAAATGAGAAGTTAAACTTTATCAAAATTAAAAAGTGTATCAAAGAACAACCATCAACAATGTCAAAAGGCAGCAGAACGAATGGGAGAAAATATTTGCAAATCACATATCTACTGAAGGATTCATATCTAAAATATATAGAGAACTCCTAAAACTCAACACAAAAAAATCAACCCAATTAAAAAATAGGCAAAGGACTTGCATAGACATTTTTCCAAAGAAGATATACCAATGGCCAATAAGCATACAAAGAAATGCTCAACATCACTAATCATTAGGGAGCTGCAAGTCAAAACCATGAGATACTATTGATACTTCACACCCATTAGGATGGCTACTATCTAAACAACCCTCCCCCCCAAACCAAAAACAAACAAAAAAAACCACGTGTCAGGGGAATTCCTGGCGGTCCAGTGGTTAGGACCCCCTAGCTTCCAATGCACGGGGCACGGGTTCATTCCCTGGTCGGGGAACTAAGATCCCACATGGGGCGCAGCCCAAAACAAACAAACAACAAAAAAGACCAAAAAAAAAAACCCAAGTGTCAGCTGGAACATGGAGAAGTTGGAACCCTTGGCATTGCGGGTGGGAATGTAAAATCGTGCAGCTGCTATAGAAAACAGTATGGCAGTTCCTCAAAAAATGAAATGAATTATCATTTAACCCAGAAATTCCACATCTGTGTATATCGCCCAAAAGAACTGAAAACAGGGACTCAAACAAATACTTGTACATCCATGTTCATTTCATAGTAGCATTATTCAGAATGGCTAAAATGTGGAAACAATTCAAATGTTCATCGATGGACGAATGGATAAACAAAATGTGGTATAATCATGCAATGGAATATAATTCAGCCTTGAAAAGAAATGAAATTCTGATACATACTACATCATGGGTGAACCCTGAAGACATTATGCTAAGTGAAATAAGCCAGACACAAAAGGACAAATATTGTAGGATTCCACTTATATGATATACATAGAGTAGTCAAATTTATAAGACAGGAAACACAATAGTAGTTAATAAGCCTGGGAGAAAGGGGACTGGGGAGTTACTGTTTAAAGGGTACAGAGTTTCAGTATGGGATGATGAAAAAGTTCTAGAGAGAATGTACTTAATAACACTGAACTATACATAAAAATGGTTTAAAAGGCAAATTTTATGTATACTTTACAAAAAGAAAGAAAGAAAAAAAAAGACAAGACGACTTACAGGAAGGAGTGACAGTTCCTTGAATACCCTTTCCCATCCCTCAGTCTATGTTCCCAGGGATGATCTTTTTATTTCTGTTTTTAGGTGTAGGAAAGACAATAAAAGATTTGGGGAAAGCACATTTTAAACATCTAGGATTCTGCAGTTAGATCGCTTTAGAGACTTTAATTTTTGCTTCACTTTAATAGTTACTAAACCTAATAGTTATTAGTTGTATTATTAGCTATTACACATAATAGTTTAATGCACCAGATTAATAGTTGCCTATATCAAAATTCTAAAGGTACAAAAAAATTTACAGTGAAAAGTCTTCCCCTAACCCCTGTTCCCAGTCACCTAGTTCCTCTCTCCCTGGAGGCCTTCATTGTTACCAGTTATTGTATATCATTCTACATATATTCTAAGTTTTTATTTTCAATTCTTTTCATGGCTTCCTGTCTCATAGTGCTTATAATGTTGTTATTGCTTCATATAGTAACTTTAGTCTTTATCTGACTTCCTGCTATGACCATGAAGATAGAGGCTTACTCTATCTATACAAAAGGATGTATCTATACATCCTTTTAAAAAGTATGAATTTTTTAAACCATATACAAGTATTATTTCTTAAAAAGTAAAAATAATTAAACTCTTTATAGGGTTTTTATGTAAATAACAAACTAATAAACAAAACTTACTCCAAGAGATTGGAGAGCTAACAGCAACAACAACAAAAAGCCCTACTCCTCTAGTATCTTAACCCAGCTATGCGCCTACTTTGGATTTAAGCCCTACAGACTTCCCGGCACATGGAAGCTACTGCTGTTTTTGAAAGGGCATTTTATCATTTAAAGCTGAAGTCACAAGCATGAAGCCCATAAACTACATTAAACCACTAGACGTATTTTTTGTCTGGCTTACATAATATTTAAGAAAATTGGAGCCAACAATATGAAAATTGGCAGATTTCTTGATTCTCAAAACAAAAAAATCAGAAGATCTGGCAATATGGGGCACACATTCTTATGGGTCAACACTGTTCCCATGAGACAGAGCATGTCTCACATTCCAGTCAGTGACAATCAAGCTCAAATCACTAATACTTGAAGGACCCTAGAAGGCATCTGAATTTCCCACACTAGATTAGAAGGTCAAAATCTAAGTTTTCTTGTCTCATTACCTGATGGGATTCAAGAGTAAGAGTCACTGACAGGACTGGACCAAAACTCTCAAACAGCCTATTCAGAGCTCTAAGGTTACAATTTTTGCTAAATGGCCCAGCATAGACAGTTGACATCTCCATCCACTTGATCTTCATCTATAAGAAAAACAACAGAATAGTAAGGAGGTGGATGTGGAAAGAGAATTAAGTCAAATCTAAAGAAATCATGAGTCAAAACATGGGATAATTCCTTTCAAGGAATTTCTTAACACAAACACTTGCCAAATGTACAAGGATTTGTATACAGGGATTTCATTGCATCATTATTTGGAATAGCAAAAATTTATAAAGTGCAAATGCTGAAAATAGGTATATCATACAATGGAAAACTATGCAGCACAAGGGAAATAAGATTATATAGTGTTATGAACAGATGTGTAAGATATACTGTTAAAGGAATAAATAAAGTTGCAAAACAGTATATATAGTCTGATTCCCATTTTTATAAAAATGAAAATGGTAATATATTGATACATATAGAAAAAATTTAGAGAAGTATACAGTAAATTTAATGAAGCATGTATTACTTTCCTTAATGGGGAGAGATTATAATAGGTCAAATAAATCATCTAGCAGAACCCATTCACTTACTCTTTTGCTCATCTCCTCACTGAGGTTGGGTGGAAAGGGTTCAAGAGAGAACTGCACGATGCTGAAGGTAAACAGGGGGACTTCCACTCTAGCCTGCTCAAGAACCTGCAGAAAACAGCACAGCCTGGATGAAGCAGGAACCTAATAGTCTACTGTGGCTCATGGAGGTGAGCCACAGTAATATAAACAACGGTTGTCTTTTTACCCATATTAAAAAGCAATATGAGGCTGACTTCAAGGTCCAGAAGAAAATGGTGACACCACACAGTCTTGTAGAAAAACCATATAATCAGGAAAGAGAATAAATAGAATCACATATGACCCAGATCTTCAGCATTACTAAGAAGCAGGCTACTACAAGCTTCAAATTACCTCTAAGTAAAGAAACAAGTTAAATTCTGCAAGCCTATGAATAAAGAGAGGGAGAAGAGACACAAGAGACTCTGGGGGGAAAAAAAAAAATCAAGGGGCATGGAAGACTTGGATGAAACAAACAAAATCAGCCCCAGCAAGAAAGTACAACAAAATGCCAAAATAATGAACACAGGTCACAACTTTAATAGTTCAGGCACTTAACTACAAGGAAGAGACTTGACAGCCTCAGAGAAGCAGTGCTTCTGGGGAAGAATCAGATATATAGAGAAGAGGCAATACCCTGCTGGAGACACTGCAGTGAAGGAAAAGAAGGAAATAAAGAAATCAGGAGGGAAATTAAGGATCCTGCGGGGGGAAAAAAAATAAAACAAATACCAGTCCCTCCCAAGAGCATTATAAACTTATTTTTCCCAGCACATCTTTCTCAAAAAAACCCCAACACTTTAAAAAAAGGAAAAGAGAGCATGACATCAGCAAGATAGAGTACAAGGCAGCTTTAAGCCCTCAGTTTTCCATAGACACCGAGTTAACACTATATAGACCAGAATACCTTTGCAACAACTCTAGAGACCAGTTGAGAAGTTACAGCACCCAGAAACAACAACAACAACCAGAAGGGATTCCAGCAAAAGGGAAAGGAAAATATGTAGTTTTGTGTACCCATCCGTCCCTTCCCCTATCTGACCCAGCAGGGCTCAACACAGAGGAAGTTTCCCACACTGGAGATCTTCCCTCTGGACAGAAACAAGAGTGGACCATGCAGCCAATGTCATGGCTAGGCTGGGCACTGCCTGAGGGACTAGTTTCTGTCTCACCTGACTCAGAGCACTGATAGGACTGGCAGCCTTGTCTGGAAGCCACTGAAAACATATGCAATCACCACAGCACATTAGAGCTGCAGTTACAAAAGCAGATGTCAGGAGGAGCAACAGATTGCAAGCTCTGAGGAGAAACAGGGACAAGCTGCTCAGGGAATATGAGACAACTAAAAGCACCTGCACAAGCTCAGAGAAGACACATCCTCAAAGTATGTTCGAGAGGTCCTGAAACCTCAGGCTGAGCTGATTAGTGAAAGTCTTCCCTTCCACCATGCCAGGCACTAACAATTGGAGAGGTAGTTGACAAAAAAAAAAAAAAAAAAGAACTAAAAGAGAACAAAGATAGACAGACAACTAATGAAATCAGGAAAATTATGCATGAACAAAGTAAGTATTTCACTAAAGAGACAGCAACTATAAAACAGAACCAGACACACACTGCGGTGGCGGAGGCAATGGCGGTGGGGTGGAGCGGCCGGCCGAGCCCGGGCCAGCAGGGCCACGGGCTGCCAGTGTGCGGTACCACCAATCCGCCTGCCTGCTCTCTCCTCGTGGAGTGGCGGTGGGGAGGCAAGAAACAGCTACTATTATATGTTGTAAAATGGATGTCTTCTAAAAATTTCCTGAGAAGATGGTGGAGTAGAAGGACATGCACTCATCCCTCTTGCAAGAGCACCGGAATCACAACTAACTGCTGAACAATCATTGATAGGAAGACACTGGAACTCACCAAAAAAAGATAACCCACATCCAAAGACAAAGGAGAAGCCACAATGAGATGGTAGGAGTGGCCCAATCACAATAAAATCAAATCCGATAACCACTGGGTGAGTGACTCACAAAATGGAGAACAATTATACCACAGAAGCCCACCCATGGGAGTGAAGGTTCTGAGCCCCATGTCATGCTTCCTAACCTGGGGGTCTGGAAACAGGAGAAGGAATTCCCACAGAATTAGACTTTGAAGGCTGGCGGGATTTGACTGCAGGATTTCGACAGGACTGGGGGAAACTGAGACTCCCCTCTTGGAGGGCACACACAAAGTAGTATGTGCATCAGGACCCGGGGAAAGGAGCAGTGACCCCATAGGAAAGTGAAACAGACCTACATGCTAGTGTTCAAGGGTCTCCTGCAGAGGTGGGGGGCGACTCTGGCTCACCCCAGGGACAAGGACACTGGCAGCAGAAGTTCAGGGAAGTACTTGTTGGCATTAGCCCTCCCAAGAGTCAGTCATTAGCCCCACCAAAGAGCCCAGGTAGGCTCCAGTGTTGGGTTGCCTCAGGCCAAGCAACCAACAGGGAGGGAACCCAGCCCCACCCATCAGCAGTCAAGTGGATTAAAGTTTTACTGAGCTCTGCCCACCAGAGCAACAGCCAGCTCTACCCACCACCAGTCCCTCCTGTCAGGAAGCTTGCACAAGCCTCTTAGATAGCCTCATCTACCAGGGGGCAGACAGCAGAAGCAAGAAGAAGTATAATCCTGCAGCCTGTGGAATGTAAAACACACTCACAGAAAGACAGACAAAATGAAAAGGCAGAGGACTTTTTACCAGATGAAGGAACAAGATAAAACCCCAGAAAAACAACTAAATGAAGTAGAGATAGGCAACCTTCCAAAAAAAGAATTCAGAATAGTGATAGTGAAGATGATTCAGAACCTTGGAAAAAGAATGGAGGCGAAGAGTAGATGCAAGAAATGTTTAACAAAGACCTAGAAGAATTAAAGGACAAACACCTAGAAGAATTAAAGAACAAACAAACAGAGATGAACAATACAATAATTGAAATGAAAAATACACTAGAAGGAATCAATAGCAGAACAACTGAGGCAGAAGAACGGATAAGTGACCTGGAAGACAGAAAGGTGGAATTCACTGCTGCAGAACAGAATAAAGGAAAAAAGAATGAAAAGAAATGAAGACAGCCTAAGAGACCTCTGGGACAACATTGAATGCACCAACATTAGCATTCTAGGGGACCCAGAAGGAAAAGAGAGAGGGAAAGGACCCAAGAAAATATTTGGAGAGATTATAGTTGAAAACTTCCCAAACATGGGAAATGAAATAGCCAGCCAAGTCCAGGAAGTGCAAAGAGTCCCAGGCAGGATAAACCCAAGGAGAAACACGCCGAGACACATAGTAATCAAATTGACAAAAATTAAAGACAGAGAAAAATTATTAAAAGTAACAAGGGAAAACCAACAAATAACATACAAAGGAATCCCCATAAGGTTAACAGCGGATTCCTTAGCAGAAACTCTACAAGCCAGAAGGGAATGGCATAATATATTTAAAGTGATGAAAGGGAAGAACCTACAACCAGGATTGCTCTACTCAGCAAGGATCTCATTCAGATTGACGGAGAAATCAAAAGCTTTACAGACAAGCAAAAGCTAAAAGAATTCAGCACCACCAAACCAGCGCTACAACAAATGCTAAAGGAACTTCTCTAAGTGGGAAACACAGAAGAAAAGGACATACAAAAACAAACCCAAAATAATTCAGAAAATGGTAACAGGAACATATCGATAATTACCTTACATGTGAATGGATTAAATGCTCCAACCAAAAGACACAGGCTCACTGAATGGATACAAAAACAAGACCCATGTATATGCTGTCTAAAGAGACCCACATCAGACCTAGGGACACATACAGACTGAAAGTGAAGGGATGGAAAAAGATATTCCATGCAAATGGAAATCAAAAGAAAGCCGGAGTAGCAATATTCGTATCAGACAAAATAGACTTTAAAATAAAGAATGTTATAAGAGACAAGAAAAGACACTACATAATAATCAAGGGATCAATCCAAGAAGAAGATATAACAGTTATAAACATATATGCACCCAGCATAGGAGCAACTCAATACATAAGGCAAATGCTAACAGCTATAAAAGAGGAAATGAACAGTAACACAATAACAGTGGGGGACTTTAACACCTCACTTACACCAATGGACAGATCATCCAGACAAAAGATTAGTAAGGAAACACAATCTTTAAATGACACAACAGACCAGATAGATTTAATTGATATTTATGGGACATTCCATCCGAAAACAGGAGATTACACTTTATTCTCAAGTGCACACGGAACATTCTCCAGGATAGATCACATTTTGGGTCACAAATCAAGCCTTGGTAAATTTAAGAAAATTGAAATCATATCAAGCATCTTTTCCGACCACAACGCTATGAGATTAAGAAATAAATTACAGGGAAAAAAACGTAAAAAACGCAAACATGTGGAGGCTAAACAATGCCTTACTAAATAACCAAGAGATAACTGAAGAAATCAGAGGAAATCAAAAAAATACCTAGAAACAAATGACAACAAAAACACGACGATCCAAAACCTATGGAATGCAGCAAAAGCAGATCTAAGAGGTAAGTTTATAGCAATACAAGCCTACCTCAAGAAACAAGAACGATCTCAAATAAACAATCTAACCTTACACCTAAAGGAACTAGAGAAAGAAGAACAAACAAAACCTAAAGGTAGTAGAGGGAAAGAAATTGTAAAGATCAGAGCAGAAATAAATGAAAGAGAAACAAAGAAAACAATAGCAACAATCAATAAAACTAAAAGCTGTTTCTTTGAGAAGATAAACAAAATTGATAAACCTTTAGCCAGACTCATCAAGAAAAAGAGGAAGAGGACTCAAATCAATAACATTAGTAAGGAAAAAAGAGAAGTTACAACGGACACCCCAGACATACAAAGCATCGTAAGAGACAACTACAAGCAACTCTATGCCAATAAAATGGACAACCTGGAGGAAATGGACAAATTCTTAGAAACGTGTAGCCTTCCAAGACTGAACCAGGAAGAAATAGAAAAAATGAACAGACCAATCACAAGTAATGAAACTGAAACTGTGATTAAAAATCTTCCAACAAACAAAAGTCCAGGACCAGATGGCTTCACAGGTGAATTCTATCAAATATTTAGAGAAGACCTAACCTTCTCAAACTCTTCCAAAGAATTGCAGAGGAAGGAACACTCCCAAACTCATTCTACAAGGCCAACCATCACCCTGATACCAAAACCAGACAAAGATACTACAAAAAAAGAAAATTACAGACCAATATCACTGATGAATATAGATGCAAAAATCCTTAACAAAATACTAACAAACTGAATGCAACAACACATTAAAAGGATCATACACCATGATCAAGTGGGATTTATCCCAGGGATGCAAGGATTCTTCAATATATGCAACTCAATCAATGTGATACAACATATTAACATATTGAAGAATGAAAACCATATGATCATCTCAATAGATGCAGAAAAAGCTTTTGACAAAATTCAACACCATTTATGATAAAAACTCTTCAGAAAGTGGGCACAGAGGGAACCTACCTCAACATAATAAAGGTCACATACAACAAACCCACAGCAAACATCTTTCTCAATGGTGAAAAACTGAAAGCATTTCCTCTAAGATCAGAAACAAGATAAGGATGTGCACTCTCGCCACTATTATTCAACATAGTTTTGGAAGTCCTAGCCACAGCAATCAGAGGAGAAAAAGAAAAAAAAGGAATACAAATTGGAAAAGAAGAAGTAAAACTGTCACTGTTTCCAGATGACATGACACTCTACATAGATAATCCTAAAGATGCCACCAGAAAACTTCTAGAGCTAATCAATGAATTTAGTAAAGTTGCAGGATACAAAATTAATGCACAGAAATCTCTTGCATTCCTATACACTAACAACGAAAAATCAGAAAGAGAAATTAACGAAACAATCCCATTCACCACTGCAACAAAAAGAATAAAATATCTTGGAATACACCTACCTAGGGAGACAAAAGATCTGTATGCAGAAAACTATAAGACACTGATGAAAGAAATTAAAGATGATACCAACAGATGGAGAGATATACCATGTTCTTGCACTGGAACAATCAATATTGTGAAAATGACTATACTACCCAAAGCAATCTACAGATTCAATGCAATCCCTATCAAATTACCAATGGCATTTTTTATGGAACTAGAGCAAAAAATCTTAAAATTTGTACAGAGACACAAAAGATCCCAAATAGCCAAAGTAGTCTTGAGGGAAAAAAACGGAGCTGGAGGAATCAGACTCTGTGACTTCAGACTATACTACAAAGCTACAGTCATCGAGACAATATGGTAGTGGCACAAAAACAGACATACAGGTCAATGGAACAGGATAGAAAGCCCAGAGATAAACCCATGCACCTATGGTGAACTAACCTATGGCAAAGGAGGCAAGGATATACAATGGAGAAAAGACAGTCTCTTCAATAAGTGGTGCTGGGAAATCTGGACAGCTACATGTAAAAGAATAAATTAGAAAACTCCCTAACACCATACACAAAAATAAACTCAAAATGAATTAGAGACCTAAATGTAAGACCAGACACTATAAAACTCTTAGAGGAAAACATAGGTAGAACACTCTTTGACATAAATCACAGCAAGATCTTTTTTGATCCACCTCCTAGAGTAATGAAAAGAAAAACAAAAATAAACAAATGGGACCTAATGAGACTTAAAAGCTTTTGCACAGCAAAGGGAACTAGAAACAGGATGAAAAGACAGCCCTCAGAATGGGAGAAAATATTTGCAAATGAATCAATGGACAAAGGACTAATCTCCAAAATATATAAATAGCTCATGCAGCTCAATATTAAAAAAACAAATAATTCAATCAAAAAATGGGCAGAAGAACTAAATAGACACTTCTCCAAAGAAGACATACAGATGGCCAAGAGGCACATGAAAAGATGTTCAACATCACTAATTATTAGAGAAATGCAAATCAAAACTACAATGAGGTTATCACCTCACACTGGTTAGAATGGGCATCATCAGAAAATCTACAAACAACAAATGCTGGAGAGGGTGTGGAGAAAAGAGAACCCTCTTGCACTGTTGGTGGGAATGTAAATTGATACAGCCACTATGGAGAACAGTATGGAGGTTCCTTAAATAACTATGAATAGAATTGCCATATGACCCAGCAATCCCACTACTGGGCATATACCCAGAGAAAACCGTAGTTCAAAAAGACACATGCAACCCAGTGTTCATTGCAGCACTCTTTACAATAGCCAGGTCATGGAAGCAACCTAAATGCCCATCAACAGACGAATGGATAAAGAAGATGTGGTACATATATACAATGGAATGTTACTCAGCCATAAAAAGGAACGAAACTGGGTCATTTGTAGAGACGCAGATGGACCTAGAGACTGTCATACAGAGTGAAGTAAGTCTGAAAGAGAAAAACAAGTATCATATATTAACGCACGTATGTGGAATCTAGAAATACGGTACAGATGAAGCAGTTTGCAAGGCAGAAATAGAGGCACAGGTGTAGAGAACAAACGTATGGACACCAAGGGGGAAAAGCAGGTGGTGGGGATGTGGTGGTGGGATGAATTGGGGGAGCTGGGGATTGACATATATACAGTAATATGTATAAAATAGGTAACTTATATAAGAACCTGCTGTATAAAAAAATAAAATAAAATTCAAAGAAAAAAGAACCAAACAAATTCTGCAGCTGAAAAATACATTAAGTGAGTTGGAAAATTCACTAAAGGGGTTCAACATCAGACTTGATCAGGCAAACTTGAAAACAGATCTTTGAAGTCATTAAGTTAAAGCAAAAAAAAAAAAAAAGAAGAAGAAGAAAAGGAAACAGAGTCTAACAGCCCTTGGGACACCATCATTAGGACCAATTTACAAATTAAAGGAGTCCCAGAAGAAAAGAGAAAGGAGCAGAGAGCTTATTTGAAGAAATAATGGCTGAAAACCCTCCATATCTGAGGAAAGAAATGAACATACAAATTCAATAAGCTGAAAGAACTCCAAGAAAGATAAATCCAAAGACACCCACAGAAAGACACATTACAATCAAATTGTTAAAAGTCAAAATTAGAGAATCTTGGAAGCAGCAAGGGAAAAGCAAATCATCACATACAAGGAAACTTTCATAAGATTATCAGTGGATTTCTTAACAGAAACCTTACAGGCCAGAAGAGAGTGGCATGAGATATTCAAACTGATAAAATAAAAAACCATCAACCGGGCTTCCCTGGTGGTGCAGTGGTTGAGAGTCCGCCTGCTGATGCAGGGGACACGGGTTCGTTCCCCGGTCCGGGAAGATCCCACATGCCGCGGAGCGGCTGGGCCTGTGAGCCATGGTCCCTGAGCCTGCACGTCCGGAGCCTGTGCTCCACAACAGGAGAGGCCACAACAGTGAGAGGCCCGTGTACCGCAAAAAAAAACAACAACAAAAAAACCATCAACCAAAAAAAAGAAAACAAAAACAAAAAACAACCATCAACCAAGAAAACCGTATCCAGCAAAACTATGCTTCAAAAATGCAGGGGAAAAAAAAAGTTGAGAAAGTTTATTATCACTAGGCCTGCTCTTATAAGAAATGCTAAAGGGAGTCCTTCAAGACGAAAGGATACTAGACAACAACATGAAAAAGTTTTCCAGTTAAGGTAATACATGGACACATATAATAACCTGTATTAATGTAACTTTGGTGCATAAATTCACTTTTAATTCTTATTCAGAACTTAAATGACAAAAACATGAAAAAAATAACTATATGCCTATGTTAATGGGCATATAACATATAAAGATGCAATCTATGATATCAGTAACAAAGTCGAGGGGGTGGATCTTATAGGAGTACAGTTTTTGTATGCAATTAAACTGCTATCCATTTAAAATGGAATGTTATAATTTTAAGATGTTTTATGTAACTGCAATGATAACTGCAAAGAAAATATCTATAGAACATACACAAAAGGAAATGAGAAGGGTATCAAAGCACGTCTCTACCAAAAAAAAAAAAATCAAAACTCAAAGGAAGACAGTAGAAAGGAGAGGAGGGACAAAAAGCTGTAAGACATACAGAAAACAACAAAATGGAAATAGTTCTTCCAATCTAGTGATTACTTTAAATAGCAAAATGTCAGCAAACTGAATTCAACAGCACATTAAAAGTATTATACACCATGACCAAGTGAGATGTATTCCTGGAATGCAAGGATGGTTCAATGTATGAAAACAATTCCATGTAATATACCACATTAACAGAATGAAAGACAAAACCACATGATCAATCAACTGATGCAGAAAAAGCATTTGACAAGATTCAAACTCTTTCGAGATAAAAACACTCAACAAACTAGAAATAGAAGGAAACTACTCCAACATAATAAAGGCCATATATGAAAAGCCCACAGCTAACATCACACTCAAAGGTGAAAGACTGAAAACTTTCTGTAAGATCAGGAACAAGGATGTCTGCTCTTGCCACTCTATTCAACACAGTATTGAGAGTTCTAACCAGAGTAATTAGGTAAGAAAAGGAAACAAAAGCCATCCAAATTGGAAAAGCTCTCTCTGTTCACATAGGACATGCAGAAAACCCTAACAATTCTACAAAAGCAATGTCAGGACTAAACAATGAGTTCAGCAAATTTGAAAGATTCAAAATCAACACACAAAAAATCAGTTGTGTTTCTACATACTAACAATGAACAATCAAAAAAGGAAATTAAAAAAAAAATCTCATGTACAATAGCATCAAAAAAGAATAAGATACTTAGGAATAAACCGAACCAAGGAGGTGAAACATTTCTATGCTAAAAACTACAAAACAGGGCTTCCTTGGTGGCGCAGTGGTTGAGAGTCCACCTGCCGATGCAGGGGACATGGGTTCGTGTCCCAGTCCGGGAAGATCCCACGTGCCGCGGAGTGGCTGGGCCCGTGAGCCATGGCCACTGAGCCTGCGCGTCCGTAGCCTGTGCTCCGCAACGGGAGAGGCCACAACAGTGAGAGGCCCGCATACCGCAAAAAAACAAAAAACAAATAAAACCCTACAAAACAATGCTGAAAGAAATTTTAAAAGACACAAATAAAAGGAAACATTCCATGTTCAGGGACTGGAACACACTATTGTTGTCAGCAGTATACAAAGCAACCTATGGATTCAATTCAATCCCTATTAAAATCCTAATGTCATTTTTTGCAGAAATAGAAGAAAATCATCCTAAAATTCATAAGGAATCTCAAAGGACTCTGAATAGCCAAAATAATCCTGAAAATGAATGAAGTCAGATGACACAAACTTCTTGATTTCAAAACATATTAAAAACTACAGTAATCAAAACAGTGTGGTACTGGCATAAAGACAGACAAATAGACTAATGGAACAAAAGAGAGTTCAGAAATAAAGCTCTGTATATATGGTCAAGTGATCTTTGACAAGGGTGCCAAGAACATTCAATATGAAATGGATAGTTTCTTCAAAAAATGAGACTGGGAAGACTGGATATCCATATGCAAAAACGGGAAGTTGGAACCTTATGTCCTGGTAATGATTTCCAGGACATCTTGTTAAGGGAAAAAAGCCAACTGCAAGAGTTTATTTATATAGTATGTTAGCTTCTGTGTAAGAAAGAAAACGAAATAAAAAAGCATATATATATCTACTTTTCTTTACAAAAAATGGAACAAAGGAAGGATAAATCAGAAAACAACAATGTTATTTACTTACATGAGATAGGTGGAGGGCGGACTGGGTGAAATAGATATGAGAAGGAATGACACTTCTTTTAGTATACTTGTTTGTGTAGTTTTGCTTTTGGAAGCTTGTTAATGTTCTATAGATCCAAAAAATAAATCAACAAGGATGGAAGAGAGAAAAAAACCCTAAAACTAAAAGCAAATTGAAACAAATGAACCCAACTGTATTCTAAATGCATAAGAGCTAATCTGAAGGGGAGGAAAAAAGGAATCCAAGTAACTTATAAAGGGAGATACAAAGATGAAATGAGGAAAAGCAACGAAGAATCCTGTGCAAGGGCTGAAATTAGAGGTACTGGTATAGACACTTGATTTCTTAAATATTTATTTGTGTGTACATACAAATGTGTGTGTGTGTGTGCGCATATCCTACCTACATGCATATATTTCCTAACTGTCTGCTTTGAGGGTCTAGAAGCAAAGACATCCCAGTAAAAATATGCACATCCAGCATCCAGATCTTGGTTTCTAATACCAAGATGAACCTGACTTTCTTATTGTGCCAGTAGGAAGAAAATGCTCAAAAAAAATTATGGGCGCATGTCACAAGAACAGAGGGGCCAGCTTGAAGGGGCTACTGCTTACCAAATCTGAGAAATGTGTAAACCAAAACAATTTAGTACAATTATAAATTATAAACCACTGAAATAAACAGGAATCCGTGAGTCCACACGGAATGAATGAATGAACAAATAAGGTAAAGGGAGGACTCTTGCTCATTACTGAGTAACAACTAGTTAATATGGAGGAAATATAGAGAGTTGGAAAACCATCATTGTACAATAAAAACTGGCTCACAGTAAAAACTGGTTCAGATGAGAATCATCAGTTTTTGCTAAATAAAAGAGGAGGTGGGGATTTTGATGAAAAGCAGGATATTTGCTGTTCTTAAAGTGTATCCTCACATATTATTCAAAGCAAGGGGAAAAAACAGTAACTCTACAGTGGAGAAACTAGACAACACCTTGTTAAGGTCATCAAAATAAACAGAAGAGAGGGACAGACGGACAACATATGCCTCTTGTTGTGGCATAACCTGAATCTAATCATGAGGAAACCCAAAATGAAATTACCAGTGTCATGAGACAAAGAAAGATTGAGGAATGGTTCCAGACTAAAGGAAACTAAAAACTGAAATGTCATATAGACATAGGAAGAGAGAGCGAGAAAGTGTAAAAAGTGCAGGAGCAACCCAGCACACACACAACTAATAAAGCAAATGAGGCAGAGTATTAACAGAAGATGAATCTACATAGAAGGTATACAGATATTCCACCATTCATGCAAGTTTCCTGTAAGTTTGAAATTATTTCCAAATAAAATGCTTAAAAAAAATTACAGAGCCTCTGAACAAGATGACATAAGTCCATGCTTTGATGCATCCCTTCTGCTATACACACATAGCAATGATAGGTAAAATATAAAAAAAAATATATATATAGGAAAACCAAAAAAATATAGTCAGGCTAAAAACCAAGATAAACATCTCCATGAACCAGAAAAAAGAATAGAAATTCAAAGTGGTGTGCAAGGCCAAAGCTACAGGCCTGCTGGAATCTGGAAACAGACACTGGCAGCTGACAGTTCTGCTCCTATGGGGTAACTGAGACTAAAAGTGCTCCACACAAAATTTGAGATAGAAGCCAGACTGGCTAATGGTAGCTAAAGTTGCTGATGAAAAAAAGCTTGATACTTGCATGGGTTGCAAAGGGTTACATTACCCTCTACTCTGAATGCAACCTTCAAAGAGATACTGGGTCACTCACCTCTTTATTTGACAAGCACTTAATAGTTTGACAGTTTTGGGAAGAAGAAAGTTCAGTAGCATCTGCCTCCCGAGTCAAGAAAAGTAGCTTCTGGCCCACTGAGTCCAAGCATTCTAAAACACTGTACAGAAGGAGAAGAGATCAGGTAGGAACAACAGTTTTCCCTAACCCAAGAATTACTTCTCTATACTTGCACTGTCGAACCTGGTAGCCATTAGCAACGTGTGGTTATTTAAATTAAAATAAAATAAAATAAAAATTCAGTTCCTTAATTGCACTAATCACATGTACTATAAGGTCTACATGTATGGACCTTTTTGGACAGCAAAGATATAGAACATTTCCACCATTACAGAAATCATATTGAACATTGTTGTTCTACATTTAGGGAAAGGAAGGATAAACAAAAAATATACTCAAAACTCTTTACCAAAATTTAGGCTAGATTCTAAGGATCTGAAACGTTTACTATGGTATAGAGACAAACCTCTTCTGAGTCTGTTTTTTGTTTGTCTTTTTCCCAATCTGGGCAATACATCAAGGCTATAGCCGACTCTTCTAATCAAAATACTCACTAGTCTATCATCTCCCCTAATGCCACTTAGTTCAATGTATTTCAATGTCTTACTTTTTTTGTAAAGTGAGTTATTTTAAGACCAATCAATAGATTCAGAAAATTAGAAAAACAGATGCTATTTAGGGCAGTACGTGGTCTTTTTCCATCCATGGTTTTTCTAATGGAAGAATGTTACTCATATTATTGGTAAATATTTCTCAATAGACTCAAAAGAGGAAAAAAATATGCCAGGTTTTGTTATTAAATAAGAAACCAGATACTCCATTTGTCTTTGCGACCATTTAGAACTGAAAAATATTACCTTGTGTTTAGCTGCTGCACTACTTCTGCTGTATTTCTCGGCTCTAGACCTGCTGCTTCTAGTTCTTGGTGACTAGCTAGTGCCTCCAGATTTAGTTCTGCAATCTGAAGGAAAATAAAGTGGTAAAATCATTTAATATCTTGCAAAGTATTTGAGGCTAAAAAAAAAAAGAAACCAAACAAACAAAAAAACACCCAAACCCCCCCCAAAATCCAAGAAAAACCCACTCAAGTGGTGTGCTCTGTTTCTGTAGACAGTGACTTTGCTCTTGCCACAGTCCCAGGCTGGGTTCAATAGTTACCAGATGGTTTCTGGCTGCTTAGCCAAGAATGGCAATCTGTTACCAGCTGCTGATGTTGTGACATGAATATGGGAAAGGGCCAAGTAGGGCTAAGTGAAAAGCAATGGCAATTTTGGCTCATGATTCATTCCAAAGTCACTTAAAACTTACTTCTCTGCAAACATGCAACTTTTGGAAATTATAAAAGAATGGCTTTCATGGCAATATGAAAAAAAGACTTTATTGGACTAACACAAAATCATGAAAAGTATTCTAGTTTATTCTCTTTCCATAAAGTGGGAGCCCATTTGGGAGTTCTGATGTGTAGAGATACAGTTATTTTTTTTACTTAGAATCATTTTAGATTTGCAGAAAAACTACAAAGACAGTACAGAGTTCCCACATATATCCAACTGCCATTTTCAACTATTATTACTATCTTAATTAGTATGGTGTATTTGACACAATTAATGAACCACTATTGATATGTTATTTTTTTTCTTTTTAAAATTTTATATTGGAGTATAGTTGATTTACAATGTTGTGTTAGTTTCTGCTGTACAGCAAAGCAAATCAGTTATACATATACATATATCCACTCTTTTTTAGATTCTTTTCTGGTATCTTATTATTAACTAAAGTCCATCCTTAATTCAGATTTCCTGAGATTTTACTCAAGTGAGATGCAATTTTTCCTGGAAATCAAGTGGCAGCATAACAAAATGCAACTGTTCTCAAAGTGTGGCTTGAGAACTCCTAGGGGTTCCAGAGACCCTTTCAGGGGGAAGTTTGCAAGGTCCTATCTTCTCCAACTATATAACACAACAGATTGGACGTAAAAGCAGATATGAGAGAGTCACTAGTCTCCTTAACAGGAGCTTAGTAGCTAGACATTAAAGAGATTTGCAAAATATGTAAAACAATGACACTCTTCCCATTAATTTTTTTGAAAATGCTTTTTTCCATAAAAGTACATTTTTTATGTTAACATGTAATGATTTTTAAAAATATTTTCAACAAATTAGTAAATATAATTTTTCTCATATGTAATTTCTAATATGGTAAATATTGATAGATATGACCCACAAAAACAAAAGCTCTTTGAGGATAAATGGGTCCTGAGACCAAGTTTTTAGAACCTCAGTGCAGTGGTTTAGAGCAGGGGTTGGCATATTACAGTCATTGGATCAAGTCCAGCCCAATGTCAGTTTTTTGTAAATAAAGTTTTACTGGCACACAGCTGTGTCCTTTTACTGACATACTGTTATAGCTGCTTTTGCACTACCAACAGCAAGTTGAGTAGCTGTGATAGAGACAGTATGGTCTGTAGAGCCTAAAATACTTACTGTTTGGCCTTTACAGAAAAGGTTTGCTAATTCCTCATGTAAAGCAAAGACAGGCTTTAGAATCTGACAGACCCTGGTTTGAATCCTGGTTCTGCCTCTAATTTTAGGACCCTCAATAAGTTATTAACCTTTCAAAACCTCTGAATGATCATATATATAATAATATCAATAGTTAACTTACAGAGTTGTTATAAGGATAAGATAATGTATATAAAGCATTTTAGAATAGTACACTTCGTAAGATCTCAGTGAATGTTGGCCATTACTCACAAGCCGCATAAGATATTTTACCATGTCTTTCTATCACCATGACACAAAATACTATTCTGGCTTTTTATTATTCTATATGGACTACCATTTATTTCATAATGGGGTCATGCTAGAAAATATCACACAATGGGACAATCTAATAGGTTAGAATGTGTTATAACACAGTCTGTCAGAAACTACATCCTCTTCAATGCCTCCTTTATGTGCTGTTTTAATCCAGGCCCACTGAACTGCTTTTGAAACAATGATATGCTACTCACACCCCAAGAGAGCAAAAATCTATCTAGATTTTTATAATTATCACAATTATTAGCATCAGCTACAATGAATTAAAAGTGGCATGCGGGATCTTTAGTTCCTCAACCAGGGATCAAACCCGTGCGCCCTGCAGTGGAAGTACAGAGTCTTCACCACTGGACCACCAGGGAAGTCCCTCAGCTACAATGATTAACACCACATTATGGTGCTTAATATATTCATGGCACTGTGCTAAGAGCTTTATACTACATAATATCTCATTTACCCTCACCAATATCCCAGAGAAGTGTGCTACCATGTTACAGATCTGGAAACTAAAGTTGATCAGAGAAATTGCCCTAGATAGCATACAGCCAGACCTATTTAAAAACAAGGAAGCCCAACTTCAGAGACGACATATTTAACCACTACATGATGCTAGTGATACAGGTCTTAATTTCAAATACATGTTCACCTTGAATTACACTGCCATTTTTGTAAAGAAAGGTAACAGCAGGATATGGTGGTCTGTGACTCTGTTCTAGCCTCATAATTTTAAGGAAAGCAAAGGTACTAACCTTCTTTGGGCCATATTTGAGGAAATACCGAGCCAATTCAAGGGCTGTTCTAGCATCTTCTGTGGCATCATGACCAAACCTATCTGGACACTGTATATCCTTCCTGGAAAGTCAAGGTAAAATTGACATAACTGGGAGCATTTTTAATGATAGAGTCTTTCATACCAAATATTCTGGCTACATGTAGAATTTCAGCATTCTAGTAATTAGATTTGAGTCACAATCAAGATTCCTTTATTACTTAGTGCCAGGACCTGAAAGGTACTGAGGGTACAGAATGATCAGGAATGGCTTTGTTTACAGCGAGCGTATCATCAAAGGCTACTCAATAAAAAGTCTCTGGTCCACTCCCCAACCAACCCCTTGTCTCACTTTTTAGACGTAGCTGTTGTTTTAAAGTTACCTTCCAGAAATTTTCTATTATATACAAGTGTCTATTATATATTTAAAAATCCTTTGTTTTTTAAAATCTTAAAAAATACATATGTTTATGTCTATAGATATATCTAAATCTAATCTACATCAATCAATATCTCAGTATCTACGCATCTTGTTCTGCATCTCCATTTTGTTCTCAGTAGCGTCTTAGAGGTCCCCTTATTAGCACATAAAGATCTAACAAAGTATTAGTCACGCAGATAACCATAATTTATTTAACTAGTCCTGTAGAATATCTGAATTCTTTTGGGCTATTTTAAATCATACTATAATGAATATCTTTGTACAATATGTGTTTGTACATGATACATTCAATATAGGAACGCTGTTTTGAAATTTTGGGTAACTTTTCTGCCTCTTCTCTGTCTAGTTCTATCCATCAACCTTCAGCTATGAATGCAACTCCTTTTTGTATTCCCACAGTTTTTTCATTTCTGAGTCATAATTCTCTCTGAAGTTAGGATCTCAGAATTCATAATAATGTTTATAAACTAAGAAGGAAAGGAGAGAGGCTGAACGTTGCAATATGCATTAAATAAGATACAATATTCTAACTTATGTCCAGTCTATCAGGACAATATTATAATATGCAAACAAACCTACCCCAAAATAACTTTGGCTAAGAACTTGAGCTTAAATCTTCTGCCCTGCTCTCTGACATAAAGCAATGATGTATCAATAACATATGGATGTATCATCTGAGAAGGAAAGAGAATAGAATGAGTAGCATCCTATGCTGAAGGAAAAAACAGGTGGGTTGGGGGACAGAAGGCTTTAGATCTGAGATTAATGAAACAGGCACATATGCTAGATAAACTAAGTCCTAAATCAGATACTCACTTTCAGTGCTCTGAGATCTAAGTCTAAGGAGTGGCCCACTAACACAGCGTTGGGAGGAAGCAGTGCTTTTAACTGTCTCTGTACATCTTTGAGTTTGGTTGTCACTGGGTTAAGAATCTTCTTTGTGATTCCTGAGAAACTTTCAATAAAAAAAGAGAAATGGACAGACCAGGATATTAATAAGCTTTCCTCCCCCGAAAGTCATTTCAAAAAGAATATTTTAAAAAATAAAAAATTAATAAATGCTCAGTGTAACAAGGTTGAAAATCAAATAACAAAGAAGAAATTAAAAACTGCCAGGCTTCCCTGGTGGCACAGTGGTTGAGAGTCCGCCTGCCGATGCAGGGGACAGGTTCATGCCCCGGTCCGGGAAGACCCCACATGCCGTGGAGCGGCTGGGCCCGTGAGCCATGGCCGTTGAGCCTGCGCGTCCGTAGCCTGTGCTCCGCAACGGGAGAGGCCACAACAGTGAGAGGCCCACATACCGCAAAAAAAATAAATAAAAATAAAAATAAATAACCTGCCCATAATCCCACCACACAGAGATCATTTTTTACACTTTAGTAAATATTGTATCATATTTTTTGATACATATGTATTCATGTATATGTTTCATTTTTATAATCATGGGTATTCCCTGGCAGTCCAGTGGTTAGGACTCCATGCTTTCACTGCCATGGGCCTGGGTTCAATCCCTGGTCAGGAAACTAAGATCCCACAAGCCACATGGTATGGCCCAAAAAAAAGGAATCATAATGCCTATGCTACTTTATAATATGATCATAACATGTGCTATATATCATGAACAAGTTTTCACATCAATAAATCTATTTCAGCACATCCTTTTAAATGGTTAGTACTCCATTAGATGAATATAACATTCTAACCAACCCCCTACTTTCATTCATATTCCCATGTTTCTGCAACAGTATGACAAATACCCTTATACATACATCTTTGTCACATACGACTGTTCCTTAAAAATACTTTCTAATTGTCATGTCGGCCAACAGGAGTCTTTATCACCATCATGGCCTCTCTGTGCCTAAGTAAGCATGAATTGATAGGTGCAACTACAATGGGCAGCAACGGTAATGTTTCACTGGCTTTTCTTTGCCTAATTACTGTAGTGTGTACATTCTGAAATTACTTGCTAATCTTCGGAAAGACAGAGAAAATTTTTTGAGCTTCCAATTTCTGTTGTGGAAACACTTAGTTTTATTTTGGTTTCTGAGGTCAAGGCAGATTAAGCTCTAAAATCATCTGACTGCCAGAAGATGATTTACAGATTTTTCAGATGGTGTCTCATCAGACAGCAAAGCTGTTTGGCAGTTACTAGGTAACGATTACAACTGTCAGATTCTATGACAAGGAAGATAATATTCTGGTGACCTAGGTCACAGGAAGATTAGAGAGCAAGAAAGGTAAGAGCATTATACACCAATATTGTGTAATTTCAGTATTAAAATTTCTAGTTGTGGCACCCCAGCCTTTTCTTTGATAATAAATAAGTAGATAATACCTAACTAAACAGAAGCTACAGGCTATTCCTGTTAAGTCTCATTCCACTCTAGCGAGCTGGAGGCAGGGTGAAAAATACCTGGTGAGGTAGTCCACAATCTTGTTGTCAGGTTTAACAAGTTCATCCATAACACAGCAGCCTCCTTCAGCAACCAGTGAGATGCGTGTTAGTTCTCGCCCCTTGGATGTCAGGCACTGAAAGACCAGGATGTAGATAGGCTGCTAACCCGTGGAAACTCTTGCTTCCTCTCATTATTCAAGACTACATCAACTGCCACCTACTCTAATCTACTCTGCGACAATGGCACAGCCTTTTGCTGACTAGAGAATCCAATATGAATGAAATTAAAGCTAAGCAGGCTGCTGAACATTACACTTAAAGTAACCAACACAGTACAATTTCTCTGGGAAGGATGTGCCCGAGAGGGACAGAAATAATAACATCAATTATAATTGTACTATTTACTGTGTACTACAACCCAGTATTATGCTAAGTACCAAAAAAATAATTTTTATTAGCACACTCTATTATCTAACACAATACTAAGCATTTTATATACCACCTCATAATAACCCCATGAAGTAGCCCCTAATATTATCCCTGCTTCACAGAGGGAGAATTAGGGAATTTGTCCAAGGTGACAGGCAAGGCCAGGATACACAACCTGATACGACAGACTCCAAATCCTTAGCTCTTAGCCACTCTGTTCAGTGTCGAGAAACTGTTACTTGAGTACTAAGTGAGAGGGGATACACTGCCTCTGAAAGGAGACTTACTAATTAGACAAAGTAAAACACAAGGGGAGCTTAAGCAGGAAAATCCTACTTCTGATCTTAAACGCGTAAAACTAAGCCAAACCAATGGTAATTCAGGCAAAGTCTTCAAGGCAATAACAACAAAACACTTGTTCAAAAGACAGAAGCAATCAACTTCTAGTAATATTCAAAAATTAGATTAAATATATCAACTAGTTAGAAAACTTATGTCATATTTATTTCTCATCCTGGAGTAAAGATCCAATTTTTCTAAAATGTAATTAAATGGGTCTACTTTCAGTTATTTAAACTGAATACTAGAACTGAACGCACTCAAGAAAACTAGACCCTAGCTTGCAACACTCCAGCTGAAAAATCAAAAGTAGTACTTACCATTTCACAGTCAAGCCCAAAGAGAGGACTACTGTTGGTTATAGAACCACAACATTTTATAGGCACAAAGTTTTCACAGTCAGGAAAACCTAGGAGGAAAAGGAATAAAATATTTGCCTTTAGAACTAGAAATGGTAAAAATTACTCCTGTATTTATCCAGGGGAAACTGAGATACCACATTTGTGGGGACCTTCTCTATGTTAGACACTTGAAATATAAAATTAAATAAGACAATTTCTGTCCTTAATTTCTTCTCCATCTACTCATTTTTACATTTTGGGAGAATAATGTAGGCTGCTATTAGTGGAGATACTAGGGCCTAGACTTCCTTGCAGTTACCAAGTAACAATTTTTTCCTCCTTATTAGAAATTATAATTAAATTGTGGCTAACTCCAAAGTCACTGGGCCTTTCCCATACAGGCACTAAGGAAGGGTGAATACAGTGCAAATGACTGCATGTGGCATCTTTCTTTCCTAAATAAAACAAGAAAAAGTAGGAATGAGATTCCACCATAGCAGAGATCTAAAAGGATTTCATGGTAGGCAGAATGTTTAACATTCACCATATGCACTCTTGTACTCAACTCTACCCTTAAAATTTCTCCAAGATCTCTCTTTAGAAACGTGCCTCATTTTCTGGAATCATAGCCTGAAAATTCCCTACAGAGGCTCAGATATAGGCTTAAGGTATCCCTTCCATTGTGTACCCTAAGTCAGTAACCAGGCACATTCAGTTCAGAGGCCCAAAAGTGTCTGAATCATTGAAGATTCCTACCTTCAGACAGAGGCTGAAACAGTAAAGGTAATACCTAGATCTTATTTGACAAGAAACTAAGGGGAGTATGAAAAGCTTTGACCAGTTCCTATGTCACAGTACCCTGAAATTTCCAACTGATTACAATTAAAAGAACCAAAATACAGTCTAGACCAGAAAGGAGTACCCCCAAATCCTGGAGACATTATACTTGCTGCCCTCCTTATCTATATTATTAGTACCAATAATAACAAAGAATAACTTTTTAAAGCACTATGTGCCCCATGCTAAGCTCGTTTTGTACATTAACTCAATTAATCCTCATGGCAATACTATGATATATGAACTATTAACTCCCCAAAGACAGCCCAATTAAGAAACAGACAAAGGATCTGAAAAAATATACAAATGGCCAATAAGCATATAAAAAGATGCTCAATATCATCAGCCATCAGAGAAATGCAAACGAAAATCACAATGAGATACTACTTCACACACACTAGGATGGCTATAATCAAAAAGGCAGAGCATAGCAAGTGTTGGTAAGGATGTACAGAAATTGGAACCCTTATACATTGCTGGGGGGAATGTAAAATGGTGCACCTGCTTTGTAAAACAGTCTGATAGTTCCTTAAAGGTTAAACATAGAGTTACTATAGGATCTAGCAGTTCTACTCCTAGGTATATACTCAAGAAAAATGAAAACATATGTCCACACAAAAACTTGTATCTGAATATTCAAAGTAGCATTATTCATAACATCCCCGAGGTGGAAACAACCCAAATGTCATCAACTGATGACTGGATAAATAAAATGTATAACCATACATGGAATATCATTAGAATGAAAATAAATGAAGTAATGATACATGCTACAACACGGATGACCCTTGAAAATTTGATGCTAAGTGAAAGAAGCCAGTTACAAAAGACCACATATTGTATGATTCCATTTATATTCACAATAGGTAAATCTATTAACAGAAAGTAATTAGTAGTTGCCTAGGGCTAAAGGGCACTGGGGGGAAACAATAGTACAGGGTTTCTTTTGGGGTGATGAACATGTTCTAAATTGATTGTAGTGATGGTTGAAAAACTCTGTAAACATACTAGAAACTACTGAAATTGTATACTTTAAATGGATGAACTGAATGGTAGGTTAATCATAACTCAATAGGGCTTTTTTTTTTTTTTTTAAGGAATTTTAACATGACTGCTGTGATTAAGAGGTAATAAATCAAAGGATTTTTATTAAATTCTTGCTACATAACAGACCAAGGCTCTGAGCCTAGACTTGTCCTATTTATTAAAGAAAATGGGGGTGGGATGGGTGGGAGGAGGATTAGAAGTACCAGAGAAGTGTTCAAGTTTTAAAGACATATTGACTTCTTTTCAATATACTAAGGAATGAAAGAAAAATGAAAAAGGAATAATTTTCCCACAATATTTAAGGTCATGTTCATGTACTACCTAAAATCAATAATGGTACACATCCTACACTTTAGGAAACATTGCACTGAAAGTATTTCCTCTTTAGTAGAAGATGGAATAAATCACTTGGAAAGCAGCCCATAAAAATGAACTTTCAACAGGAATATTTTTAAATAAACTGATAGATATTCTTCCATTGTTACCAACATCAGGTTAAATCTAAACCAACCTTGTAACGGAAAGTGATATGTTTTCATTTCCTCCTTTGTGAGAAGGCATCTGGTCAAGCTTACTTTCTTAGAGCCATACTTTTTAACGATGGGGTCATTCTGCAGGTTGATGCTGACTTCTGAGCTGGAAGAAGGTAAAGACCCTGAAACAAGGACAATCATACATATGTTAGAATCTGTGTTTAACAGCCCTCAGAGGACATGTCCTTTTAATGTTGTATAGGGTAAGCATGATGAAGATCAAAAGATTTTTAAGACCCAGCCCCAACTTTAAAGGAGCTTGCACTCTCATACACTTATAAAGAACACAAAGAGAAAATAAGTCTCAAATGGGTTATAATAATAAAAGCTATAAAAGGGAAAGGGAGAATATACTGGCTGAGATGGTTAGATATGGTTCAAGAGAAGAAAAGATTAGCTGAGTCTTAAAGAAAAGGCAGAATTCAGATATTTGGTGTATTAGACCAGTCCGTTACAGTGTCTGCCACTCCTAATAGCCCATTCTAGCTAAATCTACTGCACCCCTAACCACCTGGCTCAAGCACCAGCAGGGGTGCTGGTTCTTTAAGTAGGGCTCGTTACTGATTGGATTAAGAGTGGGGACTTGGCTAAAGAGGGAGCTATCTATAAACTGACCAGTGACTTGATATTCCTTGTCAAGACATGCTCAAAAGGGACAAGGGTAATTAGCTAAGCTGATCAGATTGCTTGCTTCCAGAACTGAACTAGGAAATAAGGAGAACACACCGGTTAGAACAGAAAACAAAGAAGCTAAGATGCCATGAAAGGGATGGAGAACAGCTCTTCACCAGAGGCATTTAGATTCTTGATGACTTTCTAGTCCACATGTCCTTCAAATAATACCCTCTCACTTAAGGTGGCCTCAGTGAGTGCCTGGTCCTTGCAAACAAGAATGCCAAAGAATCAGAAGTAAGGAAAGAGGGCATCCCAGGTAAGATAGAAATGTACAAAGCAAACTTGGTATGGTAGTGACTAGACCAGTCGGGGAGAAAAAAAGGTCTTTGTAGAAGAGCAGTATAAGAAACAAGGTTGAAAGAGGAGGATAAAAGTGAATTGTAGACCACTGCAAATGCCAGGCTCAAGAGTTTGAATTTTAGTCCATCATTTCATATATAAGGTGGAGCAACAGAAAGTTCCTGAGAAGGGAAGTGGCATAACCAAAGAGTACTTTAAGAAAGATCAACCTCAAAGATATGTGGAAAATGAAGTAGAGAGAGAAATGAGAAATGGCAAAAAAAAAAAGAGTCTGGATTAAGATGATGGAGGGAGGAAAAAGGTTATAAGAAAGAAACATTACACAAGAAAAACTGGTAGAGGGACTTCCCTGTTGGCTCCCAATGCAGGGGGCACGGGTTAAGACTGCACTCCCAATGTAGGGGGTCTGGGTTCGATCCCTGGTCAGGGAACTAGATCCCACATGCATGCCTCAACTAAGAGTTCTCATGCCACAACTAAGGAGCTCCCAAGCCACAACTAAAGGAGCCCGCCTGCCACAACTAAGGAGCCCACAAACCGCAACTAAGACCCAGCGCAAACAAATATTTTTTTTTAAAAAAGGAAAAACTGGTAGAGCATAGTGACAGAGTAATTCAGTTCAGTCAACAAAATATTTACTGAGTACTTACTATATGCCTGGTATTGCTCTAGCCAGTAGATTCCCCAATGAACAAAATCAACAAAATTCTCTTAAATTCTAGGTGATCTTAAATTCTAGTTGGGAAAATGGACAATAAACAAACAAATACATAATATAGCAGGTGAGGATAAGGACTATGGAGAAAAGTAAAGGAGAAAAAGGAGGAAAGGGAGTGCTGGGGCAGGAAAAGGGTTAATGTCATATATTTTATAACCAGGGAAGGTCTCTCTGATAAAGTAACATTTGAATAGGTTCTTAATAGCAAAGGGAATGAGCCATGAAGATTGGGTATGGGGAGCCAAAAGAAAAGTAATTCTAAAATTCAATACTGGTGGCTTAGAGAAAAACAGTACCAACAGAAAAGGGGATTTGAAGTTGGGAGTCTGTTATTTAGGGATGAGAAAAATGCTTTTATATATGCTATGATTGAGGGTACAGTGGAGTATCCAGGTAGCAACATCCAGCAGGCAGTTGAAAATGCAGGCCTGGAGTTTGGGATATCAAACCTAAAGACAGAGGAGTTATCCACAGAAGAGTGATGGATAAACTGGGGAAGAACAGATGAATATTTCAAAAGAGAACTGAAGAAAGATCAAAGTATATGGACTATATCTTGGGGACTTCGATATTTATTTAGGTTGGGAAAATGAAGCAAAATCCTTAGGAGGACAGAGAAGTAGCTATAACCCTCTAGCTCCTCAATGCTTACAGTATAAAATCCAAAGTCCTTAGCATAGCATTTACAGCCTGCAAGACAAAGCTTTAACCTACCCCTAAGCCTCATCTCTCACCACTACCCGCCCTCTTATTCCATCTCCACCCCCTAATCATCCTCAACAATCTATATTCTTCAGTCACATCAATTTCTTTTTTCTGATTACATCCTTTCTTTTACAGCTCAATGTCTTTACCTGAGTTTTGAATCTCATAATGACTACTCTGTAATTCACTCAAAGATGTTTAAAATACAGTGGATGTCAAATTAAGCAAAGCTGCAGGTCCGATATAGACATCTATTAGAAGGAAAGGGGAACAATGGAAAGGTAGGAAGTTAGAAGCTTTTGAGACAGAAGATAACAGGAAACACAGTCATGGAGGATATGGAAAGGAATCACTAGTTATTCCTCACCACTTTTTCATGTCCCCTCAGTGCAACTATTCAATAATTTAATTATTTCTGAACAAACATACAAAAAGCATTATTGAACAATACTTACCTTACTATGTGCAATGAACTGTTAAGGTCTATTCCATCACTCACCTCCTCTCCCCCCAAAAGAGAAGGTCAGCTATAACTTGCTAACAGGACACAACCCAGTTTGAAAAACACTGCTATCATGGATATTTATACTTTAGCTGGCCAGCATCCTAATCTGCCACTGTGAGTAGTATTAGTGAGTATCCCCTACATTAGTCAAAGGCAAGATCTTCCTTCCTATGTGTACACTTGTGGGTACAAAGACCCAGTGACAGTTTGAGTCCAGTGTCAGTGATATCCAGGGAGCAGACTTAGCTATCTAACCTAACCAAATGACTTCTGAGGCATGAACCCTGGTTATGTTTCCTGCTATCTAATCCGCCTTGGTACTTACCCATTTTTTCCTTAAAACACACACACACACACACACACAAAATTGCTTTTCTGCTTAAGTTACTTATAGTCATACCTTCCATTCCTTTAGGCAGATCCCCAATTATTTGTTTCTTTTGCAGCCCAATGATATCAGCTAGGAAATCAGATGATGGGGGAGGCAAGCAGAACTTCTGAAAATACATAATAGGTTTTTACAAAAATGCTTGAAAACAGTTAAAATACTGTCACCTAGACTTTTATTGTCAGCTCAGTGCTATGAAAGATCTGGATCTTAATTGTTTGCATTGTAAAATGAGGACTGTTTCCTTAAGTTGTAAAAGTGACTAAATAAGTGAAGCCATATTTATCCTACCACAGTTTTCTTTGCTTCTCTAATTACACACTATACAAAAGAAACAAACATTACAAAAATGTATAACTTAGAAAAGCAAAGTTCCTTATATTTTTCAAAGCACTTTCATATCTATTACTTTAGTGGATAACATGCCAGGTAGATGACACAGAAAAGCAAAGAGATTGAGAGTTCAAGTCTCAGGCTCACCTGGGCTTCAATTCCAGCTGTAAATTCCACTTACTAGCTGTAACTTGGGTGCGTTACTCAGTTTCCTTATGTATAAAATGGGAATAAAAAAGTATCTCTTGGGGCTTCCCTGGTGCAGTGGTTGAGAGTCCGCCTGCCGATGCAGGGCACACGGGTTCGTGTCCCGGTCTGGGAAGATCCCACATGCCGCGGAGCGGCTGGGCCCATGAGCCATGGCCACTGAGCCTGCGCGTCCAGAGCCTGTGCTCCGCAACGGGAGAGGCCACAACGGTGAGAGGCCCGCGTACCGCAAAAAAAAAAAAAAAAAAAAAGTATCTCTTATAGGACTATTGTAAGAATTAAAGATGATGCATACAGTATGATTAATATAGGGCCTAGCACATAGGTAGTGTTCAATAAATGAAAGCAAAAAAAGAAAATGGAGACCCAAGGGGGTTAGGTTAGGGCTCACCAATTCAAATGCTCTCAGGGGTAAATGGATGAAACAGTCTGATAAAGAATGGAAGAGGCTACGGTAAAATGGAGAGCACATGCCTTTCTAAAGACAGCTGCTATTCAGCTCCAGATACTGTTTCAAGGGAAACTAATCTTGTGATGTTGTCAAGAGAAGCCAAAATATATAGGTTTTATGTAAATTTTACAATTTTTGAAAACACCAAAGCCCAAATAAAATGTGACAATATCAACTACAATCTGGGAACTAGACTGCAATCTGGGATTAAGGGTTTTGCCAAGATTACCAAAGAAAAAAATGAGAGAGAAATCTAATTTCAACAATCTAATCTCAGGTATCAAGCGTAATCTTTTTAGCTTTCTAAAACTTCTATTGCTTGTTCAATCAGGTTGCCAAGGAGCACAATTTGAGACATGTGCACTAATCTCTGAGTGTGAGGACCTGACTCAGGTCCGAATACAAAGTTTTCTTAACTTACGTGTCTGAATGCCTTTCGGAGAAGCCCAAACTCCAAATAGAACCTGTAAAAGTGTAGCTGACTCATTCCCTGCAGTATAACAACCACCACGTTGTTCAGGTGGTTTTGGTGAAAAAGTTGGCACCAGCTGTTGAAAAATAGAACCAACAAATCTAAGACTGATACCGTCAAGTCAGTTACAGACATACAGAAGGGAAGTATGAAAAAAGCACTGAGCAACAGATATTGGAGTTTATCATCACTCACTGACTGCCTGGAAACGGAGAACAGCTATTACTGCACAGAATTCAAATAAAGATCTCTTGAGATTATTATTTATTCCATTCAAATCAAGTATAATACCAAGTGAAACAAAATGCATTCAAATCCAAAATCCTATTAAGATTTGCTTTAAATTGGAACTAATTAAGCTCAGTTTACAAAGGCATATCTTCAAGATCCAAATCTGCTCTACAGTCCTTCCTAAGCCAGTAACGTGACCGGCTTCCAGAAAGCCAGTTCAGATAAAGTGACAGAGCAATGATAGTATCTGTTAAGGCAGAAGCGGGCTTTTGAGGTTTGTAGCCACTCCACCCCCAGATGGAAGTGTACATATGAAAATCTCTCTACTGTGTATTGGTACATACAGAAATGCAATTTTCATTAGACATTTAATAATGGCATTGAGGATATCAGAACAGTAAAATTCTCTTTGCCCTTGATTTGTAAAAGAAGAAAAAAGACTGGGATTCTTAATACATGATTATGTTATTTCAATCAGGTCTCCACTGGAGGTTATAAACAAAATACCTATAGCAGCCAGACAGATACTGTAAATAAGGGAAGCAGGCCAGGTGGGACACTGATGTGTACCTCTATAATAGGAGGCCACTATTCAGCTTCAACAAATTGTTGCCATAGGGACAGCTGCCAGAGTTTTTCGAAGTAAAAAATATGGATATAAAGGGATTCCCAATTTAAATTGTTGGCAACTTTGTAAAAAAAAAAATTTAGGACATTCCGTGTGGCAAATAAAAAACGTCAGGTAGACATGGTCCTCTAGATACCAATATGAAACCTCAGGTCTATACCCACCATTTATGTTCTTCTCATACCTAGGTTTAGGAACACTGGATTTGCCCAGAACTGCATACTTCAGCAATTCACATAGCTGGCCATGAGTTATTTCACGGGTATCAGAAAGTAAAATGGTAGATAAGCAGGCTTTCTGCAAAGATAAATCAGAGTATAACAAATTATGATTATAAAGAACATCAAAAAAACACGGCAAATTTTTAAATATTCTAGTTTCTATTATTTTAGCATACTCTAAACATAAGGAGGGTTCTTACTAATTAGAAATGAAGGTCTAAAACAACAACCTGTGATATGACATTATTAATAGGATATTTAATAAACACCGATACAGAACCTTAATTATAGACACTTGGTTATGTGCTAGGGATAGCAGGATGAATAAAACATGACTCATGCTCTCAAGAAGTCCATTCTACTAGGGGGAAAAAATGCAGAAACAGGTAATTCCAATATAATGTGGGTGCTACTATAAAGGTAAGGGAGCAAAAGAGGCTAACTAACTGCCTTGGGGATTGGAGAGTTTTGGAGATAGCATCACTGAGATGAAAATAATGGAGTTGAACCTTGAAAATAATGAGTCAGCCAGGTAGGAGGAAACACTGTGTCTAAACACTTAGTTTGGTTTGGCTGGAGTCAAGACTGCATGTTGCAGAGCAATAGAGATATGAGAGAAGAGAGAAGTGGGAGCCAGTTCATAGATGATCAATGTGGTCTAACCTAAGGAGTCAGACTTTAAGCCTCTCCTTAAAATAGCTTTGTACTTAGATATAGTTACTAAAGTAATTCATGCTTGTTAAGTCAGATAATAGAGAAGGGTAAAACAGATAAAACACAACAAATAAGTGAAAATAAGTCACCTGTATTTGTACAATTCAAGTAATACCACTTTCATTTTGGTCTGGGAGGCAGCAGAGTAATAGTGGTTAGGAGTTCAAGCCCTGGAGTCACGCTACCTGAGTTCAAATACCAAGCTCTACCATTTTTTTTTTAATTATTTGGCTGCGTTGGGTCTTAGTTGCAACATGCAGGATCTTCGTTGCAGCATGTGGGATCTTTCATTTTGGCGCACGGGCTCAGTAGTTGCGGCACACAGGCTCTCTAGTGGCGGGCAGGCTCTAAAGTGCGCAGGCTCAGTAGCTGCAGTGCGTGGGCTTAGTTGACCTGCAGCATGTGGGATCTTAGTTCCTGGACCAGGTATCAAACCCACGTCCCTGCACTTGAAGGCGGATTCTTAACCACTGGACCACCAGAGAAGTCCCCCAAAGCTCTACCATCTTAAGTGCCTTAAGGTGTTAAGAGCTTAGGGGCAAGTGCCTTGATCTCTCTAAGACTAAGGTCTTTTCATTTATAGAATAACTACAATTCTACCTCATGAGATTACTGGGAAGAGCAATGAGGTACATTGTAAGTGCAATGTACTGAGGCCAGTGTCTGACATACCCTAAGATAAGTACTTAAACACCAGGTATTATTATTATTGCTATTTTCCCCTGTGACTGTTTAAAGCTAATGTTGAACACTTATTATTAGTCATTTACAGTTCTGAGCACTTTATATCTATTAAATCATTTAATTCTTAAGTCTTCTCAAGTGGGCACTACTGTTATCCCCATTTTACAGATAAAGAAATGGAGGAACAGATAAGTGGCAGAACCAAGACCAGAATGCAAGCTACAGATAAAGAAATGGAGGAACAGGGGCTTCCCTGGTGGCACAGTGGTTAAGAATCCGCCTGCCAATGCAGGGGACACGGGTTCGAGCCCTGGTCCGGGAAGATCCCATGTGCCGCGGAGCAACTAAGCCCGTGCACCACAACTACCAAGCCTGCGAACCACAACTACTGAGCCCGTGCACCTAGAGCCCATGCTCTGCAACAAGAGAAGCCACCGCAATGAGAAGCCTGCACACCATAACAAAGAGTAGCCCCCGCTCGATGCAACTAGAGAAAGCCCGTGCGCAGCAATGAAGACCCAACGCAGCCAAAAATAAATAAAATAAATAATAAAAAATAAAATTAGAAAAAAGAAATGGAGGAACAGATAAATGGCAGAACCAAGACTAGAATGCAGGCTGCAAAGCCCAAACTCTTTTCATCTCTACTTTATACGTTTCCCAAGGGATTATACATTACATTGTTTTGTAACCAACTCCTGCCACCGAGAAAAAAAAAAAAACTGGGGCATTCCCTAGCAGTCCAGTGGTTAGGACTAGGCGCTTTCACTGCCATGGCCCAGGTTCAATCCCTAGTCAGGGAACAGAGATCCCACAAGCTGCGTAGCATGGCCAAAAAAAAAATAATCTGTAAATATCTTTCCATATCTGTTAAACATAACAAAAGTCAATGTTAATAATAGTCCACTCTTTCAATTTACTTAAAACATAATTTATTTGAAAAAAATTCCCTATTGATGACACTGTTGTTGTTCTAAAAAATTATGAACAGTATTATGATAAGAATCCTTGTACACCTATTTTCTCAGGATAAATTCCTGGTCAAAATAAGCATGTATATCTTATATTCTGATAATATTGCTAACTCCTGAAAGAATATACCAATTTATATTTACCAAACAAAACTGTATGATATTGATAATGTATGAGTAAGGAATCTATATGGCAGTGAGTAATCATGGTTGCCAAACATGCAATGTCAGAGGCTGAGCAGGGTGAGGAGGGCATCCTATAGGGGAGAAAGCCCAGGACTAGGGGTAGGAACCCAGGATATATATGCAGGACAGTGGCCCAATGTGAAGTGTCAAAGCCTGAGCGGTATGAGGAGGGCATCCATGCAGTGGCAACTGGAGAGCAGTTAGGCTGGCATCAGATGTCAGAAATTGTTTACGGTAAGGAGGGCATCAATGCTGAAGGAAAAAGAGGGCTGTCACCGAATTCAAAGCCTGAAAAGGGTGCGGGTGTCCGTGTGAGAAGGATGAGGGTAGTAGCTTGTCACAGCAGCAATGAAGGCATTCAGATAGGAGAGTTACCTGGTATAAGACGCAGGATGACAAGGGCCCAAGCAGGGTAAGGAAGGTGTGAGGGTGTGGGGCAATGGCAGCAATGGGGGACTGATCAAATATATTGAAGATAATGGGAGTCAGGTTTCTCACTGTTATATAAGGAAGTTATAAATATGAAAAGGGAGAAAACTAGAATGAACCCTGTGGAATTGGATTGGAAGTAAAGATACTGATATGAATTCAGTTTTTCAATATGTATACAGAAAAATATTTAAATGTAAACATACGTATGTGTGTATAAACATATGCACACATATTACCTAGCTCTCTTTTTGGGAGTAGTGACATACCAATAGCAATAAACACATCTAACACCCAGATCTTGATTTCTAAATGTCACTCTCCACTAAAAGAACTAAGTCTCCTGGCAGAAGTAGCCGATTCCAGGGCTGGGGCAGGGAAAGCACAGAAGAGTCTGGAACATTTTTTTGTGCCAGAAAAATAAGGAAATGCTCAAGCATGATGGGGTCATGTTAAAGGGACACAGAAGCTAGCTTAATGGCCAAATCTGGGATATTTTGAGCAGCAAAATACAGTAATGGATTATAACTCAATGAATAAAATAGGTATCCACAAATTCATACTAATAAAAAAATGAATAAACTGCAAGTTTAATGAGGAAGCATCTTCCCACAAAACAACAGAGAAAAAGAGTAACTTTAGAGAAGTTTAGCACACACGTTCTTAATCAAGTTATCAAGGTTAACATCACCAGTAATGGGACAAATCAAACTTGTGTACAACCTGATAAAATACAAGAGAACAGAATATCACTTCTGTGATATTCCTGCCAAAGATGCATAATCTGCATCTAATTAATGAGGAAACAAACAAACCTAACTTCTACAAAATAACTGGTCCAGGATTCTTCAAAGGTAGTAATGTCACAAATGTCAAAGAAAAGACTGAACAGTTGTTTGGACTGAAGGAGACATGACAACTAACTGTAACACGTGATTCTAGACTTGATCTTAATGCTAAAAAGGACATTATTAGAACAACTGGAGAAACTTGAATGGGGTCTGAGTATTAGATGGTAGCAATATATCCATGTTATTTCCTGATTTTGATGGTTGCATTTTAGTTATGTAGATTGTTTGTAGGAAATATGTAAACACTAAAATATGGGTGGGGGGAGGCATTCTGTTAGCAACTACAGTACTTTCAAATGTTGGCTGGGGGGTAGTTTTTGATACTGTCCTTGCAAATTTTCTTTAAGTTTGTTTCAAAATAAAGTGATGAGACTGTCAACTTCTTTTGACTTTCTACCACGTTAACCTTTAAAAAATTGCTTTGCCAATCGGATAGGCCAAAAAAAAGAAAAAGGAATCCCATTTAAAAAAGTTTTCATAGCACGAATTCCCTTCTATATAACTGATTTATCATTATCTATTGTTTATCTTCTTTCTCTCTCCACTAGTAAAGGTAGTAGTGATCTCTGTTTATTCACTGATGTACCCCAAGTGCCTAGGAAGACAATAGAAATCTAAAGGGATGAAAGGCATTATTTAGCTCTCAATAAATGACAGAGATGATCATCAATCTTATTCTCCTATGGGAATGTAAACTGCACGAGTGCAGGGGATTTTGTGCTTTTATGCACTGGGATACTTCCAGAAGCTAGAGCAATTCCTGGCATACAGAAGACTTCAATAAATATCTGTTGAACGAACATTCTTCTCGTGTGCCAGGCACAATACCTGTTTTAAACCGCCAATATCAGCCCTAAGGTATGTGGTATTGTATTATCATTTGGGAGCTCCAAACTGCCTCGGGCCGCCCATTCGGGATCCCCCGTTGCTCACCTTGGCCTCGGGCTGCTGCCTCTCCTCAAGATCCCAACGGTCTCTCATCACCTCTGACGCCCCGACCAGCTTATTCGGGACCCGCCTCCTCTTCCTGCCCTTCTTGGGGGTCCTCCCGGTCCTTTCCTTCTCTGGCTCCATGAACCTGTGGAGAAAGATCGGTTAGAGATGAGAAAACTACGACGCGCAGATGGCCCGGGCCGTCTCCTGAGTGGGGAGCACAAGGGTTTCGACAGCCTACAACCCTCCTCAGATCCTCTCCTTAATTCAGTTTACGAAGCGCTCCCCGCCCCCCTCGGAAAGGGAGGGTGCCAACGGTCTTCCCCGTTAACGCGGCAAAGAAAACCACGCCGCACCAACCCAAACGGTTTTACAGTTGACGCCGGAGGCCGGATTCGATACGCTTCCCCAACCGCAAACGCGCCTCCGCCTGTTGGAAAAGAGGGAAGGGGGGGCGCTGTCTAGCTGCTTCCCTGCCAAAACCACTCCCCACGCCCCAGATTCCCCGAAGACGCCGAAGAGAAGCAGGGCGGAGAACACCGACAAACGCCGCCGCGCCTCCGGCGGAGCCGACGGTGTAACGCCCTCCGCAGCGGCGCGCGGCTTTTGAATGGACCGGAAGAGGAAGTACAGCGACTTCCGGCAGTTGGGCTGTGAAGAGAAAGGAGCGTCAGGAATGGCAACCAAAAGGCTTGCACGGTACGCTAGGGGCTCCGGGCGGCGGGGGGGGGGGGGGGGGGGGGGGGGCGGGGGTCGGTCCTGGTCCGGCGCTGGCGTCCGCAGTGTCAGCCTCCGTTCTCTGCAGCTCGGGCGTCCCAACCTGTACTGGCCAGCCCAGCCTGAAAGGTCTCTGCCTGGACCTCAGTCTCGAGCCTCTGGCAGCCCTCTGCGCGAGCGTGGAAGGACCAAGGCTCTCGACTCTGTGCCCTTGAGCCACAGTCTGCCTATACCAGGCCTCGGGAAACTATTAAGAACGACCCTGGAGGGCCGTTCGGAGGTCGCAGGGAGCCCCGACCGCACTCAACAAGCCGTTCACCCCACGACTTACTCGTGATCCCTTTAATTCACAATGTGAATCATTGTGGCCTTTTTCCTGATTCTTGGACACGCTGTTCACGTTTGTGATTAATAGAAGCAGTGTAATGCATTAGTGAATAGCATGGGTTTCACAGTTGGATGATCCTTGGTTCACAGACTAAATACGTGTTTTCTGGCAAATTGCTGAGTTCGTTTTCTCATCCATTAAATATAGGTAGCAAAAGTGACTACTTTGTACAGTTGTTGAGGATGAAAGGAGATCACCATCTTAGTTCAGTGCCTACTATGTAGTGAGCAGTCAGTAGGTGTTACCCATTATTCTCAACTCCCCATCACAGGTCAAACAAAAAACTAGAACAGGAGGTGTCTACCTAGTTAAACTCTACTTAGCACAGTTTTGTCTCAGTTTTACCTCAGTAAGCATGTAAGCTGTTAGGGTAGGGGTTCCCTGGAGAAAGAGAACCAGGCGTGGCTTTCTTAACATAAGAGAAGCCATTTTTGGCCGAAGCCATTTTGTAATCTAAGCCTGGACACAATGCTTGTCCTTGAAGAGGTCTCAGTAAGTAATGATCTTAAAGGAACAAAAGAATGCAGAAACGAACGACTGTTAGGCAAGAGAAGCAACAGTGGCAAAGATAATGTATTAGTTGTAAAGACCAATGGTTCTGGGAATTACCTGGTGGTCCAGCGGTTAGGGCTTCACGCTTCCACTGCAGCCGGCACGGGTTCGATCCCTTGTTGAGTAACTAAGATCCTGCAAGACACGTGGTGCGGCCAAAAAAAAAAAAAAGACTCCTAGTTCTGTTTCAGTGGTAAAGATGAGCCTGAGGTGCTCAACCACCAGATCAGCTGGAACCCAAGGGATGATAATGTTGACCTTTTTTGACCCTCTTATATCAGCTAAAGCTTGGAATCTTTCATGAATATGCATGTACCCTTAGCTGAAAACTTCCCCAATTTTGCAGTTGGGAGAAACACTGCTTTGGAAAGGATCCCCGCTGTTCTACTTACTTGCTGCAAGTAATAAATCCTTCCCTCTCCTGCTCTTTTTTTTAATTAATTAATTTTATTTTATTATTTATTTTTGGCTGCGTTGGGTCTTCGTTGCTGCACGAGGGCTTTCTCTAGTTTCAGAGAGTGATTGCTACTCTTCATTGCGGTGCGCGGGCTTCTCATTGCTGTGGCTTGCCTTTGTTGCGGAGCACAGGCTTTAGGCATGTGGGCTTCAGTAGTTATGGCACGCGGGCCCAGTAGTTGCGGCTCACCGGCTCTAGAGCACAGGCTCAGTAGTTGTGGCGCATGGGCTTAGTTGTTCCGCGGCATGTGGGATCTTCCCGGAGCAGGGTTCGAACCTGTGTCCCCTGCGCTGGCAGGCGGATTCTTAACCACTGAGCCACCAGGGAAGACCCCCTTCTCCCACTCTTTGCCTTGGTTGTGTCTTTTGGCTTGACAGCCACCAAGAGGGGAGCACAGTTTTCAGGTAACAAGCTCTTCCCTTTCTGTGGACTCAGCATGTTGCCCTTAAAGATCCTTTATCATATATTACCTTTCAGTAGTTTGCTATGGATATCTAGTTTCTTTACCCAGATATTTTAAGCTCCTAGAAGACTGGACCTGCCCTGTCTCCTCTCAGCTGTGCTGTACACATAGCAAGGGCTTGAAAAATGCAAAAGAAAAAATAACTTAGCTTTTCAATGCATCTTTAAAATCACTTGAGTTCCTCAGTATTACTGTAAAATAAGGGGAGCACAAAGAATTGGTCTAAGTTTGCAAATATGCACTTTGAGGCCCATGCAGGTAGAATGACTACTAAAGTCAAGAGTGCAAAGAACCAGTCTAGTTCAATTTCCTCTCAATCACAATACCTCAAACCATTAATAATGAGGGTTATACCATCAGTTTGTTAGCTTATATAGGCAGGAGTATGAATGAATTTGTTGAGCATACCTGGATTATTTTACATTTTTAGGCAGCTTGGATTAATTAGAAGAAAGTCAATTGCACCGCCAAATGGAAATCTAGGAAGAAGCAAATCTAGTAAGTAGTGTGCTTCATTTCTTTATTTTCTGTAGCCTTGCATTTTTAACACTGGTAAAACATAAGGACACTCTGATCTTTTGCAGAGCAGTTGTTTGACTACTTAATTGTCATTGATTTTGAGTCGACTTGTTGGAATGATGGGAAACGCCACCGTAGCCAGGAAATAAGTAAGTCTGAACTTGACTGCAAATGGCCAAAGGTAACACTAGATAAGTTACTTTAAAGTTTATAGATATAAAACAGTTAACAGTTAAAGAAAACAAAATGATCTATGAATTGGTAATTTACTATAAAATCTGACTTGACAAAAAAACCCAAAAACCTAATACCTAATTGTGTCATCATATAAAATAATTGTTTTAGGATTATATACAAAATCTCAATTGCATAGAAGCTGAAAAGAACATAATGCCTTTGCAAAAAGAAGTCTGTTTCAATTTTCATATGGTCTTCATATTTAATTATGGAAATATATTCAAGAGTTTTAAGTAGATATACCTGTAACTTGAATAGTTTGACTTATTCTTTGGCATAACTTTTTTTTTTTTTTCTTCTTTGGCATAACTTTAACCATTACATTACACTGCTTTGGTCATTTTAATATGCTTTTACTAAAACAATGATTGTTTAATAATGAATGCTATATGATGGTAATATATATTTAATTTAGAGTGATTGCAGCATTAATTTATCAATTGTATATTCAAGTGTCAATTGATGATTCTTTCATGTAGTTGAATTTCCAGCTATATTGCTAAACACATCAACTGGAGAGATTGAATCTGAGTTCCATGCTTATGTTCATCCTCAGGAACATCCAATTCTTTCTGAATTTTGCATGGAACTAACAGGCATAAAGCAGGTATGCCCTTCTCTTTTCCTCATTTCTCTTCTCCTCCTCCCACCCCAACAAAAAAAAAGCAGGCGAGATGCATATATTAAAATTCAGAAATCAGTTTCAAAAAGAAAATAAAAGCTATATGCCATTTGGAATTAGATTTATTCACTGTTAGGAGATATAATATCCCCTCCAGAATCTTGGAATCTTTAAAAATTAGAAAGAATTGGACTTTCCCGTGGTTAAGACGCTGTACTTCAAGGGCACAAGTTCAATCCCTGGTCAGGGAACTAAGATCCCACGTGGTGTGACCAAAAAAAAAAAGAAAGAAAGAAAGAAAGAATAGTGTTATAAAGATGTATATCAATTTCCATACTTTATGGAAATTAAGTGACATCAAATTTCTGTTGATCAAGATATATTTATTGTATTTCTGTGTGATTTAGATTGATCAACCGAATTTTTCTTACCTTGCAGAATTCTAACCATTATATTATTTCTCTCCCATGTGTTTTAACATCTTTTCACTAGATGAACTCTTTGCCAGTTAGAATTTCTTCTTCTTTGTTGTATATCCCACACACACTGCCTACTTATGTGCTCAATAATTATGGAATTCAGTTGTTGAATTCAGATTTTATGACTCTATTCAGGCTCAAGTTGATGAAGGAGTCCCTCTGAAGATTTGCTTATCTCAGTTCTGTAAATGGATTCAGAAGATTCAGCAACAGAAGAAAATTACTTTTGCTACTAGGGTTTCAGATATTTCTACTTCTGAAGTAAAATTATGTGCATTTGTTACTTGGTCAGGTAAAAAAAAAAAAAAGTATCTATCAATCATAAATGAGTAGTGTTGCCACCGTATAATTCTTTATCTCTGGTAGGAATTATACTTGTTAGCTTCCTGGGCCACGAAAAGAAATCTGAGTGTCTAGCAGATGTTAACCAAGAAAAGTAAATTTATTCATATTTTAAATTTTTTAAATGCCTTAAAAATTTAAGCCCTAACTTTAAAGAATCTTTCTAGACTGCTCCTCTCTGTTCTCCTGAATCCAGGCAAAGACTGGTGAAAACTCTTAGCATGCTATTTTCTATAACTTTGAAAAAAAAGAGTCCTTATTCAACTCACAACCTTTGCTTTTATACTTTCACACTTCTAATGTAGACATCAAGGAAAAAATGGGCCATTTAAAGTAGACCTTTTCTATGCCCATGTTAGAGCATTCCCGTTAATAGTCATTGATAGCAGTGCTGTGCCATTGATAGCATAGCACTGATAGTCTTGGGTCTGTATGATCAGGCCACTCAAGATGGCTGTTCTCTTGTTCTCTGTACATCCCCTGATTGACCAGTCCCTGCTTTACTTAACACCCTACTCATATGACTGACCTCCCCTCTTAATACATACTTGCCCCTGGACCCAGCTAGTGATTGTTCTAATCTTTAGATCAAAATATCTCCACCATGATAGCTTATCAAAGGGGCATAAGGGCTTGCTCCTCAGCTGGTTTCCCTGGGAACTCATGAGCCAACCTGATGTCAATTCCCCCGGTAACACTTAGCAGAAGACTGCTGCCATCTGCTTCGCGTGGTGGAGTTTCGCTCCAAGACCTTGCTTCAGACATGTATGATCCCCCTGTTCATTAAATCCTTGATGTCTGTGTCACCGATTCAGGCTCTTCATTCTGTCTTGAGGTTGGGCAAGTACAGGGCTTGCAGGCCTGTGGGGTATAGCCCAAAAGGGTCCCTGTAAGATGTTTGGTTTCTCCATTACATTAATATTTTCTAGAATGTTGAAAGCAGATAATCTTTTCCATCTAGACCTTGTAATATGACACCTTACTCTTCTTCTGAAGTATCTGTGTTTTAGTGTGTTTTTAAGAAATCATTTTGAAACTTAATTACCAACCTAATTTCTTAATAGTAAGTTTTGAATAATTGTTAGATATTACCAGGGCAATTAAATCTTACTCTTCTTTTATATATTATATAGTATGTTATATATACCATATGTAGTATATATTATATTTAAAATATAGTATACTATTATAATATATGCTTTCATATATTATTCTAAGTCCTGCTATTCTGTTTTATGTCATCTTTCACCATTTTATTTGTAAATGATAGCATAAGTAAAAACTGCTGGCATCATTGACTTTGTTCTATTTTAATATACTTAATGCAGACTGGGACTTGGGAGTTTGCCTGGAGTATGAGTGTAAAAGAAAACAGTTGTTAAAACCTGTGTTCCTTAATTCTTGGATTGATCTCAGAGTAACTTACAAGGTAAGGGTCAAAGATGGGGGCATGTTCACTTTCTTTCTATTAAAAAATGATTAAACTTTATCCCACGCATGGGTATGAGTTTCTACAAACAAAATATTTTGTTTTGAAACATTCACATAAATACTTTTCTTAAAGTATATAGAACAACACAAAAATAAGCACATTCCAAATCTAATAGAATAAAAATTATGAGAAGTAAATGGTTAATACCTAGCCCCTAAGGGACCTCCCTGGTGGTCCAGTGGTTAAGACTCCACACTCCCAATTCAGAGGGCCCGGGTTTGATCCCTGGTCAGGGAGCTAGATCCCACATGCCACAACTAAAGATCTCACGTGCTGCAACAAAGATCCCACAACTAAGACCCTGTGCAGCCAAATAAATATTAAAAAAAACTGTTTTAAAAAAATACATAGCCTTTCAAATAGTAATCATTTTTTAAGACATATTGTCTTTTATTTGACTAGATTTTCTACAGAAGAAAACCAAAAGGACTAAGTGGTGCCCTGCAGGAAGTGGGAATAGAATTCTTGGGACGAGAACATTTCGGTTAGTATAATTTAAAATTTTATTATGTAAGTCATTCTATTTTTATACAGTCTTTCATTTGAACCTCATTTTTTGATGATATCATTAACAAGGAATATGCTTCAGCCTGAAAAAAGCCCTAATCTATACAATTCAAATTGTTTCCAAGATTTTCAAATTACCACTTTCATAAAATATTGTAAGATAAAGACTGTCATGTAGTGGCTTTCTACTTGCTAAAAAGAATGAAAAGAATTAGCCAAATCAAATGGAGATTATAAACAGATGCCCAAATAATACAGTGGACTAGGGAAAGAACTGAGCAAGACTATTAGATTACTCATAAAACATGGTCCCTACAGAATGTTGGTCATATATTATTTTTTAATTTTAATTTTATTGGAATATAGTTGATTTACAATGTTGTGTTAGTTTCAGGTGTACAACAAAGTGATTCATATATACATATGCATATATTCATTCTTTTTTAGATACTTTTCTCATATAGGTTATCACAGAATATTGAGTAGAGTTCCCTGTGCTATACAGTGGGTCTTTGTTGGTTATCTATCTTATATATAGTAGTGTGTGTATGTTCATCCCAAGCTCCTGATTTATACCTCCCCCCAACGTTTCCCCTTTGGTAACCATAAGGTTTTTTCGATATCTGTAAGACTGTTTCTATTTTGTAAATAAGTTCATTTGTATCTTTTTTTAAAAATTAGATTCCACATATGACCAGTATCATATGATACTTTGTATTTTTCTGTCTGACATACTGCACTTAGTATGATAATCTCTAGGTCCATCCATGTTGTTTCAAATGGCATTATTTCATTCTTTTTTATGACTGAGTAATGTTCCACTGTATATATGTACCACGTCTTCTTTATGTATTCCTATGTTCATGGACATTTAGGTTGCTTCCATGTCTTGGTTACTGTAAACAGTGCTGCACTGAACATTGGGGTGCATGTATCTTTTCAGATTATGGTTTTCTCTGGATATATGCCCAGGAGTGGGATTGCTGGATCATATGGTAGTTCTATTTTTAGTTTTTTAAGGAACCTCCATACTGTTCTCCATAGTGGTTGTACCAATTTACATTCCCACCAACAGTGTAGGAGGGTTCCCTCTTCTCCACACCTTCTCCAGCATTTACTGTTTGTAGACTGATGATGGCCATTCTTACCGGTGTGAGATGATACCTCACTGTAGTTTTGACTTGCATTTCTCTGATAATTAGTGATGTTGAACATTTTTTCATGTGCTTTTTGCCATCTGTATGTCTTCTTTGGAGAAATGTCTATTTTGGTCTTCTGCCTATTTTTCATTTGGGTTGTTTGGGGTTTTTTTGACATAGAGCTGCTTGAGCTGTTCGTGTATTTTAGAGATTAATCCCTTGTAGGTCGCTTTGTTTGCAAATATTTTCTCCAATTCTGTGGGTTGTCTTTTTGTTTTGTTTATGGTTTCCTTTGCTGTGCAAAAGCTTTTGAGTTTAATTAGGTCCCAATTGTTTATTTTTGTTTTTATTTTCATTACTCTAGGAGGCAGATCAAAAAAAATATTGCTGCAATTTATGTCAAAGAGTGTTCTGCCTAGGTTTTCCTCTGTTTTATAGTATCCAGCCTTGCATTTAGATCTTTGATCCATTTTGAGTTTATTTCTGTATACGGTGTTAGAGAATGTCCTAATTTCATTCTTTTACATGTAGCTGTCCAGTTTTCCCAGCAGCACTTATTGAAGAGACTGTCTTTTCTCCATTGTATATTCTTGCCTCCTTTGTCATAGATTAATTGACCATAGATGCGTGAATTTATTTCTGGGCTTTCTATCCTGTTCCATTGATCTATGTATCTGCTTTTGTGCCGGTGTAATACTGTTTTGATTACTGTAGCTTTGTAGTATAGTCTGAAGTCAGGGAGCTTGATTCCTCCAGCTCCCTTTTTCTTTCTCAAGATTGCTTTGGCTATTCAGGGTCTTTTGTGTTTCCATACAAATTAAAATTTTTGTTCTAATTTTGTGAAAAATGCCATTGATAATTTGGTAGGGATTGCATTGAAACTGTAGCTTGCTTTGGGTAATATAGTCATTTTGACAATATTGATTCTTCCAGTCCAAGGACACAGTATATCTTTCCATCTGTTTGTGTCATCTTTGGTTTCCTTCATCAGTATCTTATAGTTTTCTGAGTACAGGTCTTTTGTCTCCTTGGGTAGCTTTATTCCTAGGTATTTTATTCTTTTTGATGCAATGGTAAATGGGATTGTTTCCTTAATTTCTCTTTCTGATCTTTCATTGTTAGTGTATAGGAATGCAAGAGATTTCTGTGCATTAATTTTGTACATTAATTTTGTAATCCTGCATCTTTACCAAATTCATCAATGAGCTCTAGTAGTTTTCTGGTAGCAACTTTAGAATTTTCTATGCATAGTATCACATCATCTGCAAACAGTGTCAGTTTTACTTCTTCTTTTCCAATTTGGATTCCTTTTATTTCTTTTTCTTCTCTGATTGCCATGGCTAGGACTTCCAAAACTGTGTTGAATAGAAGTGGCGAGAGCCTTGCCTTGTTCCTGATCTTAGAGGGAATGCTTTCAGCTTTTCATCATTGAGAATGATGTTAGCTGTGGGTTTGTCATATATGGCCTTTATTATGTTGAGGTAAGTTCCCTCTATTCCCACTTTCTGGAGAGCTTTTATTATAAATGGATGTTAAATTTTGTCAAAAGCTTTTTCTGCATCTATTGAGATGATTCTATAGGGTTTTTTTTTTAACTTTTTATTTTATATTGGAGTATAGTTGATTAACAATGTTGTGTTAGTTTCAGGTGTACAGCAAAGTGATTCAGTTATACATATACATGTGTCTATTCTCTTTCGTATCCTTTTCCCATTTAGGTTGTTACATAATATTGAGCAGAGTTCCCTGTGCTATGCAGTAGGTCCTTGTTGGTTATCCTTTTTAAACGTAGCAGTGTGTACATGTCAATTCCAAACTCCCTTACTATCCCTCTCCCCACTCACCCCTGCCAATCATAAGTTTGTTCTCTAAGTCTGTGAGTCTGTTTCTGTTTTGTAAATAAGTTCATTTGTATCATTTTTTTTTAGATTCCGCATATAAGTGATATTTGATATTCATCTTTCTCTGACTTACTTCACTCAGTATGACCATCTCTAGGTCCATCTATGTTGCTGCAAATGGCATTATTTCATTCTCTTTAATGGCAGAGTAATATTCCATTGTATATATGTACCACATCTTCTTTATCCATTCTTCTGTCGATGGACATTTAGGCTGCTTCCATGTTTTGGAAACAACGCTGAACATTGGGGTGCATGTATCCTTTCAGACCATGTTTTTCTCCAGATACCTGCCAGGAGTGGGATTTCTCTATTTTTAGGTTTTTAAGGAACCTCCATACTGTTTTCCACAGTGGCTGCACCAATTTACATTCCCACCAACAGTGTAGGAGGTTTCCCTTCTCTCCACACCCTCTCCAGCATTTATTGTTTGTGGATTTTTTGATGATAGCCATTCTAACTGGTGTGAGGTGATATCTCATCGTAGTTTTTTTTTTTTTTTTTGCGGTATGTGGGCCTCTCACTGTTGCGTCCTCTCCCGTTGCGTAGCACAGGCTCTGGACGCGCAGGCCCAGTGGCCATGGCTCACGGGCCCAGCCGCTGCGTGGCATGCGGGATCCTCCCGGACCAGGGCACGAACCCTTGTCCCCCGCATCGGCAGGCAGACTCTCAACCACTGCACCACCAGGGAAGCCCTCATCGTAGTTTTGACTTGGCATTTCTCTAATAATTAATGATGTTGAACATCTTTTCATGTGCCTTTTAGCCATCTGTATGTTTTCTTTGGGGAAATGTCTGTTTAGGTCTTCTGCCCCTTTTTTGATTGGGTTGTTTGTTTTGCTGATATTAAGCCACATGAGCTGTCTGTAAATTTTGGAGACTAATCCCTTCTCAGTCACATTGTTGGCAAATATTTTCTCCTAATCTGTGGGTTGTCTTTTCGTTTTGTTTATGGTTTCCTTTGCTGTGAAAAAGCTTTTGAGTTTAATTAGGTCCCATTTGTTTATTTTTGTTTTTATTTCCATCATTCTGGGAGACAGATCAAAAAAGATATTGCTGCGATTTATGTCAAAGAGTGTTGTGCCTGTGTTTTCCTCTAACAGTTTGATAGTGTCAGTCTCACATTTAGGTCTTTAATCTATTTTGAGTTTATTTTTGTGTATGGTGTTAAAGAATGATACTAGAGACAAATGAAAACAAAAGCACAACGATCCAAAACCTACAGAATGCAGCAAAAGCAGTTCTAAGAGGGAAGTTTATAGCAGTACAATCTTACCTCAGGAACCTAAAGCAACTAGAGAAAGAAGAACAAACAAAACCTAAACTTAGTAGAAGGAAAGAATTCGTAAAGATCAGAGCAGAAATAAGTGAAATAGAGATGAAGAAAACAATAGCAAAGATCAGTGAAACTAAAAGCTAGTTCTCTGAGAAGATAGACAAAATTGATAAACGTTTAGCCAGATTCATCAAGAAAAGAAGGGAGAGGACTCAAATCAATAAAATTAGAAATGAAAAAGGAGAACTTAACAACTGACACCACAGAAATACAAAGAATCATAAGAGACTAGCAACTGTATGCTGATAAAATGGACAACCTGTAAGAAATGGCCAAATTCTTAGGAAGGTACAACTTCTCAAGACTGAACCAGGAAGAAATAGAAGATATGAACAGACCAATCACAAGTAATGAAATTGAAACGGTGATTAAAAAAGTTCCAACAAACAAAAGTCCAGGACTAGATGACTTCACAGGTAAATTCTATCAAACATTTAGAGAAGGGCTTCGCTGGTGGCGCAGTGGTTGAGAGTCCGCCTGCCGATGCAGGAGACACGGGTTCGTGCCCCGGTCCGGGAGGATCCCACATGCCGCAGAGCGGCTGGGCCCTTGAGCCATGGCCGCTGAGCCTGCGCGTCCGGAGCCTGTGCTCTGCAACGGGAGAGGCCACAGCAGTGAGGGGCCCGCGTACCGCAAAAAAAAAAAAAAAACCATTTAGAGAAGAGCTAACACCTATCCTTCTGAAACTGTTCCAAAAAATTGCAGAGGAAGGAAAACTCCCAAACTCATTCTGTGAGGCCACCATCACCCTGATACCAAAACCAGACAAAGATACCACAAAAAAAGAAAATTACAGGCCAGTACCAGTGGTGAATACCTGCTCGTGGGTCTCCTATGGGTGACTGCTCTTCACACACTCCCGAGACAGTGGGGGCAGGGCTTGGTGCCTGCTCTCGGATCTTGTATGGGCAGGTGGTCTCCACGCATTCCCGGGACAGCAGGGGCAGGTTTGGTGGCTTCTTGTGGATTTCCTAGGGGTGAGGGCTATCCGCGCGCTCCTGGGACAAAAGGGGCTGGGCCTGGCATCTGCTTGTAGGTCTCCTATGGGCAACCGCTCTCCGTGCACTCCCAGGACAGCGTGTGCAGGACTCGGTCATATATTTTCGAACTGTCTAACAAAATTTCACCTCCTCCCCTGTAAATGTGGGAAATCTTTCATTGGTAAGGCTGCCAGTAGCCTTACCAATGAAATTAGTAGATGATCAGAAAACCAACAGTATGTTCCAATTTCTGCTTAAGTGGTGGTATTTTTTTGCTATATTTCTTTACACTGGTACCACTAAATTCAGTGTTTGATATCTCTTTTCTCAGGGTTGGATGATTCTAGGAATACTGCCCTTCTTGCTTGGAAAATGATCAGGGATGGTTGCTTAATGAAAATTACAAGGTCCTTGAACAAGGTTAGTAGTGTCTTACCTCTTTATTCTGTTATTTCAAACTCCAGAAGTAATCATGGGCAAGTTGAAATGTAGATGTCATGTATGCTATCATTTATAAATCAATCGATGACATTTTTCTTTTTTGTCATACAATGCGTACTAAAGAAATTATGAATGCAGAATGTCTAAAGCTGTTGGATTTGTCTGTGAAATCATAGGTTCCCACTAAGAGGAATCCTAACATTTTCACCAGAAATTTGAATATGGATCAAGTTGAAGAAATATCAGCCTGCAACAGTAGCATTCATGATCCCAGCATATATGGTACGGAACCTAAAAATACAATAATATCCTACGAGAAAGTGCAAATGAAGTCAGTTGATGTGAATTTTCCTATAAAGGTACAGCAAGATCATTTACAACTAAAGGGCAATGTAAAAGCAGGCTGTCAGAATGTCAAAAGCTGTTTATCTCTTTTTAATACTGAGTCCTGGACCTCTCTGGGGCAGTTACAGTCTTCCAGTTTGAATACACCTATGCAGAAGCAAATAAACCAACATCTTGCATTTAATACCAATTCTGAGTCTTCAACAGTTGGTTCAGAATTGATACTGGTTTCAACTACCATTTCATCTGTTAATAATGTTTCTGATATGGAAATGAGTTCTGCTCTTGACAGTTTACCTATGTTGGCTGATTGGGAGGGTGTAGCTTTACTGCCATCATCTCAACCTGAGCAGAATATGTATTGTATGCCTCCTATTAGTGACTCAAACTTAGACACTTCATTTAATTCTGGAGAAAGATTAATGGTTTTAGAAAAATCTGAAATGTTAAGTCAAGAAAATTTTGGAGGCACAGAAGAAACTCCTCAAAAATCTGATACCTCTAAGTCTATTGTGTATAAGAGTCCACATACTACTATTTATAATATAAAAGAAGCCAAAGATCCAGGTTCAGATGCTTTTGACTTTAAGTTACCTGAATGTAAATCAAGTAGCTTCAACAGTGTTAATGCCAATATGTCTCATCCTTTAGTTTTGGGGAAACTTCCTCTTCATTTAGGTGGTGCTAAGAGGAATCCATCCAGTCCCCTACCTTTCCCACCAGCAAAAAAACAGACCTTCACTATTCATGAAGAAAAGCCTACATCATCTAATGGCTCCCCAGGGGGAAGTTCTTCCAGGAAGGTTCTCCCTTCTATCTTAACTTCTACAGTTAATGTACAAGATCCTTGGAAGGGTGGGAAAATAACACCTCCTTTATGCAAGTGTGGCCGAAGATCTAAGAGACTTGTTGCTTCTAATAATGGACCGAACCATGGAAAAGTCTTCTATTGTTGTCCTATTGGGAAGTACCAAGAAAAGAGAAAATGTTGTGGTTATTTCAAATGGGAACAAACACTTCAAAAGGAGACAGCCAACAGCATAGTTCTGTCTCATTCCCCAGGGGGACACACTTTTAACTCTCCAGAAACAAGCCATATTTGTGACAGAAATGTAGATTTTTCTACTAAAAATTCATTGAGACTCAGACCTTCAATGAGGAATTGACTTTTTTTACATGTAAACTATGTTTTTACCTCAATGTGACTTTTACTACAGTAAAGAGAAAAAAATTTGTATAGGGCTACAAGTTGTGAGGACATAGTGTATCTGAGCTCTGTAAGCTACACTGGGGCTATTCAACACATTCTCACACATATACACACTGAAAATAGAAAAAAGAATTTCACAGGCTTCTAATTTCATTCACCATTTATCTGATTTGTCTTCTGTTCATGTATGAATCCTGATTGCCCCTTGAATTCCCACACATTATGAGTATTCTGATAATGTCTTATACTATTTTATTTATATTTCACATATTAACCCATGCCAAATTTATCATACTTTTTTGAAGAGCCACAAATGAAATACTTGGTAAACTGTATTTATTAGATTAAATGTAATAAGCAGCAATACTAGTATATGATATCCTTGTTTCTTTTTATTGAATTATAATTGCCATTCAATATTATATTGGTTTCAGGTGTACAACATATGATACCCTTCTTTTGCAGTTAGACCTTGAAACAAATTTTAAACTATTTTTAATTATTTGAATAAAAATGTGACCAATAAAAATCACTAGACTGTTTTCAGGTAGATGCTTTTGTACTTTGAGAATTATGATAATCTAACATTTTAAGTTTTTCTAAAAACTTTTATAACTTACTTAGTTTTATTTCAACCCTTGAAAATTGGTTCTGATTTGTATGTCAACATATCAGAAGAATTATTCAACTAAGGTTTGAAATCCAACAGGTCAGAGATTCGGTTCAGAAACGCTTCTGTACTGTATGTTTAAAAGTTCCATGGCAGCTGATGGTATTCTGTTTATATTGCCAAATTATAAGAACATTGACACTAATGCAGAGGAATTTACTGAATATTTTAGTTCAGAATTCAGCCTATGATGTTATAACCACAAGATATTTTAAATCAATTAGTTTATAAGCATACTGTCACATTTTGAAATCACCTTTTCATAATCTTGTGGTTTTACAGAGCCTTATTTTATAGATACCATGATAAGTAATGAATTTAAATTGTTTCCCATTCTTTCTTCCTCAGTTCATTTCTTATCTTCCCACTAATAGTCTTTGGCAGCTCTTGAGTAAATTCTACCTGTAGATATCAAGGGAAGAAAATTAGCCCAGAAGTTTTCATCTTTAGACAATTATTAAAAGTCAATTATATAAAAGTTCTATTATGAACTCTAGGTGGAAGAATCAGGACACCCATTGGGGTGAGTTTTTGGTAACAACCAAAAAAGGGAGAGGGGTATTGTTGATATTTTTCTTGATATTTAGTACAGTAAGTCCCCTACACACGAACCTTCCATTTGTGAACTTTCAAAGATGCGAACATGCATCTGGTTCCAGCAAGGAACCCGAACCTGTGCCATCAGCATCAGGCGTGAGTGACATTGATGCTCGCCCTCTGCCTCCTATTGCTGACAATCCTTCAACTCTACCATCTCCCACCTCTTCTCCCTCCTCCAGTCAGTAACTCTTTTTGCCTATTCACTCGATGCCAGCCCCTGTATGCCAGCTGTTGTACTGTACTACTGTACTTTTCAAGGTACTGTACTTAAGATTAAAAATGTTTTCTTTATTTTTTGTATTGGTTTTTTATGTATTATTTGTGTGAAAAGTATTATAAACCTATTACAGTACAGTACTATATAGCCGATTGTGTTAGTTGGGTACCTAGGCTAACTTTGTTAGACTTAACGAAAAAACTAGACTTAATGAACATGCTCTCCAAACAGAACTTGTTCGAATATAGGGGACTTACTGTATTTACTATAAGTCAGGTAAGCCAAATGACCCAACAAATTAGTTTAAGGGTTTCATTTTAATCTCAAAGATTCTGATTCTTATCCGTGTCATTAGTTTAGTTTGGAATATTTGGTATAGCATGTTTGAGGAGAATGTTCATTAAAATGGAAAAAATAAACAGCTGAAAATTTCCAGAATACTAAGCAAATATTGTTCATAATCAGAATACCTACCTTCCTGGGATGTTTGTAAGGTGCTGTAGCTCTTTTTACATGCTCCTGAATCTCCTTCTTCAGTTGTTCTTGATCGTTTGACTTCTAATCAGGGTTCAGAACAATAAAAGCCTTTACTACCTAAAATAAATATTTGAACACCAGGAAGATGAGTTGTATATTCTTATGTTTTAGTGCGTCTTTTCTTTCTCTTAACTTGGGAATCTAATCTAAATACCTGATGCAGTGGGCCACAGGGTTTATTAGGGTCTGATCCCAGCTCTATGCCCTTAAGCCAGCCAGTTGACTCCCACACCTAGATTTTGTATCTAATACGAGAGCTTCTGGAACCCCTGCTTTGATTATGATCTATATGTGAACCTCATCTAACTACATCTTAAACTCTACTTTCTGACCTGTTTCTGATCATCTCTGCTCTTGACTTCGTGCCTCATCTTTTATCTCCTTCAAAAAAGTTTTCTTTTGGAAACTTGGTAATGCACTAAGCACAGTCTTTTATATAACAACCCAGCCTGATATAGTCTAGCTCATAGGTCACCACCCTCAGTGTGGCCCTAATAAACAGTATTCTCATGGGTTTGCCATATCCTTATTGAAGGGAATAGTTCACTGAGTGAGACCGTCCACTCTTTATTCCATAGACATTTCTGCTGATGCGAGGCTATGAAGATTCCAGCAGTCACTTTGCTATTGCTCTGACCCATTTACCTGGCCTTCAGTGATAAGGGTAAAAGTGGTGATGGTCCTTGCTCTATAATTGGCAGAAGACAGGGAAGAATTCATCACTTCATGCTCACAAATCCTGTTCCCCAAAGTTCACCCTTCCTTGAAATGTTTTAGGAAATCCTGCCCAGAAATTTTGGACCTTTACCGGAGAAGACAGAGGCCGTTCCTCATGTGTAGTCCCCTTCAAGAGTGTATTGGAATTCTAAATGTTCTCTCCTGGGGCACTGCCAGCTCTGCGATTTACTGCCTTCCCCAGAGGCAGAACTCTAGGTGAGTCAATTAGTATGCACCACCAAATCCAGAATACCAGCCTAGGGTTTGCCATGGAATGATGCTGCCCTGTGGGCATAGTTCAGGAGAGTCACCTGTAAATTTTATGATTAAATATTCAGCACTTAAGAGGCTTAAATCTTTTTGAATTCACAGATTCATGTATATAGCTTGAAGATAAGTTGGCAACATTACCTATCTACCTTGGTCTGGAAGTAAATAGTTGATCAAAAATGGATTATTTGAGAGACTAAGTCACTCAGGACAACTAGTTAGTGAGAAGTGAAGACTTGCAGTTATAAAATTTTCACATTTTGGTCATTGCTTACCAGTGTGCAGTTTTACAACATTTTATGAGCAAATATTTCTGTCTTTACCAAAACACCTTGAAAATTTCTAAATTACATGTGCCATGGAGCAGTTGTGTGTGTATGCATGTATATAATTTTATCCTATCCATTTTTTGACATTTCATAGAATTTATTTGTATTTATGCCTGCTCTATTTCTTATCAACATTTTTATGAATAAAATAAATTATCCTTGCTATAAGTGAATTGTTCAAAGGCAAATTATTTTAAGAACTAGTGTCTAAATACTGGTTTGCATATTGATGACTTGTACACCTTGGGTAAAGTCTAATTTATCTTTATAAAAGTCTTTATAAACCATTACAGAAAATGATAAATTATTAAGGAACAATCTAACATGGTTAAGAGCATGAACTCTGAAGTCAGACAACCTGGGTTCAAGTCACACTTTGTGTGTAATCTCAGGCAAGTTAGGACACCTCTCTCTGCCTCAGTTTCCTTCTCTGTAAAAGGAATTTGTGAGGATTAAATAAGTTGACATAGGTATAGGCCTTATAACAACATCTGGAACATATTAAGTCATTAAAAATACTAGGTATTAGTTGTAGTAATTTCTTTTGCACAGAATTTCAGAAAAATTTTGAAGCCCACTTACGGATTTTAGGTTAAAAAAAATCTTGTACTTCTACTACTGAAACTAATACCTAATATTTTTAATGACTTAATATGTTCCAGATGTTGTTATAAGGCCTATACCTATGTCAATTTATTTAATCCTCACAAGCTTTCATTTTAAGAAATTAAAAATCATTTTTAATTCTATTCTCCAGAGAAAACCAGTAAAGTGGTATAAATTATTCCTGTTTTTTCCCAATACATTTATACTTAAAAATGGAACCATGCTATACATTACAGCTTTGAATCCTTCTCTCTCTCTTTCTTAAAATTTTTTTATTGAAGTGTAGTTGATTTACAATGTTGTGTTAGTTTCAGGTGTACAGCAAAGTGATTCATATTTTTTTATATATATATATATATATATATATATATATAGACTCATGAAACCCTACTGGTGGAGTTCAGAGAAAAGGGACAAACTTCAATAATCATTGAATCTGTTCCCTACTCTCATTACCCGGAATATTGGAGGCCCTGCCTGGCAAAGGGGGCCTGAAGAGTGGCATGGAACCTTTAAACCCAAACTACCACGTGATCAGCCCAACAGAAGTGAGCTTTGAGGACTCCTGTCTTATTCATAGTTTATTTCCTGAACCCTCTACTTACTGACCGAGCCAGACTACTTCTGGTTACTTAGTTCCTGTCTCAGACCTCGTTCCCACTCCTGATATCTGATGCCAGCCTATCCTCCTCAGCTACACCAAAGTCCATGTTGGTTTCCAGACCTTCTGGGTAAAAACTTGAGCCTTCTAGCTGACTTCTGGCACCCTATCCTGGTATGAGCCTGGGTTGCTGGCATTCACACCATCTTTGCCCCAGCACTCCATGGAAAGGATTCAAATTCTTTATAGTATATATTTTCCGTCTCATTCTGTAGCAGTTCTCTCTGATTAGCATATTTCTATCTGACTTGCATATTTAGTAACATAGTGAATGAATCATTTGGATAATTCTGTTTCAATGAACTACTGTTTAGAAGTATGTTAGACTGCCAACAAACTATAAGATAGAGACGAATCAGTTCTCTTACCTCTCCTCTGATGGGGTCTGGACTGCTGACGACAGCTAACTCTGCAAGTGCAGAATGCTCAGTCAGGGCACTTTCTATCTCAAACGGTCCAATTCAGTAACTGGGAAACAAAACATATGGCAGGACTCTGTAAAGGTGAGCAAAAGGTTAACTCCAGAATACCTACAGTCTGTTAACACAACATATCCACAGATGAAAATTACCCAGAGGATAATATGATATCATCCACTCTTGCAACAAACCAGAAATGTCCATCCTCATCCATATAGCCCCGTCCCCAGTGATATAGAAATTGCCTCATAGAGTTGAAGCTGTTTCTGTAGCATTATCCTGTAAAACTCATAATTAATATTATTTTGAATGTGACTCTTCTGTTCAGTTGGATTTTTAAATATTTAAGGAGAAAGAAAAGTTTGGTGTTTTTGAGAATCCTTAGAATGAAGAGGAGCAAGCATGGGAAATAGGGATGAAAGTCTAGCATTGAGCCAGCCCAATGATCAGAGAGGTAAACTGTAATTACAGACACTAGGCATGCTGCCATCCTGAGAATTTTCTTAGATTGGTCACAAAGTAAATATTGCAGGTGCTCAGAGGAGAAGGCTAAATAAGTCTTTTGCTAATTGGTTAATATCTAAACACTTGCAGGAAAAAAGAGAAGTCAATACTCAGCGTTAAAAGAAAGTACCAAATGAGTCAACAGAGAGGGGTTTTTTTTGTGTTTTGTATTTGGTTTCGTTTTACACAAAAGTAGAGAACTGATTCTGTAAGTTTAGCAGGAAGAAAAAGGAAGTATTTCTACATTATGTAAAATCCACTGACAATTAGAACCTGGGCGTTTGATTATACTGATGTAAACTTTTCTGTAATTTGTATACTGTAATTAGAGATGAAAGTTGTTTGCAAACAGTAAGGAGCTTGGGAGAAAGAAAATTACTTAAGCGCACTTCACCATTCTGTCTCTCTCACTCCTTGCATGAAGGGAAACCACTAATCAGATTTCAGGAAAATTATTGGGTGCTGATTTACAGCAGAGAGGATTAATGATATTAAGAGGGCTGTCTTCTTTCTAGGGCCCCCTTCCTCTTACCTTCACGGGCTTGGAGCAGTGATCTAGCCTGGGGGGACCAGCGTGCCCTTCTCTAATAAGCATTTGAGTATTTCTTCAGTTCCCTGTCTGAGGGATTACCGTTCAGGACAATGAATCTCTCAAGAAAAGGCCGAATACCTATCCTAGGTGTATTTTGTGGCAAATAGAGATCGTTACCAAGCACTTTTGAGAAATAAATAGAAAATGAGATGTTATTTAATAAGTCTCTTACCACATAATGTGTAAAAAGGCGAAATGGTCGGTTAGGTAGAACTCAAATGCCAATATCTCCTTGTCTAGGTGGGCCATTTACATCTAAAATCTAGAATGAAACAGAATAATTTATTTAAGGGAATTTTTATTTAATGCCACATCTGAAATCTTTGCACGTTTTGTTTTGTTTTGTTTTTGCCATTTAAGAATGCAGACTTCAGAAAATTTTTAAGTATACTTTAAATTCCTAAGAGAAATGTATTTATTTAAATTCTTACTGCAAAATATATTGTAAAATACAGGTTAGCAAAATGTGAAAGAAAAATAAAATTTTTCTTTAATTCTATCATCCAGCAATAATCACATTTTGGTAATATCCTTTGAGATGATATAGACATAGAAAAAAATAGGATCACTTTATAATATTAGTGTTTTGCAACCTGCTTTTATCATTTAGCAATATATCTTAATTGTCTTTTCCTTTCAAATAAATATTTCATTACTGGTTTTCAAACTTTGTGAAACAAACAAAATCTTACTTCAGAAGCCCAATATGAGTAAGTAGGAAAAGGGGAATGTTCTCTGGCTGAGACAGTGGTGGGTAATCCGAAGCCTTGCTCTCTTATCCTCTCGTTCTCTGGTACCTAATAGTAGCTAGCATCCTAAATAATAAATGCTAATGCTCTAACTACTTTATATGTACTATCTTCTTTTGTCCTTACAACAGCCATATCTGGTTAGGAGTATTATTCTCATTTTGTATATGAGGAAACTGCGGCGCAGAGAGTTTACGTAGCGCCGCAGTGCATGATTGAGCTGGAATTCAAATCTCAGCAATCACACTCTAGATCCTATACTTTTCATCATTATACTTCTCTGTGGAATCTCTCCAGGGAGTTCAATCCATTTTCTAAAAATCCAAATAAGCATTTCTCAGATTGATTGCTCATCTCATATACCAGATTTTGCTCTTACTTTTAGCTGTTTCTAAATATGAAAACTCTACTCTGCTTTTATACACACCCTTCAAACCTGAGATGTAGCTTGTTGGAAAATAAGGGTATGATATTTATCTGGCCCTTTCCAGAAGGAAAAGTGCTTATGTCCCTAACGAGAAACTTGAAAGGCATTCTAAATGTTAAGAACTTATTTTTAAATTCTTGCAAATAAAAAGTATAAATTCCCACCCAGTCATCTAAAGAATTATTTGGTTTCAGGTATCAAGAAGAGATTTGTTAAGAGTTCCAATTACTTAACACAGACTACTATTTAATAGATGGGAAAATAGATAAAATATTCTATCTCTGGGGAGAATCTAATTCCTCATTGTTCAAGGGGGTCCTAGAACGTTTAAACATGAAAATTATGAGCTTTGATCTTTGAAGTTGCAAAAATCTGATATCCAGCTGGATAGAGTACATCCCCGAATGTCAGAATGTCACTAAGGATGCTCTTAGCTAGGTAGGGAGGGGCCCAATAATAAAAGCCCATGGGAAAGAGTTAAAAATGAAGGTGGCTGCATGAGGGAAATGCAAAGCAAAACTACAATGAGATGCCATCTCACACCTATTAGTATGGCTACTATCAAAAAACCAAAATAACAAGTGTTGGCAAAGATGTGGAGGAATTAGAACCCTTGTGCACTATTGGTGGGAATGTAAAATGTGGAAAACAGTATGGCAGTTTCTCAGAAACTTAAAATTACTATATGTATAAATGATTCACTTTGCTGTACACCTGAAAGTAACATGACGTCGTAAATCAACTGTACTCCAATAAAAATTAAAAATAAAATAAAATAAAATTACCATATAATCCAGCAACTCCACTTCTGGGTATATACTCAAAAGACTCAAAAGCAGGGTCTCAAAGAGATATTTGTATGTTCATGTTCATCACAGCATTATTCACAATAGCTAAAATACGGAAGCAACCCAAGCACTCATCAACAGATGAATGAACAAGCAAAATGTGGGGGGTGTGTGTATATATATATATATATATATATATATATATATATATACACACACAAAGGAATATTCAGCCTTAAAAGAAAGGAAATTCTGACACATGCTACAACATTGATGAACTTTGTGGACATTATGCTAAATGTAATAAGCCATTTACAAAAAGACAAATACTGTATGATTCCACTTATACATAGTACTTAAAGAGTAGTCAAAATCATAGAGGCAGAAAGTAGAATGGTGATTGTGAGGGGCAGGTGGGAAGAGGAATTAAGGAGTCATTGTTCAATGGATATAGAGTTTCAGTTTTAGAATATGAAAAGAATTATGGAGATGGATAGTGGTGACACCTGCACATTATTTAATGTGGTATTATTTAATACCACTGAATTGTGTACTTATAAATGGTAAAAATGGTAAACTTTAAGTTATCTGTCTTTTACCACAAAAAAAAGAAATCTGGATAAATAAGTGGAAGTGGAGATGCTCATGGGGGATGCATGGGGCCATGCATGGCTCATGGGGCCAATCCTCTTGGCCACACGATTTTTGCATTCAAAGATAGTTACTCCAATAAATCACTGGGCTTAAATGAGTGGGGAACTGGTGGTACACTGCAGTTGGGATGGCTGTGAGTATAGCTATGCCCGTGAGACTCTGATAGCCATGCATGTTGGGAATTGTCATCAAGAGAAAACATCTATGTGAAATGCCAATTTTTGATTACTCGTAATGCATATATGATAATGCTTAATTATCAGTATTTCTTTCTCTGACCTAAGGCAGCCTATTAACCAATGAACTATTGTTACGTCTTTTTACAGAATGTAACCAATGCTGCTCTACCATCTCTTCTTAGAAAAGTTTTTCAAAGGAAAGGAATTCCAGGGAGAGGTGAATAACAGTGCCTATCTTTTGGACCTTTATTATGTGCCAAGTGCTTTGCTATACTCTTTAGAAATATTACCTCATTAATCCTCACTAGAAACCTATGAAATCAGTTCTGTTATTATTAGGGTTACCAACCATCTTGATTTGCCCGTGACTAAGGCAAGGGGTGTATCCTCAGGATGTGCTACTTTCAGGGCTAAAACTAAATAAGTCCCAGGCAAACTGGGACAAGTTGTTCACCCTGGTCCCTGTTTTACAAATAAAGAAACAGACTTTAACAGCTTAACCAAAGATACTCAGCTAGTGAATAGCAGAGCCAGACCAAAACCATCAGGCAATCCTACCTTTAGACAAGGTTCCATAGCAAAGTGAAAGTGAGGGAAAGGAACCAGCATCTGGTTTATTCCATAAATAGTGACATAAGCAACCAATCTCATCTAAACTTTCTCAAACTTACCTGATTATAAGAATTACCTGAGGTGTTATTAAAACACAGAGTTCAGCATCCCACCCTAAATTTATTGAATCAGGCTCTCTAGAGAAGGAGCCTGAGAATTTGTATTTTTGACAAGTACCCATGTAATTCTTTATGATCAGATAAACTTGGGAAACATTGGTCTCATCTATGACTAACCCTCAGTTAAGATTGATTCTGAGGTCTCTGTAAACTCATCCATATTGTGTTTTTGTTGCTATGTTTTCTTTTAGGTATTAGTGTAAGTTCCTTTGGCTATACTTAGCTTTGGCTGGGTTGATCCGAGAACAAGTCTAACCCTGTACAAAATGTGCTGATGGGATAATAAGATGCCCCCTAGGGATCAAGTGATGAAAATGGCAGTGGTTACATGACAGCCAGGAACTGGCCAGGCAGGCTTAGGAAGAGAGAGAGAACGCTGCAACCATTGTAAACTGTAGCCTCTTTTGACCTACTTGACCCTTTTAGGAGGTCTGGAGCTCCCTAACCAGAAGGGACAGTGTGGTGTCACAGTTAAGAGTATGGATACTGGAACCAGATTCTTTGGGATTGAATCTCAGCACTAGCAGCTACTAGCTGTGTGACCTTGGGTGAGTCTTTTAACATCTCTGGGCATCATCTGTAAAACGGTTCTAATATTGCCATGTCTCTCATAGGTTCCTTCTGGAAAATAATATTTATAAAATGCTTAGAACTATTTGGCATAAGAACTGCTTTTGAGAGAAAAAAGAGACAAATAAACTAACATTTCTAACCCATTTCCATCTTTATATGGAAGTTAAGATATCATAGAAGTAACATGATCTTCACCAAAACTAGGAATGTAAGGGAGTAGAAGCGGGGTAGGTGGTAAACAGATTGGGTTGTTAAATATTTTCCTGGGAAGGGATGTACAAACCTTAACATCAAAAGCAGGAGAAGGCTTCCCATTGAGCCAGGCTTAATTTTCATTCCCTTAAAATTTCCACAGATTAGTACCTAGTTAAGAAGAAGAAAGAGTAAAGTAACATGGCAAATAACTTAAATTTATTCATTCATCCACCATGCATTCATTCAACAAATATTTATTCAGAACTTACTGTGAATCAGGCTCAAAATAAAACAAATTCTATGCTCTCATGAAGTATAGAGATAGACACTAAACAAATATAATAAAGTTATAACACTAAGTAAATTTATAATTGCTAAAATATCCATATTTATGAAAACATTTGTACTCATATTCGCATGATACTTGTTATGCTGTTTCTATTTAATACGTCAATTTTTGTTTTTATTTTATTTTTGGTATTCTAATTTTTGACCAGGTACTACTTTCTCATGGTTCATAAATTGAAGCATTATAAAAAGACACACTGAAAAATTTCTTTCAGCCTTTCCCTTATCTGCTCCATTTTATCCCTCCCTTTCCTATATAATAACCACTTTTGTTATTATGTCATTCATTTCCTCTAGAATTTCTTCTTATTTCTACGAGCTCTTTAGATAAACCTTTTTAGAGTGTGCTTATCAAGGAGTTTTCCAGCAAACTTAATATTTCAAGTAACAAGGAGCTCAGCATTTTCTATTTTTAAAGTAGCCCTAAGAAATTTCCTCATTACATAAGGGGAGATCTTTTTGTAGATCTAGTATTTTTTAATTAAAAAAATTTTTAATGCCCTGGTCCTGATCAATTATATAGTGGCTTTCCTCAATGAATGGCTATTTAAACTGTATCTGTTACAGAGCTTTTTTGCAACTATCTTCCCTCAAGTTTTTTTTTTTTTTAACTGTTCTTCTAATCACGCCACTCCCTCCCTATCCCTCAACCACAAAGATGTAATAAACACTTTGGTTTTTATTCATCTGACTGAATTGAGTCCGGCCCTGTCTTTTCAGTGAAGTCTGTATACCGTTTCAGTCTGTCCATATCCTTCGTGGATATCCAGACCTGTCCTGTTTCTCCATTGTTCAGTCACTTCAGAGTTGACTGACTCCCCAGCACTTACACAGTGCTTTAAGCTCTTGAACTTATAGTTTCTCAGAAGATAGATAACGAGTTAAATTTAGGAGGAAAATGGAGAAAAAAATGGAAATTAGGGTTATTTCTAGTGAAATTTCATACAAAATGTTTTCGTTTTTCCCCCAACTCCCTTCTCCAATACAAAATAAACAAAACATTCTACCATAAATGGACTCCCGAAACACCAGTTTTTATTTTTTTTCTTTTTCTCCCTTTTATTTGGGGCGGGGGTGGGGTGGGGGCGGGGGCGTGATTTGTTGCAGAGAAAAGCCATGCCATCCCTAGGGAAGGTACCACATAATATGTTAAATCAGTGATGAAAGGTTTACCAATTGTCTGGTTAAATTGTGGAGTATTTATACAATAGAACACTCTACAGTTGTTAAGAAAAAAGAAGAAGCTCCTGGACTGTACTGTTCAATAGCACTTTTTGTTATGATAGAAATTTCTATGCTGAGCTGTCCACTATTGTATCCTCTAGCCCTGTGTGGCTGTTGAGCACTTGAAGCATGACTAGTGCAACTGAGGCCCTGAGTTTTTTTCATTGAGATATAATTGACTTATAATGTTGTATTAGTTTTAGGTTTACAACATTAATGATTTGATGTTTGTATATAGTGAACTGATCAGCACAAGTCTAGTTAACATCTCTTACCCTACGTATTTACAAGACTGTTTTTTCTTGTGATGAGAACTTTTAATATCTACTCCCTTAGCAATTTCAAATATGCAACACAGTAAGTCCCCTGCATACGAACCTTCAAACTGCAAACTTTCAAAGATGTGAATGTGTGTTTGCATGTCCAGTCACATAAGTTAGCTCATGTGTCTGGCATACATTGTCACGTGCGCTCATCCTCTACAAGTGGTTGTGCTTTTGTGTACTTTACTGTGCAGTACTGTATAGAGGACAGTAGTACAGTATCTTTATTTCAAGCTCAGGATGTCTGGAAGCAAGCGTAAAAGCAGTGGTGATGTAGCTGGTACTACTGTACTTTTCAAGGTACTGTACTGTAAGATTTAAAATGTTTTCTGTATTTTTTGTGTTTGTTTTTTATATATTATTTGTGTGAAAAGTATTATAAACATATTACAGTACAGTGCTATATAGCCAATTGTGTTAGTTGGGTACCTAGGCTAACTTCATTGGACTTAGAAACAAATTGGACTTACGAATGTGCTCTTGGAACGGAATTCATTCGTGTATGTGGGGGACTTACTGTACAGTATTATTAGCTATAGTCTGGAACTGAATTTTTAATTTAATTAAAATTTAAATACCTACATGTGGCTAGTGGTTACCAAATTGGACAGCACAGTTCCAGGATGTATTGTAGGTGAAGAAAGGAAGGTCAGAATTGTGTGCATATCATGTTCCCATTATAAAAGAGAGGGGGAGAACATATGCATATTGGCTTGTGCATGCATAGATCTCAGGGAGAGGGAGAACTGAGACTGAGGACAAGGTATGGAGGAAGACTTTCACTAATATATTCTTATATACCTATTGAATTTTATGTCATGTGAATTGTTTCCTGTTCAAAAATCAAATAAAGTCAATTAAAAGTAGTGATCAATCCACACTTTCAAATGGAATCAGTAATAAAGGACATTCATCTTTCCTGTTTGCTGGAATAGGGTTTTAAATAGGGGTGACATATATTTTCTCAGCTCAGGTAGCAGTCATCATACAAAGGATAAACACCTTCTTATCCATAACCACTGGGCTGAACCCTCCCTTTCCTCTCCTTGCTTGAGGGAAACCACCCTGGATATAGTAATTATCATTTACAGAATGTAAGCAAGAAGGAAGGGGAGAAGAGATTGCTAAACCCCATACCTACTGGCCTGGAGCTATGTTTTTAGGCAGAGAGATCTTTTATTTTATAAAATAAAAATATTTTATAATATTTCTTATAATATTTCTTCTTCTTCCTCTCCCCTCCTCCCACTAAGTGCCCATTCACCAACCTTTCTTATCTGGTCTTATCATTCTGCACAAGTATTCTATCTGCAATTGGTGCTGAACAGAAGACTGTGATGGGAAACTTGCGAAGTGTCTGCAATTTAGAAGAAGTGGTCTTACCACAATTTTTAGTAAGTGCCTAAATGTCTGTGGTAGATACAGCACAACTTAAAACATTGTTTATTCTAACATAAACTCGCTCACACCTTTGCTTTGTATATCCTTTCAGGCTTATTGATTTTACAGACATGAAATACTTTAAATCATGTTGTCTACTCTGATTTCCGCAAGTTACTTTATTCACCAGTCCTGTCAGTGACAGTACTAATGCATTTCTAAATGTTGGCCTCTTTTGCTCTGCCTTACTTGTAAGATGGAAGTTGGCTCAAACCGTGGCAAATAATGTGCAAGTACACATGCTCCCTGGATCCGTGGAGAATAAACACTACTCCATGCAGATTTTGCCCAGCCTGTGTCTGAGGTATTCCACATGACATCCGAAGGGGTCAAATCCAGCCAGAACCTGGGTAAACAAAGAATAGACTTTATATATATATATATATATATATATATGAAAAGAAATTTAAAATACCAATAAAGGAATCATCACCTTTGTAGCACTGACACTTCAAGCTACAGTCCTGTGAGAGTACCTTCCGTTTATAGATAATCCTAAACCAAAACTGCTGTGGGTGTGTCCGGTCATTTTAGGAGATCCGCTTGTTCCGCTGGTGAAGAAAATGGCCATCGTCTCATTGTGTTTTGTCTTCACACAGGTGGTGTTGTCACTGGCATGTCTATGAAGAAAGAATTACAATGATTCTGCACATTAAACACAGCATCATATTTTTTGTTTTAGTTTTGATTTTTTCTTGGCTGCACCACACAGCATGAGGGATCTTGGTTCCCCGACCAGGGATCGAACCCATGCCCCCTGCAGTAGAAGCGCAGAGTCTTAACCACTGGACCACCAGGGAGGTCCCAAACACAGCGTCACAGACTGTTACCACAGAGAAGGATTTACTCAGACCTCTTCATCTCATTGATCAGGTCCCAGTGACTTAGGGTGAACTCCAAGGTAAAAGCCATCTCTCTCAGGACCTCCCTGGTTACACAGTGGTTAAGACCCTGTGCTCCCAGTGCAGGAGGCCCAGGTTCATCCCTGGTCAGGGAACTAGATGCCACATCCATGCTGCAACTAAGAGTTCACATGCCACAACTAAGGAGCACACTGCAACTAAGACCCAGCATGACCAAATAAATAAATATTAAAAAAAAAAAATAAGCCATCTCTCTCTGCATCTTTTAAGGTGCTTTCCAGAAGCAAACTAAACTTTGTTGTCAATAGCCCATTTATAACAAGTTGACTTCATAGCTTTGTACTGTATAAGGAAGAGTTGAAGCAGTTTAAAAACTCAAGAATTTTATCATACCTCCAACAGAAAGAGGATTCTATAATCTTATAATCATGGATATGTGAAGAAAAATGTGATTTTAAAAAAAATGGGTATGTTAATAGAAGTCATGGCTAATGGTATAAGGCAGGGATAATCAAGCTATAGCCCACAGGCCAAATATGGCCTGCCTTCTGTTTTTGCAGATAAAGTTTTATTGGAACACAACCATGTCCATTCTTTTACATATTGTCTGTGACTGCTTTCTACACTATGACAGCAAGGGTGAGTAGGTATGATAAGAGACTGCATGGCCTGCAAAGCCTGTATATTTACTATCCATCCCTTTTATAAAAAACATTTGCTGACCCCTCAAAAGGATGGTTTTTCTGTTTCTCAAAAAAGAGTCTACATAGTTCTGAATATAGTAAACAATAAGACTGAAGAGGATCTAAGTATCCACCTAGGGAAGGAAGGGCCTCAGTTAAAGAGAAAAAAAATTTTGGTTCCAAAGGATAATTGGGCTTTGATACATGTCATACATCAGGGCAGCTGAGAGGAGGTAAACTCTGCACATTTGAGTGTCTAAGAAGCATACAGAATTTTATTTGGGAATATTGAGCTGAGAATGAATGAATCAGAAATATCCAGCCATGAGAAATATAGAAAAGCTATTTTTAAATCCTAACAAAGATAAACCAAATGTTTAGGCTATAATTCCATAATTTTTTTCTTTAAAAAAAGTTAGTACTATAGCTGTGTACCTATCCTTCTATCATAGATATGGTTACTCTTGAAACCTAAGGCAGGTTTAGTGTACCAGTCCCTCAGAAGCATTATACATAGCAGTTAGGTATGTGGGCTCAGAAACCAGACTGCCTAAGTTTGAAGCCCAGATCTGCCAGATCCTAGCATTTGACCTTATTCATCTGTATAATTATAGTTCCTACTCCCTAGGTTGTTGTGATATTTAAATGAGTTAATATATCTGAAGTGCTTGGATTCGTTTTTGGCACATAATCAGTGCCATATAAATGTTAGCTATTGTGCAATTATAACATTTTTATTAGAACAGAATTTGGCCTTTGATAACTCAATAAGTGTTAACTATTTTAAAAGAGGTAGGAACAAGTCCATAGTTGCCAGCATGCTCCAAAATCATTGAGTAAAGGTAGGAAGCTCATTCCAGAAAGGGAATTTGCTGCCACCCTAAAGCTAAAATATAACCAATACTTGGCGAGATTTCCAAGTGACCCCAGGAAGCACCCCAGAGCAGGGCTTGAACGTCAGTATAATTCAGTTTTGTAATTGCATCCATTAAATATTCTTCATACTATAACCTGATAGAAATGTTACTGTCATCAAGGGAATGATGCAGCCTACAAAGAAGGATTGACTGTTACCAATTTCCCTGGGAGATAACAGCTCTGTGGTTGATGCTGTGATGCACCTCCTAGATCCTGCTTCAGGATTTAAAACATACTCCCTCCAGGAGCTAGGATCCTTCTTTAGATACTACCTTGACTGAAGACAGCTGCCTTGCTCAAGGTCATGCCTCCTAAGGACAGCCCATACCCAGTTACTGATCAGCATAGGACCTCTTGCTTTAGCTGGGCAGAGCTTTGAAGGGCTATCCAAACTCCACAGATCTCAGTAGGCTGGCTGAGGGCTTTTTTGGAAGTACAATCCCACATCTTTCCCTTTCTTTCACAGGTGTTTAATGCAAGATAACTCCTCAGCAAACTTCTTACACAACTAATCTCTGTCTTAGGGTGTGCTTCCTTGAGATCCCAACCTATGAAAAACACTGCCAGCTCCTTATTGCCTCAGAGCTTTGCACTATAAGTGCAGGAATAATCACCAGTTGTTCCCTTTGTCAAGAGTCCAAGAATTTAATTAAATTTTTGTCTATCGTTTTAATTTTCATTTTTCTGGTCAGTCATGGATTGACTGTCTTATCAATGTTGCGTTTCTTCTTGGGAAGCTGTTCTACAACAATTATGGCTACTCACTTCATCATCTCCTTGAGGTTCTCCCATCCCTCTCTGGGGCTCTGAGACACAATTATCTTGGAGTGCAGATTTTCACATTTAGATGCAACACCATCTACTGCTGGAGCTAAAACATCATTGGTAATAATGCACTTTGATTTTGAAGATGGTAGTCGGTAGAGGATGTCTTTCTGGGTCATCTGAGTGGTTCCTGGATTAAAACTGTCCCTAAAGGAGAAGAAAAGAAAATGTTTAGAAAGGATTTCCTTCACCATGTTAGGGTAGTGTAGATAACTCATGTACATTCTGTATTTCTCAGAGTGAGTTAGTTGGTTTTCTAGGCAAGGTGTCTGTCTTCCTTTCATTATTATGCTTTTGCCTTTCAAGGGATCTCAAAGTCTATGACCCTTTTGACCTAACATGAAAGGGTATTAAATCCTGGATAATTATCTTCTATCTGGAGACCATTCATAACATTCAGCTTGAAGAGGGTTTTGACTGAAAAGTAATATTACCCAACATTTATTTAGTACTTTGAGTGCCAGGTGCTGTTTACGTGTTTTGCATGTTTTAACATTTAATCCCTACCAAAAAACACAAAACTCAAAAGCTATTGTCAACTAAAAAGAAAATACACAACATAAAAGTTGAGAATTATGTTTTATTGGGAGGACTTTCTCAGGATGTAAGCCTGGGAGCAGCCTCTCAGATAGCTCTGAGGGACTGCTCCAAAAAGTGAAGGGAGAAGCCGGGATATATGGGGGTGGTTTTTACAACAAAAACCAGGTAGTTGGAACATCAAAAGATTACTGTTAATTAAAGAAAACCTGACATCTCAAGTTAATGAATTTAGTGCTTTTCTGTGTATGGGAAGATGCAAGAGTCTGGGCTCACTGAAATCATTCCTTTGATAGGCACCTCAACTGTCTAGGGCCAAGATCCTCTTCTTTCCCATCCTGAGTTCCCTCAGGGCATTACCATCAGGGGCAGCTACAGTGGCTGATGGCTTGATGGCCACAACATCCTTTGTTTGCTGATATAGCAGGTGGCATTCTTAGTCCACCCTATAAATAATATGCCCAAGATCACTGAAGTAGCAAGTGGCAGTGCATGGACTGAACCCTGCAGCCTGACTTCAGAGCTGTACATTTAACCACTTCGGTTCAGTGCCTCTTAAAACATACATGAATATTTTATGGTTTCTTTCCAAAGAGAAGGATTGAGACATTTATCTCTCCTGTGCTTCTACTCCCCACCTGCTGTAAATTACACTGTAAGGTGTAGTGTAATGGTTAAGAGTGTGTCCTGGAGCCAGACACTCTTAGTGCTTGGCCTTGAGCAAGACTACTTCACCTCTGGGATTTTCAGGTTCTGCATCTGTAGAATGGGATTATAATAACACTACCTTCTTTATAGGATTATTAAGGACTAAATGAGTTAAAATGCATGTAGAGCTTAGAACAGTACTGAATAAAATTTAGCTATTATATTCTCTAAGGATTAATGGACTTTCAAGAATATATCTGTATCTGTATCATATTTCTATCTCTGTCTCTATCTGTGTTCCAGATTCCACCACTCAAATTCCAGACCTTCAAGTAGGGGTGGAAGGCATTTAGTTTATAATGGTTTTTCCTCTTCCTAGTGACACAGCAGGCAAGGAATTTTGAAGAACATATATCTGGTCATTCCTGGACTCTTTATTTATTTAAAACTTTTTATTTATTTTTAAATTTTTGGCTGTGTTGGGTCTCCATTGCTGCGTGCGGGCTTTCGCTAGTTGCGGTGAGCGGGGGCTACTCTTCGTTGCAGTGCGTGGGCTTCTCATTGCGGTGGCTTCTCTTGTTGCAGAGCACAGGCTCTAGGCACCTCGGGCTTCAGTAGTTGTGGTACACAGACTCAGTAGTTGTGGCTTGCGGGCTGTCGAGCGCAGGCTCGGTAGTTGTGGTGCACGGGCTTAGTTACTCTGTGGCATGTGGGATCTTCCCAGACCAGGGATCAAACTCGTGTCTCCTGCACTGGCAGGAGGATTCTTAACCACTGAGCCACTAGGGAAGTCCCATTCTTGGACTCTTGACACTGGCTCATCTTTCCATTTTGGAAAGGACAAGTCCCTCCCATGGAGTCCTTCAAGAAACAGACAACCAGGACCAAAACATAAGGTTCTTTAGAATATCTTCCCTTTCTAATCAAAGCAATGCAGCAATTTTTATGAGGCTTTAACTCCAAGGTTATTCCTTAGAGATGTTGCACCTAGAGATAAGTAGTAAGCCTGCCATGGCCAACACTTTTCCATAATTTAAAGGCACTTACAACAAACCCACTGTTGACATTTCATGACCAAGGAGAAGTACTTTATTTAAACACATTACCCTTAGATAATTAAGTTCTGCCAATACATAATTCCTAAAATATCTTTAAAGGAATCTATTAACAGTGATCAGTCTTACCTATTAAACATCTTCCTATCCAAATTATCATTTGGGAAGCATTACACTGTTTACTTTAAATATAAAACAATCTTCTGGTATTGCTCTGGAGCGATGTCCTAGATGATTATGTAACAGGGAAGAGCCAATTCTGACTTCTTGTTGGATCTGTTTCTTTAACTTTTGCTTTTCGTTGCTTTTGTTATTACAATCACTGTCTATAGCTGTAAGCACACATAATGGCCTGCCACAGGGAACCCTGCCCCCCTGCCTGACTGTTAAACTAAAGTGCCTTAGTTCAGCGCACAGAGAGACACTCTGACCCTGGCCACCTGTGAATGGCTGCAGAAAAGAAGAAATTAACACATCCCCTCCCCAATGCAGGCCATTCGAGGAGATGTTTTGCAAGATAAATGGCCTTTTTACTTTACTTCCTCACCTCATCCCCCTCCCTGTTCTTTAAAAGAAACTGGCATCCAGACCCCAATAAGATGGTGTTTTGGGGACCATAGTCCGCCATATTCTCCATCTGCCAGCTTTCCGAAAAAAGTCTCTATTAGTTGCCTTAACACCTCGTCTCCTGATTTATCGGCCTGTCCTGCAGTGAGCAGAGCGAGCTTGGACTCAGTAACAATGATAAATACAGTGGATACCTTTATTCACTAAAAAAGTATATTGAAGCCTACTATGTGGTGGACACTTTTCTAAGTGCTAAGGATACTGTAGAAAACAAAATGGACAGAGGTGCCTGCCCTCATTCTAGACAGACTGGAAACACATATACAATATCAGATGATAATAAATTTGTTTAAAAAAATAAAGAATGAGCACTTTGGGTGAAGGTAAGGGGAGGAACTGTTCTAGATAGGTTGGCTGGGGATGGCCTCTCTGAGGAGGATACCTACTAATATTTAAGTTTCGTGTAAAAAAAAAAAAAGTTCAAAACTTCCAGAAATGAAATGCCCGTTTCTGCTTCACAGTTGTTATTTTGTATAAATGTATAGACATCATATATCTTTTCAAATTAGTGTTTTTATGTTCTTCAGGTAAATACTCAGAAGTGGAATAGTTGGGTCATATGGTAGTTCTAAATTTTTTGAAGAAATCTCCATACTGTTTTCCATAGTAACTGCACCAATTTACAGTACCACCAACAGTGTATGAGAGTTCCTTTTTCTCCACATCCTCTCCGACATTTGTTATTCCTTGTCTTGTTGATAATAGTCATTCTAATAGGTGTACAGTGATGTCTTGCTGTTGTTTTGATTTTTTAAATTAGATTTTATTGGAGTATAGCTGCTTAACAATGTTGTGTTAGCTTCTACTGCACAGCAAAATGAATCAGCCATGCATATACATATATCCTCTGCCTTTTGGATTTCCCTCCCATTTAGGACATCGCAGTGCATTAAGTAGGGTTCCCTGTGCTATACCGTATGTTCCCCTCAGTTGGCTCTTTTATACATAGTTATCAATAGTGTATGTGTGTCAGTCCCAATCTCCCCATTCCTCCCACCCCACCCCTTTCTCCCTTGGTATCCATACATTTGTTCTCTATGTCTGTGTCTCTATTTCTGCTTTGCAAATAAGGTCATCTATACCATTTTTTCTAGATTCCACATAGATGCATTAATATAAGTAGGTGTCTGTGGCTTCATTCAGATGCAGCCCATCACTGTGTCTTTTCCCTGTTATGGTTGCCCTAGATGTAGTGCCATGCTGTGGTGTGGAGTGAGGGGGAGCTGGTCAGCTTGGGCTGGGGTGCACGGTGAGGTGGTCTCCCAAAACCTGATAGCCACCAGGGTAGACCTCTCTCTGCCCTGCCTGCGGGCAAACCAGCCCCTGTGTGCTCCTCACAAGTGGAATCCAAGCTTCTCCAGGCTTTCTGTCTGTCCCAGTGGCTCTCCAAGCAGCCAGTGGGTCTTGTCTCCTCCACAGGTCCCCAGGGCTGAGGTGCCCAGTCTGTGGCTTGACCTACTCACTCCCTAGGGCAGGTGTCCACCCAAGGAATCTCCCTTTTCCTCTAAGTTCCCTTCCAGGGGCACAGGTCCCAACCCAATCCCCTTTTTTCCCATCCTACCCAATTGTGTGTGTGTCTTTCTTACAGCCTTAGTTGTACAGGAGTCCTTCTGTCAGTTTCCAATTAGTTTTAGTGAGAATTGTTCCACATGTAGATGTATTTTTGATGTGTTCAGGTGGGAGATTAGTGCCGGGTACACTTACTCCACCATCTTCAAGAAGTTCTCAACATTTCTTCTAAGGCAGGTGTAGCGGTGAGTTCCCTCAGCTTTAGTTTGCCTGGGAAAGCCTTTATTTCTCCTTTATATCTGAAGGAAAACTTTGCTGGATAGAGTATTCTTGGCTGACAGTTTGTATCTTTAAATATTTTGAGTATGTCATTTCACTTTCCTCTGGCCTGTAGAGTTTCTGCTGAGAAATCTGCTGATAGTCTAGTGGGGGTTCCTTTTAGGTTACTGTCTTTTTTCCCTGGATGCCTTTAAAATTCTTTATCATTAACTTTTGACAGTTTTCTATAATGTGTTTTGGATAAGGTTTTTTTCTTGCATTGAGGTAAGTAGCTTCCTGGTCATTAACTTCCTGGACTTGTACGTAATTAAGGTAATTAGCTTCCTGGACTTGTAATACAGTTCCTTCCCCAGGTTTGGGAAGTTCTAGCTATTATTTCTTTAAATAAACTCTCTGTTCGCTTCTCGCTCTCATCTCCTTATGTTGCCTTCCTAATGGAATGAGATGGTTCTCTTAGAAATTATTCATTAAAGAAACAACAACAAAAAACTTAATTTTCTCTCTTCTCCATCCTGGGTCATTTCTAGATTTCTGTACTCATGCTTGCTGATTCTTTCTTCCATATTGTCTGCTCTATTTTCAATGCTTTCTATTGCATTCTTTATATCATTTATTGAGTTCTTTGCCTCCAGAATTTCTATTTGTTTCCTTTTTAGAGGTTCAGTCTTTTCGTAAAATATTCCTCCTGCTCATTAATTTTATTCCTGAGCTCATTGAAATGACTTTCTGAGTTTTCTTATAGATCATTTTTTAAGAAAACATCTTTATTGGAGTATAATTGCTTTACAATGGTGTGTTAGTTTCTGCTTTATAACAAAGTGAATCAGTTATACGTATACATATGTCCCCATATCTCTTCCCTCTTGCGTCTCCCTCCCTCCCACCCTCCCTATCCCACCCCTCTAGGTGGTCACAAAGCACCGAGCTGATCTCCCTGTGCTATGTGGCTGCTTCCCACTAGCTATCTATTTTACGTTTGGTAGTGTATAGATGTCCATGTCACTCTCTCACTTTGTCCCAGCTTACCCTTCCCCCTCCCTGTGTCCTCAAGTCCATTCTCTAGTATGTCTGCATCTTTATTCCCGTCTTGCCCCTAGGCTCTTCATGACAATTTTTTTTTTTTTTTAGATTCCATATATATGTGTTAGCATACGGTATTTGTTTTTCTCTTTGTGACTTACTTCACTCTGTATGACAGCTATTTTTAGTTCTCTATCAGATTGCAATCTTCCGTGAGTTTAAGTTTGGTTTCTAGAGAACTGTCACTTTCTTTCCTGATACCTTGCCACTGTGCTTTTTCACAGTGCCTGATGACTTGTTCCTCTGCCCACCCATTTGAAGGCGTGAACACCTTTCTTATTAGGTAAGATTTGTTTACTTTGATTCTAACGATTCAACAGGTTGGTAATTAGAGGACTTTCTTTTGTTTTCCAGTAGGTGTCACTATAGCACAAGTCTTTGGTTTCCCTAACCTGACCTGCCCGTGACTGTATTGTCGAATCAGTATTTTCCACCCTTCACCACCCCTGCCAGAGGTGTCACTGGAGCCCTCATTGTCTCTGCTTGTGCCTTTGGGGTCCTTGGTGCCTTGCTGCTGCCAGTGTTGCTGCTGTTGCTCAGGTCACCCCTGGGGCACCAGGATGGCAGGCACCTTGGCCACATCTGGGGTTGTTGGGCTTGTCAGGTTTGCGGGCACTACGGCCTTGGGCAGGGCAGCTGGAGTCTTGGGCACCACTGTGGCTGGTGGGGCCAGGGTCGCAGGCCCTGCTGCTGCTGCTGCTGCCTGGGTCCCTTTGGCTGCATGTGCTGCTTCAGCTGGGAAGCTGGAGTTGTGTGCACCACCTCCCCTGCTACCACTGGGTTCTTCATCCACTGATGGGCCGGAGGGCCAGGGTTACGGCACCCCCTCCACTGTTCCCTCGATTCCACCTCCTATGTGCCATTCCACCCACCTTCAGATGTACAGATGTGTGGATCTCTCTGGTGTTCCGGTGTACTGAGCAGAGGAACCTTTGTAGAGTTATATATGTTTTACTAGTTGTAAATTGAAGGGGAGAAACAAAGGAAACATCTCACATTGCCATGATGCTGACTTCCCCCACCTAAATGACTTTTAAAAATTTTTTATTGGAGTATAGTTGATTTTTAAGAACTGTTCCTATTTCAAAATTTTGTAAAACTTCTAGAAAGTTCTAGAGAGTGCACTGGGCTCTACACTGACTTTCTGAATGCCTTTGGGCAAATGACAATGTTCCTTTTCCCCCATCTATGAAAGCTTTGCCTTCCCTGTTTATAAAATGAGACTTCCCCTTCCTAATCATAAAGCTCTTGTGAAGATAAAATGAACAAATGAGTGAACGTTTATTATAATTCCAGAGGGACCACGTACATTATAGAAACTTCTTCAAGACCTGTAGGCTGAGATTGGGTGTTATACTAGCTTTTTGTGGTAAATATTACTTAAAGGAACAAATTCTTGGCAATTAATATTTTTTAATAATTATATACTGAGGGCTCTGTTGTAAAGGGATTTGGCCTACAATACATACAAAAGAGTTTGAAAACTAAAATGTGATATGAGCTTGTTGTTGGCACTGGGGACTGACTATAGAGCATATCTCTCTGAGAACTTGGAAATAACGGAAATAGATTGACTTCCAGGAGCTAAACTTTAAACTCAACATAAAATAGATCAGAACAGAGATATTCATAGTCAGTGTAAACAGACATAATGATTCACAGAGAAGCAAGATTAAACCATAACCTGATATATGATATATTAATATAGAATTGGTCTCAGAAAGGGATATTGCAGCCACAGAACATAGAAAAAGGAGACTTACTAGGGCAAATCCCGACAGTACTCATCCAAGCCTGTCTGGAGGAGAAGTCTCTGTTAGGGGATTTCACTTACTATCGTCCCTGGAATGAGGCGGCCCCTAGCCAGTACCTACATTCACACTGGACGGTTTTGATTTTCTCAAATCTACAAATTATCTCTTGCCTTAGGACCTTTGTAGAAACTTTTCCATTTGCCTAGAATGCTCCCATTACCCATGCCTTCTCCCACTGGCTGACTCATCCCTCAGGTTTCAGCTTAAATATCCCCCTGACCTTCTCTCAGTCTATAGTGATACTGCTCTTATGCATTCTGATGGCTCCTGTGTTATTTTCTTTGTAGCACTTGTCACACTATGTGTTTACGTGACTCATGACTCTTTCCCACTGGACCCTAAACCCCGCAGCTCCTAAAACATAGCAGGTGACCAGTAAACACTTACTGCTTGAAAGGATTGTGGGTATAAAGAGATGGGTGGATGAACTGGGCTTTCAAACCCCAGTGCCAAGAAATTGAATTATGAAAGTTACTTGTTTTGTCCACTAAACAAACTTCTGGCTAAATTGTTTCTTCTCATGTAGGTCTGTTAACAGGGAGAGAGGGGGCTACTCATGCCAGTCTTTTGGCCCTTCAGGCAAATTAATAAGTTGGTAATATCATTTTATATACCTTGTATCATAAACATGGTAATGAGAGGCCTCCCTCAAGATGCAGAGCTCCACTCTCCACACACTAACATAAGCCAATTAGTGACCAGTGGCCAGATCTCCTCAGTTTACCAAGGTCTCGTCATTCTCTGGGCCCCCAGTAAGATAAAGGCTCACTTCCTCTAGCTCGGTGGTTCTCAAACTTGAACATGTATCAGAATCACCTGGAGGGCTTATTAAAACATAGATTTCTGGGTTTTGTATATCTCTACCCTAGTTTTAGATCCAGTAAATCTTGGGCAGAGCTGAAGAACTTACATTTCTCCAAGTTCCCAGTAATTCTGATTTCAAATGCTATATTTTAATATTATCCCTTTTAGTACTATGTACATTTTCTTTTTTGAAAGCACAGTAACAGTTATCTCACTACTCTCCCCTTTAGTAATGCATTTCCAAACATTTTAAGACTCCTCCTAAGACACTGTTCAATTATACATTTTTCTTTTTTTATTGCAAAAAATACCAACTGTGCAACAGAATTCATGTAGTGTATATCTACAATTTCCTTTAAAAAATATGAAAATAAGAATTATCCACCATCTAGCTTAAAAAAGAGAATTTAACAATATGTTTGATGCCCTCTGTGTGCTCTACCCCAAATTATCAGGTAGCCATGATCCAGAATATTGTGTTAACCATTCCTTTGCCTTTCTTTATCATATATGTATATAGCCCTATGTAATACATAAACAACTTGCAGATATTTAAATTAGCTAAGGCTTATTAAAAGGGAAAAATTATTAGGAAATTCCAACTATGAGCTCATTTCTTTTTTTGTTTTGTTTTTGTTTTTGCGGTACACGGGCCTCTCACTGCTGTGGCCTCTCCTGTCGCGGAGCACAGGCTCTGGACGCGCAGGCTCAGCGGCCATGGCTCACGGGCCCAGCCGCTCTGTGGCATTCTCCCGGACCAGGGCCCAAACCCGCGTCCCCTGCATCGGCAGGCGGACTCTCAACCACTGCACCACCAGGGAAGCCCATGAGCTCATTTCTTATTCTGCCCTGAAGACTAGCACTATTAGTATATTAGATTTACCATTTATTGCCTCCCTCTCATTCTCTCTTCTAAGAGAATCTGCCTTCCTTCTGCCCACAGCCCCAGTAACCAAGCTTTATCAGTTGAAGCTGCCTCTGATAACTTCTGATTGGCCTAAGCCAAGCTGTGCCAATCAGATTTTGCCTTAAATTTTAAGAGACTGAGTAGATTCGTGGACGCGACCTACAGTGTTAAGGCCTGAGACATTTGCCTGGAAAATCAAAGCCATGCACCAACCAAAATGAAGAGAAACAATGTGTTAGCAAGAAAGAAGAGGTCAAAGGAGTAGGTGATTGTTTTTTTTTGGAGCAGGTGCTTGAGAAAGGCAGAGGCAAGGCAAGAGGCCCTGTGACTTCAGAGTGAAAGAGACAGAAGCTGCCTGACGAATAGCCTATTCTCTTGTAGAGGCCAGTTTTTCTTTCTGCACTCTTTTCCCCTGTAAGATTCTCCAGTAGATGTTCGATAATTTTCCTTCATTATTGAATTAATATGAATGGATTTCTGGTCCTGGTAATCAAGTAGTCTGTTACTAAGACAGTGAGCTTAAGCAGCATTCACGAAAGCAGTCATTTTGTTAAAAAACCGTGCAAAAGAGGACTGTGCAACTCCAGTGTATAATTTACATGTACACATGAGATTAGAGCATATAGCTCTCCTCAAATGCCAATGATTATAATAAATTAAGAATGGTTACTTAACATAATGATTTATTATGATAATAAGGATGTTAATTCAACACATATTTCACTGAGACTTACTGTATGCCAATCTTTGGATACATAGAGATGAATATATCAGTCATTGCGTTTTAGGAGCTTTCATAGTCCTATGAGAATGACAGATTTATAAACAAATAGTATCGCCAGATAATACTGTATAGGTTAAAATAGAAACACATGTGTATTTCTTTGGGGGATCCCAAAAAAGAAAGCATCTAGACTGGGACATCAGGGTGGGGCTGCTGAGAGGTGACATTAGAGCTGAGACTTTAAAGTCTAATAGAAGTTGTCCAGGTGGTTAGGTGTGAATGAAAGGCTTTCTAAGCATAGGAAATAGTGTGCACAAAATCAAGGAGATGAGAAAGATCACAAACTTTATAGGAAACCATTTGACGTGGTTGGAGCAAAGAGTATGAGGGTGGGGAAATGAGAAAAATAAAGGGAAGATAGCTAGAGCCTTCCATGACACACCTAAGGAAGTTCAGATTTTATCTGGTGGGCAACAGGGAGTTATTAGATAATATCAAGCAGCAAAATAAAAGGATAAAAATATGTGCTCTAGAAAGAACACTGGCTATGAATTGGATTGAGGTGGGGTGTGGACACACACAAGACCAGAATTAGGGATTCTTTTGGGAAAATGCACTCAGGAGACGGTAAAGATATGAAGTAAGGCAATGGCAATGAAGTTGGAGAAGAGGAGGCATGTAGGAAGTCAAATTTACAAGTAGGAACTGATTAGGAAGGAGGAGTAGCAGATGCCTGGCTTAGGGCACCAGATTAATGGTAATTAACCAGGAGACAAATAAAGGTTTGAAACAAAAACTAGGGTGGGTTCCTTGAGTTTGGGACTGATTGAGTTACAGATGACCATGGGTCCTATAGGAGGAGAAAAGCAGTAGGTATAAAGGTATTCAGTTGTTGATTGGCATTCGCTTAAACTTGTTTCATTATGAAAAACCCAACTCATAGTTTAGGTTAAAAGATATGGCATGTTTCCAACACATTTCCAAGGTTCGTGAGAATAATACTATATTTTGTATAGTTCCTCAAATAATTTGCCAAAACAAATGTCTCGTGATTACTTACACGTTTTGGAAAATCTCTCATCCACCATAGTTTAAATATGATCAGATCGCAAACACTACTAGCCTGTTTGCAGACAGGCTACATATGCAAGCTACTATTCGGGGATCCTGGGCAGAATCACAATTACTCGATCTCCCCTTTGCAGGGCACAGGCTTCTGTAAGTATATTTGCAAATTTCCTTGAAAAAGATCCCATTCTACAAACTCCATCTCACTTCTTCTCCATTTCCATTTATCTACCAGAAGGCTAGATTGGAAGGTCTCTTTCCAGCCTGCGGAAAGACAAATCAGTCATAGATTTAAAGGTGGTTGTGCAGCTAAATTCTGTTTCAGCTGACTTAGTGGTATATTTTCTCTGAAGAAAATTCACAGGTCATTAGTTAGGACATACTTGTAGTATTTGGGAATAACTCTGGAGTCCTTATTTCTAGATGTTGGGAGCCATGTCACTTCTTCCAGCATACATCATTTCTCATTTAGCCTTTTTCTTTCCATAAAGTTAGAATTCTTGCATCCCTCTGTATTTCTCTCAATGCACTTTCTATGCCTCATTTCCTACCATTTCTTACTCTTGGATTCACTTTTCACTCTACTCCTTTTTGTTTTTTAAAAAATTAACCTATAATCGTACATTTTTGTAACCCAAGCTTTTTCGACCATGGAACTCTTAACATGTTGAACCAGATGTCCTGTGCATTACAGGATATTTAGCAGCACCCCTGGCCTCTACCCATTAGCACACACCCTCCCCCAAGTCATGGCAACAAAATTGTCTCCAGACATTGTCAACTGTCCCTTGGGGTAAAATCACTCACAGTTAAGAAACTGCAGTCTGACTGGCCCTTGCTCCAACCTTTTCCATATTGGTCCATTGGTCTAGGACATCTTTAGCAAAGTTGAAATACTCTGGAATCTCTAGTTTAAAGTCCTGCTTCATGGATTCATAGTTGGAGAAATCCTGAGGGATTACTGTTCTATAATCTTTATGCAATGCTCTCAAAGAACAAGGAATTGCTAGGCACTGAAAATACTTGGCACAAAGTAATATCTGCATGGTGACAAGAGCTAGCCTCAGTCCTGCTGAATGTTTTAGCACTCAGGATTTCTACAGAGACCAACTCATCTAAAAGACAAGCAGAAAGACATGCATTTGTTTCTGGCTTGAAGGTAGCCATGTCTCCAAACAACTAAGTTTTATTATTGTTAATCATCATAAAAGTACCATTTTCTGAGAACTCACTATGTTCCAAACACTTTGCTCAGTGTCTTACTTACATACAATTTATCATGAAATCTTCAGCGTAACCCTGTGAAGTGGATAAGATCATCTGTTTGCAGATAGAGAAAATGATGAGTAAGAGGTTGTCTCAGTCACCTCTGGCTGCCATAACAAAATAACATACATTGTGTGGTTTAAACAACAGACATTTATTTCTCACAGTTCTGGAGGCTGGGAAGTCCTAGATCAAGCTGCCGGCTGATTCAGTTATCTGGTGAGGGCTCTGTTCCTGGCTTGCAGATTGTTGCCTTCTCTCTGTGTCCTCACATGGTAGAGAGAGAGCGAGCTCTGGTCTCTCTTCTTCTTGAAAGATACTAATCCCATCAGGGGCCTCACTGTCATGACCTCATCTAAACCTAATACCTTCCAAAGGCTCTATCCCCAAATACCATCACATTGGAGGTTAAGGCTTCAACATAAGAACTGGTTTGGAGTGGGGTACAAGCATTCGGTCTGTAACAGAGGCATTGGTTGGCTTTGAACCCAGAACTGTCTGGTCCCAGGCCATTCTTCTGACTACTAAGGCTATTGCCTCCCATATACATTTCTAAAGAAGTAAAGATCTGGGTTACCCAGTTACTCTCAGTGAAAGCAAAGGGTTAAGCTTTTAATCTAATATCTTTCACCTACAGATTTCAAAAGGAGTGCAGAAATGTTTAGGAGAATTTTTCACAGTGGATAATCCATAGATGAAGAAACTGAGGTAGCTCAGTACCAACTATGCATGAAAGCACTGTCAAAGATCCTCTAGTTTTTAGGGTACGGTTCCCATACTCCAAATAGGAGCCCACGCTATCTTTGAGTCCAGGCTTGGATCTTTACCAGAGATATAGTAATAGGGCTTTAGCCTTCAGGACTTTTGTCGGGGAGGCCTCTCTGGGCCACCCAGCCTTCCCGGCTTCTGTGGGAAATCATTTGATCACAATGGCATTTAGTTGGCTGAGGTCTCATAAATGAGGCTGTTTAAAAACACTGTTCTAGGGATTATAGGGTTTTCTCTTTTATACTTTCTGTAATCTTCTGAATTTCCTACAATGAAACACTACTCTCACAATCATTAAATCATCATTTTTAACTGCAATTCTAACTGTATGGTATGTAAGGCAGAGTATCTATGTGGAAGCATTTCTGTATTGATAAATTGCCAAACAATAATTAATAATGGACGCCAGCCATAAATTTTAGCCTAAATGGACCTGGCATTTGGGCAGCATTCTGTTGCACCCAATGCATGGGGAGACCTGGGTACTTCTTCTGACTCTCCAACCTATTTGTGTGAGGACCTGACAAGGCAGTGAGATTGAGCCCTCTGAGATCATCTGATTTGAGCCTACTCATTTTTCACCTGCAAAGAAAACACGGCCCCAGAGAGGGGAAGCAACTTGCTTTAATGTGATATGAGAGTTAGAACTAGACCGTTGGTCTTTGAATTTTCTCTTTACTATAGTTCAGTAGGATTTCATTAGAGTAGTGATTCTCAACCCTGGTTATATATTTGAGTCATGAGGAAAGCTTTATAAATGTACTGATGCTTGGGACATGAAGCAATTAAATCAGAATCTCTGGGGTTAGGGCCTGGGAATCACATTTTAAAAAATTTCCTTGGAGGATTCTAATGTGCAACCAAGGCAGAGAATCACTGATCTATAGGTTGTGATCCGTGAACAAGCAGCAACAGCGTCACCTGGAAACTTGTTAGAAATACCCATTTTCAGGCCCCAATTTTACATTTTACCAACATAGAGACTAATAGAACCTCCCTCAGAGAGTCATCCCAAAGATTAAATGAGATAATGCATGCAAAGTGCTTATCATGGTGCCTAGCATATTACTATCCCTTAGAACAGGAGTCAGCAAACTTTTTCTGTACAGGGCCAGATAATAAATATTTTAGGCTTTGTGGGCCCTTTGATCTCTGTTGCAACAGCTCAGCTCCATTCTGGTTGAGATAGCAGCCACTGACAACACATAAATAAATAAGCGTAACTGTGTTACTAAAAAAACGAATTATGGCTACTGAAACTTGAATTTCAGGTACTTTTCATGTGTCATGGATTGTTATTCCTCTTTTGATTTTTTCCAAATATTTAAAAATGCAAAAATCATTCTTGTTTCACTGGTTGTACGAAAGCAAGGGGAGGACTGGATTTAGCCCACGGGCCATAGTTTGCTAATCTTTGCACTAGAATGTAAAGTCTTTGAGGGTATGGGCGTTGTTTGTTACGTTCATGGGAATTATAATAGTATTTGACCCATAGTAAGTGCTTAATAAATATTTGCTGAATCAGTAAATGACTTTTTCAGAAGGCAGAACTTTTGCACACAGTTTTTGGTTTTTTTTCCAATAACTCAGAATTATAGCAGACCTGAGAAGTGCCTCTCCTGCTTTAACCAGAAATGTATGACTACTTGCACTGTTCATATGTGGCTAATTTAGATTAATTTGAATACTATTTAAAAATCAGTTCTTCAGCCACACCAGCTACATTTCAAGGGCTTAATAGCCACATGTGGCCAGTGGCTACCATATACAGGTCAGTGCAGTCACAAAACGTTTCTATCATTGCAGAAAATTCTTGTGGATAGTGCTAATCTATATTGATAACAGCTCAGAACTGGAGTGATATGAAACATTAATATGCAGGAAAATTGAGAGGAAGCATTCCCAAAATAAGATTTTTCTAAAAGTTCAGGTTTAGTAAAGTATTACGCGTCACTGTTCTCTTATCTGAGGGCCGTGGGAGGAAAAGTGTTAACCAGAGATCCCTTGGCAGTTCTCTCAGGCTCTAGAAGAGGCTGCTCTTTAGAACAGAAATAAGCCCCTGAATCTTCAAGCATCATTCTTTTTGGCAGTGGGGGTTGAGTAAGAGGGACCACCCTTCTCTGCTCTTTGATGGCAAGTTACATCCTGCACATTCGGCAGGTCTCTCCCTTCTTAACAGAATTAACAACTTACTTCAGTGGGAAAGAAGAAGTTAAGTAGTCACCACTAAGATTTTAGTGTTGTAACTTTGTTTTTAATTTTGGGGCATAATATCTTCAAATGCTTCAAAAATCATACAAGGTACACAGTGAAAAATCTGCCTCCCACCCCCAGTCTCACAGCTGGTCAGTTTCATCCCACCCTCACTTCCTCAGAAAACTACTATTATTTCTATGTATCGTTTCAGGGTTTCTTTATGTGTATTCAAGTAAATGACTGTTAGTTTCTTTTTTCTCCACCACTTTTATATAACATGTAGCCTAAAATATACACTGCTTCGTCCATTAAATTTTTTTTTTCTAAGAATAAAACTTTGGATGGCTTTCCATATCAGTACACAGAGATCGTCCTCATTTTGCTTTCTTGTTTTGTTTTTTAAACAGCTGCATGGCATTCCATTGAACAGCTGTACCATAATATCTTAAGCCAGTCCCCTATCAATCATCATTTGAATTATTTCCATTATTTTGCAATTAAAGTGAAAATTTCAAACTATTTTCTCCACTGCATTCAGAATCCTTCAAACATACGTTGAAAAGAAAACTGACCAGTCATTTGGAGCTTAAAACGAGCCTAACCATTCTGTTCCACCGAAAAGAAAATCTCAACATCCTTGTCATCAAAACTGTTAAGACTGCCTTTTTCCCAACAAAGTTCTTTTCCTGTCTTTTCAGTGATTTTAGCATTTCATAACATACATTTTCCAGGCTTCTAATATTCTTTGTAGGTAAAAGAGCTGAGACAAGTTTCCCAGTGTAAGTTCAGATTTTTATACTGAGTCACAGAAAACTCTTCTAATAGAAACAGTACCACTACTGGTCAGACGGGCTTTTGAATGTATTTAAGGTCTCACCTGAAATGCAACCTCTACATCCATCTAAACAGCAGTGCCAAGGGGGTGTTCACCTCCCCACATCTCCATAAATACTTTCCCCATCAAGTAATCCAAGTAATAACAGTGGCTTGGCATATATGGCCTCAAAGCAAGACAAAGCCCCTACTATTCTCCCCAACCTAACAAGACCCTGATGTAAACTTCTATACAGAGTTTTTAGATCTACGCTTGACCACCTAATGGAGAAAAGTGGCTGCCCCCAGGTTATTTCCCTGAGTTTGCATGCATATGTTTCTCAAAGTTTCCTAGAGGTAGTTTGCATACTTTCTGGATGATGCAGAAGATGGATTCCTATTTGCCACTGAGCAGGGTAGGGAGTTAAGTAGACAGTACAGTGAAAAACTCAGTTGCTACTTGGACTCAAATGAATTTTTTTCTAAAACATTTTTTTTTTTTGCGGTACACGGGCCTCTCACTGCTGTGGCCTCTCCCGTTGCGGAGCACAGGCTCCGGACGCGCAGGCTCAGCGGCCATGGCTCACTGGCCCAGCTGCTCCGTGGCATGTGGGATCTTCCCGGACCGGGGCACGAACCCGTGTCCCTTGCATCGGCAGGTGGACTCTCAACCACTGCGCCACCAGGGAAGCCCCTCTAAAACATTTTAACAAGTTAACATATGGACATAGTTTTTAAACAATTAAATAGCACAAAAAGCTTAAAATGAAAAAACTCAGCTGCTCTGTTTATAGCCTTTTGTGTGTACATACTCCTGGTTACTTACTAGATAGTATTATACAACAACTGAGAAATTCTGATAGCAACACCCCAGCCGCCCAAGATTTCAGTGAGCGCATTCGATTTGTTGGTTTTGTTTGCTTGTTTGTTATCTTTGCTCAAAAGTACATGTGCCAGCCCAGAAAACCTTACATGGGAGACAAATAAGGTGATACTCGCTAAAGTGACAGATTCCGACACAGCTGGAGATGATGGCAGATCTGCTTCCTAGGAGAGCATCCCTGAAACTTGACCTCTCACATCTGCTTTGGTCCTGGTAGTAAGCAAAAGAAGAGGGAAAAGTAGTCTGACAGTTGGAAGAAGTAAGATATACCCAGAGTGCCTTGCCCGGATTGGTGGAGACATTCTGGAGGGAGGAGCAGAAGTTCTGGGCTAAATTTATGCTGGAAGTTTACACAATCCCCCAAGGTTATCCCTTTTATAGTTAATGATTTACATACACCATAAGCTTCTGGGGAGCTGGGAAAGTAATGTATTTATAGGAGGAAAAGTGTCCGTGAAGTTGCTGGAGAGATTAGTCCGGTAAAGGGATTGAGGAAGTTTTCTCTCAGAAGGAGGAAAGAAAAAGGGGTGGAAGAAGACATAAAGCTGTTTTGAATGGAAAGGAAAGAAAGTAAGGTGTAGGTTGCTTTAGGTCTCAGTGAACCAGTTGCTGTATTTATCTTTTGGCCTGTTGAACTGGTCAGGACAAGGCATAAATGCTATCAGGTTGTTCTTCTGCTCACATCCTTCAGCACTTCCTAGTTTACTCCGGGTAAAAACTCAAGTCCTTACAAGAAACTGCATGATCTGGCACAATGTCACCTCTGACCCACTGCCCTCTCCCCTTCTCCCTCACTCTGCTGCAGCCACATCAGCCCCCTTTCTTTTCCTGCAACATACACATGTCCCGGCCTTGAGATCTTTGAACTTACAGTTCCCACTGCCTAGAACACTCTTCCCTGGGATATCCCCTTTACCAAATCCCTCATTGTATGAGATGTCCTATCAAAGAGGTCTTCCCTGTCACATTTTCTAAAATAGCATCCCTCATTTTTGTCTCTTTAACCTGTTTTAACTTTTTACATCTCTTACTACCACCCTTATGAGTAAGCGTTTGTTTTGTTTGCGGACGTATCACTATTGCCTAGAACAGTTGTTGGCAAATTTTAGGCATTCAATAAATATTGGATGGGTAAATAAATAAATAAATGACTGAGTTACAAATGACAAAAACCCAAGTCAAATTCACTTAAACAAAATGAGGAATTTATTGGCCCCTTTTTAGTTCTAGGAGTTTTTTTGTTGTTGATTCCTTGGGATTGTCCATGTAGATAATTATATCATCTGCAAATAGGGACAGGCTTACTTCTTCCTTTTAGATCTATATGCCTTTTACTTCCTTTTCTTGCCTTACTAGACTGCCTAGAATTTCCAGCACTATGTTGATTAAGCGTGTTGAGAGCAGACATCCCTGCCTTGTTCCTGATATTAGTGGGAAAACATTCAGTCTTTCATGTTCAACTTGATAAAGAGCATGTACAAAAAACTTGATCAAGTGTAGGAAGTTCTCCCACACCATTCCTATTTTCCAGAGAGTTTTTATCATGAATAAGTCTTAAATTTTGGCAAATGCCTATTCTGCACCAATTAATACCATCATGTGATTTTTCTTCTTTAGCCTATTAATAAGGTAGATTACGTTGATTGATTTTCAAATATTGAACAGCCTTGCTTCCTTGGAATAAACCCCACTTGGTCCTGGTGTATAATTATTTTTATATATTGCTAAATTCTATAGGTTATTTTTCTTGCCAAAGTTTAGAACTTTTAAACCATTCTTTCTTGGAGTAATTTTGCAGCCCTGCCCTAGCTTTCTCAACTTCTGGGATTCTGATGATACAAATGTTATATTTTTTTTCTTTTTTTTTTTGGTGATAGTCCCACAGGTCTCTGGGGCCCCGATATTTTTTTAATGATATAATTTTCAGGTGTACAGCATTATAGTTCAACATCTGTGTACACTACAGAGTGATCACTACCATAAGACTAGTTACCATCCATCAGCACACAGTTGACTCCTTTTGCATTTCACCCACCCTAAACCCCCTTACCCTCTGGTAACCACTATTTGGTTCTCTGCATCTATGAGTTTCTTTTCATTTATTTTATTTGTTTGTTTTATATTCCACATATGAGTGAAATCATATGGTATTTGTCTTTCTCTGTCTGCCTTATTTTACTTAGCATAATACCCTCAAGGTCAATCCATGTTGTCACAAATCGCAGGATTTCATATGTATATACATATGTATATGTATAACTGATTCACTTTGTTATAAAGCAGAAACTAACACACCATTGTAAAGCAATTATACTCCAATAAAGATGTAAAAAAAAATAATAAATATATATATGTGTGTGTGTGTGTGTGTGTTTAAATGGAATACTACTCAGCCATAAAAAGGAAATCTCTCTCTAAATGAAATAATGAAGTCATAGTCATGAAGAAAAAAATGAAAAAGAATAAAGAAAAATCAAGAATAAACACAGGCTGAGTTATTTAGAGCTGGATTAAGGGCCTAGTTCAGGAGAAAGTGGAAGTGTCAATGTGAAGTTGCCACTGGATGAGGGGGAAATTTATATAATTCTGATATCTAGACTGGGGGTTGGAAGTTTGCATATTTTTCTCACCTAATAGGGTTTCTCCCAACATAGCAAACGTGAAATACAACAGAGTTTGGTTTTCAAGTTTGCCTCCTGATTTGCACCTCCAGCATGTAGGACTCAAATATGCTTAGGGGTCAAACTACGTATCTTAACTTTTATCTGTATGCTAACTTCTAAGATCCTAACGACAGAGGGTAGTGTATGGGCAACTGAAATTCACCTAGTGAAAGAGAGGTTCTGGGGGAGACCGATGCTGTTTTCCAGCTTCTATGACATGGTTTAATGGGATCAGGACTGGGGCATACTTTCCCTTTCAACAGCATGAGTCTTAACCTTTTTTGTTTATTGAACATTTTTTGGGTGGAATTCAATTCAAAAACATTTTCGAGCACCTACTATGGGCAAGGCACTATGCTAGGCACTGAGGATGAAAAGAAAAAAGTTTTCCAGCCAGCTCTCTCTATGCCTCCTGACACCACAGCAAGGCCAGTGTAACGAGACTGCCTTTCACAAGCAACTCAGGACCTCCAGAAATATATGCTATGCAATCTCCACAGATGACACTGAAAAGTAAAGGCAGAAGCAAAGATGAAAGAAAAAATGAGATGGTGATAAGATTTTTGGAAATAATGGTAAATCTGGGGTTAGAATCAAAGATTATTGACCCTCAGGTCAGTGCCCCTTTTGCAGATTACCTCCCCTAGGATTTGTAGTAACTGAAATCTGGCAACAACTTTGTACCTGAGGAGTAGTTGGGGCTGAGTGTGGGGACCACTTACTCCTCCTGAACACATTCTTCAAGAGTGGCATCTTTTCAACGATATTTGAAAGATAATATATTAACATGATAGTTGCTGAGACTAGGGATAAATCCCCAGAGAAAGCAGTGTGACAAACCACCATTCTTGGTTGTAAGTCACATAGAAACATATTCTGGCAAATTTAGGCTGAAAAGGAATTTATTGGGAACTTTTGGGAAGCTGACAGAATTATAGGGTAGACTGGGGGAACAGGTGCCAAGGATGGTTGCGGAATCTAGGAGGCTTGAACCGGCATCAACGTTCTGGAAAGTGCCACTACCGCCACTTTTGGAATGGCTGCAAAGCCGCTGATACTGGACGCGCAAAGCCGCCTCCAGCTGCGGCAGGCAGGCCACTTCTCTAGGGAAACACCTTTTTCCGGCGGTGAGGTGAAAGCGAGTGCCTGTCCATCCTGGCGAGGGTCGGGCCTCACGCCACCTCTCGGCAGCCTGCCGCCCACCGGCTTTAGGACCCGGCGGAGCCGGAAATGAGGCTTGGAGGCGGGACTAGGTGAGGTCATCGCGCACACCTGACGTAATCAGCCCGCGCCAGCACAAGTGAGGGCGCGAGGGCCGTGGAAAAGCGCGTTTCTTGCTTGCCTCAGCTCTCACGTACCATGGCGTCCCCCGTGCAGCAGTCTCCTCAGCCTGGCGGCGGGAAGCGCAAAGGCAAGGCTCAGTACGTGCAGGCCAAACGGGCTCGGCGCTGCGATGGCGGCGGGCCCCGGCAGCTGGAGCCCGGGCTACAGGGCATTCTCATCACCTGTAACATGAACGAGCGCAAGTGCGTGGAGGAGGCCTACAGCCTGCTCAACGAATACGGAGACGACATGTATGGTCCAGAAAAGGTACCAGCCCCGGGGAGGGCGGGCTTGAGGGAGGAGGGAAGGGTGGCAGGCCGGATCCCTGTATACGCATGCGCGAGGTTGGCAGCTTGAGTGGCGGTGAGGGGGCGTGTCCTTGCCTCTGTGTCCTCTCCGCCCCCCCGCAAGGTCTCGGCTCCCGACCCCTACCCGGTCTTGTGCTTAAATGTTTGCACTTTGGGCTTTTTTTCCCCATCATTAATCACGGTTGCTCCCATGTATAGATTGCTTCCTGCGGTTCAGGCCTTGTTTCTGAAACTCTTTCAGAAACATTTACTTCTCATCGTAGCTTTGTGAAGTGTTGCTCACCGGGACCCTGAGGTTGAAGTAGGTTAGGTAGGTACTAGCTGGTACAAGTTCACAAGGGCACACTTCATTCGTCCTTAAGGTTTTTGCCATACCTTACCACCATTTGAACATTATGGCTGTAGTAATGTGTTTGTCCTAAGCAATAACATCTCTAAAATAGTGTTTTTAGTACTTACTAGTGCTAGTTACTTCTCAAATGCATATAAAAATACATTTCAAAAAGTAAGAACTTTTGGAAACAATACCGTATAAAGTCTCATTGTCCCATTTTGGAAATAATTATATTATTGGCTTAGGATTTGGACCAGTACACACATGCACACCCCAAGGAATTAAGTGGAGGAGCATAGTACAGAGGGCATTTAAATTCACGTACTGTCATTTACTAGCTCAGGGGATAGGCATGTTATTAATTCTGCTGAGCTAGGTAAAAAAGAGAATAATGATAGGACTTAAGAAGGTTGGCTAAAATAATTGCATATGGGGCTTCCCAGGTGGCGCAGTGGTTGAGAGTCCGCCTGCCGATGCAGGGGACACGGGTTCGTGCCCTGGTCCGGGAAGATCCCACGTGCCGCGGAGCGGCTGAGCCCGTGAGCCATGGCCGCTGAGCCTGCGTGTCCGGAGCCTGTGCTCTGCAACGGGAGAGGCCACAGCAGTGAGAGGCCTGCGTACCGCCAAAAAAAAAAAAAAAAAAAAATTCATATGTACATAAAATAACATCCTGGTATACAATAAAATCTCCATAAATGTGTAAAATTACCATTAGTGCCTGATTGGCAATCTCATTAGTGGAGCCGAGTGGGCAACAAGTGCATGTCTTGTCTACACCGACAGCTTGAGCAAGTTCTTGAACTATTTCAGTAGAACAGGAGTAAGGATTTTTAACTTCATAACTATTCGGTTCAGTCTCATGAAAGGAGAGTGTCATATCAGGTACAGTCATATCTATTGATAGGATTAAGGTCCACCCTGAAATGATTCATCTGACGAGCACATTTCCCTCTGCCCCAGACTGTCAAGATGCTTTAGAAAACATTTTCAAATGATATGTACCGCAGTTTGAGTGAACTTCTTCTTCCTCCACATTTTGGAGGGAATGGTGTCTGAATAAAAAGCTTTATTGTCAATATTGAATCATCTGCCACTGGGGGTTTCACATGAGTAGTTAATTAAGAGCTTTTAACATAAGCTGTTGTGGCATTTCTGCTCATTAGTTTTATGCAAACAGTTTGCAGACAAGGATCAGCAACCCTCTGGAAGTGAGGCAGAAGATGATGATGTGGAGGCCGCCTTGAAGAAAGAAGTTGGTGACATTAAGGCGTCTACAGAGATGAGGCTGAGAAGATTCCAGTCAGTGGAGAGTGGAGCAAATAATGTAGTCTTCATCAGGACACTTGGGATAGGTGTGTCTGACTAATACATTTTAAGATGATTGATCCTGTAATATCTGGACACCTGTCTCCGAGAACACTGCCTACAAAATGGCTTGATGGGCATGGCTCAGTTAATCATTTGATTGCATCCTCTCTACACTGTGTTAGCACTAGGCATATGGAGAGGTAGAATGGGGTGGTGGACATAGGGCTTAGGAGTAGAAACCTGGCTTTGCCACTTTATCTGTATGTAACTTTAGGCAAAACAAGAATACACGGTTCTGTCTAAAAGGAGCAGCTGCTACTCAACCCTAGGCAGTTTGGAATGGCTCCAGTCATTTGGGAATGTAGTCTTAGGGGAGCCAGATCTTCTGATTTTTCAAAAGAAGTTGGAAATCTGGAGAAGTTTCTAGGTTTTTAAATGTAGCTAACTACTTTAAAAATATTGAAAACACTGAGCAGCCCAAAACAGACTCGTATATAATCAGGATGCCTCCTGAGTACTACATTATGATCTTGTGCATTCATGGCTCTGGGGCTCCTCTGAGGTCTGAAATCTAGACTTCTGTACAAACTTAGCTAATGGATTGATTAAATCTTTTTAAGTGACTTGCAGATTTTTGTTTTGTTTTTGTAAAAAAGCATGTACTATTTAATGTTTATTACTTCGATAGTAGCTGCTGATACAGGAATACAACAGCATGGTGTTGCCATCAGATAAATTAGACATCACAAATAAGTTAACTCCAGTGTCTTCAAGAACAATTGTTTTTGATAAAAGCAGAGTTAAAATATGAGATACAGTATTAATACAGAGTAGGCACCAAAGAAATATTAATGGAAAAATGGTTGGTTAAACTTGTTTAAAATTTATTATGATGATTTTTTCTACTCTACTGTCAATTTATGTCACTGCCAATGAAAATTCATTTTAGAGAGTTTGAAGAGTTTAAAATGAGAACTCTTAAACTTACCTGTTTGTTCTGTGCTGAGTTTTTCTTTTTATTTTAGAACCTGAGAAATTGGTGCATCATATTCTCCAAGATATATACAAAACCAAGAAAAAGAAGACTCGGGTTATTCTACGAATGTTACCCATCTCAGGCACATGCAAGGCTTTCTTAGAAGATATGAAAAAATACGCAGAAACATTTTTGGAACCCTGGTTTAAAGCTCCAAACAAAGGGACATTTCAGATTGTATATAAATCTCGAAATAACAGTCACATGAATAGAGAAGAAGTTATCAAAGAATTGGCAGGTATGTTTCTCTTAGTGATTTTACACAGGTGTGCCACGGTAAATACTTGTTTATAAGATTTTTTTTTGAGATTTAAGGCTTACATTTTTGAGTGTAGAACAAGTATATTAAAATGCTCTTAAATAATATCAAACCTAACTTTTCAGTATGTTGGGTATGAGATTTTTTTTGGTAGTTAGATACTAAAGTCTTTTCCAAATCAAGATTGAATTTTCTTTGGGGAAAAAAGTGCTGTTGTTAAATGTCTCAGGATTTTATTTGTATTTATTTATTGAAAGCATTCAGGGAATTTGATGGAAGTCCATGTAGAAGAGTGGAATTTGATGAGTGGACTAGTATATACATATTGTTTTAACAAATTCTAAATGTTTTTGTATCCGCCAAGCTTAAAGGTATCCTTCTTAGCCTGTTTTCCTGTTATTTTTGTTACAGGAATAGTAGGCAGCCTCAATTCGGAAAATAAAGTAGATCTTACCAATCCACAGTACACAGTGGTAGTAGAAATCATTAAAGCTGTCTGTTGCCTGAGTGTTGTGAAAGATTACACGTTGTTCAGAAAATACAATCTCCAGGAGGTGGTGAAGAGTGCCAAGGACTCGTCACAGCTTAATGCAAAGCAGGCAGCGCTAACAGGAAATGGGAAAGAAGCTAAATTGGAATCTGGTGACAAATCAAATCAAAAGGACGCAGCAGAAGGAAAAAATAACCAGCAGGTGGTACCAGAGGATAGTGAGGAGCTGGGTCAGACAGAACCAGTATCTGAGACACATGTGGTGAGTGAGGGGGCTGCTAAACCTGAACTTGCAAGTCAAGTCACAGAAGGATCTGAGTCACATGGAAATGACCTTTCATAGGAAAAGAAATCATTTGGTGTTGGAGGTGGATTTCTCAACTGCGGTCCTGTGAGATGTTGCTGGGATTCTATATAAAATTGTTACTAAAAATATTGTTTTTGAGTTTGTGTGCTGCATAATGCTGTACTCACAATAATTGAGCAGCCCCGTTAATAGCTTTGTTAGAGATCTTTCAGCCCTGTATGGCAGTGTGCATTTGGTTGAGCTAGAAGAGGCTATGGATAAATTGGTGAACACTACTGCACAGAGCGGAGGGTGGCGGGAGGATGATGTTGGCCTCTCCCTCTTGATTACCTTCCCCACTCCCCCGCTTCTGCACTGCCAGCTGACTTATGGGAGTGAGCAAGCTCTGTGAATCGAAACTCAGAGGGAAATTTTCATTCTAAGGAAGGAATTTTTGCATTTTGCAGCTCAGCTGTCCCCTGCCACTTTGTTGTAAACATTGCAAAAACATGGGCCATATAGGTTAGAAGTGTATTGTTTTGTGAAGTTTTTGTACCTTTTGTGATTTTCTTGTTTAGTTTTTATGCCCCGCCCGCCTTTTTCTTTGGCTGCTCCGCGAGGCATGTGGGATCTTAGTTCGACAACCAGGGATCGAACCCGCGCTCCCTGCAGTGGAAGCTATGCCCATTTTTATGTTTTCGTAACATTTGTTACAACCAAATCTGATGGTGCATTGCTGCAATTTTTGGAGGCAAGGTGTGAGATAGAAGTGTTCATTCTAGGCATAAAATTACAGATATTTCTGATGAGGTTAGTTATGAAGAATTAGTCTTCTGAGTTATTACAGTATACTAGTGCAGCAAGGCACGCAAATTCTTTACAGTGTAAGCTACTTTACAATGTAAATGGACTTATTCAAGCTGTTCCATTCCATATCCTTTGTGAAATGCAACTTACAAACAGAACATTTGCTTCAGCAGTTGTAACTATAAATCATAGCTCCCTGACAAATAAAGACAATTATTTTAATGGCTTTGGAATATCAAGACAGTAAAGCTTTTGTTCAAAAAATCATGTTCAGTGAAAAGGTTTAGGAAGCAAATTATGTAGTAGCAGAACTTTTTCCAGGAAAGAAAAATTCACATAGTTGGTAAGAATCTAACAGTACCAACATTAAAATGCTAGGTCAGGAAGCAGTACAAGAAATTGAAAAGACTTTTCTCTCAATGTAATAAATTGACTTATGTCACATGATACTAAAGAGGTTTTGTTTAAAAGCAGCAGCAGTTGCTGATGAATCAACAGATTTCATGAATATTTGTCATGCTATAGCAAGATTTGTAAATTATGAGGAAATTCAAGGAAACTTTCGCCTGCTAGGATCCTCCCAAAACAATGGTCCTCATATCTGAAAAACAACAGTCTGCCATCTGTACTCCTGGTGCCCCATCAGTGGCTGGCTCCATGACAAGTTTTGCCTCATTTTAGTAAAAGAAAATCCTGACGTTGATGTTACAGCACACTGCTTTCTTCACAGAGAAGTGCTGATACTAAAAACTTGGAGATGAAATGAAGAAAGTTTTAAATAATGTTGCAAAAATTGTTAACTTAATTAAAGATCCATTTTATGCAAGAATGTTTAAAAAAAAAAACAAACTAAAACCTGAACAAAGAGCATATAAATCTCCTACATACAGAAATCCAGTACTTACCAGAGGAAGAGTTCTCTACAGGATATGTGAGTTGAAAGGTGAATTACCAGTAAATTATAAGTACAATAAAATACTAGGCCAGATTTTGCTAAATGCTTTGAAGACGAAGAATGGCTACAGAAACTAGTCTATTTAGAAGACATTTTTTTCATTGCAAGAACAAATGAACAGTTTTCTGCAAGGGCCTGGATAAAAATGTTTCTTCTTAAAAGTGACAGGAGTCTTAGATTAAAAGAAACTGACTCTTTGGAATAATTATGTTGCATAAGGCACTCTTGAAATGTTTCCACAGCCACTTGGGTTTGAGAATGAAGAAAGCAACAAGTCTCAGGTCTTATTTAAACTCCTCTTGCAGAACTGCAAAACCAAATTAAATAACATTTCCCCTCCTTTTCCCAACACTGGTGTGTGACTGGGTGAGGAACCCTTTCCCAAAATCTCAGCCTGGGATTTCTTCACTGAGAGAAGAGGAAGAACTCAGAGTCCTCTTCTGACAGTTCTGGATTTCTGTGAAACAAGAGTATCTTTCAACTTAGTGCTCACACTCGTATACATTGAGGATCCCCTTAATTTGAAAGTTTTTTCAAGGGTTCCTCCAGGGTAAAACTGAAAAAAGATGGAAGAGACAGACACCAAAGAGGGCTGCAAAATTAAATGTCCGGATTGAGAATACTAAGGGGTCATGAAATTAGCTTTTGGAGTTGGATTTTATTAAGTTTTAACAAGTTCGGAAGTATTGTAAATGTTAAGTCTTCCTGCACCAATGGCTATGTTTGTTTATTGGCTAGTGAACATGGAAATATATTTTTATCCTCCTAGCTAGTGGTCCTGCTGGTAAAACGAAGGATTTGGGAGGAGCAAAGAGAATAGAAAGGGCCTTGCTGATGCAGATGAGGCTGGAACTTCCTTATCTATCTTTAGATATTTAGAATGTTAACTCTTAATAAGTTGAAGTTATCTTGAAAGGATGATAGGAGCATTGTAACTATCATTGGGGGAACACGGATGATAGGATTTTGGTGCCTTCATCAGACTTTTTCCAAGACAAAGATACTTTTATTTTGATAGTACAAGACTCTGGGAATAAAATTGGCTGTATGCTTATAGAACGTACAACCCTGTGGAACTGGGTTCCTTTTATTTTGTGAAAGCTGCTACTCTACAGAAAGATTTTGATTTAGTAGTTTGTTTTTAATCCTCTTTTGTATTTATTTTTATCAATATTTGGTAAGACCTTAGTGTGACAAAAGCTATTCTTCCCCAAATGTAAGGTAGTACGGTGTTCTGTTAGAATCTGAATTCAGTCATTGAAAAATTTGTTTTCAGGTTTACCAACTGTTTATTTTCACTGACATCTGAGCATGTTATTCTATAAATGACAAGATTCCAGGGTGGGAATTGAGTGCTTTTTGTCCTTTTAATTTTTATTTTAAAAAATTATGTCAGGGCTTCACCTGGTGGCACAGTGGTTGAGAGTCTGCCTGCCGATGCAGGGGACACGGGTTCGTACCCTGGTCTGGGAAGATCCCACATGCCGTGGAGCGGCTGGGCCCGTGAGCCATGGCCGCTGAGCCTGCGCGTCCGGAGCCTGTGCTCCGCAACGGGAGAGGCCACAACAGTGAGAGGCCCGCGTACCGCAAAAAAAAAAAAAAAATTATGTCAGTTAAACTCCAGTGTTGTGGTTTAGTAAAACTTGTTTTGCTCTGTGGAGGAAAGAGTGTTAAATTTGATATTTTAAAACATGTTTCTCTTTAGTTAAACATGGTTTCTAAATGTTATTTTTACTTGTATTTTGCTTTTGGTATGGCCAGATATTCAGCTTGTTTTTCAGTTTCTGATGTTTTCAGAAAAATCAAAATAAATTTGTTCCCTAAAGACTGGTGTTCTCTCTCTCTCCTTTTTCTTTCTGCCTCTTAGTAAATCTCTTGCTTTATTGTCATAAAGTAGATGTATCATAAAAGATGTTTTTATGTCAAATTATGTATCAAAAGTCATGTACATTGTCCAAAAAGTAAAGATACAAAAATTTATTAATTGCTCTTGAATAACTAAAAACTCTTAAGCGTTTTGTATCTTATTCAAGCATTAGATATTTTACAGTGAGTTTGCTTCAAAATGTATAGTACAGTACTTAATTAAGTTCATTTAATTGGCTTTTGAATTCTTTACATTCCTCACTTTAACATTAATATTTTAATTCACCTTAAAGAATTAGTAGCATATAAAGATTTTAAGCAGAAGAAGTTCTGTCTTGAGCATTTCTGTTAGAATAGTTCTAATCTTTATTTTGAATTAATCAGGTAGTGAATTCATTGTCTATTGTGCTTTTCTAATTAATCATTTGAGCCCTGCTATTTTAAACACTACAAGTTGTTGTTTGGTCAGCGTAACAATTTTCTTCCCAAATATTTTTAGATTTTTACTTATTTATTTTTTGGCAAAGTACAAAACAAAAATTCAGTTGAATTTTTCAACCAGGAAAAATCTTAAGCATTTTAAGAGAGTAGTCACTGAATTATCAGGAAACAAGGACTAAAAGAAAGCAGCCCTGTTAACTACTTAATACCACAGTGTTCTTGTTAGGCTATGTTCAACCCCATTCATGGTCTCTTAAAACGTTGAGTTTGATTTTCCCAGTGATCATCTTTGGGAGTTCTTCAACAAATTCCACCTAATCAATGGAAAAACATATTATGAGACACTTGATTCCATTTTTACTCTCCCAACTGTCAGTATAATAGGGTAGAGCTTTCATGAAACTCTGGCATTGAGTTTCAGGGTCTGGGTGTTGTCTTAACTGAAGCTAATTGGATGCCTTGGTCACCAGAAACTGTTCCGCTTATATATAAAGATGACAGTGGAGCTCCATCATACTGGTTTTTAGTGCAAATTCACCTGTATGCTTTGACAGAAGAACAATCCCTTTATTCTATTGCTTTCCTCCAGTTCGAACCAGACCTGGGTCTCTACTGCCCCAGTGAAATGGAGGCCACAACTAAATGCAAAGAGAAACATCAAGTTAATTCTTGGCTTTTGACCTTTTAAGAGCTGGGTCCTGGAGGTTACCAAGGAGATTTTTAGAGATAATTTTGAGTTTATACAATTTTCCCCTTATGCCCTGACTTGACAGTAAACTACTTTTGTTCTCCCTCAGGATATGACTACTGTATTTTAAAATGTCCTCAAACATTTCTGAAAAGCAACTAGTCACTAATTTAGTGAATTGAATGGAGAAAATGTAACTAGTTCTTAGGTTGAAATTAACTACATTTTAGCTGAAATGATGCCAGTGGAAATGGAATTCTCATGTAGAGGATCAGTCAGTATCAACTAATAGGATTCTAGGACTAGAAGGAAATTGCAGTGCCATCTGTGTGTCTTTATACAGAATTATGCTTAAATCCCTCCTTTGAAGAAGAAGGTTTCAGGAAAGATTCCACAGTTTCTTTGGATAATATCTTCATCCGGAGCCTTAAATTTGGTCACTTGATACTTAAAGGCACATGCTTTGAATTTACGAGTGTGTAATGGCCCAAGAGTAGTATGATAGATAAGTTAGGTGCTGTCTTTAAAAACAATTTGCTGTCTTAAAAAAACAATTTTTTTTCCTCATATGGAATGGGACTGATTAGTCTGATAAGGATCCTTAGTATTTACTTAGTATTGCAGAGTTGACCAAAGATTCTAGTTCTTCAAACATTTGTAGTGTCCTAATATAAAATATTTTAAAGCAAAATTCTTAGGGCTAAAGTTGAAACAGTTGTCTTCTACTTATATAATGAGTTACTATAAAGTCAAAAGCTAATAAAATCTATATACTTACTAGTTTAGATCCTTATTTGGTAACACACACTTAACTTTTGCGCACAATACTTGCCTTTCTTGGATATTTGTAAGGTGCAGTTGATTTTTTTACATGATCCTGAAGTTTAAGAGTTAATTTTTCTGGGTTGGATGATTTAAAGGGTGCAGATAAGACAACAAAAGCTTTCACTACCTGCAGGAAAAAAAATCAATTTATATTGATAGATTTGCTTTTCAGACACATCAAGAATTTGGACCAATGCTGAACACTAACTGGTTCTTTATTGAACCAGTTAGATATTACCCACCCGGACTACCCTTTCCCCACTGAGCCTGGTTTAATTTCTTGCCCTTTCTGATTGGCACAAATTATTCCTTATTAAGAGGACATGTTTTATATAACTATGTAAAATTTCATTTTCTGTAGCTATATCATGACAATGAAATCCAAGACCCAGCTTTGACTGATTTTCCCAGTATTCAGTCTCATCTTCTGAAATATATTATCTGAGACTAGTGGTTCTCAAACTCGAGTGTGCATCAGAGCCACCTGGAGCATTGTTAAAACACAGATGGCTGGGCCCCATCCCAGTTTCTCATTTGTAGGTCAGGGAAGGGGCAGGGGTATTAGAATTTGTATTTCTGCCAAATTCCTGCGTGCTACTGATGCTGCTGGTTTGAGGACCACACTTTGAAAATCACTCCTTTTGACTAAGAGTGCCATTAAGTGCACCTTGTAACTCCCCACTGGGGCTCTCTGGGGTCCTTCCCAGTGCACTGGAAAGATGAGCTACTCAATTCTGAACCTCTTCAACCCCTAACACCTCTGAGACTTATCCTGTGTGAGGAGGAGGCAGGAACACCGAGTAATAATAATTCCCCTTCAGTCAAACGTAATTGGGCAATTTAGAAGTTTTGGGAAACACCATCACAATTTAGAGCATGGTGGGAGCACTTCAGGGGCTCAGCTGGCAGTCCTGGGGTTGAAGGGTTAAACTTAAGCTTTGTCCATTAAACATACCACCTGTCTGTCCGTAGCCCTCATACAGCATTAGCCCAGTTTGCACTTTCCACTGTTCCAGCACCTCTGGATTGAGTGGCTCCCCTCCCATCAGGCAATGCGGAAGCTTCTTGAATTTACATCTGAAGAGAGAGTTGCATGGGGTCTTTGGGGAGAGAAGTATGAGTGGCTTTCATTGCCAGATAACTAGGACATTAGCAACAAGCAAAGAGCTAGGAGAGGCAAGTCTTAGGAAAGTTCATTCAGTGAATATTTGTTGAGCACCTACTCTCTAACCAGACATTGTTCTAGGCACGTGGGGCATGTTATGATTAAAACAAAGATTCCTGGTGGAGTTTACACTTTAGCAGGTTATTCAAGAGAGGAAAAGGTTGGAGAAAATGCTAATAAGGATATTAAGCACTTATTATGAGCCAAGAAACATGGCAGCTAATATTAATTGAACATTTTTTATGTTCCAAGGGCTTTTGGAGCACTCTCATAATCTTCACAAACCCTATTTTTTAAATGAAGACATTGAGGCTGAAAAAAGTTAAAGAACTCTTCCAAGGCCTCCCAAATAATAAAGAACAGAGTTGAATAATCTGTACTCTGCACTTATCACTTGTCAAGTATCTCACTCACCACGCATGCTGCCGACATTGAATTCTTACCAGAACCTCGTGAGGTAGCTCTTAACTATCTCTTATGGTTGGAGGTAAGGCAGGCTTAGCAAGGTCCACTGTTAGAAAGTAGCAGAGCCCTGCCTGTTTGACTTTGGAGGTTGAGCTTTTAACCAGTGTCTTACTACTCAGCTGCCCAACAGGACTCAGGTGAGAAAGCTTGGAACAGCCCGACCGATACAGTGAGCCCCAAAATGGGTAGTAGGGTTTGGTAGGACATGAATTGTGTCTATTCCAAATAGAATAGCCCTTGAATTAATCTTGAAGTGTGAGCAAGATGTTCACATTCTGAGGGCCACAAGGAGTTGATCAGGAAAAGAGAAGATTCCTATCTGCTTTATTCTGTTTCTCATAGAATTCTCCCTCCTAGATGTCTACACCTTGGGGAAACAAAGGATGTCCTTTTTCTGTTTGTTTTGTTTTGGCTTTGAAGCATCCACGTTTAGGGGAGAAAGGGGTGACTGTGATGACTTAAATTGTTTCTCTCTTCCTTTCTCTTATGTATTGAATTCATATTAGTTAAATAAATATACTTCGTAACTTCACCTAATGTTCAGGTGATTTGGCTAAGTTGAATATAAGCTTCAAGTCATAAGACTTTATTAACTTCAAGACAGTATAAATGTAGTTGTGGGTTCTTTTAGGGTGGGGGTGATGGGAGTGCTGGGATTGTAGAGCTCTGGTTGTCTCTGGAAAAATGTTCAGTTGCCCTTAGAGGCTTTCCCAGTGATTCTTAAACTGGGGATGCGGGGGGTGGGTTGCCCCCCAGGAGACTCTAGGCAATGTCTGGAGACATTTTTGGTCATCATCACTGGTGGAGAGGGATGTGCTACTGGTATATAGTAGGTAGAGGCCAGGTAGAATGCTGCTCAACATGCTACAAAGCACAGGACAGCACTCCATGACACAGAATTATTTGGTTCAAAATGTCAGTAGTGGCGAGACTGAGAAACTCTGGGCTGTCCTGTGCCGAAAAGGGGAGATCCGTGATGCTGGATTATAACTTTTGTTTGTGGTTCAAGTGGAGATTTCTGCCCAAATACCTCTTAAGGTCTTTTAGCACAAGCATCCAGTACACAGTGGGAGCGCTGCACAGGGTCATGATGGGATAAGTGGTAAGCGGCTGGATGATGGAGAAAGACACAGATGTCAGCAGTGGTTAATTAAAGGTCATGACTGGAGGTGATGTCTACAACCTCTTATTCTCATCCATTAACATGTGCTCATCTCATGGTCATTCAGTAAGAAAGAAAATACAGTAATATGATAGTTTTAGGCCTTTCTGGGTGGGTAAATTTACTTGGCAAAAAGGAGAAGGAGCCAGACATGCTGCTGTGGGGATTGAATCAAGGTCAGTTCCTAAGTTCTTGCTTGATCAGTTGGTTAGATGGTATCATTTACTGAGCTAAGACATTAAGAGTTCTATTTTGTAGATGTTTCACTGGAGATATCTAAGTAGAGGTGCCAACTAGGCAATTGGATACACATGTTGGTAGTTCAGGGGAGAATTAAAAAAAACAGTTTTCCTGCCTACCTTCCACAGAGGGTGTACCCAATTCTGAGGCTGCTCTGAGAGTGCTGGACCATGTTGGGAGAGCCTGTGGTCCCACTGGCGAAATAAATGGCCATTGGTTCTTGAATTCCTGTCTCCACACAGCTGTGCTCTGCAGAGGTGGTTCTGCAAAGTATGGGCCCCAAGATGGTGGCTGAACATGGCAGACCAGTCTAGCTCTGATATTTCTTCTATGGTATTTTTGGAGTTATGACACTCCAAAGTTGTTGGTTTGAAGTGGGGATTCCCTTTATCTTGAAAAATACTCCCCAAGTGTGTAAATTTCAATGTGAAATTCATGTGAGTTCAAAGTCCTCTGTCTTCTGTGAATTTTGTGGCATCTTTAAGGTTTCTTGGGGACTCAGCCGAATGTTGCAGAGTTGTTTAGGATAGGGGTCTTAGAAGTGGGGGAACTTGCTACCCAGGGGATGTGCAAGACAACTATTATGGAGAAGAAAATAGGAGAACTTCAAATTATATGTATTTTAGAATTCATTCTTTAAAATGTTTATTTTTGATATTTGTGTGATGCACAAAAGTACACGAATATAATTTATAAATAAATAAACATGTATTAGGGGAGTGTGGTAAAAAATATTTTACTGAGGGATGTGCATATTCAATCTGACTAATACTACCTTAGGGAATTACTACACTGCTGAATGACTTTATTAACTTGAGAATAATCATACTAGTAATCATAATTACTATAATTCTTACAGAGTGATTACTCTGTGCCAGGCATTATGCTAAAAACGTCACATGCTTCATCACATTTGATTCTTCTACAACTCAGTTGTGTAGATACTATGCTATCCCTATTTTACGGATAAGTTACAGAATTTTAGAGATGTTACTTGACTTATCCAAAGGTACTCAGTTTATGAAAGACACAAGCAGCATTCTCTGGCATGGCCTTGGGAGAGAATTTTGGGATTGACCAATAGGATTTGGTTTACATTAACTAGTAGGATAAAATTTTATTCCAACAAAGGAAACTGCCTTCCTTCAACAGAGTTTATATGGCTTCCTTTTATAAGCTTCTCTGGAAGGATTTTTTTTTTAAATGTAAGCTACTTAACAGCTCTTTGAAGGATAATACTATTAATTAACATTTTACTCCCTTTTTTTACAGTTTAGGAAGGACTTTCTCACATATTAGCTTATTTTATCCTCAAAACAACACGATATATGTGCAGTATAATTATCTCCATTCTACATATGAGGAAACCTGAGGTTAAGTGATCTGTTTGTTCATTCATTCCTCAGTAAGTATTTCTTAAGCACCAACTAAATGGTAGGAACTGGGGATAGAGTGATCAATCAAACAGACAAACAGTGCCTTTGCCTTCTGGGAGGTTACAATTTAGGACAGGGGTTGGCAAATTTTTTTCTGTAAAGATCTGGACAGTAAATATCTTAGGCTTTGAGGGTCTTACAGTCTCTGCTGTAGCTACTCAACTCTGCTCTTGTAAGATGAGAGCAGCTATAGACAATGTGTACTCAAATGGGTGTGGCTGTGTTCCAATAAAACTTTATTTATAAAAGTGAGTACCAAGCCAGAACTGGCTCATGGGCCCTAATTTGTCAACCCCTACTGTAGAGGAGAAAAATAGACAGTAAATAAAGGAAAAAATGAATGGATATGATATTTGGATAGTGATGAGTACCATGAAGAAAACAACAGGATGTGATAGAGTGGCTTGGAACTCTACTCTAGACAGGTTGGTCATGGACACCCTCACTGAGGATAAAACATTAGAGCTGAAATCTGAGGAAGGCGTCAACTGTGAAAAGGACTAAGGAAGAGCATTCCAGATGGAAGAAACAGCAGGTGCAAAGGCCCCGAGATGGGCCATGTTCAAGGAATAAAATGGTGGCCAGAGGGAGTCAAGGCAGTGAGAGTGTTGGGAGTTAGGCAAGAGCCAAGCCAGGCAGGATACTCATCTCAGGCCCTGGTAGGAAGCATAGAAATGGAAGCAGAGCTACATCCCTTCCTTCTGTCCTTAAACACTTAAAAAAAAAAAAATTATTTATTTATTTTTGGCTGTGTTGGGTCTTTGTTGCTGCGTGCGGGCTTTCTCTAGTTGCAGCGAGCAGGGGCTACCCTTCGTTGCAGTGCATGGGCTTCTCACTGCGGTGGCTTCTCTTGTTGCGGAGCACGGGCTCTAGGCATGGGGGCTTCAGTAGTTGTAGCATGTCGCTCAGTAGTTGTGGCTCGTGGGCTCTAGAGCACAGGCTCAGGAGTTGTGGTGCACAGACTTAGTTGCTCTGCGGCATGTGGGATCTTCCCAGAACAGGGCTTGAACCCATGTCCCCTGCATTGGGAGGCGGATTCTTAACCACTGCACCACCAGGGAAGTCCCTTAAACACCTTTTATTAGGTGATTCTTTCCTGGGAAGAAGCCTAGATCAACCCATAGTATGCTGAGTCCTTGGAATCAAGGAGACTTTGAGATGTAGTTGTGACTGGTGTTATTCCTGGCACTGCAGGTGAGGCAGGGAAAATACTCACTGAAATAACTCTTGGAAGCTGAGCCACCGATTCTGGCTGTGTGGAGACAACAGGAATTTGGTCTTCAAGCCGGGACACTCTGAAACAATGGACTCCACTGCTGGGATCACCTCCTCACTGGCTACAGTGCACCTGGCTTTGGATGCTTGCAGCCAATGGAGGATGTCTTTTGCTGTCAGCTGGGTTGTTCCTGGCGTGGAGACAAGCCCCGGGAAAGAGGGAGGGCCCTGAGTAGACTGTGGACTGTGGAAACTTGGACTTCGTGTCTCGGTGGCAAGGAGCTATGAAATCTAGCCTTCAGCTACCCTTGCCTTGGGCCCCAGGGACATCCCACAGGACCCTGATCCCTGGGAGATCCTTAGAGCACTGGCTTCAGAGTCTGACAGTCCCTGGATCTGATCCTGTCCTTGCCGCTTACTAGCTTTGTGACCTTGAGCATCTTACTTGATCTTTCTGTGTGTTCCTTTCCTTCTCTGTAAAATGGGGAAAATAATAGTGTCTGGTATAAAGTAGGCATTATAATGGTGGCCTATTATTATGTATCATTTTTGTGGAACATTTGAGTCATTATTATGTAACACTTAAATAGCATTTTACAGGTTATATCACATTTCATGAACATCATCTCATTCAATCCTCTGAATCAGTGGTCTCCAAAGTGAGTTTGGCAAGATAATCCACTGGGGATGAGAGAAGAAATAAGAATTAAAAAAAAAAATTATTTGAGATATTAGAATTCTGTTTATGGCTTTATCTCATTTTCATATGTATTTTATAATATACATACTATATTAGCAGAGTAGAACAACTTAAATAACTATATCCAGATGGGAGTATATGTGTCCCAAATATTTTTATTGATAGACTGTGTAACCATAAAAGCTTGGAGACCACTGTTCTAAGCAACCATGTAGGTCCATGTAGTTGTTGCCATTTGATGGAATATGAGATTGGGTCGTAACTGGCAAGTGGCAGAGTCAGCCCTCAAACCTGGGTCTCCCCGGTGGTCTGGCATCATCAAAGTTCGCCTACACTACTTCGGCAATGCTTAATTTATCCCACCTTCTCACTTCATTCTAAACACTGGCCTGAGATGGGCCTGATTTTAAAGTACTAGCTCCTTATGAGAAGAACATATATGGCAGAATTAGATGAAAAACAGAGGGAAGACGGTTTGCACTTTCTAAAGCAAATCAATGGAAAGAAAGTGGAATGTATGTAAAGCATTACAAACCGCCACTACCATTTATTGAGTACTTGATAAGTGCCTGCTATCTCACTTAAAATTAATCCCAGCGTATAGACGACAACCAGCCCAAGGGTTGCAAAGTGAGTAAGTGGCAGAACCAAGATTCAAAGATACACTTCCCAGACTCCAAAGACCTGTGTCATATACCAGACTCCTTATTTCTTGGTGAGTTTCCTAAAGTCAGCTAAATAGGGAGATGTGGAATTGAATTCCTAGGAAGGAAACTTTAATTACTGCATATATTTTATTTTATTTATTTATTTATTTTGCGGTACACGGGCCTTTCACTGTTGTGGCCTCTCCCGCTGCGGAGCACAGGCTCCGGACACACAGGCTAAGCGGCCATGGCTCACAGGCCCAGCCGCTCCACGGCATGTGGGATCTTCCCGGACCGGGACATGAACCCGTGTCCCCTGCATCGGCAGGCAGACTCTCAACCAGTGCGCCACCAGGGAAGCCCTACTGCATATATTTTAAAAACTCTTACATGTCATCCCCTCTTGAGAAAATGAATAAATATGTGATGATAAGGAAGTTAATCAAGAAAACATCTCTTATCATTCGCTCAATATAAAAATATAAGATTATTTATTTTGCAAACCGCTTGTTCTTAGTGGCTCAGAAATTATTAGTACTCTTGGTGGATTTGTGATGTGAATGTATTCAATGGATAGGTTGGGGGTCAAGAGGACTAGTAATATCCACAGAAATTCACTCTTGCCTTTAAGAACTTTTGAAAACTGTTAAAAAACAAAAAACAGCAGGGCAGGAACCTAAATTCTGAGACCAAAGGTAAAAGTCAGATTTGGTGGTTCTCAGTGACAATGGGGGAATTTCCAAGAGGGGTGAAATGGTGCAGGGTGGTCAGAGGTGGTTTCTTGTTGGCTTCTGTGTCTCACTGATTTTTCATTTTCCACATCCTGCAGCACTTCTTTATCCTGCTCTTCACCATCACCCTTCATGTCTGAAGTCCATAGTGTCAGATTATCACATAACGATTGCATGATACGTGTAGAGTCCTTGTAGCTTTCTTCAATCAGTGTATCCAGTTCTGCAGCTGCAGCATCAAAAGCTGCTTTTGCCAACCCGCAGGCATGGTCAGGGGAATTAAGAATTTCATAATAGAATACAGAAAAATTGAGAGCAAGACCTAAGTGAATGGGATGTGTTGGAAGTTCTGCCATTGCAATATCACTAGCAGCTTTGTAAGCCACTAGGCTGTTCTAGTGGCTTACAGCTCTAGGCTCTAGGCTGTTCTCCTTCCTGTCGTCTCCTGTGGCAAATTCAGCCAGATACCTGCGGTAGTCCTCTTTGATTTTATAATTAGAAAACCTTGCCCAGAATGTCCAGAAAACAGATTAACTTTAGCTCAGTCTCAACCATTTGCCAATATTCTCCCATCATTTTAGTTTGTCTTCTCCTCCCTTTTTTTTTTCTTTCTGTTCAATGCTGCTGATTATTCCCCAGGAAGCTCTCCTAGGTCCAATCACATTTTTATATGCAACAGATAGGAGGTTTCTTTCTTCAGTTGTCAACTCCACATCCATCCCTGCTGCTTTCTTCATTGATTCCACCATTGTGTTGTGTCGCCCAGCCTGCTCGGCTAGCTTCACATGGTGCACCTCCCAATCATCCACAGCGGCGGCGGCTCCTGCGGGGTCTGCGGGCCTTGGATGGAAGGGGATAGCTTCTCCGACACTCTCCCACAATTTCTTTTATTTTGTTTGATTGTTTCCTTGGCTTTTCCTTGTTTTTTTCACGGCCCTCTTCACTAGAAAGGAGCTCTTTGGGTAGGGACATTTTGTCAATTACCATTTACTTCCCAGAACCAAAATAAGGTCTGGAACATATTTGGTCAATGAGCGAATGCATGAATGAGTGAACACAGGGACGTGTATTCATTTTGTTACTCTCAGTGAAACATTTGTACCAGTGATTCCTGAACAATTGTGGGTCACATTTTCCTTGAGAGTAGTGTGGACATAAACACACGTGACCATGCTGCAGACAGCATCAAATGCTCAATTTTCCTTATGAAAAATTGCACCTCAACCCATTAGCCTTAAATTGTCCAGGCTTCTTAGGCCAGAACATATGCATGCCTTTAAATGCTTTTGGGAAAAGGTGCGTGTGAAGTCGACTCAGCCCACAGAATACTTTTAACCCTGCAAAACAAAGGAAGCCTTTCCACTGCTCCTTGAGGGAGCCTACAGACTGGTTGAGACCCACAACCAAAATTATTTTAGAATAAGGTCCATACTGCTCTCTCTGACACCAGCAACATGCACCAGGGTATTGGGTTGCTATCCTCATGCCCACCGCCAATCTGGGGATGGTAGGTGGTCAGTTTGAAACACCACAGCCTTCTCTTACATCAAAGCAGCAAATTCTTGCTTTACCAAGTCTTCCTCTGGTTGTGAAGTGATGGAAGTTATTATTTGAAGGTAATAAAATTGGTTACTTGTGGGACTGATGGAAGTTATTTCATCCATCTGCCATCTCTAAAGCACTTTTCATGGAAAACAGCAGCCAAGGATACACGCAGTAAGTTAACAACAGGTATGTAGCTTCCTCTAGGTTTGCATTCTGACCCTGTCATGTGTATGTCACCAAATGCCAACTTTTAAAATAAGCTCTCACAATCAAGATGGTGATGCTAGAGAAATCGTCTGGTATAAACTGAATTTCACATATTTAAAAATGACCAGAAATGCTTTTTTTTAAATGAAGAAGATGAAAGAGAAATGGAAAACTAGTGTAAAGAATGTGAAAATTTGGTTTCACCGAAATATTTTCATGGTTAAACACAATCATCTGCCGTTTAGCATGTGTAAGTAGTAGTCTGTATTTATGCGGCCAGTGCTTACAGCAGTACAAATTATGCAAATACATGCATAAATTCTACGCTTCATTCAACACTCAAAAAACCCAAAGATTGGGCTTCCCTGGTGGCGCAGTGGTTGAGAGTCCGCCTGCTGATGCAGGGGACATGGGTTCGTGCCCCGGTCCGGGAGGATCCCACATGCTGTGGAGTGGCTGGGCCCGTGAGCCATGGCCGCTGAGCCTGCGCGTCCGGAACCTGTACTCCGCGACGAGAGAGGCCACAGCGGTGAGAGGCCCGCGTACCGCAAAACAAAACAAAACAAAAAAAACCCCAAAGATTTCTTTGTTTTCCAGTCCCTGGGTAAGACACGGCCTGGTAGAGGAAAGTCTTTGTTGGAGCGGTGCACCAGCTGAGTGACCACCTCGCTGAGAATTTCCCAGGACGTTCCCAGAACGGCCAGGAGGGGGCGCGCGGTCACGGCTAACGGGCACGGGGCGGTTTCCCTCCATGCAGTGCGCAGCGAAAGCCGGCAGGGGACGGGCGCACGCGTCTTCGCAGACCAAAGGCGCCTCAGGGCAGGGCGGGCCCGGTTCCCGCCCCACGGCCTCTGGCGGTGCTTCTGCAGTGAGAACCGCAGCTCCCTTTTCCAAAGGTTCCGTGTCTGAAGGAGCGACTGCGGAGGCCCTGGACCAACCGCCGTGCGTAGAAACCTTCCTCAGCTGGCTGAGCGCTGAGCGGGGGAGGTTTGTGCGGCTTCCCCGGGACCCTTGCGTTTTCCGCGCTGTTCCTGGTGTTTTATTCTTTACTTTCTTTAAGAATGTTTGAACAAGGCTTATTTTTTTACTTTTTTTTTTTTTTGCGGTACGCAGGCCTCTCACTGCTGTGGCCTCTCGCGTTGCGGAGCACAGGCTCCAGACGCGCAGGCTCAGCGGCCATGGCTCACGTGCCCAGCCGCTCCGCGGCATGTGGGATCTTCCCGGACCGGGGCACGAACCCATGTCCCCTGCATCGGCAGGCGGACTCTCAACCACTGCGCCACCAGGGAAGCCCTGAACAAGGCTTCTTGACTGAAGTATCCGTTGGTTGAGGGCTTGACGACTCTAAATCGGAGCTGCAGTGGCTTGTTTCCTTGTTTCTGTACAGATTCCAGGATGTTTCCGGGGAGAAATCCCAGCACGAGCTCAGAGGAAGGGGAGATTCCGTTGAGTGGGACGTGAACACACTCAATACTCAATATCGGGACCTTCGAGGAGAATGAGCTGAGGACCCGCTTTCCGAGTCATGTTGGAACCAGAACTCCAGGTAAAAGGCGGAAACGCACTCCAGTGCATACATGCTTTCACTAATTTTTAATGGCTCAAGTTTTCCAACAGCGTTGAAGTAGCTGAAAACTATGGAGAACCTGACAAGTAAGTGTAATAAAACTTACGTTATTTTAAACTTAAATATTTCATATATACCCAAGCAGAATTTATTATAATTTTACTTTACTGTCTTTATTAAAAGCAAGGTCACTAATGTTTTAAGAATATACTTGTTAGCTTGTCTCCTTTTCAGTTGAGAGACTTTGCTGTGTTTTATAATTTTTCATGCTATGACGATCTTAAATAATTTTGAATGATTTCAGCTTACTAAAACCTCATACACAGGACCCCACTGTTACTTATTGTTAATTAAATGATCAAGACCACATTACAATTGGTTAATATGGCACTAAGCAAAATCTGTGCATGAGTTTTAGAAGCAGCAGCATGATGGTGTTTTTAAATATGTGAACATTGATGCTTACCTTCATACATTTCCGATTTCTATATTTTTCTTTTTTGCGTATTTTCTTTTTTTTGGTTAAATTAATTTTTATTTATTTTTGGCTGCGTTGGGTCTTCGTTGCAGTGCGCGGGCCTCTCATTGCAGTGGCTTCTCTTGTTGTGAAGCATGGGATCTAGGCACGTGGGCTTCAGTAGTTGCAGCACGTGGGCTCAGTAGTTGTGGCTCAGAGCGCAGGCTCAGTAGTTGTGGCGCACGGGCTTAGTTGCTCCGCAGTATGTGGGATCTTCCTGGACCAGGGCTCGAACCCGTGTTCCCTGCATTGGCAGGCGGATTCTTAACCACTGTGCCACCGGGGAAGTCCCTCTTTTTTGCGTATTTTCTAATTCAGATATTATATTCATATGTCTTCCTACATTTTACATTCATCACCCATACATTCAAGGCTTGTTTCATTTGCTGTAAGAAAGGAGATAGGCCTTGTACTGAGCATGTGGCTTTATTTAATATCAGAATTGGTTTTTATATATCTTTATTAACTTTCAACTGAGTTGAAAATATCATCCTGTAATGACAAGTTATTATCTATAATATATATAATCTAATCTCATTGCATCAGGATGATTTGATTTCATCATAGTGTATTTCTTCATTTGATATTTATGTGTATGTACTTATTGAATATATGTATACTAGACATGAGACTATCCCACCAGTTCATCGAATTTGAAAAAGGAGAGGTATTTTTTCTTCTTATATTCTCAATATTTTCCGGGTCTAACCTAACTTCCTAGTAACATTTAAAATTCCTTTTGAATTTTATTACATAAATAAGGGCCATATCTCCATCCATCATTAGCTATATGGTTGTGTATCAGCAGTATAATAACCTATAATTCCTCTTAACTCAGAAACATTCTGAGCTTTCAGTATACTCTTATGATCTCCTAAGAAGTAAATTAGTTATTGCATTAAACTTATCAAAATCTAAGTCACTTAGATAAAATATTCTTTTATTCTTTAAATTGATTTTATCACTTGCTGGAAAACATCATCTAGTAAATTATGAATTTGAATAATTCTTTTAAACGCTTCTGTTTTAGAAAAGACCATGGTGTGAAACTGTATCTTTGGGGTAACCAATTCTACTTATGTTCTGTCAGTGAGCCAAAGATGGCTCTGGTGTATTGGCGGGCTGGTATCCCCTGTTAGCTCAAAAGCCTCCTGGTGCTAAACTCAAATTTTTATACACTGAGTTTTTTAAAACATAGCCTCAGTAAGAGAGTTTTAGTCATTTACGTTGTTCCTGATTTTCATATCCCGTGAAACTGTGCCCAACATCTGCTAATTGTAGGTAAGTTCAACCCTGTAGCTCTGCAAGACCCCAAGCTACTGCTGCCCTTCTGAGTGCTCTGAGACTCCCAGCCTGGCTGCGCAGGGACCTAATTTAGGCACGTCAGCTTCCTTTCCAGTTCCCCTCTTCCCAGAGAGGTGCCTGGCCGCCTTCTGCTTCTGGGTAGTAGCCATGGGAAGGTCTCCTGCTGTGGTGGACTTCTCTTCATGCAAACCTTGTCAGACTTGCCCACATGAAGCTTGTTGCATGTTACTGCCACCTCATGGTCACTTCTTTCTCCTTCAGCCTGAAACCCCTCAAACTCACTGTACATTCTGCCAATCTTTGAATATCTCTTTGAATTGGAAATATTTGATTCTGTTTGTTACTGCTGAAAGGTATTCATGGGGACAAAATAAAAACAAGGATTATTCAGAACTGAGCCAGTCACAATGAATCACTTGGCTATTTGTTCCTTTTTTGAAAATGTTCAGCCATGGTGTGAAATAAACTCTCTTTGAATTGGAAATATTTGATTCTGTTTGTTACTGCTGAAAGGTATTCATGGGGACAAAATAAAAACAAGGATTATTCAGAACTGAGCCAGTCACAATGAATCACTTGGCTATTTGTTCCTTTTTTGAAAATGTTCAGCCATGGTGTGAAATACACTCTCTAAAATCTCAATATTGTCTACCATCCATGGTGACCAACTTTACAGAGACACTTCAAAACCAGAAAACCACATAATTGTATAATACACAATATAATGTTATATGCATATATGTATTATTTTAACATAAAATAGGTAAAATGGATGTTTCTGTGAATTATATATTATTGTGTAGTACTTGATCTAATGTATACATAATGGCAGCATAAATGCTAGTATTTAAATAAAACGGGTACAATGAGAGTAGTTGTGTCAATTACTAGTTACTAATAGTAGGAGTAAATAGGCAATCACATGTAAAAAGATAAAACAATGATTATTAAAAACTTAATTTTATAATAGATTTATTTTTTGAATTTAAATTAAATTAAATTTTTCTTTTTGGCCGCATTGCATGGCATGTGGGATCTTAGTTCCCTGATCAGGGATCAAACCTGTGCCCCCTGCAGTGGAAGCACGGAGTCCTAACCACTGGACTGTCAGGGAATTCCCTATAATAGGTTTAGATTTGCGAGAAAAAAAAAAAATTGTGAAGACAGTATTGAGAGTTTCCACATGCCTAAGACTCAGTTCGCCCTAATTGTGAATGTCATAACACTTGGTACCTTGTCACAATTAATATCCAAAATTGATACAATATTATTAACTAAAGTCCACATTTTACTTAGATTTGCTTGGGTGGGTTTTAACTTTTTCTGTTCCAGGACCCAGCCCAGCTGGCACATTGTATTTAGTCATCATGTCTCCTTAGGCTCCACTTGGCTGTGACAGTTTCTCAGACTTGGCATATTTTTCATAATCTGGAAAGTTTTGAGGAGTATTGTTCATGTATTTTGTATAACAGTCCTAGTTGGTATGTATCTTATGATATTTCAGATGTTTAGACTGGGGTTATTTTCTGGAGCAAGGAGGGGTGAAGATCACGAGGCAAAATGTCATTCTTATCACTTCATCTCTAGGGTGTTTACTTTTGAGATGACTTGTTGATGTTGCCTTTAATCACCTGGCTGAGGCAGTGTTGGTCTGGTTTCTCCTCTGTCCACAGAGTACCTTCTCTTTGATTAAATCACTATGTGCACATCGTAAGGAGTGGGAAGTTATGTTTCTTGTCTTTGAGGACTGAGTATTTATGTAATCGTGCAGATTTTTTCTCTATGGAAAATGTTTATTTCTCTCCATATGGACTCCTTGAAATTTCTTTTATGTTTTCTAGAATAGTGCAGTACTTCTTTATATGTTTTCTTGCTCAAATAGTTCCAGCTTTAGCCATTGGGTTCTCTTTCAGGTAGCTCCAGTGTCCTGCTTGTGCACCCTGTCTTTGTTTTTTGTTGTTTTGTTTGTTGGTTTTTGAGAACTACCTTATTTCCTGGCACTAAGGAAAGTTGTGGTGCACTCACTTTGCATATCCTGCTTCAGTCTTAGTATCAGCCAGTTCTTCAAAGTGCCCTTGTTTCTCCTTTTGGAGAATGGTATTTAAAACCTAAATCAGGGAGTTCAGTCTGCTCATCACTACTAAGGTGTTCTTGATTCTTCGCCATCTCAGCAGACAGTGCAAAGAAGAGTGTGTCTATATACTAATCTGTGTATATACATGTAACAACCACTATCTGTATGGAACAAGTTGAATGCATATGATGGCAAACATGAATTCATACAGATGACTCCACCTGTAACCTATTACCGTATGGCTGATCCTAGCCTTTTCCATATAAGAGGGTGTGGAGACAAGGGAACCCTCTTACACTGTTGGTGGGAATTTAAACTGATACAGCCACTATGGAGAACAGTATGGTAGTTCCTTAAAAAACTACAAATAGAACTACCATATGACCCAGCAATCCCACTGCTGGGCATACACTCAGAGAAAACCATTATTCAAAAAGATACATGCACCCCAATATTCATTGCAGTACTATTTACAATAGCCAGGACATGGAAGCAACCTAAATGTCCATCGACAGAGGAATGGATAAAGAAGATGTGGTACATATATACAATGGAATATTACTCAGCCATAAAAAGTAATGAAATTGTGTCATTTGCAGAGATGTGGATGGACCTAGAGACTGTCATACAAAATGAAGTAAGTCAGAAAGAGAAAAACAAATATTGTATATTAACACATATATGTGGAATCTAGAAAAATGGTATAGATGATCTTATTTGCAAAGCAGAAATAGAGGCAGATGTAGAGAACAAACGTATGGATACCAAGGAGGAAATGGGGGGCCTGGGATGAATTGGGAGATTGGGATTCACATACATACACTACTATTTATAAAACAGATAACTAATAAGAACCTATAGTATAGCACAGGGAACTTTACTCAGTGGTCTGTGGTGACCTAAATGGGAAGGAAATCCAGAAGAGAGGGGATATATGTATATGTATGGCTGATTTACTTTGCTGTGCAGCAGAAACTGACACAGCAGTGTAAAGCAACTATACTCCAATAAAATAAATAAATAAAAGTTTAATTTGAAAAATGAACCAAATTACATTTGCAGTATAAAGCCGAAAGGTGGGGCTTGGTCAAGCCTTGCCCTGAGCTTTCAGTTCAAGGAGACAGATATTTAGGATTTCCCAGGTATCTTGTCTTGTCCATATAATTTCTTATATGCCCTTCATTCTTATGGAACCTGCAATTTTATGGGGAAAGAAACTTGAATATATATGATACAACAGTACACTCACTGAGAACATAGTGAAAGATGCCTAGTTCCTTTGTTCTCCATTTCTTCATGCTTAAGTGTCTACAAAGAGTCTTGTCATTCAGGGCAGGTCTAAAATACAGTGTATTAATAGAAAATTTGAGGTAAATTTCACAGTAAAAATAAGTTTGACTCAGTAAGTCATGCATACAGTGAATGGTAGACCCACAAATAGTATTTCTTGGGCAGCTTTCAAGGGGCAAAAATCTTAGCTTTCAAATGAGGTAACTTTGTATCTTCCCCAAATTCTACTTTAAAGACTTGATTTCACCTTACATTTACTTAGATCTTTCTAACTAGCTCCATGAGAGAAATTTGATGCACATTTTTTTTCCAGTGAAAGAAAATTATCTTCACTGAGTCATGCATGTAGTGAATTCTATAACAGAGTTGTAGCACTAGGTTTTCTAAGTCTCCATTGACCTGAAAAAGCCTCACTTTTCAGCAGGGAAAATCTGTACCTTCTTTTCTGGTTAGAGGGAAAGTTTTGTTTCTACATTAGATAAATAGTTGTTTGTGATAAGCTGCTTAAAAATAATTGTATGGTTTTTCTGGAAAGCCTTTTTTACTCAGAGTTTTATGCATACAGTGAATGTTAGGCCCAGAACACCAATGTTTCCAAGATGGCTTTGAAGCTCAAAATCTTAGCTTTCAAACCAGGTAAGGATGTATCTTCCCCAGTTCTGCATTAAAGATTTGACTGAACCATATATTTATGTAGATGTTTCTTACAAGCTACTTACTTAGCTTTTAGAGAAATAATCCATGGCATTTTTGGAGTTATGACCCTCAAAAATTGTTTGTTTAAATTGAGGATTCCCTTTATCTTGAAAAAGTCACCCCAAATATGTAAATTTCAATTTGAAAATCACATGAGTTCAAAGTCTCTGTCTCTTGTCAATTTTGTGGCATCTTTACAGTTTCTTGGGAATTCTGTAGAATGTTGCAGAGTCTTCTTTGTTGTTGTTGTTGTTGCTGAGTTTTTAAGGACAGGAGGCTTAGAAGTGAGGGTGAGAAGGGCAACTGGGATGGGAAAGAAAATAGGAGAACTTCAAATTATCTGTACTTTTTATTCATTCTTTAAAATTATTTTTGATATTTGTATGATGCACATAAATACATATGTATAATTTATAAATAAATAAACGTGTATTGGGGAGTGTGTTAAAAAATATTTTACTGAGGGGTGTACGTATTCAATCGGGATACCACTATCTTAGGGAATCACTTCACTGCTGAATGACTTTATTAACTTGAGAATAATATATAATAACTTGAAAACAAAACAAATGAACACACAAACAAAACAGAAACAGACTGATAGATACAGAGAACAAACTGGTGGTTGCCAGAGGGGATAAGGGTTGGTGAGGGATGAAAAAAACAGGTGAACAGAATTATAGGTACAAACTTCCAAATATAAAATAAGTCACAGGGATGTAATGTACAGATAGGAAATGTAGTCAAAATATTGTAACAACTTTGTATGGTGATGATGTTAACTGGTCTTGTTATGTTGATCATTTTATCTTTTTTTCATCTTATCATTTTTTAAAATTAATAATTATTTATTTGGCTGCGTTGGGTCTTCGTTGCTGCGCACGGGCTTTCTCTAGTTGGGGCGAGCGGGTGCTACTCTTTGTTGCGGTGCGTGGACTTCTCATCGTGGTGGCTTCTCTTGTTGCAGAGCACGGGCTCTAGGCACGTGGGCTCAGTAGTTGTGACTCGCAGGCTCTAGAGCACAGGCTCAGTAGTTGTGGCCCATGGGCTTAGTTGCTCCACCGCATGTGGGATCTTCCCGGACCAGAGTTCGAACCTGTGTCCCCTGCACTGGCAGGTGGATTCTTAACCACTGCACCATCAGGGAAATCCTGATTTTTTAATAATGTATAAAAATATCAGTTCACTGTGGTACACCTGAACCTAATATAATATTGTATGTTAATTACAAATCAATAATAAAATAAAATAAAATATCCACCAGAATGTGAATATACTGTGATATACTCATCTCCTGGAGTCCACTAAAATTCACCAGAGTTTTATGTTTGTCCTAGTCGAGAAACATAATCTGCTAATCAAATAGCAAAACTTTTTCACAATCTGGATTTATCACTGTTGAAGGGAATATCATTTTTAACTGACACATTCCAAATTTTTTTTTTGTATTTGAAGATTATTTATTTATTTACATCTTTATTGGAGTATAATTGCTTTGCAATGTTGTGTTAGTTTCTGCTGTACAACAAAGTGAATCAGCTATATGTATACATATATCCCCATATCCCCTCCCTCTTGAGCCTCCCTCCCACCCTCCCCAAAATTCTAAATCTAGCAGATTGATCATTCTGACACTTTATCTTTCTCCTATAGTGAGAATGATTTTGATCACATCTCCTTACTCAATGCCCATCCTATGATCTCTTTACCTTCTCCAGGCTCCGGAATGAGTGATGTTGGGAACCCATACTTTTAGGGAAAATCTATGACACCCAAAATACAGAATCTGCTTCTCTTCTCTTCACTCCATCTCCTTCTCCATTTGGCTTGTATATAGAAATCACAATATTAAGCCAGTACGTTTCAGACTGGCTTACTATACCTACAGGCATACTCATTTTATTGTTTCACTTTATTGAGCTTCACAGATATTGTGGTTTTTACAAATTGAGGGGTTTGGGCAACCCTGCGTTGTTAGATGATGGTTAGCATTTTTTAGCAATAAAGCATTTTTAAATTAAGGTATGTACTATTTGAAAGATATATTGCTACTGCACACAATAGATTACAGTATAGTGTAAACATAACTTTTATATGCACTGGGCAACTGAGAAAAATTTGTGTGACTGTATTGCGATATTTGCTTTATTGCTGTGGTCTGGAACTGAACCTGCAATATCTCCAAGATGTGCCCGCACAAGGAAATCACGGACTCCTGTTTTTTTCATGATGAGATAAAAATAGACTACCTCATTCTTCCTGTCTTTGTCTAGTTAAAGCCTTTAAGATGCCCCAGTAACCTTCAGAACCAAGAAGTAATGATTGTCAAGTCCCTGTGACCCAGTAAATATTGTGCATAACTTCCCTGGATAATCATTAGCTCTAGAGAATTCACAGACTAACTAACTTGTGTATGTGTTGATGGCATAAGTTGCCCCCGGATTGCTGCAATTATCTGTAGATAGAAGGAGGAACTTACCCTGAAAAAGGATAGTCACCTCACTTGCATTCAATATTATTTCAACATCAGGTTCAAGTTGCAAAATATCAGAAGGGGTGGTCATTATATCACATGATAAAAAGTTTGGACTTTATCTGGACAGTAATGAACTCAGTCAACAATTTATTTCTAAATGATTAGCTTGGTAACCGAGTGGTAAATGTATTAAAGGAGAATTTGAGAAATGCTTAGAAGAAGAATTCCTTCTTCTTGGAACCTGGTAACTTAGTGACTAAGTAAGGCAGATAGGGTTAAGGCAAGGAGACACAGAAGTGTGATGTCTAGGTGTTTGACTAAGTAAACTGGGAGAGGTGGTTGTAAGACTCTGAGAGGAATAAGTTTGGAGGCAGGAACACAGAATTCAATTGTGGTCATGATAATTTATCTATGCTGTCTATGAAATACTGAGGTTAGTGTATATTTAGTAATCAGCTGCATATTTAAGTTTGAACTCTGGGGGAAGTAAAGATTTTAATGTGGTTAGGAAATTATTGAGAGAGAGAGAGAGGGAATAAATGGAATGAGAGAAACTGTTGGGTGTGCATGAGTCCTTGGAGAACAACAATACTTTAATAGAATAAAGAGGAAGAGAATCCAATAATCAATATTGAGAAAGAAGACTCAGAAGAGGCAGGATGTGATAACAGAAAGGTAGAAGAGAGCAATGAAAGGGCTGATTAACTTTGCTGTTTAATTTTAGCTACCCTTAATTAAAACTTCAGTCCACCAAAAGAGCCAGTCTGCCTACAAAAGGAGAGAGAGAGGGGAGGAGTGAGCAGGGCAGGGGCATTTGCTCAGAAGAGCAGGTATAATTTCAGACTCTGAGATCCAGCTTTTTGATGGAGTCATGACTTTTTTCAGTCATTCTTCTCTACCCACCCATGGGCACCATTCTATCGTCCATGTCCCTCCAGGGCCCAGGTACTCTGAAAAGAAGAGGGTCCTGGGAGAAGAGAAACAGAGACCCCTGGGGCTGTGAGCTGGATATAGAGCCTGTCCCACAATGGGTTTACCAGGTCCCCAGATGTCCCAGCAAGCCCCGCAGAAGGTATGAGAGAATGTGATATCTGAAATGTGTAATGCAGAAAGGGCCCTACTAGGGTCTATCAGAACTAGGCTGATAGGATCTCTGCCATATTTTGATGCTACTGTCTCCCCACACAGCTACCAGGACAATTGAGTCAGGAGAAGATTATAGAGAACTCATACCAGCTCTTAAATGACCTAGATCAGGAGTGACTTGTGTCACTTCCACCTGCAGTTCATTGTCCAAAAGTGGAATTCAGTAGCCTCACCCTCACTATAGAAGAAGCTTGGACATGAGAGCGACGTGCACATGGAATCTTTAGAGAATTCTACTGTCTCTGAGGGACGAAGGGATAATAAACTCGCTCAGTGTCCCAGAGCTGGTAACGGATAAAAGCTAGACTGAAACCCAGGCTGCCTGGCCCCAGAGCCTGTCTTCTTGACCACAATGCTGGTATTACAGTTCCACACGGGAGATCTACTGAGATCCAGAGGGCACCTTGTGCACTTTCCTCCTGTCCCCATTCTCTTCTCAAAAGTGACTGCCTCCTCTGCTTGAGTAACAGGGTGTTTTGTACTCCATAATCTTTAGCTCACTATGGCCAGTCAGTCAGCCCTGCCTTCTTACTTGCTCCTCTCCATAAAATAAGAGTCTGTCCTGAGCAAGGATTCACCATGAATGCATCAGCCAGAAAGAGCAAGACCCACCCCTCAGAAGCCCGGCTTGCCCCTCCGCCCTAGCAGGGGTGTTCTAGCTGTCTCCAGCAGTCTTTGGTGGTGGCTTTGAGCAGAGGTATCTTTCTCCCTGGTTCAATGGTGGTTGGGAGGGAGAAGGTGCTGGGAAAGTTGCACCAGGATACTAGACATCCCCCATCCCCTTACAACTCCCCAAAATGGCTCTAGAAGAAAACGAACAGTACAAGCCACTACTTGTGACGATCTGGACTTATCCAATGCAACATCAATGTCAACCCAGTGTCTACGTGCCTGGGCCAGGCACGCTGCAGACTTTACATTGTGCAAACCTTTCAGAGATCCCGTGGGACAAATCTTATTAACAACCACCCACTCCTCCACTTTTCAGATGAGAAGACAAAAGTTAGAAGAGGTAAATGGCTTGCCATGGGCCATCTTATAAGTGTCTGTGCCAGCACTTAAGCTCAAGACTTTGGGATTCCAAAGACCCTGCATCTTGCCAGTACACCACACTGTTCCTCTTAGAATTCCACGTTAGTACAAACAGCCAACATTGATTACGCCAAGCACTGTGTTATGTACGTTTCATGAATTATTTCATCTAATACTAACAGTGACAACAACAAAGAGCAACCATAGGAAATAGGTGTCACTATTAGCACTCCCATCTCATAGATAAGGAAACTGAAGTGTAGAAAAAGGAGGTCCACGAAAGTCAAAGAGAGCGTAAGCGGCAGACCTAACACTTAAACCCAAATCTCTCTGCCTCGGATCACAGGCTTTAACTACTAGGCAACGCTGCCACCTGACTGTCATTGAAACGAGAACATTGGAGACCTGGGACTGGGAGAGGGGAGCAGGTTAGCTACAGAGAACTTGTGAAAGTGCTCCATTTGGCTGTATCTGTTCATTCACACTGCAAGGCCTCCCTACCATAACTGGAGATTACGTTATATAGTTTTTCTAACCGATTTTCTCTCCATGAGGGCTTGTGATTGCTTTCTGACCTGTTATACGTGAGCATCTCCTCCCCCTTCTGAATCATTCAATTCCTGCCAAGTTCTCCACCCCAGCTGTGGCCAGGAACCAGGTTCTGTTGTGTGCACAGAGAGAACTGAACTTCTGATCAGAGAGAACTGAACCCGCAAAGTCCCCATCCAAGACCTAACCCCAGTGTTTCCTAGACAGTACCAGGTAAGATGGAGGTGAATGACAGCTTCTTTGGGTGGGTGGGTGTTTATATGTGTGTGTTTATCTGCCACAGGGCAGTAAAGTATATACTGAACTTAAAATCTGAAGACCCAATTTCAAATTCTGGCAGTGCCACTTACAGCCCTTGAGCATATCTTGTAACTTCTCTGACACTTCTTTTCCTTTACTGCAAAATGAGGATGGTGATATCGAGAGAGAGGGCTCAATGGGAATATACATGTGATATGCCTAGCACCGTGGCCGGCACATGGGTGATTGATTTAATGTTAGACAGCTCTGAATGTGGTGGGCTGTGGGAGGAGGGTACCGAGAGGGGTAAAAAAGACCCAGAAGTTAGACACTGGAAAGAAAACTCCATTATGCAGAAGTTTGTTCACAGTATATAAGGTGAATGCCTTTTATTAAAAAATATCTTTTTAGGGCTTCCCTGGTGGCGCAGTGGTTGAGAGTCCGCCTGCCGATGCAGGGGACACAGGTTCATGCCCCGGTCCGGGAAGATCCCACATGCCGTGGAGCGGCTGGGCCCGTGAGCCATGGCCTCTGAGCCTGTGCATCCGGAGCCTGTGCTCCGCAACGGGAGAGGCCACAGCAGTGAGAGGCCCGCGTACCGCAAAAAAAAAAAAAAGAAAAAAGTATATCTTTTTAATATTTAACATGGAAGGGGCTGGCCTCAGAATTTGCTGGGAGTTAGAAGGCACCTCACCATTTACTGAGCCCTTATTCTGTATCAGACTCAGTGCTGGCAAAGTGATTTATATTGACTATCTTGCTAATCCTTGTGGAAGCCAGATAGTGGGTGTTACTACGATGCCCTCAAGTTTGGAGACATGAATGGTGGTCAAGATCACTCAGCTGGTACCCAGTGGAGCCCAACCTGGCTCTGTAGCTCTAGGATCCCCTATAACATGCTAAGGATGGTGCCTCATAAAATAAACAGCTTTTCAGTCCAAATGCTTGTGAAATCAAAGCTCTGTTGCAAGAACTCTTCAAGGCACTGTGTACCAGTCATATGGGATTAGGGTCCATATAATGACCTCGTTTTAACTTCATTACCTCTTTAAAGATTCTATGTCCAAATACAGTCACATTCTGAGGTACTGAGGGTTAGGAGTTCAACATATGAATTTTGAGGGGACACAATTCAGCCCATAATAAAGGATTAATTAATTTCCTCATTATTTCTCTTGGTGTTGTTTTGGTTTTTAGCCACTTATTAAGGGGTTGTTTGCACTGTCCTTGAGTATTTTAAGGAGGATCCTGCAGTGATGTAAACACCTGTGTATAAAAATAGCAACTGAGTCTGGTTTCTTGCTCTCAATGAGCTCATGCCTGTGGAGAGAGCTATGTGTTAGAAAAAATAGCAGGAAAAGCAGGTTTAAAACTAGCTCTGCTACTAAACTTGCCTTGAAACCTTGGGGAACTCCCTGTCCCTCTTGGGATGTTGGCCTAGAATGGGGGTTTTAAGCTCAAATGTCGACAAGAGCTGGATAGGTACAGTAAGGGCAGAAGCAAGTAGCTGTAACAACATAGGGAGTAGTGGAAACCCTGCTGAATTGGACAACAGTCCATTTAATTTTCAGCTCCAACCAGTTGGTGCCAGGTTGAAATAAAGGCCCAGTGTTGCCAGGCCTTTTGAGTTTTCAAGAGAAATCTTCAATTCACATTTTAAATGAAATCTCCCAAATTTTAAATATTGGCAATTCAAATTTTTTCCTCCAAAGGATGAGGGTCAAACGTCTGAGCCAGCTGGTTATCTTAGGGTCTTTCTTCCCTTAAGTGCTCTGAACAAAAGACAGTACTGTTTATTGACAGGCACTAAGAAGGAAGGGGACATACTTCAGTTCATGTGGTCTAAGGATGCACACAGACAAGGAAACTCTAAGGGATGAAGCTTTCCCATTATCTGTCCTCTTTTCTGCAGACAGTAGCAGGGTTCCGAGGGCAGCATCAGAATTAATTGGGGTTTGGTTATTGCATCTAAACAGGTTGAAAATAAATTGAGTCAAGTTTTATTGATCTCTTTTATGGGTCTCTTGTCAAACAGTATTATCTTATTGCTGAAACGGGGAGGAGGCTTAATTGTTTGCAGTGATGAAGTGCTTGAACCTCAGAGCTATCTGTGAAGTGGCTTTCTTCTCACAGAACAGAAGTTCTAGCTTAAGCCAATTTTCACAGTCAAACTTCAAGAAGCATCCTAATAAATGAGCGTTCTGCTCCCATGTTAGAAGCATTTGTTGGGATCTGGAGTGGCAAAGAAACTTTATTTCACAGGTCAAGTGATGGATTGGTAATAGCTACCTGGAATGCTGTCCTGGGGAAAACCCCGAGGCCAGATCCCAGGCCAGTAAGGAAGGTGCTGTGATATTAGCCTCTTCTGTCCTGAGTGTGCTGGTGCATATTTGTCAATATTCTTAGAGTCTCAAGTGACAGAAACCCAATCTCAGGCAGGAAAAACTGTTGGCTCATAGAATTCAGGACAGGATATTACCAAGACAGGAGTAGAGATGCAGACGGGCCTCAGGAACAATAGTTCTGAACCAGAGACTTGCATGCCTCTGAGATACTCTCTGCCCCTTATTTCCATGTCTCTGAAATCTTCCTTGTTTTCTTCACTCATGCAGAGCAGTTATCTCCACATGACAGGAATTATAGCCACCGACAGTTTCCAAAGTGTGCATTTCGTGGCTTCCACCAAGGCGAGACTGCCTTATATACCCTTTGGTAACAAGCACACACACAGATTTTGGAGAGGGATTATGATTAGCCCAGTTTGGATTAAAAAATCGTGGGAAATGACTGCTCAGCTCTGGACCAGTCAACTTTGAACAGGGGGTGGAATCATCTAAAAATATGTCAGTTTCCATGAGAACCATACATTTGGGCTCGGTGGGAAGAGAGGTCTCCAGAGCAAGGATAACATGAGGTACAGGACTTTCAAAATGGTGAGTTTCTACCAGAAAGGGGATGACCACATGGCTGCCATCCCAGGGGGTACAAAAAGAGAAGGAGACCCTCAGAAATATGTGCCAACCTTACCTGGTAGCTATAGCCCCTCCCCATCATTTTTGGCCTCATCTGGGAAGAGAAATCCCCACCTAAATCGGTAAGTTGTGCCTTCCAAATTCCAGTGAGCTGAAACAAAGTTATCACTCTAGCAGTTAACCAGGAATGTGCCTTCATTTTGTGGAAGAAGTTCCTGCTCTAATGAACCACATATTAGCCGTCTCTTCTCAAGGCAGGTGGTGGCCTGAAATTCTGTGCCTGCTTCCTGAGGACTGCTCCACCATGCGATGGCTGATGAAGTTCCGGGTCCTCTGGGACATCCACATATCCCGCTGTGGCTTCTACCCTGCCCCTCAGTACCTGCGCTGCCAGTCTTTGTCAGGAGCTGGAGCCCCAAGATGGAATGACTATGATACACCTGAGGAATTTAACTTTGCAAGTGATGTACTGGACTACTGGACTCAAATGGAGAAGGTAAGGAGGCACCCATGCTGGGGGGTGAGAACAGGATCGACCTCTTGCTCCTAGTAGGTTGAGGGGCACAGAACTAAGAATGGCTTCTGGCTAAGCCTACAAGTATCATGAAAAGCTTATGTTTTGGGCTTCAATTCTCAGCCTGGACACTTACTCAATTCTCTGAGCCCCAGTGGTTTTATCCGTGAAATGGGGATAATCTCATTTAAGAAACAAGACAGCAGGTGAAAGTATCTGGTACACAGTCAGGTAACTGTGACCAAGTGTCAAGTTCTAATCACAGGTCAGCAAGTTGATGTTGGTCTGGATTCTCACCTTCAACTACTGGAACTGTGAGTCTAACTAGAATTCATCTCATCACACTTGGGCTTGACTTCAGGCTACACCGAGAGGGAGGGTACAGGCAACCTGACTGTGCACATGAACATCTGACCATGTAACAAAATCATGTCATCTATCTTCCTATGAGGATGGCAAGTACATCTGGATTCTTCCCTATCAACTACCTACTTGAGCGTGTGGCTTTAGGGTGTGTCCAGAGAATCCTGTCCCTGTGGTCTCTGCAGAAAAATGCACGTTCTTGGTTTGTCTTTTACCAAGAGACAGACCAAGAGGGGAGCAGTGGTGACACTAGGAGTTGGGGTAGACAGTGGGTGGTGTTCCAGCTACTAAGTCCCAGCAGGTAATGTCCACATTGTGAAAACCCACTGAACACTGTCTTTGTACAGAAGAAAGAATTCACCTAAGACGGAGTCAGAGAGTTGATGTATTTTTAATTTCCCATGAACATACATTCATATGTTAGTATTCAAAGCTTACATGCCTTTCATAGGGACTTTTTTCCTACCTCCATCTTTTTCCTTTTTCTGAATTTCCATAATAACTCCAAGGAAAATAGAGCCCTCAGTTATGGAGAGCCCTTTTTTTTTATGTGCCATGTCAAGCACTTTGCACTTAATATTCTGCTTAGATGGACACTTTAATTATCCCCATTTTCCAGCTGAGGAAACTGAGGTTCCAAGGGGTCAAATAACCTGCAGAATTCACAAACCTATTAAGTGAAGGAGCAGGATTTGGGTCCAGGCTATCTGATTCTATAATCCACTGTTTAACCTGGTCTCACAATCTGATGACGTCCAAACATCTCTGCCTTCAGACTACAAACTGACTTTCATCACTGCCCAGACCAAAACTGAGGTTAGACCTTTTGAATCATGAGAAATGGCTGGAGAGGCCATCATTTTTTTTCTGTTATTTGTCTTCATAAAGTCCTTATTAGTTCACACATCAACCCCTGGAGATTATCACCGTGTAAATATTTGCCCAGGGAATGCCGTGTCTTTGTTGGGTCATTGTCAATTCCTCCATATCTCCAAACTTCTCCTACCCCCAGCATCTCCACCCCATTTACATTCATTCTCACAACAGTTCTGATCTGTCTGTTTTTACTTTTCCAATTGCCTTGATCATGATCAGTGTCTCTCCAGTGACGTATGGTGTCTGACACCTAGCAATCCCTCAGTACACCTTTGTGGGATACATTAATTTTGAAACTTGCCGTATGAGCACTGTATGGATTGATGTTGCTCCCATGGAAGACCTTCTAGAGGGCACGCCACCATAGTTCACTCTGGCTTTCTGGGCCTCCCCTTACAACTTAACAAGCGTCATTCAGAAACTGATCCGTAGCCTAATCAACAACACAACCCAAACCATAACAAATAGAATTGATTTTGACTCAATTTTCAACACATTTTACTTATTAAAAATGTTAAGTTAGAAATACAACATTTTAATGTAACTTTTTTTTTTAGCATAATCCAGGCAACATACGTCCAGGGGTGAAATATAGTCACTCATTCAAGCCACCAATTTATAACCCCTGACTATCCTTGGGAATTAAACCCTATATTACTCTAGGCTCCAAGGATACTACACTCCAACTGATTCATGGAGCAGCCTCCCAAATCTATTCATGAGAGGTCACGTTCATGTCCAAAATCATTCATTCTGTCTCTTTGATACTGCATTCATTCATTCAGTTAGGATTTAATGAGTACCTAACATGTGCCAAACACTATTCTAGATAAGATAGGGATAGAAAAGTAAGCAATGTACAACGCTCCATCTTTCCTCTTTTGGTAGTGTGATTCTCCACTTCATGTCTCAGGAGAGATGAGTACAGCATCTGTGACATTGACTTCTGTTTGTTTGGGCAAAAATCATGACAGGAGCAAATTCTTCTTACCACCTTCTGATGTGATTTAGTAATAAATATTGCTCAATAAGTGTAGTGTCTGATATGTGTATTGTCGCACCAGCTTTTTTTTTTTTACTTCCATTTATATGGAATACTTTTTTCCATCCCCCGACTTTTTCAGTCTGTGTGTGACTTTAGATCTGAAGTGAGCCTCTTGTAGCCAGGATATAATGGGTCTTGTTTTTTTTTTTTATCCATTTAGCTACTCTATGTCTTTTGATTGGAATCCTAATCCATTTATATTTAAGGTAATTATTGGTAAGTATGTAGTTATTGCCATTTTGTTGTTTTCTGATTGTTTTTGTAGTTCCTTTTTTGTTCATTTCTTCTGTTTTTCCTCTCGTCCCTTGTGATTTGATGACCATGTTTAGTATTATGCTTGAATTTCTTTCACTCTTCTGTGTGTGTACCTATTATAGGTTTTTGGTTTGTGGTTATCATGACATATATATATATATATATATATATATATATATATATGTTTTTTTTTTTTAAGTTGATGATCTCCTAAGGTCAAATGCATTCTAACCACCCTATATTTTTACTGTTCCTCCCCATGTTTGTTGTTTTTGATGACATATTTTTCTTTTGCATATCCATTAACTACTTATCGTGGGTATAGATGATTTTATTGCTTTTGCTTTTTAACATTCCTACATAAGTGGTTCCTTATCTTGGAGAAGTGGCCTAATGTAGGAGATGTCCTATGGACCCAGCAGCACACTCCCCTCTGGTCACCAGTGTTATATGCTCTAGGGTTATATGCTCTAGGGTCCCCCCCTCAGTGGGCTATGTGTGCCCTTCTGTTGTGGCATGGCCAACTACCGTGGGTGCACTGGTAGTCAAGGCTGGCCCCCAGACTGGTTGGCTGACATTTCCTGTCTCATGTAGTGGTTGCCAGCCTGTAGCCAGGGATGGTTCCTGATGTGGCTGGCCATGTGGCCTGGGATGTTCCAGGGCTGATCTTGGCTCACTGATGGGTGAAGCTGGATCCTGGGATAGCCGGCCATGGGGACTGGGGCACCTGGACCTGGGGTTGGCCCACCCTGATTGGGGTCATCTTTAGATTTAATTTAACCCTGAAATTCCTTATTATTCTTTCTTTAGATTCCAGAGTTGATGTTTTTTTATTTATTCATTCAGTACATATTTAACAAACATTTACTATGTACCAGGTACTATTCTAAATGCTTTGATAAAGAATTTAAAAGTTATCACTAATTTTTTGTTGTTGTTTTATTGAGATATAATTGAAATATAATTATCACTGTTTTCCTAAAAAAAACAAAACCCAGCAGTTTTTCAGGTCAAACCCTTAACACACTAGCATTCATATTGAAATATTTAGACATAAAATCTGGGGTTTTCATTGCAGAAAAGCTTTTGGTAATGGATTTAACCTTTTTTTTAATAGATAGGAGGTTTTTAAGATTTCTATTCAGCAACTTTGGAAAGTTAACATGTTTTAGCAATTTGTTTATTTCATTCCAAATGTCATAAAGTTATTTTTTGACATAAAGGTATTAATATTTCCATTATTTCTATTTTAATGTCTGTAAGATTTATAACAATGTATACTTTTTTATTCTTGATATTTTTAATATGTTTATTCTCTTTTTTTACTTGATAAGTCTTCCTAAGAGTTAACCAATTTTATAAATCTTTTCAAAACCAGTTTTGGTTTTACTGATATTCTCTCTTGTGTATTTGCTCTCCATTCCATTGATGCCTACTGTTATCTTTATTATTTCTTTCCTTGTACATTCCTTTGACTTAATTTGCTATTCTTTTTTCAGCTTCTTGAGATGGAAGTTTATGTCCTTACTTTTAAGCCTTCCTTCTTTTCCAATATCTGTATTAAAAGTATAAATTTCCCACTGTGCACTCCTCTTAGGTACATTATACAAATTTTGATATGTCATATTTTATTATCATTAAGTTCAAAATATTTTTTATTTGCCTTTTGATTCTTCTTTGGCCCATAGATTACATAGAAATGTATCGGTGAGTTTCCTGATAGTTGAGGTGGGTTTCTCATTGTCTTCTTGTTAATGATTTCTAGCTTAATTCTATTGTGGTCAAAAAGTATACTCTGACTTTTGAAATTTCTGGAGGTTAGTAAACATTCCAAATGCAATGGAAGACAATGTGAGTTATATCATTGTTGGGGAAAGTGTTTTATCTATGTCAATTAGGATTTAAATTCTATGAAATCTATCATATTCTATCATTAATTTATAGAAATTATAGAAATTCTACTTGTATTTCATTTTAATTAAAAATGAAGCAAGCCCTTTCTATAGGCAATAAATTCTTATGTGTTTTAACATTCAAAAAGAATCATCTCATTCATCAATCACATGATTAATTGATCTACTTTCCCATTTTCCTTCCTTGAAGTATATTTTAGTTAGAGATTAACAAGGAGTAGCTATGTAGGTTTTTGTTTATTTAAATCAACTATTTTGATCTATAATTTACCTAGAATACAATTCACACATTTTATGTGAAAGTTTAATAAGTTTTAGAACATTTCTACCACCTCAAAAATTTCCTTTTGTCCTTTCCTAGTCAATACCCACCCATCCCCACCCTGAGCCCCAGGTAGACACTAATTTGCTGTCACTAGCCATTATATTTCTCTTTCCTAGGGTTTCATAGAAATGGAATAATATAAGATGCAGTCTTTTGTGTCTGGTTTCTTTTACTCAGCATGTTTTTGAGATTCATTCATACTGTCTTGTGTATTACTTCTTCATTCCTTTTTTTTGCTGACTTAGTGTTTTATTTTTTAGATCTATTTCTCAATTTCCATTGGCTTCAAACTTTACTGCATAAAACTGTAAATCTCATATCCAGTTTAAAGGTTGTGTTTTATCTTCTTGAAAACATGCTAATCTTAATATCACATTATCAGATTAATTCTGAGCCCCCCAAACCATAAATCCTTAAGCAATATCTTCTTCAAGTTGCAAGAGTTAAGACTCTATAAACTTTTATCTGAATTAAAACAATTATTTTCACCTTGATACGCCAAACTTTCTATCATTTTGTAAACTCATACAGAAATTATATAATCTGTTCCCCTTATATAGACAGTGCACAACTAGTCATTTATACTTGCTAACATTCCTTAATCTGTTGGAGAATATTTCTTTTCATAGCACTGATTTTTCCATAGATATGACTATATGTATATACATATATCTGTGTGTGTGTGTATGTATGTATATATGTATATAATTCTTATCTCAGGTGAGACACACTCTTTTGTTCCAATCATATGAGGCAAAGATGGTACGATCATGTTTGCACATATGTGGGAAATAATTTCTGGAAGATTATACACCAAACAGTTATCAGTGTTGACCTTCAGGAAGTGACAATGTGTTGAGAAATTTGAAGAAATTTTTCTGTTCAGAAGAAATTTTTCTGTTAGTAAGATTGTGCCTTGCGTGAACTTTTACTCTGAACATGCTTTGTTTGGGGAATTAAAAAAACTTGAAAAAATCGTTTTACTTGGGGAAAATAAAAGACTTGATTTAAACAAGAAAATGAAAATTGTCCATAAACATTTAAAACTGTTTACATACATGTGTATATATATGTCTTGTTCACCATTGTATCCTTTTGGTCTAAGAACAGTACCTAAGAAATAATGAGAACTTGGCAAATATATATTGAATGAATGAATGGATACTATTATATAAGTTTGGATTTAATGTAAATGTGGTTTTCCTTTTCCAAATTGATGTTGTATTATAAGATTTCTATTGCAAAAATATTCTGAAAGTTTTCTTGATTGGTTTTATCATATTCCATCACATGGAAGTAACAATTCTGTCGACAGCATATAGTTGAATTCTCAGTTTTTTATCCATTTTGCCAATCTACTTCTTTTGATTGGGGAATTTCATTCACTTACATTTAAAGTAATTACTGGGCTTCCCTGGTGGCACAGTGGTTGAGAATGCGCCTGCCGATGCAGGGGACACGGGTTCGTGCCCCGGTCCGGGAAGATCCCACATGCCACAGAGCGGTTAGGCCCGTGAGCCATGGCCGCTGAGCCTGTGCATCCAGAGCCTGTGCTCCGCAACGGGAGAGGCCACAACAGTGAGAGGCCTGCGTACGGCAAAAAAAAAAAAAAAAAAAGTAATTACTGATAAGGATGACTTACTATTGTCATATTGTTAATTGATTCCTTGATGTCACAGCTTTTGTGTCCCTCAGTTCATCCCTTACTGCCTTCCTCTGTATTTAGTTGATTTTTTGTAGTGATATGTTTTGATTTTCTTTTCGTTTCCTTTTGGGAATATTCTGTAGATAATTTCTTTGTGATTACCGTGGGGATTACATATAACATTCCAAATTATAACACTTCATTTTAAACTAATAACAACTTAACTTCATTCACATACAAAACCCTACTGTTTTCCGGTTCCCTTGCACCTTCCTATATTATGTTATTGATTTCACAAACTATATCTTTACATATTGTCTACCCATTAACATAGATTTATAATTATTTTTTATGCTTTTGTGGTTTCCATACAGTGAAAGAATAAAAAGTGAAGTTATGAACCAAAATTATAACAATACTGTTTTTATATTTGTCTTTGTATCTATCTTTATTAAAGAACTTTATACTTTTATACTTAAGTTACTCTCTAATGTCCTTTCATTTCAACTTAACTCCTTTTAGCATTTCTTGTAGGGAAAGTCTAAGGATAAAGAACTCCCTCAGTGTTGTTTTTTTTAATCTGAGAATGTCCTAATTTCTCCCTCATTTTTAAAAAACTATTTAATTTATATTGGAGTATAGCTGATTAACAATGTTGTGATAGTTTCATATGCACAGTGAAGCAACTCAGCCATACATATTCTCCCTCATTTTTGACGGACAATTTTGCTAGATATAGAATTTTTGGTTGACAGTTTTTTTTCTTTATCACTTTAAATATATAATCTCACTGCCTTCTGGTCTTCAATCCACTGGTAATCTTATTAAGAATTTCACCTGATGAGTCACTTTTCTCTTGCTGCTTTTAAGATGCTCTCTTTGTCTTTGTCACCTGTAGTTTGATTGTAATGTCTCTCTGTGGGTGTCTGGGTTTTCCTACTTGGAGTTCATTGAGCCTCTTGTATTTGTCTCTCCATGCCTTTCCTCAAATTTTAGAAGTTTTTAGCCATTATTACTTCAGATAAGTTCTATGCTCCATTTTCTCTCTTTTTTCTCCTTCTGATAGTCCCATAATGTGTATATTGGTCTATTTGATTGTGCCCCATAAGTTTCTTAGGCTCTGTTCATTTTTCTTCTTGTATTTTTCTTTTTGTTCTTCTGACTCATTAATTTTAGATGACTTGTCTTCAAGTGTACTGATTCTTTCTTCTGCCTACTGAAGTCTGCTGTTGAGTCCCTTTGTGAAGTTTTCAATTCAGTTATTATATTTCTCAGCTCCAAAATTTCTGTTTGGTTCTTTTTATAATTTGTATCTCTTTGTTGATATTCTCATTTTGTGCATATATTATTTTCCTGATTTGCTTTAGTTCTTTGTGTTTTCCTTTAGCTTTTTCAGTGTATTTAAGACAGGCATTTAAAAACCTTTGTCTAGTAACTGCAGCCTATGTCTCTTTAGGGTCAGTTTCTGGAGATTCATGTTACTTTGAATAGGCTTCTTCTCTTTTTCTTTGTAGACCTTGTGATCTGTTGTTAAAAATTGCATATTTAAAAGAAATAGCTTCCTCTCTCAGTCTTTGCAGCCTGGATCCAAGCAGGGAAAGACCTTCAATAATCTGCTCAGTACGAAAACTTAAGGTCTTCTCTGGCATGTGTCTTTCCTGGTCCTGTCCATGTGTGTTTTTTTTTTTTTTTTTTCTATTTTTCGCTGCCCTTTAACATTTTAACTTTCTTAAAAGTCTGTTTCTTCTGGGGGACTTAAATGTTCTATTCTTTCTTTGTCTGTAGTCTCTAATCCCTAGGTAACCACAGGTCTACAGTTTCCCCACACTGTGACATTTCCCACTGTTTTCAGATACCTCCAATATGCCGTCATACCCATCTGAGCTCCAGGTCAGTCAAGACAGAAACCAGTGCCTAAGGCCGCCTCCAGACAAGCTAGAACGTTGCACACAAGTTTCAGTCTTTTTCATCTATCCCAGGGGAGGGGCTGGGAATTGGGTGGCTTCCTCTGACTACACTGTACCACATCAGAGAGTGGGTGGTGCAAGAATAAGCAAAAACACCACAAAATTTCTTACCATTTTGGTTATGACTTTTTATTGTTTGGGCATTTGTGGGTTGCTGTGGATTTGTGACTCTTTTCTAAATTCCTACAAAGGCATCTTAGTCTATTGTTGTTTACTTGATGTTTTAGTGAGGGAAAAAGGCCCTGGAGCTTCCAAGACTGACTTCTTGCACCTCTAGAGGTACCTAAATTTAAAAAATAATTTCCTCAAATATTCAGGAATTAAATTATCCTCTTTTATTTTGTTGTAATAATAATAACTAATTTTATTGAGCACCTACTATATGCCAGACACTGTTATACACACTTGACCTTTTAAAATAATTAATTTGAACTTTATTACAGGCTAGGTAGTATTATTATACCCTTTTCATAGGTGAGAAAACTGAGGCACAGAGGGTAACCTACTGTCCATGTGGAACTAAGACAGACACATGGGGAATAAAATCGTAAGTCTTCAAGAAGTAACATGAAGGCTCTTCATGGTTTTATGTGAACTAAGACGAGGGGGTTGCAGTAGACCAGAAGACGTTGGCTGGATCACACCTCCCCCAACTTCTCTTGGCGCTATAAGTGCTTTAAAATGGGGTCTCAGACCTTGAGCTACACTCACAGTGGAATGTGACTGTGGTAGTGGATTGGCCACATTAGTGCCCCTTTCCTTTGAATCAGGAAATAACATGTAGCATATGATCCTAACCAGGCAGGCAAGAGAGGTCCAAACCCAGCCCTGTGGTGGGTGAATAATCAAGGGCATGAAGTGAAGTGGAGTTTCAGAGAGATGACAGACCTAACCCGTCGTGCAGCCAACGTCTTCACACAGACCTGTGGCCTCCAGGAGGGAGACCATCTAGCCTTGATTCTGCCTCGAGTGCCTGAGTGGTGGCTGGTGATCGTGGCCTGCATCCGAACAGGTCAGTGACCCAAGCAGACCTTTGGGCTCACCTAGAGCCACTTTGTCCTGAAATGCTAGGTGTTTTCTCTTCCCCCCAATTTTTATTCTTAACAGTCTTTCTTTTTCTCAGACTCACTCAAATATTATTTTACTCCTTCTCATCCACTCTCTCCCTTATACTTACACCCTCTCAAACACAATGTCATAATTCTCTCTCTGTCTCTCACACACACACGCACGCACACACACACACACACACACACACACACTTTCTCTTACACGGTCTCAGACATTCTTGCTTCTTTATAAGATTCATCAATTGTTAACGTTTTGCCATATTCGAGCCCTCTCTCCCAGTGAGTCATTTAAGAATCAGTTGCAGACACTGTGACACCCATAAACACCAGATAAACACTGCAGCATGCATCTGCTAAGATCCAAGACATTTCCTTCACATGACCACAGTAGAGTTATCACACAAGAAGTTTAACACTGATGCAATAGAGTTACTTGATATACATCCATCGTCAAAATTCCTCGATTGTCCCAATAATGTCCTTTATAGCATTTATTTGGTTTAAATCAAAAATCTAATGCATTGCACATAGTTGTTATATCTCCCCCATCTCCTTTAATCTAGAATGTTTCTCTACATTCTACACTGTCTACATGACGATGCCAATTTTGAAGCGTCTAAGCCAGTTGTTTTGCAGAAGGCCCATCAAAATGTGTATTTCTGACTCCTTCTTCATGATTATCTTCAGGTTAGACATTTTTAGCCCAGGCACTAGAAGGGCAACATTGTGTCTTCCTTGGTGCCTCACATTGGGGATATATAAAGTTGGTTTGCCCTAATATCATTGATATTATCACTTTAGAAAGGTAGTATCCACCTTTGTAAAGGTACCTTTTCCTTTTGTAGTTAGTAAGTAATCTGTCGTATAATATTTATGGGACTGTGTGAATATCCTGTTCCCCAGCTGTCTTTCACCTTATGGTTTGACAATCCACTGATGATTCTTGACTGAATTGAATATTTTAATGGTGGTCTTTTATTAGGATTTTCTATTTATATCATTCCCTCTACATTTATTAGTTGGCATTCTTCTATAGAGATTTTCCTTTCCCTTTTAATTGCTTATCTATGCATTAATCTATATAATCAGTATGGGACTCATGGATTCTTTTTCGAATCACTTCAGTTGTTCTATAATGCATGCTCATACAACAATATGTCGTGCTCTTGGTCACATATTCTCCGTCTCATGTTTTCTCACAAAGAGTTGATTAATCCGTCAAGATCAAGAATTAACAGCAGTGGCTGAGGGAGTATAGAGAAGTCATGCCATCTGTATAGTGAAGAGATGGTCCATGAGAAACCCAAGACATGACTTGAGATCTCTGGGATAAGAAGAATTAAAGAGGAGTAGAAGCAAAGGACGGAAATTCCAAGAATGGTCATAGCACATGGAAATGCTTAGAGTCAGGAGTAGCCTATACGAAGAATGGTCATCTTGAAATAGAGAATAGAGTTGTGCGAGAGAAAGATGGAGAGTGAGCAGTGCCCTCAGAGTCAGGATGGGGAGTGTGGTGTTTTCCTGGAGACAGGGTCCAGGTGTTAGTGGGGAGAAGAAATGTGGAGGGGAAAAAGTCAGTGCTCTCTGGAACTAAGCAGGCTAATAATATGGAAGGTGGGTAGTAGGAAGATTCGGGACAGGGCATCTGGTGGAGAAATTAGAATGCAATAGGGGCACACAAGACTTGAGCTAATTGTTGGTGATGGAAGATGGAAGGGAAAGTAGAAAAGTTCAAAGGACATTGCAGTTAACTTTGGGTATGACGAACGAAGGAAAGAGAGGAGATTCAAGATGACACAAGGAATGATGACAACAGATGACAAGAGATTCATGATGACAGAGAAGGAAGTGAGAGGAGAAAAATGGGGGCAGGGAGGCAGAGTCAGGGACACTGTCCTACTTGTATCTTTCCCAGATCCTGTGTAAATTTGTATGGAGAAGGACTCACCTGTCTACTGGCTAGATCCATTTAGAGTAGAAATTATTAGGGCAGACTTTTCAAATTTTAATGTGCATAGAAATCCCTTGGAGACCTTGTTAAAATGCATATTCTGATTCAGTAAGTTTGGGGTGGGGGGTGAGATTCTGTGTCTTAGGGGGTGTTGATGCTGTGGACCATCCTTTGCATACCAAGAAGTTAGGGGATGTCTGTGCAGATAAACCAGATCTGACAGCCAAGGTTGTGAGGCTGTGAAAGAGATACCAGAACAGGTAGTTTCTTTCTCATCCCTAGGGATCGTCTTCATGCCAGGGACCACCCAGATGAAGGCCAAGGACATTCTCTACCGACTACAAGTGTCTAAAGCCAAGGGCATCGTGACCACAGATACCCTTGCCCCAGAGGTGGATTCTGTGGCTTCTGAGTGTCCTGCTCTGAAAACCAAGCTCCTGGTGTCTGACCACAGCCGTAAAGGGTGGCTGGACTTCCGATCACTGATGAGGTGAGTTTCTGGTCTGATGAATGTTCTTTCTGAGGAGTGGCAGGAGAAAGCCACTCACTTCCTAGTGCTGGTACAGAAGCAGCCAGTGGGAGGAAACTCACCAGGTCTGAGCTTCTCTTCACAGCTATGTCACTGATTTGCTGTGCAACCTTGGGCTAGTTCCTTCTCCTCTCTTGGCTGCAATTGTTTTATGTATTAAATGAGGAAATTGAACTTCTATGGCTCTCTCACTAAAATATAATCACCCCTGTGCAAAGGAGATGTGTAAAGTCAGAGGGTTATTGTGTTGCATGTTCCTTGTAGGTGGGGAATCTGAATATTATTTTTATGTAAATAATTAGCAATTAAAGAAGTTGAACAAGAGGTTAAGATGAATTTTTACAGTAAAACATGGTACTGAGGAAAAAATGACAGGCAGCTTTGGGAGCAAACACTTTCCATGTCCTAGGGGGTGGGTGTCTATAGGGACGCCTTGAAGGAAAAGTTAGGGAAGTGCTGAAGGTAAGAAAGACCCCTCCACCTCCAAAACTCTGATTCTGCAAGTCTTCAGGCATTTTTCATGTCACACACAAACCATGCTGGATTTGTTTTCTTGAAGTAATTCCACAGTTTTTAAAGCTCTTTACTTCAACCCCCAAGGGCAAATATTACAGTGAAATCACATCTTATGCTAGATTCTAAAGTCGGAGAAATAGATAAAATAGCTTAAACAAAGAATACTCATTAAAACTCGCCTAAATTTCCCAGACTCAGTATGGTATCATTTCTCCACAAGAGCCAGGGCTCCCTCCAGCACTGGGATTGCTTGCAGCCTCTCTGCCTGAGTACTGTAGGAAGCTTGCATTTACAATTGTAATAGGCCCAAGGAAGAGGCTCTCAGCCGAGGAGAAGCTCCCCAAGAACCGAGGCCGACGGAGGGAGCTACGGATTCTACCTTCCACCTCCAGCTCATGCTAGGGCAGATGTACATATATATATATTCCTTACACTGTCGTTCTCCCTAGCTTTCTCTTTCCCACCCTTCAACACCAAGTTTATGAGGTTAAATTCCCGCGAAGCTAGTCTGTGTAAAATACAAGGTTAGCAGTGTGACTAAAAGCATAGTATATGGATCACACTGTCTGAGTTTGAATCCTGGCTCTGCAACTTGCTGGCTATATGTCTTCAGGTAAGTTACCTAACCTCTCTGAGCCTCAGTTCCCTCATCTACAAAATGGGCATAAAAGCAGTACTTGCCTCTTAGGGTTGCTCTGAAGATTGAATGAGTTCTTATTTGTACATCATTTAGAGCATTGTCTGGAATCATTGGGAATACTATTTCAATGTTTATTAAAATATAAAGTAATCCATCATATTTTCCCCACTTTTTAAAATGAAGAAATGTCAGTCCAGCTATCCAAGTCACCCATAAACTTTGTTTGGTGCCTAATACTGGGAGTTGCAAACCCCAGTTTTCTGACTCCAAGACTCATATTGCTTCTTTTGCTTCCCCAGAGGATGGAAAAACAGGAAACATGACTTCTGTCCTTTTGTATTGAATCCCTTTGCAGATCAGAATCCCCAGTTCACACCTGTATTAAGTCAAAGACCCTGGACCCAATGGCCATCTTCTTCACCAGTGGGACCACAGGCTTCCCCAAGATGGCAAAGCACAGCCATGGACTTGCTTTGCGATCCTTCTTCCCTTCATGGTAGGAGAGAGGGCACCAGCTTAGAAGCTGGGCCACAGATCTGGGGTGGAGTGTGTTTGTATATGTGTACGTGCTGGGAAAGGAACTCTTGGTGGAATTGACCCCGTGCTGTTTATGCTTTCTGCTCTCTTTGGTTCAGACCCCTAAGGGTGTGAGAAGTATAGGCTGACAGAGGCATCTGAATGACAAAGGAGGCACGTTTGGGTCCTGCCTGAGCACCTTCACAGGAGGCATGGAGGAGATGTGGGTGGAAACAGCAGGCATTCTGCAAACCACACAAATGACAAGCCCCTGTGTCCCTGTCAGTAGTTCCAGGGTTTGGTGGGGAGAGATAAAATGCTCCAGCAATGTGACCTTACGTGACAGGTCCTCTCCTCTCCTTGATTGTGGACAAATCCGGCATAGAGTTTCCCAGTCATGAACTGTTAGGGAAAAATAATACCTGGAACTAAGCCACTCCAAGCCACTGCCCTAACCTGGAACAAACATAGAGGCTGAAGCTGGATTAGCCATTTAATTGGTTTTAAACCAAACTCTTCTCCCTTCTCTCCATCCCTCAACTAGTAATATTCAAACCAGACCACGTTCTATATACTTTGTACCTTATTAACCAGACCAGGGGGACAGAGAAGGCTTTTTGTAGAGAGTTGGTATCTGTGCTAATGATAACAACTGAGTAGCAAAATCCTGGAGGAATGCGGGTGGAGAGAAGGGAAGGATAGTATAGTAGTCAGAATAGTATCTGAGGCTAACTGTATTTTGGAGTTAGCAGGAAATTACTGCAGCTGAAGACGTCTGATGTCCTCTGGTGCCTGTCAGACACAGGCTGGGTTCTGGCTGTCCTGGGGTCCCTGCTTGAACCATGGACAGCGGGGTCTACAGTCTTTGTCCATCATCTGCCCCAGTTTGACCCCAAGGTCATTGTACAGGTAAGAAGACGAACCTTTCGATATCAACAAACTCCCAGAAAACACTCATTTCGAGTCCAAAAACTGGATCCACCTGAGAAAATACTTGATTAGCAAAGAAGCCTCTTAGTATAACTCTTAGCATAATATAACCCTGGCTCTGGGTTTCTCAAAGTGTGAAGCACTGAATCAATCATCGTATCAGAATTACATCAAGAGGTAACTTTGAAGAAAACACATATTCCAAACCTTTCCCTAGACCTATGGATCAGACTTTGTGGACCTGGGAACCAGAATATACGTTTTGAGAAATGAAAGCAAACAGAACAAGCTCAGGTCTCCTGGATCCTGGATCCTGGCTCTACCAGGGCCAGGTAGCTGGTGTGTGAATGTTGTATTTGTGTGGCTACTCAATTTAATGACATATTTAGAAACAAAGGCCTTGGAATATGACAGATCTAGTTTCGTATCCCATGATTGACATTTATTAGTGGTTTGCTTACCACTCTGAGCTTCAGTTTCCTTATCTGTAAAATGAGACTCTTAATGGTTACTATCACCACAAAATTGTTGGGAATATTAATGAGATGACATAGGAAAGGTGTGTAAAGTGCTTAGCCCTGAGACTAGCCCAGAGAGAACACTCAGTAAGTGGTAGCAGTTGCTGGTATGCATACACCATGATAATAACTGAGGTCACCTGCGTGAACTCCTTCAACGTATTTCTCTTCACTTAAAAATTGTCTTTGTGTCTCTGCTCACTCCCCTGCTTTCTGTCTCAGAGGCAGACCTGTCCCTTCACCTCTCAACGTCCAACTCCCTCCCGACACCTGCTGCCGATCCTGTTCTTTTCCCTGCCCTTGTGTTTGGAGCCCCTCTCTATTAATCTTTAACTCATTAAACCTTTTCTCCTGTATTTGCAATCTCTCATTTTTCATTGACTCTACTCCCTCAGTCCATAAACATATTCAAAGTTCCTCATCCTAAGAACACCTGCCCTTCACGCTGGTACACCTCGGACCAGCCCCGTCTCTCCTCCCTTAAGGTCAGATTGCTCCACAGAACATTCTCCACTTGCTACAGCTACCGCCTGTTCCCCCAGCTCACCCCTGAACACCGTAGTCATCCAAGGCTCTGCCCTCAACTTTCCCTCCCCTCTAAGCAGCTTCCTGTGCTTCCATTTCTCCAGCAGGTACATCCACTCAGGTGGCTCTCAAAACTGTCCAGTCTTCTCTCTCCAGGCTAGTTTCCACCTGTGTTTCTGCTGGTTGGTTAAGTTCATCTGCTCATTCCCTCCAGCACCTGAAACTGTACCTCCCACTTCTCATTCCCTGCCCCTATGTCAACATCTGCCTCTCCGTCATTATTTTCTGCCTGCATCCTGCCAGTCTCTGAGGCATAGAACTGCACAAACCACAATGAATCCACCTCTCTCCTTCCCCCACCAGGTCTAATTCTTCTTCCCCTACAAGGGGTGTCCCCACAGTCTCAGTGTATTTTAAGCTTGAATTATTTCAAAGAACTGAGTCTACAAATTTACCCCAAACACTGCATTTGAAAGTTCAATTGTTTAATTTACTTTACAATTATTACTTTCATGAATTTTTAAAAATAAACTTTTTAAATTACTTGGTTTCAGTCTCTCCTATTGAAGATGGGACATAGTGACTAAAACGAAAAATGTTAAATTAAAAATTTACCATTCAAATTCACAAAACAAAACTTTCCCTTCATTCCCTCCGTACCCATCCCCTCAACTTAAGACTTTCTTGTGTTGCTCCGATAGTACCTGACACATGCCATGTACGGAATTCATGCTCAATTTAGGTATACTGAAAGAATTAACAGATGAATAAATGGGCTCTCCTAGAGGAGAGGTCAGAATTGAAATGCTAATAACAAATCTATGTTTTAAATTTTAATTGCAAAAATAAAATTTTTTCTCTCCTAACTTTCTAGACTTTATTCAAATACCCTATTACCCAATGCTTTGCTGCGCCCTCTGTATTTCGAATGATTCTGCAGCAGAATTCCACCAGGTATGGTAGATGTGGCTGCCGTTGGTAACAGGAATCTTCGGGTAGGATTTTAAGTAATCTGATGCACTGTGGTCTGACTGATTTTAGTTATGGTTCTTTGAGGATACTGTGTGTGTGTGTGTGGTGGGGGGTAAATGTTGGTGGTGATATTTAGCAGCTAGTCTAATTGGTTCTTTAAACAGGATTCAGGGAACCAAACGAAACACTGAGTGAGCCTTGCATCATTGTGGGTTTTTACTTTTATAAACATTTTGTTATGAAATAAACATACAGAAAACTATATAATATATACATTTACAGATTAATGAATTGTTGAAAATAAAACAGCTATGTAACTGCTCACCGAAGGCCCAAAAATAGGACATGGCCAGTGTCCCTAGAGACCTCCTCATGCCTCTCCATGTCCACTAAAGGAATCCACTGTCTTGGCTTTTATGGTTCATTTCCTTATTTTCCCGCATAGTTTACACAGGAAATATCCCTAGGCAAATTACTTTACTTGCTTTTGAGCTTCATGTAATCGTACATTATTCTGTAATATCTGCTTCTTTTTTCAACATTATGTTTCTAAGAAGTGTCCGTGTTGTTAAATAATGCTGGAGTTAATTTTCATTGCTGTATAACATTACATTTTATGAAAGTAGCACATTTTAACTCAGTTCTATTATTGGGCATTTGGGTAGTTTTCAGTTTGGGACTATTGATGATTAATGCTGCATTGAATTTTTGAACATGTACATAAACACGTAAACACACGTTGCTGTATATCTTCTCTGGGAGAGGAATTGCTAGGTCACACTGACATGCACCCTACTGCCTTATTTTCCAAAGTTTTGAACCAAGGTATGCTCACCCTAGCAGGGTAGGAGCATTTCCATTATTCCACATCTCTGACAATATTTGTTTTTGTTCAAGTTTTAATTTTTGCCAATCTGATGGGCATGTAGTATCACACTGTAATTTTATTTTTGCATTTCCCCATGTTTGTGGATTAATTTTTAGCTCACCTGAAATCTGCTCTTTGAACCTTATGGTTGTTTATGTATCTTTTAGCGACTCTGAAATTGAAATGGCTACTTCAGAATCAGAGCTAACATGTTTTAGACATAAAAGACTTAAAATATCAAGGAGTTCAATTTATGAAGATAACTGAAATACAGCTTGATTTTATTCATGAACCCTCAATCTGACAGAATTATGTTTCCAACTGTATTTCAAAGCTCATATTACAGCTACTTGTTGCAACGTTCTTGAGATGGTGAACAAACCCCATACAGATTCAACCAGGGCATGAATATTGACTCTATTGGAGACTCTGCCCATTTTGTGTACTTTGGATAAAGCTCAAGAAGAATGAGGAACATACCCTCCATGAAGCCAGCCCTGCTGTCCATCACTACAGGCTCTGTATATATGAGGAGAGGGTGACAAGGGATTCTGCCACCTCCCTCATCCCTACGAGCTGGCTCAGCTCAGCCCCGTGCAAAGTGGTACTAAGACCCCAATCACTTCTACCCATTTCCTTCAGGGAATCCATCATTATTTTGTGATGGTTTTTGTATTATTTATGGAAATCTTCATGGGGAAAATAGATGAGAGGATTTATATCGCACAACGTACCTAGCAAACTACTGCAAATATTCACAGCAGACTTTTCTGTTCTCTCCCAAATTCCTGCTCTCAGGGCTGTTACCTGTGATCCTTCTTCTCTTTACTTACATGAATCCTGGTCTTCCTTGATGTCCCGAGCAATTCATTTCCAACCCCAAATTTGCATTCTCCAGCCAGAAACACAAAAGGCCTTCAGTTCACATAAGCCCACTCTTCCCAGAAGGCGGTACAGTTCTATTACCATCCTAGCATATCCTTGGGGTCTTATCCCTCAGCCCTTATGGTTTATAAAAATAACCCTCTTAGGGCTTCCCTGGTGGCGCAGTGGCTGAGAGTCTGCCTGCCGATGCAGGGGACCGGGTTCGTGCCCCGGTCCGGGAGGATCCCACATGCCACAGAGCGGCTGGGCCCGTGAGCCATGGTCGCTAAGCCTGCGCGTCCGGAGCCTCTGCTCCGCAGTGGGAGAGGCCACAATGGTGAGAGGCCCGCGTACTGCAAAAAAAATAAAATATAAAAAAATAACCCTCTTAGCCATGTGGAATGCTTAGAATGTGTTCCAAGCACACTTTTCTCCCTCTTGTTACCTCAACATCCATATTCAATCCTGATCTCCCTGATTTAACCCATTAGCCTCACCACCATCACCACCTACCCCTGCCAGATGAGTTAACAGGTACCAACAGGAAATGACTTCCACTTGGACTTGACCACCAGGAAAATGCCCAGAAGCCAAGTAAGAAAGCGAAGAAGCAGAAGGATGAATGATCCAGATGACAATGCTCTGAGCTCTCCCTGGGCCTGGGGCAGAGCGCCCAAGCCCAATCTGCGGAGGCTCTGTTGACACCTTGCCTTCCCCTCAGCCTCAGGTTCCCCACCCTGGAGCACTGCTGTACTGGTGGGGAGGCCCTGCTGCCCGAGGAGCAAGAGCTGTGGAGAAGACAGACAGGCGTTCTGCTCTACCAGGCCTATGGACAGTCAGAAACGGTAGGTGAAGGGTCCCTCTGGGCCAGTCAGGATGTGCTCGTCCACTGAGCCCAGCAGATGAGCTGAATCCTGCTATGAGTGTGTGCAGAGCACACAGCATTGCTCAGAGCCAGTGGGAGGCTCCAGAGCTCTAGGCTTATTTGTCCCAAATAAATTTGCAGAAAGGACAGTTGCAGCTCATCAACTTGTCAAAAGACCCATGTGCTGAAAACTATTGGACAAAAACTTAGAAAGGGGTCTAAGGACATGGTGCCACTGTACCTGTGATAATTAGTTATAATTAAGGGAGCCCAGGAGGGGCACTGGCATAGAAGGCACTCTCCAGAGACATGGAAGCCACCACTGCAAGTCCTGTCCACTTCACCGTCCCTTCCTAGGCAGCAACCACAGGAGCAGGCCGGAGCTAGCCCCGGAAGTTCACTAGTTCATTTCTGGGTGTTTATGAGGAGAGCACACAGCTTTGATGGTGAGAAACTAGCAGGAGGAGAGATCTTCTATATACACGCCACACACACACACACAGACACACACACACGCACAGACACACACACACACACACAGACACACACACACACACACACACGCACACACAGTGTGATCCCAAAGAGGATCACTGACCAGTCAGGTGGGCAGGGCATTCAAAGCATCAGGCATGTCTTGAATCTCAAGGACTTTATCCATGATAGTGTGGGCAGGTATCTCACTTCTAACACATTTTCAATGCATTTCCGATGCTGGGCAGAGCCACTTTCCCCTACTTCCCTATCATCCCTTTAGCTGACAGAGGTATGATTGTCTTCTCAGGGCCTGTAGCAAAATAGCCGTTATAGTCCCAACTGACATACTTTTCTGACATTACTTTGCAAATAAATGATCAGTTACTGGGTCTGCTTCCAGGATTGAGAAATGTTAAGACTCTAGGACTGTCCTTGCTGGTTCAGTTTGCATTCAGACAAGAAGGGTGAGGTTAGAACTATGCGCTACACCCATGACGCCAGTCCCTTCGCATTAACTATTCATAACAACAGAATACTCCCCGATACCCGGATGGTGCTTTATTTCTCCAAACATTTTCACACCTATTCACTCATTTCTGCAACATTTTCCACATTAGAGTGTGAGCAGTGACATAGCAAAGGGGAAAGTACTTCCTCTCTCAGGAGCTCAGACCCCAGTTCCGATCTCAGCCTTGCCAGTTATAGGCTTCGAGACTGTAGGCATATCACTGAATCTTGCAGAGTCTAGCTTCCCCATCTCCAAAGTGGAAATATAATGCCAGGCTTGCCAGGTTATGATAAGGTAAAAGAAAGAAAGTATACAAAGCTCTGGGCACAGTGTCTAACCCCTATTGCAGCTATGGTTGTCACTGTTGTTTTTAGGTAGGTATTGTGTTTAGAGGCTGGGGGTGCAGAGATGGATGGGACAATCTCTATTCTCTGAATGCTCATTATCTACTGAGGGAAACAGACAAGCAACAATAGAAGTGTGGGGAAAAATACCACAGAAAGAGAATCTCCCAACTTCCATTTATTAGGGCCTGAATGATAGCTAGTAGTAGTTGTTTATTGAATACTTGGTGTGTGCCTGGCACACACTCACAAGCACTCTGAGCGATAATGTTATAATTACCCCCATTTAACAGAGGAGGAGATCAAGGGGGATTACTTGGTACATAGCTAGTGAGTGGTGGAGTCAGGATTCAAACCTTGGTCTCTCTGTGTGTAAAGCGCTTAACTTTAGGAAGAATGATAATTTCGAGAACCATAAAGAAGGAATAAGGTTCATCAGGAAGACCTGGGGGTAGGGGAACAACGTGAACAATCTGAATAATCTCAGCACAGCTCTGAGAAGCAGTTGAGGCAGCTACAAGTAAATGGTTGTGAAATATACTCATGGCCCTCCCCGGCACAGGGACACATGTTTGGCATACAGTGGGCACTCCACACCCTATGTTACATGCCCACAGCCGGGCTCACTCCTCTGTTTCTTCATGGCCTCTCCCACTGGACTCTGTAGCCCCAGCACTGGGCTCAGGCCCAGTCCATGTCAGGTGCAGTGAATGTCTGCTGACTAGAGTGGGGTCGATGACTTCTAGCTTCTCCACGAGGGCTCTTTGCACAGCATCAAATGACATCTGTAAGCAAGGATGCTGTGTTTTTGTGATCAGCCTGGACGCTTCGCCAACCCCAGTTCTCTTCTCTTGTGAACAGGGAATAAGTTGTGGCACTCTCCGGGGGATGAAGATCAAGCCAGGTTCCATGGGGAAGGCCATCCCACCCTACGACATTCAGGTCTGGTGGTAAAGACATTGGCAGACATTAGTGCTCGGCTGGGGTTGGACCACTGTGTGACACGAGGTGACAGAACCAGTCATGCCTCCCGGTTGCCCTTCCTCTTCTCCGCCTACTTTTCCTCCAGTTTCCTGGGAAGTTTTCAGTTGAGAACTGCAATGTCCTGGGCGTGAGCGCAGCTTGCCAGGACAGCCAGAGGCCTCGTGCACCGAGCCTGGGAAAGAGTACTTGCAGTAGCACAGGCGGCTCTCTCCACTGCTGGTGCCTTTAGTTTTTCCTGATCCGTGTTTCTCGCTTGAAGACACATTTGTGATGTCTATATATGCATGAAACACATAGACCCGTGGCTTGGGTTCCACCATTTGCTGATTTCAAAGACTTTTGACAGTTTTATTCTGTTTTCTGACAGGGCTCCTCTACCACAACCCCCTCCCCCAACTACCCCCACTGTGTCACATGAATGAGCCAGGCAGTGTTTGGGTGGGGCAGGAGTGTTGGGGATCCCTGCAGGGTCGGATTCACAGGTCTCTTGCTCCAGATCATTGATGACAAGGGCAACATCCTGCCGCCCAACACTGAAGGAAACATTGGCATCAGGATCAAGCCCACCAGGCCCATAGGCGTCTTCATGTGCTACGAGGTAAGGACACCCCATCTGCCCCCACATGGCCCAAGAATCCTTGCAGGGAGCTGTGTAGGTGATAAGGGACTGGACTCAACTCTGCATCTTGAGACTTTTCCTTCTTCCTTTATTCACTCCAAGTCAATGAAACCTGTTCTAATTAATCTCAAAGCTCATAGTGTGTTCCCACATCCCTTTCTGTCATAACCCATCTGGCACTTATGGGCTGACTGCTGGGGTAGAAAACAGCCTGGCTTCAGAACCACCAGACTTGGGGTCCAGTGATGTCTTGTGGTTAAGAATGCTGGCTTTGACTGGGTTCACATCATACCACCGCACTTAGCAACAGGGTGCAAACAAATCTATTATGCTCGCTGAGCCTCCAGGGGCGCTATTATCCCCACTTTAAAGAGGAAGAAACTGCAGATTGGAAGCTTAACGTGTCTTTCCCATGTCAAATAAATGGCAGGCCTAGGATTCAAAGTGGTGTGTTTTGGACCCCAAACTCTAAATGAGAAATCCAGGGACTACAGAAACCTACAATAGAGTATAAGGAAACCTGCTGTAACTCTTCATCAGACAAACCCTAGCTAGCAGTGGCCACTAAGAGGAAAACCTCAGCTTCCAAGATGGACCGCAGAAGGGTAGACAGACCCTGAAATTGATCTCAGACTCCATCTCCTTTCTACAGAGTCACAGCCACTGGTGTCACTGTTGTGCTCACACTGTGGCCTTGGGTGGGTGGGTGGGGCCCTGTCCCCCTGTGGTACTATTGTCCAGAAGCAATCATGCAAGCCTTAGCCTTAATTCTCAGTAGCACAGTGTAAAGGTTGGATAAAAGGGAAAATGAACACAGAGTAACAGGTATCTAGATCAGCAGTTCTTAATACTGCCTGCACGTTAGAATCATTTGAGGGGTTCTTTTTTTTTAAATACTTGGATCCAACCACAGAGATTCTGGTTAAATTGAACTGGCATGGTCCAAAGCCATGACTTAAAAAAAATTGTAAATAACATATTTTATTTAGCAAAGATGTCTTCACATATGGCCACACTGATTTCTTTCATTTCACACGTTCTCATGGCAATGAGACATGTCACTCTTCCATTGAGATTTGTTGGCTTATATTCTGTTCTTTTATTTTCTTTTTATTGAGGCATGACTTAAACTCTGCTAATTAGGGTTTGTCTGATGAAGCGTTACAGCAGGTTTCCTTATACTCTATTGTAGGTTTATATATATATATGATATAAAATTTACCCTTTTCACCATTCCTGAGCATACCGTTCAGTAGCACTGAGTAAAATTTACTATATTGCACAACCGTCACCACCATGCATCTGCAGACAATTTCCTCCATCCCCTGAAGCAGTTCTGTTCCCATTAAACAACAGCTGCCTAGTCCCCATCTCCCCGCAGCTGGTAACCTCTAATGGTACTTTTTGTCTTTAAGAACTTGCCTATTTTAGTTACCTCATGTAAGTGGAATCATACAACATTTGCCCTTTTGTGTCTGGCTTATTTCACTTAGCACCATATTTTCAAGGTTCATCCATGTTTTAGCAAACTGTCATCTTTTGAGACTGAATAATATTCCATTGTATGTATATACCAAGTTTTGATGGACATTTGGGTTGTTTCCACCTTTTGGCCTTTGTGAATAATGCTGCTATGAACACTGATTGTGCAAGTAACTGTTTGGGTCCCTGCTTTCCCTTCTTTTGGTTATATACCCAGAAATGGAATTGCTAGATCATATGGTAATTCTGTTTAACTTTTTGAGGAATTGCCATACATGTTTTCCACATGCACAAGGGTTTTCATTTCCTCATATCCTTACACTCACTTGCTATTTTCAGTTTATTTTTAATAATGGCCATTCTAATGGGTTTGAAGTGGTAACTCATTGTGGTTTTGATTGACATTTCTCTAATGACTAGCATCTTTTCATGTTCTTATTGGCCATTTGTATATCTTCGGAGAATTGTCTATTCAAGTTCTTTGCCCATTTTTAATTGGGTTGTTCATTTTTCTGCTGTTGTTTTTTCTAAGTTGTAAGAGTTCTTTATGTAGGCTGGATATTAATACCTTATCAGATATGCAAATTATATGCTTTGCAAATATTTTCTCCCATTCAGTGGGTTGTCTTTTTACTTTCTTAATAGTATCCTATGACATACAAAGTTTTTAAATTTGGTGAACATTTTATGTATTCAATATTTTTCTTTTATTTCCTGTGCTTTTGATATCATATTCAATAAATCATTGTGAAATCCAAGGCAAGATTTTCCTCTGTGTTTTCTTCCAAGAGTTTCATAAGCTCAGCTCTTACATTTAAGTTTTTGATCTATTTTGAATTAATTTTTGTGTATGATATAAGGTAACTTCATTCTTTCGCATGTGGATATCCAAGGTTCCAAGCACCATTTGTTAAAACGACTGTCTTTCCCACTGAATGGTCTTGGCACCCTTGCCTATAATTAATTGACAGTATATGTGAGGGTTACTTTTTGGGTTCTCTATGCTCTTCAAGTGGTCTGTATGTCTCTTTTTATGAACGTATCACATTGTTTTGTTTGCTATAACTTTGAAGTAAGTTTCTGAAATCAGGAGTTTAAGTCCTCCAACTTTTTTCTCCTTTCTAAAGGTTGTGTTTACATTTTGGGATCCCTTGAGATTTTATGTGAATTTTAGGATGGGTTTTTCTATGTCTGCAAAAAACACCACTGAAATTTTGATAGACATTGCATTGAATCTGTAGATAATGTTGGGCAGCATTGTCACCTTAATATTGTCTCAAATCAATGAATATAGGATGCTTTTCCATTTATTTATGTCTTCTTTCTCTTTTTCAGCAGTGATTTTTAATCTTCAGTGTACAAGTCTTTCACCTTCTATACTAAATTTATCCTTAGTATTGTATTCTTATTGATGTTTTTTCTTTTTGGATTGTTAATTGTTAAAGTATAGAACTGCACCTTAAGTTTTGTGCATTGATTTTCTTTCCTATAACTTTGCTGAATTCCTTTATTAACTCTAACAATTTGTGTGTGTGAGAGCAAGTTTTTTAGGGTTTTGTACATGTAAGATCATGTTATCTGTGAACAGATCTAGTTTTAATTCTGTTTCATTTTGGTGCCTCATTTCTTTTTCTTGCCTAATTGATCTGGGTAAACTTCCAATACTTTGTTGAGTAGAAATGGTGAGATCAGGCTCTCATGTCTTGTTCCTGATCTTAAGAGAAAATCTTTCAGTCTTTTACCGGTGAGAATGATGTTAGCTAAGCTTTTTTGCCCACACACTTAACTTTTCCGAAGATATCTTTATATGGATTTGACACATGTCTAGAGTCTTTCCATTTTAATCTGTAGGAATCCCTTTACCATACCTGCTAGGGCATGTCTAGTGGTAATGAACTCCCTCAGCTTTTATCTGAAAATATCTTAATTTCTCCCTCATTTTTAAGGAGCGTTTTGAAGGCAGGATAGAGAAGTCTTGATAGATAGTTTTTTTTCTTTCAACACTTTAAATATGTAATCCCACCACTTCTGGCCTTCAAGGTTTCCTGTGAGAATCAGCTGATAATCTTACTGAGGATCCTTGTATGTGATGAGTCACTTCTCTTGCTGTTTTCAAGATTCTGTTTGGCTTGCAATATTGTGATTTTTATGTATCCTGGTGTGGGTCTCTTGGGATTATCTTATTGGATTTCTTTGAACTTCTTGTATTTGTAAATTCATGTGTTTCATTACATTTGAGAAGATTTTGCCCCTATATCTTCAAATACTATTCCTGTCCCTTTCTCTGTCTCATTTCCTTCTCTCATAATGCACATGTTTGTCTGCTCGATGGTGTCATGCAAGTCCATTAGGCTCTGTTTGCTTTTCTTCAATTTTTTTCCTGTTTGCTCCTCAGACCCAATAACTTCTATTGTTCTGTCTTCAACTCTCTGATTCTTTCTTATTCCTGTTTTAAACTACTGCCAAACACTTCAGTGAATTTTTTGTTTTAGTTATTGCCCTTTTCTAGAATGTCTGTTTGGTGCCTTTCCATAATTTCCATCTCTTTGTTGATATTCTCATTTTGTCCACATGTCACTTTTCTGACTTCTTGTAGTGCTTTGTCCATTTCTTCCTTTACCTCTGTGACCACATTTAACAAGCTTGATTTAAACTGTTTGTCTAGTAAGTCTTATGTCTGGGCTTCCTCAGGGATGGTTTCTGTCAATTAATTTCATTCCTTTGAATGGGGCATGATGTTTTTAAATATTTATTTATTTTATTTATCTATTTTTTACTTTTGGCTGTGTAGGGTCTTAGTGCAATACACAGGATCATTGTTGTGGCATGTGGGATCTTTTGTTGCAGTGTGCGGGCTTCTTTCTAGTTGTGGCGTGTGGATTTTCTCTCTCTAGTTATGGTGCACAGGCTCCAGAGTGTGTGGGCTCTGTAGTTTGCAGCATGAGGACTGCCTAGTTGAGGCAAACGTACTCAGTAGTTGTGGTGTATGGGCTTAGTTGCCTCACGGCATATGGGATCTTAGTTCCCCGACCAAGGATCGAACCTGTTTCTCCTGCATTGGAAGGTGGATTCTTTACTACTGGACCACCAGGGAAGTCCTGAGGCATGATTTCTGTTTCATTGTATGTCTTGTAATTTTTAGTTGAATATTGGGCCTCTCACTATTACAATGTGGTAACTCTGGAAATCAGATTCTCCTGCTTCCCTGGGGGTTGGGGTGTCTGGGGTTTTGTTGTTGTTCTTGTTTTGTTTTGTTGACTGTTGAAGCCTATAACAGTATGTTTGTTTTGAGACGTTTCCAAACTCTTCTTGCAATGACAGTTATTGGCCATGTGTGATCACACTGAAGTCTCTGATCATTTAGCTCATGTTCAGCTAATGTTTTGACAGAGATTTTCTTGAGTGTCAAGAGGTCAAACAAACAAAAATACCAATCACAACAAAAAGGAGAGAACAACCAATGTACAAGTTAGGTCTGTGCTGGGGTACTCCTTCACCACTTAGCTCAGCTTGCTCTGCGCCTAGAGATCAGTCTGAGGTGAAACCTTAAGGTCTTCTTAGGACTCTTGTGAGCACACGTCTTGCTCAGGTATGCACATGGTTTTCTAAATACCGCCATGTGCACAGCTGTCTTGAATATCCTAATTTCTTGAAAGAATCTCACCCCAGCTTCTCCTCCAGACCTTGATGATCTATTGTATATCTCCACCCATAATTTCTTACCTCAGGCATCTTTCAGTTTTGTGGTCTTCCAGGTAGCTCCTATGAACAGTTCCTATTGCTTTTCCCACTTATATTCTGAGTTACATGAACTGCGTGCCTTGCACCAGTCCTCCAGTTATCCTGAGACAGGTTAAAACAGGTGTGTACAATAATTTGCAAATGAGATCTTCTCTGCTCTCTCTGGTTGGAGCAGGGGAACTGGGAACTGGGCTGCCATCTGCTCAAGACCAAAACTGCCATGCAGGAGAAAGGCTGGAGTAAGGGTGAATAAAATGTCACAAAACTTTGTACCATTTTTAAGATGGCTTTTTCTTGATTGGGTATTTATAAGGTTGTTTTAAGCCTTTGACTCTTTCCCAGATGTTGTACATAGTCAATTCAACTTCTTGTACATTTTTTGTGGTTTTTTGGGGGAAATGAGACCTTAAATCTTCCTCATTTGCCATGTTTTCTTGACATCACCCACCAGTAGCACTTTTTAAAAGTAGTCAAGGTGAAGAACTCAATTTGGTGCCTCTGTAGACTCTGACCCTCTCTGTGTGGTAGATGTGATACTATTCTCCTACCATTCAGGAGCTCTTCAATGGCTCTGAGATCTACTTCCAAGAAGTTCAGGCCCGGAGAGACAAAGGAATTCCTTCCTTGAGTGTTGGAGTCCCATCTGCAAGGTTCCAATCTCTGACCCTACCTCAGATGATTGACATCAAGAAATAGCATTTCCTTCAGGGAAGACATGTCCACAGGGATGTGTCAGGTCAACTGTGTCAGAGTACACTGAGATGGACAGCAGTTCAAATGGTACATGAATTCGGGGTGGGACTTTTTCTGTACTCTTTGATGTGGTGTCTCCTAAATGTCAGTCATTCAAGTCCACGTCAACTATTTTCTGCCACATCCATGCACCATGTATATTATTACTTACATTATTTTTCCCTTTAAATCAAATTATTACTTTAAAGCATTTGTTTAAAACAGAATTTGATCTGGTATCTCAAGTGGAAAACAGTATCTCTTCCCAGAAACAGGAGGCAATTATAACCATAACTATAATACACACAAAACATTTTCTTAAATTCTAGCTAACTTCTATTTTCACTAAAAGTTCTGAAATGGTGTAATAACTCTAAATGTAAAGTTACCTTTAAAACTGTATAAAAATTAAAAATTAAAGGCAAAAAAAGCTCTGAAATGGAAACTTATCTTACTCTTGGTAGTTCCAGAGCTTTTAAAAATATGTCCGAGAAACTCAATATAATCAGACCAATTGGATGGGACTGTAAAAGGATGTAATTTAATGTTTAAAGATTTCTTTTCTGAAACCTCTTAAAATTATTCCATGTTCCAGAAGAAGATAAATCCCAACACAGTGCGTAGTGGTCACATGCATAGGCTGTAAATTCAAATGCCATCCCTCCCTCTGCCCAGCTGAGTGAGTTTGAGTGAGTTATTGTGCCTCCTTGAACATCAGTTTCCTCTTCTGTAAAATGGGCTAAAAAATGCCAGCCTCACACAAATCTGTAAGGTTCACAGCAGCTTTATGCATAATAGTTAAAAATGAAACTACCCAGACGCCCTTCAGTGGGTGAATGGTTAAACTGTGTCTCATCCGTAACGTGAGATGCTGTTCAGCAATAAATATGACCAAACTATTGATGAACACAGCAATGTGGATGGACCCCCAGAGAATGATACTGAGTTTTAAAAAAGAGCCAGTCCCAAAGGTTATATACTATATAATTCCATTTATGTTACATTATTAAAATGACAAAATTATAAAAATGGAGAATAGGTTAGTCATTGCCAAGGGGTTAGGTATGGGAAGGGAGGTGGAAGAAGGGAGAGGAGAGAGGTGGGTGTGGTTATAAAAGCAACGTGAGAGATCCTGGTGATGATGGGACTATTCTGTACCTTGACTGTGGTGGTAGATACATGGACCTACACATGTGATAAAATGGCATAAAACTAGATACACTCACACACACACATGAGTACAAGTAAAAAACTGGGGAAACCTGAGTAAGATTGGTGGATGGTATCCATGTCAATATCCTGGTTATGATATTGAACTGTATTTTCTCAAGATGTTACCATTGGGAGAAACTAGGTAAAGGGTACATGAGATCTCTCTGTATTATTTCTTATAACTGCATGCAAATATACAATTATCTTAAAAGTTTAATGAATACCAACTTCATAGGCTTTCTGTGAGGCTCAAGTAAGGTAATATTTTGGGAAGAAAATTCATTCAGCAAACATTTATTGACATCTCCCATCTGTCCGGCCACTGTGTAAATGCAGAGCTTATAACAGGGAATAAAATAGAGTTATGCTCTAGTGGTAATTTTATTTTACTGGAGTGGCACACAAAAGTGAGTTGTTATTTCTAAAAATTGTTCTGGGGACATCCCTGGTAGCACAGTGGTTGAGAGTCCGCCTGCCAATGCAGGGGACACGGGTTCGATCCCTGGTACAGGAAGATCCCACATGCCGTGGAGCAGCTAAGCCTGTGCACCACAACTACTGAGCCTGCGCTCTAGAGCCCGTGAGCCACAACTACCGAGCCCACATGCTGCCACTACTGAAGCTCGTACACCTAGAGCCCATGCTCCGCAACAAGAGAAGCCGCCACAGTGAGAAGCCCGTGAACCGCAATGAAGAGTATCCCCGCTCGCCGCAACTAGAGAAAGCCCGCGTGCAGCAACGAAGACCCAACACAGCCAAAAATAAATAAATAAATAAATAAATATTGTTCTTAAAATTGGTTGAACATTGTTCACTAATCGACCACGGGCATGCATTGAGTGCTTGCATGTAATGAAAGTAGACTCAGAGAGATTATAAAAAATGCCCAGGTGCCAGGTAGAGCCAGAAGCAGGATTCAAACCCAGATCCGAGCTCATTGTTGTAGCTCATCATCTCTATAAACTCACTGTTTTTGACAGAGGAGTGTCGTTGTCTTTGCAGAGTAACCCGGTGAAGACAGCCGAAGTGGAGTGTGGGGACTTTTACAACAGTGGGGACAGAGCAACTATTGATGCAGAAGGCTACTTCTGGTTCCTGGGGAGAGCCGATGATGTCATCAATGCCTCCGGGTAGGTGTGGCTGACGCTGAACCGGAAGGTACCACCCTCACGAGCCTGGTGGGAGGTAGCATGCCCAGACATTCCTTCATGCCTTGGTGATGGACTCTCAGCCTAACTCTGAACCAAAGTAAGACATCGTGCAAGTTAGAGGCACTGGGAAGGAAGACTTGACTTTGGGCCCTATTTGTTGAGGGACCTTATTCTGTGTGCTCCTGTAGTGAACCACATGTCACAGAAGCACATAACAACAACAAAAACAATAATAAAATTCACCTTTCTGGAATACGTATTATGTGACCGTACTCTCTGTAGAGCTTTATACGAACCACCTCCCAATGCTGTAAGGTAGATGTGATTATGCCCATTTTATTTTATTTTATTTTATTTTGTGGGGGGAGGGTATGTGTGTGGAGGCCCCAAGTGCGCGGCATGCAGGATCTCAGTTCCCCGAGCGGGGATTGAACCCGTGCTCCCTGCAGTGGGAGCACGTAGCCCTAACCCCTGGACAGCCAGGGAATTCCTATGATTATGCCCATTTTACATGAGCAAACGGAGTCAGTGAGCAGTGAAAAACGTTGCCTGAAGTTTCAAAGACAGTACAGGGTGCAGGCCAGATTTGAACAAAGGCGGTCTGACTCCAAGTCCGTTGTTCCTAACTCTTACATGGTTTATAAAGAAAAAAATTGACACGTTACACTAGAATAACATGTTTTCTTGGGAATTTCAGGAAAATTGAGTTTGTTGCTTTTAATTTCTAAAACCAATGCTGATATAGTGAGGAACAGGCTGTAAAATTTGTACAAATGTTTAAGCTAAGGAGTTTTCATGCCAGGGGAAGCTGCTTGAGCTTGAGCCAAGCCCCAGAGCTCTGGGAGGATGAAGCATTCACCTCCTCTCTCACCTGGGGGGCACCTGAGCCTTGTATTTCTTAGCATGGAACGTTCAGGACTTCACATTTCAGTCCCATTACACAGGCCCTGGCGCCCTGTGACAGATATCCTCCGTGCCAAGGGAAGATGTGTCTCTCCAAAAGATGCGATCTGAGGGCCTGAGTCACCCTCGCCCGGGAATTGGCTCAGAAGGAACCATTGGTCCTGCAGGTACCGCATTGGGCCGGCAGAAGTGGAGAACGCCCTGGCAGAGCACCCAGCGGTGGCTGAGTCCGCTGTGGTGAGCAGCCCGGACCCGATTCGAGGGGAGGTGAGGAACGGGACGTGGAGGTCATCGTGGCTGGGCGTGGGACTGGGAAGGCAGGTGAGGGGAAAACTTCCCGGCCATACCTACCCAGCCTTGGACCTAGGGTGAAGCGAGGGCATGGTTGATGTGCATGTGCACTTACACGATGTGGTCAGCAGGGGGCACTGTGGCCTCATCTGTGACTGAAACGATGCTGATAGTGAATGCTGCTGCTGCTGCCATCTAGCAGTTAATCAGCTCTTACTGGGTGTCAGCTCATTTATCCCTCACAGAACACAATGAATTAAGGACTCTTTTAATACCTTTTTGCAGAGAAGGAAACAGAGGCATAAAGAGGTTAAATAACTTGCCTGGATTACACAGCTAATAAGTGGTGGGAAATTGAGCACTCTGGCTCCAGAGCATGCATCCTTGATTCAACAAGTGTTTATTGAACACCTTCTATGTACAATCCCTGAGAAGTTAAATGAGGACATGAATAATAATAGGAAACTAATAAATTACCAACGTTATTAAATGCCCACAAGGTCTTAACTATTTTTTTTTTTTTTTTTTTGCGGTACGCGGGCCTCTCACTGTTGTGGCCTCTCCCATTGCGGAACACAGGCACAGGCTCCGGACGCACAGGCCCAGCGGCCGTGGCCCACGGGCCCAGCCGCTCTGTGGCATGTGGGATCCTCCTGGACTGGGGCACGAACCCGTGTCCCCTGCATCGGCAGGCGGACTCCCAACCACTGCGCCACCAGGGAAGCTCGGTCTTAACTATTATTAAATGCCCACAGAACTCTACCTAAAATAATAGTGAAAATGGTGATATTAACAATGATAGGAATACAAATACATTTAAACAGGCTTCACGGGTTTTTTTTTTTTTTTTTTTTTTTTGGCGGTACGCAGGCCTCTCACTGCCGTGGCCTCTCCCGTTGCGGAGCACAGGCTCCAGACGCGCAGGCTCAGCGGCCATGGCTCACGGGCCCAGGCGCTCCGCGGCATGTGGGATCCTCCCATAAGAGGGCACGAACCCGTGTCCCCTGCACCGGCAGGCGGACTCTCAACCACTGCACCACCAGGGAAGCCCTGGCTTCACGTTTTATGTGTATTATCTCATGGAATCTTTACGTGAACCTGATGAGGAATAAACCTGTCCTCTCCCCATTTTGCAGAGAAGGAGATCGAGATTAACATAGGTTAAGTAATGTTCCAAGGCAAAGAGTGGAAATTGGAAGCATTGAGATTTGAACCCGGGATTTCCAAAGGCTCTGCTGTCAGTTTGTTTTCCCATTAATTTAGTAAGCATTTACTCTTTATTTTTAAATTTCTATTTATTTATTTATTGGTCACGAGTGTGGCATGGCACGTGGGATCTTAGTTCCCTGACTAGGGATCGAACCCGTGGCCCCTGTGGTGAGAGTGCAGAGTCTTAACCAGTGGACCTCCAGGGAAGTCCCAGGCATTTACTCCTTAAACTGTAATTTGGTTGTCACTCGCCCTGAGCCTCCATTCTGGTTCTTCACTGCAGGTAGTGAAGGCTTTCATTGTCCTGACCCCAAACTTCCTGTCCCATGATCGAGACCAGCTCACCAAGGAGCTGCAGCAGCATGTGAAGTCAGTGACAGCCCCGTACAAGTACCCAAGGAAGGTGAGCGAGAGCAGATGGATGGGGTCTGGTCCCTGTGAGTGGTTCTGGGGGCTCCACTGCCTCAAGTCTCATACAGTGTCTGGGGTGAAGCCTAAGTAGCCAAGAGCACTAATATTTTTCTCTGCAGAAGAAGCATTTCAGCTTAGGGGTGTGAGGGAGCCCACTGAATCGGATGGAACCTCGATCCTCTGTCAGAAACTCATCCTTTGCTGGAGTGTTAGCCTAAAGAAAAAAATCAGACAGTTGCCCAAGGATATCCAGGAAGGTTATTTATAATCTTTCAAAATTTGAAAAAGACACCCAAACCAGCAACTTCCAAACTATTAAAAAACATTATTTGTCATGAGAAATACATTCTGTATTGCAACCCAACACACATATACATACATAGCAAACAACAAAGAACAAAATGATATTTACCCTAACAGCATGTAATACATTCTGATATTTTTTGTTCAACTTCATTTGTTTTAAATGCTGTGCACAAGCTATAAAACTGTGCAGCATAGAGAAATGATGAAATTACTCATGGAATTTAATATTATTCTGTAATTTAAACTGATAATGAAGATTTTTAACGTAAAATATCACAATAATATATTATTGAGATAAAAAAGCAGGCTAAGAAATAACATACGTAGTGCTATCTGATATGTTTAAAAACAAGTTAAAATTTCCTTCTTTTGTAGTAATACTTTGCTGCATTGTCTGAATGTTTACAATCAATACATATTATAAAGCTATATAGCTAATATTTATTGAGCATTTACTGTGTGTACTAGACTCAATGCTTTACATGCATTATTATTTCATTTAATCCTCTCCACAACCTGAGATAATCATCCCAGTCTACAGAGAGGAAACTGAGGCTTAGAGACTCAAAGTAAATTGCCTGAGATTAGAGTAAATAGAAGCTGGAATTCAACCCCATGTGTATCTGACAAAAGAGTTCATGCTGCTAACATTAGGATCTGATGCTTTATCGAGAGTAGAGTAGAGGATGCGTACCAGTCAGGAAGGGCTACATGTTACTGTGGGTAACAAAGAGTCCCAAAGTTGCAGTGGATTATAACAAGGACGGTGTCTTTCTTGCTCACGCCACTTGTCCACCATAGCTTTCCCGGAGCCTTTGCTCCACATCCCCTCATCCTGGAACCAGGATAAAGGAGCAGCCACCATGTAGGTACCTCCCAGAGCACTAGAAGAGATGGACAGAGGGGGTGGCCTGTCTCAATGACTCCCACCTTTTCTGTTAGAGGTGGCACACTTCACTCCTTCTCATATTTCACTGGTCAAAGTACATCAAAGGGCTGCATCCAACTTCAGGAGGTCAGAGGAGAATCTGACATAAATGGTGGACCCCATTAAGGCCCCCACATGGCGCCAGCCTGTCTGGGGGACTGTGAGAGGGCAAAGGAGGAGAGCTGAGGGTTGATAGAAAATGACGGGGGGACTTAGTCAGAATGTGTTTGCTTTATCCTCAACCAGGTGGAGTTTGTCTCAGAGCTGCCCAAAACCATCACTGGCAAGATAAAAAGAAGTGAACTCCGGAAGAAGGAGTTTGGTCAGATGTAATTGGCAGTAAACTCAGAAACCACTGTGTGATGCTGGCCAAAGGCCTGGCGGCCTCAGGTCCCTCACGATGGTGAGGGTGAGGAGAGGAGCGCTGAGAGAGTTGACCTGAGAGAGCCAGGAGTGTCAACATTCCAGCATTTTTGTTCGTTTAACTTAATATCAATCACTATCCTTCCTCCAAGTTCCCTGTTCCTTTCAGATCGCCCAGCTGAGCGCTCAGAATGGGGCTGAAGCAAATTAAATACTGACTCAGCATCCACAGTGAGTCTGTTGTGCGTTTATTCTGGGAAAGATCCAGTGCTAAATGCTGTCCCTCGTAATTCCCCCAACCCCCATCAGAGACTGCCCCAGGGCCTGATTCTCCCTCCTGGTTCCAGAGACTCTGTGACCCAGTCGACGACCAGGACATAGAGGTCTAGGAGGAACAGTCCATGTGGCCCCCGGGGTCTGCTCCTGCCTGGCTTGCCTCTACCCAACTGGGGGTGAGGTGGGAGGCAGGGCAAGTGTGGTGTCTGGGGAATGGAGAAGAGGGGAGGGCAGCCCAGCCTGGTGACGACACTTGCCTGCCACACCATCCCTCACCTGCACCCTCCAGTGGACCCACTGCCTCTCGTCCCACCAATAATGCTGCTGCTGTTGCTGCTTGCAGGTCCCAGCCTGGACCAGTGCAGGTGAGTGAGCACCTGCCATCTGGGGGCCCAGGAACCCTGCAGGACTCGTCCAGCCCTTCCCAGGGACCCAGGAGTCCTCCCCACACACCTCTCCTTATACTGTGTAATCCGCTCTGCCATCCAGAGCCCTCTGACCCCCCTGGCCTGTGGTCCTGTGAACTAACCCTTTACTCCATCCATCCTTCTGGCCTGAGATGGAACCACCAGAGGCTGGAAGGAGCAGAGGCAGAAGAGGCTGAGCCTGGGGGTGAGAGAAGCGCACATTGTCTCCTTCTCACCCATTCCTGGGGGCGCGGTCACTGAGAGGGAGATCCCCTCTGCAGCTGCCCTCTTCTGAGGTGCACAGATACACACACTCACAGGGTAATATACAGACATCACAAACACAGAGACGCACAGGTAAAGAATCACCCCCAGCCTCACCTGGGGACTCAGGTGTTGGGCTCATGGACAGCTCACACACAGACCAACGCAGGCAAGGACACCCTGGGGGAAACACACACACATACACACACAAGTACACATACTCAGGGCCCTGTGAGACAGCCCCCCAGGGCAGACCCACACACACCCCAAGGAGGCGCACACACGCGCGCGCGCACACACACACACACACACACACACACAGACATGTAGGCAGAGACATAGACACAGAACACAGCCACATACACACAGGCACAAAAAGAAGACAAACACACAGATACAATCAGGAACACCCAAAGGGACAGCAACTTCACACACAGCACAGTCACACACATATAAAACACAGACACAACTCCACGGACCCATATGCCCTGAGACACAGACACACACACGGATTTGCACAACCAATGTACATTCATTCAGTGACAAAGGTGCAGACACAAATGCGTACAGAGAAAAACAGAGAGACACTCAATGTCTCAGTGCTGTGCAGTGCGAAATTCACGTTCACAATCGAGATGCTCACAGACACAGAAACTCAGACACACAGGTTCATACATGCAGACTTATACAACCACAGTCACACACACACATGCTCCCAGACAGTTCTGGCACTCCAGTGGATACCTCCACAGGCAGTCGGGGTGAACAGACCCTGGCATTGAGGTAGAAGGTAGACGGGCTCCAGGCTCAGTAGCTGGAGCTTGTCTCCTGCTGACATTTCAAGGAAAAGATAAAGGCAGGAACAGAGAGAAGCTCAGCTCTGCCTGAGTAAAAAGACTACCATATTTTTCATTCTTGAGGTCAAGGAGACCTCCTGCACTACACATGCACAAAACGGTTCCTCAGGGGTCAGAAAATGGAGGGGGTGCTAGCCCATAATATGTCCTGCCAACCTCTCAGAGACTCTCACGCTGGAATCTATCTTGGCTAAAAGATGCCTGTGCACATTGGGTAGGACCCTGAGTCAGACCAAATATGGGCACAAAGCAAGACGAATCAAGGTGATTGGCTAGAGGGAACCCGGAGAACTGCAGCCATATAAGCAATTCAAGCCACCCCAAAAGCATGACTCTCTCTCTCTCTGAGCCCATCCGTGTGTCTTTCCGCATGGACTTTTCTTCTAATAAACGCTCTATCTGCTTCCCTACCTTCTTTCTCTTTGCTGAATTCTTTCTTCAAAGAAGACAAGGACTGAGGTCCTGTTTCAAGCCCACCGGCCCTCGTGGTCTAGTGGTTGGGATTCAGCACTTTCACCGCCACAGCCTGGGTTTGATTCCCGGTCAGGGAACTGAGATCCTGCTTCAAGCCGCCACACCCTCGAGATCAGCATGACCTACCCCACCTAGGCTGTCATGGAAGGGGGTGTTTTCCTGGCTCCGAACACAGTGCTAGGCACCTGTCCCATTGAGGGCCTTCCAGAGGGCTGTGCTTATGCTCTGAGACACCAGAGAATGGCCAGGGTAGGGTGGCTCTGGGGACAGGGCACAGGGGAAGGACTGGGCTATGACAGCATGCACTTAACGTGGGGGTGTTGCATGGGACCTAGCAGATCCCAAGGTCAAGCGAGGGAAAGAAGTGTGCCTCCCCAGGACCCGAGCTGTGTGTCAGAGTGAGCTGTGCCCTCTCCCACAATAACAACAGTGACAGTAAAGACATCATCAGGACCATTGTATGATAACGTTATCATCACCACAGCAATGACTGACCATCAGCCCGAGGTGGAGGAGTGAGGTGTGACCATGGTCACCTGGTTTGCTTCATCTTCGGAGCAGGGCTGACCCTGAGCAAAGGCAAAGATTCTCTCTGGCCCCTTCTCTCTCTGGAGGCCTCAGCTCCAGCTTCTTCCTTTCCCAACATTCCCCCCACTCCCACCCAGACCCAAGTCCCCCCGAACCTTTTCTCAGCCTGGGTACAACACCTCTCCCTGACTCTCCATCTGTGCAATGGGGATACAGATGGTATGGGCCATAAGAAGATGCCTGCAGAGTACAGTGCTTAGCACAGGCTGCTAACAGGAGGGGCCTTTAAAGCCTTCACAGCTTCTAAGGTGCCGGTTCTGGGAGGACAGTCGCCCCAGGGAGATGATGAAGCTGATGGGCACAGGCGCTCAGCACATGGCCTCCCTTTGTCCTCATGACAGTCTTTGGACACAGGACTGGGCATTTCCATCTTAGGGAGGAAACCCACCCAGGGTCACACTGCTGGTAAGCAGCACAGCTGGGTCTCAAGCCCAAGGCTCCTGGCCCTGCCTTCAGGGGCCACGGAGGGCTCCTCCCCTGGATGGGAGGCTGAACCCGCTTTGGGGATGCTTCATCTGCTGCACGAATGGTCTCACCCTTTCCAGGCCCCTTAACTCTGTTCACTTCTCCTTCTTTCCCTCATCCCTGCTTGAGCTGTAACCAGGGTGACCCTGGCACTGTTCATGGAAGTCCCCAGTCCCTTACAGGCTGCGTCTGCCTCCCATTCACTTCGCGGCTAGTCTGACTTCCACCCCTTCTGTGCCTAGTCTGTCTCTTTATAACCACACAGCCCAAACGTGGGATTCTGTAGGCAGGCAACTGCATCTAAACAGATTTCAACACTATTGTTTTGTTATCCCTGTTTTTTATTTTTGTTTTGCTTGGTTTTTTTTTAAATCATTTCTTTGTATTTATGGTAAGAGACATTGATTTTCCATTAAAGCAGTAATAGAATGTTTCCTGTTTACAATAAGTTTCCATAATAATAAAATCTATGGGGTTTAAAGCAATGATTTTAAAGCTGTCTTGGGCCTGAATGAGCTGGGAAACCACTGTGTCAATCACACATAAAAGCACCTTTAGGAAGTTCACCTCAGGACAGGGCCCAGAACAGACCATCACCAGTGGGCTTTGTCTAACTACCCGGGTCCCTGAGCCCCAGCCCACCTGCTTGGCTCTCCCCACCCAGCACTCCTGGTACTGCCAAGCTGATTGGGTGCTGTCCTCAGATCCCCCGGAAGAGAAGCTGGTGAACTTTCTCCATTGAAATTCTCAATTTCTGGAGGTCCATGGCAATCAATAATGAGAGTCAGACTGGATTTTTTTCCCCCTGTTTAGGTTCATAAGCTAAAGCCCATGCTAACAGGTGATGTATCTAGCCCTGTTTCAGGTGTCAAAAATGTCTACGTTAATCAGGGATGATTTTGAGACCATACCCATACCATCTGGTCACACAGAGTGGAATTCGCAAGCCAGAAGGAAACCTATTTTATTACCATATCATCATGACCACGTAATGCAGTTCAACTGTAACATCTTTCCCTTCGGGTTTTCTTCTTTGCTCATATTTTATTTGTAAGTGTACTTCTCAATTTCCAAACATGGGAAATTCTAGTTAGCTTTTCATCAGGACTCTTCTAGCACAATTGCATTACCAAAAATCATGCTCTGTGTGATTTCATTCCTCTGAAATATGTTGAAATTTGCTTTGTGGCCAAAATAAATAAGGTTAATTTTTGTAATTATACTATATGTGCCTGAAATTAATGTTTCCTCTGCAGTTGTTATGTGATATTGAGGGATATATGGATATAGCTATATGATTAAAATGGTTTGCTAGTGAGATCTTCTACACCTTACAGATGCTCTGTGGTGCTCACTGTATGACTTGTTGAGGGAGAGGTGTGAAAACCTCCCATTCTGCTTGTGTATTTGATTATTCTTGTATCTCTGTCATCAAATCGATTTCAGGCACTGCCCACGGGAAATCTTGGGAGTTCTCAAAGGAAGGAAGAAGCATCCAGAAGTGGGGGACAGGGGACCTGGGTTCAGGAGGACGAGAAAACCTAAGGTCTGAGAAGGTTCCAGAGAGGACCCGGGGTTGGATGGCGAGCGATGAGGCAGCAGGTAGGGGAGCTGCGTTCTAAAAATGGGCACGTGGGTGGTGGTGTCCACTGTGATGGACCTGGGGCAAAGGCAGGGGATTTGTCAAGATAGTGTATAAAGCATCTGCATTGCTATGGCATCGTCGAAACAGGAGAAGACTCGGAGGAACTGCAGATAGGGGCTGGATGGAGGGGTGAATCTGGATGAAATGAGGTTTTTTTTTTCCAGCAACATATATATTTACCTTAGTAATTGGAGGCAAGAAATGTAAGTTGGCAGGATGTTTTTTCTATTTCATCTTTGGTGATGACACAACTAGTTGAAGTGATTGAGCTTTCTAAGAATGGTATTCATAGATGGGAGAGAATTTAGAAGTCATCTTATTGCTCTTTGGGCCTCTCACCGCCGTGGCCTCTCCCGCCGCGGAGCACAGGTTCCGGACGCGCAGGCCCAGCGGCCATGGCTCACCGGCCCAGCCGCTCCGCGGCATGTGGGATCCTCCCGGACCGGGGCACGAACCCGTGTCCCCTGCATTGGCAGGCGGACTCTCAACCACTGCGCCACCAGGGAAGCCCTCTTCTTCATTTTTGAAAACACTTTAAATAGGAATCCCATTGAAATAATGTTTCTTACGTTTAAAATTCTACTAACTAAAATTTGCTTTTTTTAGGCATAAAAGTAAAGATTAAAAGTCAATTACAGATAATATGTGTCTGCTGCTAGAACATTGAGATAATTCAGTTTTACTGGGTTTTCCTACTAATCTTAGAAATTATTTTATCTCTTTTTAGTTAATTTACAGCAAATATCAGAGAAGATCAATAATTTGGTGAAGGAAAACACAGAGCTTGTAGAAAATATATCCACTTTGGAACAGATGGTATCTTTGTCCTTTGTTATTTTTCATGATTTCGCCTTCAATTCCTTCCACCTCTGGGAGTTCGGTTATTTTGCTCTCTTTTCATTCATACTACTGTCCTATTTCATATGTTCCATAAAGAGTCCAGATTCAAAGCAAGCTCCACAGACGTAAAGCACTGTTCTCTGTATTTGTGGAAGGAGTCACACACGAGAAGATAGTATTTATAACTCTGGTTCCTTTTGTACATATTTGCATAGGTGAATGACTCAAAGAAACATCTTCAAGAAACCACTAGACAGAATAAGATGCTCTTTGACGAAGCACTTAAATTTAAGGTAAAAATCCCTTCTCTGCCTAGATTACATTCTGAAAATAGAAGTAAGAATAATGAGTAATTATTATTGATTCAATATATTTTGTTGAAGGATAATATCAAAACAATTGAGAGGGCTAATGAATATCTGAATGACATCCTTCAAAGTACTTGTGCTAGGCTGCAATCTGTGAGGGGTCAGAATGTCAAGAATCCGGACTTGGTAAGAGTTTGGCTGCTAAGTTTACCATAGTTTGGCTTTTGAGGCTTTTGTACGTTGGGTGAATTGAATGCTCCACCTCCTCTTGCTGTTTGCCACAGTAGAGTGTGGGGGTCTGGGAGTTGAATCTCCTTCTGAACAATGATCTGGAATTTCATGTACTCACACCTCCATGACTTTTTCTATTTCAGAGACTAGGAAGTATGTTCTGTTTTCACTATGTAGGGAGTTTTCCCACCATTCGGCACTGCCCTCCAAGATAAATAGACAATCCCAGGAAATATATGAGGTGAAGGAAGATATCTAACCAAGTTGTACAGCCCATACCGCTCTTTATGCTGAACAGAGAATTTTCAACGTGAATTTGGGAAAGTTTTCTATCTTTATTTATTTAAAAAAATTTTTATCATCTTTATTGGAGTATAATTGCTTTACAATGGTGTGTTAGTTTCTGCTTTACAACAAAATGAATCAGTTATACATATACATATGTTCCCATATCTCTTCCCTCTTGCGTCTCCCTCCCTCCCACCCTCCCTATCCCACCCCTCTAGGTGTTCACAGAGCACCGAGCTGATCTCCCTGTGCTATGAAGCTGCTTCCCACTAGCTATCTACCTTACGTTTGTTAGTGTATATATGTCCATGCCTCTCTCTCGCTTTGTCACAGCTTACCCTTCCCCCTCCCCATATCCTCAAGTCCATTCTCTAGTAGGTCTGTGTCTTTATTCCTGTCTTACCCCTAGGTTCTTCATGACATTTTTTTCCCTTAAATTCCATATATATATGTTAGCATACGGTATTTGTCTCTCTCTTTCTGACTTACATCACTCTGTATGACAGGCTCTAGGTCCATCCACCTCACTACAAATAACTCAATTTCGTTTCTTTTCATGGCTGAGTAATATTCCATTGTATATATGTGCCACATCTTCTTTATCCATTCATCTGATGATGGACACTTAGGTTGTTTCCATCTCTGGGCTATTGTAAATTGAGCTGCAATGAACATTTTGGTACATGACTCTTTTTGAATTATGGTTTTCTCAGGGTATATGCACAGTAGTGGGATTGCTGGGTCATATGGTAGTTCTATTTGTAGTATTTTAAGGAACCTCCATACTGTTCTCCACAGTGGCTGTATCAATTTACATTCCCACCAACAGTGCAAGAGGGTTCCCTTTTCTCCACACCCTCTCCAGCATTTATTGTTTCTAGATTTTTTGATGATGGCCATTCTGACTGGTGTGAGATGATATCTCATTGTAGTTTTGATTTGCATTTCTCTCATGATTAGTGATGTTGAGCATTCTTTCATGTGTTTATTGGCAGTCTGTATATCTTCTTTGCAGAAATGTCTATTTAGGTCTTCTGCCCATTTTTGGATTGGGTTGTTTGTTTTTTTGTTATTAAGCTGCATGAGCTGCTTGTAAATTTTGGAGATTAATCCTTTGTCAGTTGCTTCATTTGCAAATATTTTCTCCCATTCTGAGTGTTGTCTTTTGGTCTTGTTTATGGTTTCCTTTGCTGTGCAAAAGCTTTGAAGTTTCATTAGGTCCCATCTGTTTATTTTTGTTTTTATTTCCATTTCTCTAGGAGGTGGGTCAAAAAGGGTCTTGCTGTGATTTATGTCATAGAGTGTCCTGCCTATGTTTTCCTCTAAGAGTTTGATATTTTCTGGCCTTACAAGTAGGTCTTTAATCCATTTTGAGCTTATTTTTGTGTATGGTGTTAGGGAGTGATCTAATCTCATACTTTTACATGTACCTGTCCAGTTTTCCCAGCACCACTTATGAAGAGGCTGTCCTTTCTCCACTGTACATTCCTGCCTCCTTTATCAAAGATAAGGTGACCATACATGTGTTTATCTCTGGGTTTATCTCTGGGCTTTTTATCCTGTTCCATTGATCTAGCTTTCTGTTTTTGTGCCGTACCATACTGTCTTGATTACTGTAGCTTTGTAGTAAGTCTGAAGTCAGGGATCCTGATTCCTCCAGCTCCGTTTTTCGTTCTCAAGATTGCTTTGGCTATTCAGGGTCTTCTGTGTTTCCATACAAATTGTGAAATTTTTTGTTCTAGTTCTGTGAAAAGTGCCAGTGGTAGTTGGATAGGGATTGCATTGAATCTGTAGATTGCTTTGGGTAGTAGAGTCATTTTCACAATGTTGATTCTTCCAGTCCAAGAACATGGTATATCTCTCCATCTATTTGTATCATCTTTAATTTCTTTCATCAGTGTCTTATAATTTTCTGCATACAGGTCTTTTGTCTCCTTAGGTAGGTTTATTCCTAGATATTTTATTCTTTTTGTTGCAATGGTAAATGGGAGTGTTTTCTTGATTTCACTTTCAGATTTTTCATCCTTAGTGTATAGGAATGCCAGAGATTTCTGTGCATTAATTTTGTATCCTGCTACTTTACCAAATACATTGTTTAGCTCTAGTAGTTTTCCGGTAGAATCTTTAGGATTCTCTATGTATAGTATCATGTCATCTGCAAACAGTGACAGCTTTACCTCTTCTTTTCTGATTTGGATTCCTTTTATTTCCTTTTCTTCTCTGATTGCTGTGGCTAAAACTTCCAAAACTATGTTGAATAAGAGTGGTGAGAGTGGGCAACCTTGTCTTGTTCCTGATCTTAGTGGAAATGCTTTCAATTTTTCACCATTGAGGACGATGTTGGCTGTGGGTTTCTCATATATGGCCTTTATTATGTTGAGGAAAGTTCCCTCTATGCCTACTTTCTGGAGGGTTTTTATCATAAATGGGTGTTGAATTTTGTTGAAAGCTTTCTCTGCATCTATTGAGATGATCATATGGTTTTTCTCCTTCAATTTTTTAATATGGTGTATCATGTTGATTGATTTGCATATATTGAAGAATCCTTGCATTCCTGGAATAAACCCCACTTGATCATGGTGTATGATCAGTTTAATGTGCTGTTGGATTCTGTTTGCTAGTATTTTGTTGAGGATTTTTGCCTCTATGTTCATCAGTGATATTGGCCTGTAGTTTTCTTTCTTTGTGACATCCTTGTCTGGTTTTGGTATCAGGGTGATGGTGGCCTCATAGAATGAGTTTGGGAGTGTTCCTCCCTCTGCTGTATTTTGGAAGAGTTTGAGAAGGATACATGTTAGCTCTTCTCTAAATGATAGAATTCGCCTGTGAAGCCAGGTGGTCCTGGGCTTTTGTTTGTTGGAAGATTTTTGTTGTTGTTGTTGTTGGAAGATTTTTAATCACAGTTTCAATTTCAGTGCTTGTGATTGGTCTGTTCATCTTTTCTATTTCTTCCTGATTCAGTCTTGGCAGGTTGTGCATTTCTAAGAATTTGTCCATTTCTTCCAGGTTGTCCATTTTATTGGCATAGAGTTGCTTGTAGTAATCTCTCATGATCTTTTGTATTTCTGCAGTGTCTGTTGTTACTTCTCCTTTTTCACTTCTAATTCTACTGATTTGAGTCTTCTCCCTTTTTTTCTTGATGAGTCTGGCTAATGGTTTATCAATTTTGTTTATCTTCTCAAAGAACCATCTTTTAGTTTTATTGATCTTTGCTATCGTTTCCTTCATTTCTTTTTCATTTATTTCTGATCTGATTTTTATGATTTCTTTCCTTCTGCTAACTTTGGGTTTTTTTTTTGTTCTTCTTTCTATAATTGCTTTAGGTGCAAGGTTAGGTGGTTTTTTCAAGATGTTTCCTGTTTCTTAAGGTAGGACTGTATTGCTATAAACTTCCCTCTTAGAACTGCTTTTGCTGCATCCCATAGATTTTGCATTGTCGTGTCTCCATTGTCACTTGTTTCTAGGTATTTTTTAATTTCCTCTTTGATTTCTTCAGTGATCACTTCGTTATTAAGTAGTGTATTGTTTATCCTCCATGTGTTTGTATTTTTTACAGATCTTTTCCTGTAATTGATATCTAGTCTCATAGCGTTGTGGTCAGAAAAGATACTTGATACAATTTCAATTTTCTTAAATTTACCAAGGCTTGATTTGTGACCCAAGATATGATCTATCCTGGAGAATGTTCCATGAGCACTAGAGAAAAATGTGTATTCTGTTGTTTTTGGATGGAATGTCCTATAAATATCAATTAAGTCCATCTTGTTTAATGTATCATTTAAAGCTTGTGTTTCCTTATTTATTTTCATTTTGGATGATCTGTCCATTGGTGAAAGTGGGGTGTTAAAGTCCCCTACTATGAATGTGTTACTGTCGATTTTTCCTTTTATGGCTGTTAGTATTTGCCTTATGTATTGAGGTGCTCCTATGTTGGGTGCATAAATATTTACAATTGTTATATCTTCTTCTTGGATTGATCCCTTGATCATTATGTAGTGTCCTTCTTTGTCTCTTGTAATAGTCTTTATTTTAAAGTCTATTTTGTCTGATATGAGAATTGCTACTCCAGCTTTCTTTTGGTTTCCATTTGCATGGAATATCTTTTTCCATCCCCTTACTTTCAGTCTGTATGTGTCTCTAGGTCTGAAGTGTGTCTCTTGTAGACAGCAAATATATGGGTCTTGTTTTTGTATCCATTCAGCCAATCTGTGTCTTTTGATGGGAGCATTTAGTCCATTTACATTTAAGGTAATTATCGATATGTATGTTCCTATTCCCATTTTCTTAATTGTTTTGGGTTCGTTATTGTAGGTCTTTTCCTTCTCTTGTGTTTCTTGCCTAGAGAAGTTCCTTTAGCAGTTGTTGTAGAGCTGGTTTGGTGGTGCTGAACTCTCTCAGCTTTTGCTTGTCTGTAAAGGTTTTAATTTCTCCATCAAATCTGAATGAGATCCTTGCTGGGTAGAGTAATCTTGCTTGCAGGTTTTTCTCCTTCATCACTTTAAATATGTCCTGCCAGTCCCTTCTGGCTTGCAGAGTTTCTGCTGAAAGATCAGCTGTTAACCTTATGGGGATTCCATTGTGTGTTATTTGTTGTTTTTCCCTTGCTGCATTTAATATTTTTTCTTTGTATTTAATTTTTGACAGTTTGATTAGTGTCTTGGCATATTTCTCCTTGGATTTATCCTGTATGGGACTCTCTGTGCTTCCTGGACTTGATTAACTATTTCCTTCCCCATATTAGGGAAGTTTTCAACTACAATCTCTTCAAATATTTTCTCAGTCCCTTTTTCTCTTCTTCTTCTGGAACCCCTATAATTCGAATGTTGGTGCGTTTAATGTTGTCCCAGAGGTCTCTGAGACTGTCCTCAGTTCTTTTCATTCTTTTTTCTTTATTCTGCTCTGCAGTAGTTATTTTCACTATTTTATCTTCCAGGTCACTTATCCGTTCTTCTGCCTCAGTTATTCTGCTATTGATCCCATCTAGAGTATTTTTCATTTCATTTATTGTGTTGTTCATCATTGTTTGTTTCATCTTTAGTTCTTCTAGGTCCTGGTTAAATGTTTCTTGCATTTTGTCTATTCTATTTCCAAGATTTTGGATCATCTTTACTATCATTATTCTGAATTGTTTTTCAGGTAGACTGCCTATTTCCTCTTCATTTGTTAGGTCTGGTGGGTTTTTATCTTGCTCCTTCGTCTGCTGTATGTTTTTCTGTCTTCTCATTTTGCTTATCTTACTGTGTTTGGGGTTTCCTTTTTGCAGGCTGCAGGTTCGTAGTTCCTGCTGTTTTTGGTGTCTGTCCCCAGTGGCTAAGGTTGGTTCAGTGGGTTGTGTAGGCTTCCTGGTGGAGGGTACTAGTGCCTGTGTTCTGGTGGATGAGGCAGGATCTTGTCTTTCTGGTGCACAGGTCCACGTCTGGTGGTGTGTTTTGGGGTGTCTGTGGACTTATTATGATTTTAGGCAGCCTCTCTGCTAATGGGTGGGGTTGTGTTCCTGTCTTGCTAGCTGTTTGGCATAGGATGTCCAGCACTGTAGCTTGCTGGTCGTTGAGTGAAGCTGGGTGCTGGTGTTGAGATGGAGATCTCTGGGAGATTTTTGCCGTTTGATATTATGTGGAGCTGGGAAGTCTCTTGTGGACCAGTGTCCTGAAGTTGGCTCTCCCACCTCAGAGGAACAGCACTGACTCCTGGCTGCAGCACCAAGAACCTTTCATCCACACGGCTCCTTAATTTGGGATGATTCGTTGTCTATTCATGTATTCCACAGATGCAGGGTACATCAAGTTGATTGTGGAGCTTTAATCCGCTGCTTCTGAGGCTGCTGGGAGAGATTTCCCTTTCTCTTCTTTGTTCTCACAGCTCCCAGGGGCTCAGGTTTGGATTTGGCCCCGCCTCTGCGTGTAGGTCGCGGGAGGGCGTCTGTTCTTCGCTCAGACAGGACGGGGTTAAAGGAGCCGCTGATTCGGGGGCTCTGGCTCACTCAGGCCGAGGGGAGGGAGGGGCACGGAGGGCGGGGCGGGCCTGCGGCGGCAGAGGCCGGAGTGACGTTGCACCAGCCTGAGGCGCGCTGCGTGACGTTGCACCAGCCTGAGGCGCGCCGTGCGTCCTCCAGGGGACGTTGTCCCTGGATCCCGGGACACTGGCAGTGGCGGGCTGCACAGGCTTCCCGGAAGGGGGTGTGGAGAGTGACCTGTGCTCGCACACAGGCTTCTTGGTGGCGGCAGCAGCAGCCTTAGCGTTTCCTGCCCGTCTCTGGGGTCTGCGCTTTTAGCCGCGGCTCGCGCCCGTCTCTGGAGCTCCTTTAAGCAGCGCTCTTAATCCCCTCTCCTCGCGCACTAGGAAACAAAGAGGGAGGAAAAAGTCTCTTGCCTCTTCGGCAGGTCAAGACTTTTCCCCGGACTCCCTCCCGGCCAGCTGTGACGCACTAAGCCCCTGCAGGCTGTGTTCACGCCGCCAACCCCAGTCCTCTCCCTGCGCTCCGACTGAAGCCCGAGCCTCAGCTCCCAGCCCCGCCCGCCCCGGCAGGTGAGCAGACAAGCCTCTCGGCTGGTGAGTGCCGGTCGGCCCTGATCCTCTGCGCGGGACTCTCTCCGCTTTGTCCCCTGCACCCCTGTTGCTGTGCTCTCCTCTGTGGCTCCGAAGCTTTCCCCCTGCGCCACCCGCAGTGTCCGCCCGCGAAGGGGCTTCCTAGTGTGTGGACACCTTTCCTCCTTCACAGCTCTCTCCCACTGGTGCAGGTCCCGTCTCTATCCTTTTGTCTCTGTTTATTCTTTTTTCTTTTGCCCTGCCCAGGTACGTGGGTTTTTTTTTTTTGCCATTTGGGAGGTCTGAGGTCTTCTGCCAGCGTTCAGTAGGTGTTCTGTAGGAGCTGTTCCACGTGTAGATGTATTTCTGGTGTATCTGTGGGGAGGAAGGTGATCTCCGCATCTTACTCTTCCGCCATCTTCCTGGAAGCCTCTCGGGAAAGTTTTGTTTATATTCCATCAAGAACACCCACTTTTTTTTTTTTTTTTTTTGTGGCGGTACGCGGGCCTCTCACTGTTGTGGCCTCTCCCGTTGCGGAGCGCAGGCTCCAGACACGCAGGCTCAGAGGCCATGGCTCACGGGCCCAGCCGCTCCGTGGCATGTGGGATCTTCCTGGCCTGGGGCACGAACCCCCGTCCCCTGCATCGGCAGGCGGACTCCCAACCACTACGCCACCAGGGAAGCCCAAGAGCACCCACTTTTGAGCTGTTTGACATGAACTGTTTTCCACCTTTGCTTTCCCCTTGTCATCCAGTCATCTCTTCCATTATGCAGTGAGCAAGAAATTTTTGAAGCTACGAAATATTTGTGCCTTAGTGTCTTTCTTTGTTCTGCATTTCTTTATGGGCTTGATATTTTTCCTGGGCCCAACCTGGATCAACTACTATCACATGAAACTTAGGGGTCACCGTGGGATATGTTTGGTTGATGTTACACCTTTTGAGCTTATCACCCAGTGTTTCCATTGAAATCTCAGTGCAGTTGTTGTTTCTATCCTATGTGCAGATATTGGAAAAAGAAAAATCTACAGAGGACTTGAAAGGTGCTATTTCAATGAACACCTCAGGAATTTTGGAGGTAAGCTACCTATATTTGCTGCAGGATTTCCATTGTACACATTAGCTTTTGCAAGGAACAACTTTTTCATGTCTTAGGAGGTTAAAATGATGATATCTACTTGGCATTTTTTTTCTTGGGAATTAAGTCATCAATGAGAATGTTTTGCTTTAGGTTGAAATTGCCCTCAATGAAGCTTGTGTCAATCATGCAGAAGTGAAACCTGAAGAACCGCATGAACAGGAGAATGTTCAGCTCAACATCAGGAAGGAACAGGTAACAAGTTTTACTCCCATAGACTGTTTAAATCAGAGAACTGAAAGTCATTACTTCCTTTTCAATTTTTAAAAAACTTTTATTCTATATTGGAGTATAGTTGATTTAAAATGTTGTGTTAGTTTCAGGTGTACAGCAAAGTGATTCAGTTATACATATACATATGTCTATTCTTTTTCAGATTCTTTTCCCATATAGGTTATTACAGAATACCGAGTAGATTTCCCCGTGCTATACAGTAGGTCCTTGTTGATTATTTATTTTATATATAGTAGTGTGTATATATTTAACCCCAAACTCCTAATTTAGCCCTCCCCACCCCTCACCTTTCCCCTTTGGTAATCATAAGTTTGTCTTCTATGTCTGTGATTCTCTTTTTGGTTTATAAATAAGTTCATATGTATCATTCTTTTAGGTTCAACATGTAAGCAATATCATATGATATTTGTCTTTCTCTGTCTGACTTACTTCACTTAGTACAATAATCTTTAGGTCCATCCATGTGGCTGAAAATGGCATTATTTAATTCTTTTTTATGGTTGAGTAATATTCCATTGTATACATGTATCACCTCTTCTTTATCCATTCATCTGTCAGTGGGCATTTAGGTTGCTTCCTTGTCCTGGCTATTGTAAATAGTGCTGCATTGAACATTGGGGTGCATGTATCTTTTCAAATTACGGTTCTCTCTGGAGGGGATTGCTGGATCATATGGTAGCTCTATTTTTAGTTTTTTAAGGAACCTCCATACTGTTCTCCACAGTGCCTGTACCAGTTTACATCCCCACCAACAGGGTAGGTTCCCTTTCTTCCACACCCTCTCTCCAGCATTTATTGTTTGTAGATTTTTTGATGATGGCCATTCTGACCAGTGTGAGGTGATACCTCATTGTAGATTTTATCTGCATTTCTCTAAGAATTAGCAACATTGAGCATCTTTTCATGTGCTTTTTGGCCATCTGTATGTCTTCTTTGGAGAAATGTCTATTTAGCTCTTCCTCCATTTTTTTGATTGGGTTTTTTTTTTTGATATTGAGTTGTATGAGCTGTTTATATATTTTGGAGATTAATCCATTGTTGGTTGCATTGTTTGCAAATATTTTCTCCCATTATGTAGGTTGTCTTTTCATTTTGTTTATGGTTTCCTTTGCTGTGCAAAAGCTTTTAAGTTTAGTTAGGTCTGAATTGTTTATTTTTGTTTTTATTTTCATTACTCTAGAAGGTGGATTGAAAAAGATATTGCTGTGATTTATGTCAAAGAGTGTTCTGCCTATGTTTTCCTCTAAGAGTTTGTAGCATCTGGTCTTACATTTAGGTCTTTAATCCATTTTGAGTTTATTTTTGTGTATGGTGTTAGAGAACGTTCTAATTTCATTCTTTTACATTTAGCTGTCCAGTTTTCGCAGCCCTACTTATTGATGAGGCTGTCTTTTCTCCATTTTATACTCTTGTCTCCTTTGTCATAGATTAGTTGACCATAAGTGTGTGGGTTTAATCTCTGGATTTTCTATCCTGTTCCATGGATCTATATTTCTATTTTTGTGCCAGTACCATACTCTTTTGATGATTGCAGATTTGTAGTACAGTCTGAAGTCAGGGAGCCTGATTCCTCCAGCTCCGTTTTTCTTTCTCAAGATTGCATTGGTTATTCAGAGTCTTTTGTGTTTCCATACAAATTGTAAAATTTTTTTCTACTTCTGTGAAAAATGCCATTGGTAATTTGATATATATTGCATTGAATCTGTAGATTTCCTTGGGTAGTATGGTCATTTTGACAACATTGATTCTTCCAGTCCTAGAACATGGTATATCTTTCCATCTGTTCATGTCATCTTCAATTTCTTTCATCAGCATCTTTTAGTTTTTGGAGTGCAGTTGTTTTGCCTCCTTAGGTAGGCTTATTGCTAGGTATTTGATTCTTTCTGATGTGATTGTAAATGGGATTGTTTCCTTAATTTCTCTTTCTGATCTTTCATTTTTCAGTGTATAGAAATGCAACAGATTTCTGCGTATTAATTTTGTATCTTGCAACTTTACCAAATTCATTGATGAGCTCTAGTAGTTTTCTGGTGGTATCTTTAGGATTTTCTATATATAGTATCATGTCATCTGCAGACAGTGACAATTTTACTTCTTCCTTTCCAATTTGGATTCCATTTATTTCTTTTTCTTCTCTGATTGCTGTGGCTAGGACTTCCAAAACTATGTTGAGTAAAAGTGGCGAGAGTGGACGTCCTTGTCTTGTTCCTGACCTTAGAGGAAATGCTTTCAGCTTTTCACCATTGAGTATGATGTTAGCTGTGGGTTTGTCATGTATGGTCTTTTTTATGTTGAGGTAGGTTCCCTCTATGCCTGCTTTCTGGAGAGTTGGTATCATAAATGGGTGTTGAAAGCTTTTTCTGAATCTATTGACATGATCATATGATTTTTATTCTTTAATTTGTTAATGTGGTGTATCATTCTGATTGATTTGTGTATACTGAAGAATCTTTACACCCTTGGGATAAATCCCACTTGATCATGGTGTATGACCTTTTTAATGTATTGTTGGATTCTGTTTGCTAGTATTTTGTTCAGGACTTTTGCGTCTATGTTCATCAGTGATATTGGCCTGTAATTTTCTTTTTGTTGTTGTTGTATCTTTCTCTGGTTTTGGTTTCAGGGTGATGGTGAACTGAAACCAAACTGAACTGAATGTGCTTGGGAGTGTTCCTTCATCTGCAAATTTTTGGAATAGTTTCAGAGTGATAGGCATTAACTCTTCTCTAAATGTTTGATAGAATTTGCCTGTGAAGCCATCTGGTTCTGGACTTTTGTTTGTTGGGAGTTTTTTAATCACAGTTTCAATTTCAATACTTGTGATTGCTCTTCATATTTTCTATTTCTTCCTGGTTTAGTCTTGGGAGATTGTACTTAAGAATTTGTCCCTTTCTTCTAGGTTGTCCATTTTATTGCTGTAGAGTTGCTTGTGCAATAGTAGTCTCTTATGATCTTTTGTATTCTATGGTGTCAGGCATAACTTGTTTTTTTTTCTTTTCATTTCTAACCTTATTGATTTGAGCCCTCTCCCTTTTTTCCTTAATGAATTTGGCCAAAAGTTTATCAATTTTGTTTATCTTTTCAAAGAACCAGCTTTTAGTTTCATAGACCTTTTCTATTGTTTTCTTCATCTCTATTGCATTCATTTCTGCTCTGATCCTTATGATTTCTTTCCTTCTATTAACATTGGGTTTTGTTTCTTCTCCTTTCTCTAGTTGCTTTAGGCATAAGGTTAGGTTTTTTATTTGAGCTTTTTCTTGTTTCCTGAAGCAAGACTGTATTACAATAAACTTCCTTCTTAGAACTGCTTTTGCTGTGTCCCATAGGTTTTGGATCACCTTGTTTTCATTTTCATTTGTCTCTAGCTATTTTTTTTATTCCATCTTTGATTTATTCAGTGACCCATTGGTTGTTTAGTAGCATATTGTTTAGATTCCACATGCTTGTTTATTCCAGTTTTTTTTTTTCTTGTAGTAGATTTCAAATCTCATAGCATTGTGGTCCGAAAAGATGCTTGTTATGATTTCAATGTTCTTAAGTTTACCAAGGCATGCATTATGGCCTGCATGTGATCTTAGAGAATGCTCCATGTGCACCTGAAAAGAATGTGTATTCTGCTGTTTTCAGTTGGAACACTCTGTAAATATTAATTAAGTCCATCTGGGTTAATGTGTCCTTTAAGGCCTGTGTTTCCTTATTGACTTTCTGTCTTGATGATCTGTCCATTGATGTAAGTGGGGTGTTCATGTCCCCCACAATTATTGTGTTACTGTTGATGTCCCTGGTCCATCACAGTGGACACCTGAACACCCTTCCTCTACGTGCTGCCCAATTGTGCACCATCCAACCCCAAGTCCTCTCTGGAACCTTCCCTGACCTTAGGTTTTCTCGTCCTCCTGAACCCAGGTCCCCTGTCCCCCACTTCTGGACGCTTCTTCCTTCCTTTGAGAACTCCCAAGATTTCCCATGGACAGTGGCCGAAATCGATTTGATGACAGAGATACAAGAATAATCAAATACACAAGCAGAGTGGGAGGTTTTCACACCTCTCCCTCAACAAGTCATACAATGAGCACCACAGAGCATCTGTAAGGTGTAGAAGATCTTACTAGCAAACCATTTTAATCATATAGCTATATCCATATATCCCTCAATATCACATAACAACTGCAGAGGAAACATTAATTTCAGGCACATATAGTATAATTACAAAAATTAACCTTATTTATTTTGGCCACAAAGCAAATTTCAACATATTTCAGAGGAATGAAATCACACAGAGCATGATTTTTGGTAATGCAATTGTGCTAGAAGAGTCCTGATGAAAAGCTAACTAGAATTTCCCATGTTTGGAAATTGAGAAGTACACTTACAAATAAAATATGAGCAAAGAAGAAAACCCGAAGGGAAAGATGTTACAGTTGAACTGCATTACGTGGTCATGATGATATGGTAATAAAATAGGTTTCCTTCTGGCTTGCGAATTCCACTCTGTGTGACCATACAGATGGTACGGGTATGGTCTCAAAATCATCCCTAATTAATGTAGACATTTTAACACCTGAAACAGGGCTAGATACATCACCTGTTAGCATGGGCTTTAGCTTATGAACCTAAACAGGGGGAAAAAAATCCAGTCTGACTCTCATTATTGATTGCCAGGGACCTCCAGAAATTGAGAATTTCAATGGAGAAAGTTCACCAGCTTCTCTTCCGGGGGATCTGAGGACAGCACCCAAACAGTTTGGCAGTACCAGGAGTGCTGGGTGGGGAGAGCCAAGTAGGTGGGCTGGGGCCCAGGGACCTGGGTAGCTAGACAAAGCCCACTGGTGATGGTCTGTTCTGGGCCCTGTCCTAAGGTGAACTGCCTAAAGGTGCTTTTATGTGTGATTGACACAGTTGTTTCCCAGCTCATTCAGGCCCAAGACAGCTTTAAAATCATTGCTTTAAACCCCATAGATTTTATTATTATGGAAACTTATTGTAAACAGGAAACATTCTATTACTGCTATAATGGAAAATCAATGTCTTTTACCATAAATACAAAGAAATGATTTTAAAAAAACCAAGCAAAACAAAAACAAAAAACAGGGATAACTAAACAATAGTGTTGAAATCTGTTTAGATGCAGTTGCCTGCCTACAGAATCCCACGTTTGGGCTGTGTGGTTATAAAGAGACAGACTAGGCACAGAAGGGGTGGAAGTCAGACTAGCCGCGAAGTGAATGGGAGGCAGACGCAGCCTGTAAGGGACTGGGGACTTCCATGAACAGTGCCAGGGTCACCCTGGTTACAGCTCAAGCAGGGATGAGGGAAAGAAGGAGAAGTGAACAGAGTTAAGGGGCCTGGAAAGGGTGAGACCATTCGTGCAGCAGACGAAGCATCCCCAAAGCGGGTTCAGCCTCCCATCCAGGGGAGGAGCCCTCCGTGGCCCCTGAAGGCAGGGCCAGGAGCCTTGGGCTTGAGACCCAGCTGTGCTGCTTACCAGCGGTGTGACCCTGGGTGGGTTTCCTCCCTAAGATGGAAATGCCCAGTCCTGTGTCCAAAGACTGTCATGAGGACAAAGGGAGGCCATGTGCTGAGCGCCTGTGCCCATCAGCTTCATCATCTCCCAGGGGCGACTGTCCTCCCAGAACTGGCACCTTAGAAGCTGTGAAGGCTTTAAAGGCCCCTCCTGTTACCAGCCTGTGCTAAGCACTGTACTCTGCAGGCGTCTTCTTATGGCCCATGCCATCTGTATCCCCATTGCACAGATGGAGAGTCAGGGAGAGGTGTTGTACCCAGGCTGAGAAAAGGTTCGGGGGGACTTGGGTCTGGGTGGGAGTGGGGGGAATGTTGGGAGAGGAAGAAGCTGGAGCTGAGGCCTCCAGAGAGAGAAGGGGCCAGAGAGAATCTTTGCCTTTGCTCAGGGTCAGCCCTGCTCCGAAGATGAAGCAAACCAGGCGACCATGGTCACACCTCATTCCTCCACCTCGGGCTGATGGTCAGTCATTGCTGTGGTGATGATAATATTATCATACAATGGTCCTGATGATGTCTTTACTGTCACTGTTGTTATTGTGGGAGAGGGCACAGCCCACTCGGACACACAGCGCGGGTCCTGGGGAGGCACACTTTTTTCCCTCGCTTGACCTTGCGATCTGCTAGGCCCCATGCAACACCCCCACGTTAAGTGCATGCTGTCATAGCCCAGTCCTTCCCCTGTGCCCTGTCCCCAGAACCACCCTACCCTGGCCATTCTCTGGTGTCTCAGAGCATAAGCACAGCCCTCTGGAAGGCCCTCAATGGGACAGGTGCCTAGCACTGGGTTCGGAGCCAGGAAAACACCCCCTTCCATGAGAGCCTAGGTGGGGTAGGTCATGCTGATCTCGAGGGTGTGGCGGCTTGAAGCAGGATCTCAGTTCCCTGACCGGGAATCAAACCCAGGCTGTGGCGGTGAAAGTGCTGAATCCCAACCACTAGACCACGAGGGCCGGTGGGCTTGAAACAGGACCTCAGTCCTTGTCTTCTTTGAAGAAAGAATTCAGCAAAGAGAAAGAAGGTAGGGAAGCAGATAGAGCGTTTATTAGAAGAAAAGTCCATGCGGAAAGACACACGGATGGGCTCAGAGAGAGAGAGAGTCATGCTTTTGGGGTGGCTTGAATTGCTTATATGGCTGCAGTTCTCCGGGTTCCCTCTAGCCAATCACCTTGATTCGTCTTGCTTTGTGCCCATATTTGGTCTGACTCAGGGTCCTACCCAATGTGCACAGGCATCTTTTAGCCAAGATAGATTCCAGCGTGAGAGTCTCTGAGAGGTTGGCAGGACATATTATGGGCTAGCACCCCCTCCATTTTCTGACCCCTGAGGAACCGTTTTGTGCATGTGTAGTGCAGGAGGTCTCCTTGACCTCAAGAATGAAAAATATGGTAGTCTTTTTACTCAGGCAGAGCTGAGCTTCTCTCTGTTCCTGCCTTTATCTTTTCCTTGAAATGTCAGCAGGAGACAAGCTCCAGCTACTGAGCCTGGAGCCCGTCTACCTTCTACCTCAATGCCAGGGTCTGTTCACCCCGACTGCCTGTGGAGGTATCCACTGGAGTGCCAGAACTGTCTGGGAGCATGTGTGTGTGTGACTGTGGTTGTATAAGTCTGCATGTATGAACCTGTGTGTCTGAGTTTCTGTGTCTGTGAGCATCTCGATTGTGAACGTGAATTTCGCACTGCACAGCACTGAGACATTGAGTGTCTCTCTGTTTTTCTCTGTACGCATTTGTGTCTGCACCTTTGTCACTGAATGAATGTACATTGGTTGTGCAAATCCGTGTGTGTGTCTGTGTCTCAGGGCATATGGGTCCGTGGAGTTGTGTCTGTGTTTTATATGTGTGTGACTGTGCTGTGTGTGAAGTTGCTGTCCCTTTGGGTGTTCCTGATTGTATCTGTGTGTTTGTCTTCTTTTTGTGCCTGTGTGTATGTGGCTGTGTTCTGTGTCTATGTCTCTGCCTACATGTCTGTGTGTGTGTGTGTGTGTGTGTGTGTGCGCGCGCGCGTGTGTGCGCCTCCTTGGGGTGTGTGTGGGTCTGCCCTGGGGGGCTGTCTCACAGGGCCCTGAGTATGTGTACTTGTGTGTGTATGTGTGTGTGTTTCCCCCAGGGTGTCCTTGCCTGCGTTGGTCTGTGTGTGAGCTGTCCATGAGCCCAACACCTGAGTCCCCAGGTGAGGCTGGGGGTGATTCTTTACCTGTGCGTCTCTGTGTTTGTGATGTCTGTATATTACCCTGTGAGTGTGTGTATCTGTGCACCTCAGAAGAGGGCAGCTGCAGAGGGGATCTCCCTCTCAGTGACCGCGCCCCCAGGAATGGGTGAGAAGGAGACAATGTGCGCTTCTCTCACCCCCAGGCTCAGCCTCTTCTGCCTCTGCTCCTTCCAGCCTCTGGTGGTTCCATCTCAGGCCAGAAGGATGGATGGAGTAAAGGGTTAGTTCACAGGACCACAGGCCAGGGGGGTCAGAGGGCTCTGGATGGCAGAGCGGATTACACAGTATAAGGAGAGGTGTGTGGGGAGGACTCCTGGGTCCCTGGGAAGGGCTGGACGAGTCCTGCAGGGTTCCTGGGCCCCCAGATGGCAGGTGCTCACTCACCTGCACTGGTCCAGGCTGGGACCTGCAAGCAGCAACAGCAGCAGCATTATTGGTGGGACGAGAGGCAGTGGGTCCACTGGAGGGTGCAGGTGAGGGATGGTGTGGCAGGCAAGTGTCGTCACCAGGCTGGGCTGCCCTCCCCTCTTCTCCATTCCCCAGACACCACACTTGCCCTGCCTCCCACCTCACCCCCAGTTGGGTAGAGGCAAGCCAGGCAGGAGCAGACCCCGGGGGCCACATGGACTGTTCCTCCTAGACCTCTATGTCCTGGTCGTCGACTGGGTCACAGAGTCTCTGGAACCAGGAGGGAGAATCAGGCCCTGGGGCAGTCTCTGATGGGGGTTGGGGGAATTACGAGGGACAGCATTTAGCACTGGATCTTTTCCAGAATAAACGCACAACAGACTCACTGTGGATGCTGAGTCAGTATTTAATTTGCTTCAGCCCCATTCTGAGCGCTCAGCTGGGCGATCTGAAAGGAACAGGGAACTTGGAGGAAGGATAGTGATTGATATTAATTTAAACGAACAAAAATGCTGGAATGTTGACACTCCTGGCTCTCTCAGGTCAGCTCTCTCAGCGCTCCTCTCCTCACCCTCACCATCGTGAGGGACCTGAGGCCGCCAGGCCTTTGGCCAGCATCACACAGTGGTTTCTGAGTTTACTGCCAATTACATCTGACCAAACTCCTTCTTCCGGAGTTCACTTCTTTTTATCTTGCCAGTGATGGTTTTGGGCAGCTCTGAGACAAACTCCACCTGGTTGAGGATAAAGCAAACACATTCTGACTAAGTCCCCCCGTCATTTTCTATCAACCCTCAGCTCTCCTCCTTTGCCCTCTCACAGTCCCCCAGACAGGCTGGCGCCATGTGGGGGCCTTAATGGGGTCCACCATTTATGTCAGATTCTCCTCTGACCTCCTGAAGTTGGATGCAGCCCTTTGATGTACTTTGACCAGTGAAATATGAGAAGGAGTGAAGTGTGCCACCTCTAACAGAAAAGGTGGGAGTCATTGAGACAGGCTACCCCCTCTGTCCATCTCTTCTAGTGCTCTGGGAGGTACCTACATGGTGGCTGCTCCTTTATCCTGGTCCCAGGATGAGGGGATGTGGAGCAAAGGCTCCAGGAAAGCTATGGTGGACAAGTGGCGTGAGCAAGAAAGACACCGTCCTTGTTATAATCCACTGCAACTTTGGGACTCTTTGTTACCCACAGTAACATGTAGCCCTTCCTGACTGGTACGCATCCTCTACTCTACTCTCGATAAAGCATCAGATCCTAATGTTAGCAGCATGAACTCTTTTGTCAGATACACATGGGGTTGAATTCCAGCTTCTATTTACTCTAATCTCAGGCAACTTACTTTGAGTCTCTAAGCCTCAGTTTCCTCTCTGTAGACTGGGATGATTATCTCAGGTTGTGGAGAGGATTAAATGAAATAATAATGCATGTAAAGCATTGAGTCTAGTACACACAGTAAATGCTCAATAAATATTAGCTATATAGCTTTATAATATGTATTGATTGTAAACATTCAGACAATGCAGCAAAGTATTACTACAAAAGAAGGAAATTTTAACTTGTTTTTAAACATATCAGATAGCACTACGTATGTTATTTCTTAGCCTGCTTTTTTATCTCAATAATATATTATTATGATATTTTACGTTAGAAATCTGCATCATCAGTTTAAATTACAGAATAATATTAAATTCCATGAGTAATTTCATCATTTCTCTATGCTGCACAGTTTTATAGCTTGTGCACAGCATTTAAAACAAATGAAGTTGAACAAAAAATATCAGAATGTATTACATACTGTTAGGGTAAATATCATTATGTTCTTTGTTGTTTGCTATGTGTGTATATGGGTGTTGGGTTGCAATACAGAATCTATTTCTCACGACAGAATGTTTTTTAATAGCTTGGAAGTTGCTGGTTTGGGTGTCTTTTTCAAATTTTGAAAGATTATAAATAACCTTCCTGGATATCCTTGGGCAACTGTCTTATTTTTTTCTTTAGGCTGACACTCCAGCAAAGGATGAGTTTCTGACAGAGGATCGAGGTTCCATCCGATTCAGTGGGCTCCCTCACACCCCTAAGCTGAAATGCTTCTTCTGCAGAGAAAAATATTAGTGCTCTTGGCTACTTAGGCTTCACCCCAGACACTGTATGAGACTTGAGGCAGTGGAGCCCCCAGAACCACTCACAGGGACCAGACCCCATCCATCTGCTCTCGCTCACCTTCCTTGGGTACTTGTACGGGGCTGTCACTGACTTCACATGCTGCTGCAGCTCCTTGGTGAGCTGGTCTCGATCATGGGACAGGAAGTTTGGGGTCAGGACAATGAAAGCCTTCACTACCTGCAGTGAAGAAGCAGAGTGGAGGCTCAGAGAGAGGGACAACCAAAGCATAGTTTAAGGAGTAAATGCCTGGGACTTCCCTGGAGATCCAGTGCTTAAGACTCCACACTCCCACCACAGGGGCCGCGGGTTTGAGCCCTAGTCAGGGAAGTAAGATGCCGCATGCCATGCCACACTGCACGGCCAATAAATAAATAAATAAAACTTTAAAAATAATTTTCAGGGCTTCCCTGGTGGCGCAGTGGTTGAGAGTCCTCCTGCCGATGCAGGGGACACGGGTTCTCGCCCCGGTCCGGGAAGATCCCACATGCCGCGGAGCGGCTGTGCCCGTGAGCCATGGCCGCTGAGCCTGCGCGTCCGGAGCCTGTGCTTCGCAATGGGAGAGGCCACAACAGTGAGAGGCCCGCGTTAAAAAAAAAAAAAAAATAATAATAATAATAATTTTCAGTTTTAAAATTTTTTTAATTTAAAAAAATTTTTTTAAATAAAATAAATGCTTACAAAATTAATGGGAAAACAAACTGACAGCAGAGCCTTTGGAAATCCCAGGTTCAAATCTCAATGCTTCCAATTTCCACTCTTTGCTTTGGAACATTACTTAACCTATCTTAATCTCGATCTCCTTCTCTGCGAAATGGGGAGAGGACAGGTGCATTCCTCATCAGGTTCATGCAAGATTCCATGAGATAATACACATAAAACGTGAAGCCAGTTTAAATGTATTTGTATTCCTATTATTGTCATCATCACCATTTTCACTATTATTGTAGGTAGAGTTCTGTGGGTATTTAATAATAGCTAAGACCTTGTGGGCATTTAATAACGTTGGTAATTTATTAGTTTCCTATTATTATTCATGTCCTCATTTAACTTCTCAGGGATTGTACATAGAAGGTGTTCAATAAACACTTGTTGAATCAAGGATGCATGCTCTGGAGCCAGAGTGCTCAATTTCCCACCACTTATTAGCTGTGTAATCCAGGCAAGTTATTTAACCTCTTTATGCCTCTGTTTCCTTCTCTGCAAAAAGGTATTAAAAGAGTCCTTAATTCATTGTGTTCTGTGAGGGATAAATGAGCTGACACCCAGTAAGAGCTGATTAACTGCTAGATGGCAGCAGCAGCAGCATTCACTATCAGCATCGTTTCAGTCACAGATGAGGCCACAGTGCCCCCTGCTGACCACATCGTGTAAGTGCACATGCACATCAACCATGCCCTCGCTTCACCCTAGGTCCAAGGCTGGGTAGGTATGGCCGGGAAGTTTTCCCCTCACCTGCCTTCCCAGTCCCACGCCCAGCCACGATGACCTCCACGTCCCGTTCCTCACCTCCCCTCGAATCGGGTCCGGGCTGCTCACCACAGCGGACTCAGCCACCGCTGGGTGCTCTGCCAGGGCGTTCTCCACTTCTGCCGGCCCAATGCGGTACCTGCAGGACCAATGGTTCCTTCTGAGCCAATTCCCGGGCGAGGGTGACTCAGGCCCTCAGATCGCATCTTTTGGAGAGACACATCTTCCCTTGGCACGGAGGGTATCTGTCACAGGGCGCCAGGGCCTGTGTAATGGGACTGAAATGTGAAGTCCTGAACGTTCCATGCTAAGAAATACAAGGCTCAGGTGCCCCCCAGGTGAGAGAGGAGGTGAATGCTTCATCCTCCCAGAGCTCTGGGGCTTGGCTCAAGCTCAAGCAGCTTCCCCTGGCATGAAAACTCCTTAGCTTAAACATTTGTACAAATTTTACAGCCTGTTCCTCACTATATCAGCATTGGTTTTAGAAATTAAAAGCAACAAACTCAATTTTCCTGAAATTCCCAAGAAAACATGTTTTTCTAGTGTAACGTGTCAATTTTTTTCTTTATAAATCATGTAAGAGTTAGGAACAACAGACTTGCAGTCAGACCGCCTTTGTTCAAATCTGGCCTGCACCCTGTACTGTCTTTGAAACTTCAGGCAACGTTTTTCACTGCTCACTGACTCCGTTTGCTCATGTAAAATGGGCATAATCATGGGAATTCCCTGGCCATCCAGTGGTTAGGGCTACGTGCTCCCACTGTAGGGAGCACGGGTTCAATCCCCGCTCGGGGAACTGAGATCCTGCATGCCGCACACTTGCGGCCTCCATACACACACCCTCCCCGCCCCCCCCAAAAAATAAAATAAAATGGGCATAATCACATCTACCTTACAGCATTGGGAGGTGGTTCGTATAAAGCTCTACAGAGAGTACGGTCACATAATACGTATTCCAGAAAGGTGAATTTTATTATTGCTGTTGTTATGTGCTTCTGTGACATGTGGTTCACTACAGGAGCACACAGAATAAGGTCCCTCAACAAATAGGGCCCAAAGTCAAGTCTTCCTTCCCAGTGCCTCTAACTTGCACGATGTCTTACTTTGGTTCAGAGTTAGGCTGAGAGTCCATCACCAAGGCATGAAGGAATGTCTGGGCATGCTACCTCCCACCAGGCTTGTGAGGGTGGTACCTTCCGGTTCAGCGTCAGCCATACCTACCCGGAGGCATTGATGACATCATCGGCCCTCCCCAGGAACCAGAAGTAGCCCTCTGTATCAACGGTTGCTCTGTCCCCACTGTTGTAAAAGTCCCCACACTCCACTTCGGCTGTCTTCACCGGGTTACTCTGCAAAGACAACGACACTCCTCTGTCAAAAACAGTGAGTTTATAGAGATGATGAGCTACAACAATGAGCTCGGATCTGGGTTTGAATCCTGCTTCTGGCTCTACCTGGCACCTGGGCAATTTTTATAATCTGAGTCTACTTTCATGACATGCAAGCACTCAGTGCATGCTACTGGTCAATTAGTGAACAATGTTAAACCAATTTTAAGAACAATTTTTTAAAAAAATTTTATTTATTTATTTTTGGCTGGGTTGGGTCTTCATTGCTGCACGTGGGCTTTCTCTAGTTGCAGCGAGCGGGGCTACTCTTTGTTGCAGTTCACGGGCTTCTCATTGCGGCAGCTTCTCTTGTTTTGGAGCACAAGCTCTAGGTGTGGGAGCTTCAGTAGTTGTGGCACGTGGACTCAGTAGTTGTGGCTCACGGGCTCTAGAGTGCAGGCTCAGTAGTTGTGGGACACAGGCTTAGCTTCTCCGCGGCATGAGGGATCTTCCTGTACCAGGGATCAAACCCGTGTCCCCTGCATTGGCAGGCGGACTCTAAACCACTGCGCCAACAGGGAAGCCCATTGCCTCCGGTTTTTGGCAAGAGATACGTTTTCCACTTGAGATACCAGATCAAATTCTGTTTTAAACAAATGCTTTAAAGTAATTTGATTTAAAGTGAAAAATAATGTAAGTAATAATATACATGGTGCATGGACGTGGCAGAAAATAGTTGACGTGGACTTGAATGACTGACATTTAGGAGACACCACATCAAAGGGTACAGAAAAAGTCCCACCCCCAAATCATGTACCATTTGAACTGCTGTCCATCTCAGTGTACTCTGATACAGTTGACCTGACACATCCCTGTGGACACGTCTTCCCTGAAGGAAATGATATTTCTTGATGTCAATCATCTGAGGTAGGGTCAGAGATTGGAACCTTGCAGATGGGACTCCCACACCCAGGGAAGGAATTCCTTTGCCTCTCCGGGCCTGAACTTCTTGGAAGTAGATCTCAGAGCCATTGAAGAGCTCCTGAATGGTAGGAGAATAGTATCACATCTACCACACAGAGAGGGTCAGAGTCTACAGAGGCACCAAATTGAGTTCTTCACCTTGACTACTTTTAAAAAGTGCTACTGGTGGGTGATGTCAAGAAAACATGGCAAATGAGGAAGACTTAAGGTCTCATTTCCCCCAAAAAACTACAAAAAATGTACAAGAAGTTGAATTGACTATGTACAACATCTGGGAAAGAGTCAAAGGCTTAAAACAACCTTATAACTACCCAATCAAGAAAAAGCCATCTTAAAAATGGTACAAAGTTTTGTGACATTTTATTCACCCTTGCTCCAGCCTTTCTCCTGCATGGCAGTTTTGGTCTTGAGCAGATGGCAGCCCAGTTCCCAGTGCCCCTGCTCCAACTAGAGACAGCAGAGAAGATCTCATTTGCAAATTATTGTACACACCTGTTGTAACCTGTCTGGGGATAATGGGAGGACTGAGCAAGGCAGGCAGTTCATGTAACTCAGAATATAAGTGGGAAAAGCAATAGGCACTGTTCATAGAAGCTACCTGGAAGACTACAAAACTAAAAGGTACCTAAGGTAAGAAATTATGGGTGGAGATATACAATAGATCATCAAGGTCTGGAGGAGAAGCTGGGGTGAGATTCTTTCAAGAAATTAGGATATTCAAGACAGCTGTGCACATGGCGGTATTTAGAAAACCATGCACATACCTGAGCAAGACGTGTGCTCACAGGAGTCCTAAGAAGACCTTAAGGTTTCACCTCAGACTGATCTCTAGGCGCAGAGCAAGCTGAGCTAAGTGGTGAAGGAGTACCCCAGCACAGACCTAACTTGTACATTGGTTGTTCTCTCCTTTTTGTTGTGATTGGTATTTTTGTTTGTTTGACCTCTTGACACTCAAGAAAATCTCTGTCAAAACATTAGCTGAACATGAGTTAAATGATCAGAAACTTCAGTGTGATCACACATGGCCAATAATTGTCGTTGCAAGAAGAGTTTGGAAACGTCTCAAAACAAACATACTGTTATAGGCTTCAACAGTCAACAAAACGAAACAAGAACAACAACAAAACCCCAGACACCCCAACCCCCAGGGAAGCAGGAGAATCTGATTTCCAGAGTTACCACACTGTAATAGTGAGAGGCCCAATATTCAACTAAAAATTACAAGACATACAATGAAACAGAAATCATGCCTCAGGACTTCCCTGGTGGTCCAGTAGTAAAGAATCCACCTTCCAATGCAGGAGAAACGGGTTCGATCCTTGGTCGGGGAACTAAGAGCCCACATGCTGTGGGGCAGCTAAGCCCGTGCGTCACAACTACTGAGCACGTTTGCCTCAACTAGGCAGTCCTCATGCTGCAAACTACAGAGCCCACACACTCTGGAGCCTGTGCACCATAACTAGAGAGAGAAAATCCACACGCCACAACTAGAAAGAAGCCCGCACACTGCAACAAAAGATCCCACATGCCACAACAATGATCCTGTGTATTGCACTAAGACCCTACACAGCCAAAAGTAAAAAATAGATAAATAAAATAAATAAATATTTAAAAACATCATGCCCCATTCAAAGGAATGAAATTAATTGACAGAAACCATCCCTGAGGAAGCCCAGACATAAGACTTACTAGACAAACAGTTTAAATCAAGCTTGTTAAATGTGGTCACAGAGGTAAAGGAAGAAATGGACAAAGCACTACAAGAAGTCAGAAAAGTGACATGTGGACAAAATGAGAATATCAACAAAGAGATGGAAATTATGGAAAGGCACCAAACAGACATTCTAGAAAAGTGCAATAACTAAAACAAAAAATTCACTGAAGTGTTTGGCAGTAGTTTAAAACAGGAATAAGAAAGAATCAGAGAGTTGAAGACAGAACAATAGAAGTTATTGGGTCTGAGGAGCAAACAGGAAAAAAATTGAAGAAAAGCAAACAGAGCCTAATGGACTTGCATGACACCATCGAGCAGACAAACATGTGCATTATGAGAGAAGGAAATGAGACAGAGAAAGGGACAGGAATAGTATTTGAAGATATAGGGGCAAAATCTTCTCAAATGTAATGAAACACATGAATTTACAAATACAAGAAGTTCAAAGAAATCCAATAAGATAATCCCAAGAGACCCAAACCAGGAAACATAAAAATCACAATATTGCAAGCCAAACAGAATCTTGAAAACAGCAAGAGAAGTGACTCATCACATACAAGGATCCTCAGTAAGATTATCAGTTGATTCTCATAGGAAACCTTGAAGGCCAGAAGTGGTGGGATTACATATTTAAAGTGTTGAAAGAAAAAAACCTGTCAATCAAGACTTCTCTATCTTGCCTTCAAAACGCTCCTTAAGAATGAGGGAGAAATTAAGATATTTTCAGATAAAAGCTGAGGGCATTCATTGCCACTAGACATGCCCTAGCAGATATGGTAAAGGAATTCCTACAGGTTAAAATGAAAAGACTCTAGACATGTGTCAAATCCATATAAAGATATCTTTGGAAAAGTTAAGTGTGTGGGCAAATGTAAAAGCCAATATTACTGTAATTTTGATTTGTGACTCCACTTTTAATTTTCTATAGTATTTTTTTTTTATTTATAAAAAAATTCTAAGTCTATATTTTTGGGTACACAGTTTACAAAGATATAATTTATGGAATCAGTATCAGAAAGAGGGGACAAAGCTCTATGGAAGTAGAGTTTCTTGTTTTTGTTTCTTTAATGCTTCCATGTTTTTAATGAGGTAGCATTGGTTTATAACATCATATGTTTCATGCATACATTATAATTTGACTTCTTTATACACTACAGCACGCTCACCACAAAAACTCTAGTTTCCATCTTTTACCATACAATTGACCCTCTTTACTCACTTTGCCCTCCAACCCCCATCCCCTCTGATAACCATTAATATGATCTCCATATCTATGCTTTTGTTTTGTTTGTTTGTTTTTCTAATATTCCACATATGAGTGGAATCACAGGTATTTGTCCTTCTCTGTTTTGTTGATGGTTTCATTTGTTGTGCAGAAGCTTTTTAGTTTGGTGTAGTTCCATTTGTTTGCTTTTGTTTTTGTTGCCCTTACCCGAGGAGACATAGCCAAAAATATGTTGCTAAGACCAGTGTCAAAGAGCACACTGTCTATGTTTTCTTCTAGGAGTCTTATGGTTTTAGGTCTTACATTCAAGTTTTTTAATCCATTTTGAGTTAATTTTTGTGTATGACGTCAGATAGTGGTCTAGTTTCACTCTTTTGTCTGTGGCTGTCCAGCTTTCCCAACATCATTTATTAAAGAGACTTTCTTTTCTCCATTGTAGATTCTTGGCTCCCTTGTCATAAATTTGTTGTCCATATATGTGTGAGTTTATTTCTGGGCTCTCAAATATTTCCATTGATCTATGTGTCTGTTTTTCTGCCAAATTATTTTGAATAGTATAACTTTGTAGTATGATTTGAAATCAGCAAGTGTGATCCTCCCACTTTGTTCTATTTTCTCAGTGAGGATTGCTTTGGCTACTTGGGGTCTTTTGTGGTTCCAGACAAATTTAGAATTCTTTGTTCTATTTCTTTGAAAAATGTTATTACAATTTTGATATGGATTGCACTGAAGTTGCAGATTACTTTAGGTAAAATGAACATTTTAACAATGTTATTCCTTCCAATGCATGAGTATGAACTAGTTTTCCATTTCTTTGCTGCTGCTTCAATTTCTTTCAACAATGTCTTATAGTTTTTCGTGTACAGGTCTTCTACCTCCTTATTTAAATTTATTCCTAAGGATTTTATTCTACTTGTTGTGATTGTAAATGGGATTTTTTTCTTAATGTATTCTTCTGCTAGTTCATTGTTATTATATATAAATGCAACAGATTTTTGTATACTGATTTTGTACCCTGCAACTTTCCTCTTTTCATTTATTAGTTGCAATAGTTTTTGGTGGAGTCTTTAGGGTTTTCTACATATAAAATCATGTCATCTGCAAATAAGATGACAAGTAAAATTTGTCACCTTTCCAATTTGGATGACTTTTATTTCTTTTTCTTGCCTATCTGCTGTGATTAGAACTTCCAATACTATGTTGAATAAGAGGGGCGAGGATGCTCATCCTCGTCTTCTTCCTGATTTTAGAGGGATGGCTTTCAGTGTCTCACTGTTGAGTATGATTTTAGCTGTGGGTTTGTCATAAATGGGCTTTATTATGTTGAGGTATATTCCTTCCATACCCACTTTATTGAGAGTTATTTTTAATCATAAATGGATGTTAAACATTGTCAAATGATTTTTCTGCAACTGTAGAGATAATCATATGATTTTTATTCTTTGTTAATGTGGTGTATCACATTGCTTAATTTGCATATATTGAGCCACCCTTGGATCCCTGTAATAAGTCCCACTCCATCATGGTGTATAATCCTTTTAATGTATTGTTGTATTAGGTTTGCTAATTTTTTAAAAAAATTATTTATTTTTGGCTGTGTTGGGTCTTTGTTTCTGTGCGAGGGCTTTCTCTAGTTGCGGCGAGCAGGGGCCACTCTTCATCACGGTGCACGGTCCTCTCACTGTTGCAGCCTCTCGTTGCAGAGCACAGGCTCCAGACGCGCAGGCTCAGTAGTTGTGGCTCACGGGACTAGTTGCTCCGCGGCATGTGGGATCCTCCCAGACCAGGGCTCGAACCCGTGTCCCCTGCATTGGCAGGCAGACTCTCAGCCACTGCACCACCAGGGAAGCTCAGTTTGCTAATATTTTGTTGATAACTTTTGCATCTATGTTCATCAGAGATACTGGCTTGCAATTTTATTTGTTGTGTGTGTTATCCTTGTCTGGTTTGGTATCGGTCTAATGTTGGCCTTGTAAAATGAGTTGGGAAACCGTCCTTCCTCTTCAATTTTTTGGAATAGTTTGAATATGATAGGTATTAAATCTTCTTTGAATGTTTGGTAGAATTCACCAGTGCAGCCATCTGGCTTTCTGGGAGGTTTTCAATTACTGTTTCAATCTCCTTAATGTTGATCAGTCTATCCAGATTTTCTATTTCTTCATGATTCAATCTTAGAAGGTTGCATGATTCTAAGAATGTTTCCATTTATTCTAGGTTGTCCATTTTTTGTTCATCATATTCTCATAATCTTTTGTATTTCTGTAGTATCCATTGTTATTACGCCTCTTTTGTTTTTTATTTTATCAGTGCCTTCTCTCCTTTTTCCTGTGAGTTGAGCTACAGGTTTGTCAATTTTGTTTATCTTTTCAAAGAACCAGCTCTTTCTTTCATTGATCTTTTCTCTTGTCTTTTAAGTATCTATTGCATTTGTTTCTGCTCTTATTTTTAATATTTCCTTCCTTCTACTGTCTTTGGGCTTCACCTATTCTTTTTCTAGCTCCTTTAAGTGTAAGGTTAAATAGTTTGAGACTTTTTTTGCTTCTTGACGTAGGCCTGTATCATTATAAACTTCCCTCTTAGTACCAGTTTTGCTGCAACCCACAGATTTTGGTATGTTATACTTTTATTTTTAGTTGTCTTAAGGTATTTTTAATTTTTTCCTTTAAGTTCTCCCTTGACACAGTAGTTGTTCAGCACCATGTTGTTTAGTCTCCACATATCTGTGACTTTTCTAGCTTTCTTCTTGTAGTTGATTTCTAGTTTCATACCGTTATATTCAGAAAAGATGCTTGAAAGGATTTCAGTCTTCTTAAATTTATTGAGACTTATTTTGTGTCCAAACACATGGCCTAACCTTGAGAATGTTCCATGTGCACTTGAGAAGAATGTGTTGTCTCCTGCTTTTGCATAGAATGTTCTATATACGTCTATTCAGGCCATTTGGTCTAATGTTTTATTTAAGGCCATTGTTTCCTTGTTGACTTTTTGTCTAAATGATCTACCCATTAACGTAAGTGGAGTGTTAAAGTCCCCTACTATTGCTGTGCTGCCATCAATTTCTCCCTTTACGTCTGTTAATAATCGCTTTATATATTTTGGTACTCCTAGGTTAGGTGTATACAGTCGTTAGTTCCAGAAACCCCTGCAGATACCAAAATTTGAGGATGCTCAAGTCTCTTATAATTTGCATATAACGTACAAACAATTTCCTGTAAAGTTTATATCATCTCTAGATTACTTATAATACCTAATACAATGTAAATGCTATGCAGATAGTTGCCGGCACACAACAAAGTTAGATTTGCTTTTTGCTTCTCTCTGGAATTGTGTTCTGAATTTTTTTTGATCTGCAGGTAGTTGAATCTGTGGATGTAAAACGTGCAGATCTGGAGGGTTGACTGTATATATATTAATAAATATCATATATTCTTGAAGGGTTATCTCCTTTATTATTATGTAATGTTCATCTTTTGCTCTTCTTACCTTTCTTGGCTTGAAGTCATTTGTCTGTTATGAATATAGCTACACCCAATTGTTTTGGCTGCCCTTTGCTTGCAGTATCATCTCGCATCCCTTCACTCAGAGCCTATTTTTTTTTAGAGCTGAGATGAGTCTCCTGGAGGCAGAATATAGTTGGATCTTGTTTTTTAATCCATCCAGCCACTGTGTCTCTTTTGATGGGTGACCTTAATCCATTGGCATTTAGGGTGATCACTGATGATATATGAGGACTTAGTTCTGCCATTTTATCTTTTGTTTTCTGGTCGCTCTGTATTGCCACTTTTTTGTTGTTTGTTTGTTTTGGGTTTTTTTGGGGTTTTGTTTTGTTTTGTTTTTTTCCTTGTGTTTCTTTCTGCCATTTTAGTTTGGTGGTTTTCTATGTTGTTTTTCTTCAGCTTATTCTTTTTTTATGTTTTGTTTTGTGGTTACCATGAGGTTTGTATAAAATGTCTCATAAATAAAACAGCCCTTTTTCTGTAGATAACATCTTATCTCATTTGCCTATACAGGTTCCATCGTTTTCCTGTTCCCCCTTTATATTTGGTGTGTGTGTGCCTCAAATTATCTTCTCTTATACTGTAAGTGTGTTACCAGATTGAAGTACCTTAGTTATTTTTACTGCTTTCCCCCCTTTTATGCTATAACTGTTTAACAACTTATATAGAGTTGCAATTTTCTGATTCTATCTGTTTACTCAAAGTTTTGTGTACTTTTGTCTTTTCATTTTGGTAGAAGAGCTCCTTTCAACATTTCTTGTAAGGCAGGTTTAGTGGCGATGAACTCCCTCAACTTTTGTTTGTCAGGGAAAACCTTTATTTCTCCTTCATATCTGAAGGATAACTTTGCTGGTTAGAAAAGTCTTGGCTGACAGTTTTTATCTTTCAACAATTTGAGTATGTCATTCCACTCTCTCCTGGCCTGTAGAGTTTCTGCTGAGAAATCTGCTGATGGGCTAATGCGGGTACCTTTGCAGGACAATGTCTTTTTTTCCCCACTGCCTTTAAAATTCTTTTTTTATCATTGATTTTGATAGCTTAATATAATGTGCCTTGGAGAAGGTCTGTTTGCACTGAGATAATTAGGTGTTCTGTTAGCTTGTGGAGTCATATATCCAGTTCCTTCTCCTGGTTTGGGGAGTTCTTAGCTATTATTTCTTATTTTTTTATATGCTCTCTGATCTCATCTTCTCTCCTCCTTGTGGAATACCAATTATCCTTATGTTATGTTTTCTAATGAGTGTCTTCATTTTTTAAAACCTTATTTCTCTCTCCTACCTGAATCATTTCTAGATTTCTATCTTTGAGCTCACTAATTCTCCTTTCCATATGGTCTGCTCTATTTCCAGTGGTTTCTAGTACTGTCTTTATCTCATTTTATTGAGTTCTTCAGCTCCAGAATTCGTTTGTTTCTTTTTTAGGGTAACCAATCTCTTTTGTAAAGTATTCCTCTGTTCATCAACTTTATTCCTGAGCTCATTGAATTGCTTTTCTGAGTTTTCTTGTAGCTCAGTGAGTTTCTTCATGATACCTATTTTGAATTCTCCATTAGTTAAGGCATGCTCTTCCGTGATTTTCACTTTGGTTTCTGGAGAATTGTCATTTCCTTTTTGGTATACTGCATTGCTGTCATTTTTCATGGTGCTTGATGAGATGTTCCTGTGCCAGTGCATTTGAAGTATCCACCACCTTTCTTAATAGATAAAGTTTTGCTTACTTTGTTTCTAACAAACCAATAATTGGTAACTAGAGGTTTTTCCTTTGTTTTTAAGTAGGTGGCACTACAGCACAAGTTTTTTTTTTTAACATGTTTATTGGAGTATAATTGCTTTACAATGTTGTGTTAGTTTCTGCTTTATAACAAAGTGAATCAGTTATACATATACATATGTTACCATATCTCATCCCCCTTGCGTCTCCCTCCCTCCCACCCTCCCTATCCCACCCCTCTAGGTAGTCACAAACCACGGAGCTGATCTCCCTGTGCTATGCAGCTGCTTCCCACTAGTTATCTATTTTACGTTTGGTAGTGTATATATGTCCATGCCACTCTCTCACTTTGTCACAGCTTACCCTTCCCCCTCCCCATATCCTCAAGTCCATTCTCTAGTAGGTCTGTGTCTTTATTCCCGTCTTACCCCTAGGTTCTTCATGACTTTTTTTTTTTCTTAGATTCCATATATATGTGTTAGCATATGGTATTTGTTTTTCTCTTCCTGACTTACTTCACTGTGTATGACAGACTCTAGGTCCATCCACCTCACTACGAATAACTCAATTTCGTCTCTTTTTATGGCTGAGTAATATTCCATTGTATATATGTGCCACATCTTCTTGTGGGTTTTTTTTTTTTTTTTTGCGGTACGCGGGCCTCTCACTGTTGTGGCCCCTCCCGTTGCGGAGCACAGGCTCCGGACGCGCAGGCTCAGCGGCGATGGCTCATGGGCCCAGCCACTCCGCGGCATGTGGGATCCTCCCAGACTGGGGCACAAACCCGTGTTCCCTGCATCGGCAGGCGGACTCTCAAACACTGCACCACCAGGGAAGCCCAATGTGCCACATCTTCTTTATCCATTCATCTGTTGATGGACACTTAGGTTCCTTTCATGTCCAGGTTTTTGGTTCGTCTTTCCAGAGCTGCCTCTTGTGTTATTTGAGAATCTGCATTTTCCATCTTCCATTGTCTCTGTGGAAGGTGTGGCCCCATGCCCTCATAATTGCTTCTTGTGCTCCTGGGGTCACTGGTGCCTTGCTGTTGCTGGTGTCACTTCTGTTGCTGGCATCACCACCAGGAGCACTGATACGGCAGAAGTTTCCGCTGTGTCTGGGGTTGCCTAGGTTGCGGCCACTGCTGCCCCAGTGGGGGTAGTTGGAGGGAGGGGTAGAAGCTGGGGTCAGAGGTTGTCATGTTCATGGGCACCACCACAAGCAGGGGTCTGGAGTTTCATGTGCTCCTGTGGCTGAAGGGACTGGGGTCATGGGGCTCACTTCTACTGCTGCCCAGTTCTCTGTGGCCATGGGCACTGCTGCAGCTGGAAGCCAGAGTCATGTGTGTCACCTTTGCTGCTGCTGCTGGATTCTCTGGGGCTGTGGCTCAGCCATGATAGCCAGGAGGCCAGTATCATGGGCACTGGTTCTGCCTCTTCTGTGTGTTCCAACCCATCCACCTTCAGATTACAGATGTGTAGATCTCTCTTGTGTCCTGGTGTGTTGAGCAGAGGAACCGGTGTCGTGTTATGGATGTTTTACTAGTTGTAGATTAAAGGAGAGAGACAAAGGGATTGTCTCACACCACCATAATGCTTAGAAGTATAGCTTTTGTATGTAATTGAAGTTAATTTGGTATCAATACAAATTAGATTGTTATAATTTTAGGATGTTATATGTCATCCCCCTAGTAACCATGAAGAAAATATCTAAGGAATATAAACTAAAGGAAATTAGAAGAGAAGCAAAATATGTCACTAAAAAATATCAACTAAATAAGAAAGAAGATGGTAGTGGAGGAAATGAGGGGCAAAAAAGCATTAAGACATACAGAAGATGAATAGCAAAATGGCATATGTAAGTCTTTCCTTATCAATAATTACTTTAAATGTAAATGGGTGAAACTCTCCAATCCAAAGGCAGAGATTTGCAGAATAGATGATAAAACATGATCCAACTCTACACTGTCTATAAGAGACTCATTTCAGATTCAAAGACACAAGTAGGTTGAAAAGATGGAAAAAGACATTCCCTACAAATAGGAGACAAAACGGTGGCTATCTAATAATATCAGACAAAATAAACTTGAAGTTGAATACTGGCACAAGTGACAATAAATGGACATTATATATTGAAAAAAAAGATTAATTCACTGAGACTATATAACATTCAGAAACATATATGCACCTAACAGCATAGTGCCAAAATATATGATGCAAACATAGACAGAATTAAAGGGAGAAATCAAAACTCCAAATTATATAAAATAAACATTGATGGAATTGAAGGGAGAAATATACAGTTCTACAATAACACTTGGAGAGTTCAATATATTGCTTTCAATAATGGATAGAACAACCAGAAAGAAGGTCAATAATGAAGTGGAGGACTTGACTAACACTACACACCAATTGGATCTGACCGATATACAAAATACCCTGCCTAAGAACAACAGAACACACATTTTTCTCAAATGTACATGGAACATTCTACAGGATGGGTCACATAATATGCCACAAAACAAAGATTAGTACATTTTAGAAGATTGAAATCATACAAGGTATCTTACCTGATCACATAGAATGAAATTAAAAATTAACAACAAAAAGAAAAGTGAGAAATTCACAAATATGTAGAAAATTAAGCAATACAGTCTTAAACAACCAATAAGTCAAAAATGAAATCACAGGGGAAATTAGAAATTACATGGAGATAAATAACAACCAAACTACAACATACCAAAGCTTGTGATTGTAACAAAAGCAGTGTTGCTTAGGAATTTTAAACACCTACATTAGGAAACAAAAAAATCTCACGGCAATAACTTAACACTTTAAGTAACAAGAAAGAGGAGAGCAAACTAAATCCAAAGCTAGCAAAAGAAGGAAATAAGTTTGGATCTAAGAATAACAAAATAGCGAATAGGAAAACAATAGAGAGAACAAATAAAGCCAAAAGTTGGTTCTTTGATAAGATCAAAATTTGACAGATGTTTAGCTATATTAAGAAAAAAAGAAATGATTCAAATTATTAAAATCGGAAATGCAAGAGGAGATATTACTAGCCATTTTACATTCCAAAAAAGAAAAGTTTGTAAGAGAACACTAAAACAATTATACACCAAAAGACAGGATAATCTAGATGAAAGAGGCAAATTTCTAGAAACACATAATCTACCAAAAATAAATCATGAAGAAATAAAAAATATGAATAGACCTATAACTAGTAAGGAGATTGAATCAGTAATCAACACTCTCATCCCTCCCCACCCTGAAAAGAAATCCCCAGACCTGATGCCTTCATTGATGAAAACTCCTGAACATTTAAAGAAGAATTAATACCAATTATTCTCAAGCTCTTCCAAAAAATTGAAGGGGAGAAACAAACTCCTTAACTCAATCTATGAGGTCAGCATCACTCTGACACCAAATCCAGACAAAGATACTACAAAAAAAGAACACTACAGACTCTTATGAATAATTGGGGCAAAATTCTCAGCAAAATGCTAGCAAACAGAATTCAGCAACATAGTAAAAGGATTATATACCATGTCCAAGTGGGATTTATTCCTGGTTCAACATATGAAAATCAATCAATGTAATGAACCATGCTATAGAATGACAGTGGGGGCTGGGGGACCCCATATCTATTCAACTGATGCAGAGAAAGCATTTAACAAAATTCAGTACCCTTTCATGATAAAAACACTGTTTATTTAATAAACTAGGAATAGAAGGAAACATCCTCAACATGACAAAGGCCATATATTTAAAAAAAAAGCATAGCTAACATCATTCTCACTGGACTGAAAGATTTTCTCTTAAGATCAGGAACAAGACAGGAGAGCCTGATCTCACCATTTCTACTCAACAAAGTATTGGAAGTTTACCCAGGTCAGTTAGGCAAGAAAAAGAAACGAGGCACCAAAATGAAACAGAATTAAAACTAGATCTGTTCACAGATAGCATGATCTTACATGTACAAAACCCTAAAAAACTTTCTCTCACACACACAAATTGTTAGAGCTAATAAAGGAATTCAGCAAAGTTATAGGAAAGAAAATCAATGCACAAAACTTAAGATGCAGTTCTATATCTTAACAATTAACAATCCAAAAAGAAAATTAAGAAAACATCAATAAGAATACAATACTAAGGATAAATTTAGTATAGAAGGTGAAAGACTTGTACACTGAAGATTAAAAATCACTGCTGAAAAAGAGAAAGAAGACATAAATAAATGGAAAAGCATCCCGTATTCATTGATTTGAGACAATATTAAGGTGACAATGCTGCCCAACATTATCTACAGATTCAATGCAATCCCTATAAAAATTTCAATGGTGTTTTTTCAGACATAGAAAAACCCATCCTAAAATTCACATAAAATCTCAAGGGATCCCAAAATGCAAACACAACCTTTAGAAAGGAGAAAAAAGTTGGAGGACTTACACTCCTGATTTCAGAAACTTACTTCAAAGCTATAGCAATCAAAACAATGTGATACATTCATAAAAAGAGACATACAGACCACTGGAAGAGCATAGAGAACCCAAAAAATAACGCTCACATATACTGTCAATTGATTTTAGGCAAGGGTGCCAAGACCATTCAGTGGGAAAGACAGTCTTTTTAACAAATGGTGCTCGGAAACGTGGATGACCACATGCAAAAGAATGAAGTTACCTTATATCATACACAAAAATTAATTCAAAATAGATCAAAAACTTAAATGTAAGAGCTGAGCTTATGAAACTCTTGGAAGAAAACACAGAGGAAAATCTTGCCTTGGATTTCACAATGATTTCTTGAATATGATATCAAAAGCACAGGAAATAAAAGAAAAATATTGAATAGATAAAATGTTCTTCACCAAATTTAAAAACTTTGTATGTCATAGGATACTATCAAGAAAGTGAAAAGACAATGGGAGAAAATATTTGCAAAGCATATAATTTGCATATCTGATAAGGTATTAATATCCAGCCTACATAAAGAACTCTTACAACTTAGAAACAACAACAACAGAAAAATGAACAAGCCAATTAAAAATGGGCAAAGAACTTGAATAGACAATTCTCCGAAGATATACAAATGGCCAATACGAACATGAAAAGATGCTAGTCATTAGAGAAATGTCAATCAAAACCACAATGAGTTACCACTTCAAACCCATTAGAATGGCCATTATTAAAAATAAACTGAAAATAGCAAGTGAGTGTAAGGATATGAGGAAATGAAAAGCCTTGTGCATGTGGAAAACATGCATGGCAATTCCTCAAAAAGTTAAACAGAATTACCATATGATCTAGCAATTCCATTTCTGGGTATATAACCAAAAGAAGGGAAAGCAGGGACCCAAACAGTTACTTGCACAATCAGTGTTCATAGCAGCATTATTCACAAAGGCCAAAAGGTGGAAACAACCCAAATGTCCATCAAAACTTGGTATATACATACAATGGAATATTATTCAGTCTCAAAAGATGACAGTTTGCTAAAACATGGATGAACCTTGAAAACATGGTGCTAAGTGAAATAAGCCAGACACAAAAGGGCAAATGTTGTATGATTCCACTTATATGAGGTAACTAAAATAGGCAAGTTCTTAAAGACAAAAAGTACCATTAGAGGTTACCAGATGCGGGGAGATGGGGACTAGGCAGCTGTTGTCTAATGGGAACAGAATTGCTTCTGAGGATGGAGGAAATTGTCTGCAGATGCATGGTGGTGACGGTTGTGCAATATTGTAAATTTTACTCAGTGCTACTGAGCTAACGGTATGCTCAGGAATGGTGAAAAGGGTAAATTTTATATCATATATATATATATATGCCTCAATAAAAAGAAAATAAAAGAACAGAATATAAGCCCACAAATCTCAAAGGTAGAGTGACATGTCTCAATGCCATGAGAACATGTGAAATGAAGGAAATCAGTGTGGCCATATGGCAAGACATCTTTGCTAAATAAAATATGTTATGTACAATTTTTTTTAAGTCATGGCTTTGGACCATGCCAGTTCAATTTAATGAGAATCTCTGTGGTTGGATCCAAGTATTTAAAAAAACAGAATCCCTCAAATGATTCTAACGTGCAGGCAGTATTAAGAACTGCTGATCTAGATACCTGTTACTCTGTGTTCATTTTCCCTTTTATCCAACCTTTACACTGTGCTACTGAGAATTAAGGCTAAGGCTTGCATGATTGCTTCTGGACAATAGTACCACAGAGGGACAGGGCCCCACCCACCCACCCAAGGCCACAGTGTGAGCACAACAGTGACACCAGTGGCTGTGACTCTGTAGAAAGGAGATGGAGTCTGAGATCAATTTCAGGGTCTGTCTACCGTTCTATGGTCCATCTTGGAAGCTGAGGTTTTCCTCTTAGAGGCCACTGCTAGCTAGGGTTTGTCTGATGAAGAGTTACAGCAGGTTTCCTTATACTCTATTGTAGGTTTCTGTAGTTCCTGGATTTCTCATTTAGAGTTTGGGGTCCAAAACACACCACTTTGAATCCTAGGCCTGCCATTTATTTGACATGGGAAAGACACGTTAAGCTTCTAATCTGCAGTTTCTTCCTCTTTAAAGTGGGGATAATAGCGCCCCTGGAGGCTCAGCGAGTATAATAGATTTGTTTGCACCCTGTTGCTAAGTGTGGTGGTATGATGTGAACCCAGTCAAAGCCAGCATTCTTAACCACAAGAGATCACTGGACCCCAAGTCTGGTGGTTCTGAAGCCAGGCTGTTTTCTACCCCAGCAGTCAGCCCATAAGTGCCAGATGGGTTATGACAGAAAGGGATGTGGGAACACACTATGAGCTTTGAGATTAATTAGAACAGGTTTCATTGACTTGGAGTGAATAAAGGAAGAAGGAAAAGTCTCAAGATGCAGAGTTGAGTCCAGTCCCTTATCACCTACACAGCTCCCTGCAAGGATTCTTGGGCCATGTGGGGGCAGATGGGGTGTCCTTACCTCGTAGCACATGAAGATGCCTATGGGCCTGGTAGGCTTGATCCTGATGCCAATGTTTCCTTCAGTGTTGGGTGGCAGGATGTTGCCCTTGTCGTCAATGATCTGGAGCAAGAGACCTGTGAATCCGACCCTGCAGGGATCCCCAACACTCCTGCCCCACCCAAACACTGCCTGGCTCATTCATGTGACACAGTGGGGGTAGTTGGGGGAGGGGGTTGTGGTAGAGGAGGCCTGTCAGAAAATAGAATAAAACCGTCAAAAGTCTTTGAAATCAGCAAATGGTGGAACCCAAGCCACGGGTCTATGTGTTTCATGCATATATAGACATCACAAATGTGTCTTCAAGCGAGAAACACGGATCAGGAAAAACTAAAGGCACCAGCAGTGGAGAGAGCTGCCTGTGCTACTGCAAGTACTCTTTCCCAGGCTCGGTGCATGAGGCCTCTGGCTGTCCTGGCAAGCTGCGCTCACGCCCAGGACATTGCAGTTCTCAACTGAAAACTCCCCAGGAAACTGGAGGAAAAGTAGGCGGAGAAGAGGAGGGGGAATCTGGAGGTATGACTGGTTCTGTCACCTCGTGTCACACAGTGGTCCAACCCCAGCCGAGCACTAATGTCTGCCAATGTCTTTACCACCAGACCTGAACGTCGTAGGGTGGGATGGCCTTCCCCAAGGAACCCAGCTTGATCTTCATCCCCCGGAGAGTGCCACAAGTTGTTCCCTGTTTGCAAAGAAGAGAACTGTGGTTGGCCAAGACTCCAGGCTAATCACAAGGCAGCAAGAATCAAACACAGCATCCTTGCTTACAGATGTCATTTGATGCTGTGCAAAGAGCCCTCATGGGGAAGCTAGAAGGCATCGACCCCACTCTAGTCAGCAGACATTCGCTGCACCTGACATGGGCTGGGCCTGAGCCCGGTGCTGGGGCTACAGAGTCCAGTGGGAGAGGCCATGAAGAAACAGAGGAGTGAGCCCGGCTGTGGGCATGTAACATAGGGTGTGGAGTGCCCACTGTATGCCAAACATGTGTCCCTGTGCCGGGGAGGGCCATGAGTATATTTCACAACCATTTACTTGTAGCTGCCTCAACTGCTTCTCAGAGCTGTGCTGAGATTATTCAGATTGTTCACGTTGTTCCCCTACCCCCAGGTCTTCCTGATGAACCTTATTCCTTCTTTATGGTTCTCGAAATTATCATTCTTCCTAAAGTTAAGCGCTTTACACACAGAGAGACCAAGGTTTGAATCCTGACTCCACCACTCACTAGCTATGTACCAAGTAATCCCCCTTGATCTCCTCCTCTGTTAAATGGGGGTAATTATAACATTATCGCTCAGAGTGCTTGTGAGTGTGTGCCAGGCACACACCAAGTATTCAATAAACAACTACTACTAGCTATCATTCAGGCCCTAATAAATGGAAGTTGGGAGATTCTCTTTCTGTGGTATTTTTCCCCACACTTCTATTGTTGCTTGTCTGTTTCCCTCAGTAGATAATGAGCATTCAGAGAATAGAGATTGTCCCATCCATCTCTGCACCCCCAGCCTCTAAACACAATACCTACCTAAAAACAACAGTGACAACCATAGCTGCAATAGGGGTTAGACACTGTGCCCAGAGCTTTGTATACTTTCTTTCTTTTACCTTATCATAACCTGGCAAGCCTGGCATATTTCCATTTTGGAGATGGGGAAGCTAGACTCTGCAAGATTCAGTGATATGCCTACAGTCTTGAAGCCTATAACTGGCAAGGCTGAGATCGGAACTGGGGTCTGAGCTCCTGAGAGAGGAAGTACTTTCCCCTCTGCAATGTCACTGCTTACACTACAGGCACGTGGAAAATGTCACAGAAATGAGTGGACAGGTGTGAAAACGTTTGGAGAAATAAAGCACCATCCGGGTATCGGGGAGTATTCTGTTGTTATGAATAGTTAATGCGAAGGGACTGGCGTCATGGGTGTAGCGCATAGTTCTAACCTCACCCTTCTTGTCTGAATGCAAACTGAACCAGCAAGGACAGACCTAGAGTCTTAACATTTCTCAATCCTGGAAGCAGACCCAGTAACTGATCATTTATTTGCAAAGTAATGTCAGAAAAGTATGTCAGTTGGAATTATAACGGCTATTTTGCTACAGGCCCTGAGATGACAGTCATACCTCTGTCAGCTAAAGGGATGATAGGGAAGTAGGGGAAAGTGGCTCTGCCCAGCATCGGAAATGCATTGAAAATGTGTTAGAAGTGAGATACCTGCCCACACTATCATGGATAAAGTCCTTGAGCTTCAAGACATGCCTGATGCTTTGAATGCCCTGCCCACCTGACTGGTCAGTGATCCTCTTTGGGATCACACTGTGTGTGCGTGTGTGTGTGTGTGTGTGTGTGTGTGTCTGTGCGTGTGTGTGTGTGTGGCATGTATATAGAAGATCTCTCCTCCTGCTAGTTTCTCACCATCAAAGCTGTGTGCTCTCCTCATAAACACCCAGAAATGAACTAGTGAACTTTCGGGGCTAGCTCCGGCCTGCTCCTGTGGTTGCTGCCTAGGAAGGGACGGTGAAGTGGACAGGACTTGCAGTGGTGGCTTCCATGTCTCTGGAGAGTGCCTTCTATGCCAGTGCCCCTCCTGGGCTCCCTTCATTATAACTAATTATCACAGGTACAGTGGCACCATGCCCTTAGACCCCTTTGTAAGTTTTTGTCCAATAGCTTTCAGCACATGGGTCTTTTGACAAGTTGATGAGCTGCAACTGTCTTTTCTGCAAATTTATTTGGGACAAATAAGCCTAGAGCTCTGGAGCCTCCCACTGGCTTTGAGCAATGCTGTGTGCTCTGCACACACTCATAGCAGGATTCAGCTCATCTGCTGGGCTCAGTGGACGAGCACATCCTGACTGGCCCAGAGGGACCCTTCACCTACCGTTTCTGACTGTCCATAGGCCTGGTAGAGCAGAACGCCTGTCTGTCTTCTCCACAGCTCTTGCTCCTCGGGCAGCAGGGCCTCCCCACCAGTACAGCAGTGCTCCAGGGTGGGGAACCTGAGGCTGAGGGGAAGGCAAGATGTCAACAGAGCCTCCGCAGATTGGGCTTGGGCGCTCTGCCCCAGGCCCAGGGAGAGCTCAGAGCATTGTCATCCGGATCATTCATCCTTCTGCTTCTTCGCTTTCTTACTTGCCTTCTGGGCATTTTCCTGGTGGTCAAGTCCAAGTGGAATCATTTCCTGTTGGTACCTGTTAACTCACCTGGCAGGGGTAGGTGGTGGTGGTGGTGAGGCTAATGGGTTAAATCAGGGAGATCAGGATTGAATATGGATGTTGATGTAACAAGAGGGAGAAAAGTGTGCTTGGAACACATTCTAAGCATTCTATGTGGCTAAGAGGGATATTTTTGTAAACCATAAGGGCTGAGGGATAAGACCCCAAGGATATGCTAGGATGGTAATAGAACTGTACCGCCTTCTGGGAAGAGTGGGCTTATGTGAACTGAAGGCCTTTTGTGTTTCTGGCTGGAGAACGCAAATTAGGGGTTGGAAATGAATTGCTCGGGACATCAAGGAAGACCGGGGTTCATGTATGTAAAGAGAAGAAGGATCACAGGTAATAGGCCTGAGAGCAGGAATTTGGGAGAGAACAGAAAAGTCTGCTGTGAATATTTGCAGGAGTTTGCTAGGTACGTTGTGCGATGTAAATCCTCTCATCTATTTTCCCCATGAAGATTTCCATAAATAATACAAAAACCATCACAAAATAATGATGGATTCCCTGAAGGAAATGGGTAGAAGTGATTGGGGTCTTAGTACCACTTTGCACGGGGCTGAGCTGAGCCAGCTCGTAGGGATGAGGGAGGTGGCAGAATCCCTTGTCACCCTCTCCTCATATATACAGAGCCTGTAGTGATGGACAGCAGGGCTGGCTTCATTGAGGGTATGTTCCTCATTCTTCTTGAGCTTTATCCAAAGTACATAAAATGGGCAGAGTCTCCAATAGAGGCAATATTCATGCCCTGGTTGGATTTGTATGGGGTTTGTTCACCATCTCAAGAACGTTACAACAAGTAGCTGTAATATGAGCTTTGAAATACAGTTGGAAACATAATTCTGTCAGATTGAGGGTTCATGAATAAAATCAAGCTGTATTTCAGTTATCTTCATAAATTGAACTCCTTGGTATTTTAAGTCTTTTATGTCTAAAACATGTTAGCTCTGATTCTGAGGTAGCCATTTCAATTTCAGAGTCGCTAAAAGATACATAAACAACCATAAGGTTCAAAGAGCAGATTTCAGGTGAGCTAAAAATTAATCCACAAACATGGGGAAATGCAAAAATAAAATGACAGTGTGACACTACATGCCCATCAGATTGGCAAAAATTAAAACTTGGACAAAAACAAATATTGTCAGAGATGTGGAACAATGGAAATGCTCCTACCCTGCTACCTTGGTTAGGATGAGCATACCTTGGTTCAAAACTTTGGAAAATAAGGTAGTAGGTGCAATGTCAGTGTGACCTAGCAATTCCTCTCCCAGAGAAGATCTACAGCAACGTGTGTTTACGTGTTTATGTACATGTTCAAAAATTCAATGCAGCATTAATCATCAATAGTCCCAAACTGAAAACTACCCAAATGCCCAATAATAGAACTGAGTTAAAATGTGCTACTTTCATAAAATGTAATGTTATACAGCAATGAAAATTAACTCCAGCATTATTTAACAACACGGACACTTCTTAGAAACATAATGTTGAAAAAAGAAGCAGATATTACAGAATAATGTACGATTACATGAAGCTCAAAAGCAAGTAAAGTAATTTGCCTAGGGATATTTCCTGTGTAAACTATGCGGGAAAATAAGGAAATGAACCATAAAAGCCAAGACAGTGGATTCCTTTAGTGGACATGGAGAGGCATGAGGAGGTCTCTAGGGACACTGGCCATGTCCTATTTTTGGGCCTTCGGTGAGCAGTTACATAGCTGTTTTATTTTCAACAATTCATTAATCTGTAAATGTATATATTATATAGTTTTCTGTATGTTTATTTCATAACAAAATGTTTATAAAAGTAAAAACCCACAATGATGCAAGGCTCACTCAGTGTTTCGTTTGGTTCCCTGAATCCTGTTTAAAGAACCAATTAGACTAGCTGCTAAATATCACCACCAACATTTACCCCCCACCACACACACACACACAGTATCCTCAAAGAACCATAGCTAAAATCAGTCAGACCACAGTGCATCAGATTACTTAAAATCCTACCCGAAGATTCCTGTTACCAACCGCAACCACATCTACCATACCTGGTGGAATTCTGCTGCAGAATCATTCGAAATACAGAGGGCGCAGCAAAGCATTGGGTAATAGGGTATTTGAATAAAGTCTAGAAAGTTAGGAGAGAAAAAATTTTATTTTTGCAATTAAGATTTAAAACATAGATTTGTTATTAGCATTTTAATTCTGACCTCTCCTCTAGGAGAGCCCATTTATTCATCTGTTAATTCTTTCAGTATACCTACATTGAGCATGAATTCCGTACATGGCATTTGTCAGGTACGACTGGAGCAACACAAGAAAGTCTAAGTTGAGGGGATGGGTAGGGAGGGAATGAAGGGAAAGTTTTGTTTTGTGAATTTGAATGGTAAAATTTTAATTTAACATTTTTCGTTTTAGTCATCATCTCCCATCTTCAATAGGAGAGACTGAAACCAAGTAATTTAAAAAGTTTATTTTTAAAAATACACGAAAGTAATAATTGTAAAGTAAATTAAACAATTGAACTTTCAAATGCAGGGTTTGGGGTAAATTTGTAGACTCAGTTCTTTGAAATAATTCAAGCTTAAAATACACTGAGACTGTGGGGACACCCCTTGTAGGGGAAGGAGAATTAGACCTGGTGGGGGAAGGAGAGAGGTGGATTCATTGTGGTTTGTGCAGTTCTATGCCTCAGAGACTGGCAGGATGCAGGCAGAAAATAATGATGGAGAGGCAGATGTTGACATAGGGGCAGGGAATGAGAAGTGGGAGGTACAGTTTCAGGTGCTGGAGGGATGAGCAGATGAACTTAACCAACCAGCAGAAAAACAGGTGGAAACTAGCCTGGAGGGAGGACTGGACAGTTTTGGGAGCCACCCGAGTGGACGTACCTGCTGGAGAAATGGAAGTACAGGAAGCTGCTTAGAGGGGAGGGAAAGTTGAGGGCAGAGCCTTGGATGACTACGGTGTTCAGGGGTGAGCTGGGGGAACAGGCGGTAGCTGTAGCAAGTGGAGAATGTTCTGTGGAGCAATCTGACCTTAAGGGAGGAGAGACGGGGCTGGTCCGAGGTGTACCAGTGTGAAGGGCAGGTGTTCTTAGGATGAGGAACTTTGAATATGTTTATGGACTGAGGGAGTAGAGTCAATGAAAAGTGAGAGATTGCAAATACAGGAGAAAAGGTTTAATGAGTTAAAGATTAATAGAGAGGGGCTCCAAACACAAGGGCAGGGAAGAGAACAGGATCGGCAGCAGGTGTCGGGAGGGAGTTGGACGTTGAGAGGTGAAGGGGCAGGTCTGCCTCTGAGACAGAAAGCAGGGGAGTGAGCGGAGACACAAAGACAATTTTTAAGTGAAGAGAAATACGTTGAAGGAGTTCACGCAGGTGACCTCAGTTATTATCATGGTGTATGCATACCAGCAACTGCTACCACTTACTGAGTGTTCTCTCTGGGCTAGTCTCAGGGCTAAGCACTTTACACACCTTTCCTATGTCGTCTCATTAATATTCCCAACAATTTTGTGGAAATAGTAACCATTAAGACTCTCATTCTACAGATAAGGAAACTGAAGCTCAGAGTGGTAAGCAAACCACTAATAAATGTCAATCATGGGATACGAAACTAGATCTGTCATATTCCAAGGCCTTTGTTTCTAAATATGTCATTAAATTGAGTAGCCACACAAATAAAACATTCACACACCAGCTACCCGGCCCTGGTAGAGACAGGATCCAGGATCCAGGAGACCTGAGCTTGTTCTGTTTGCTTTCATTTCTCAAAACGTATATTCTGGTTCCCAGGTCCACAAAGTCTGATCCATAGGTCTAGGGAAAGGTTTGGAATGTGTGTTTTCTTCAAAGTTACCTCTTGATGTAATTCTGATACGATGATTGATTCAGTGCTTCACACTTTGAGAAACGCAGAGCCAGGGTTATATTATGCTAAGAGTTATACTAAGAGGCTTCTTTGCTAATAAAGTATTTTCTCAGTTGGATCCAGTTTTTGAACTCGAAATGAGTTTTTTCTGGGAGTTTGTTGATATCGAAAGGTTCGTCTTCTTACCTGTACAATGACCTTGGGGTCAAACTGGGGCAGATGATGGACAAAGACTGTAGACCCCGCTGTCCATGGTTCAAGCAGGGACCCTCCAACAGCCAGAATCCAGCCTGTGTCTGACAGGCACCAGAGGACATCAGACGTCTTCAGCTGCAGTAATTTCCTGCTAACTCCAAAATACAGTTAGCCTCAGATACTATTCTGACTACTATACTATCCTTCCCTTCTCTCCACCCGCATTCCTCCAGGATTTTGCTACTCAGTTGTTATCATTAGCACAGATACCAACTCTCTACAAAAAGCCTTCTCTGTCCCCCTGGTCTGGTTAATAAGGTACAAAGTATATAGAACGTGGTCTGGTTTGAATATTACTAGTTGAGGGATGGAGAGAAGGGAGAAGAGTTTGGTTTAAAACCAATTAAATGGCTAATCCAGTTTCAGCCTCTATGTTTGTTCCAGGTTAGGGCAGTGGCTTGGTGTGGCTTAGTTCCAGGTATTATTTTTCCCTAACAGTTCATGACTGGGAAACTCTATGCCGGATTTGTCCACAATCAAGGAGAGGAGAGGACCTGTCACGTAAGGTCACATTGCTGGAGCATTTTATCTCTCCCCACCAAACCCTGGAACTACTGACAGGGACACAGGGGCTTGTCATTTGTGTGGTTTGCAGAATGCCTGCTGTTTCCACCCACATCTCCTCCATGCCTCCTGTGAAGGTGCTCAGGCAGGACCCAAACGTGCCTCCTTTGTCATTCAGATGCCTCTGTCAGCCTATACTTCTCACACCCTTAGGGGTCTGAACCAAAGAGAGCAGAAAGCATAAACAGCACGGGGTCAATTCCACCAGGAGTTCCTTTCCCAGCACGTACACATATACAAACACACTCCACCCCAGATCTGTGGCCCAGCTTCTAAGCTGGTGCCCTCTCTCCTACCATGAAGGGAAGAAGGATCGCAAAGCAAGTCCATGGCTGTGCTTTGCCATCTTGGGGAAGCCTGTGGTCCCACTGGTGAAGAAGATGGCCATTGGGTCCAGGGTCTTTGACTTAATACAGGTGTGAACTGGGGATTCTGATCTGCAAAGGGATTCAATACAAAAGGACAGAAGTCATGTTTCCTGTTTTTCCATCCTCTGGGGAAGCAAAAGAAGCAATATGAGTCTTGGAGTCAGAAAACTGGGGTTTGCAACTCCCAGGATTAGGCACCAAACAAAGTTTATGGGTGACTTGGATAGCTGGACTGACATTTCTTCATTTTAAAAAGTGGGGAAAATATGATGGATTACTTTATATTTTAATAAACATTGAAATAGTATTCCCAATGATTCCAGACAATGCTCTAAATGATGTACAAATAAGAACTCATTCAATCTTCAGAGCAACCCTAAGAGGCAAGTACTGCTTTTATGCCCATTTTGTAGATGAGGGAACTGAGGCTCAGAGAGGTTAGGTAACTTACCTGAAGACATATAGCCAGCAAGTTGCAGAGCCAGGATTCAAACTCAGACAGTGTGATCCATATACTATGCTTTTAGTCACACTGCTAACCTTGTATTTTACACAGACTAGCTTCACGGGAATTTAACCTCATAAACTTGGTGTTGAAGGGTGGGAAAGAGAAAGCTAGGGAGAACGACAGTGTAAGGAATATATATATATGTACATCTGCCCTAGCATGAGCTGGAGGTGGAAGGTAGAATCCGTAGCTCCCTCCGTCGGCCTCGGTTCTTGGGGAGCTTCTCCTTGGCTGAGAGCCTCTTCCTTGGGCCTATTACAATTGTAAATGCAAGCTTCCTACAGTACTCAGGCAGAGAGGCTGCAAGCAATCCCAGTGCTGGAGGGAGCCCTGGCTCTTGTGGAGAAATGATACCATACTGAGTCTGGGAAATTTAGGCGAGTTTTAATGAGTATTCTTTGTTTAAGCTATTTTATCTATTTCTCCGACTTTAGAATCTAGCATAAGATGTGATTTCACTGTAATATTTGCCCTTGGGGGTTGAAGTAAAGAGCTTTAAAAACTGTGGAATTACTTCAAGAAAACAAATCCAGCATGGTTTGTGTGTGACATGAAAAATGCCTGAAGACTTGCAGAATCAGAGTTTTGGAGGTGGAGGGGTCTTTCTTACCTTCAGCACTTCCCTAACTTTTCCTTCAAGGCGTCCCTATAGACACCCACCCCCTAGGACATGGAAAGTGTTTGCTCCCAAAGCTGCCTGTCATTTTTTCCTCAGTACCATGTTTTACTGTAAAAATTCATCTTAACCTCTTGTTCAACTTCTTTAATTGCTAATTATTTACATAAAAATAATATTCAGATTCCCCACCTACAAGGAACATGCAACACAATAACCCTCTGACTTTACACATCTCCTTTGCACAGGGGTGATTATATTTTAGTGAGAGAGCCATAGAAGTTCAATTTCCCCATTTTATACATAAAACAATTGCAGCGAAGAGAGGAGTAGGAACTGCCCAAGGTTGCACAGCAAATCAGTGACATAGCTGTGAAGAGAAGCTCAGACCTGGTGAGCTTCCTCCCACTGGCTGCTTCTGTACCAGCACTAGGCAGTGAGTGGCTTTCTCCTGCCACTCCTCAGAAAGAACATTCATCAGACCAGAAACTCACCTCATCAGTGATCGGAAGTCCAGCCACCCTTTACGGCTGTGGTCAGACACCAGGAGCTTGGTTTTCAGAGCAGGACACTCAGAAGCCACAGAATCCACCTCTGGGGCAAGGGTATCTGTGGTCACGATGCCCTTGGCTTTAGACACTTGTAGTCGGTAGAGAATGTCCTTGGCCTTCATCTGGGTGGTCCCTGGCATGAAGACGATCCCTAGGGATGAGAAAGAAACTGCCTGTTCTGGTATCTCTTTCACAGCCTCACAACCTTGGCTGTCAGATCTGGTTTATCTGCACAGACATCCCCTAACTTCTTGGTATGCAAAGGATGGTCCACAGCATCAACACCCCCTAAGACACAGAATCTCACCCCCCACCCCAAACTTACTGAATCAGAATATGCATTTTAACAAGGTCTCCAAGGGATTTCTATGCACATTAAAATTTGAAAAGCCTGCCCTAATAATTTCTACTCTAAATGGATCTAGCCAGTAGACAGGTGAGTCCTTCTTTATAAAAATTTACACAGGATCTGGGAAAGATACAAGTAGGACAGTGTCCCTGACTCTGCCTCCCTGCCCCCATTTTTCTCCTCTCACTTCCTTCTCTGTCATCGTGAATCTCTTGTCATCTGTTGTCAGCATTCCTTGTGTCATCTTGAATCTCCTCTCTTTCCTTCGTTCGTCATACCCAAAGTTAACTGCAATGTCCTTTGAACTTTTCTACTTTCCCTTCCATCTTCCATCACCAACAATTAGCTCAAGTCTTTGTGTGCCCCTATTGCATTCTAATTTCTCCACCAGATGCCCTGTCCTGAATCTTCCTACTACCCACCTTCCGTATTATTAGCCTGCTTAGTTCCAGAGAGCACTGACTTTTTCCCCTCCACATTTCTTCTCCCCACTAACACCTGGACCCTGTCTCCAGGAAAACACCACACTCCCCATCCTGACTCTGAGGGCACTGCTCACTCTCCATCTTTCTCTCGCACAACTCTATTCTCTATTTCAAGATGACCATTCTTCGTATAGGCTACTCCTGACTCTAAGCATTTCCATGTGCTATGACCATTCTTGGAATTTCCGTCCTTTGCTTCTACTCCTCTTTAATTCTTCTTATCCCAGAGGTCTCAAGTCATGTCTTGGGTTTCTCATGGACCATCTCTTCACTATACAGATGGCATGGCTTCTCTATACTCCCTCAGCCACTGCTGTTAATTCTTGATCTTGACGGATTAATCAACTCTTTGTGAGAAAACATGAGACAGAGAATATGTGACCAAGAGCACGACACATTGTTGTATGAGCATGCATTATAGAACAACTGAAGTGATTCGAAAAAGAATCCATGAGTCCCATACTGATTGTATAGATTAATGCATAGATAAGCAATTAAAAGGGAAAGGAAAATCTCTATAGAAGAATGCCAACTAATAAATGTAGAGGGAATGATATAAATAGAAAATCCTAATAAAAGACCACCATTAAAATATTCAATTCAGTCAAGAATCATCAGTGGATTCTCAAACCATAAAGGGAAAGACAGTTGGGGAACAGGATATTCACACAGTCCCATAAATATTATACGACAGATTACTTACTACAAAAGGAAAAGGTACCTCTACAAAGGTGGATACTACCTTTCTAAAGTGATAAAACAATATCAATGATATTAGGGCAAACCAACTTTATATATCCCCAATGTGAGGCACCAAGGAAGACACAATAGTGCCCTCCTAGTACCTGGGCTAAAAATGTCTAACCTGAAGATAATCATGAAGAAGGAGTCAAAAATACACATTTTGATGGACCTTCTGCAAAACAACTGGCTTAGACACTTCAAAATTGGCATCGTCATGTAGACAGTGTAGAATGTAGAGAAACATTCTAGATTAAAGGAGACGGGGGAGATATAACAACTAAATGCAATGCATTGGATTTTTGATTTAAACCAAATAAATGCTATAAAGGACATTATTGGGAGAATCGAAGAATTTTGATGATGGATGTATATCAGGTAACTCTATTGCATCAGTGTTAAACTTCTTGTGTGATAACTCTACTGTGGTCATGTGAAGGAAATGTCTTGGATCTTAGCAGATGCATGCTGCAGTGTTTATCTGGTGTTTATGGGTGTTACAGTGTCTGCAACTGATTCTTAAATGACTCACTGGGAGAGAGGGCTCGAATATGGCAAAACGTTAACAATTGATGAATCTTATAAAGAAGCAAGAGTGTCTGAGACCGTGTAAGAGAAAGTGTGTGTGTGTGTGTGAGAGAGAGAGAGCGAGAATTATGACATTGTGTTTGAGAGGGTGTGAGTATAAGGGAGAGAGTGGATGAGAAGGAGTAAAATAATATTTGAGTGAGTCTGAGAAAAAGAAAGACTGTGAAGAAGAAAAATTGGGGGGAAGAGAAAACACCTAATATTTCAGGACAATCTGGCTCTAGGTGAGCCCAAAGGTCTGTTTGGCTCACTGACCTGTTCGGATGCAGGCCACGATCACCAGCCACCACTCAGGCACTCGAGGCAGAATCAAGGCTAGATGGTCTCCCTCCTGGAGGCCACAGGTCTGTGTGAAGACGTTGGCTGCACGACGGGTTAGGTCTGTCATCTCTCTGAAACTCCACTTCACTTCATGCCCTTGATTATTCACCCACCACAGGGCTGGGTTTGGACCTCTCTTGCCTGCCTGGTTAGGATCATATGCTACATGTTATTTCCTGATTCAAAGGAAAGGGGCACTAATGTGGCCAATCCACTACCACAGTCACATTCCACTGTGAGTGTAGCTCAAGGTCTGAGACCCCATTTTAAAGCACTTATAGCGCCAAGAGAAGGTGGGGGGAGGTGTGATCCAGCCAACGTCTTCTGGTCTACTGTAACCCCCTCGTCTTAGTTCACATAAAACCATGAAGAGCCTTCATGTTACTTCTTGAAGACTTACGATTTTATTCCCCATGTGTCTGTCTTAGTTCCACATGGACAGTAGGTTACCCTCTGTGCCCCAGTTTTCTCACCTATGAAAAGGGTATAATAATACTACCTAGCCTGTAATAAAGTTCAAATTAATTATTTTAAAAGGTCAAGTGTGTATAACAGTGCCTGGAATATAGTAGGTGCTCAATAAAATTACTGCTGTTATTGTTATTACAACAAAATAAAAGAGGATAATTTAATTCCTAAATATTTGGGGAAATTATTATTTTTTTAAATATATTTATTCATTTATTTTGCTGTGCCAGGTCTTTTTTTTTTTTTAATAACAACACCTTTTATTAATTAATTTTTGCTGTGTTGGGTCTTGGTTTCTGTGCGAGGGCTTTCTCTAGTTGTGTCGAGCGGGGTCCACTCTTCATCGCTGTGCGCGGGCTTCTCACTATCGTGGCCTCTCTTGTTGCGGAGCACAGGCTTCAGATGCGCAGGCTCAGTAGTTGTGGCTTACGGGCCTAGTTGCTCCGCGGCATGTGGGATCCTCCCAGACCAGGGCCCGAACCCGTGTCCCCTGCATTAGCAGGCGGATTCTCAACCACTGCGCCACCAGGGAAGCCGGGAAATTATTTTTTAAATTTAGGTACCTCAAGAGGTGCAAGAAGTCAGTCTTGGAAGCTCCAGGGCCTTTTTCCCCTCACAAAAACATCAAGTAAACAACAATAGACTAAGATGGCTTTGTAGGAATTTAGAAAAGAGTCACAAACCCACAGCAACCAACAAATGCCCAAACAATAAAAAGTCATAATCAAAATGGTAAGAAATTTTGTGGTGATTTTGCTTATTCTTGCACCACCCGCTCTCTGATGTGGTACAGTGTAGTCAGAGGAAGCCACCCAATTCCCAGCCCCTCCCCTGGGATAGATGAAAAAGATTGAAACTTGTGTGCAACGTTCTGGCTAGTCTGGAGGCGGCCTTAGGCACTGGTTTCTGTCTTGACTGACTTGGAGCTCAGATGGGTATGATGGCATATTGGAGGTATCTTAAAACAGTGGCAAATGTCAGTGTGTGGAAACTGCAGACCTGTGGTTACCTAGGGATTAGAGACTACAGACAAAAAAGAATAGAATATTTAAGTCCCCCAGAAGCCGCAGACTTTTTTTTTTTTTTTTTTTTTTTTGCGGTACACGTGCCTCTCACTGTTGTGGCCTCTCCCGTTGCAGAGCACAGGCTCCGGATGCGCAGGCTCAGCAGCCATGGCTCACGGACCCAGCTGCTCCACGGCATGCGGGATCTTCCCGGACCGGGGCACGAACCCATGTTCCCTGCATCAGCAGGAGGACTCTCAACCACTGCGCCACCAGGGAAGCCCCCTAAGGAGACTTTTAAGAAAATTAAAACTTTAAACAGCAGACAAAACTAGAAAAAAAAAAAAAAAAGCACATGCACAGGACCAGGAAAGACACATGCCAGAGAAGACCTTAAGTTTTCGTACTGAGCAGATTATCGAAGGTCTTTCCCTGCATGGAGCCAGGCTGCAAAGACTGAGAGAGGAGGCTATTTTTTTTAAATATGCAATTTTTAACAACAGATCACAAGGTCTACAAAGAAAAAGAGAAGCAGCCTATTTGAAGTAACAACTTGAATCTCCAGGAACTGACCCTAAAGAGACATAGGCTGCAGTTACTAGACAAAGATTTTTTTTTTTTAATTTAATTTATTTATTTATTTATTTCTGGCTGTGTTGGGTCTTCGTTTCTGTGCGTGGGCTTTCTCTAGTTGCGGCGAGCAGGGACCACTCTTCATCGCGGTGCATGGGCCTCTCACTGTCGTGGCGTCTCTTGTTGCGGAGTACAAGCTCCAGACGTGCAGGCTCAGTAGACAATGTGTAAAGATATAGTTTGTGAAATCAATAACATAATATAGGAAGGTGCAAAGGAACCGGAAAACAGTAGGGTTTTGTATGTGAATGAAGTTAAGTTGTTATTAGTTTAAAATGAAGTGTTATAATTTGGAATGTTATATGTAATCCCCATGGTAATCACAAAGAAATTATCTACAGAATATTCCCAAAAGGAAACGAGAAGAAAATCAAAACAACTAGGCTCATGGGCCTAGTTGCTCCGCGGCATGTGGGATCTTCCCAGACCAGGGCTCAAACCCGTGTCCCCTGCATTGGCAGGCAGATTCTCAACCACTGCGCCACCAGGGAAGCCCCCCAACAAAGATTTTTAAATGATTGTCTTAAATACACTGAAAAAGCTAAAGGAAAATACAAAGAACTAAAGCAAATCAGGAAAATAATATATGCACAAAATGAGAATATCAACAAAGAGATACAAATTACAAAAAGATCCAAACAGAAATTCTGAAGCTGAGAAATATAATAACTGAATTGAAAACTTCACAAAGGGACTCAACAGTAGACAGAGTAGGCAGAAGAAAGAATCAATAAACTTGAAGACAAGTCATCTAAAATTATTGAGTCAGAAGAGCAAAAAGAAAAATACAAGAAGAAAAATGAACAGAGCCTAAGAAACTTATGGGGCACAATCAAATAGACCAATATACACATTATGGGACTATCAGAAGGAGAAAAAAGAGAGAAAATGGAGCATAGAACTTATCTGAAGTAATAATGGCTAAAAACTTCTAAAATTTGAGGAAAGGCATGGAGAGACAAATACAAGAGGCTCAATGAACTCCAAGTAGGAAAACCGAGACACCCACAGAGAGACATTACAATCAAACTACAGGTGACAAAGACAAAGAGAGCATCTTAAAAGCAGCAAGAGAAAAGTGACTCATCAGGTGAAATTCTCAATAAGATTACCAGTGGATTGAAGACCAGAAGGCAGTGAGATTATATATTTAAAGTGATAAAGAAAAAAAACTGTCAACCAAAAATTCTATATCTAGCAAAACTGTCCGTCAAAAATGAGGGAGAATATGTATGGCTGAGTTGCTTCACTGTGCACATGAAACTATCACAACATTGTTAATCAGCTATACTCCAATATAAATTAAATAGTTTTTTAAAAATGAGGGAGAAATTAGGACATTCTCAGATTAAAAAAAAAAACACAACACTGAGGGAGTTCTTTATCCTTAGACTTTCCCTACAAGAAATGCTAAAAGGAGTTAAGTTGAAATGAAAGGATATTAGAGAGTAACTTAAATATAAAAGTATAAAGTTCTTTAATAAGGATAGATACAAAGACAAATATAAAAACAGTATTTTTATAATTTTGGTTCATAACTTCACTTTTTATTCTTTCACTGTATGGAAACCACAAAAGCATAAAAAATAATTATAAATCTATGTTAATGGGTAGACAATATGTAAAGATATAGTTTGTGAAATCAATAACATAATATAGAAAGGTGCAAGGGAACCGGAAAACAGTAGGGTTTTGTATGTGAATGAAGTTAAGTTGTTATTAGTTTCAAATGAAGTGTTATAATTTGGAATGTTATATGTAATCCCCACGGTAATCACAAAGAAATTATCTACAGAATATTCCCAAAAGGAAACAAAAAGAAAATCAAAACATATCACTACAAAAAATCAACTAAACACAGAAGAAGGCAGTAAGGGATGAACTGAGGGACACAAAAACTGTGACATCAAGGAATCAATTAACAATATGACAATAGTAAGTCATCCTTATCAGTAATTACTTTAAATGTAAGTGAATGAAATTCCCCAATCAAAAGAACTAGATTGGCAAAATGGATAAAAAAACCCAGAATTCAACTATATGCTTTCGACAGAATTGTTACTTCCATGTGATGGAATATGATAAAAACAATCAAGAAAACTTTCAGAATATTTTTGCAGTAGAAATCTTATAATACAATATCAATTTAGAAAAGCAACACCATATTTACATTAAAACCAAATTTATATAATAGTATCCATTCATTCATTCAATATATATTTGCCAAATTCTCATTATTTCTTAGGCACTGTTCTTAGACCAAAAGGATACAATGGTGAACAAGACATACATATACACATGTATGTAAACAGTTTTAAATGTTTATGGACAACTTTCATTTTCTTGTTTAAATCAAGTCTTTTATTTTCCCCAAGTAAAACGATTTTTTCAAGTTTTTTTAATTCCCCAAACAAAGCATGTTCAGAGTAAAAGTTCACACAAGGCACAATCTTACTAACAGAAAAATTTCTTCTGAACAGAAAAATTTCTTCAAGTTTCTCATCACACTTTCACTCCCTGAAGGTCAACACTGATAATTGTTTGGTGTATAATCTACCAGAAATTATTTCACACATATGTGCAAACATAATCCTACCATCTTTGCCTCATATGATTGGAACAAAAGAGTGTGTCTCACCTGAGATAAGAATTATATACATATATACATACATACACGCACACACAGATATATGTATATACATATATTCATATCTATGGAAAAATCAGTGTTATGAAAAGAAATATTCTCCAACAGATTAAGGAATGTTAGCAAGTATAAATGACTAGTTGTGCACTGTCTATATAAGGGGAACAGACTATATAATATTTCTGTATGAGTTTACAAAATGATAGAAAGTTTGGCGTATCAAGGTAAAAATAATTTTTGTTTTTATTCAGACAAATGTTTAGACTCCTAACTCTTGCAACTTGAAGAAGATATTGCTTAAGCATTTATGGTTTGGGGTCTCAGAATTAATCTGATAATGTGATAGTAAGATTAGCATGTTTTCAAAAGATAAAACACAACCTTTAAACTGGATATGAGATTTAAAGTTTTATGCAGTGAGGTTTGAAGCCAAAGGAAAATTGAGAAATAGATCTAAAAAATAAAACACTAAGTCAGCAATAAAAAGGAATGAAGAAGTAATACACAAGACAGTATGAATGAATCTCAAAAACATGCTGAGTAAAAGAAACCAGACACAAAAGAGTGCATCTTATATTATTCCATTTCTATGAAACCCTAGGAAAGAGAAGTATAATGACTAGTGACAGCAAATTAGTGTCTACCTGGGGCTCAGGGTGGGGATGGGTGGGTATTGACTAGGAAAGGACAAAAGGAAATTTTTGAGGTGGTAGAAATGTTCTAAAACTTATTAAACTATCATATAAAGTGTGTGAATTGTATTCTAGGTAAATTATAGATAAATACAGTTGATTTAAATAAACAAAAACCTACATAGCTACTCCTTGTTAATCTCTAACTAAAATATAAAGAAGGAAAATTGGAAAAGTAGATCAATTACTCATGTGATTGATGAATGAGATGATTCTTTCTGAATGTTAAAACACATAAGAATTTATGTGAATTTCCCTTATTTTTAATTAAAATGAAATACAAGTAGAATTTCTATAATTTCTGTAAATTAATGATAGAATATGATAGATTTCATAGAATTTAAATCCTAATTGACATAGATAAAACACTTTCCCCAACAATGATATAACTCACATTCTCTTCCATTGCATTTGTAATGTTTACTAACCTCCAGAAGTTTCAAAACTCAGAGTATACTTTTTGACCACAGTGGAATTAAGCTAGAAATCATTAACAAGAAGACAATGAGAAACCCACCTCAACTATCAGGAAACTCACCGATACATTTCTATGTAATCTATGGGCCAGAGAAGAATCAAAAGGCAAATAAAAAATATTTAGAACAGAATGGTAATAAAATATGACATATCAAAATTTGTATAATGTACCTAAGAGGAGTGCGCAGTGGGAAATTTATACTTTTAATGCATATATTGGAAAAGAAGGAAGGCTTAAAAGTAAGGACATAAGCTTCCATTTCAAGAAGCTAAAAAAAGAATAACAAATTAAATCAAGGGAGGATACAAGAAAAGAAATAATAAAGATAACAGTAGGCATCAATCAATGGAGAGCAAATACACAATAGAGAATATCAGTAAAACCAAAACTGGTTTTGAAAAGATTTATAAAATTGGTAAACTCTTAGGAAGACTTATCAAGAAAAAAAAAGAGAATAACATATTAAAAATATTAAGAATAAAAAGTGTACATTATTACAAATCTTACAGACATTAAAATAGCAATAATAAAAATATTAATAACTTTATGTCAAAAAATAACTTTATGACATTTTGAATGAAATGAACAAATTGCTAAAAAAATTTAACTTTCCAAAGTTGATGAATAGAAATCTTAATAACCTATCTATTAAAAAAAATTAAATCCTTTACTAAAAGCTTTTCTGCAATGAAAACCCCAGATTTTATGTCTAAATATTTCGATATGCATGCTAGTATGCTGAGTTTGACCTGAAAAACTGCTGGTTTTTATTTTTTTAGGAAAACACTGATAATTATACTTTAATTATAACTCAATAAAACAATAAAAAAAAGTGATAACTTTTAAATTCTTTATTAAAGCTCTTAGAATAGCACCTGGTACATAGTAAATGTTTGTTGAATATGTACTGAATGAATAAATAAAAAACAACAACTCTGGAATATAAATAAGGAATTTCAGGGTTAAATTAAATCTAAAGATGACCCCAATCACCAGTGGGCCAACCCCAGCTCCAGGTGCCCCAACCCCATGGCCGGCTATCCCAGGATCCAGCTTCACCCATCAGAGGGCCAAGATCAGCCCTGGAACATCCCAGGCCACATGGCCAGCCACATCAGGGACCATCCCTGGCAGGCTGGCAACCACTATGTGAGACAGGAAATGTCAGCCAACCAGTCTGGGGGCCAGCCTTGACTACCAGTGCACCCACGGTAGTTGGCCATGCCACAACAGAAGGGCCCACGTAGCCCACAGAGGGGGGGACCCTGGAGCATATAACCCTAGAGCATATAACTCTGGTGACCAGAGGGGAGTGTGCTGCTGGGCCCATAGGACATCTCCTACATTAGGCCACTTCTCCAAGATCAGGAACCACTTATGTAAGAATGTTAAAAGGCAAAGAAATAAAATCATCTATACCCACAATAAGTAGTTAATGGATATGCAAAAGAAAAATATGTAAAATATGTCATCAAAAACAACAAACATGGGGAGGAACAGTAAAAATATAGGGTGGTTAGAATGCATTTGACCTTAGGAGATCATCAACTTAAAAAAAAAACTATATATATATATGTCATGACAACCACAAACCAAAAACCTATAATAGGTACACACACAGAAGAGTGAAAGAAATTCAAGCATAATACTAAACATGGTCATCAAATCACAAGGGAAGAGAGGAAAAAAAGAAGAACAAAACAGGAACTACCAAAACAACCAGAAAACAGCAAAATGGCAATAAGTACATACCTAACAATAATTACTTAAATCTAAATGGATTAATATTCCAATCAAAAGACATAGAGTAGCTGAATTGATAAAAAAAAAAAGACCCATTATATCCTGTGAAGAGGCTCACTTCGGATCTAAAGTCATACACAGACTGAAAAAGTGAGGGGATGGAAAAAGTATTCCATATAAATGAAAGTGAAAAAAAAAAAGAAGCTGGTGTGCCAATACACATATCAGACGAAATAGACTTTAAAACAAAGAGCAGGGCTTCCCTGGTGGCACAGTGGTTAAGAATCCACCTGCCAATGCAGGGGACACGGGTTCAAGCCCTGGTCCTAGAAGATCCCACACGCTGCAGAGCAACTAAGCCTGGGCACCACAACTACTGAGCCTGCACTCTGCAGCCCACAAGCCACAACTACTGAAGTCTGTGCTCTTAGAGCCCATGCTCCACAACAAGAGGACACTGCAATGAGAAGCTCTCATACCACAACGAAGAGTAACCCCCATTCGCCACAACTAAGGAAAGCCTGCGCACAGCAAAAAAGACCCAACACAGCCAAAAATAAATAAATAAAATAAATTTAAAAAAATAGAAATAAAATAATAAAACAAAGAGCATAACGGGAGACAAAGAAGGACATTTCATAAAGATGAAGGAATCAATCCAACAAGATATAACAATTGTAAATATATAGGCAGCCAACATAAGAGCACCTAATGCATAAAGCAAATACAGTTGACCCTTGAACAACACAGGTTTGAAATGTGTGGGTTCTGTTGCATTTCTATACACGAACAATTAACTATCACAAAGAAAAATTAAGAAAACAATCCCATTTACAATTGCATCAAAAAGAATAAAAGACCTAGGAGTAATTCTAACCGAAGAGGTAAAAAACTTGTATCCTGAAAACACATGTAAGGTACTCATTAAATCCTAACTGAATGAATGAATGCAGTATCAAAGAGACAGAATGAATGATTTTGGACATGAACGTGACCTCTCATGAATAGATTTGGGAGGCTGCTCCATGAATCAGTTGGAGTGTAGTATCCTTGGAGCCTAGAGTAATATAGGGTTTAATTCCCAAGGATAGTCAGGGGTTATAAAGTGGTGGCCTGAATGAGTGACTATATTCCACCCCTGGACGTATGTTGCCTGGCTTATGCTAAAAAAAAGTTACATTAAAATGTTGGATTTCTAACTTAACATTTTTAATAAGTAAAATGTGTTGAAAATTGAGTCAAAATCAATTCTATTTGTTATGGTTTGGGTTGTGTTGTTGATTAGGCTACGGATCAGTTTCTGAATGACGCTTGTTAAGTTGTAAGGGGAGGCCCAGAAAGCCAGAGTGGACTATGGTGGCGTGCCCTCTAGAAGGTCTTCCATGGGAGCAACATCAATCCATACAGTGCTCATACGGCAAGTTTCAAAATTAATGTATCCCACAAAGGTGTACTGAGGGATTGCTAGGTGTCAGACACCATACGTCACTAGAGAGACACTGATCATGATCAAGGCAATTGGAAAAGTGGAAACAGACAGATCAGAACTGTTGTGAGAATGAATGTAAATGGGGTGGAGATGCTGGGGGTAGGAGAAGTTTGGAGATATGGAGGAACTGACAATGACCCAACAAAGACGCGGCATTCCCTGGGCAAATATTTACATGGTGATAATCTCCAGGGGTTGATGTGTGAATAAGGACTTTATGAAGACAAATAACAGAAAAAAAATGATGGCCTCTCCAGCCATTTCTCATGATTCAAAAGGTCTAACCAGAGTTTTGGTCTGGGCAATGATGAAAGTCAGTTTGTAGTCTGAAGGCAGAGCTGTTTGGACGTCATCAGATTGTGAGACCAGGTTAAACAGTGGATTATAGAATCAGACAGCCTGGACCCAAATCCTGCTCCTTCACTTATTAGGTTTGTGAATTCTGCAGGTTATTTGACCCCTTGGAACCTCAGTTTCCTCAACTGGAAAATGGGGATAATTAAAGTGTCCATCTAAGCAGAATAATAAGTGCAAAGTGCTTGACATGGCACATGAAAAAGGGCTCTATTTTCCTTGGAGTTATTATGGAAATTCAGAAAAAGGAAAAAGATGGAGGTAGGAAAAAAGTCCCTATGAAAGGCATGTAAGCTTTGAATACTAACATATGAATGTATGTTCATGGGAAATTAAAAATACATCAACTCTCTGACTCCGTCTTAGGTGAATTCTTTCTTCTGTACAAAGACAGTGTTCAGTGGGTTTTCACAATGTGGACATTACCTGCTGGGACTTAGTAGCTGGAACACCACCCACTGTCTACCCCAACTCCTAGTGTCACCACTGCTCCCCTCTTGGTCTGTCTCTTGGTAAAAGACAAACCAAGAACGTGCATTTTTCTGCAGAGACCACAGGGACAGGATTCTCTGGACACACCCTAAAGCCACACGCTCAAGTAGGTAGTTGATAGGGAAGAATCCAGATGTACTTGCCATCCTCATAGGAAGACAGATGACATAATTTTGTTACATGGTCAGATGTTCATGTGCACAGTCAGGTTGCCTGTACCCTCCCTCTCGGTGTAGGCTGAAGTCAAGCCCAAGTGTGATGAGATGAATTCTAGTTAGACTCACAGTTCCAGTAGTTGAAGGTGAGAATCCAGACCAACATCAACTTGCTGACCTGTGATTAGAACTTGACACTTGGTCACAGTTGCCTGACTGTGTACCAGATACTTTCACCTGCTGTCTTGTTTCTTAAATGAGATTATCCCCATTTCACAGATAAAACCACTGGGGCTCAGAGAATTGAGGAAGTGTCCAGGCTGAGAATTGAAGCCCAAAACATAAGCTTTTCATGATACTTGTAGGCTTAGCCAGAAGCCATTCTTAGTTCTGTGCCCCTCAACCTACTAGGAGCAAGAGGTCGATCCTGTTCTCACCCCCCAGCATGGGTGCCTCCTTACCTTCTCCATTTGAGTCCAGTAGTCCAGTACATCACTTGCAAAGTTAAATTCCTCAGGTGTATCATAGTCATTCCATCTTGGGGCTCCAGCTCCCGGCAAAGACTGGCAGCGCAGGTACTGAGGGGAAGGGTAGAAGCCACAGCGGGATCTGTGGATGTCCCAGAGGACCCGGAACTTCATCAGCCATCGCATGGTGGAGCAGTCCTCAGGAAGCAGGCACAGAATTTCAGGCCACCACCTGCCTTGAGAAGAGACGGCTAATATGTGGTTCATTAGAGCAGGAACTTCTTCCACAAAATGAAGGCACATTCCTGGTTAACTGCTAGAGTGATAACTTTGTTTCAGCTCACTGGAATTTGGAAGGCACAACTTACCGATTTAGGTGGGGATTTCTCTTCCCAGATGAGGCCAAAAATGATGGGGAGGGGCTATAGCTACCAGGTAAGGTTGGCACATATTTCTGAGGGTCTCCTTCTCTTTTTGTACCCCCTGGGATGGCAGCCATGTGGTCATCCCCTTTCTGGTAGAAACTCATCATTTTGAAAGTCCTGTACCTCATGTTATCCTTGCTCTGGAGACCTCTCTTCCCACCGAGCCCAAATGTATGGTTCTCATGGAAACTAACGTATTTTTAGATGATTCCACCCCCTGTTCAAAGTTGACTGGTCCAGAGCTGAGCAGTCATTTCCCATGATTTTTTAATCCAAACTGGGCTAATCATAATCCTTCTCCAAAATCTGTGTGTGTGCTTGTTACCAAAGGGTACATAAGGCAGTCTCGCCTTGGTGGAAGCCACGAAATGCACACTTTGGAAACTGTCGGTGGCTATAATTCCTGTCATGTGGAGATAACTGCTCTGCATGAGTGAAGAAAACAAGGAAGATTTCAGAGACATGGAAATAAGGGGCAGAGAGTATCTCAGAGGCATGCAAGTCTCTGGTTCAGAACTATTGTTCCTGAGGCCCGTCTGCATCTCTACTCCTGTCTTGGTAATATCCTGTCCTGAATTCTATGAGCCAACAGTTTTTCCTGCCTGAGATTGGGTTTCTGTCACGTGAGACTCTAAAAATACTGACAAATATGCACCAGCACACTCAGGACAGAGGAGGCTAATATCACAGCACCTTCCTTACTGGCCTGGGATCTGGCCTCGGGGTTTTCCCCAGGACAGCATTCCAGGTAGCTATTACCAATCCATCACTTGACCTGTGAAATAAAGTTTCTTTGCCACTCCAGATCCCAACAAATGCTTCTAACATGGGAGCAGAACGCTCATTTATTAGGATGCTTCTTGAAGTTTGACTGTGAAAATTGGCTTAAGCTAGAACTTCTGTTTTGTGAGAAGAAAGCCACTTCACAGATAGCTCTGAGGTTCAAGCACTTCATCACTGCAAACAATTAAGCCTCCTCCCCGTTTCAGCAATAAGATAATACTGTTTGACAAGAGACCCATAAAAGAGATCAATAAAACTTGACTCAATTTATTTTCAACCTGTTTAGACGCAATAACCAAACCCCAATTAATTCTGCTGCTGCCCTCGGAACCCTGCAACTGTCTGCAGAAAAGAGGACAGATAATGGGAAAGCTTCATCCCTTAGAGTTTCCTTGTCTGTGTGCATCCTTAGACCACATGAACTGAAGTATGTCCCCTTCCTTCTTAGTGCCTGTCAATAAACAGTACTGTCTTTTGCTCAGAGCACTTAAGGGAAGAAAGACCCTAAGATAACCAGCTGGCTCAGACGTTTGACCCTCATCCTTTGGAGGAAAAAATTTGAATTGCCAATATTTAAAATTTGGGAGATTTCATTTAAAATGTGAATTGAAGATTTCTCTTGAAAACTCAGAAGGCCTGGCAACACTGGGCCTTTATTTCAACCTGGCACCAACTGGTTGGAGCTGAAAATTAAATGGAATGTTGTCCAATTCAACAGGGTTTCCACTACTCCCTATGTTGTTACAGCTACTTGCTACTGCACTTACTGTACCTATCCAGCTCTTGTCGACATTTGAGCTTAAAACCCCCATTCTAGGCCAACATGCCAAGAGGGACAGGGATTTCCCCAAGGTTTCAAGGCAAGTTTAGTAGCAGAGCTAGTTCTAAAACCTGCTTTTCCTGCTATTTTTTCCAACACATACCTCTCTCCACAGGCATGAGCTCATTGAGAGCAAGAAACCAGACTCAGTTGCTATTTTTATACACAGGTGTTTACATCACTGCAGGATCCTCCTTAAAATACTCAAGGACAGTGCAAACAACTCCTTAATAAGTGGCTAAAAACCAAAACAACACCAAGAGAAATAATGAGGAAATTAATTAATCCTTTATTATGGGCTGAATTGTGTCCCCTCAAAATTCATATGTTGAACTCCTAACCCTCAATACCTCAGAATGTGACTGTATTTGGACATAGAATCTTTAAAGAGGTAATGAAGTTAAAACGAGGTCATTATATGGACCCGAATCCCATATGACTGGTGCACAGTGCCTTGAAGAGTTCTTGCAACAGAGCTTTGATTTCACAAGCATTTGGACTGAAACGCTGTTTATTTTATGAGGCACCATCCTTAGCGTGTTATAGGGGATCCTAGAGCTACAGAGCCAGGTTGGGCTCCACTGGGTACCAGCTGAGTGATCTTGACCACCATTCATGTCTCCAAACTTGAGGGCATCGTAGTAACACCCACTATCTGGCTTCCACAAGGATTAGCAAGATAGTCAATATAAATCACTTTGCCAGCACTGAGTCTGATACAGAATAAGGGCTCAGTAAATGTTGAGGTGCCTTCTAACTCCCAGCAAATTCTGAGGCCAGCCCCTTCCATGTTAGATATAAAAAAGATATTTTTTAATAAAAGGCATTCACCTTATATACTGTGAACAAACTTCTGCATAATGGAGTTTTCTTTCCAGTGTCTAACTTCTGGGTCTTTTTTGCCCCTCTCGGTACCCTCCTCCCACAGCCCACCACATTCAGAGCTGTCTAACATTAAATCAATCACCCATGTGCCGGCCATGGTGCTAGGCATATCACATGTATATTCCCATTGAGCCCTCTCTCTCGATATCACCATCCTCATTTTGCAGTAAAGGAAAAGAAGTGTCAGAGAAGTTACAAGATATGCTCGAGGTCTGTAAGTGGCACTGCCAGAATTTGAAATTGGGTCTTCAGATTTTAAGTTCAGTATATACTTTACTGCCCTGTGGCAGATAAACACACACATATAAACACCCACCCACCCAAAGAAGCTGTCATTCACCTCCATCTTACCTGGTACTGTCTAGGAAACACTGGGGTTAGGTCTTGGATGGGGACTTTGCGGGTTCAGTTCTCTCTGATCAGAAGTTCAGTTCTCTCTGTGCACACAACAGAACCTGGTTCCTGGCCACAGCTGGGGTGGAGAACTTGGCAGGAATTGAATGATTCAGAAGGGGGAGGAGATGCTCACGTATAACAGGTCAGAAAGCAATCACAAGCCCTCATGGAGAGAAAATCGGTTAGAAAAACTATATAACGTAATCTCCAGTTATGGTAGGGAGGCCTTGCAGTGTGAATGAACAGATACAGCCAAATGGAGCACTTTCACAAGTTCTCTGTAGCTAACCTGCTCCCCTCTCCCAGTCCCAGGTCTCCAATGTTCTCGTTTCAATGACAGTCAGGTGGCAGCGTTGCCTAGTAGTTAAAGCCTGTGATCCGAGGCAGAGAGATTTGGGTTTAAGCGTTAGGTCTGCCGCTTACGCTCTCTTTGACTTTCGTGGACCTCCTTTTTCTACACTTCAGTTTCCTTATCTATGAGATGGGAGTGCTAAGAGTGACACCTATTTCCTATGGTTGCTCTTTGTTGTTGTCACTGTTAGTATTAGATGAAATAATTCATGAAACGTACATAACACAGTGCTTGGTGTAATCAATGTTGGCTGTTTGTACTAACGTGGAATTCTAAGAGAAACAGTGTGGTGTACTGGCAAGGTGCAGGGTTTTTGGAATCCCAAAGTCTCGAGCTTAAGTGCTGGCACAGACACTTATAAGATGGCCCATGGCAAGCCATTTACCTCTTCTAACTTTTGTCTTCTCATCTGAAAAGTGGAGGAGTGGGTGGTTGTTAATAAGATTTGTCCCACGGGATCTTTGAAAGGTTTGCACAATGTAAAGTCTGCAGTGTGGCTGGCCCAGGCACGTAGACACTGGGTTGACATTGATGTTGCACTGGATAAGTCCAGATCGTCGCAAGTAGTGGCTTGTACTGTTTGTTTTCTTCTAGAGCCATTTTGGGGAGTTGTAAGGGGATGGGGGATGTCTAGTATCCTGGTGCAACTTTCCCAGCACCTTTTGCCTCCCAACCTCCATTGAACCAGGGAGAAAAATACCTCTGCGCAAAGCCACCACCAAAGACCGCTGGAGACAGCTAGAACACCCCTGCTAGGGCTGAGGGGCAAGCCGGGCTTCTGAGGGGTGGGTCTTGCTCTTTCTGGCCAATGCATTCATGGTGAATCCTTGCTCAGGACAGACTCTTATTTTATGGAGAGGAGCAAGTAAGAAGGCAGGGCTGACTGACTGGCCATAGTGAGCTAAAGATTATGGAGTACAAAACACTCTGTTACTCAAGCAGAGGAGGCAGTCACTTTTGAGAAGAGAAAGGGGACAGGAGGATCAGTGCATGAGGTGCCCTCTGGATCTCAGTAGATCTCCCGTGTGGAACTGTAATACCAGCATTGTGGTCAAGAAGACAGGCTCTGGGGCCAGGCAGCCTGGGTTTCAGCCTAGCTTTTATCTGTTACCAGCTCTGGGACACTGAGCGAGTTTATTATCCCTTCGTCCCTCAGAGACAGTAGAATTCTCTAAAGATTCCATGTGCACGTCTCTCTCATGTCCAAGCTTCTTCTATAGTGAGGGTGAGGCTATTGAATTCCACTTTTGGACAATGAGCTGCAGGTGGAAGTGACACAAGTCACTCCTGTTCTAGGGCATTTAAGAGCTGGTATGAGTTCTCTAATCTTCTCCGGCCTCAATTGTCCTGGTAACTGTGTGGGGAGATAGTAGCATCAAAATATGGCAGAGATCCTATCAGCCTAGTTCTGATAGACCCTAGTAGGGCCCTTTCTGCATTACACGTTTCAGATATCACATTCTGTCATACCTTCTGCGGGGCTTGCTGGGACATCTGGACCTCGCAAACCCACTGTGGGACAGGCTCTATATCCAGCTCACAGCCCCAGGGGTCTCTGTTTCTCTTCTCCCAGGATCCTCTTCTTTCCAGAGTACCTGGGCCCTGGAGGGACATGGACGATAGAATGATGCCCATGGGTGGGTAGAGAAGAATGACTGAAAAAAGTCATGACTCCATCAAAAAGCTGGATCTTAGAGTCTGAAAATATACCTGCTCTTCTGAGCAAATGCCCCTGCCCTGCTCACTCCTCCCCCTCTCTCTCCTTTTGTAGGCAGACTGGCTCTTTTGGTGGACTGAAGTTTTACTTAAGGGTAGCTAAAATTAAACAGCAAAGTTAATCAGCCCTTTCATTGCTCTCTTCTACCTTTCTGTTATCACATCCTGCCTCTTCTGAGTCTTCTTTCTCAATATTGATTATTGGATTCTCTTCCTCTTTATTCTATTAAAGTATTGTTGTTCTCCAAGGACTCATGCACACCCAACAGTTTCTCTCATTCCATTTATTCCCTCTCTCTCTCTCTCAATAATTTCCTAACCACATTAAAATCTTTACTTCCCCCAGAGTTCAAACTTAAATATGCAGCTGATTACTAAATATACACTAACCTCAGTATTTCATAGACAGCATAGATAAATTATCATGACCACAATTGAATTCTGTGTTCCTGCCTCCAAACTTATTCCTCTCAGAGTCTTACAACCACCTCTCCCAGTTTACTTAGTCAAACACCTAGACATCACACTTCTGTGTCTCCTTGCCTTAACCCTATCTGCCTTACTTAGTCACTAAGTTACCAGGTTCCAAGAAGAAGGAATTCTTCTTCTAAGCATTTCTCAAATTCTCCTTTAATACATTTACCACTCGGTTACCAAGCTAATCATTTAGAAATAAATTGTTGACTGAGTTCATTACTGTCCAGATAATGTCCAAACTTTTTATCATGTGATATAACGACCACCTCTTCTGACATTGCACAACTTGAACCTGATATTGAGGTAATATTGAATGCAAGTGAGGTGACTATCTTTTTTCAGGGTAAGTTCCTCCTTCTATCTACAGATAATTGTAGCACTAAGACCTGGAAGACCTGTCTCGGCCCCTAGAGATGGCAGACTGCTTTTCCCTGTGGACTGTCACTCTCCTTGCTAGCCCTGACTTCTAAAGATTGGTTAGTGCCAGTAGGTTCATGCTCCAACCAGGAAGGGAGAAGCAGAGTTCACATTGGCTTGATGTACGTCCTGTCCTCTCACTTCCTTTAGCCCTTTCCTCCACCTGATTTCCCTCTTACTCTCAGTCTCTTTTAATGATTCCTCCTCATTTCCTTTACTCACACTCACTCCATACATGATCTCATCCAGTATTGTAGCTTGAACCCCAGCTGCCTTGCCGATGACCGTACATGTGTCTCCAGCCTGGATCTCTCTCCTGCACCCTAATCAGCTTGACCTCTCTCCTCAGATGTCTAACAGGCCTGTCAAACATGCTTTGTCCAGAGCTGAGCACCTGATCTTCTCCCCCTCAGCGAAGCATCCCACTCCGCCTGCCCCCTTGGCCATCTCAGTGAATGTTACCTCTTACGCAGCTCTTTTTGAGTCACAGGGTCAGAAAAACAAAACCCTTTCCAGATCATTGAGTGGATAATATAAAAACTCAGAGTGGAACAGTAACTTGCTTAAGGCCACACAGAAAATCAGTCTCCGGCCCAGGCCTGGAACCCTAGCCTCCGGAAGGGTGGCTCATGCCCAGGCTGCTGACTTACAGTGGATTCTCGGGCACAAAGACTAGAGCTGGAAATCAGAGGGCTCTAAGCTGCTGAGACAGACTGTGTTCCAGGAACACCCACCAAAGGAAAAGCATCTCAGGCCACCTTGGCTCCTGTATCCTCGCGGATGGGGAAAGGACCTCTGATGCCACAGCGCTTCCCCGCCCGCTCCCCTGCACCCCGTGCCCACTCTTAGAGAGTTATTCCTTCGACGTGCTGGCCACCAGCCATGCAGCTGCTAAAAGAGCCCCGTGACAGGCAGGAATGGGGACTTCCTAAAAACAGATGTCTCTGTTGGAGGCTCACAGGCCGGGGGCAAGACGAGGGTGCCGGTTACCTGGCAGTGACTAATTGCTGAGGACACGAGTGACAGAGACCCACGTTAGGGGACATCTAGGGAAGCCAGAAGGGCTTAAAGATCCTAGAAGCCAGGGTACAGGGTCTGGCGAGACAAGAGAAGAGATATATCTGGAGAGGATACCCGAAGCAATTTGCTTTTCTCTGGGCAACCCTAGAAATAATACGCTTGAGAAACCTGTTTATGTAGAGCAGCAGCTGTGTCCTGGGAAGAATTCCAGACACTTTCTGGAGAAATTCATAGAATTTCACCACCTAGCCCCTCCAGTCCTAAAGGTATCCATCCTTTCTTAAATACCCCTGCAAAAGGTATTTCTGAATGTCTCAAAATCACACAGTCATGAGACTCAACTGTCTTCTAGGAAGTTCTCCCCAATGTCTGCCCTAAATCCCTCTTGCTGTCACTGCTCTGTGCCCTCTCACTACCTACTGACAGAGAGGCTTCAGAGAACCAAGACCATGAGGACAGCTGTACAAATCCTTCCCTTCTTTCCAGTCACTCCCTTTATTTTGACCTATTTGCCACAAAGAGTAGGAGAATACCTAGAGTGGAGACCTAGATCTTGAAGAATAAGACACCTGAGTTGCTGTCCCTGCTAAGGCTCTGTTTAAGAAATAGTTGAAAACGCTTGGAAAGGGAGATGAGGCTTTCTGAAGGAATTTGACGGCAAGACATAAGAATTACCTCCTTGTCAGTTCTTGGAGTCTCTTGAGAATCTCAGGCTCTCTATGGGTCTACCAGGAACCCTGAAATGGTCAGCTGTTTCTCCTGTTGCTTCCTCTCCTTTTAAAGGCTCCCCACTCCGTCTTGGGTGTCTATCAGAGACATCAAGGCCTCTCACCTCTGTTTCATTTACTTCCGTGGGTTGAGGAGGGATTTCACCTTGTCCCATGCATTCCTCCTCACTGCTGCTCTGAGTGCCTTAATTAATTGCCTCTCTGCCTGAGATTGGATTTGTGCTTTCTTCTGTACCAGTCACCCCCTCTTCTGTGTACAAACACCCTCTGGTTTGTCAGCTCCAGTGGTTGGCAATCTCTTCATTCATGACTATGCAGTAGGATTCATGGTTAAGTATCGGGGGCCTGAAATTTGTCTAGATTTGAACTTGGCCTCCTCTATTACTGAATCGTGTGCTCTTGAAGAAGTTCTGTTGCCCTTGCCACGCCTCAAGCCTCAGTCTTCTTATCTGAAAATGGGGGATAATTCTAAAATACCTCTTAGACGTGTGAGGATCGAACATAATGCACGTCAAGCATCCAGCACATGAACATGTTTACAACATTTCTAGTATCAGAAATTGCTAACCTCAGCTGCTTCTGGAGAGGGGCACTAGTTTGACCTTGAAACAGGTCAAAGTGTCCTTTTTTTTTTTAAACTTACTCAAATTTGAATTTTTATTTACTTAAAAGTTTTCATAGTTAAAAACTAAACCAAATGCATAGCACATAGTAAGCACTTAGTAAATCACAATGGGAGAGATTTGAAGGGGAGTCTTTGGACTTAAAATCACACAGCAGCCTGGGCAGCGGGCCTGGGGTCATTGACCTTCCTGCAGACCATGTGGATGCAAGAGATTTGAAGAATGAGTGTCCTGATCCTGGGAACAGTAGTTAGGGTCCCACGAATGGAAGGGAACCTAAGAAAAAGTCATTTGTCCTCCCAGAAATGGAGGCAAAAGGACCTGCCCGATCATTTGGTTTAGACCTTCTGGAGCCAAGTTCCCCATGATAAGCCATGGAACACTGTCTTCCCTGGAAATATCTGTCCCTGTCAATTAGCCAACAAATATTTATTGACTGCTGCTCTCAGATGGACACAGAGGTAACCAAGACAGCTCCCTCCCAGTGCGGAGGTGAGACAGCTAATAACATGTAAAATGATTAAGTTCATTTTAGATACTGTTAAGGATAGATCAGAGGTCAGATAGGTCACACCTCTACTCATCACCTACCAGTGAATCCTAATTTCATGCAAAAGAAATGGCAAAGTATTTACCACACCATCCAAGGCCCCACATGGTCTTCATACACACTCCCATCCTCTGGCTTTATGTTCTGTCCATTTACCATGTTAGACCTGCGCGGTCTCCTAGGAGTTTCGACTCGCCCAGGAAACAACAAGAGTCGGAAGTCGATGCAAAACGCAAGAGGTTTATTGAAGGCCGGTGCACCGGGGTTCCTTGGTCCTCATGCAGGAGGTCGAAGAAGAAACCCTTTTGGGCGCGAATATGTCAGTTTTATAGGTTCCCACTTCCCCGTATGTAAATTATAGATTTGGTTGTGTTCTCCTGCTGATTGGTCCCGGCTTAGGCTCGGACCAGAGAGGGAACTTGTCCCCAGCTGCCTGATTGGTCTTTGACAGACACCCTTTTTTACATTTTGTTATCTCCCTCCTTCTCCCCAGCTGCCTGATTGGTCTTTGACAGACACCTTTTTTACATTTTGTTATCTCCCTCCTTCTCCCCAGCTGCCTGATTGGTCTTTGACAGACACCTTCTTTACATTTTGTTATCTCCCTCCTTCTCGGAAGGGGGCCGGACATCCTGGAAATTCACCCATTGTCTAAGAAGCCCCTATTGTCTGGAGAGTTCTTAATCATTAGCTGGAACAATGTCCCTCGAGTCCCACAACCACTCACTGCGGAAGAGCCCCACTGGCCTCCTGTTCCTTGAAGGCACGTTCTGCCTCAGGACCTTTGCATGTGCTGTTTCTTCTCAGACTACTTTTCTCTGGTATCTGTGGATAACCCCCTTCCTCCTTCAAATCTTTGCCAAAGATTTTTGTCACCTTCTTTGTTACCTTGACCGCCTACTTCAAATTTCCAGCCACTGGTTCTCCCTCCCCACATTTACACAGTATTATTTTTTCCTTAATACTCATTGCTTTCTATTACATTATAGAATTTACTTACACATTATTTTTTATCTGTCTCTTTCCTTTAGAATCTAAGCTACATGAAGACAGAGCTCTTTGCCGTGTTTTGTTCATTGATTTAGTTCAAGAACTCTGTAAAATATCTAGCACCGAGTAGGTGCTCAGTAAATATCTGGATTAGTAAATAAGGGCTATGAAGAAAAACACAGACTGACGTGTAGAAAAAATGTAGAAAAAAGACAACACACGCCTTGGGTAAAAGGCAGGGCTGGGGAAGAGGAGCAGCTCTAAGCTGGATTTAAGTTTTGATTTAGTTTGGACTAAACATTTTTTTTTTTTTTTTTTATTTGTGGTACACGGGCCTCTCACTGTTGTGGCCTCTCCCATTGCGGAGCACAGGCTCCGGACGCGCACGCTCAGCGGCCATGGCTCACGGGCCCAGCCACTCCGCGGCATGTGGGGTCTTCCCGGACCGGGGCATGAACCTGTGTCCCCTGCATCAGCAGGCGGACTCTCAACCACTGCGCCACCAGGGAAGCCCTGGACTAAACATTTTAGTACCTGAAAATGAGGCTTGAGAAGGAACAAAAAGATAAGGGATCTGCCTGAGGATATACAGTCCTTTGGGTGAGGAAGAGAGAGAAGACATAGTGGCACTGAATATTAGTGACAGGAGTAAAAAATAGAGCTATTTTCTGACAGTAGCCCATCAAGCCCAGCCCACTCAATGTCTCCATCATTTCTGCCACCATCGTGTTAGGTAGGGTATCCTGGGATCCCCCAAAAGTTCCTCACATGGGGATCCAGGGGAGCTTTGCAAAAGGAGTGACTTTAAAAGCTGAGCCACGTGAGCGGCTAAGTTGAGCCCTCAGGCCAGGAAGAGGCAAAGTTGAAGAACAAGGGGAAGTTCGGTAGGAAAAGGACAGGGGCGGAGTCCAAGAAGGCAGACTGTTAAAGAGAAAAACCACAGGCCCCAAATGGTATCACTTGTGTTAAAGCCATGATACCAAACTTAGGTTTTAATACCTGACCAAATTGCAGTTTCAACCTTCACCAGAAACGTAATCTTAACTAACCCGTTTGGAATTTTCTTATTAGCATCAATGAGGTAATCCCCTGGGCATCTGCATGATAAAACCCTTGCCCTTGCCTTTCCTTCTCCTCCAAAAGAAGATGCCCTGGCCTAAAAATAAGCCTTTCTTTTCTTTTGCTAATAGCTTCCTTTCTCCACCTTTCTTCCTTAAAAACCTTCTATTTTGTGCAACCCTGGGAGCACCCTCCAGGTTGCTAGACGAGATACTGCCCTGTTCATAAATCATTGAATAAAGCCACTTAGATCTTCAAATGTACCTGGTTGAATTTTGTTTTTTAACAAGAATTCAGAAATCTTGTTTTCCCACTGGAAATGTTGGAAGGGGTCTTGGTAGGGTCTCCAGCTCCTGACAGAAAAAGGGGTGGAGACCCAGGGAGGAGCTGCTATGCAAGTCCCCACTGGCCTTCAGTCTCTTTATCTGTTAAACGGAGATTATAATCCTTTCTTCTTAGGAGATTATAATACTTTCTTTTTAGGAGATTATAATACTTTTCTTCTTTCTTACTTCTTATAATACTTTCTTCTTATAATAACTAGAATTAGATCGGATCAGTTTTCCCTAAAGTGGGTTTTGCAAGGTGATTTTAGATGAGCAGTTTTCATGTTCATGATTATTTTGATGAGCATTAAAAAAAGTTAACTGAACTACAGACTCCTCTTTCCATGCATATTATATTGCTTAGGGTTTAGATATTTTCTTTGAAAGGTGAGCTGATTTCCAGCACAGATGGTGTGTGGCTACAGCTACAGTCCTGATGGTAGAATGGGAATGAGCACAGTGTGGAATCAGTTGCCAATAAAGTGACAGCACTTGTCATTGCTTTCACTACCAGTGACTTCTGGGTCTGCGTGTGCCGGGGGCTCCCTGTGGTAATGCAGCTGAGAGCTTTGCTTTTGACTTTTTGGAGCAGAACTGGGCTGAGGTGACTGTGGCGCAGTTGGCTGGGGAGTCCGGTGTGTTGTGGGGTGTGGAGGGCAGTCCTAAGGGGAGGGAAACTGGGCCTCCCCCCAACCTTGTTATCTTTGCCTCGTTCTGACTGAAGTCTGAAAAAAGGCCCCTAGGTGGAGAGCTCTGATTATAGCTGGAGAACAGGCTGGTTCAGCCCAGGGCAGGGAGTCCAGAGAACATCAGCCCTGCAGGCAAGGAAGCTGAGGCTTAGAGAAGAAAGCAGTGTAACCACAATGACAGAGATGGTAGGTGCCACTTCCCCAGGTGTCATTTCCATCCAAGCCCCTGGCTTTGGGGGAACTGACATTTTGGAGACTCACTAGGAATTCCAGCGGCACCCAACACAAGACAGCCTCAGCTCAAGAGCACTGGTGATGTTGAGCTGGACCTGCATGTTTTTCTTGCCTCTGGTGCCCCCTCCTGGTAGGTATTGGGCAAATCACCAAAGTCCTCTGAATTTCCACCTTTGTAATAAAGCGAATTTGCCCAGTCTAGGAATGCCATAAAGACAAAAGACATAAAGAACAAGTAAATCACTTGGATAAGTTTTTTTTTTTTCTTTTTAAGGACTAGTGAAATTTTAGGAGGTACATTTCTCTGCCATAAACCTTCAGTGGCTCCCTTGTACTCACAGGAGAAAAACAATATTCCTAAACCGCGCCATCCTGAATCAGTCTTGAAAAGTGACGCACGTGTGGATGGTGGAGCTGGACCACCTGGCTTTTAATTCTGTCTCCGTGAGATGCTGGCTGTGTGAACTTCAGCAAACTGCTTAACCTCTCTGTTCTATCTGTAAAATAAAGCATGTTGCCCACCATCCAGTTCTACAAGAATCAAGTCATTAGCCACTGCAGTTGCTGACCTATAGTACACACTGAAAGGAATTCAGAGCGAAGGTCAGGATGAGACATTAACGGCCAACAGGCCCTTAGATAGTTAGAGAATTTCAGGAGAAATTTTTATGAACCCAGATCCTTGCATCTTCCCATACTTAGAAAAGCACTGAAATCATTAACTGGGATATCTGTTCCTCGTGACTAGCAGCAATCTTCTGCCGAGATATGCGCTTGCGTGCACACACCCCTTCGCCAAAATCACACACATACTGGCCTCCCCAACCTCTTCTGAGCAGTTCCTCTGAGCAATCTGAGAGACTGTCCCCTCGGCTATAGCCTCAGTAAGTTCCCAGATAAAACTGGAACTCAGGGCCTTCCCTGGTGGCACACTGGTTAAGAATCCACCTGCCAATGCAGGGGACACGGGTTCGAGCCCTGGTCCGGGAAGATCCCACATGCCGCGGAGCAAATAAGCCCGCGAGCCACAACTACTGAGCCCATGCGCCACAACTACTGAAGCCCATGCGCTTAGAGCTGGTGCTCCGCAACAAGAGAAGCCACCACAGTGAGAAGCCCGTGCACCGCAACGAAGAGTAGCCCCCGCTCGCCGCAACTAGAGAAAGCCTGCACACAGCAACGGAAGACCCAATGCAGCCAAAGATAAATTAATTAATTAATTAATTTCATAAAACAAAAATCAAGGAAAAACTGGAACTCACAGCTTTCATGTGCATTTTTATATCAGTCAACATATCTATAAAACGAGGGTGTTGTCGGTACCTGTCCAACAGGACGGTTGAGAGTTAAAAAATTTAGAATTATGCTGACTGGGAGCTGTTTTTAGAAACACAAAACCTGTCTTTCCCACCCAAAGGCCTTTGCACATGCTGTGTCCTTTGCTCAGGAAGCTCATCCCCAATTTCCTTACTTAGTTCACTTCCACTTTTCCTTTGATACCAGCTTACTGGAGGCTTCCTTATGGAAGTCTCCTCTGATACCCTGAGTCCCCCTCAGTCTCAATCAGTCCCCTCATCTGTGTTTTAACTGTACTCTTTGCTTCATGACATTTATCACAGTTGTGCCTTACTTGCCTTATTCTTTGATGAATAATATCAACCTCCCCGTTAGACTGTAAACTCCACAAGGGTAGTGTCATGGGCCAAATTATGTCCCGTCAAAATTTATATGTTGAAGTCCTAACCCCCAGTACCTCTGAATGTAGCTACATTCACAGACAGGGCCTAGAGAGATGATTAAGTTAAAATGAGGTCATAAGGGTGGCCCCTAACTTAGTATGACTGGTGTTCTTATAAAAAGAGGAGATCAGGACACAGACATGCACAGAGAAGGGGCTATGTGAAGACCCAGGAGAAGATAGCCATCTACAAACCAAAGAGAGTGGCCTCAGAATGAAACCAACACTGCCAACGCCCCTGACCTGGGATTTACAGTCTCAAGAACTGAGGGAATAAGTCTCTTTTATTAAAGCTGCCCAGCCTGTGGTACTTTGTTATGGCAGCCTGAGCAGACTAATACAGGAAAGGACTGGTCGGCTTTGCTTATCACTGTGTTCTCTGAGCCCGGGACAGAGTAGGCACTCAATAAATATTGGTCAGTGAGTGAATGGAAGTGCTAAGAGTTGGATAAGCAGCAGTAGGGTCAGTTTCCATCTGTTCTTTTCTGCATGGCTGGTCTCAGCGGCCCAGAGTCACCCCTCTCTGTTTCTGGGCTCCTGAGACATGGCTTCAGGTCCCTGTATCTTTCCTGGGTGAGACATAACACACTAGTATTTGGAGTTGATGTGTTGGTGTGTGAAGGAAGGACAGGACATGAGTCAGAGTACGGTATTGGGTGATTATTTCTTTAAAATAATTTTTTCATTAAAAGAGTTAAATATACTTACTGAGAAAATTTGGAAAATAGAGAAATGTAGAGGAAAGGAAAAATCTATCATCCATTATTTTCAATACCCAGGAAAATTACTATTAACATTTTAGTGTATCTCCCTCCAGTCTTTTTTCCATCTGTAGAGTTTCCTTTACATTTCCAAGTGTGGTTCTCCACTCTACACATATTATTTTTATACTGATTTAAAATTAATTTGGCTCAAGTTTTCCCCAACGTGTATTTTTAATGACCACATAATATGTTATTGAGTTAACCTATCACAATTTAGTTAATCATTGCCCTATTAGTTAGGCATTAATTTTTTTTCCCCATTTTTTCCCACTGTTTTAAACAATGCTACAGGAAACATATTTTGAATACTTTCTTTTGTAGTGATTCCCAAAGATGGAGTTTCTGAATTAAAAGGGATGACCAGTTTTTATGGCACTGGATATGATTACCAAATAGCTTCATCAAAAGGGCCAAGTGGTTACACTCCCCCTGGCAGCGAGTGAGATCACAAGTGCCCCGACACTCTGGTGACCTGTCCTCTGGAGGGCCAGCTGAACGCTCTTAGGAAGTAAGACCAGGGGGCAGCTGCTGAGGATGTCTCCAAATATCCAGGGAAGTCAAGCCACCAAACACTTGCTAGACCAGGCAGTGGCTCTGAACTCTGGGTTCAGAAGAGAGCAGGGGCTTCCCTGGTGGCGCAGTGGTTGAGAGTCCGCCTGCCGATGCAGGGGACACAGGTTCGTGCCCCGGTCCGGGAGGATCCCACATGCCACGGAGCGGCTGGGCCCGTGAGCCATGGCCGCTGAGCCTGCGCATCCGGAGCCTGTGCTCCGCAACGGGAGAGGCCACGACAGTGAGAGGCCCGCGTACCACAAAAAACAAAACAAAACGAAACAAAAGCAGCATCTCAGAAGAGAGCAGATGTTCTCTGCTCTCTTCCAGGGTCATCCAATGATTCTGGAGAAGCTCATTTGGAAACTGAAAGCCAGGGTTGAAGGGATGATGCTCCAACTGGGGACTAACCAGTGATCCCACCAGTTCCTTTTAGAAGCTTCAGAGGTCTATGGGCCTTTTGGGGGCTGCCTCTTATCTCCCCACTCTTGTCTTCTCAATTTACTCCTTTGGATCTTGCCAGAAACCGTCTTTGGCAGTTCTGAAACAAAGCCCATCTAGTGACCATAAAACAAAAACACTTTGAAATTATCATTCTACAGAAAGCCTTTCGACGTTACTGGAAAGCCTCCATGATTCATGGTTTTCCCCAAACGGCAACAATGAAAACAGCTAGCCTGGAGCACATGCTCTTTCCAGCAGTGTTTCAATACCACCAACTGAATCTCCTTTATGTCAGTTCTTAGAGTGGGAACACAATGTGCTATGGGGAAGGCCCAGTGAAGAAACAGGGAGACAGGGCTGAGGCAGCAGCCAGGGTTATTCGTGTCTTCATCCTCCCAGTGCCTGATCCTGAGTGGGAGCCCAGGGAGCATGTGCCCCTTTGATTTCCCAGCTTATTCAGTCCTAGAACCCGCAGATGTTTACCTTTCCTGGGGTACCTGTACGGAGCAGTCACCCTTTTCACGTCCTCCTGGAGTCCCTGGGTTAGTTTCTCTGGATCATGTGAGGAATAGGCTGGAGAAAGGACTATAAATGCCTTTACCACCTGTTGGAAAAAACAAACAAACAGAAAACAAAGAATCAGGCCTCATGTAACAGCTCTTTTCTCCTTAGCCTAGCCTTGTGAATAAGTGCTCACGCTTACCAGCCCAACATGGAAGTTCTACCAGTGACTTGGACTCAGCCAGTTGGATACCAGTTTTTTTCTGTTGCCTGCCTTTCCAGGATCAACTATTGGGAGTTATGGCTTTTATGGAGTGATTTTAGAATCCTGTTTTCCAAACTCTTCCCCATACCTGAAATGGCACAGTTAGAAGCCAACATGCTTCCCTTAAGATGCCAATACTTTGGAGAGAGGAGATTCACAAACTCCTTAGGGTTCATTACGTATAGGTTTTCCTGACTAGGAAGGCAGCTAGGTACAGGTTTGGACAGGCAGGATTGGGGGAAAATGTGTGCCACTTGCAAGGGGAGGTGGGTCTTTCTGAGACTGCAGGCATGAGTGTTTGCAATCAGCAAACATTTTGCTGTACAGCTGTCTCAGGCATCCTGAGGGATGTTCCGCACCTTGGCTCTCTCTGCCCACATCTGTCTTGCAGGTTGCCTCCTGCCAAGGAAGAGAAATAGTCCCAACCTCAGGTACAACAGAACATGGTTTCTGACAGGAATGGAAGAGTTCCAAGGCCAGCATACCACTCTGTCAACAACACCTAAATGGTGGTTCATTGTCTTTGCATACTTCCCAGTGGTGGGCATCTCACTACCATTTCATGTTCAGATAGATCTGGTTTTTAGGAAGGGCTTTCTCTTACTGCTAAAACCACCAAGCATTTATCGAACACTTTCTACGTGCCAGTCTCTGTTCTGAGCATTAGACTTGGCTTAACTTTCAGCACAAGCCATTTGTCATGGCCCCAGTTAATGTGAGCCATGCAGGACTAGGCATACTTTTCCAGGCACAATTTCTCTCCCCCATAGATGGGATTCTCACCCCGCTCACTCTATATTAGTGGCCCAAATTTAGTGGACGTCGGAATCAGTTGGCTAGGGGCTTCTGGTCAAAATGAAGATTCCTTAAGGCTGCATTCCCAGTCCCTTTGATTCAGCAAGTCTCACTTTAGGTCTAGAAATCTACATTTTAAACAAAAATCCCAGAAGACGCAGCTGTGAGCAGTCCAGGGCCCAGACTTTGCAAATCACTCCTCTGCCCTGAGGCTTCTGAAAATGCAGCTCGATCTTGCACTGACTTTCATAGGGTAACTATGTTATACTTTAGGGTTATGTTGGATTTACAGCCGGTGAAAAGTTCGTAGGTCTGCCTATGAGCTTATTTCTCTCATACTGTCTGTTCTTCTGGGACCCACGGGAAGGAATTTCCATTTCTCCTGAGAAAAGCCATCTTATTAAATGTGGTCCTTGTTTCTGACATATCAAGGTCACTTTAGATACTTATTTTGTCATCCCTCAAGTTAGTTATCCCTCCCAGGTTAGAGCCATCAGCAACCATGTTTGATGTGCTCACTACATCTTTATCTGCAAATGGAAAAGAACATTTTATTGGACAGGGTGGATGACAAAGCCAGCACCTGCCACTAACATCTCCCACCTAATAGCCCCTTTTGGACACAGTACCGTGTCCACTTGACACCAAAGTGTTGATATCTTCCCATGGTGTCCCTCTAGAGCATATTTGTATCTCTAAAGATGTGAGGGCAATGCTTAACCAAAAGGAATGTGTGTCTGTCTGATGGTGGCATTTCAGACTTAGTGGTACCTGGATGGGGTGAGATATGGGGGAATCTGGGCCTTCCAGCTTACTCTGCTGGGTGCTAATAGGCAAAGAACCAGGAAGTAATGCTCTTGATTGCACTAGTTACCTCCCCTCTGAGGGGGTCCAGGCTGCTTGCTGACCACAGCAGACTGCAGGACGGCTGGGTGCTCAGCAAGTGCACTGTCCACTTCACCGGGCCCAAGCCGGTAGCTGCAAGAGAAAAACAAACTCTTCCAAGTGTCCTCTCCTCTCCCATGAAGCTTCAAAGGGAGAAGGAAAGAGCAGACAACTTGACCTTGAGGAACTGATCACATCATTATTTCTTCCCATGAACCCAAAGTAGCCATCCTTGTCCACGTGGGCTCAGTCCCCTGTGATGTAAAAGTCTCCTCGCTCTGATGCTGCTGGCTTCTCAGAATTGTCCTGAAATTCACAGTGAGCCCATGAAGGGCCATCTGGGCACAGTCACTCAGGACACATGGCCTGAGCAGCCCCATGCAGAAGGCTGGGGACCCCTCAACAGGAAGTCCAGTGGCTAGAAGTCCCCACTGGACAGGGAGCCATGAATCTGTGGGGTTTCCCTCTTTTTTTTTTTTTTTTCAGGTTCACATCACAGATATAGTTTTTTGTTGTTGTTGTTAGTTTCTGCTTTATAACAAAGTGAATCAGTTATACGTATACATATGTTCCCATATCTCTTCCCTCTTGCATCTCCCTCCCTCCCACCCTCCCTATCCCACCCCTCTAGGTGGTCACAAAGCACCGAGCTGATCTCCCTGTGCTATGCGTCTGCTTCCCACTAGCTATCTATTTTATGTTTGGTAGTGTATATATGGGTTTTCCCTCTTTTAACTGGAAGGAAGCTGCCAGGAAATGATTAAGGATAGCCGCCCACTGCCATCCGTAGAAGGGTCTAGGCAGCATACTTGCATGCAGGTGGGTGGGCACATGGCTATTGGCTCTGTTTCTTAGGATAAAAGAGCACACTGATGCTCTTTGTGCACAACAATCACTGAAGATAGAAAGGGAGTGGCTGGCCGAGAGCAAGGGTAGGGGAAAGAGGTACGACACCAAACTCTGATTCTCAAAGCTTTGAGTAAAGCTACTGCTCAGTAAGAAAAAGAAACAAATTACTGGAACAGGCGGCAACACACATGAATCTCAAGAATGTTACACTGAGTAAAAGAAAGCAGATACAAACCAATGAATACTTTGATTCCATTTACATGAAGTTCTTTTTTTAACAAAAGGCAAAATTAATCTTCATGACAACAAACAATTTAGCAACTGCCTGAGCCCTAGGGATTGGTTGCAAAGGGGCACAAGGGAACTTTTGGGGGTGATAAAAGATGTTCTATAACTTGATGTGGTGATGGTTACGTAGGTATATATACATTTGTCAAGTCATTGACCCTTATTAACATAAGGGCATTTCATTGCATGTAAATGATACTTTAATTTTAAAAACGCATTCTGAAAAATAAAGAAAAAAGCTATGCTGTCAATACCTAAAAATAAATCTAGCACAAAATCTGTAAGAAGCATACATAGAAAATGTAAAACTCTACAGAACATTAAAGAAGATATACGTAAGTGAAAAGATACACTTAATATCATAACGATGTTAATTCTCCCCAAATTGATCTATAAACACTGCATCTCCAACTAAAATGCTAACAGATCCACAGAACTTGACAAATTGATTCTAAAGTGTATAGGAAAGAACAGAGGACCAAGAATAGGTAAAACGTTTCTAAAGAAGTTGAGTAAGAAGGAGAGACTTGCTCTACTAGATATTGAGACTTATGATAATGTTTTTGTGGATAAGGCTCTAACTTTCTCAGGGTGATGACGCTTGTTGTCAGGCTGGGCACTGGGAGATGTATTCAAAGTGCCCCCAGCAGAGCCAAGGCCCTCAGAAGGGAACGTGCTACACAAAGCTTAATAACCATATTCACCCCCAAATTGGGGGAGCTCTAAGCAGCCGTAGAAAATGAATTTTTCCCAAAATACTTAGTGCCACAAAAAAGACGCGTGACGTAACTTAATGTTAAAAAGTGCGGAGTACAAAGTTGTGATATGGTGCCAATTATGTATGAAACTGTACCTGAGGACCCTTTGCTTGCGTAGATTTCATTTAAAAAATGTATCATTTCTGTATTATACAATTATATATCCCTTATAGAATAAATAGAAAATAAAGATGAAGGATGACAAAGGATCTGTCTCACTACTCAGATAATCAAGGCTAAAAATTTGATCTGTGTACGGGACCTTTTCATGGCTTATCTGTGATTTTATGCATATACACATTTGTGTGAATACAAAATGTTCTCTACATGTATCTCTACAATCCAGTTTTACCTCAGTTAACAATCATAAACAATCACGAACGTCTCCTCACAAGAATAAAAAAGTGTAATGAAATATAAAACATGTGCATAATATTACCCTGTGTGGCTGTATTATTTATTTAAACACTTTCATGTTATTAGAAATTTGGATTCTTTTTCGTCTTTTCCCTTTCCTTTTCTTCTTTTTCTCTCTTTCTCTCTCTTCTTTTTTTTTTAATATACAATGCTATAATATCATTTATATAACTAATTTCCCACTGTTAGAAATTCAGAGAGTACCTCCACCTTTTTCATCTGTTATAAACAACACTGTATTGAACATCTGTGCATTTGACAGTTTGTTTCCATAGGAAAATAAGTAGATTCCTTATACTGGGTATAAAGTTGAAATAGGCACATTAATTGACGTGTGCAATCTCAGCTATATGGAATGTATATGCTAATGAGGGGGGAATGAGCTTACCTGGTCTGTCCTACTGACCACTCAGCATTCACAGAGCAACTGTGGCCTGACAATCTCTATTAATTTTCAATGTTCCGTGATTCTCATGAAGAGACTTAATATTTTTTTCTTAGTTAAAAATGACCCAGAAAGAAAAGTAACACCTGGTGCTAGTGATGAAAAGAAAAAGTTGAAGAAAACAAACGTTCTTTTTAGCAACTAACTTTACAACTTGACTCTCTCAATGTAATGATCACAGACCAGAGAGGTCCTGTATTTAAGCTCTATGAGGACAAGGGTCTTTTCTTTCCTGTCCAGTGCTGTATACTTAGTGGCATGAAGTAGGCACTCAGTGAATAAGGAATAAATTCGTCAGGGAAGTCAAGGATTTACTTTCACCTACAAAAGTGATTAGAAGAAAATACGTTTAAATTTTCACATTATCTCTGCTTGATGGAATTACGATGTTGTTATTGTCATTGTTTCGTAGGTAGATTTCTATGACTTTCAATAAAATACCATGAAAGAGTATTTCTGTTGTAATCACAGAAAAGCCACAAAATACATATACAGCATTTCAAAAACAAACGGACTGACTTTTATCTGCTCCTTCCAGTATTGTTGCTGATCGATGGCTCAGTATATACAGCGGATGGAGTTTCTGTAAAGCTCGGCTGCACGTTTCGATCACCCGGGAGCTGACGCACATTCTCAGGAAGTTGGCTCTCACTGATGTGGAGCTTGAGGACCAGGAATGGTTGAAGCTTCCAAGGTGCTACTAATGAGCATCCAGGACCGAGAACCATGTCAGCAGAGTTTGTTTTGTGTTTTTGTTTTCTGTTCGCGGTACGCGGGCCTCTCACTGTTGTGGCGTCTCCCGTTGCAGAGCACAGGCTCCGGACACGCAGGCTCAGCAGCCATGGCTCACGGGCCCAGCCGCTCCACGGCATGTGGGATCTTCCCGGACCGGGGCACGAACCCGTGTCCCCTGCATCAGCAGGCGGACGCTCCACCACTGTGCCACCAGGGAAGCCCTAAAAAGTCTATTTATTTGTCAACATTAAAAGACCGGAAGGTTTCTTTCCATAAAAATCCAAGTTTTTTTAATTACAAAAATCAGAAGTTCTGGAAACACTGGCCCTCATTCACACATGGAAACGTGCGTTTGGAGTTTGGAGGAGTGGTGGTCCCTGCTGGGTGAGGCATGTGAGCTCCAGTTCAGCGCAGTCCTCAGCACTCCCTGCTGCCTCACACCAGCCTGTTTTAATCAATTACAGTGCTATCTGGCCCCTGTACACAAACAAGTTTGTGATTGTTGGGCAAAGGGGAAGTAAACAAAACGCCACATGGGGTTCAATTTCCTCCATCTCCCAAACCTTGTGGGTGCTGCCAAAGCTCGGGCAGGTTGTGTCAGCCCCAACTGGGAGTCTCAGCCCTGCTCACTGACCTGTCCGCATACAAGCCACACTGGCCAGCCACCACTCTGGGAGCTGAGGAAGCAGCAGCATCATTCTGTCTCCAGGCTGCAGGCCACACGTGCCCCCCAGAACGTTAGCTGCCTTCCTGGACTGCTTCCCCAACTCCTCAAATCTCCCCTTGACCTCTGCTCCCATGCCATTGACCCATCAGAAGGCAGGGATTGGGGGCCGGTGCCCAGCCTAGGCAGCGGTATTGGCAAAAAAGTAGAAACCATTGGTGAGGAATTTTGTTTACTTGCTGTTGTTTTTCAAATTTAATTTTATTTTTACAACAGTTATTAAATTCACAGGGTTCAAAAATCAAAATATGAAAAGATATGCTTTGAGAAGTCTTCTTCCGCCGTTGTGCCTATCCACCTGCTCCCCACTTCACCTGTCTCCATGAGTAACCAATATTATTAGTTTCTTGCAAATCCTTCCAGTGTTTCTTTAGGCAAATGTCAAGTATATTCTTTTCTCCCTACCATCTTTTTAATGCAAAAGATAGACTAAAATTTATACTGTTGTGTCCTCCCTTTTTTAAAATTGAGATATAATTCTCCTACCATAAAATTCACCATCTTAAAGCACATAGTTCAAGGGTTTCTGGTATATTCACAGAGTTATGTAACCATCACTACCATCTAACTCCAGAACATTTTCATTATCCTAAAAGGAACTATCTCACAGATCAGTAGTCACACCCTGTTCTCTCCTTACCGAGGCCCTGGCGACCACTAATCTACTTTCTGTAAGGATTTGCCTCTTCTGGATATTTGACATGAATAGAATTATACAATATGTAGCCTTCTGTGGCTGGTTTCTTTCACTTAGCATAATGTTTTCAGGTTTATCCATGTTGCAGCATGTATCAGTGTTACATTCTTTTTGATGGCTGAGTAATATTCCACTGTATGGGTAGACCACATTTTGTTTGTCCATTCATCAGCTGATGGACATTAGGGTTGCTTCCACTTCCATAATGTTGCTATAAACATTTGTGTATAAGTGTTTGTGTGCACATATGTTTTCTGTTCTCTTGGATATACACCTAGGAGCATAATGCTAGGTCATACGATAACTCTACGTTTAACTTTTTGAGGAATTGCCGAACTGTTTTCCACGGCATCTGTACCATTTTACGTTCCCACCAGCAATGTATGAGGGTTCTAATTTCTCTACATCTTTGCTAACCTTCCTTAGCAAACACTTTTTTTTTTTTTTATCGGTATGCGGGCCTCTCACTGTTGTGGCCTCTACCGTTGTGGAGCACAGGCTCTGGACGCGCAGGCTCAGCGGCCATGGCCCTCTGCAGCACGTGGGATCTTCCCAGACCTGGGCACAAACCCATGTCCCCTGCATAGGCAGGCAGACTCTCAACCACTGTGCCACCAGGGAAGCCCTAGCAAACACTTTTTGTTTGTTTTTGTTCGTTTGTTTTATTTTGTTTATTTCTTTTATTTAACACTTTTTTGTTTCTGTTTTGTTTTTGTTTTTAACTGTGTCACTCTGTGTGAAGTGGTGTCTCATTGTGGTTGGGATTTTATTCCCCTAATGAATAAAGATGTCGAGCATTTTGCCATGTGTATATTGGCCATTTGTTTATATTCTTTAGAGAAGTGCCTATTTGAATCCTAAGCCAATATTTTAATTGGGTTATTTATCTTTTTATTGTTGAGTTTGAATTCTTTATATATTGCAGATATGTGCAACATATATATAGGTGTGTACATATATATGATTTATATATGTATATCAGATATGTGATTTGCAAATATTTTCTCCCATTCTGTGGGCTATCTTTTCACTTTGATCTACAAATACTAGACATTTTCATGAAGTTTGATTTATTTATTGTCTTTCATTGCTTATGTTTTAGAAACCATTACCTAATTCAGGATATGCACTTATATTTTCTTCTAAGAATTTTATAGTTTTTGCTCCTTCATTTAGGTCATTGATCCATTTTTGAGTTAATTCTTGTATGCAGTGTGAGGTAGGGACCACATTCATTGTTTGCATGTGAATATCCAGTTGTGCCAGCACCATTAATTGGAAGGACAATTCTTTCCCCATTGAATTTTCTTGGCACCTTTGTTGAAAACCGATTGACCATAGATTTATGGGTATATTTCTGGATTCTTAAGTCTATCTCATTCATCCATGCCAATCTTTATGCCAGTACCACATTACCTTCTTTTCTTTTTCCCACACAGTCTTGATTACTGTAACTTCGTAGTAGGCTTTGAAATGAGGAAGTGTGTATATACCAGTTTTGTGTTCCTTTTTCAAGATTGTTTTGGTTATTATGGGTCCCTTGCATTTCCACAGGACTCTATGGACAAGACTGTCTATTCTGCAAAGAGGTCTACTGGAATTTTTGTAAAGCTTACATTGAGTATGTAGATCACTTTGGGATGTATTGTCATTTTTTTGCAACTTTATAATTTCTGCCTTAATGGCAATTAAGGGTTTAAAAGTGCAGTTCTACTTATTCATACTATTCCTTTATAAAAGGCAGACTTCAGGTAAGCTTTTAAATGCATGCATAATATAGAGGCTATTATTTTCTGTCAGTTCTTTGTTCCTGAAAGTCAAACATCAGATGTGTTTTAAACTTCTGTCAGAATAGTCATGAAGGATATGTCACTTTTACATAATGAGGTAATATCTCAGGGGTGTGCTCACTGAGATACACCAAAATCGTAACAAGTTTTTCTTTAATAAATATTTCCTGGATTACTCTAGCCTTTGGCTAGTTTCTAGAGTTCTGAAAAGTTGATTATGACCACTTTTCTAAGGTTTTTATTGCTGCTATTTTGGAGAAGAAAAATTTTAGAAAGTCCTTATTCCATCCTTTTTTCTGACTTAACCCTGTCTGTTTGATTTTTTTCATTAGAAGAAGTCTTCTAAGGATGAGCCTAGTGTAGGCTCGCTCTGCTTACACTCTGTAGACAGGAAAGGAGCTCCCCGACTCCATCTCTTATTTCTCATTTAATTCACACAGCTCCAAATGGCATGAGTCCCTTTTTATAGGTTAGAAAACTGAGATCCAAGGAGCCTAGGGATTTGCTCAAGGTCACACTTCAGGCGGATGAACCACATCTACTTGCTAGCAAAGCTTGCTTTTACATCTCAGTCATTCTCACACCACCTCCATGAATTTTGCCATATCCACTAACAGTAGACTGTTATTACATCTACTCACAGTAGTACTTGTCTCATCTTTTTTTAAAAACAAGCTCTTCTTAAAATTAACATAAATAAATTTCTTTGAGATAAAGTTTATATTCTCCTACTACAAATAAAAAGTACCTTTAACATAGAATTCGGAGAGAGGCACAACAGACACATAAGGAAGGGAAAATGAAGAAGGAAGCAAATGCACAGAGACACCCGAAGAAATAGAGATCATCTGAATTCAATTCTGTGTATCTGCTGTGATCTGTGAAAAGCCTTGAGCCTTAGCCAAGCTCTCTCCTTATTTAAAAGGGATGTGCGTGACGTGAGGAAGATACTGAAAACAGACTAGGAGTCATACAAAACTTTCTCCTTCACTTGCTCGAATGATCGGAAGGGAATCAAAAGGGGCGTAACTCTCTCCCTGTGTGATCTGGGCTCAGGAATGTGAGACACACTAGCGATTGGGCAAGGGTGTCTAAGGCTCAAAGACTTGGTCATAATTGTTCTTCTAAGGTTAAATGCTAACAGTTTAAATTTTAGGACTTGAGAAACTCCCAAGTCAAAATGTCCACATGTCTTGTAGCCCTGAGTCTCACTGGGGTGCCCAAGCGTGGACGGAATCTGATGCTCAAGATGGACCCTGGGGGCTTCCCTGGTGGCACAGTGGTTGGGAGTCCGCCTGCCGGTGCGGGGGACGTGGGTTCGGGCCCCGGTCCAGGGGGATCCCACGTGCCGTGGAGCGGCTGGGCTCGTGCGCCGCAGCTGCTGAGCCTGTGCTCTGGAGCCCGCAAGCCGCAACTACTGAGCCCGCGTGCTACGACTGCTGGGGCCCGTGCGCCTAGGGCCCGTGCTCTGCGACGGGAGGGGCCGCCGCGGTGGGAAGCCTGCGCACCGCAATGAAGAGTAGCCCCTGCTCACCACAACTAGAGAAAGCCCACACACAACAACGAAAAACCGATGTTGCCAAAAATAAATAAATAAATAAATAAATTAAAAAAAAAAAAAAAGATGGACCCTGGGACACAGTGAGCTTCACTCTTTCCAGCTGACTCCACACGTCCAGCACATCATGGGCAAAGTTGAAGTACTCAGGCACTGGCTGTCTGCCCAGGCTGATGATTTCCCAGGTGGCCACAATCTTCTGAGGGACAGGTAGAGGTGGCAGCTGCCCATGAGACACACAGATACCCCAGGCATTTCTCAGAGCCTGGAGGACCAGTCCTCTGAGCCATAGCCTCGTGTTGCCTCCTGCCTATCACCAAAGAGGAGAGAGAGCATCGTCGTGAATTCTGGGCTTCAGGGAGACTCTGAGGTTGGAGAGAAGCTTGTGGTCAGCCCTAGGGTGAGCACGGCACATATCGGCTTGTAGAGCAGAGTCCTGGGCTTTAGTCTGAGTTGCATGGTGTGATTTTGATCATTTCTCCTCCCTGGACATGAGGTCTAGCCCTTCCACCTCTGCTGCCCGTGGATCTCTGTGGATCTGAGCGCAGGAACTCAGAGCCTGCTTCCCAAGGCTCAGTCCTTCAAAGCGAATCCCTCCAAAAGCCTTTAGCGAATCCTGAACTGGCCTGACAATGCGAAAGAGGACTCCAGGGCAGCACTCTCCAGAAGAAATGTGATGCGAACCACACGTACTCGTGTAATACACAATTCTCTGCTAGTTTCATTCAAAAAAGTAAAAAGAAACAGGTGAAATTCACTATAATGCATTTTATTTAACTAGCTATATCCTATAATTTCAACATGTAATCAATATCAGAAGTTATTAGAGAAATTATTTTACATTTTTTGTTGTTGTTGTTCTTAATTCTTTGAAATCCAATGTGCGTTTTACACTTACAGACACACTTCAGTTTAGACCAGCCCCATTCAAATGCTCAAGAGCTCCACGTGGCTAGTGGCTACTGTATTGGACAGAGAAGTTATAGTGCCCGGCTCTTCAGAGTGTGGCCTAGGGACCAAGGACCTCAGCGTCACCTGGGAACAGGTTACAAAGGCAGAACTTTAGACCCCACCCTCGACCTGTGGAATTAGAATCTGCATTTTAACAGGAACTCCAGGTGAGCCGAGCACGTTCAAGTTTGAGAAGCGAAGCAGTGGCCTCGGGACTGTCTCCCCAGTTTCTTTCCGCCAAGTTCCTCTTGGTAATAATAATAATAGAATATGGGAGTAATAAATGCCATGGACTAAATGTCTGTGTCCCCCCCCAAATTCGTATGTTAAATCCTAACCCCCAATGCAATAGTGTGAGGAGGCTGGACTGCTGGTGGGCGATTAGGTCATGAGGGTGGAGTCCTTATGAAAGAGACCCCAGAGAGCTCCCTGTTGCTTCTTCTTGCTGAGGATACAGCTCTGAACCAGGAAGCACGCCCTCACCGGACACCAATCTGCCCACGGTGCCTTGATCTTGCACTTCCCAGCCTCTAGAACTGTGAGAAACAAATGTTGTTTAAACCACCCAGTATACGGTATTTTTGTTCTAGCAGCCCAAACAGACGAAGACAATAATCAACAATAATAATGTGTCATGGTAACGGGAAAAGCAATAATAACTGTCATCTACTGAAGGCTTACTGTGTATTAAGCATTTGAAAAGTGCTTTATATTTCCTTAAATCCTCATAACAACTGTATGATGTGTTATATTCTCTATTTTATACATAAAGTGAGGCTTGGAGGGGAAAAGGGACTTCCAGGTCTCACCTCCCAGAAAGCTAGACCCCAGCTTCTGCTGTGGCCACCAGCCCTGCAACAGGGGTCGGCGTGTGAGGCAGGACTTCCTTTCCCTCACCTCCCTCCCCAACCCCTCACCTCTCCTGAACTCTGCCCCAAGCCCTTTCCTCTGCCTTTCACTCCTGGATTCTGGGGGCCCCTTGACAGCAGATAATTAGAATCCCAGTCCTCCTTCCCAAGTGTGCAGCGCCATTTCAGGCCCTGTCCTCTTCAGGCTTAATCAGGAAAGGCCTCAGGGGCAGCTGACACCCCCTGCTGAAGGATTTCTCTCCACAGTGCCTTGTTCTTGAACCCAGGAAGTGAGAAGACTTCTAGGTTTTGCTTCAGCTGAATGCAGGCCTTAATGCCTGTAAACATTCGGGCTCCTGGGAACGCCAGTAAAGGCAATTTGCTAACTCAGTCTCCCTCGGGAACTTTGGCCCCAAACGCAGCCAAGAGAAGGCAGAGCCCGAAGCCAGCAGGGGCCACGTGGCTTCAGCTGGTCAGCACACTTGAGCCAGCGGGCACGGCCCCGCCACCTGGGAGATAGTACTCCAGCCCCAGCGCCTGCTGGGGGTCCGGACCTAGGGGATATTTTCCCTGAAAATTCAGGTCATCATCTAATCCAAAAAGAGAACAGGAACTTTATTATATTGTAGCAGAAAGGAGACAACAGTGACAATAATATAAATCAAATCACGTCCCTTTTCTGCGCAAAACCCTCTAGAGACAGGAAGTAGATTGGCAGTTGGCTGGAGCAAATGGGCACAGGAACCTCTTTGTTGGAAATGTTCTAAATTTGGAGTGTGGTCAGAGCTGCACAACTCTGTAAACTTAGTAAAAGAAATTAATAGGGATACAAATAATTGTACACTTGAAATGAGTGAATTTTTGATACGTAAATATACTTAAATAAAGCTACTAAAAAGAACAGAGTCTCCTCTGGCTCCTTGTGTCGCTCAAAGGCAAAGTCTGGAAGACAGCTGCCACCTGGCTCGCTGGGCTGCAGCCACAGTGGTCTCCCTGTGGCTTTGAAGTCCTGGCTTGGGATGGGGTTGTTGGTAAAGTGCTTCTCTGAGAACAAAAACTGCACAAGTGACTTGTAGTGTTTGCCAGTATCTACGGTTAAAAGTTCCCACCATGGCCAGTTTTGATTCCTACCAGTTTCAACTTATCAAAGTTTAACAACCGGCCTGCAAAGTTTCTGAATATTAAGAGGCTCTCAGGTGGCCCTTCAGGCCGGCTCCAGCCAGCACTGATTCAGGCCTTCTTGCGGGCTCCTCCGCCAGGACGCTCCATCCACATGGCTCACTGCCTTGCCACCCACAGGGCTCAGCTCATGGACCTTCAACCAACTGCCTCATCGAAAGTGGAACCCTCTCCCATCTGACAATTCCTGCCCGCCATTCTCTGCTTGACCTTCCTCCCCAGGATTTATCACTTTCTAACATTCAGTATGTTTTCTTTTACTTTTTATAAATTTATCTTATTTATTTATTTTTGGCTGCGTCGGGTCTTCGCGTGGCTTTCTCCAGTTGCGGCGAGCGGGGGCTACTCTTCCTCGTGGTGCGCGGGCTTCTCATTGCGGTGGCTTCTCTTGTTGTGGAGCACGGGCTCTAGGCGTGCGGGCTCCAGTAGCTGTGGCTCGCGGGCTCTAGAGCGCAGGCTCAGTAGTTGTGGCGCATGGGCTTAGTTGCCCCGTGGCATGTGGGATCTTCCCGGACCAGGGCTCGAACCCGTGTCCCCTGCATTGGCAGGCGGATTCTTAACCACTGTGTCACCAGGGAAGCCCTCAGTATATTTTAAAACATGTTTTTATTTTTTCCAGCTTTATTGAGTGATGGCTGACAAATGCAGTTGTATATTCTTAAGGTGTACGTTGTGCTGGTTTGATACATGTGCGCATGGTGTAAATGATTACTGGGACAGGGTTTCCTGCCTTGCAGGTACTATGCTACTCACTTTGCGTGTATCATCTCGTCTAACAGTCCTCCTAGGTGTTGTATGCCATTTTACTGGGGAGGAAACTGAGCCTTAGAAAGCATGAGTGACATGCCTGAGACCACACAGCTGCTTAGGAACAGAGCTGGCATCCAAATTCCAATCTGTAGGCACCTTTGATGCCACACCCAGGACCCCATAGTGTGTTTTGTTTCTGGCCCTTCTTGTGATCTCCAGCCCTCCTCCCCCCACTCAGCATGGGCAGGGCAAGGCCCCCTCTTACTCAACAATGGCCTATTCTTCTCCAGGGCCAGAACCTCAGAACTCAGAACATTGCTGCTGAGGATGTTCTGGCCTCAGTGTGTCCAGGAAGGGACTCCACTTCTGCCTCTAGATTTACACCCAGCTGCCTTCGGGTCCTGCTCTGGTCGCAAAGGGAAGCCAGAAGCCTGCTCTTCAGGCGTGAACTTCCCTCCTCAAGGGCCACAGAGTGTGCTGCCCTGGCCCTGGCTTGGCCCCAGTGGGCCTGAGAAAAACCAGGCTTCCTGCAGGTATGAGCTTGAGTGAAAATGGCAATTCTGACTGAAGGGCCCTGCCCTGGCAGCCTTCCTTCTGCCAAGAAGGTTATAAATTTAAGTGTGAATTTCAGCATAAATGGCTACACATTAGGGTCACCAAGGGGGCTTAAAAAAAAAAAAAAGAAAAAGATGCCCAGACTCACCAGACCCTAGATCAATGAAATTGAATCCAATGTGTTTGGAGATTGAAATGCACAATCATGATTGAGAACCACTGAAACAGACCATGGGGTTTGTGTGATTATTTAGGTTATTTGTTCATTCATTAATTCGACATACATCGAGCTCCAGATCTGGGCCAGGCACCATTCTAGGAGGAGGGGAAACAGCCCTGAACAAAGGCTCTTATATTAAAAAGTTAGAGATATAAACAAGATGCACTCAGAAATAATAATATAAAATTGGAAGCAAGCAGGGGTAATGTGACTGACAGTGCTCAAAGCTGAGGTTGGGGAGACAGAGTGGCCTGGAGAGACCCCTCTGAGTTGCTGGTGTTTGTACCGGGACACTTCAGAAAAGGCTGAATGAAGATAAGGGTAAGGGGTTCCAGGCAGAGGCAAAGGCCCTGAGGCAGGATGTGCTTGAGGAGAGGAAAGGAGACCAGCATGCCTGGTGCCCTGTGAGTGGGGGGAGAGAATGCAGTGCCAGCGTCAGAGGGGAAAAGGGCTGTGGAGGCCAGAGCTGGCCAGAGAGAACACACACAGGGTTGGGTTGTCTGAGACGACAAGCCATGGACCTTTTAGTAAGACAGCAATGTGATCTACATTATGTTTAAAAAGAAAATTGCTAACTGCTGTGTGAGGACTGAATTGGGGGAGCAAAGAGAATAAGTAGAGGGATCAGAAAGGAGGCTACTGCTCCAGCTGGACGAGGGCCGGCGGTGCTGGGACAGGGGCCCTGTCTATGGAACGCTGGTGGAGACAGCACACACTCAGTGGTCAGTGTACTGGTTGGCAGGTAGGAAGCCCCTCCGTGTTAGCTCTTCTTATTCTCAGTCTTATTAATAAAGGTTTCCCATCACAGCACTCCCCTGGAGTAGGTGGTGGGGGGAGGATTCTGGAATCTGTGGGACTGGGGCAGACGGTGCCTGAGGAGACACAGAGGGGCAGCAAGGGATGCCCGGCCAGAAGGGCAGGTACAGGGGGAACTGAGGTCCACAGGCCCAGAGAACAGAGGGGCCCAGGTGGGGCTGAGGGAACAGTGCCAGGGGTTGAGCCAGAATGTGGTCCGGAGTTTGACGGGAGCCCCGTGATGAGGTAGGACGGCGCTGTGGCCACAGTCAGTTTCAGGAGAGAGTGCAGGAGGGAGAGAGAGACAGAGACAGAGACAGAGAGATTACTCTCCCTGCCACCCCGCATCTACAACCTGCTCCCACAAAGGCAAATATTTCACTTCTTTGCTCCTTTCAGTAAAATGTCAGCTTCTGAGTGAGGCTTTCTACGTGACCCTATTTAAAATGTCAATACCCCCCTCACCTTATCCCTTTCAAATTTTCTCTGATTTACTTTTTCTCCTTAGCACTTAGCAGCATGTGACATACTCAGTATTCTTTCTATCTCATTCACTTGTTCCCTCTTCTAGAATATAAGCTCCATGGATGCAAGAACTATTGTCTGTTTTGTTCACTTCTGTACCTAGAATGGTACTTAGCACACATGAAGACCTTAAAAAATGTTTGATGAATGAACAAACGAACGAATGAGTGATTGAGTGGATGAATGAATGATCAGGAGCTGGGAAGACTGAAGTGGGCATAGTCTGATGGTGGAGGGCTTTCTGCACAGCTCAAGGGGCTCGAGCTCCATCCCGTGAGACCTGGGGCTCTGAAAGTGTTTCCAGCCAGCAGGAAACCTGGCTCTTCCCTCTCGGGGGGTCTCGCACTTCTCCCTCCCCGTGAATTGACCAGGCGTCCCTGGGAATCCTGTGTCAAAGACCTGTGAGGGGAGAGCGTGGTAGGGCAGCTTCCACTGCCTCGGCTGCTCTCAGATGCTGGGTCACCCGCTGGGTTGGGGGGAGGGCGCGGCAGCACAGGTCTCCAGAGTTGGAGATGAGACCCCAGGCCCAGGCTTCCCGTCCCTCTGACAAGTGTTATCCAGATCTCTCAGAGAGGGTCTAACAACCTCAGGTCTTGAGGTTTCTTTCCGAAAGGCCTATTGGCACTTTTGCAAATCCCTCCCGCCCCTGCCAAACAAGAGATTCTGTGTGTCAAGGGGTTTGGAAGGGGTCGCCGATAGTCAGTTGCAGGAAGGTTCTGGGTGGCCCTCACTGCCTTATGTTCACATAACTGAGAAGTGGTTATTCTAGTGATTTTCTGTAAAATAAAATTAACTCTCTAGTACTTTGATGTCTCCATCTAGGCAAAGAACTTATGTTCACATAACTGAGAAGTGGTTATTCTAGTGATTTTCTGTAAAATAAAATTAACTCTCTAGTACTTTGATGTCTCCATCTAGGCAAAGAACTTCTAGATGACTCTTTCTTTTGCAAGTAAATGATTCAATGAACAAATAAACAGGTGCCAACCGGAGAATGGCACTCGCCACCCAGTTCCACAAGAATTACGTCATTAGTCACTGCGGCGGCTGACCTTAAACGCACCCTGAAAGGAGTTCAGGGCAAAGATGAGGAATGAGGCCCTCTGTGGTCTGGGAAAACCGGCAGAACAGGACTTCAGATAGTTAGATATTTTCAGGAGAAATTTTTATGGACACAATTTCTTGCATCTTCCCATACTTAGAAAAGCACTAAAACCAATAACTAGGGCTTTGGTTCCTTGCCGAGATGTGTGTTTGATTGCATGTACTCCTTCACCAAAATGACGTATATACTGACCTCCCCCCTTACACCTTCTGAGCAGTTTCTCAGAGCCATCTGAGAGGCTGTCCCCCTAGGCTATAGTCCTCAACAAGACACTGAATAAGCTCAACTCACAGCTCTTATGCTGTGCGTTTTCTCCCAAGTCAACAAAGGTGAATTAATATTAGAAACAAAAGTTCCATCTAATAGTCATTGCGCTGTACCAGACTTACCCAGGACTAACGAGTGTCATGTTACCTGGTGGGCCGTGGGGCTCAGCAGTAGTGAGCCCTTTGGCTGAAATGCAGATGTGAATCATATATATGTACCACTTGTCTTTCCAGAAAACCAGGCTCTCCACCGACTTCATCCTTATCTCAACTCTCTCTGTATTGATTTTATCTGACCGTGTGGTTCTCAGCCTACAGGCTGCAGGACAGAGTTACCTGGAAGGCTTAAGAGACATGACAATCAATGACAATACGTGGATCTCAATTGGATTCTGATTTAAACAAACTTAAAACTTATGAAATAATCAGAGGAGTTTACTGTCTGGATATTTGATGTTATGGGAAATTGTAGTTAATTTTGTTAAGTGTGATAATGGTGTTGTGGTTATGTTTTATTATAAAATCTTCATCTTTTAGAGACTCATAATGAAATATTGATGGATGAAATAATATGATGCCTGGGACTGGCTTCAAAAATAATCCAGGGCAGGGAGTTGATGGGAGTATAAAAGAAATAAGATTGGTGATGACAATAACAGAGGTTGAGTGATGAGCTACCTTGGGGGTATGTTATACCATAGCATTCTATTTTTGTGTATGTTCAAAATTTTCCAAATAGAAAGTTAAAAAAAAGAATCATCTGGAGAGCTTTTAAAACCTACAGATATCTAGACCCCACCTTGAGCAACTTTTTTTTAATAGATCTTTGTTAGAGTATAATTGCTTCACAATACTGAGTTAGTTTCTGTTGTACAACAAAGTGAATCAGCCATATGCACACATACATCCCCATATCCCCTCCCTCTTGCGCCTCCCTCCCACCCTCCCTATCCCACCCCTCTAGGTCATGGCAAAGCACTGAGCTGATCTCCCTGTGCTATGTGCTGCTTCCCACTAGCTAACTATTTTACATTCGGTAGTGTATATATGTCGATGCTACTCTCACTTTGCCCCAGCTTCCCCCTCCCACCACGTGCCCTTAAGTCCATCCTCTATGTCTACGTCTTTATTCCTGCCCTGCCCCTAGGTTCACCAGAACCATTTTTTTTTTTTTTAGATTCCATATATATGCGTTAGCATACGGTATTTGTTTTTCTCTTTCTGACTTACTTCACTCTGTAAGACAGACTCTAGGTCCATCCACCTCACTACAAATAACTCAATTTTGTTTCTTTTTATGGTGGAGTAATATTCCTTTGTATATATGTGCCACATCTTCTTTATCCATTCATCTGTCAATGGACACTTAGGTTGCTTCCATGTCTTGGCTATTGTAAATAGAGCTGCAATGAACATTGTGGTACATGACTCTTTCTGAATTATGGTTTTCTCAGGGTATATGCCCAGTAGTGGGATACCACTTACTGGGTCATATGGTAATTCTATTTTTCACTTTTTAAGGAACCTCCATACTGTTCTCCATAGTGGCTGTATCAATTTACATTTCCACCAACAGTGCAGGAGGGTTCCCTTTTCACCACACCCTCTCCAGCATTTATTGTTGCTAGATTTTTTGATAATGGCCATTCTGATCAGTGGGATACCTCACTGTAGTTTTGATTTACATTTCTCTAATAATTAGTGATGCTGAGCGTCTTTTCATGTGCCTCTTGGCCATCTGTATGTCTTCTTTAATTTTGAATTAATAGTCTAGGGTGAGAGGAGCATCAGTATTGCCTTAAAATCTCCCCAGAGAATTTTAATGTGAATCCAAGTTAAAGAAGTACTAATAAAGCACAAGTTCCTTATGAATCCTCACAACTACTCTGGGATACAGGACACTCACCCATCCTGCAGAGGGAGGTGCTGTGCTTTGATAGTGGACTTTGCAAATCTGAGCATCTGTGACCACTTCCAAAGTCCAGAATATGAGGTACGGGCATGAGGGCAGTGTGCTATTGTGCTTTAGACCTGAGGGTAGCAAACTTTTCCTGCAGAGGGCCAGATAATAAATATTTTTGGCTTTGCTGGCCACACAGGGTCTCTGTTGCAACTACTTCACCCAGCGGTTGCGGTAAATGCAGCCATAGACGATAGTGACGGAACGGGCGTGGCTGTGATCCTCTAACACTGTGTTTATAAGAAGAGGCAGCAGGCCATAGTTTGCGACCCCTGGTTTAGACCCATAGGCATGGGGCTCAGATACACCTGAGCTCAAGTCTCGCTCCTTCTTCTTGGATGGGTCCCCAACTTGTAAGGTGGGCATCAGAATTTGACCTACCTCACAGACGTGCTGTGAGGGTTAATGAGAGGATGAGTGTAAAGCTCAAATACCAGCTCACTACGTAGTGACTGATTTATTACTGTGGGCGGGCATGGGACTGGGGACTGGGTCTGCAGTGGTGCGCAAAAACAGACAGGGCTGGGGTTTCAGCACAGAGAAGGGACAGAAGGTAGGACCCCTTTCTCAGGACCCCAGAAGCATCAAAGCTCTTGCCACTCCTTCCCATTCTCCTCCCTCCTGTCAGGAAGGCACACTTTTATCTCCTTTGGGGAAGGTAACTGTTCCTTCTGTCAACATGTTCTTCCAAACCTAGAGTTTATAGCATAAACCTTTGAGTAGTCAAAAACCCTTTTCTTTCTGAAAAGCCCAGTTCTTGCAATTGGAGCTCTGGCTTGCAAGTGTCTTGTCCCTGCTGAGTTTCAAAGGCCTGTTTTGCAGCCCTAAACCAAAATCCGATTCTGTTCTCTCTTGCCAGCCTCGGTCCTCCCCTCTGAGACAGGATGTGATTGAATGGCGGATACCAGGGGTGGTGGTTGGGCGGAAGCCTCAGTTAGTGTCTCAAAACACTGTTCACTACATCAGTTTTGCAGGGGGACACTAGAGAGGCAGTACGTTATTGTGGTTAAGGGCATGGATTCTGTAGCTAGATTGCCTTGTTTAAAATCCTGACTCTGTCACTTATTAGCTGTGTGGCCTTGGGCAAGTCACTTAACCTCTATGTGCCTCATTTTATACTCACTAAATGGGGATTACAATATTACCATACTTACCTTGTAGAGTTGTCATAAGAGAGGTGATGACATGGAATGCATTAAAACAGCACCTGGTACATGACAAGTATGTTTAGCTACAGGTATTTATAAAATTTAGCACTTAAGAATTGATCACAATTCTTTATATATTAGACCAAAAATTACATTAGAAGATCTACTTTTAAAAAATCCTCAGATAGTGTGCCAAACATATTTCCCAGGGAAATGTCAAGTATCTATTCATTCATGTTCATTTTCCTATCATAAATGCCAGGTGCTAGGAATACAGCACTCAACGAAGGAATTCAGGTCCTTATACGTTTAATCTGAACTTGCTATATGTCTTCTTATTTAAAACACTTGGGTAGTCTGTATGCTACACAGGAAAATGGCTCTATGCTTGTGGAGAACATGCAAAGATCTGTGACAGTGATCCTATGCTTTAAATTATTAGGGAAAACCTATGTTATCAGGGAGAGTGGAACTTACAGAGAGGCAGCTGCTGACCCAAACCATTCTAACAGATAAGAATTGTAAAAAAAGATAAATAAATAAAAAGAAAAGAATGAGAAAAAAAGAGGAAAGGAAATCATGTTATAGATCTAATATGTACTCTTATCAGAAGGTGTCTGGGGTATATTTCATCTCATTGAGTAAGACAATCGGAACAATGAACAGTACACATACCTAATTCCACTTATGTTTACATATGTACATTCAAATATACATTCATACGGGCATTTTCAACATCAGTAAAGATTCATTCCAAACTGTTAAGAGTCACTTTCTCAGGGGTGGTGTTATGGGAGAAATTTTTATTTTTTACTTAACATTTTTTTATTATATTGCTTGGAATTTTTACAAGTGTGAATTATGGTGATTACTTTTTTTTTTTTTTTTTTTTGGTGGTACGCGGGCCTCTCATTGTTGTGGCCTCTCCCGTTGCGGAGCACAGGTTCCGGATGCACAGGCTCAGCGGCCATGGCTCACGGGCCCAGCCCCTCCGCGGCATGTGGGATCTTCCCGGACCGGGGCACGAACCCGCATCCCTTGCCTTGGCAGGCGGACTCTCAACCACTGCGCCACCAGGGAAGCCCCTATGGTGATTACTTTTAAAAGAAATATTTACACTTGAGAAAATTTGCTCAAAAATCCAATGGGGTACACTGTCAAGTAGTGAGCTGCCCATCAAAAGAGGTATTCAAGCAGGAGCTGGAGGAGCATGAAGCAGAGGCGGTGATAGGGATTGGACCAGTCATCTCTGAGACCCAGAGGCTCACCCTGGGATTCTGGACTGGGTTTCATATCAGAAAAATTCTCACCTAGTGTCCGGGGAGCCAGTGGGCTTGAGTGGCTGGCATGTGATTTGGCTTTCTGCTGCTGCAAGTGGGACCGTGCTCCTCTGAACTAACCCTGCGCCGTTTCCGTGGGCCCTGAGGTTAACCTAACGCTTTGCCTCTCCTTTGCCAGCTTGCTTTGCTGAGCTGTGGGCACTGCTAGGTGGGGCAGTGGGACATGCTCAGGCTATGTTCTCCACATCAGGACTGACCTGGCAGGGAAGGAGATGGGGAGAGAGTGATGACATGGGGCCCCACCACCTGTGTTGATAAGGGTTCTTGTTCTTGTTCCTGCCCCTGCAGGACAGCAATGGAGCTGCTCTGGATGTCTCTGCTGCTGGTGGCCTCTTGTGTCAGCACTGTCCAGGGCTCACCAGAGGTGGACGTCAAGGAAGCCAGCATCAACATGTCCCAGCCCTTGCACATTCTGGTGGAGAAAAACCTGATGGTGCTAACACCTGCCGGCCTGACCCAGATGCTGAATGAGACCCGCTTCTTGATGGTGCTCTTCCGTGAGTGTCCCTCACTCCTGGGCAGTGGGTGATGGGTGGGCTGAGACCTGCCCCCTTTCTCCTGGCAGCAAGAGGAGTTTTATTTATTTATTTATTTATTTTTGGCTGCACTAGGTCTTCGTTGCTGTGCGCGGACTTTAGTTGCGGCAAGCAGGGGTTACTCTTCGTTGTGGTGCGCGGGCTTCTCGTTGTGGTGGCTTCTCTTGTTGCAGAGCACGGGCTCTAGGCGCGTGGGCTTCAGTCATTGTGGCACGTGGACTCAGTAGTAGTGGCTCGGGGGCTCTAGAGCACAGTCTCAGTAGTTGTGGCTCATGGGCTTAGTTGCTCCATGGCAGGTGGGATCTTCCCGGACCAGGGCTTGATTCTGGACACGGGCACGTGTCCCGGACACGGGACACGGGCTTGATCTCGTGTCCCCTGCACTGGCAGGCAGATTCTTAACCACTGTGCCACCAGGGAAGTCCCCAGAGGAGTTTTAAATATTGCTAAACACATGAGAACACGTTTTAATAATAATTTTAAAGATAACATATATAATGTCATCCTCAATTTACAGATGAGAATACTGAGGTCCAGGGAAATTAAGCAATTTGCAAGATACTATGTTGCCACTCTTGTCTTGATTTGTATCTGGCTCCTCTGTCCCACTGAAGGCAAGAAGCCAGGATTTACCCTCAGGTGTCTTTACTATTCTGAACCTCAGTTTTCTCCTCTGTAAAATGGGCGTGAACATAAGGGCCACACTGGATGATTGTGAAGACTAAATAAGATCGCGTGTTAAGTTGCTGGGACACAGTTATGGGCACGCTCTTGAGAAAGACTTTTAGATCATCACCTCTACTGTCTGAAGTTTGCATGCCCACGCTTATTCTTTAGGCTTTGCATCAGCCCGCATTTTGATAGAGAGAGCAGACTTCTTTTTCCTGAGACATTGGCACAGACCTGTCTGTGCCTTGGGACAGGGTAGAAGGGGTTTTCCTAACAGTCACATAGTGAGCACTTACTGTGGGCCAGGCACTGTCCTTATAGCCCAGTAAATGTCATATACTCCTTACAATGACCCAGTGTGGCGCCACTATTTGTCTCCCTATTTTGGGACATTTCACAATTGAAATTGAATTTACATCTGCTCTTGAAAAAACAAAAGTTCTGGAAGCACTGGCTTACATTCCTGCAATGTGACAGTTGGCTGGAGCTGAATAACGATTTCCCGTTTTGATCAGAAAACATACTTGTCAGTTTACCACATCTTGGCTGGATAAGCCAATTCCACACAGTCACACCCCTGCCTCACTCCTCTGGTATCTGAGTTTGTGTCCCCTGCCTGAAATTCAGGCCTCTCAGCTCCTTCCTTAATCTTTGTCTCTTCTCATTTGATACATTCTCTCTGAGTGACGCCCCTTCAGTGGGGGAGTCGGGTAAGTGACAGTATCAGCAGCTCAGTTACCAGGGATCCCAGTGCTTCCTCAGCTGGCTTGTGCAACTACTTCATAGCAACATAGAACAAAAACATTCTTGTTGTGCCCTTAACCTTGGTAGTTCACAGAAGGGAAAATCTAATTGGGTCATTTTGCCTCCATCCAATGTGGAGCATGGCTGTTGTGTAAAGTTCCATCAAAATAGTTCCAAGCCTCTGACTTCCATCCAGCTCAGGCTGTTAATGGTTTGTTTCCTTCAAAGTGTCAGGATGCATGCCTAATTTTACTTCAAGCCCATGGAGCAAGACCTAGGAGAGATCCAGTTTGGGCCATTTTCTTTACATGAGCCTGTGAGCAGGACATGATTTCCACTTTGCTGAACTACTCCTCCAGCTGGTTCCCTGCATCCCTCATCCACACCAAGACTTGGGCCACTACTTGAACATTTGTTTTACGGTTGCTTTCTCAGAAGAATTGAGAACTCTGCAGCTGCTCTACCTGCTGTGGATTATGAGTTAATGGTTTGCACAGGTCAGACATCTAAGCCATCTTCTCTTTTTTGCTGCAGCCTTAAACCCTGAATCCTAGATCCTCAGACCCTCAGAAGGATTTAGAGCCACATACTTTGCACGACACAACACACATCGCGACACTCATTTACCCTTCCAGAATGGCACAGCAGGTCGCCAAGCCTGGATAACATATCCTGTCCGTGTGAGAATGCAAGCTTGCCCGTGACTACTCTGTTTATTTTTAATGAACTTATTTATTTGTTTTTATTTTTGGCTGTGTTGGGTTTTCATTGCTGCACGTGGGCTTTTTCTAGTTGCGGTGAGTGGGGGCTACTCTTCATTGCAGGGCGCGGGCTTCTCTTGTTGCGGAGCACGGGCTCTAGGTGAGGGGCTTCGGTAGTTGTGGCTCGCAGGCTCTAGAGCGCAGGCTCAGTAGCTGTGGCACATGGGCTTAGCTGTTCCGTGGCATGTGGGATCTTCCCGGACCAGGGATCGAACCCATGTCTGCTGCACTGGCAGGCAGATTCTTAACCACTGTGCCACCAGGGAAGTCCTGACTACCGTGTTTTAATCAGGGCAGCAGGGCAAGTTCATGGCTCTTTGGGGCGTTAACTGTTGTCTTGTAACTTAGGGATTGGATTGACATCGAACCTGGGGCTACAAAGAAGCTAATCCATTTTATATACTTTAATTGCACTTGATCACAACCAATTTGAATAGTTTAAATTTAAAGCCTTCCCACCAGCAGGTATTTCAAAGCGGTGAACACCAGCAGAGATGCTATCTAAAAGACACTCCAACTCATTTCATTTGAGTATTTGATGGCTTCAAACACACAGTTTAAATCAAAATGAATTCTCAAAAGCTGGCAGACCCTTTCAAGTCACCTCTGGAAAAACGAATGACTTGGGGCAAGCATTATAAAAGCTTTTTTTCCAGGAGTAAATGGCTTTTTACAAATAGGTCTTTCCAATATTGTCTCCAGGGAAATACTGCCCTGGTAACTCTCAAATCCTTAGCTGCTGCCCACTTTCTCATCTCTCCAAGGACCCCAGGCTCAAGAGCCAACACCCAGGCTGATCTTTGCTCTTGGATATCCCTCGCACATCTCAATGCCACGTGTGTCCAAAATAGACCTCAGCATCTTTGATTTGCTCCAACGACAAGCTTCTGCTCACGTCCTGTCTTGACTGACAGCACTGTTATCCACATGATGTCAAAGTCAGAAATCCAAGATCATTCTTAACTCCTTTCTACTCTCGTCTCTAATCGTCACCAAATCCTGTTGAAACCACTTCCTGAAGCCCTCTGCAATCACTATTTCTTCCCATCCCCCTGCCGTGGCCTTAGTTCTGGCCTCACCATTCCCCGCCACGAACCACTGCAACATCTTCTAGATGGTCTCCCTTCCCCCTCCAGTGCCGTCTCTACAGTGTACCCAGAGAAATTTTGTTTTCTAAAATGCAAATCTGATTGGGTCACTCCCTGATTAAAAACCCCCAAAGATTCTCTAAGTCCCCAAACTCCTTAACACGGCTAAAATGTCCTCTGCTTGACCTAACCAGGCCTCCTTCTCCACTCCACTTGAACTCTGTGCTCTGCACTCTGAGTGTGGCCACCAGGTAGGTCACACTGGCATTGGCCTCCTGGCCTTTACACTTGCAGTTCCCTCCACCTGTAGTGTTCTTCCTGAACTTCTTCACCTGGATTGTGAGGTTTAAGTTCATGGAATTGCTCTGTCAAGCGGCTGTGTCCACCTTACTCCCACCTAGGCCCTCCCACGCTCACTCAGCCCTCTGCACACTCCTTTTCATAGCATTTGCCACACTGTATTGAAAATGCTTTTTTTTTTTTTTGCGGTACGCAGGCCTCTCATTGCCGTGGCCTCTCCCGTTGTGGAGCACAGGCTCCGGGCACTCAGGCTCAGCGGCCATGGCTCACGGGCCCAGCCGCTTCGTGGCATGCAGGATCCTCCCAGACCGGGGCACGAACCCGTGTCCCCTGCATCGGCAGGCGGATTCTCAACCACTGCGCCACCAGGGAAGCCCTGAAAATGCTTTTAAACTTGTGAGCTCCACCAGGCACAGGGGTCAAATCTTATTCATCTCTTTTTTTTTTTTGCGGTACGCGGGCCTCTCACTGCTGTGGCCTCTCCCGTTGCGGAGCACAGGCTCCGGACGCGCAGGCTCAGCGGCCATGGCTCACAGGCCCAGCCGCTCCGCGGCATGCAGGATCCTCCCAGACCGGGGCACGAACCCGTGTCCCCTGCATCGGCAGGCGGACTCTCAACCACTGCGCCACCAGGGAAGCCCTTATTCATCTCTTGATTGCTAACATCTGGGATTGTGCTTCGAGCATGGCAGGCCTGAGGAGATGCTGAATGAATAAATGAGCTTTCCTTTGGCCCACAATGTTCCCCATGAATGAGACAGGAGAAAAGGGAAGGCTACGTTTAGCAGAGAGAGGTCAAAGTGAGACTTAACAAGAGCTGTTTCTGGGTTCATTAATTAGTAATTAGTAATCATCCCTAAAGCAGAGGTGGCAAGATTGTGCCCTGGGAGCAGGTTAGTTGATGATGTAGATGGTGAATGAGAATGATAATGAGGACCACAGTGGTGATGATGGGGACGACCATTTACTGAGACCTGTATTCCAGGCACAGGGCTTGGTCTCATTGTCCCTGTCTTACATTTCAGAGCAGGTCTAACACTCAATCCATCTTAAACTGTGCTGATAATTGAGACATTCATTCATTCACTCAACATTTATTGAATACTTATTACATACCAGATATATTCTAGGCACTGAGTGGTGAACAAAGCAGGCAGACATCCTTGCTTTATGGAACTTTTATCCCAGAGAGGGGAGACTCAAGATAAACTGGTAAAGAAGTAAAAAAGGTAGCATATCTTCAGGGTAAAAGTACTATGGAGAAAAAGCAGAACTCTTAGGGAGTGCAAGGAGTGGGTGGAGGTACGGCTGTTGTTGTGGCCAGGGTGGCCAGGGAAGGCTTTCCTGAGAAGGTGACAACTGAACAAAGACCTGAACGCAGTAAAGCAGCAACCTCCAGGAGAGCATTTCAGGCAGAGGGAGTAGCAAGTGCAAAGGCCCTGAGGTGGGAATCTGCAGGGTGGCTAAGCTGAGTTGTTGAAAAGTAGTGGGAAATAAGATCAGAAGAGTGAGGAGCAGAGTCTTTAGGGGCTTGTAGGTCACTGCAATGGTCAGAGAAATTTGTTGGCTGGCCATTGAGGAGCTAGAAGGGGTTGGAGACCACCCTGAAGTCCTTATCACTTGTGAGCACATCTGTACACTATAAATCACCCTATGGAATGGAGAGAGGGTTATTCTCAGAATCCTTTTCCATGCTTGATCTTGAACTTGTTCTAAAGTGGGGTTTCTCGTCCTCAGCACTATTGATATTTTGGCTGGCTAATGCCCCCCCTTTTTTTAAACATCTTTATTGATGTATAATTGCTTTACAATGTTGGGTTAGTTTCTGCTGTATAACAAAGTGAATCAGCTATACGTATACATATGTCCTCATATCCCCTGCCTCTTGCACCTCCCTCCCACCCTCCCTATCCCACCCCTCTAGGTGGTCACAAAACACCTATCTGATCTCCCTATGCTATGCAGCTGCTTCCCACTAGCTATCTGTTTTACATTTGGTAGTGCATATATGTCAATGCTACCCTCTCACTTCGACCCAGCTTACCCTTCCCCCTCCCTGTGTCCTCAAGTCCATTCTCTACATCTGTGTCTTTATTCCTTTCCTGCCCCTAGGTTCATCAGAACCATTTTTTTTTTTTTTAGATTCCATATGTATGTGTTAGCATACCGTATTTGTTTTTCTCTTTCTGACTTACTTCACTCAGTATGACGGACTCTAGGTCCATCCACCTCACTACAGGTAACTCACTTCCGTTTCTTTTTATGGCTGAGTAATATTCCATTGTATATATGTGCCACATCTCCTTTATCCATTCATCTGTTGATGGACACTTAGGTTGCTTCCAGGTCTACTGTAAATAGTGCTGCAATAAACATTGTGGTACATGTCTCTTTTTGACTTATGGTTTTCTCAGGGTATATGCCCAGTAGTGGATTGCTGGGTCGTATGGTAGTTCTATTTTTAGTTTTTTTAAGGAACCTCCATACTGTTCTCCATAGTGGCTGTATCAATTTACATTCCCATCAACAGTGCAAGAGGGTTCCCTTTTCTCCACACCCTCTCTAGCATTTATTGTTTGTAGATTTTTTGAAGATGGCTATTCTGACCAGGGTGAGGTGATACCTCATTGTGGTTTTGATTTGCATTTCTCTAATGATTAATGATGTTGAGCAGCCTTTCATGTGTTTGTTGGCAATCTGTATATCTTCTTTGGAGAAATGTCTATTTAGGTTGTCCGCCCATTTTTGGATTGGGTTTTTTTTTTTTTTTTTATATTGAGCTGCATGAGCTGCTTGTATATTTTAGAGATTAATCCTTTGTCAGTTGCTTCATTTGCAAATATTTTCTCCCACTGTGAGGGTTGTCTTTTCGTCTTGTTTATGGTTTCCTTTGCTGTGCAAAAGCTTTTAAGTTTTATTAGGTCCCATTTGTTTATTTTGGTTTTTATTTCCATTTCTCTAGGAGGTGGGTTAAAAAGGATCTTGCTGTGATTTATGTCATAGAGTGTTCTGCCTATGTTTTCCTCTAAGAGTTTTATAGTGTCTGGCCTTACATTTAGGCCTTTAATCCATTTTGAGTTTATTTCTGTGTATGGTGTTAGGGAGTGTTCTAATTTCATTCTTTTATATGTAGCTGTCCTGTTTTCCCAGCACCACTTATTGAAGAGGCTGTCTTTTCTCCGTTGTATATTCTTGCCTCCTGTCAAAGATAAGGTGACCATATGTGCGTGGGTTTATCTGTATAGGAATGCAAGAGATTTCTGAGTATTAATTTTGTATCCTGCTACTTTACCTAATTCATTGATTAGCTCTAGTAGTTTTCTGTAATCCTAAAGTGGCATCTTTAGGATTCTCTATGTATAGTATCATGTCATCTGCAAACAGTGACAGTTTTACTTCTTCTTTTCTGATTTGGATTCCTTTTACTTCTTTTTCTTCTCTGATTGCCGTGGCTAGAACTTCCAAAACTATGTTGAATAATAGTGGTGAGGGTGGGCAACCTTGTCTTGTTCCCCATCTTACAGGAAATGGTTTCAGTTTTTCACCATTGAGAACCGATGTTCGCTGTAGGTTTGTCATGTATGACCTTTATCATGTTGAGGTAGGTTCCCTCTGTGCCTACTTTCTGGAGAGTTTTTATCATAAATGGGTGTTGAATTTTGTTGAAAGCTTTTTTTGCATGTATTGAGATGATCATAGGTTTTTTTTTTTAATTTTTATTTATTTATTTTTATATTTATTTTAGGCTGTGTTGGGTCTTTGTTTCTGTGCGAGGGCTTTCTCTAGTTGCAGCAAGCGGGGGCCGCTCTTCATCGCGGTGCACGGGCCTCTCACTCTAGCGACCTCTCTTGTTGTGGAGCACAGGCTCCAGACGCGCAGGCTCAGTAGTTGTGGCTCACGGGCCTAGTTGCTCTGTGGAATGTGGGATCTTCCCAGACCAGGGCTCGAACCCGTGTCCCCTGCATTGGCAGGCGGATTCTTAACCACTCTGCCACCAGGGAAGCCCCTGATCATAGGTTTTTATCCTTCAGTTTGTTAATATGGTGTATCTCACTGATTGATTTGCATATATCGAAGAATTCTTGCATTCATCACAGTTTCACTTTCAGTGCTTGTGACTGGTCTGTTCATATATTCTATTTCTTCCTGGTTCAGTCTTGGAAGGTTGTACTCTTCTAAGAATTTGTCCATTTCTTCCAAGTTGTCCATTTTATTGGCATATAGTTGCTTGTTGTAATCTCTTATGATCCTTTGTATTTCTGCAGTGTCAGTTGTTACTTCTCCTTTTTCATTTCTAATTCTGTTGATCTGAGTCTTCTCCCTTTTTTTCTGGCTAATGGTTTATCAATTTTGTTTATCTTCTCAAAGAACCAGCTTTTAGTTTTATTGATCTCTACTATTATTTTCTTCATTTCTTTTTCATTTCTTTCTGATCTGATCTTTATGATTTCTGTCCTTCTGCTAACTTTGGGGATTTTTTGTTCTTCTTTCTCTAATTGCTTTAGGTGTAAGGTTAGGCTGTTTATTTGAGATTTTTCTTGTTTCTTGAGGTAGGATTTTATTGCTATAAACTTCCCTCTTAGAACTGCTTTTGCTACATCCCATAGGTTTTGGGATGTTGTGTTTTCATTGTCATTTATTTATAGGTATTCTAAAATTTCTTCTTTGATTTCTTCAGTGATCTCTTGGTTATTTACTAGCATATTGTTTAGCCTCTAAGTCTTTCTATCTTTTACAGTTTTTTCCCTGTAATTGATATCTAGTCTCACAGTGTTGTTGGAAAAGATACTTGATACGATTTAAATTTTCTTAAATTTACCGAGGCTTGATTTGTGACCCAAGATATGATCTATCCTGGAGAATGTTCCATGAGCACTTGAGAAGAAAGTGTATTCTGTTGTTTTTGGATGGAATGTCCTATAAATATCAATGAAGTCCATCTTGTTTAATGTATCATTTAAAGCTTGTGTTTCCTTATTTATTTTCATTTTGGATGATCTGTCCATTGGTGAAGGTGGGGTGTTAAAGACCCCTATGATTACTGTGTTACTGTCGATTTCCCCTTTTATGGCTCTTAGCATTTGCCTTATGTATTGAGGTGCTCCTATGTTGGGTGCATAAATATTTACAATTGTTATATCTTCTTCTTGGATTGATCCCTTGATCATTATGTAGTGTCCTTCTTTGTCTCTTGTAATAGTCTTTATTTTAAAGTCTATTTTGTCTGATATGAGTATCACTACTCCAGCTTTCTTTTGATTTCCATTTGCATGGAATATCTTTTTCCATCCCCTCACTTTCAGTCTGTATGTGTCCCTGGGTCTGAAGTGGGTCTCTTCCAGACAGCATGTATATGGGTCTTGTTTTTGTATCCATTCAGCTAGTCTGTGTCTTTTGGTTGGAGCATTTAATCCATTTACATTTAAGGTAATTATTGATATGTATGTTCCTTTCACCATTTTCTTAATTATTTTTGGGTTTTTTTTTGTAGGTCTTTTCTTTCTCTTGTGTTTCCTGCCTAGAGAAGTTTCTTTAGCATTTGTTGTAAAGCTGGTTTGGTGGTGCTGAATTCTCTTAACTTTTGATGTCTGTAAAGGTTTTAATTTCTCCGTTGAATCTGAATGAGATCCTTGCTGGGTAGAGTAATCTTGGTTGTAGGTCTTTCCCTTTCATCACTTTAAATATGTCCTGCCACTCCCTTTTGGCTTGAAGAGTTTCTGCTGAAAGATCAGCTGTTAACCTTATGGTGATTCCCTTGTATGTTATTTGTTACTTTTCCCTTGCTTCTTTTAATATTTTTTCTTTGTATTTAATTTTTGATAGTTTGATTATTATGTGTCTTTGTGTGTTTCTCCTTGGATTTATCCTGTATGGGACTCTCTGCTTCCTGGACTTGATTGACTATTTCCTTTCCCATGTTAGGGAATTTTTCAACTATAATGTCTTCAAATATTTTCTCAGACCCTTTCTTTTTCTCTTCTTCTTCTGGGACCCCTATTATATGAATGTTGGTGCGTTTAATGTTGTCCCAGATGTCCCTGAGACTGTCCTCAATTCTTTTCATTATTTTTTCTTTATTCTGCTCTGTGGTAGTTATTTCCACTATTTTATCTTCCAGATCACTTATCCATTCTTCTGCCTCAGTTTTTCTGCTATTGATTCCTTCTAGTGAATTTTAAATTTCATTTATTGTGTTGTTCATCATTGTTCGTTTGCTCTTTAGTTCTTCTAGGTCCTTGTTAAACGTTTCTTGTATTTTCTCCATTCTATTTCCAGGATTTTGGATCATCTTTACTATCATTATTCTGAATTCTTTTTCAGGTAGACTGTCTATTTCCTCTTCATTTGTCTGGTCTGGTGGGGTTTTACCTTGCTCCTTCATCTGCTGCATGTTTCTCTGTCTTCTCATTTTGTTTAACTTACTGTGTTTAGGGTCTCCTTTTCACAGGCTGCAGGTTCGTAGTTCCCATTGTTTTTGGTGTTGGTTCAGTGGCTTGTGTAGGCTTCCTGGTAGAGGGGACTTGTGCCTGTGTTCTGGTGGCTGGGGCTAGATCTTGTCCTTCTGGTGGGCAGGGCGACACCTGGGGCTGTGTTTTGGGGTGTCTGTGAACTTAGTATGACTTTAGGCAGCTCTCTGCTAATGGGTGGGGTTGTGTTCCTGTCTTGCTAGTTGTTTGTCATGGGGCGTCCAGCACTGGAGCTTGCTGGCCGTTGGGTGGAGCTGGGTCTTAGTGTTAAGACAGAGATCTCTGGCAGAGCTCTCGCCGATTGATATTACATGAGGCTGTGAGGTCTCTGGTGGCCCAATGTCCTGGACTCGGCTCTCCCACCTCAGAGGCTCAGGCTTGACACCCGGCCGGAGCACCAAGACCCTGCCTGGCTGGCTAATTCTTTGGGGTGTGTGTGTGTGTGTGTGTGTGTGTGTGTGATGTGAGGAGGGTGTCCCTGCAGTGTAGGGTATTTAGTAGCATCCCTTGCCTTTACTCACTAGATGCCAGTAGAATTCCAGATGTGACAACAAGTAATGTCTCCAGATATGGCCAAATGTGCCCTGTTGAGAACCACAGTCTAAAGACATGCAGACTCCAGCTCCCTGTGCTGGGAGCTAATCTCCAGTCCCTACACTCACAGCTCCCCCATCCATCAGTCCCTACCGTGACCCACATTGGCTGCTCAGAAAAGGGAGACTGGGGTTATCTACTAAAGACCCAGGCAAACATTGATCTAGGTCCATTAGCCATTAACACATTTACACACCAAGCAGACAGTCAGAGAGCCACTGACAACGCTAATGTGACCCTGGGTCCCATTTGTGTACCCGAAAACCCACGGGAGAGCCACACAATAGGCCTCAGCCTTGTGTTGGATGACTTGGTGCTGGTCACCATTGTCTTCCTTCCCCCAGAACCAGAAGATCTGCTGAAGATCCTGATATCTCCATAGGACTCTCCCTCCCCAGAGAGCATCTGGTCAGAGCAAGACCAAGGATCCCCCCCACGTCATCATAATAGTTAATGTTTACCGGGCACTTCTGTGCCAGAGCTTTGCTTACCCTGTCTTACTACGTAGGCTCATTCTAAGGTATGGGAGCTCTTACTACCCCCATTCTATAGATGAGGAAACTGAAGTGCAGAGATGTTTCAAAAGCACCTTGCCTGGACCACCGGTGCTGTAAGCCACCATAACTGTCTCTGTTTTATGAGACAACCTAAGGAATTCATGTTAATTGAGTACCCACTATATGCCAGAAGATGAACCTTAGGTGGAGTTAGAACCTGAGGAGAGCTATACCTATAGGAGCTCTCAGCCTCCCAGTGAAAGGCTCCCTGCCTGTCCACTGTCCACTGGGCACTGCTTTGCCCAGGTTCCAATGAATGTACAGCTGAATTGCGTCTCCATGCCTCATGAGACAGGCACCAAGACCTGAGGGGTGTATGCATCCATTTCACCTTTACACACTCAGGATTCAAGGCTCCAAAGCCCTAAAGGCAAATTTTATAAAGACAGAAACTAGTAAATAGGACTGTAAATTGTAAAGAGTGGATTTGGCTCTCCAGAGTCTATCTGCTTTGATGAGAACCACTCAGAGCAGGGGAGATGGGAAACCCACCCCTCCAGGAAAAAAGGAACATTTTTTCAGACCAGCTTACCTATGAGGTCAGTTAGAGCATGGATCTCGGAGTCAGTCAGCCATGGAGCTGCACTCAGCCTAATGCTTACTAGCTGTGAGACCTCTGGGCTTCCGTTTCCTTGTCTAACATTCCTCACCTGTAACAGCAGATGACTCATAGGGTTGTTCTGAGGATTCACCAAGATAATGCGTGTAACACTTAGCAAAGCACTTGGCATAGTAAGTTTCAATAAACGTTGTTATCTTGTTGTCATTACTACTATCATCATCACCATCATCATCCTTCTGGTTGCTCAGGTCAAAAGGTCAGAGTCATCCTTGATTTCTTTCATTTACACTCCACCTCCAATCCGTCAGTAAATCCTGTCAACTCTTCCAAGATCCCTCTAGGCTCTGACCATTTCTCACCGCTCGCCTGGTTCAAGCCATTACTATGTCTCACCTGGATTATTACAGTGGCTCCAGCTAGACTCCTTTTTTCTCTTTGGTCTAATCTCCATATAACATTCAGAACAATCCAGTAAAAGAGTAAGTCATCACATCTAACTCGGCTCCAGACCCTCCAGTAATTTCCACAACCCTTGGAGGAAAGGCCAAAGTTTATTTGGTGGTCTACACGGCCTGTGTCACCTGACCTCACCCCAGCTCACTCTGTTCCAGACCCAATGGATTTCTTGTCATCCCTCAAACATGTTGCACGTGCTCCCACCTCAGGGCCTTTGCACGTATGGCTCCTTTGTCTGGAACTCTCTCCCTCCTGTAAGCAAGCGCACAGCTTGCTCCCTTATCTTCTTCAGTCTTTATTAAAACGTTCCTTCTCAGTGAGGCCTCCTTTCGCCTCTCTACTTAAACTCCATTCCCCTGACACTCCCAACTTCCACCTCTGCTTCTTTTTTCTCCATAGCACTTAGCATCTAACATAGAATATAGTCTGCTTTTTTATTTTGTTTATTTTCTTCCTTCTCCAATGAGAGCAGTGATTTTTATCAATCTGTTTGTTGTTAAGTCCCCAATACCTAAAACATTTCCTGGCACATGGAAGATTCTAAAAAAGATTTGTCAGATGAATGAGTGAATGAATCCCATTACTGTGACTGTTAGGTCCCATCCATCCAGCTCTCAGATCCCAGCTGTCACAACTTCTATCTCTCACTTCCATTTTGGACACTGAAGACCACTGGGCTGTGTGTGGAACCTCAAAAACTCCACTGTTTAGACAAGTGTTTCCCTTGCCCCAAGCTCGTACCCTTAGAAACTCTGATTTGGATGCTATGCCCTGAGCCAGGCACTGCCGACTCCACGAGGGAGGCAGAGGAGAAGCCTGCAGGCCGGAGTGGCTGGCAACAGGCCAGCACCTGCTGGTGGTGATGGATGGGGGTATCAAAGGCGACGATGGTGACAAAGCAGGCAGTGGAAAGGCATGGATCTACAAGAGAGGCAAAAATTCCCACTTCCTGTCCATTGATTGGGAGTTTAATGAAAACGATCTTTCACTTTTGGGTTCCATCACTGGAGCAGGTGTGCTGACTGGCAGTAGGGCGTTTGCCAGCTGTCCCAGGCCTAGCCTTCTGGGTTTTGCTTTACAAAAGCCCTCTCTGTGGGACTTGGAACTTGCCCATAGCATTGGAAGTGATTTGCACTTTTTCCAAATGCTCCAGATGGACAAGGGAGTTTGAAAAAGATAAACTGTTCTGGCTTGAAAGGGAATTAATGACCCCCTGCCCTGGCTCGGCCCACCTGCTGCAGACACCAGTCGGTGAGGGACCAGCGAGGGGCCTGCAGTTTCACAATCCTCTCAGGAGGAAGGGAGGCAAAACTGCCTGCCTTTTAGCCCCCACCCCACCCCCCCATTTAGGCCAGGAAGACCTCTCCTGCTGCTGGGATCACATGTCAGGCCCCTGAGGCTCTTTCCAGAAAAGGGCTCCTCACTCCAAATGCTACCCCGCTGCCCAGCAATATGATAGTGTCAGGTCTCTTCAACACCCCAGACCAAGGGGATGGGCTGAGTGCGTAGGAGGTCATCATAACCTCCCTCCATCCTTACCCTTCCCACATCTGGCCTTCTTTCCACGAGAGAATCCCCTGCTGTATTACATGCAGATACAGGGCAACTGGAGGGGCCCAAACTGTCCTGTTAGGTCCAGGAATTTCCACTAGATGGCATTCTCTCTCTCTCTCTCTCTCTCTCTCTCTCTCTCTCTCTCCCCCTTCCTCCTTCCCTCCCTCCCCCTTCCTCCTTCCCTCCCTCCCTCTCCCTCCCTCCCTCTCTCTCCCTCTCCCCCTTCTCTCTCTCCCCTCTTCTCCCTCCCTCCCTCCCTCATTCCCTCCCTCTCTCTCTCTTTCTCTCCCCCTCACTATAAATTCTGATAGAAATTTTACAATAATAATGGTGCTAGTAAGAATGCATTATGTACTGACCAAGTTCTAGGCATTGTGCTAAGGGTTGGACATGCCCAGTGGAGGTTAGAGAGCAAGCACTCCGGAGCCAGAGCGAGTGGGTCCCATCCTGCTATACCTCCTGCTGCCATGGGCCCTTGGGCAAGTAGGTGTCATTTCAATTGTGCAACAGTTTCCTCATCTATAACACTGAGATAATAATAGCAGTACCTATCCCATAAGGTACTAGGAGGATTAAATGGCTTAATCCATGTAAAACTCTTAGAAAGTAATAAGCACAATACAACTGATTGTAAAATAAATCTTTTGACAACTTCACAAGGTAGTCACTATTTCCCCACTTTATCTATGAGGAAATTGGAGCTTCAATAGATTAAGTTGCCCAAGGTTGTATTGTTTCCAGTGTTACCGAACCCAAAGAAACCTGATGTGTGTCTCCCAAACTGACCAATTTCCTGAACTGTGTGTCTCACATCTTGTCACATTTCTGAATCTACCCACTAGCAGTGGGGCACCAGAAAAGCCCCGGAGCTAAGCAGGCCAGACAAAACCTCCTCCTTGGGAGACAGGGATGCAGGAAAAGCTCTAGTGAGTTCTGTCTTCATACTGCCTCTTTCAGACAACCCATCCTCAGAGCAATCCAGGGACTTAGCTGAGGAGCTGGGCAAAGCCGTGGAGATCATGGGCAAAGGCAAGAACGGGATTGGCTTTGGCAAAGTGGACATCACGGTTGAGAAGGAACTTTGGAAGGAGTTTGATGTCAAGAAGACCCCAGAGTTGAAGCTGTTTTTTGAGGGCAATAGATCGGAGCCCATCAGCTGCAAAGGTAATGGTACTTCCGTGTCAATCAAGGTAACGCTAACTATGGAAACACAAACATCTGCATTTCAGTGGCTTAGCAGAATTACAAGTTTATTTCTTGCTTGCACGGAGCCCAGTTAGCAGCCAGAGGGTGGAGATGAGGGAACTCTGTTCCCCACAGTCTTTCAAGGACCCAGCTCCCTTCCAGCCTGTGACGTTGTCCTCCGCTAGGACCCCCGAGCTTCCTGTCCTTCCCTCTGTATCTGGCCAGCTATTGGTGCCGAGAGGCAAAGGGGCGCCACCAGTGGTGTCCGTGGCCCAGGCCTGGAGATGGCGAATATCGCTCCACCCAACAGAAAGGCTGGGAAATACGGCCCTGCTCTATGTCTAAAGGAAGTAAAAGATTTCGGTGCACGTGTAGCCGCCTCCACCACAGCTTGCATCTCAGCTGGTGGGCTCTGGAGGCACCATGAGGTGGGATAGGGATGCACATGGCTTATAAACTATAGAGACCAGAGAGTGAGGTCCCCACTCACCTATCTCCCCACTCCCACCGCACTCTTCCACTTTAGAATGATTTTGACAGGGTCCCAGGCCGAGGAAGCACTGGTTCCTCGAAATGGAGACTGAGAGTTGCTAGAACAAGACGGGCTTGAGACAGGGTGACTACCAAACCCTTCCGCTCTGTCATCCTCCATTTAGTTAACTCATTCATCTACTTATTCCACACCCTTTTATTTAGAACCTACCGTGTGTCATATCCTGATGTTGTGGAAATTTGAAGAATTTTGTGCTTCCGTGTGACACATAGCAGGTCCTAAGTTTAAAGAGTGTTAAATATATGGTTGCATGAACGTATGCACAATGGATGGATAGATGGATGGAGAGAATAAAACTAATGAACACAGAAGTGCCCAGCACAGCCCTTACTATGTTAGTAGAATGTTCCCGTTGTGTATGTTGCATGATTGAATCTCAGAACACTGAGTTTGTATTTTTCAGGGCCTGGCGTTTAGCAGGTTTGCAATAAGCCTGTTGGAGAGTTGTTACAAGAACCAAAGGGACAGGGGGGAGAGGGCCACCATGTACAGGGGCTGCAGGATGCCTTGCAGTTCTCAGAATGGACACAAAGGGGGTGTGAGACACACAGGCCAGACTCGCTGAAGAGCCAGCCTCAGGGCAGGTTGCATAAAAGACTTGGAGCCTTGAGGCTCCCAGCTGGTTTGTATGAGGCTGGTGTGTGCAAGGGGAAGAGAAAGAGATGGGGAGAGAGGGCAGGAGTGAGAGAAGGGACAAAAACTGCTGCTTCCTATGCACCGAGTGACAACCCTCAATGGCCACCCACTGACCCTAAGCGAGGAGCCCTTTGTGATGTGTTGGTTTGGGGGAGGGCTGTGAAGAAACCAGAAGCCCCAAGTTACTTTGTCAAAGTCCATATCTCCTCATGGAGTGGCTCAGGCTCTGGGATGCCTTCGCCTCCTGAAGGACAGGTGAGGTCCAACTCCACTTAGAGGTAAGAAGGTGACAGCATAGCGACTTCCAGACTGTCTGAGCTCCCTTTGTGCTGGGAGCCAGGCCTGGAACCTCCTCTGCCATTCAGGAAGCTTCACTATCACCTCCTCCAGGAAGTCTCCCCTGACTGCCTGGGTCGGGGTGCCTGCACCGTTTCTGTGGTCCCACGGCACCTGTGCTTCCCCCTCAAAGATCTCATCTCACAGAATTGTATCTCTTCCTCACTGTCTACTCAACTGACAGCACAGGGCAGAGGCCAATCTCACCTCATTTCCTGGGGTCTCCTAAAAGGCTGCCAGAGCTGGTGGACACCTCAGCTTCAAATCCTCACTACATACCTGAGGAACAATCACTTCCTCCTGTTGAATTCTGATTTTTCTCATCTGTAAAGTAGGGATGGTAAAGGCATCTACCTCCAAGCGTTCCTAGGAAGAAAGAATAAGTCTGCACATGTCTGAAGCATTTACTGTGTTCCAGGCACTGTTCTAGTCCCTTCTCAGATGTCATAACACAGTACAGGAGGTGCTTTTACGGATGGGGAAACTGAGGTGCAGAGAGTGGAATAACTCTCAAGGCTCCCCAGCTAAGTAGCAGTGGGATCCACAAATATTTTCTCTAAAGGACCAGAAAGTAAATATTTTAGGCCTGACAAACCAATCTCTGTTGAAACTATTTAACTCTGCTGATGCCGTGAGAAAGGAGCCATACACAAACAAATGGGCGAGGCTGTGTCCCTATAAAACTTTATTTATAAAATCAGTTGGCAGATCAGGTTTGGTCCATGGGCTACAGTTGACTGATCCCTGCTGTACACTGTGCTGTCCTCTAAGTAAACGGCAGATGTGGTTATTATTATCCTCAAACTATTAGTTTCCTGACCCTAGTCTAGTGCCTGGAACACTTAGGTTTTTAATGCATATGTTGAGTTTGAATGGGGTGGAATTGCAAGGGCCCCACAATTAAGGAGCCAGCCCATATTTGTACTGGGCTTGACCATCCCCTTCTTCCTCAGTATTACCCCCAAGCATGGAAAGAGGCAGTGGGATGCCGGGACGGAGCCAGAGCCCAGAGTTTAGGACGAGCGCTAGCTGTGAGAGCTTGAAGCAGCCTCTATTTCTCACTTCCTAAAAAGAATGACTAATGCCAGTTCTGCCACTTGACAGGACTTCCTGAGCTAAGGGAGCGGCAGTACTTTACTGGCCTCTTGCACTGTGACTTTTATGAAAACTTCCCTCAGAGGCAGGTGGGGTTTAGTCGTTGTTGTTTCAAGTCCAGGTTCTCCTCTGGTCTCCAAGGACTGATGGTGGGAGACTTGACCTTGGCCATCTCCCTGGAGGGAGGGGGACTCAGGCTGCCTCCAGGCCTTCAATTAATGCTGCATTCACAGCTTGTGCCTGGAAATATGCAGCGGAGCTCTGGCCTCTGGCCCCAGTCAATCATTGACACGGCATTCATACCTCGGTTGTCGCTGTGTCCTCAGGCTCAGAGCCGAGCACCAGGAGAGGGACCTGCCTAGTGGGGACAGTGCCCGATTGGCAGGAACTCAGAAACAAGCTGTTTGCCAAGTTTAGAGCTATCTCGGTCCTATGGGGTCCAGAAGGGCAAACGGAGCTCATCCATCCCAGAGAAGAGGGTCCAAGATCAAGTCCCCTCAAACCGAGTTATCTAATGATTCATTCCCCTCATCCATTCATCCCATAACTATTTCCTGAGCACCTACTGTGAGCCAGACACTACAGGATGTAGGGGAGGAAAATGTTTCCTTTCTTCCCTTCTAGGTTCTTTGGCTGGTCTAATAATTAAATTGACATAAGAAAGAGTAAAAGAAGAAAAACAAATTTAATTTGATAACGTACAGGAGTCCCAAAGATACGAGGCTCAAAAAAGTGACCAAAACAGGCAACTTTTAGACAAAGAAACAATAAAGTTGTGAAGAATTGACAAGGCAAAGGTGTTTGGGCTTGGGGTAGCAAATTAGTGAGGAAGTAACAAGGTTTTTTTATACAACCTTCTTGACCTTAAATCCCTATGTCTGGTGATAAGGATGTAGTCTACCGTCCTGGTATAGGGAGGGTACCTCTACATGGGAGATTTATTTCCTGCTTTCGAAGGGACAATGGAGGGTCAGACATCCTTCTTGCACAGGCTATTTCTCAAGTAACTTTAATTCAAAATAATATGCCAAAGTAGTAGAATTTGAGGTGGCATATTCTGTTCCCCCTCAGGAGCTACTGAGAAAGTTAGGAAAAAAATCATAGCTTCAGAAACAGACTCAGTGAAGAAAATACAACAGGTCATAAAATAGAGAATGATTGAGGGGAGAGTAAGAAAAGACCAAACTGAGAATTAAATAAGCAGGGTGAGATGCCCTTGAGAGCTGAGAGGAAAGGACAGCCCGGGCAGAGGGACTGGTGGATACCAAGCCCAGTGTGCTGGATGAAAAGGATATGGCTGGAGTGCGGACAGAGGGAGAGAGTAGCACAAAGGGAAATCAGAGCAGTGGTTCTGAGGACCTGTAATTCAAACCCATTTGGAAGGGTTTTATTCACCTTTTTTTGGTATTTTCAGAATTTCTAAACCAATTCCTTTCAGGTCATTTAAGACATAACTTTTTCAGGCAAAGCCTTTAAGAGAAAGTTTGTTTTCATGATATGTGTCTCTTTCTTCCTAAAAGATGGCTTGGACGACTGTGAAAATAGAAACTCAGCCTTGGGGCTGGTGTCCAGGAGGAGGGAGTGACTGCAGTGGGTGGAGAGCCATGGTCTGAGGGTGGCATGAAGCCTCCCCCACCCCCTCTGTGCCTTGAGACCACCACATCATCCTCTTACCAACTTTTAGAGGCCTGATTCACTGTGGCTTTTTAAATGGTCTAGTCTGTATCTACTAAAGCTGGACACAGCGTCCCCATGACTAGAAATTCTTCTCCTGGGCATGTACCCAACAGAAGTGCATACAATGTGCCCCTAGAGACATGCACAAGAATTAATTCTTAATAGCCCCGAACTATAAACAAACCAAATGCCCATTAACAGGGAATGGATAAATAAGTTGTGGAATATTCACACAATGGAATGCTACACAGCAGGGGGAACGAATCTACAGGTGCAACATGGAGGAATCTCACACGTATAGTGAAGCCCGATCCTAAACACATACTGTATGACTCAATAGAAAGTTCAAGAGCAGGTTAGAAGTTAGGATAATGGTTTCCTCTAGGTGAGGGTTGGGTAGTGGCTGGGAGGGGGCACCATGGAGATTTCCGAGGGGCTGATAACGTTCAATTTCTTTATCTGGGTGATATTTATACATGTGTGTTCATTTTATGAAAATTCATCAAACTATACATTATAATTTGTATACCTTTATGCATGTAAACATACTGCATTATAAATTTTTAAAAGGCCTAATGTTCTTAGGAAAAGTAAGCAAACATACTGAAAATAGTGTCCTTTCCAGTCGATTTAGCAACTCAGTGTGCATTCCTCAAGCCCCAGGCAGCAATTTGTCCTGCCACAGGGCCTTTGCACAGGATGTTTTCTCTGCCTTTCCTTTTCCAGTTGCTTCCTGTTAACTCCTATGTATCCTTCAGTTTTCAGCTCATAAGTGATTTCCTCCAGGAAGCTCTCCTTGACTTCACAGTCTAGGTCGTGTATCTTTTATATAGGTTCATAGAACTTTGCTTTTGAATACTTACTTTGGGTGTGATTTTACCCTTGTTTGTGCAGTTATTGGATAGTTGTCCTCCTCAACAGAACGAGAGCTGCATAGTCTTGTCTCTGCTCACCATTTTATCCCCAGGACCAAGCACAGCATTCAGTAACGTAATAGGCACCCAATGCATATTTATCAAATGAATGAACGAGTGAAAGAGTGAAGAATAAAGGCCTTTGTATTGGCCTTTTTGGCCAACCCAATATGTTGTCCAAAGCTACTCACAACAAACATTGCTTTAGCTCATAAACTCATTTTAAACAATCCATTATATTCTATAGCAGGCCTTGACAGAAAATAATATTTTACATTACCTGCCACCATATGAAACTGATGATCCTAGCAAACACAAGTCCATTTGTAGCCTTGAGTACACTCTGGCACACCATTATGTCTCCCCAGATATGGTAGATGTGTCCCGATTTTAGATGCCTTTTGTGTGCTTGGCACTTCCCATATGATAGCTGAGAAATGGAAGTCAGGGTGTATGATCTCATGGACATCTAGGTCTCAGCTAAGGAACTGGAGACACAAGGAGATAATGGAATTCTCCCAAGGGTGCAGAGCTAGCTGGCCTTTTTAATTACATTTTAAAACTTTATGTTTTAAAAAAATAAATCCATCCTCCTGTCACTTTGAAGGGTGAATAAGAAAACACAGCTGGGCACGCTTCCTCCGGGTTTGATTCCCAGCTTCACTAGCGGAGTGGCCAATGGCAAAGTTGAACCTCAATTTCCTCATCTGCAAGATTGGGAGAATATGTATCCCATAGGGTTATTGTGGGGATGTAAGACATGCAAAATGCTCAGCCCAGTGCCCGGTCCTTGGTAAGTGCTCAGTCAAGTTTAGCTGCTGTTGTTAATGTTCACGTTTTGGGGCTCAGGTGGGGAGGAGAGGAGAAACTGACCTTGGACTTCAAGGGGTGGGAATCCAAGACAAGAGGTTTCTAGTCATTTAACTTGGGGAAGACAGGACTTGCTCCAGTTCGAGAGGAAACTTCTGTGGGATCCATTTAATTGTATGTCTCTCTCCAGGAGTGGTTGAATCTACTGCCTTGGTTGTTTGGTTGAGAAGACAAATTAGCCAGAAAGCATTTTTGTTCTCTGACACCAGTGAGATAGCAGACTTTGTGAATTCCAGGCCCTTGGTCATCATCGGCTTCTTCCAGGTACTGCATTCAAGAGGTGGGAGGTGGCTTCTCAACTGATGGGGAATCCTGTGTCTGAGAGGGTGGGTAGGGTGAGGAGAGGTCTCCCATTTAGGTTAATTCCATGCCCATTCTTCCTTTTTCAATGAACTGGTTTTCTGGGGGAACTGCAGGATAAAAAATAAAAAAGAAACGGAAGCTGAAATGGTAAGAGAAGCTAACTACAAAGGTGGACAGTAATGGGAAGAGAGGAGAGGAGATTGACATATATTGAAGTGGTTTTGATAGTATAACTGATCTTTTTGAGGGTTCATTTAGAATATCACTGAATGATAAATGATTTGCAAATTGCTCTTGCTTTTGGAGAATGAGTTTCTTATACATCTTAACTCATTTCCTGTAACTTTGATGACTCTTCCCCTTCTCTGAGTAGAAGTCAGAACTTTGGGATTATATTTATACAAGGGGAGAGTTTGTACCTTTTTCTCTCCCATCCTACATTTTGACATCGTTTTTGGCCCCAATTTTCTTTCAAGCTAAAGAAGAAGGCTGAAACTACAACCGTACCGTGATATCAAGTTCATATTTGGTACCACATGTGGCCAAATCAATGGCCTCTTCTGAAAGCAATTAAGGAATAAATGTTAAAAAGTCTTAACACCTGTGTTAGAACAGCCTTCACTCTAATACTTGGGAAAGGTCAAGTTTATCGATTCTCTCCATTCATCTCTGTGGATTTGCCTATTTTGGGCTTAGTCATAGCCATAGAAGTATTCTGGGTATGAAACATCCATGAAAGTGGATTTAGGTGGCCCAACAAAACCACAGAACTTGGAAAGGTGAAGAGATGAATTAGTCACTATTTTCACCCTGTCCTTAAAAAATCCAGGCATTTTGCTTCCCACCAAAGCCTCATCAGACATCTCTCCCCAAACAGGATTTAGAGGAAGAAGTAGCAGAGTTGTTCTATGATGTGATCAAAGACTTCCCAGAACTAACGTTTGGAGTGATTTTGATTAGAAATGCCATTGGGCGTTTCCACGTCACCCTTGACAGTGTTCTGGTGTTCAGAAAGGTAGGACTTTGGTCTTATTGCTAGTGAGGGGGCTCTAGTTCAAAATAATGAACTATGTGTGTATGTATGGGCTTTGGGTATAAATTCTGGTTCTGCACTTGTGAACTAAGGGGCATTGGACTAGTCAGTTTCTGGGAAATCAGAGTCTCCTGTTGTCTCTCTGGCCTTTCTAGCCATTTTCCATTGGGAGTTCCTCCTTTCCTTAACCAGTAAATGACATTAATTAGGGCTCAATCTTCTGCCTCGAGTTTTCCTCTGGTCCATCTCCCTTTCCTCATCACCCATGACGTACAAATCTCCGTCTCCAGCCAGACTTCTCTAATCTCCAGACCTTTATATCCATCACTAGATGTCTCAACATGGCCATGCCTAAAGTCATAATCTCCCCTCCAGATCCTCTTCTAGTGTTTTTTCTCTCTTAATGAATGGTGTCACCATCTCTCCCAGCTCCTCTGTAAGCAAAGCCAGAACACCTAGGCATCATTCTAACACCTCCCTCAAAACCAATCCATCAGCCCAATCCCATTGATTTCTAAATCCAAAATATCCTGTGAATCTATCCATTTCTTTCTACTGCTACCATCCTAGATCAAGTGACCATTCATATTCCATAGCCTAATACAACGCACATCCAACTGGTCTACCACATTTTATCTTGTCCTCTAAAGAAAAATCTTTCCGAAATTAAAATCTGATGGTCGCTTTCCTCCTTCCAACTGAAAGCCCTTTAACTGATTCCTATAATTTTTAGGATAAAGATAAGTCCCTGATGAGGCCCACGAAGCCTTCCACAGTCTAACCTCTATTACAAACCTTCCTCCTCTTTCCCTCTGGGATCTAGATCTGAGCTGTCCAATATGGCAGCCACTACTCACATGTGACTGTTTACATTAAAATTAAATTAAAATTTTAGTTCTTCAATCAAGCTAGCTATTACCGGGTGGATTGTGGCTACTGTATTCAATAGCATTTCCAGATTTACAGAGCATTTCCATCATCACAGAAAATTCTATTGAACGGTGTTACTCTAGACACTGTGGTCTGGTTCCTGGAACATGCATTACTCCCTCGCCACGCAAAGCTAAATCCTTACAATAACCACATTGCTTATAGACATGGCTCAGAGAGGTTAGGTTACTTGCCTAAGGCCACACAGGAAGTAGGTGGAGTGATATCCAGATGCTGGTTGACTCTCAGAGAGGTCTTCTCATAGAGAAGACTGTGAGCCATTGTGTTTTACTTAGGCCCATGGAAGTCATTGAAAGATTCTAAGTTGGAGAATAAAATAAGCTGATTTGTGCTTTGAATGAACATAGAGTCCAGAAATAGATCCAAATGCACATGGAAATTTAGTATATGATAAAGATGATATTTTAGACCAGTAGGGAAAATAGTATACAATATGCTAGTCATGTTATTCAATGACTAGCATTGGGTAGCCATTTAAAAGAAGAAAACTAAAGCTAAATCTATATATCACTCCTTCCACCATATTAAATTCCAGATTGATCCCTGATTTAAAAATATAACAATAAAACTGTGGAAAGACCAGAAGATGCCATGGGAGAGACTGCTTTCTAACCTTGGAGGGAGGGGGAAAGCCCCTTTATAAAGCATGACAGAAACCCCAGAAAGTATGAAAAGAAATACTGATAACTTTGGATCATACAAAAATTTTAAAATTCTGCAGAATAAACCCAATCACAAAATCAAAAACCAAATAGCAAACTTGGAAATGCATTTAGGAGAGATTTGGTCTCTGTTAATGGTCAAGAACATGGGCACTAGATTCAGATTGCCTAGCTTGGAATCTCGGCTTCACCTCTTACTACCTTAGCAACCCTGGGCAAGTCACTTCACTTCTCTGTGCCTCAATTTCCTCAACTGTAAAATGGGCAAAATAATAGTATATAGCACAATGAGATGTTATGAAGATTAAATGAGTTAATACATATAACATATTTAGAACTGTGGCTGGTATAACATGAGCTCTCCATAAGTCTAATTAGGATTATTAAACTCTTGTTACGGCCAGGAAAGAGTATAGGCTTTATCCAGGGGACAATAGGGCCTATGAAGTGTTTAAGCAAGAGTTGCATTTTAACAACATCACTCTGGCTGAAGTGTAGGAGATAGATGGAAGGGAAGCAGGGGGAGAAATTGGAAGACCATTAGGAGACGTTTGCAGGAGTCCGAGGATTAGGTTTGGACTAGAGGGTGGGATTGGCATAGATGAAGAGAAGGAGATGGAGGAGAGAGAAATAAGGAGATAGCTGCTGCTTTCTCCTTCCCCCACAGACTTTGATCCTGGGCTACAGAGAATTATGTCATTTCCTGTGCTAATCCAGGTCCTTCTGAGAAGCAGTCATCAGGCAGGATTAATCATGCAAAAGACTAGGGGAAAGGCCTTTGAAGGAAAATAGAGAGGGAGCTGGGGGAAACTTATCAGACCATGAGGTACCAATAGATCTGACCCTTTGGAAGGAAGGAAGGTGGGATGGAAGAGTCCTTGACTGCAGCGTACTTCTAAGAAAGTTCATCAAAGTCCCCTATAAGAGAAGCCCTGTATCTCCCAGAAATGGGCTTGCCTTAGTATCCCTGACAAATTCATTGGTTAGGAGCAGCGTGTGAGAAACTGCTCAGCAACAGCACAAATACGTTGATGGATTTCAGAGCAAGACCGCTGGTGCCGTCCGTCAAGTATCCTCCCTGTGTCTGTAGGCTGGAGGATTTCATGGCTTCCACATACCCGTATTCCACCCTCAGGCTAATCTGCCCAGCCATCCATATTTATTAAGTATCTAGATTATGTATTACACCTGTTACCATGGTGTTTTCCTTTTATCCAAGGGGAAGATTGTGCTATTACTTTTGTTAAGTACCTACATCATGGATGCTACTGCCCTCTAATGGTTTTCTTCGTTTGTCCAAGGGAAAAATCGTGAACCGCCAGGAGCTTATCGATGACAGTACCAACAAACATATCCTCAATCAACTTATAAAACAGCACCTCACAGATTTTGTTATTGAATACAACACTGAGGTCAGTGAGCAAAGGGTCCCGGGAGAAGGGTAGCTGGGGCAGCTGTGTGCAAGGAATGACCTGTTTTCCTTTTAATTTCAGAATAAGGATCTGATTTATGAATTGCACATCCTGAATCACATGTTGCTCTTCGTCTCCAAAAGCTCCAAGTCATTTCGTATGACAATGCAGCATTATAAATTGGCATCGAAGGAATTCCAAAACAAGGTTTGCGGAAGTTGCCACTGCTCCTTGGGGCTCTTTATTTAGGAATCCAAGACCTATAGACCCTAATGCGATCCATCTGCCTTACCGATTATAAATTAATCCAGGGAGGATTGGTGTATCCATTTGCATACCAATCTCCTGATTTGCATTCTTCTTCCTGCCCAGTGTCTCTTTCTTTCTCACCAAACCTTTGCTCCTTCTTCCCTCATCATTTTGAGAAGTCTACTATGGGAACATGACTGGTCTGGCTGCTTTTTCAATGGACCATGCTCCACTAAGAGTAGGTGACTGCAGTGTGGCTAGCATTTGGCTTGGAGGTGAGGGGAAGGAAAGACCACTCCTGCCTGAGGTCAAGGAGTGTGAAAAGCCTGAAGGTGTAAAGCAGCACAGACAAGCAGTTGCTGAAGTTCAGGTTTCAGCATCAACAGACCTGGGTTCAAATTCTCTTCCTCTTACAAGTGATTTTGTCTTAGGTGAGTTTAACCTCTCAGTTTCAGTCACCTCCCGTGTAAAATGGGGAGTTATAGCAAGAATTAGAAGTGCTATATGTAAAGCAATGAGCAAATGTACAATAAACAGTGCTTATTTTTTTGGTTATTATTATCATTAGAAACATTTCAGGGGACTTCCCTGGCGGTCCAGTGGTTAAGACTTCGCCTTCCAGTGCAGGGGGTGCGGGTTTGATCCCTGGTCGGGGAGCTAAGATCCCACATGCCTCTGGGCCAAAAAACCAAAACAGAAAACAGAAGCAATATTGTAACAAATTCAATAAAGACTTTAAAAATGGTCCACATCAAAAAAAAATCTTCAAAAAAAAGAAACACATCAGTTTTTCCTAAGTATTATACCTATATTTATAGAGTTAGCACCATCTGAACTCTGGGGGCTATTTACTTCACTTTTCTCTTTATTTTTATAAGAAGTAAGGTAATGGTAGGTTCTCTTTCTCTTGAAGAAAATTATTCTGAAATTTAAGCAAAACAATTAAAAACTGTGAAACCCCAAATAAATACAGAATAAAGCCACTAGGCACGAGCATATTTAACGTCTGCTACATCCCACCTCATTTTTCTCCAGGAAAGTTATTCTAATTACAGAAACACCTCTTGTAAATACGTTTCCTGGTTTATTCAATTTTAAACTTTAAGAATTTTGATGTAATTAAATTGATTACAATCTGATTGCTTCCACGCTATTTCTATTATAATAGTCAATGCTTAGCCATAATTCTTCTAGATTATTTTTTTAAATTTAACTCTTTAATCTAGATGGAACTTATTTTGGCATATATCATGGGTTTAGGTTGTAGATTGCCTTTACCCCAGTTAGCAAACTTCTAGAATGCCATTTATTGATCGTGCTCCATTTTCGTGCCAAAGATAAACAGTTGGATGAATATTATTCCAACAGGTCATACCCCCATATCTTATCTTGTTCACCTCTAACAAATGTTTATTGAAAGTATACATGGTTGGTTTTAATATGTCTGCTTTGTTTTTCACAATCTCCCTAGCACCTGGAAGAGTGTCTGGCACATAGTAGGGCTCTTAATATTTTGATAGATGAATGACCTGAGAATATCCAAATCCAGGGTCTGCAGGAGACTCTGACTCGTCTCCTTCCATGCTTGTTTCTTCTTTACAACCAGAGTGGTCTTTTAAAAATTATCACCATGTCACACTCTGGCTTTTATCCTCAGTGACCTCCCGTCTCATTCAGATTAATGCCTGGCTCCTTACTGGAGCTCTGAGCTCATCTCTCACTATCTTCCATGACTCTCTCTGGCACTGCAGCCACACTGGCCTTGTCTCTCTATTCTATAACGTTCTATGTGTCCCCCCTCCCCACACCCAGGCCTTTTCAGTGGCAGTTTCCACTGCCTAAATAAATGTTCCCCTGACTTGTTACTCATCACCCAGGTCCCAGCTCAAATGTCACCTCCTCAGATACTCCTCCTGGCCTTCCTACCTAATACTGAGCCTCTATCTCACCCCATCTGTACAGCCACTCAGTCACAGTGCCCTGTTCCATCATCTGGTTGGCACTCACTCATTGCTATCTGATTGACTAATTTCTTTACTCATTTCTTGCCTGTCTTCTCCACTAGAACATGAGTTCCATGAGGGCATGGATTTTGTCTGCCTTATATCCCCAGTGCTTAGCAAAATGCCTAGTAGCCACTCCACAAATAGGTGTTGAATGCATGATTGAATGAGGTCGTGGGTTTCCTAGATAGAAGAATAATTTAGAATAATAATGAGGTGAAACGTTCCGAGCATTTTATACCGCCCAGTCACTGAACTAAGCCTTTTATACACAGCGTCCTGTTTCATTCTCACAGCAACCCTATAATGTGGGTACTATTATAATCACCACTTTACAGAAAATGCAACTGAGGCACAGAGAGGGGAAGTTACTGTTTTGCCCAAGGAACTGGGATGAAAGCTCAGGACCTCCTGACTTCCTGCGGTTGTGTGAATGGTGTCCTGCACAAGGATGGTGAAACCAGGACGACAGCTGATGCCTGTCTGTGCAGCGAGACACAGGGCTGCACCTGCCTGATGAAAAGGAGCTTTTGTCCTGGCTTTCAGAAGTGCTCCATAGACTGTGTGCTATTTGCTTTCCATTAGTGCCCCCACCCCCGCAACAGATTCCCAACACTTTCTCTCCCTCGGTAAGGGGGTCGTTATCTTTTTCATGCCTCCGATCCAGAGAGACACAGGTTTCATTTGGTTTGGCAGATCCTTTTCATCCTTGTGGATGCAGACGAGCCCAGAAATGGACGTGTCTTGGAATACTTCCGGATCGCAGAGGCGGAAATCCCATGTGTCCAAATCCTAAACTTAAGCTCTGATGCAAGGTACAAAATGCCTTTCGAGGAAATAACCTATGAAAACCTCAAGAAATTCGGCCAGAGCTTCCTGAATAGGAAGGCCAAGGTAAGCTCACCCTCGGACAAGGTTTATCCAGAGCCTCAAAATAATTCTTTTTCTGTAGTTCTGATGGCTTTAGTCATCTGAATGGGGAGGCAGAAGAAAGGTCAACCTCATGGTTCTTGTGAGGAAATACCCCCATCTCCCCACCTCGAATCAATTTAACCTTTGATCTGTCCTGACCTTATAATTCCACCATTAATTCTTTATTCTTAAAGTAAAGGCATTTTCTTTGTAGGAATCTCCGAATGAAATACGGGCACTCCCAGGGCTGGCATCCTCTGAAAGTAGGTTCTTCTCCTTCTTTCAGACTCTAATGTGAAAGATTTACTTGGCCCCAGGGTAGATGCTTGCTTGGGGGAGAAGATGGGGTGGAAGACTGCTTCATGTATGAAGCAGTCAGGATTTAACCTCAAAGGCTTTAGGGACCAGGGAGGAGCGGCTGCAAAAGGATGGCTACATAACACTATGTAGCCCCATGACATAACCACCTGCTGTTTATTTAGCTCTTGCTATATCCTCAACCACCCTGCTGAGTTATGTCCTTCTGAGCTAGGTGACCATATTATTTATTTTCCAAATGGGGACACTTTTGAGAGTAATGGAAGCGATTTTAAAAAGTGTTCTGAAATGGCAGGAATAAATTGGGACTCTCCAGGCAAACCAGAATGTATGGTCACCTTACCTTGGAGGGCTCCCACTACCTTCTGTCCATCCCCCCACAGACACTGCTTCCCCTCAGCCTTCTCTGATGAAAGCTGGTTTTTGTCTAACGGACAACATTATCACAGGCCAGTTGGTAAGGTTGGTGTCCTCCATGCCACTTCCAAACCACTTCTCCTCCTCTGCCTTCAGAAAGTCCAGATTCTTTGGATTCCACGCCTTTGGACTTTCGGCCACCTGCTCCTGATTCCCGTTGCTGTTCTGATCACTTCCCTTTCGCTCTCTGAGGACTTAAGCTCCTCGTCCCAGACCTGCCCTCGACCCCTACTCTGCCCTCATTTACAGAGATGTCAATATCCAAAGCCCTGGTCTTTTCTCCGGTAATGGTGTGTCCATGCCCTCTCAGCCACCTGCTCTTATGGCCATACTCTAGAGGTGGCAGCCCCTCTGCAAGCCTGATTTCACACTTCCCGTCCTCTTAGTTCCTTTCTCTAGTAGCCACATTGCTACAATCCCTAACCCTTTTCATGGCCTCCAGTCTCCTGATCCTGTTTCACCATCCCTTTATTGCCCTCCTTCATGAACTTGGATTCCACGGTTCACCGCTCTGATGATGATTCCCTTAACTCTTCGATCCCTTCCACCTTCCACCTCCTCTACACCCTGTAGTATTTACCAGGCAAAATCACCACTCCTGTTGAACCCAAACTTAACTTCCCTACTGCTTCCAGACCAATCCTGGAGAAAAAGGACCTCACCACGAGGCAGCCTGGCTTCCTGGAATCACAAACCAAATATCCTGTTGGCTCTTAGAAATGCCCTGACATTTCTATATAAATTTCTCTTTGTTCATTCTCTTAATCTCGGAGTCTGTTTCTCCTCCAACCCCATTCCTACTTGCAGTCTGAACTGAGTACTGTAATCATATATCATTAAGAAAACAGAAGGCTTCAGACAGGAGCCCCTCATTTTCTATCACCACATCTACAAACCTCCCTGGAGCTCTGCCTGTCCTCTTTCTCTCCCTCTGGTTATATCTCAGGAGGTGTCTATCTTCCTCTCAAGGGCCAGCACATCCTCTTGTGTTCTTGGAATGAGGATGGGCATCCTTCGCATGACCTATAATATGTCACGTGCCTGATCTGGCCCATTTCTAATTCTCCATTCCCCGTCTCCCATATCCAGTCCCCGCACTTTTTACGCTCCCTCACAAAGAATTTTCAGGTCCTTTCCAGAGATTGGGGTGGGGATGAGGGAAGCTATGGTGGGAGACAAGGCTGGTGAGCTGGGCAAAGGCCAGACAGCAAGGACTTGTAAGCATATTAAGGATTTGGTAGCCTAAGAGCAGTGGGAAGCCAGATTTGTCTGGTGAAGGTAGAATCCGCTTGTAGGAGAATAAAGGTGTGGTGAGGGTTAGGAGGAAATGCAGAGAGAACAGCAGGAGGCTATCACAGTGACCTAGACGAGAGATGCAAGCTACCTGGCCAAGGGTAGCAGCAGTGCAGGCAGAGATGAGGGTGTGAATTCAAGAGATATTCAGAAAATAATGGTTGCAGAGAAATATATATGTTCTGAGATTTTCACCACTTTCTTCAAAGAGAAGCAAGAGCTGGGTTCATTCTTTCATTCGTTCACAGAACATTGACTGAGGTCTCATGATGTGCTGGTACTCAATTGTACTTAATGATGGGGGAGGAAAAAGTCCCTTGTGACTTTCCATTCATTGAGATAGTGATACATTAATCAAATAACCAGAAAAATAAATGTAAATGATAAATAAGTGATGCAGGAAAAGTACCAAGTATTATGAGAATTTATGAAAGCAGGGCCTGACCTTGTCTGGGGTAGAGTCAGGGAAGTCCTCCTCGGAGATCATTCTGCAAGATAAATCTGAGTTAGAGATAAATCTGATAGAGAAGGGAGTGTGGGTATGAGGAAGTGGGTGGAAGGCTAGCCCTTTGGGTGAACAAACCAGCATGGCTGAAGAAAGCAAGCAAGGGAAGAATGGCGATGAGCTTGGAGAAGGTGTCAAGAAACGAAGTGTGACAAATATTTTATAGGTCACATAAAATGATCTTAGTGTGATTCTTGGGGTAGCTGGGGGTGGCTATATTTTTGGGAGAAGGGACACAAACTAGTTTAGTTGTTAATGATGTGAAACGCACCCTCATCTAAGAATTCTAACAATCATGTATTTGAAATGCTAGAATCCACCCCGGTTTGGAGCCCTGCCGCCTCATCAGCCCTCTGATTCCAGTGCCCCGGACAATCTAGGCTGCACATCTAGCTCATGATCTATCTCAGCATTTCCAACTCTTTCCCAAGGCAGTTGTAAGAACAGGAGAAAGTCTTCCATTGTTTCCAGTCAGGGTGGGGAGCCCCAAATGCCAATCCCTTTCTGGAGACCGTTAAAATCTCTCAAATTTGCTTTCTAGAAACATCAAGCCAGTGAAGAAATTCCAAAATATTGGGACCAGGGGCCGGTTAAGCAGCTTGTTGGGAAGAACTTCAACGTCATTGTCTTTGACAAGGAAAGGGACGTATTTGTGATGTTCTGTAAGTATCTCTGCAGAGGCCATTGGAGGCAGTGGCTTCAACATTACTTTTCAGTGTAGCTCCTGAATTCTTGGGTACCAGAATCTCCAAAACCTATCAAAGCACCATGCCAAGAATGGTCTTCAGACATCCAAAGAGTTTGGATCAAGATGCTATCAGTGTCTTTATTCCTGTCCTGCCCCTAGGTTCTTCAGAACCATTTTTTTTTTTTTAAATTCCATGGGAAGCAGCTACGTAGCACAGGGAGATCAGCTCGGTGCTTTGGGTCCCCCTAGAGTGCTGGGATAGGGAGGGTGGGAGGGAGACCCAAGAGGGAGGAGATATGGGGATATATGTGTATGTATAGCTGATTCACTGTGTTATACAGCAGAAACTAACACACCATTGTAAAGCAATTATACTCCAATAGAGATGTTAAAAAAAAAAACGATGCTATCAGCTACAAAGCAACTCTCCCCCCAAATCAAATTCTTGGAATGTGTGGAATACCTTCTCAGAATCAGGCCTGCTACCATTTGTAACAACAGTAATGCTGATGGCTGATTGAATGCTAGATAAACCAGGCCTGTGCATCTCATTTAACCCTCACACCTTACTTTTGAAAGTGGCTGCTTTATTGCTCCCACCTTACAGATGAGTAAACAGAGTCCCAGGGAAGTAAAGAAACTTTACTAGAGTCAGGCAGCTAGTATGTGAACTTCATTAAGTAAGGGATTGGAACCTAGTCAGCCTGAATCCAGTGCCTACTCTAGTAACTGCTGTACCAGTGACCAGTGTAAGTTAAGTAACTTCTCAGATGGCCCACACTTAACATACCTGAGTTGGTGCAGCCAAACTGAAGACCCACATCATGCATGTAAAAGACTTGCAACAGTGTCTGGCATCTTGTATGCATTTGATAAAGGACAGGTATTATTGCTATTATTTTCCCTGTTGTTATAATTATTTCCAGTGCTCAGCCAGGAACTACTGCCCTTCCCTCACTGTTTCTGATCTGCATGTGAGAGCCAAAGCCAGGGACCTTCTCTTCCACCCTGAGACACAGAGAAGGGTGGCAATGCAGTGACTTCAGACATCTCTTTTACTGAACAGGAGGAGTTACTATCTATTGTGCACTTATGAGTTTGCAGTTTATACACCTGCTCTCATTTCCTCCTCTAAACAAGCCTCTTAGGAAGGTCCAGTGGATTTCCCCATGATACAGATCAGGGAACCAAGCCTCAGAGAAGTTAATTACCTTACCCCAGGTCACATAGCAAGTAAATGGCAAGGCAAAAAGTTCAAATCCGGCTCCGATGCCATCATTGCCTGGAGGGTGAAACAAGGGCTGGATTACATCACGCAGGCCTTTCAAAATCTCATTAAAATGGACGTTCATCCACAGAGCCAGGTGTTTAAAGTCTGCATGGCTGAATTACCATGACCTGCTGCCTTTAAGTGAGAGGCTAGGGAGGACTCTCTGTACTCACGGACACTGGGAGTCGTGAGAATGCCCACTTAGTTCTGGTAAAAAGCAAAAGCAGCTTCATTTTCTTGGAAGCAGGGCTGTCAGATTGGCTCCCTGGGACCGCCGCCATTAGGCCCCCTCGTGTTCCAACCTAGGGCCCATTGGGCTCCCAGGGAGATTCGGGGATTCAGCTGGGAGAGCAGATGGTCACAGAAGCCCTTGGTGTGTAAATGGGCTGAGCATCCAAATGTAATAACCGGGGCCTTTGACGCCACGCCTCCCACAGAGCCAGCAATTTTAATGGAACAGGCAGGCAAGGTTGTTTCCCTTCCACGTTGGAGCTGGTCCCAGATTTTTCTCCATAGGTCCCCGTGACTGGGCCACACACAAGAGCTCAAGGGGGAAGTCCAGTGTCCCCTTCCCGGGGGTAGTTGTACCTGTCACAACCTCATGTTCACTTCCTGGGTGCGTTCTCCTCCACGGGACTGAAAGGCAGTGTGATACCATGGTCACAGCTCAAAACAACCTGTCTGCAAACCCCACTTCCTCTGCTTAATTAACTAAGTGACCTTGAGCTGTGAGCTTAACCTCTGTTGGAAAACTCTCATGCTATCTCTCTCACACACACACACACACACACACACACACACACCCCTTCTGGCAGAACATGAGGAATCATCTATCATAAATGTTTTTCTTGGTTTTCCTCTTCAGCTGGAGTGGAAAGGAAAATTTTCAGAGAACAGTAGAAAACGTCCCAACATGTGAAAAGTTTTAGTGTCTGAATGGAAGGGGGCTAGGTTATTATGTTTTTCTAATTTAGTTCATGATGATCAGGTACTATGGTTGAAATGTAAAGTAACCTAACATACTATTAGAAGAGAGGGGGCTGCAATTTGCATGGCAACAGACCATTAGTGGAACGCAGTGACCGTGTCTACGTGGGAGTGTGGCTTTCAGGGTCTTTATTAGTGTGAGCCTGAGTGACGGCCCTTCTCTTCCAGATGCACCCTGGTCCCCAAAGTGCAGAGCGCTGTTCCCAGTGTTAGAAGAGCTGGGTAGAAAGTATCAAAACCACTCCACAGTCACCATCGCCAAGATCGACATCACAGCAAATGACGTTCAGCTGACGCACCTGGACCGGTACCCCATCTTCAGGCTCTTCCCCGCTGACTCTCAACAAGTGAGGGGCTCTTGGGAGTCACGTAACTGGAACTGTTACATTATTGTCATGGACTCAGTCTCTCCCTGTCTCCAGCTCTGCCTTTTACCAAATCAGCTTCATTCTCAGCTCCAGCCCTTACTATCTTCTCATATTCAAGTTAGAGAGTGTTTTCCATTAGCTTTCACAAAAGTCCCAAGACTCAGTCTGATTGGGTCCCCCCTGACCCAGTCATTGTAGTCAAGGTGATGTGGGTGTTTTGATGGTCAGGCCTAGGTCAAGTGGTTCCCTCTGGTATTAGGACTGAGCCTGATTCAGACTATATGGAATAAGGTCGGGGGAGTCACCGTGTGAGTATTGGGGGCGGAGTGCTATCAGAAGAAGAAAGAATGCGTAATAGAGACAATTAAGTATTTTACACTTTGGTGTTAGAGTCATCGAACATCACCAGTGTTCATGCGACACATTCTTCATGCCACTTTGGCATGTGGGGAAGAATGTCAATCAAAGAATCACAAGCCAAAGTCCCTGCTCCTAAGAAGAGTATGACTGAGTGTGGAGGAAAAGTCAGGATAGGGGCTCCTCTCCAAATGCAACTGGAATTGGATAGGGCACATACTGGAGGACAGATGTGGCTGGAAGTCTTCATGCAGCCATGAGACTTTGAAGAATGGTGGGGATTTAAATCAGAAGGGTGTGAAGTATAGGTAGGAAGTATAACATGAACAAGGGCATAGGCAGAAGGCCGGCCGCAGAAAGGTAAACGAGATGTCATCCTCCTGGTGCAAAAGATGCATGTGCCCAGATTGAAAGGGTGGACCTGGCACAGATCTTCAGTTATCTGAAAAGGAGTTTGGACAGCCAGAGGGCAGTAAGCAGTTTCCTAATCTTCTTAAAGACTGCAAGAGGAAAGGAAGCTAGTGATGGCTAAGCAAGAACAGAGGCCAGACACTTTGTAAAATAACTATTCTCATTCTTTAGTAATAATAATAATAGCAAATATATATAGTGCAGACTACGAGTCGGGCATTGTTTTAAGGGCTTTTCGTATAGTAACTCATTAAATCCTTATAACAGCACCATGAGGTAGGGACTGTTATTATCTTCATATTACAGTTAAGGAAACTGAGTCATAGAGAGGTGAAGCCACCAGACTACACGGCTAAGTGATGAAGCCAGGGGTTGAGCCCCAATAGCGTGGCTCCGAAATTCTTGCTCTGAACCACTGCATCGCAGCCCTGTGATGGAGGACGTTTCATTATGCTTATGTTAGAACCACGGTCATGGAGGCTCAGAGCAGTTAAGGAACTTGCTTACTGCACTTAGGTTGTTAGGAATTTGAGTCTGGATTTCCCTGTGCAGGAATCCCTGAGTATTTTGCAAGAAGGGGCTACCATTTCGATCCTTCTCCATTTTCTTCCTAGGCTGTACTATATAAGGGCGAACATACCCTGAAGGGCTTTTCTGACTTCCTGGAAAGTCAAATCGAGATCCAGACAGAGGACGAAGATGAGGTAAGGCGAAACAGCAGTACCCTAGATTATTGTGTCCCACACAGAACCATCAGGAACTCAATGGACTAGGAAAGAGGGTACCAAGATTTCCATAATCTTGTGCACTTTGGAGAGAATGGAGGATGAATCCAGTTTGGATGACTTTATTTCAAGGACACCTACTACCAGAAAGGTGGAGTTGAGAAACACTGAGAAGGGCAAACGCTCTGAAGTCTCACACAGCTCCTAAGGCTGCTTCCCTGGGTCCACTGTTCCCGACTGGGTAACCTCATGTCTTGATGGGGTCTTGCCCTCCGGCATCATTCTACAATCTCCATTCTCTCCTAATTCTGTTCATGCCTCAGTGAGGCCATCTGCTGGAAGGTGTCATCTGTATTAGTTAGGACCCTTTCAGTTGCAGATGTCAGAAACCACAGTACTCTTTGGCGTAAGCAGCAATGGGAATTTATCCCCTGTAACTGGGAGAACGTCAGATGTGGGTGGACCCTGAAGCTCAGAGTTGTTTTCTGTCTCCCCATCTCTGTTTTCCTCTGTGTTGGCTTCATTCCCAAGTAGGCATTTCCCCACAGAGCGGCAATGACTGCTCCTCAGTTCTCAGCTAACACCCTCTCAGCTTGGAAAGAAAGTACCTACTCTTTAGTCCTAGCAAACGTCCGGGAATGGATCTCAGTAGCCAGGCCTGGGACAGCCGCCACTGTGGGCACAGAGCAGAGAAAGGCAGCTTGGCAATTACAATAATTATCATATAATTCTTGCCTCTTGTTTCTTTTTCCACCTTCTTCCCTCTGTCCCTCCCACTCTTCTTTTCTTGAATAGCTACTGTCTGTTGAGCAAAGTGAAGTGACAGAAAAGGAGGTATTAGTTGAGGAAAAGGAGATACCTTTTACGAAGAAAGAGCTACCAGAACAGAAGTTGCCTGAGCTGGAGAACTTGACCAAGCGGGAAGGGCCAGCTGGGCAGAAAGAAATGGCTGAGGAGGAGGAAAAGGTAGCTGAGCCAGAGGGACCTCCAGGACAGGAGAAGAAGCCAAGAGTGAAGGAAGAACTGTAGCCTCCCCAAAACCAGGAGAGAGCGTGCCCATTTTCCAGGTCCGGGCATCAATTTCTGAGTGGATCTACTCCAAATAAAATTATATATAATTGTGGTGGGTGGGTGGAGGCTGGATAATAAAAAGCCCCTCAATGTCTTTGGCCCTGTTTTATTCATTACCTCTTTTTCCTGGCTGGTGCTGCCTTAGAAGAGTTGCTTGGCCTGGAGTTCACATAGGGCTGCAAGGGAAGCCATGAGAGCAACATTTAATGAGTGTTTACAACATGGTGGGCATTTGCTTAGTTCTCACAACCTCACTGGGAGCTAGGTTTCATCATCCCCATTTTACGGATGAGGAAACCGAGGCAAAGACACGTTAAGCAACCAGGCAGGATCACACAGCTAGTAAGCCCTTGAAATACGACCCTAGGCAATTTCACTCCACAGATGGTGCATTTAACCACTATGCACACACCACCACCATCAGCTGGGGTCCCCAGAGGGTGGCTGATGCTTTCAAAGAGGTGGACTGATGTTTTTACGTTTCATTTTAGCACAGTAAGAAAGAGATTCAACTCCAGATCTGTCCCCAGTCTTTCACATCTCAAAAATGACCCACTCACTTAAACAGTCATATCCTGGGCCAACCCTCAAGGTCCCTCTTTCCTTTTATTACCATAAAGGTAACTCTACCTAAACACATGACTCCTCCCACTGCCCTCCATCTCCACCCACCAGTCTCAGCCACAGAAGTCTTCTAATTGGTCCCTCAACTGCCACTCTGCACCTCCATGCCCCACACACGTTACACAAAATCCATATTCCCTAAAGATGCTAAAGTGATCTTTTAAAAAGCCATAGCCGTGAGGGCTCGCAGTACTGCCTTGTTTTTCTAGCTTCTAGTGGCTGCCTGCATTCATGATTCCTTCTTCAAAGAACTCTGACCTTTTGCTTCCATCCTCACGTCTCCTACTTCCTCCAATTCTTCTTGCATCTCTCTCATAAGTGCCACTGAGATAGCACTGGGCTTGCCCAGGTAACCTCATCTCAAGATACTGAACTTAATCATGCCCAAAAGTCCTTTTTGCCACGTAAGGTAACATTCACAGGTTCTGGGGATTAGGACGTAGACATGTTAGGAGGTCATTCAGACTCATGCCGCTGGTGTGTAACATTCATTTCAGTCAGGTGATAATAAACCTTCTCTTGGGAAAAGGAGGGCATAATATTTTAGGGACCAAGGTCTGCACACGCCATCTGGGCCTCTCCACGCTCTACCCGTCATGTAACACAAAGGCTGATTGTGCCTCCGGAGCCGGTGTCCCTGTCTCTCTTCCCCCAAACCCAGCCTGTCCACAACCAGACCAAGCAGGGAACAGCCTGGGGCCCTGGAACTCACCTGAACCAGTTGCCCCGACAGGGGCAGGTATTAGTATTCAGGACACGATGCGAGGCTCACCTGCTTCAGTCTTAAAGCCACGTGGCTGCCAGTGGCTTTAAGCAGGAGGGGTCCACGGGGGCTGCTCGAACTAAATTACATGGAACAGAGCCCCTGACTGGCCACAAGCCAGAAAACGGGTGTGCTACCTGCAGGCTCCCCAGATGCAACTGGGACCTTAGGAAGTAGGGGCTCAGATTGGGGTAAACAGTATGGGTAGGTGGCGCAGGTGATGACCCTCTGTTGGGAGGTCATCAGAGCATACAGGGAGAGAAAGGCCTTTTGCAGAAAGATATTGTCTCCATCATGACAGGAGAGGGGATGTGGGAGATGAGTCCAGAGGCAGGTAGATGGAGAAGATGTAGGAGGCATGGCTTAGTTACTCCAATGAAGTATGCCATGATGTCATTAAGTGTGTGGGACTGGGGAGAGGGTAGGAAGAAGAAAGAGTGGAAAAATAGCCAATTAGATAAAACTCACAAGATGATCCAGCTGTGTTGAGTGAGGATGATGCTTATTGTTTTAAAATGTAGGTTTGATTATCATTCAGGTGTGGCAAGGCCAACAGATGAGATAACTGTCATCGAAAAGACAGTTTATTATACTCACAGATCCCAAGAGTAGGGTACACACCACGCCATGGGTGGGGCACACAGGGAAGTACCGGCTTGGTCAGGAGGCAGAGAAAGCAAGGGGAAATTTTAGCTATAATTTGAAACTGTAGCCTTCATTGTGGTTTCCATAGGAAGGAACAGAAGAGGCAAGGTAAGCAGGTTTAGGATTGGCTAGTTTGAATAGTTTCAGCAGCCTCTGGGACTTGGGAGTTGTCCCTAGTTGTCTGGCACCTGGCCCTGGGATGATTAGGGCAGGGAAAATGTGGCCCTGAGTGTGAGCCTGATAGAGGAGGGGTTGGGGGATGGGCTCTGGACTGGCAGTTGTGCACAGGAAAGTCATGCTCTCAGGGATATGATATTCCTAGAGATGGCAAGGGTACACATCGTGAGATATTCCTTGCTATCTCTAGGCGTTAGTTTGCCTTCCGTGGGGTAGTCCCTCCAAAGTCAGCAAAGTCTCAAGGTGTAAAAGCATCAAATACAGAAACTAGAATTATGTGGTTATTAGACTTATGAATAGTCTCCAGCCCAAACTCCCCATGTTCCTGTCCAGGATCTCTGCTCAAACAACTCCAAGAGCCACCTGGAGCGCCATCTTTAATCCTTGAGAGACACCCAAACTCGGATTTTGACAGAGCCTCATGTGCACCAACCAGAAATGCTATTCACCATCCAGGATGGAGAAAAAGAATATTAAGAACTTTTATTTTCTTCTTAAGCTATAGAAAAGAGAGGGAAAAAAAGACATATTCTTATGGGGGAAAAAAAGGAAAAGGATACAAACAGCCAGTTCAGAAAAGAATAATAGTAAACAAATGAAAAGATAATAACGTCCCTTTTCATCGAAGAACTGCCAAAGTAAATAACAATGAGATATTTCTCACTTTTCGACAAAGATGAAAGTTAGTGCTCAGGGTGGGTGAGTACTGTGGTGGGATTGTAAACTCATTTTTAAAGATCTCTCTGGGGTGTTTTTTGGGAAGAGGTATCAAAATTCTTAAAACTGTGCCACCTCTTTGACCCAGTAATGTCACACCTATGAAATTCCCCTGAGGAGGTGAGTGTGACGCTGCCGGTGGTCGCCCAACCACTAAACCAGGCGGAAGAAGAAAGCCCTGAAAAAGTAAGTGCTGTGGGCCATTGTCATATTTCCTGCGCAGCCTGAGTTCACACACATCTGATTTTTCTCAGTATGGGATTTCCGTCGGCATGGAATTAGGTCAGGAGACACGGGGTTGGACCCAGCCAGGCTCTGTCATTTTCTAGCCCGTGTCTGTACGTCAGCAAAGCAGCATCGGCAGTGACTTCCACAGATGGTATCATTGCTACATGCCTTTACTTGCATCATCTCCTTTAATCACCGTAACAACTCTAGGAGATGGGTATTGTCATTTTATAGATGACGAAAATGACCTCAGGAAGGAAAGAAATGAGCCTACTGGCACATAGCAATGGCTGATGAGGATTCAGATGGACTGACTCCAAAGTTAGTTTGTTCAATCACAAAGTTATCCACCTCCCAAGGGACCTTCCTTTGTGGGAATTCAGATTTCTTCATTCATAAAGTGAGTCTGGTCCAACGATGTCTGAGTTATCTTCTGGCTCTGACCTTCAGCCATTCTCAGCTCCTTTCCTGCTCCCATCTGGACCCCCGGGGAGCTGGCTTAGCCCATGAGGATGCAGTGTGCTTTGGAACCGGAGTGACCACAGGTACGTGTCCCAGTATGGGCAACGAACACTCTTTTCTCCTGGAGCAGCCTGGCTTCAGATTCTGACCTCTGCTGGCTCCACCTCGTCCTTTTGAGTGACCAAGAACAAGCCCAGTAACCTGGCACTGTTTTCCCAGTTAATTGCTAACTAAGGAATCTCTTGATTCCAAAAGGTGCAAAACAGAGGGCTTGTAACTGTGGGCACAAGTGTGACCCCCAATGTCAATCATTTGGGGTCTCTACCAATTAGGAAAAAGAATAACAACCACCTCACAGCCTAGGAAAGGAAAACACTGTGCCAAAGGGAGAAAGTATTCCACCCCCCAGGAAAACAATCAAGAAATAGAACCAGAGAATAACTGGAGGAGAGAGTGCCAGTGGCGGGCAGACGTGTGTATATATATATATACATATATATATAGAAGGCACACACTTGTAAACGGATTAATTCTACCTTTCTGGCTTCAGGTAAGGCTATCTGCAGCTCTCACTTCTCCTAGCCACCTCTCCCCATCTGGTCTTCTGCTGATTTCCATTCTGTTTGAGGGACGGGGGAGCAGAAATGAGGAGATTGGACACTTGGGTCAGACCTAGGTTGAGTCCTCACTCTGCTGACCATTGGCTTCGTGAGCTTTGGTAAGTCAATCCCCCTCTCTTTCAGCCTGTGCTTCCCTAATAACAATTTTTTCATTCATTCAATTCCTATTAGTGAAGTGGCTACTATGTGCCAGGCAGTGGGGTATACAGCAGTGAACAAGAGTATCTGCTCTGAGCCTGCTTTGCACATCTCATCTCAGTTAATCCCTGGACCACAATAGGCAGGCGGTTATTAGCCAAACTATAGGTCACAACCTATTAGTGGATCATGAAACCATTTGTGGATTACATTCAGAATTTTATTTTAACTAAATACAATAGAATATGTCATCAAGGAATGCACACCGTAATGGTAAGAATTGTTTTATAAAACATTCGTTTCACATGTGCATGTGCGTGTGTGTGTGTGTGTGTGTGTGTGTGTGTACAAGCAGCTGTACAGGGTCATGGCATCAACTAATTTCCTTATAGCAGATCATTGTCTCAAAGGCTTGCAAAACACTTTTCTAGGTCACAGGTTCTTTGACGACAGGGGACTTCTTCACAGTGAGCCCGATGCAGTGTCGTCACTCAATTTGTGCAAGCACTGATCTCTATTTCATAGATGAGGAAACTAAGTCTTAGCGAATTGGAATACATCGCCCAGTGTTACACTATGAGTTTACCAATCATAGTGATTGGTAAAATAGGGATTTGAATCCTGGTTGCAGGCTCCAGATCCCACATATTTAACCACCATGCTACGCTATTTTGCGGCTGTAAAAATTGGGGTAATAGTAGATTATTTTGCCAGGTGGGTGAAATAATAAGTGAGCACTCTGGAAACATTAAAATACATTACGAAGGTTAATCACCTCTCAAGTTGCTTATCTCAAGCCACTTCTTTACAATATGTGAGCTGCATGAAGTCAGGGACTTTGTCTGTCACCTTGGTGCATAGTTCCCTGTTTGGCACATAGTAACTACTCAATAAATGTTTGTTGAATGAATAAACGTATCTGGGCAAGTTCAAAGTTTCCCATCAGGGGATCAGGAGTTGGCTGTTAAGACCCAAAGCTGCCTCCAGGAAGATGGTGAGTCCAGAACACTCCCCCGTCTTGCTGGTTCCTGCTCCAGATGAGAGATTTGGTTCTTCCAAATGCGCTGAAACTGGGGAAGCTGATGCTGGGATGTGAGTGGGAGTTAAGAGTAGAGCCACAGAGAGGAAAACCCCGCCAAAGCAAGGGCCACAGCAATACACACTTTTTGTGGTTCACATAAATGGCATCTCCTGGACTTACGCAGTGCACAACCAAAGTACTCCTCCCAACTGTGGGGCTGGAAGTTAAATCATGTGTTTATCCCATCCGTCTCTGTTCACAGGACTTCAGGTGTCAAGGACAAGTTGGAAACCCCAAGAGGCCAACCTTTCCTTGCCTTTGGGAAAGTCTCCCCAGACCAGAAGTAGCTGAGAAGAGCAGAAAAGATGAAGTGGCTCTTCTCTTCGACCTTAATGTGGATGGTAGTGGTGGTGACCTCTTGGGTCGTCATAGCTGCAGTCTCTGACACCTCGGCAGCGAGTAAGTGCTGTGTGCGTACAGTGAGCAGTGCCCATGTTAGCAGAGGCGGTTTCGATCCCTCTCCTATTATGCTTGGGATCTGCACAGTCTTTATTCTAAATTCATTTCTTACTCTATAATGTACATAGGACTCACCCAGGAATTTTACTAAAATGCAGATTCTGATTCAGTAAGTCCAGAGTGGGGCCTGAGACTCTGCATTCTAACAAGCTCCCAGATAATGCTGCTGCTGTGGTCCTTGGATCACATATTGAGAGACTAAAGTCTAGAACATCACTAAGGCCCCCGGCACTTCACTGGAAGGTCAAGAACATATTCAACCACACAGGAGATTTGAACACACCCAGGTGGCTCCCAAGTACCTCCCGTTTAACACTTAAGTGACCCTTCCATTGGGTTGCACATTGCTCCAGCTTTTCCTTGGAGAAGGGAGCTGGCCACCACCCCACAACCCCCAGCTGGGGTACTTTGGGACAGAGAGTAAATACCATCGTGTTGTCGTGGTTAAGAGCACACACCCTATGGTCCTGCCACCTCGGTTTGTGTCCTAACTCTGCTGCTCACCAGTGGAGCAAGTGGCTTAAAACTTCTGAATCTTGTTTCCTCACCTTTAAAATAAGGGCAAATACAAAAGTCATTCCCCAGGGCCATTGGAGAGGATTCAATGAGCTAATGAATAGAAAGTGCCTATCCCAGCGTCTGGCATATACTAGGTGCTTAATAAACAACAGCTCACTATCTTTACTGTTATCGCGTTGGCCAGAAGGTTCGTTTGGATTTCTCCATACGATCTTATTATTATTGTCACAGAGGAACAAAGTGTGACTGCCACCACCAGATAGAGAGAGGAAACAGGGAAGGAGATCTGAGCAAAAGGCATAGAGTGTACCAAGTCGGGGAAGGGGTGACAGGGTCACCTAAGTGCTACCAAAGGTCAAGAACTCTGCATTATTCCTCTGGAGGTGGAAAGGTGGACATTTGAAAAGAAGACACAGCTTGAAGGCAATGCTTAGACACCATCAGGGGAGTTTGGTTTGTTTCTTTCGAAGGTGGTCGGCTATGAGCTAAGTCTTAAAGAACGTGGGTACCCTAAGGGACACGGGAAGAGTCTCTGGGTGACCAGTGGCCTAGCGGCCTCCACTCTGAGTCTGGTTTCTTCTGTCCGCAGGAAGCTGCTCTGAATGTCACAGCAATGCCACCTGCTTGGAGGATGGGGCTGCCACTACGTGCTCCTGCCAGGCGGGCTTCACTGGCGATGGCCTCGAGTGCGAGGACCTGGACGAATGCGCCACTCCTGGGACACACAACTGCTCCGCCCCCAGCAGCTGCGTGAACACCCCAGGTTCCTACACGTGCGTCTGCCCCGAAGGCTTCCGCCTGAGCTCCGAGCTCGGCTGCACGGACGTGGATGAGTGTGCAGAGCCAGGGCTCAGCCACTGCCACACCCTGGCCTCCTGCGTCAACAGCGAGGGCAACTACTCGTGCGTGTGCCCCGCGGGCTACTGGGGGGACGGGAGGCACTGTGAGTGCTCCCCGGGCTCCTGCGGGCCTGGCCTGGACTGCGTGCACGAGGGCGACACGCTCGTGTGCGCCGACCCGTGCCAGGCCCACCGTATCCTGGACGAGTACTGGCGCAGCGCCCAGTACGGCGCGGGCTACGCCTGTGACTCCGACGTGGCCGGCTGGTACCGCTTCGTGGGCCAGGGCGGCGTGCGCCTGGCCGAGACCTGCGTGCCCGTCCTGCGCTGCAACACGGCCGCCCCCATGTGGCTCAATGGCACGCACCCGTCGAGCAGCGAGGGCATCGTGAGCCGCAGGGCCTGCGCGCACTGGAGCGGCCACTGCTGCCTGTGGGACACGCTCGTCCAGGTGAAGGCCTGTGCCGGCGGCTACTATGTCTACAACCTGACGGCGCCCCCCGAGTGCCATCTGGCTTACTGCACAGGTGAGTGGGTGACTCCCTGCCACCGCCACCGGGCCGCGTGGGCGCCCCGAGGGACTGGAGCGCATCTTTGTTGATTGTCTGTCTATAACCCTGCAGACCCCGCTTCCGTGGAGGGGACGTGTGAGGAGTGCAGTGTAGACGAGGACTGCAAATCGGATAATGGCAGATGGCACTGCCAGTGCAAACAGGACCTCAGCATCACTGGTGAGGCCAGCGGGGAGGAGGGGAGGTGCTGAGAAATGTCAGCGACCAGGGGAGGGACACATTCCTGTGTGGGAACTGGGGGCCTGTGGGGATGATCCAGGGAATGCTTATTACCCAATCTGAGTGGAAAGCCGGTCCGGTAACATCCATTTAATCCAGCAAGAAGCTCTCTGGGCTCCCAGAGCTTGGGCAACAACCTCACCCCCAGCCTTCTTTCTGAGGCCCCCTGCACCACAGTGGATACGCAGGTGGCTGCCACCGGTTGGCCCGAGGCTACCTGAACCATATTCCTGCAGCACAAGAATGCAGGCGTGGCCCGCAGTCTGCAGTTTCTTGGGCCCGGCCCTCCACTGACCAGCTGAGGACCCTGAGCTGGGCCCTGGCCATCTCTAAACCTGTTTCCCCATATGTATAATGACTGAAGCAGGCTAGTATTTCCCAAATTCCCGTCCTGATTTTAGTCACATCCTTCTTTTAAGTAAACTTGGGACATCGAAGTTCACTGCTGTGTCTGTCTGTGGGAAGTAACACTTACCCTACGTAGACAGTAACAGTAAAAATGAATACAATGAAAGAAAGTTATTCAATTTCAGCAGCTGTGTAAATACTTCAATTTAAAAAGTCCAACCGTATTTTGTTATGTGCTGCAAATACTTAGCCAGAGGTCTGTGCTCTGTTGTTTCAAAGGAAAATTACCAAGTGTAGGGCACTGAAAACATTAGCAGCTATTGAGGACTGTCTCCTTGATGTAGAAAGGATGGAAAGAAATTGCAGTTAACTTATCAGCTTTTTTTGTTTGCTTGTTGTGTTGTTTTGTTTTCTTTTCCTGGGATTCAATGTTATTTAATGCCTGGGCAGTGAACGACCCAAAGATAATACTGTTCTTTGTATACAACCTACTCTTAGGGTAACATGGTCTGGTGGTTGGTCGCGTGGATCCATCCAGTGAGCTGGGAATCCAGTCTCATGTCTCCATGTCTCTCAGAAGGGAGACCACAGCGGCAGACCGAAGCGAGTCTGAGTACCCCCAGCTGGTGGCCAACCTGGCTAGCTGGGACTGGGCCCTGGGGATGTGCCGTACCCTGAATTGTGGTCCCAGACCTCCCTCCAATCCTGCCTTCTCAATCATTTCAGATCTCTCCCTCCTGGAGCGCAGGCTGGAATGTGGGGTCAATGACATTAAGCTGTCCCTGGGCAAGTGCCAGGTCCAGAGCCTGGGCTTTGAGAAGGTCTTCATGTACCTGCGGGACAGCCAGTGCTTGGGCTTCCCTGAGAGGGGCGACCGGGACTGGATGTCCGTGGTGACCCCAGCCAGAGATGGGCCCTGTGGGACGGTGATGACGGTACGTTCTGGCCAACGTGGGACAGGGTCAGAGCACTGCCTGGTTCAAGCCTAGCCCTACCACTTGCTAGCTGTGTGAGTTTGGGTGACTTAGTTAACCTAGCTGTGCCTCAGCTTCCTCAGCTGTAACATGGAGTAATAATAGTACCTTCTGCATAGGGTTAAGAGGGTTAAAGGAGTTAATGTGTGTGAAATGATTAGGACGGTGACTGGCACATAATAAGTGCTCGGTAAATGTTAGCTGCAAATAAGAGGATGATCCATAGTGATAGTTCCCCATTTTACAGATGGGAAAGGTGAGGCCCAGACAGTGCAATGACTGTTCTAAGCCAGTAGGTATCAGCGCTGAGTTCAGAAGCAGATCTGTTTGTCTCTGGCCATCCTGGGAGGCAGGGTCTGCATCACTGATGTTTGTAGACCCAGGACCTCAGCTATAGAAGCCTCCTCCAAAGGGACCCAGAGGTAAACACTTGTGTGAGTGGGCTCTGCTTCCTCCCATCTCCCTCATCCCCCAAAAGAAAAAGAAAGAGGACAAAAGAAACAAGGAAAAAATTGTCATTTGCCAGATACGGTTTTTTGAAGTTCCACCATTAATGATGACTCGGTACGTGGTTTTCAGTCTTTGTAGTGTTTGCGAGAGGAAGCATGGGGTGATGGGAAGAGTCCAGGCTTGTTAGAGCCCCCGGACCAGGGGCAAGTCACGCAGTTCCCATGAACTTCTGTCTCCTTTCAAGAGGCAGGGAGGTGCTTGCCTTGCCTCTTAGGGTCATTGCATGGTCAGTGCAATGATGCAATATGAGAGTTTAGCTGGGGTGAGGGAAGGGGGCTAGCACATGAGTCGTGCTCACGGAAACTGGGAGGGCAGTTTCAACACCTTTGGCTTTGAATCTTACTCAGATTCTATGCCCCTTTTCCCACCCTCCCTCCCCCCGCCTCCCCACCCTAACACAGAGGAATGAAACTCATGCCACATACAGCAACACTCTCTACCTGGCAGATGAGCTCATCATCCGTGACCGCAACATCAAAATCAACTTTGCGTGCTCCTATCCCCTGGACATGAAAGTCAGCCTGAAGACCTCCCTGCAGCCAATGGTCAGGTGCGGCCAGAGAGGGTCCCCAACGTCCCTGGCCGGCTCCACCCCACAACCCCTTAGGCACCAGGCCCTTAGCTTCCCTGTCAACTGCCGCCCATAAGAAGCTGGGTGGAGGGAGGTGGCAGGGAGGTAGTGTTGGACTCCATAAGGAGCCCCTAAGGAGCCCAGCTAGGAAGTCTGGGGGCTGCTTTCAAATCCTGGCTCCATCCCACAGCTGGCTTTGGGAAGTTGATGGCCCACTCCGAGTGTCAGTCTTCTCATACGTGAAAGGGGTGTGGCAATGCTCGACTGTCTTTCTTAGAAGCACAAAAGTGCTCTGCAGAGGTGAAACCCATGTTAGGGTCCCTGGCTTATCAGAGGGGTAGGGTGGTGGGACCAGAGGAAAGGAGGGAGAGGTCTCAGTTCAGACCTGCTATGGGACTGGGCAAACTGTACCCCATATCTGGACCTCAGTTTCTTTCTCTGTAAATGGAAGGAGTTTGAATAAAGAGGGGTTTACAATTTATGCTTCTTGGAGTGTGAGGGTCTTTAACGAGGTGATTTAGGGGTGGGAACCAGAAAACTTCCACCCACGTTGAGGGCCACATGAGGTTTTATTTTTTTCCTATTTTTTAAATTGAAGTATAGTTGATTTACAATGTTGTGTCCATTATGGTTTATCACAGGATATTGAATACAGTTCCCTGTGCTCTACAGTAGGACCTTGTTGTTTATCCATTCTGTATATAAAGCTTACATCTGCTAACCCCAACCTCCCACTCCATCCCTCCCCAACCCCCTCACAAGTCTGTTCTCTATGTCCGTGAGTCTTGGCAACCACAAGTCTGTTCTCTATGTCCGTGAGTCTGTTTCTGTTTCATAGATAGGTTCATTTGTGTCATATTTTAGATTCCACATATAAGTGATATCATATGGTATTTGTCTTTCTCCTTCTGACTTACTTCACTTAGTATGATAATCTCTAGTTGCATCCATATTGCTGCAAATGGCATTATTTCATCCTTTTTTATAGCTGAGTAGTATTCCTTTGTATATATATGTACCACATCTTTATCAGTTTTATTATTTAAAAAAATAAAAGGATCCTGTTGCTGAATAAACTTGAAAATCTCTGAATAGGATGAATCACAAGCCAATGAAGCTGATACTGGAAAAAAATAATAGTTGTAATAATAACAAGTGTTTACTGAGAGCTGACCATATGTCAGGCATTGTGCTAAGTGCGCTCCATGGAACATCTCACTGAAAGCTTAGCGCACCCCAGGAGGTGTAAGTATTATTATTATTCCCATTATACAGATATGGAAATTGAAGGTCAAAGAAGGTTTAGTAAATTGTCCAAAGTTGTAGAGGCTAGTAAATGACAGAGCTGGGATTCAAACCCAGGCCGTCAGGCATAGAGTCCCCACTCTACCATGACCTTTTCTTTGAAGCTTGCCCACGGTCACATGTTCCCTGGGCCAACCAGACTTGGGGAAGGACACTGGGCACTGATGAGGGTGCTTGGCTGACTTGAAGGAAGACAGTTACTCATTGTCTGCCTTTGTGTGGAGTATCACCTGGCCAAGCAGTGCCCTGGAGCAACGTGGCCATGTCCCAGGCCTGGTAGGTTGCAGGGAACAACACATCTGTATGCAGATCTCTCTCTGGCTTGAGCTAGAAATCTCATTCCAGTCTAACCAAGTCCAAACCAATAACCCCATTCTCACCTCTGAAATGGACTTCCACATGACTATTCCTCATGTACCCCATTTCCTCGGGCATCAGTCTTTCAGTGTCCTTTGTAGGATAATCCCATGGAGTCTACGTCAGTGTGGCTGTTTTTAATGTGATTTAAAATAACCCATTTTACAACCCCCAATCTTCTGCTGTAGGTGGAGCCAGAACTCTGACTAAGGCCTGTAGGACTCATAGCCCATCTTTTTAAACTGTTCTGGATTAAGACCAAAAACGGAATCTCGGTGATTCCCTAGAGAAAGTGCTCGCGGCCCTTCTTGAACGCAGGGGCCACACCTGAGGGGGTGGACATGTTACAGAAAATACGGTCTATGGATCAGAAGCGGCAGCATCACCCGGGAGCTCGTTAGAAAAGCAGAACCCTGAGCCCCACCCCAAACCTACAGAACCAGAACCTGCATTTCACCAAGATCCCTAAGTGACCTGTGTGTAGTTTACAGAGCAATGGTTGGTGGGTTCCAGTCCTATTGCTGGATAAAAATGCAAGTAACTGGCAGGACCTGCTTAGGAATGCAGACCAGAAGGGATGACCTGTCTGTTGTTGTTCTCAGCTCTGGTTCTCTCACCAGCCCCTCTCCTCCCGCAGCGCCCTAAACATCAGCATGGGTGGGACCGGAACGTTCACCGTGTGGATGGCGCTCTTCCAGAGCCCTGCCTACGTGCAGCCCTACCAAGGCTCCTCCGTGACCCTGTCCACCGAGGCGTTTCTCTATGTGGGCACCATGCTGGATGGGGGCGACTTGTCCCGGTTTGCACTGCTGATGACCAACTGCTATGCCACACCCAGCAGCAATGCCACAGACCCCTTGAAGTACTTCATCATCCAGGACAGGTAAGGCCCATGGATGGAATTTGGGAGCAGGGAGGGTCTTTGGACTTGGATGGGTACAAAGTACATTTTTATATTCATTCACCTCTAGCTGAAGTTTAGCATTGCCATTCCTTATGATATAGGCAAGAAACCACAGAAATATTAGCAGGACATATGAAAACATTTGCACACATCATGCTTTTTAGTTACTATAGTATTAGAACTTCTACTAGAAATTATTTGATGTAATATCAAATCCATGCACTTGTAAATATATATACATTTATATAATAGATATGTAAATATATAATGCATGTATCAAAAGTTTTAATATTTTAAGAGCTATGTTTAATTGGTTTTCTTTATAATCTTATGTAATTTAGTTTATGCATTTAAGGCATTATTTTTGAGGAGGGAAGCATGGGCTTCACCAGATGGTGGAGGGGGTCCAGGACTCAGAAAAGGATGAGAAACCTGATGGAGAGGCAGGCCCCAGGCAGGAGCAGGCTGGCACTTGGCTGGGAGGAGTGCAGTGAAGGTACGGTTAGCCAAGGGCCAACTGAAACAGGCAGGACACAGATGGGCTGCTTTTGGCTCAAGTGCATTAGAGAACCATGAACCACACTGTGAGAAAGTAGCTCACAGTTTCATTCATAAATTGAACAGATGTTTTTGGAAGTTTACGTGTGCCAGGCTGTGTGAATAACAGTGAATACAAGGGACAAAAATCTCTGCCCCCATATAGCTGATATTCTAAGCAGGGAGACCAACAATTAAACAAAAGTGACATCCATGGCAGATTAATGATGAAGGGGCTATGGAAAAAAAAACCTAAGCAGGAAAAGGGGAGGGCATTTGCCATTTTAATAGAACAATCAGAGAGAGCACTCCCAGGAGACCCTGACCTATTTCTGTTTCAGTTCTCTTAGAATCTGCATGGTCAAATCAAGGGGGGAAGTCTCAGCCGGGTGCTCATCTGAGGCTCACACTTCTGTTATTTGCTAATCTCCCTTTGCAACGAAAAGAAAGGAGAGTAGAAGTCTGTTTGGGGCCTTTTCCAGTCAACAGTGTCTAAGTAAAATGTAATAGCACTGTTTTACTTTATATTATTAGTATGGTCACGTTTTATATATGGCAACGAATACTGGTTTGCTATTTGTGGTTGTGATCTTCTAAAAAATAGATGTATTTCAGTAAAACGGTGTGTAGATTTAAAGAAAAATAGTAATAATACTATAATAATGTAAAATAATAATACAGATATTGGGAAACAGGAAAGCATTCATGGAGACGGTTTCTGGATAAGGCAAAAAAAGAACTGAAATTTGGAAAATGCTGGCATGACCTCGATTGGGGCATCATGGACACTTGGGGTTCATATCTTGATTTTGCTATTTCTTAGTTTGAGACACAAGTCAGCTCATCTCTCTGGATATTCATGTTCTCATATGTGAAATAGGCATAAATAAAACCTACCATGCAGGGATTTTTTAAGCTTTTTTTTTTTTGTCTGAGTATAAAGGTAGAGCATGTACATTGTGGGAAGCTTGGAAAGTTTTGAAAAAGAAGCATGAAGAAATGCTGGCTGTGGCCCTGTGTTTCTGCCGTGGCATGGGTGGGAGCTGGGCTGAGGACCGCCAGTCTGTGAGAGGCTCAGAATATCACGGGGTGTGTAAAGAGGAGACAAGTTGGGGAGACCATGGGCAGCTAGAGGAGACACGTAGGTGCCTTGCTTGGGTTGGGTGCCTGGGGCTGTCGAGGGCAGTGCTGGGTGCCACTCTCTCTGCCTTTCATGAGGTGGGTCCCCTTAACCTCAGGGCTTTTATTTTGCCAAGCGAAGTCGGATCTGAATTGTAGGGGACACAGAGCAGAGTGAACACCACCCCCAGAAGTTCCTTTCTCGCTTCTCCTATGCAATCATCCTTCAGCCCCTTTTCTAAATCCATTTTGAGCAGATCATGTGAAAGGGCAGACAGGGTACCTGATCTGCCTGCCGAGAGTACTGCTCCAGCCCAGCACCCGTGGGAGTCTCCGAACGTGCGGTTTTGAGTTTCTATCCATGTGTTCGGGTGCGTTGTGTATGTGTGTAGATGAGCACACACACTCCCATTTGGTCAGTGGCTCTCAGTGCTCAGACGTTTCCACTGTTAAAATTAACACCAGGCACCAGTGAACAGCCAATAAATGGTAGGTAATGATTCCTGCATGCCATTTCCTGGGAAATCAGGAAGTGCTGACTTTAGGATGGTTGCAGCTCTGTACCGATGACATTTTTACTTTAGAATCATATATATGTATCACCTATTGTACGTCACATGCTGTAATAAGTACTTTGTAATTTTAACTCGTTTAATCCTTGCAACTGTCTTATGGTGTGGGCTACAATTATTATTCCTCCTACGTAGATAGGGAAACAAGCTCAGAAAGGTTAAGTAAATGGCCCACGGTCACACAGCTAATAAGTGGTGGAGTGAGATTTAAATCCAGGAAGTCTGGCCCCAGAGTGTTTGCTTAACCAACCATGACGTAAACTTCCCAGATGTCCACTCACGGAGGACTCAACCATCCAAGTGGAGGAGAATGGGGAGTCCCCTCAGGGGCGCTTTTCTGTCCAGATGTTCCGTTTTGCTGGAAACTATGACCTGGTCTACCTGCACTGTGAAGTGTACCTCTGCGACACCGTGAATGAAAAGTGCAAACCTGTGAGTCACCTCCCCTCCCTCAGCCTGCTCGCCACGCCCTCCGCCACGCCCAGCTCCCATAACCGAAGACATTTGGCCACAGGTTCAAAGAAAACATATAGACATGTTTCTGTTTTAGTACAGGGGTAGACAGAGCAATAAGATGAGGCTGCTGTAGCCGGGCAGGAGACCTAGGCTGTGGGGAAGTCAGGTGGGGTCAGGGCAGTGCAACAGGACCTCTGGCTTACCTGCAAGCTTGTGTTCTAATAACAGAAACTGACATTTTTAAGCACTGAGTGCGACTTATGTGTGTAAACTTTTTAATACTTCACAGCGGCTCTGGGAAGGAGGTATTTTACCAGTCCCTTTTTCTATATGGGGAGAGAGGCGCAGAGGCTCAGTGACTTTCCTAAGATCATACATCTAACATATGGGAGAGCTGGGACATGAGCCCACGTATACCGATCTCCTAACAACCCCTGCCTCTACCATCCTCAAGTCCCGGCCTGAGGCAGGAGGTTGCTCCTGTGAAGGGTGTGGCCCACTCCCCCTGGCAGGGCCACATGCAGTCTCCCTTGTGGAAAGGTTTCTTTGTCACCCTCTCCCTGCAGACCTGCTCCGAGACCAGATTCCGCAGGGGGGGCTTCATAGACCAAACCCGTGTCCTAAACTTGGGTCCCATCACACGGAAAGGTAAGAGGGCCCCTCCCTTCCCCACATTCCTGGCAAGAAATGTTCTCTGGAGGTGAGGAGGGGTGACAGAACCTGGCACTTGGGGTCTTACTGGGGTCTGAAGAACTGGAGCAAGTAAATCCTGCGAGGCGAGGTAGACTATAAGCTGCCTTCCTCTTGCCGGTTCTCATTCATTCATTCATTGCACAGCTGGCTTCTCATGCCTGCCTTGTGCCAGGCCTTGTGCTAGTGGCTAGGGTCTCAGGATGAGCAGCAACAGGTACGAGGCTGGCTCATGTGGCACTTACGGACCAGGAGGGGAGACATCATTCAAATAATCATGTATCTCTGCAGTTGCGATAAGTGCAGTCACGAAAATGGATCAGGAACTCTGAGCTCTTACGGCAGGGGGAGCAGACCTAGTGAGGAGGGTTGGGGAAGAATGGAGCTGAGGTTTGGAAATTGAGAAGGGATTAACTAAGAGGGGTCAGGAGAAGCAGAGGAGAGGGAGGAATCCCAGGGAGAGAGTAGAGCATGGGCAAAGGGCCTGTGGCAGGAGGGAGCCTACCGTGCTAGAGTAACTGGGATAAAGCCAGGCAGGCTGGAAGGAGGAGGGTGAGCTGATACAGGTTGGGGACCAAACCATGTGAGTCCTTAAAGTACTTCTTCTCTTTCTTCTCCTCCTCCTTCCCCTCCCCTCCCCCTCCCCCTCCCCTCCCCTCCCCCCTCCTCCCCCTCCCCTCCCCCTCCCCCTCCTTTTAATTGAAATATAATAGACATGTGGTTCTTGCTAAGGTTTTGGGCCTTTCTCTTGAAAGTAGCTGGCAGCCCCTGAGGGGTCCAAAGCAGGGGAGTGACATGATCAGATTGGGGTTTCAAAAAGACCACTCTAGCTGGAAGGAAGAGCAGATGGAAGGGACTTTACCCAGGCTTCCCCATGCACTGATCCTTCTGTTTCCTCCCACAGGGAGCCAGGCCACAGTCTCAAGGGCTGCTCCCAGTAGCTCGGGTAAGTTCAGGTCCTCTTTGCACAGGGACTTGCACCAGAACCTTCCTCTGGGGCTTTTATCTGTGGGCCCAGGGTATGCTGGAGTACCTGGCCTGCTCGAGCTGAGCTCTGAAGAGGTGAGGGCACTTACGGAAAGTCTTGGACCTGGGGCTGCACACATAGCGATGCTGTCCCACAACAGTGTGCATGGACGCAGGCACGCACAGACAGGTGCCCAAGAACAGAAGTCACCCAGACGTTCACACACACACGAGGTCACGTGCACATATTCACATTCACACACAGAGGTGCGTGACAGCTGTAGCTGCATGTGTGCATATCTGTGTATACAGACACATACTCGCTTGTTACACACCTGTACACAGTGAACAAGCACACACTCTAGATCTGAACCTTGGGCACTTCCTGAAGCTTCAAGGCTCATCTCTGACACCTTTTTCAGGATGCTTAGTGCCGGGATGAACACAGCAGAAAAACAAGAAACGCTGTTTTTCTGCTTCTCTGCTCCTCTGACCACAAAGGCCGGGGACCGGTAGCATTTTCACGGCCCTTGATTTTTATGGCCACTGAATTGACTGAAAATCTGGACGAAAAGTGAATCCGTGTAACTCGTGTCCTGCTTGGCTCCTGGAACCTAGATCCGAGCAGGTTGTTACACCAACCTAGTATTTGACTTGAGCTAGTTCATCCCAGTATCAGTGAGCTCAGAGCTGGAGAGTCAAGGTATCCCCAAGAGGCTTACCCTTTGCGAATATCCCTCAAGGGCACCAAGGTTGAGTAAGTGCCCTTTTGAGGGGATACCAAGGCTAGTGCCTGCGGAAAGCCTGCCCTTTTCAGATTGGCCCACCTGGGAGGGCACCTTTTTCTAATTGGTTTTCAGGACAGATAAAGAGAAAGCTTCCTTTTTCTAACTGATCAGCCCAGAGAGGGTGTCCTTTCCTATTGGTCAGTTTAGAGGAAGCAGTTCATGTTAGTTTTGCACATAAACTGTGCACATCAGTGCTAGCAGCAGCCCTGTAATTACTTTCCTTTCAGGGCTCCTGAAGGTCTGGTTGCCTCTGCTTCTGTCGGCCACCTTGACCCAGATGTCTCAGTGATCCGTGGCTGGAAACCCTGTGCTCTGTGGCTACCAACTCGCTTCCTACTGACTGGTGAGGCGATGCAGGGTAGCACTCTACTCACAGAGAAAGGAGGCCACATTTCAGTCACTCTGCTCCTGTTTTCTCCCCTTTAATCCTTGCTACCAAAAAACAGCTTGTGTCTTTAAATGCTGCCTTCTCTCAAAATGGGACTTGTGATATGTCTGCACATGAGGCCCCTATCTCCTTAAATAGTGTTACAAAATAATAATTTTGAAAAGTTCAGTCTGTGAGTCATTTATTCACTCAATAAGTATTTATTGGGCACCTGCTCTATGTAGGCACTGTCCGTGGTGCTACGGATCCTATGATGAGAAAAACCAGACTCCATCCCTGCCGTCATGGACTTCATGGTCTGGTCACTGAGACTGGGTCCAACTCTAGTTCTGTGAGCTTAAATAAAGTACACAATGTCTCTGAGCTTCATCCATCTATCTATCCATTCAGTCAGTCAGTCAAGAAATATTTGCTGATCACTTACTATGCGCCAGGCACTGTGCTAGCTGCTGGGGATACAGCAGAGAACAAGCCCTGCCCTCCTGGAGCTTAAGGTTTGGCAGGGGAAAAAGAACTTGAACAAGGAATGATAAGTGTGTCAGGCACTGCAGAAATGGAGGGTGTAACAGGGGGCTGCTGCTTCTGCATAATGGGGATAATAGTGATACCCTCACAGGGTTCATTCAGTTTTCCAGAAAAATTTCTTTGAGCACCTAATATATGCCAGGCACTGTGCTAGGTGCTGGGGAAAGACAGACGTGAATAAGATAGACACAGCCCCTGCCTTCTGGAGTCTCACAATCCTTATAGGTGACGTACCTGGCACGTCGTCGGGACCCCTCCATCCTTTGCACTTCTCCCTCCCAATGTAGAAGATGTAGACCTGTTTACAGGGACTAGGCAGCAGAAGCAGAAGGCGGACCACTAACCCCATTGAGGGGGGATGCTTTGCAAGGGGGGCCTTCAGGAGGCTCCTTGCACACACAGCCAGAGGCTGCCCAGGAGACCTGGATATCCCAAGGGGCTCTGGACTTCTTTGACTAGTGGACCAAAGGAAGCTGATGCCGATGGGAAACGTCCACCTTGATGCCAGCTGCTTCCCTGGATGGACCCCAGCCATGGCATTCAGGAGAGACCAAGGCCCTGACCCATTATTAGAACCTCTGATCCCAGGGAAAACCACACGTGTGTATCAGCAAACTGGGGACTGTGGGGACAGCATATCTCAAGTTAAGGAACCTCTTATCACACGCAGACACGCACTGAATCCCCATGCCTGCTGCCTTTATGTAAGAGCTTTACGTGGGAGGACGTCCATGGTCAGATGGGCCTGGCTAGACATGTGCAGAATCATCTATACTTTGATTCAGGTACAAGAGAACATAAAGAAAAACAAAAACAAGGGCCAAAGGCAAGAGCCAGGAGGAAAAAGCACATCAGAATCTATCCTTTTGTCCCTCTGTTCCTTTCCTTTTCCTTTCCTTTATTTTTCTTTCTTTTTTTTTGCGGTACGCGAGCCTCTCACTGTTGTGGCCTCTCCCGTTGCGGAGCACAGGCTCCGGACGCGCAGGCTCAGCGGCCACGGCTGATGGGCCCAGCCGCTCCACGGCATCTGAGATCTTCCCGGACCGGGGCACGAACCCGTGTCCCCTGCATCGGCAGGCGGACTCTCAACCACTGTGCCACCAGGGAAGCCCTTTCTTTCCTTTTTTGCTTGCTATCAGATAGTTATTCAACTCAATATTCAACAGAGATTTTGAGCATAAATTCAAGGCCGGACGCTTTTATAGGCAGCAGGGAAACTGACAGTGATCAAAACAGAGCCCTTGCTGGTAAGGAGCTTATGTTTAAAAGGGGGATACATGTAAACAATAGCTGTGTGATATGTCAGGTGGTAACAAGCACTCAGAAGGGAGGGGGTGGGAAACGAGGGTAATAAGGCAATGAGGGTGTTATTTTACATAGGATGCTTGGGGAAGGTCTCTCTGATAAGCCGAAACTGAGAGAAGTAAGAAAATGAACCAGGGAGATATCTGAGGAAGAACATTACAGGCAGTGGGCCAGCAAGTGCAGAGGCCCTGAGGCGGGAACTTGTGTCTTTCCACCAAGCTCTCAGTAAGACTTGGGCACCATAAGTTTGAGGCATTACACACAGGAAAGGGTCTTGAGCATACATACCGTGATTTCTGTCCATTTGTTTACCCAACAAGTACTTACTAGGTGCTGATTAGAACTGCCAAGACAGGATCCAAGTCCACAAAGATCTTAGGGCCTTCAGAGGGAGACAGATACGTTAGTGGGTAATTGAGTGTGACCGTAATCAGCCCAGAGAGGCCTAGTAGCACAGAAGAGTAGCACAAGCCAGTCTGGGGAATTTAGGGAGGACTTCCTGGAAGAGGCAAACCTGAATGCTAAGCAGTAGGAGGCTGGGCACAGAGTAATCCAGGCAGAGGGAATAGCGCATGGAAAGGTGTGGAGGGGGAAGAGTTCAGAGAACCACAAATAGGCTGGAGCATAGAGCATGTGGGGAAAATCTGTACATGAGATGGGAGCTGTGAACAGGGGTCAGATCCCAGGAAGCCTAGTGTGTGTGGGATAGGGCATATTGCTGAGAGGTGACACTGTGGCCTCTGGCTGCAGGGAGATAACAGAATCAAAGGGGACAAGAACGAAAGCAGGGAGACCCATTAGGCAGCTGTTAAAATCACCCTCCTAAGAGATGATGGTGGCCTGAATTAAGGCTGATGACGTGGGGATGAGGAGGAAGGACAGGTTCAGGAATATTTGAAAGATTGATGATTATTGGAAACGTGAGGCTGAGGGAGACAGGAAGGAGCCAGATTTCCAGCTCGGGTGACCAGGTGAGCAGTGGTACCATTGGTTAAGATAGGTTATACAACGAGTAGGGTGAGATCTCTGGGAATTGATGAGTTAGGATTTGGACCTGCTAAGGTTCACGGTGCCTCGAGCATCTCAGTCCAAGTGGAGAAGTCCAGCAAGCATCTGGGTAGGTGGATCTGAAGTTCAAGGGAGTGGTCAGGGAGGGAGATAGAGATTTGGAACTCACCAGCCTGTGGATGGTACTTGAAACCATGAGATAACTTGACACCTCCCAGGGAAAGTCCGTGGAGTGACAAGAAAAATGGGACCTACCAGCATTTTCAAGGACAGCTGGAGGAAGAGAATAATTATGATGACAATGATAATGATAATGATAGAGCACGAGTAACCAGAGAGGTAGAGGAGAATCAAGAAAACAATGGCACAGGGGAGTCAAGGAAATACAGAGCGCCTGAAGAAAGCAGCGAAAAATCCATTGACAAGGGGCCAGAAAAAATGCCCAGTGGACTTGCTTAAGAGGTGACCTTAGCAGGGCAACCTTAGCCATATGCCTCAGATTGAAATGGAGAAGTCAGAGAGGGATGGAGGAACTGACTTTGAAAAGAAGAAAGATCACCTTATCAGAAGTTGGGGAGGGACTGGAAAATGGGGGTAGATATTTATATGTTTCTAGGGGAAGGAAACACAAAGTTGAGTGAGGTCAAGTGTGATGACTTAAATTTTCTTGAGGTAGAACGCAAGACACCTGCTGAGAATGGAGGAAGTGGGGAGAGTAGGTGGGTAGTGATGGCTGCAAAGACTGTTTAAAAGGATGGAGAAGGTTGAGAATGGCCATAGGGGAGACTAGGGTGGGTACCTGGCCAAAATGAGTGGATCAGCGGGCTATTTTGTGGGCTCAGATGAATTTCTGAATCCAGCATTTGTAGTTGTTATAAGTTTCACATTTAGGGGATTCTTCTCCAAATGCACTAGGAGTAGAGAAGGTGGCTTGTACCATCTCTTCCTTGTCCATGTTGAGGTTTTCCTGAAAGGTGTTACCAACGCCAAGACCCCCATGCTCCCCGACCCTGTAGCCTTGCCTCCTTAAAGAGGCCCAGAGTAACAGAAAAGGCAATGGCTATTTATTCTGCTAAAGCTGTGACTCTTTTGTTAATTCTGTAATATCTACCTTGCCACAAAAGCCAGGTCCAAGCCTGGAATTTAAAAGTCCAAGGTCTTCAGCTTCCTCTCAGTTTTCTACCTTCCAATCTCTAGGGTAACCCACATACCAAAAGGTTCTTCTGATGCTTATTTTGTCCGAGGGCATGGGCTATCCTTTGCTAGCCCGCGATTCACACATCTCCAGATTGGCCCTTCCCAGACTCCTCAGCATTGAGCATCTGAAGTTGGGTAGATTCTATGGGCCAAAAATCAGAAACACCCATCCCCCCCTTCCTTACTTACTCCCTTGCTCTAACTGACTTCAAGCTGAGTGGCATCCAGACAAAAGCAGAAGTGTTTTAAGGTGATTAGCTAGGAACACAAGGTACAATTGAAAATCCCTTGAGCAAACAAGTGTGTGTTTGATTTCTCTCCACTTCCCTTTGGATGTTAATCCTTTAATATCCAAATCCTTCCTTTTGATTAGCATTTGGTTTCTGGTGATAAATATGGTACCAGCTTCATTGGTTTATCGTGAGGATTAAATGTGAGAAGTAATGGGTGCAAGGCACTCGGCGGTGCCCAGTGTGTTCAGCCTTCAGTACGTGCTGCTCCTGTTTATAGAGAAGCATTTGCATGAAGGAGGGACTGCTGGGGGGATGGGGGGAGAACAAAGGAGCCTTCCTTCACCATCCTTTGTGGTAAATTGTTTATCTTACCTGCACCCAACCAGCCCAGTGTATGCCTGGTAGGCTAACTCCAGTCACACCTCTGTACCAATCGTGGAGAGCCACATGGGTGGGAAACTGCAATAAAAGGAAGGTCCACAGCAGGCTTGCGTTCCCATGGCCAGAGAAGGAGGAGGAACTCTCTGTGTTCTCACTTCCAGGTAAGTCCTTCTTCAAGCCCCAGCAGTCTTTCTCCTGATCCTGGGGGCCTCCCCCAACCCTTGACTCCCTGGAATTGCTAGGGCTGTTTGTTTCTGGAAGCTTTCAGAACCCAGCAAGGAGTTTGCACCCTGGCCCTTGTCAAGGGCTCCAGATATCACTCTATGTCCAGTTCAGCCATGACTCCAGGCACCTGCTGGCTGCTCCAGGGCTAAAGGTGCCCCTCACCCTTGTCCCTGGACACCCCACCGAGAAGACAGGCCTCTACTTGGGATTTTTTTTTTTTAATATTTATTTATTTGGTTGCACTGGGTCTTAGTTGCAGCAGGTGGGCTCCTTAGTTGCGTCTCATGGGCTCCTTTGTTGTGGCATGCGAACTCTTAGTTGCAGCATGCATGTGGGATCTAGTTCCCTGACGAGGGATCGAACCCAGGCCCTCTGCATTGGGGGCGTGGAGTCTCATCCACTGTACCACCTGGGAAGTCCCTCTACTTGGGATTTTATCTCTAAGAATTACCAGTCCCGGGCTCTCTCTCATAACAGATTCACGCTATCCCTTCCAGAAACAGACCTCTATCTTCAACTGAAGTCTTACAGAGGCTGTATGAAGTTATCCAAAGATTTTTCCATTTGAGGAGAGTTTCCCAGAAGAGGAAGTGTTATTTATTTGAGTGCTGACAGGCTCTTCACAGCTCTTTGTTTCTATCCACTCCCTCCCCATTTATTATTCATTCATCCCTCAAACCCCTATCGAGCAACTCTTGTGCGTCAGACAGTGTGCAAGGAGCGAGACTGGGCTCAGTCTGACATGGTCTCACAGACATCTACACACACAGAGGACACTTTGGGCTCTCTTAGCACAGTGCCTGATGCACAGAACTGAGAAAGGGAAGCCGTTACTTTTGTCGGTAGGTATTCATAGCACCGTCACCCACCCCCCTCCATCCAGTCTCCAAGAGCCACTACCTTGACCTGAGTAGGAACTACCCTGAGACCTTCTAGGACATTCTGCAGTCCTGGCTGGCTCTAAGCTTGCCTTTTGTTCTCTTGCTGTCAATCTCACCCACTTGGCAAGTCTCCTGTTCCTGTTATACTACCTCCTTTCTTCAAGTCATACCTGCTTTAAAGCAATACAGCCCTTCATGAAGGAAGCCATCGGTCCATTTCTAAGAATATGGGCCTGAGCAAGCTATTTCACTTCCAGCACAGTGCTTACACACAGGAGGGGCTCAATAAGTATTTCTGGGATTAACTTACTCTGAGTCTCAGCTTCTTCATCTGTAAAATGGGAGGAATAATAATACTTTCCCTGGAGGGTGGTTCGGTGCCTTAAATGAGCTAAGGTATGCAAGGGGCTTAGTACACGTGCTAACTGATGTGAGTTCCCTTCTTACCCTTGCATGCACCCAAGGGAACAACCTCTGTCTCCTTGATCGTATCTGGGTCTCTCCCTCCCGCAACGCCCCCCGCTGCATGGATAATCTGCGGGCCACTGAGTGACCGCATGTCTCAGTTCATGGGAAGGATGGCTCCTGTCCTGTGGCTGGCCCTGGCCTCCTGCATTCTGACCCTGGCATCTACAGAACAGCAAGGTGAGTGCTCTGCTCACCTGGCATCTCAGACGCCCTGCAATACCTGGAGAGTGAGCAGGGAAGTGCAGAGAAGGTGCTTCGGGGTCACTGAGGAGACAGGGGCATGACTAAAGCAAAGGTTCAGAAGCCGAAAGTCGAGGGAAACAAGATGAGAGAAGCTGGAATCAGTCACGGTCTCTCAGAGAGCCAAATCAGAAACTCTCCCTCAAGGACAGTGGAAGCCAGTTAACATAACTTCCCGTGCCCGGATATGGGGGCGATCAGAGAGCCCGGGGTTCACGAGGACACGAATCACCCAGGCACTCTGTGCCTTGTTTTGGCAAGTGCCTCTCCTTCGTCTGAGTCAGTTTGCTCATCTGTAAAATGAAAGGACTAGGCTTAGTGATCTCTCTGTGGTCCTTCCAAAGACCCATGGATTGGGCATCTTAGAAGCTTGTAGGAAGGGTTCTCAGGCTCAACACAAGGGTGAAAATTTCTGCCCGTGTCACCTGTGGAGGGGGCTAGAGGGACTCAGCTCATGGCCTCCCTTGGGAAAATACAGTGTGTGCAGGAAAGAATCCAAGAATAACAAGTGCAGTGACTCCTTTCCTTAAAACAAGCATGTGCATAAGCAAGGCTTGAAAATGTCTTTTCTAAAAATTCCCTCTAATATGATCCCAGCTTTGTGGGGATGGACAGAGCCTTAGCAATCAGCGCATCGGTGCTGGGCACACAGTCACCCATTAAGTAGCTTGTGCATCAGGGAAAAAAAAAAGGGATGTGATGTGACCCTGGTAGGATATACTTAATTCATCATTAAGGCACTCACACTGTTCAACATATCAGAACTAGAGGAGAGAATTAGCTTAAACTACTAGGCCCCAGGTGCTGTGCGTGGCATTTCGCACCTACTATCTCATTTAACCAGCCAACAATCCTTTAAAGCTTTATTTTCCCAAATGGGGCATGCCTATCCCGAAATGACTGTGAGGGTGCAGAACTTCTTAAAGAATTTTTGGGGACTTCCCTGGTGATCCAGTAATTAAAATTCTGAGCTTCCACTGCAGGGGCCACGGGTTGGATCCCCGGTCAGGGAACTAAGATCCTGCATGTCGAGGGGCACAGCCAAAAAAAAATTTTTTTGATAGCTATATATACTTTTCTTCATGGGTATTAAACAAAATAACTAGTACATCATACCTATGGTATCACAGCTATTATTCCTTAGGATGAAACGAATTTATAAAGAGAGTCATTGAAAGAAACACATGAAATAAGTAATAGGACAGGTGGACACACGTGTGGCAAACGTCATGACCTGAGGCATGGGAATGGATGAAGTTTGGGCACCATTAGCTCACAGGTGTTGTTTTGCAGAAGGGTCTCAGGGGAGTTAAACCATCTGCCAAGGTCACCCAGTCAGCAGGCACAGAGCTGGGTTTAAACCCAGACTGAGCAGCCTGTTGGCTTCCTCCGCCCCCCACCCCACCCCTGCTTTACTTGTCTGCCTCTTCATGCATCACAGTCCCTGAATCTGTTAAAAGCCATGAGATCAGCAATCAGAAATGGTCCTGTTAGACCAGTGGGGGGTAATTTTGCTTCTCAGGGGACAATTGACAATGTCTGGAGACAGCTTTGGGGAGGAGTACTCCTGGCATCTAGTAAGAAAAGCTCAGGGACGCTGCTAAACATCCTACAGTGCCCAGGACAGCCCCCAGCACAGAATTATCCAGCCCAAGCATCCACAGTGCTGAGGTTAAGAAACCTTGTGTTAGATCTTCCTCTACTGATAATGGACAAATGTCGATGATACATTAAGTAAAAAATGCAAGTGGAAATGGACATATATACACTACCAAATGTAAAACAGATAGCTAGTGGGAAGCAGCCGCATAGCACAGGGAGATCAGCTCGATGCTTTGTGACCACCTAGAGGGGTGGGATAGGGAGGGTGGGAGGGAGACGCAAGAGGGAGGAGATATGGGAACATATGTACATGTATAGCTGATTCACTTTGTTATACAGCAGAAACTAACACACCATTGTAAAGCAATTATACTCCAATAAAAATGTTGAAAGAAAGAAAGAAAGAAAGAAAGAAAGAAAGAAAGAAAGAAAGAAAGAAAGAAAGAAAGAAAGAGATGCAAGTGGAAAAAAATAAGCTCTACAACATTAAACCCATTTTTATTTAAAAAGAACTGTATTTTAAACATATGCATAGAAGGGGTCTAAAGACTGTACAACAAATTTGTGGTTACTTCTGGGAATGCAATGGACTCTGACAAGTTTCATTTCTACTTTATTCATTTTAATGACCCCGATGTTCTTAATGCCTGTAATGTACCACACAAAGGCCTCAGGATTATTCTGACCCCAAGGTGATGAGGGCTGGTGGTCAATGAATGGATCATGTTCTGCTTGTCCTCATTGGGGCCCCCAGCATTTCCAAAACAAAGTGTGTCGGGGATAAAAACGCTGTAGGCTCTGGGGTTTCTCTGTAAACCTAAGCATACTGTTACTCTCCAGGTTACAGAAACCCCACCAGTGCCAGTTCCTACGAGCAGGGCTTGGAGTGTGGAGCCCCTGGCACCCCAGAGGCGCAGCTCTGTTTTGACCCCTGCCAGAATTACACCCTACTGGATGAACCCTCCCGAAGCACAGAGAACACGGGAGAAGACGAGAAATGTGACAGTGACAAGCACGGCTGGTACCGATTTGTGGGAGACGGAGGAGTGAGGATGCCGGAGGACTGCGTCCCCGTGCACCACTGCCAGACGGCTGCTCCCGTGTGGCTGAATGGTACCCACCCCACCGTCGGGGAGGGCATCGTCCACCGTATCGCCTGTGCCCATTGGAGTGGCAACTGCTGCCTCTGGAAGATGGAGGTGCTGGTGAAGGCCTGCCCGGGCCAGTACCACGTGTACCGGTTGGAGGGCACCCCGCGGTGTACTCTGAGATATTGCACAGGTGAGGGGAGCAGGGCTACCCGGTGAAGTGCCCAGGGTCAGTAGAGAGAGTGGAGCGGGTCAGGAGGACCAGAACAGCAGAGCAGCCTCGACTCAGTGCCTGTCAGTTATTGCCCAATGGGAACGTTGCCCAAGGGCTGCCAGACCTTCCAGCGTTTCAAGTAAAGCCAGAAATTCGGATCCGAAGGGGAAATCTCCCGGTGCGTCTATCCACGTGTGTGGCATAATGTTAAGAACTCAGACTCATTGAGGTTTAGATTTCACTTGGGCAGTTTAATTTAACTCTCTGAGTTTGGGTTTTCTGATCTGAAAAAAACGGACAATGGCAAAAATAACAGCAACACAGCATGCATTACAGTGCCTCTGCTCCTGTTCCAAACACTTGAAACCATTCATTCCTTTAGTCCTCTCCTCAGCTTCATGAGACATGCACTATATAGTTAGTTCAGATGAGGGGTCTGGGGCACAGAGAGGTTCAGCAGTTCTCCCAACATCACAGAGCTGGAGTTGTGGCAGAGCCAGGTTTGAGCCTAGCACCCCAGCTGCACGATCCAAATGCTTAACTGCTGTGCTACCCCCACCCCCATGTGGTCACCGCGTGAAATGAACGAGCTAATGCGTGGAAAGTACTGGGAACAGCGTCTGCCTTGTAGTAAGAGCGCTAGGCTGCACCTCCGAGGTTCTCACCTCACTGGATCAGGAGTCAGGAAATTCGAGTTTGTGGCTTGACCCTTCCACCAAGCGTGGCACAAGTCTTCCGTGCCCTGTAGAATGACAAGGTTGGCCTTGGTGGCCTCAGGTCCACCCTGCTCTGCATCTTATCCTCTTCCTCTGCACCTTACCCCAGACCCCGCCACCACGCAGCACAACTGTGAGAGGACCTGCCGCTCCAAGGAGGAGTGTCGCTTCGTCAGCGGCACCTGGGACTGCTTCTGCAGACAGGACCTCAATATCTCTGGTGAGCGCTGGGATTGGGCTGGCCTAGTGGGCAGGGCAGGAGGGAGGGAACTTCAGAGGGTCTGGACAAGGTGTGGACCAGAGTCAGTAGGGATGGAACTGAGGTCAGGGGATGAGAGTGCATGAAGCCAGTGAGTTTGCAAGGATTGGGGGCAGGGATGGAGCACGTTTCCAGGTCAGCCACTGGACCGTGGCCTCAGGAATGAGTGGGCTTGACCCATGAGGGACAAAGGATGAGAACTCTGCAGGTGTGGAAGTTGTGTCCAAGTATCTGCAGAGTCTATACATGAGGAACAGGGGCAGACTCCTGTGCCAGGCCTGGATTGGCCAGGTGGGGCCTGGGGCCTGGGACAAGCCACCTACACTCTCTGAGCCTTAATGTCCTCATCTGTAAAATGGGGATGAGATAATAATAAAAAATACCCACAATGCAGGGATTTTATGAGACTTCAGTCAGAGCAGTCCAAATGGGCAGGCTCTGGAGGTGATGTTTTGTTCATCCCAGTAGGTAAGCAAACACAGTCAGGTGACCCACGGGTAGACATGCCACAGATGAGCCCTAAGCCCTGGGTGGGGATTGGATGAGCTTCCCGCTGAGATGATCTCCTTCCCTCCGAGACTCTAACAAGGGCCTCCGACGCTTGCTTTGGGCACAGGTCTGCTTTCCTGTGAGCACACTCCCAGTCGCTGCAGACGAGAGAGTGTTCTAAGCAGAGGGGCAAGAAGGAGCCCGAGTTCCTCATCTCTGGCGACAGGGGTGTCCTTCTACTCCAGATGCAGGGAGGGCACCTTTCACAGGGGAGACTTAGTTCCTGCCTTCAGGGAGACAGAGAGGAGGGTCACAGTGTCCCTCTTGCATCAGCTGTACCTTAAGTAACTTTAATTCAAAATAATCAATGTACCATTAAGCATATTTTGGGGCGACCTGCTCTGGGGCTCAACAGGAACCAGACACGAGAACCTTCATCAAGCCTGCACACAAAATGCTTGGAAAGCTTGGACCAGGGGCATCTCTGCCAACTTCGCCTACCACAAGCCTGGGTGTGAATCCCACGTGGGTCCCAGGCCCCCTCCAGTCTCCCCAGCCTCCCGTGGGCAAGGTGGCTTTGTCAAAGGGCAGAAAGTGTGAGCTCTGCCCGCTACTTCCAGGCTTCTGTCCACTCTACCTCCCTCCCTCTCCCAACTTTCCAGATGTGCACAGTTTGCAGCCCCAGCTGGACTGTCAGGCCAAGGAGATCAAAGTGTCCCTGGACAAGTGTCTGCTGGGAGGCCTGGGTTTCGGGGACGAGGTCCATGCCTACCTTCAGGACCAGAACTGGAACTGCAGCAGCATGATGCAAAGAGAGGAGAACAACTGGATATCGGTGACCAGCCCTGCCCAGGCTGGTGCCTGCGGAAACATTCTGGAGGTGAGTGGTGTTTATCCCACTGCTGCCAGAGTGCGGGAGCTGGGCTGGTGGGGCCTGTCTCAGTAACTGGGAGCCCTTGGACAAGTCACTTAGCCTCCATGGGCCTCTAGAGGTATGTGAGCTTACACATGTTTGTCCAGGAGAGAGCTGAGAATAGGTTTGATCTTAAGCTCAGCAAATGTAAGTTATGATTATGATTATTTCACTTAGGGATGAGGTGGGAAAGGTTCACAGAGGACCAGGCATGGTGGTTCCTGACTGTTCCCAAGGGTCAGCAATTTATTGTTGTAGTTTTTGATCTGGGGTCCTCAGTCCCCTTCCCGTAAAGTGTCAGTGCCACAGCGGGAGGAGGCCCATTGCCTCCTTGAGGTCAGAGGGCAGGGTGTCAGCTTGACTGACAGCATCAACTCTGGAGTCACACAGACCTGAATCCCAGATACACTTGTACCCTCATCCACATAAACATACGTGTGGTCTTGTTTTTATGCCAAAGAGAAACCAAACCCATGCCATCTACAAAAACACCCTCTTCTTGGTCAACGATTTCATCATCAGAGACACCATCCTCAGCATCAACTTCCAGTGTGCCTACCCGCTGGACATGAAAGTCAGCCTCCAAACTGCCCTGAAGCCTATCGTAAGGTATGGCACTGACCCTTACTTACCCTTTGACCCGTAACCCTGACTGACTTCACGACATCTTAGGACGTCCACAGGATGCGCCCGCCTCCTCCAGGAGCTTCCGTTCATTCGCTCGTCCACTCCACAAATATTTGTTGATTATGTATGGGGATGTTCGGCATGAACAAGGCAGGCATCGAATATTTTGTGGATATTAAAGATTATTACTATGAAACAATACAACAACATGAAACAGTGTTAATTAAATACGCTAAGGAAGGGCTTCCCTGGTGGCGCAGTGGTTGAGAGTCCGCCTGCCGATGCGGGGCACACGGGTTCGTGCCCCGGTCCGGGAAGATCCCACATGCCGCGGAGCGGCTGGGCCCGTGAGCCATGGCCGCTGAGCCTGCGCGTCCGGAGCCTGTGCTCCGCAACGGGAGACGCCACAACAGCAAGAGGCCCGCGTACCGCAAAAAAAAAAAAAAAACAAAAAAAAAACGCTAAGGAACAAAAATGCACAGCAATTTCATTTATCTTGAGGAAGAAAGGCATTAACAACTAACTATATCAAAAATTATTTACAAGTGAGATGCACGCAGTGTGGGGTAGGCTCGGAGTGCTGTGGGATCAGGGAGCAAGGGTCCCTGACCTAATCTTGGTTGGGGAGCACAGTTGGGGGCAGGAAGGCTTCCCTGCAAATGTGGGATTTAAGCCAGATCAGCTTTGATTGGATAAACAGCGCCTGTAACTCACCAGAAATAGAACCAAATAGCAATTTGGATGGAATTCAATTTGGGCAGGGGCTTTTGTCTTTTGTTTACTGCTGTATGGCTGTGCCTGGACTGGGCCCTGTTGAAGGAATTCCTCAGCATTCCTAGACTTGCTGGGGGTCCTTCTGGGGGTATCAGAAACCCAAGGTGCCCTTCCCATTCCCTTATTGCCTCCTGGGCTCACAGAATGGCAGGGTTAGGATTAGAAATCTTCTGGTTCAATTTCTAGATTTCAGTCTGTAATGTGTTGGGGCCCAAGGTTCATAAAAAATAAACATTAAAACCATTTTATTTATCTTGTTAAAATTGGTGTTTCATTGAAGATTATGGGGTGCAGGGAAGAGGTCTGCTGCTAGAAACTGTGAGCCCACAGAACTGGTTCCAAGCCCTATTCTACAGGTTAGAAGACGGAGGTGTTCTTTGAGTGAAGGAAGTATGTCTGCTCTCTGTTGCAGGGAGAATTTGTAGGAATCCTGGAGCCAGACTCATGTGTTTGTCAAGTTTAGAAGGTAGTAAATGCTTGATTTAAATAACTGATTGAATAGTTCATTTAGGAATCAAAGATGTGCCTCTGCCTTCATAACCCAACACAAGTGTGGGACTTGATTGATTTTGTTCTCACTGGTCAAAACCTGAAGTTTCCATTCTTGTGGTTTCTCTGTTTTCAGTTCCCTGAACATCAGTGTGGACGGGGAGGGAGAGTTCACTGTCAGGATGGCCCTCTTCCAAGACCAGAACTACACATCTCCTTATGAAGGGTCTGCAGTCGTGCTGTCTGTTGAATCCATGCTCTATGTGGGCGCCATCTTGGAGAGAGGGGACACGTCCCGATTTAACCTGGTGTTGAGGAACTGCTATGCCACGCCCACTGGAGACATGAATGACCCTGTGAGATATTTCATCATCAGAAACAGGTACCGCACAATCTGGGGTTATCTTTTGGCCTAAATGAGGTTTGGGGTGGAGAAGAATGATCACCTCATCCCTGTCTGGCAGTTGGGTAACTTGGCTTGCCTCTTTTGGAAAATAATTTGGTATTACATATGATGACCATACCCTGTGACCCAGAAATATCACTCCTGAGATTGTAGCCTTAAAGGATTAATACAAAATAGGTGGGCAGGGTAAAGAAATGCCAATTATTTTTCATTTCAGTACCTTTTATAACGTTGGCGATAGGTTCATAATTCAAAAACAGGGGACTTTTATACAGATGTTAACGCTAACTGAACAACATGAAAATAGTGTAACTGTTATGGGACAAAATATTATTGAATATTGTTAACTAGCAAAAACAAAGGGAAATGCATATCTATAGATCATGATTCAAACCGTGGTAATAATACTAGTTAACATTTACCATAGAGTTTAGCTGTATGCCAAGCACTGTACTAGGCAGAATATAAGGATTATCTCATTAAATGCTCACATCAACCCTAGGAAGTGCATATTCCTGTCCCTACTTTACAGATAAGAAAAGTGAGGTTCAGTAAAGTAATCGGCTCACGATCGCTTAACTAGAAAGTGGGTTGGGTTGGAATTTGAAATCAGTCTGTCTCGTTCCAGGGACTGTGCCCCCCCCCCCAACTTAAACCGTGTGGGCTTATGGGTAACATTGTGGAGGAAACCTGGAGGAATAAAAGTCTGTGTTGGAGAAAACACTTGGCGGGAGGTGGGGAGGCTCTTTAATTCTCTCTGATGCTATTTTTATACTGGGTACAAATTAAAGATGCAGCCAAGGGCCTCAGGCCCCCTGAGTTGCTCTAGAAGTTAAATCCCTGTGCCTGTCACCCTCCCAGCTGCCCAAATAAACGTGATTCCACTATCTACGTGGAAGAGAATGGGGTGTCATCGGAAAGCCGGTTCTCAGTTCAGATGTTCATGTTTGCTGGAAATTATGACCTAGTTTTCCTGCATTGTGAGATTTCTCTCTGCAATTCCCTTAAAGAGCAGTGCCAGCCGGTGAGTATCGCTTTGGACTGAACAGCTATTCAGTGCCTGACATGGGGCCTGGTACCTCCATATATATTTATTGGAATTATGGATGGATTGAAAGACGGGAGGGAGGAAAGGAGAGAGGAAGGGAGAAAGGGAAAGGAAGTTAGATGGATGAAGAGATGGAAAGATGGATGGATGGGTGGATGGATGGAAGGGAGGGAAGGAGAAAAAGAGGAAGAGAGGGACAAAAGAAGGATGAATGGATGTACTTTAAGCCTCCAAAAGCCCACAGGTAAGCAATCCTTGTGTCCCCAGGAAGTATATCAGATGAAAGAGCCTGTCCTCTAGGTTTCCTTGGCCCAGGACATTTTAAATGATTTTAATAATAGTTGACTTCTTTTAGTGCTTACTCTGTGTCAAGCACTGTACTAAAACTTTTATATGCCTTATCTAATTTAATTCTCACAGCAACCCTTTAAGTAGATTCTTTTAGCAACCCCATTGTACATATGAGGAAACTGAGCTCAGAGAGGTCCCTTGCCCAAGGGCCACACAGCTAGAAAGTATCAGAGCTGGGGTATGCCCTGGCTGAGGTGTAACTACAGTGCCCATGCTCTTAACCCAGATTTAGCACTGCCTGCTAAGAGGTGGCATTTCTTGAGTGCTTGCTATGTGCCTGTGTGCTGCAGACATACTTCCTTTTAACCTTCACAACCAGGAAGATATTATTTAATAATAGTAGACAGGTATAGTCATCTGTCCCAAATGAAACAGCTAAAAGAGGAGAAGAGATTCAAACCCAGGTTCATTTGACATGACAGTGAGAATTCTCTAGAGAAAACCAGACATCAGAATTAGGATCATAGAGGGGGTGGGGCTCCATGCTTGGGCCAGAGCTGCCCATTGCAGAAGCAGCCTGGAGAGGAACGTGCCTTTACATTTTGACATAATGAGAATTCTCCATCCCCACAGTCTTGCTCGAGAAATCAACTCCGCAGTGAAGGAGTGGCTATTGACCCAGCCCGTGTTTTAGATCTGGGACCCATCACTCGCAGAGGTAAGAAGGGGCCACGTCCTAGTGATAACACCAGCTGGCCAGGTGCTGACAGTTAACTGCAGATGCCTGGGGTCACCAACCTAACACCCCAGGGCTTTTTCTGCTTCCTCAGTGCCCCCCACTGGTGAATACATCTTTCCAGGAGATGCTTTGGGTAATGATAATCGCTTTTGCCACATGTGCTGTGCGCTAGAGATCAGGCTAAGCTCTCAGCATGCACTGACTCACTTAATCCTCCCCAGATGCTTCCATTTTACAGGTGAGAAACTGAAGCTCAGAGAGATTAAGTGACTCACCCAAGATCACCCACTCACGAGCAGCTGGAGTTAGCGCTGAACCCAGCTCGGTCTGATTCCAAAGCGTGTGTCCTTTGCCTTTTCCCTCCTGCCAGGTCCCCATAACTCAGTCTAAGTCCTAGACCAACTTTGTTTTCTGAGGAATGACTGTGTTTCTCAAAATCCAGTTACAGTGTTCTGGGGCATGACATAGGAGAAGCTTTCCAAGTGCTCCTCAAATTTTCATCCCTCCATCCCGTGGGTTAGCAGTACCTGTGGTAGTTAGTCATGTTTTTTATTCACACTGGAATGGCAGAATCAAGAAATCCAAGAAAGTGAAAACATTTCTTTTTGTCCTAGAGAAATTAGGATGCAGTAACATTAATAACAGTAATAATAGTAACGGTAATAATAATACTTTGTGCCTGGCACCATACCAAACACATTTATATGCCTTGTCACATGAGATGTTCACAACAGTCTAAGGACGTAAGCGCTATTACCACTTCCATTCTCCAGATGAGTAAACAGGCTGTCTCCTGAAGAAGGCTCTGCCTGGAATTGTCCTGTCCTTTTATTGCCTCATGTGTTGTCACAGGGTAGCTAGGGGAGGGGGGAGGAGGTGCTAGGAACTTCCACTTTGCAACCAGACAGACTGGGGTTCAAATCCAAGCTCTTCCGCTTACTGGCAGACATTGCTGAGCCTCAGTCTTCTCATCTGTCAAATGGGGATGAGAACAGTTTCCTCACAAATCTGTCAGGAGGATTAAGTTTCATATGCATGATAATAGATGCTTCCACAATGTGGATTGTCCGTGACTGTGATGGCCAGGTCCAGGAGGTCTTGGAGCAACTATGGCTACAGTGCCACAGTCAGTCAGTGGAGCATGACTATGGAAACCCTCACCTTCTGCTCTTGTCTCCAGGTGCCCAGTCTCTTGGTGTCATGAGTGGAACCACCAGCACTGCAGGTACATCATTTTCTCCTGCCTTTCCCACAGCCCTCCCTCCCAACTCTCCCTCTTTTTAATTCAGTGAATATTTAGTTATAGCCTCTTCTACGTGCCAGGCCCTGTGCCGAGAACTGTGGACCGTGATATAAATCAGACCCTAGACTGGCTCTAGAGATGAGCTCTCACAGTGCAGCAGGAGAGCCAGTCATTAGACAGGAACTGTTTGTTGAGCACCTACTGTGTGCTAGGCTTTGCTCTAGGCAGTGAAGTTATAATGGTGAATGATACAGGCCAGACGCCTGTCCTCATGGAGATTGTGTTCCAGTTGAGAAATAGATAACAGAAAGTTAACAATGTAGTTTAGAAATAGAGGAGAGTGATGTGATAGAAAATTACCAGCATGGGTTAGGGTTAAATGACCACCTTAGATAACACAGAAGTTCATTTCTCTCACACATAAATGAAGTCCACAAGGCAAGCAATCCAGGGCTAGCAGGGCAGCACCATGAGGTCGTCAAGAATCCAGACTCACTTCGTATGGATGAGGGAAGGCTAGCTCCTAATAAAGAGAGGTAGGCTCTGAGGGCACTGGCTCCGGGCTACCAGAAGAATCACAGTCCTTAGGAGCCTCTATCCAGATGATCTCATCCCATGTTCCTCAGTCCCCAGGTTTTTCCAGCCAGAGCTCTGACGTCATAGCAAAGCTGCCTAGACAGACCATTCAACCATCATTTAAGCTTGGCAACTATATTGAGTCCAAATTTGCTCTTCAGCTGTATCCACTCTCCTATTGGCTGTAGATAAGGGCTTCTTACAAGCTAACTAACTACCAAAGAGACCCTCTGGCTCCCTCACTTGGCCCTAACAATGAAAACTCCTCAGTTACTCATCCTTCTGCAGTAGGGCATTACTATAAAGCAGTAATAATTAACCAATGCCAGTTCCCCTGTACTTAAAGGCCTGAATCATTGTACTGGCCAGAGAATTCCCCCCTCAACAGGGACTTTCTCTTGAGTCACTAATTGGTGAACATTTTAGCAATTATTTTGCTACCTTATGATGGGAACTACTCATGCCACACACATTAGTTGGGATTGGGTTCTAAAAAAAAAAAAAAGAATCCAGCCTCCTTCCATCTCACCCCTCTACCATCTTTAGGGTGTGGCCATCACCTTCATGGTCCAAGATGGCAGCCAGAGCACCAATCTTTATATCTAGGCCAGGATTGAGGGAACTTGGAAGAAGTCAATGACTTGTAAGGAACAATCCTGGAAGCTGACACCTTATACCTCCACTTACATCTCATTGGCCAGTGCTTAGTCACATGGCCACACCTAGCTGCAAAGGAAGTTGGGAAATGTAGTCTTTATCCTGGGTGGCCAGGTGCCCAACCAATGTGTGATGGTTCTATTACCAAGATAGGAAGGAAAATGAATATCAGAATGGATAAATGGTCAGAAAATTTTTCAGAGGAGGTGATATTTGAACTAAATGAGAAAAAGGAGACAGGTGTGCAAATATTAGCAGAATAAGCCCTGTAGGCCAAATGAACGCCAGTTGCAAAAATGAGATAGGCATATAAGCAGATAAATCACAAGCAAGTAGGTAGTGCAGAAGGGGCACACAGAAGGGTAATTAACTGTATTGGATAAGGTCAGGAGAGAATTTCTGCATGTGTTAACATCGGAAAGGGCTTTTGATGGATGAATTGGAGCTCAATAGGAAGACAAATCTAAGAAATGTATTTTGGCCCAAAGGGAAAGCAATGCTATTAAGATTTCACTATCCCCCAAAATGGGCTATGCTGGTGAACCCAGACATGAAAAAGTTCTACCCATCCTCAAATCTCCAACTAGATAACAGTCTAAAAGTTTCCAGATAATCTCAAGTTGTCCTCTCCATGCTCAGTGCTAACATTCAGACAACACTCAGAAAAGCAGTGCTCATTGGAGAGGGGGGTTAGAGCTCAGAGCAAAAGCAGCTGGAGAGCAGGGACCTCAACCTCGTTCATTTCTTCCAGTCCTTCAGGTTAGCACAGTGCCGGGAGCAGCCTGGCTTCCCAGTAGCCTTTGCCAAATTGACTAATTTCTCGGTGGGTAGTGGATTCTGGAGCCTTCTGAAAATGGAGGGAGTTACTGTGACCTGGTAGCAGAGTACCACAAGAGGGCACCTATGGTTTCATTGCTTGCTATCTCCCACAAGCATTTTTGATGTTTTAGAATTCATTAAACATCAACCTATGTTTCATAATTATAAGCTGATTGTCATATACTAATATGTTTCTGAAAATTATGATATTCTTCTCCCCCTCCCTCCTAAGGACATCAGCAAGTTACTCTGAAATTTAGGGGACAGAGAGCCGTTATAATCTGGTATTGGGTGGAGGGGGCGGTGCATACCTCTCCCAGGTCCTCCAACATGAGGCAGCTATGATCCAGGATCCAAGCCCTTCTTTAACCCTGAGTATACAGTAATGTTTAGAAGAGATATGAATCCAACCTCCCAGATCTTAGAGTCTGATTTTCAAAATCAACACTTACATGGTGTTTACCATGTGCCCGGCACCGTTCTAAATGCTTGCTATGAGTTCACTCACTTGCCTTACAAAAATCTCACGCAGTAATAGCTGCTAGTAATGTTTCTATTTTGCATACAGGGAAATTCAGGTTTGGAGAGCTTCAATAACTTGCCTGGGTCTGCACAGCTAGTTGCAGAGCTAGGATTCTAAGCTAAGTAGTCAAGCAACAGAAGTAGTGCTTTTTAACCTCCCTGTCCTTCTGCCTCTTCAGTATTAGTCACAGTAAGTAATGCTAGCTGCTGTAACAAACAATCTCCATCTTTCTGTGCTTTTATACAACAGTTTATTTCCCATTAAATCACTGGAGGATGCAGTTCAGTGCCTTTGCAGTCATTAGGAACTCAGGTTCTTACCTTCTGGTAACTTCTGGCAACTCTACTGTCCCCCACAAGTCCTCTCCTGGATCCTCTGCTTCTGGTCCCTAGATGATGGATGAGGGAGCAGGGAGAATTATGTAGGAGGTTTTAAGGACCGGGCCTAGAAGCAGCTTCTACCCACATTCCACTGGCTAGATTCAGTCATATGGTCCCACCTACCTGCAAAGGAGGTGGGGAAAAGTGCCTTCCAGCATGCTCAGAGGAAAATGAAGTTTGTTTGGTGGTGGTGAGACAGCTTTGCCTCTACCACACGGCCCTGTGCCACCTCCCAGGGGCTATAACCCAAAATAAATATTAAGGATACTCTGTCTTTGTCATCCTTGTAAGACAGAAGATAGGGATGCCACCTCATTTTGGCTGCTGAATTCCAAAGCCCACCTGACAGTCCTCTCTTGCGTTTCAGTGTTCCTGGTGGCCTGGCCCATGCTTCTCCTGCCTGTCCTCCTGGCTGGGCTGTTCTGAGAGCTCAGCTGGCATCTGGCCTTGAAGCTCGTGTTCTTCCCTCTGGCGATGGCTTCCAGTCACCCTTCAGCTCTGCTGATTCTCTCACCAAATCACATAGACAGTCTCCAGGCCTGACTACGTTTTGAGAAAAAGAAGAGTTTCGCTTGTTTAACACTCGCAGTGCCTTTGTATTCCTTTTTTTCTCAGGTGGGTGCCCTGCCACCTGGCCTGGCCTGACTTCCTCATTCATTAGCAGGATCCTGAAAGCAAATTTGCGATGTGCTTCTGTGGCTACAAGTATAGCACACGTTCATAACTTCAGGGAAGAGGGGCTATGTCAATGGGGGGAAGGGGCGAGGGAATTGCTTGTAAAAAGATGCCTCCCACAGACTTCCCAGACACCCCCTGTTCTGACTGCCAGTAAATTGAACAGACCAATGTTTGCTTTCACCCCACTTCCTCTGGTGTACTTCCATCCCGGTTTCAACAATATGCATGGGAACATGTTGTAAAGGGGCCACTTTTGGAGACCTTGTTCTGGGGAAGACTGGTGCCCATTGCTCCCCTGTCCCCCACCACACTGCAGACATGCTTTGACATGCCTAAAACTACACAAACCCCTACCCCTGGGACCTGGATGCTAGAGGAAATGCTCAGTTTGGGTGCAGAGATGCTGTCACCCCAGAGCACACCTCTAGCTGTAAATAGTGATGCCCTTGCTCTGAAGGGTTAAGCAGGGAGTCCCAGTATAAAATGATGCATCAGTTCTGCCATGGGGATGTAGCAGCAGAGCCTGGGGGATGGGTGAAGTCCCTTTCTGGAAACCTTGAATGAACCCTCACAAAGACTCCATGAAGATGCCACAGATAGAGAATGCCATGCATGAGGGCTCTCCAAGCCAGCCTCAGGGAAAGTGACAGGATCAGGGCTAGGCGACCAGAGGCAGAGCCTATTCATCTGCCAGGAGGAGACTTTCCAAAGTGCCACGTTGTTCAGAGATGGTATGGTTGCAAGAAAGAGAAACCCACTCCAATGGACTCAGGCCAAAGGGGAATTAATTATAAGGATATAGGAGCACCAAGTCCAAGGACAGAAGATACAGCCGACTGCACAAGGAGAAGCACGAGAAACTGAAGTTTGTCTGTCTTTCCACCTGTCACTCTTCCTAGAACCTTGCAGCCCTTACATCTGCTTATCTTTGTGTGTTCCCTTCATTTCCCCCCTCTCTCTGTGAAACTAGCTTTACCCGTTCATTCATCATCCTTGATTAAATATGGACATTGCAGCTTCGTATCACTTCTTAATTCAGAGACCACAGAGACCAACTGGCATCTTGGTATTCCACATCCAAATTGCACCCGGGGAATCTGATTTCCCTGTGGGTATGAATGCTTCCCCTGGTCCAATCATCGAGGGCAGGCGAGCGGGCTCATCTAGCACAGAGCCAGTGGGGACGACCTGAGGGGGCAGGTCTCAGATAAATGGCGGTGTTCCTTGGACAGATATCCCAAAAGACCACTATGATAGTGGCTTCTTTGAAAGGGGGTTTCCCAGGAGGAATTGCTTTCTGTTTCCCGGTAAGTTAGAGGATTCACAACTACTGTATTCCAAGGGAGGTGTCATGCTAGGAGTGGACCTGAAAGGAGGTCAGAGGTCCTAATCTTTCCCCTCTCTGAGGCTCATCTTCTCCCTTCTGTAGAAAAAGGGGGCTTGGCTAGAGCCAGATTCACAACATTTATAGTGGAGCTATTTCTTTAAGTACAAGTCTACATGAACATCCAATATCTAGAGATTAAAAGCAAATAGACTCTTGTTGATGTCAGGTAGGGGGTTACCTCTTCCGTTCTGTGCTGCCCTCCTCAAACCCCCAAAGAAACTCCATGATAACCCACAGGGTTACCAAGGGCAAAATTTTGGAATTCCCTGGAACATACAACCTCTAATATCTCTTCCGGTGTGAAGCACATGGGATTCCACTTAACTAGACTGACGCCCTTTGTCTGTCTGTCTGTCTAACATCTATTTATATATCATCTATCTATCTAGCTAGCTATCCATCTAGCTCCTAGTCTCTCTTTCCCTCTCCATCTGTCTGCTATCATCAAGGTAGTTACAGCTTTTTGTCTTCTATGAATGGGCATCCCTCCAAGCAACAGCCACCGAATAGTCAGTCTACTTCGTTCATTCGATCAACACTAATCTGCGGAGCAGTTGTTACGTCCCCGGTCCAAGGGCCTGGGTAAAATAATGAAGGAAACACAGTCCCTGCCCCTAAGACGCTGACAATCTGGTGGAACACACACATGCACAGAGGCGTGCACGGGCAGATCACATCCACACACACTTTCCCACGGACCCTCAGGCCCAGAACTCACACCCATACCAACATACACTTGCAACAGATATACGTGTCAACTTCACGTGCTCAGAGATACATGTCACACACAGAGCTCCTCACCTGGGCCCTCAAGCTCAGTCACCTACATGTTTATTGCCATGAATAACTTAGTAACAGCTAACATTTTAACATGTCCTGTGCATCACTCTAGATGCACTGTGGACACTGTATCATTCCACCCTCACGTTAGGTACTGAAGATATGTACTTTTATGGCCCCCAGTTTAGAGATGAGTCAACCAAGGCTTAAAGAACTACTCGCCCAAGAGCTTATAGCTTTCAAATTCTGTATTCAGGGTTTAAACCCAGGTAGCCTGAACTTGGGGCATTTGCTCTTGATTGGACACTCTATGCTGCCTCTCTTTATATACAAAGCGCACACACACACACACACACACACACACAGAGGTACTCATATATTCACACATGTACCACTATATATACATGCATCCACTCGTGTGCATACAGGCACATGGGAACGTGTGGACACATTTGCCTACACAGAGACCCTCACACATACACAGACATGAACGTTAATGGACACACAGATGCTAATGCGCACACTGACTTGTGCGTGGTCATGTAGATGCAGACACACACACCTTAGTACAGAAAAAAATAAAACAAGAAACATATCCTATGCTATACACACACACAAGCACACATAGATACATGTGCATACAGGACCCGGATCCAACTCCCCAGGAGCCAGGACTCCAACCATGTCTCCTCTCTCATTAGTTTTCCTCTCCTCCATCCCCAGTCCTGCCCAGCTGGGCACTGAGACAAGAAGTCCAACCTGGGTCACAGTGAAAATAGGCTCTAGACTCAGCATCTGGAGTAGAAAGATGATGGAGACAGTGAGAAGGAACCTGACCCGTATCAGGAACACTGATGTCTCTGTCCTGGCGGGGCGTGGGGTACCTCCTCGTGGCAGTGGTGGAGGATGCAGAGAAGAACTGGGCAGCCCTGCCCTCTAGGACCTTAGAGTCGACTTGGGAAAGCAGGGCATACAGACTCCATGCAGCCAAAGCCAGGCAGTGGAAGACTGACACAGACACTGCTGCAAGATGGGGAGAAAGGAGAGCTCAACTCAGCCTGGGAGAAGAAGGAAGTATCCCAGCCCAGAGAGTTTAGTCCCTTCATTTTCCAGTTGGAAACTGAGGTTCCCAAAAGAGAAGTCACATGTCCATTCTTAACTCTATAAGGGACACTAGAAGACGTGTTGTGACCAGCTGGGCATGAGGGGCAGGGGGAAAGTGGTCCCCTGAAGGAAATTGGAATGAGGACCCTAAAGGATAAATTCCACCCAACCTAAGTCATTTCATAATCTCTCCAAACCCCCTCCTTCTTCTTCCACATCTTTCTCTTACAAAGGGCTGGAAATCACCCTCTTCTTTCCCTTCCTCATCACAGTAGATTCTCCCTTCTAAGGAGAGAATCTTAGAAGGCTCTGTGATCTTCTGTGACTTTTCTTCAATTCCATTGACGCTGATCTCTTCTAAGTCACCGTCCTCTCATACCTCTATAATAGCTTCCCAACTGGTCTGTCTCTAGCCTCACCCCTCCCAATCCACTCTCTACACTGCAGCTAGTCAGCATATAAAGCCATTCACTTCTCTCTTGAAACCCCTTCAGCAGCTCTTTACCTTCTATGGAATGAGGTCAGCGTCCTAGCTGGCAGACAAAGTCCCCACCGCCTGAGCCCTGGCGGTCTCTTCAGTCTCAGATCTTATACGTATCCCCTATATACCCCTGTTCTGGCTTCTCTGAATTTTCCACCTGTTCCATTTCACCTGTGCTGCTTTTTTCATGTGCTGGTCTTGCTGCCTGGAAGGCCCCTCCCATGCTGGGGATGTGGCCCTAATTAACTTCAGGGTCATTTCTCCTGGAAAGCCTTCCTGTCCCTGCTCCCCAGTCTAGAGCTGATGACACTCCGTTCTGTGAGCCCTTCTCTCCAGAACCTCATTCTCCTGTGCATAATCTGAATCTGAAGTGATCTGTTTATACTCATCCCACATCCTCCACCCTAGACTGTTGGTTCCTCAAGGACAGGGGTTTTGCCATAGTCACACATTACTGGCTATAAATGAAGACACAGGCTGCATCATGCTGTCATCTTCCAGGAGAGGAAGAAAGAGCTTAATATCAAAAATAAAGAAGAATTTCTCACTGGGATAATTATGAAAGCGCCAACTCAGAATGGGAACAGGAATTCTGGGCTCGACCCCAAACGTGTACTGCATCCCAGTGTCAGTCAATCCTAGCAAGGATTGCTTTTCTTTCCCTTTAGTTCCCATCTTCTGTGACTTCAGGGGAGGTTGCTTGGAAATCTGAGTATTTTTTTTTCTTTTTTTTCTCATTGAGGAGGGCTCTTAGGAAACTGATAGAGCGGTTATTAGTGGAGAACAAATTGAGAGAGCTGAAGAGTGATTATAACTTAACAGCAGGGGGGAAAAACACACACAAGAAAAACCCCATAAAAACCAAGCACGTAAGAGATTGGGAGACTAAGTCCAGAACTGAACACACATAGCAGCTGTAAGGGTGGAAAAATAATTTTCCCTCTATTCTTATAGGTAGAGGCTGAGACACCCCCCCACCCCCCGCACCAGATACACACACACACCCCATAATAAAAGATTAACAGGAGAAAAACAAACATAAGTTTGATAACATGTCTACCTCCTGTATACATGGGAGATGCCCAGGAAAACCGACGCGCAGAGTGCACCGGGCCAGGAATCAAGAAATTCAGATTTCAGACTGACTTCTGCTGATGTGAGTTCAAGGATGCCACTTAACTTCCCTTGGGCCATCTGTAAATTAAGAAAATAATACCTCTTCCACTGCACTTAATGATCTATGACTCTGCTTTCGACAGGCTGTGGCTGTCGCATGTTCTGGCCCCAGCATAGCCCTCTCTATCCAACCTGGGGCTGTCTCAAGACACATTCCCAGTGGTAAACTTGGCCTCAGAACCCTCTGGTTGGCTTGGAACCTGGGAGAGCACCTCTCTGGTCCTGAAATGCAAGGGGGGGAGGCAGTTCAGAACTCGGAGATTACGTGCGAGAAAATGCTCCCCCCCTTGATTCCTTCAAGTTCTTTCTGAAGAGACCAGTGGGCCAGCTCCTGTGCTGGTCTTTCTTCGCTCTCTGGGGACTCACTGGAACTGGTTTACCTTGTCAAGTGTCCCCTCCAGTTGGAACTTCTCAGGTGGAAAAGTGGCACATAGGGCCGCCTCAAAATACTCGTGGCTGTGTTGCATTGTGTGTGACAGTAATGCAGCTGTAATGAAAAGGTGATGTCACTTTATCGCCACAGAATGCTTTCACTATATTTTATTGGTGTATAATACACGTATCACGCACATTTCTCACTTATACACCTTGATAAATGTTAACAAAATGAGCCCTCCAATGTAAGTAGTACCCAGCTCAAGAAATAGTAGCCCCCTTCCTGCCCCTCCAGTTATTGCATCTCCCAAATGCAACACCTGTCCCAGCTTCCAGCACCACAGAGTAACTCTGTCTGAGTTTGAACTTTATCTAAGAGGAGTCACACAACGTCTATCTTTTGAGCCTGGCTTCTTCTGACCAGCACTGTCTTTGTGAACTTGATCCATGTTGTGTTTAATTATAGTTGGATCATCCTGCTTGCCGACGTGATTCTGTAGGAAGAATACAACCTAAATCATCCATCACTTCTACTATTGAGGACATGTGGATTGTTTCCAGGTATCGGCTGTTGCGAAGGGTGCTACTTTCTTGTCCCTGGCTTTGGGTGAGCACAGGTACCCGTCTCTGGTGAAGTGTGCATATTCAGCGATAGTAGCTACTACCAAGCACTTTTCCAAGGTGATTGCACTTATACCTGACATGCTTTTTGTTAACATCCCAAGATTCTTTATCTTCCAGTATCTAGTGACTATTGACTATTGACTCCACTTCCTTGAGCACCCCAAGACCTTTGCCTCCCTCAGGGCCTTTGCACATGCTATTCTCTTGGCCTGTTAGTCTTTCCAGGTGAAGGATGGACAAGTGCTCATCCTATACGCCCCTTTCAAGCAGGCTTGTGCCTGTTATGCTCACCACTTCATGCATAGCATCTAGCCCAGCCTGGTAAATAGCGAGCCCTAAACAAATGTTAGTTCATATTGCTGTTGTTGCAGTAAATAGTCTCCTTCCAAAAAGAAAAAACAACCACCACAAAAAGAGTTTCTCTTTCCCAAATTCTATGATTCCGGGAAGTCAGATTTCCTGGCTCATTCTGCTGTGTGCTGATCCGTATGTTACCCCCAAGGGGTCTAAATCTCCCCACAGGAGAGGGGCCGTTAGCAGGTGTGTGTGTGGGGGTCTCCCCAGGCCCCCAGGGGAGCAGCGATCTCCCTGGGGCTGCGCAGTCCCTGCTCTCTACAGAATGGCCAATAGAGGGCACTGTGGGAACATAACCAAAAGAAGGAGGGAGGCGGCGGTCAGAATGAGAAAGAGCCGGAAGGGACCTTCATTTTGCAGACCCAAACCTTCATTTTACAGATGAGCAAACAGATGCCCAGACAGGAGACGTGACTCGCCCAAGGTCACACTGGTACTGCTCGGCGAGCGAAGATGACTCTTCACCCCTTGGCGTCCTCCGCTCTGCGTGGGAGCTGCCAGCCCCGAAGGAGCCGGTTGCCCGCGGGCGCTGCAGCCTTGAGCCGCCAAGGCCGCCGTTTGCCAAGCCCCTCACTGCCCCGAGTTTTCTCCTTCTTTGCTCCTGTTCCATCGGAGAAAGGATCTAGATTTTGGAGGTAGGACAAAGCACACAATGCCCCTTTGATTCCACAATGATCTCTGAGGAAGTATTCTACTTTTCTTAATAACAGCTACCAATTATTGGGAACTTCCTGGTGCCAAATATCATGCATTACCAGACTTAATCCTCAAACCAGGAATGCTTTGAGGGTTCAATTTTTCCCTCCCTTCTGGGAGTCCTTTCCTGATGATCACCCGATTGAAAGAGACCTTCCCCCCCACCCATTGCCTCTCTATCACGGCACCTGGTTTATTCCTTCACATCTCTTATAATTATAACAATTTTGGTTATCTACCTGTCTGCGTACTTATCGCCTGCATCAACTCCTCTCCTCCTCCCAGTAGACTCTGAACTCAGTGAAAGAAAAATTCTGGAGCTAGACAGACCTGAGTTCAAGTCTCAGCTCATCCATTTACTAGCGTTATGACAACCTCGTGTTAGTCACTAAAACTGTCTGAGGCTGCATTTCCCTTTGTAAAAATAGGGATTCATGCTTGTATTTTACAGGTATATGGATGGCTGTGCCAGTCACTTGTTGATTAGATCTCCTCTCCAGTATCATCATTGTGGTCATCCACCCTATATTTGATTACCCTCCGTGATGGAGAACTCACTATAAGGCGGCCCAGATAAGGCAGCATATCTGGGCATTCCAAGGTCAGTCATAAGATATATGACTTTGGAAAACTCAGAAATCTTTTCTGAGCCTCAATTTCTTATTCTGTAAAGCGGGGATGGTGATGATAAAACCCATTTCCCAGGGATGCTATGAGGATGCAATGAGATTGTGTGTTGTGTATAAGGGTCTGGCATATGGTAGGTGCTTTACCGAATGTTAGTTTCCTCACCTCGTTTCTTAGAAAGGGGGAAATGACTCTAAAAAGCACATTTTATGATATCTGAAGTTGTTATAATTGATGGCGTGACATAGTTTGTAGGCACCATTCTTTTATTCTTGGTGATACATATAATGATGTGTTTTATAATCAAAGTCATCTTAGATTCAATGAGATGTGACAGTAGGTTCCAGGGACAATATTCAAGTTCAGGTTTGCCTGACTCCCAAGGCCCATTTCTGGGGAGGAGAGTCAGGTAACGGTGGACACAGTTGAGAAGAGAACAGACAGTAGAAGTGTGTTCCAACTAAGACTTATCTGAGCCTGGCTGTCCAGAACGCCACCACTGCTCAGCTGGTAATTGAATTTGGAAATGTTTTACCATGTAGGTCTGTCTGAATAAGACTCTTCATAACCACTGGTGAACTGGCTCCCCTGCAACTCCAGCCCCATCCCCAGCCAAGCCAAACAAAACTTAAAAACTGCTAGGGGGGGCTTCCCTGGTGGCGCAGTGGTTGAGAGTCCGCCTGTCGATGCAAGGGACGTGGGTTCGTGCCCCAGTCCGGGAAGATCCCACATGCCGCGGAGCGGCCAGGCCAACGAGTCATGGCCGCTGAGCCTGTGCATCCGGAGCCTGTGCTCTGCAACGGGAGAGGCCACAACAGTGAGAGGCCCACGTATTGCAAAAAACAAACAAACAAAGAAAACTGCTAAGGGTCATATTAATATGCTGCGCTTATGTGTGTGGGGCAAGGAGAATCTGGGGCAGAATTAAACAAAGATGTCCATCACCTGCTACTGTCAATGGATAAGTCTGGAGATCGTACCTGTGGCTGTTTGAAAGGACACAACATTTGCTGAGTTTCTACTGATTTCAAGACCTTGGGCTAGGCATTTTGACAAAGGCAAACAAATTAGCTCCTCACTACAACCTCATGAGGCAGGTATTATTTGTGTAGCTCATCTGCATACAAGGAAAATATAGACAAGGTTAAGAAACTTGTCCAAGATCAGGCAGCTAGAAAGAGGCAGAGCAGGGACTGGAATCCAGGTTACTTGGGCACAGAACGGCAAGGAAATTGTTGAAATTGCTAGTTATAAACCTTGAATGAGCCAGCTCTCATCCTGTTTCTTGGTTCACAGGGATCCCAAAATTCTGACTTTGTTATCTTTGCAACATGTACTCTGTATTCAAGAAAAATCAGACAAAGGGATGTGAACTCCAATATATAAGCATTCATCTACCTTGCACCCTTCCAAGAGTGGTCTCTTTGTTGGGTGGACTTTGTAGCAGAATGCACCGGCGTGGCCCAAGTTCCTTATTCCTTTGGGCCCCAGTTACCACATCTAAGGGAGGATGATAACCCTTCCTCTGTTGGAGACAAGAGCCTGATAAGATGCTCTGAAGGGCCAGGAGCAATGGTCAAAGGAGAACCGGTCGGCATTGCCCCAGCCGGGGAGCCAAAATTTGGGGCACGTGGATTTCCAGACTCAAATGGAACAGAAAAGAAGAGAAAATTGGAATATTTGAAGCCAAGGAGGTAATATTCCAGGGTCCACACTGTCAGTCATTACGTCATTTGCCTTTCTGACCCTCATTGCTTCTGTTCCCTCAGTTTCTCTGCTCCACTAACGATGGGCCAGTCACTGAACTTGGACTTCAACTACTTTATTCCAGCCTTTCTCAAGCTCAGCACTCTTTACCATTTTGAAGTTAAACCAACTGGGGTTCAGAGAGGTTAAATTACTTGCACAGAGCTGAGCAGTTTGAAACAAGTCTGACTCCCAAACCCAAGTTTTTCTACTACAGTATACTTTTCTATCCACTGGAGCATGGGGCAGGCAGATGGACGTCATGGGCATGAGTGACAAGCTGTTAGGAACAAGAAGTAAGGTCATTGGGACAACCGTTTCAAAGAGCCTTGGTTAATGGAACAAAGATTTCCCCCAGACACAACGCCTGATATCAGCACATTCCGTGGTTACTTCCTGGTGTGCAGTTCCCAGGTCTCAGCCCCTGGGAGGCAGAGGGCACATGGTCTAACCCTGAACTGAACAGAAGAACTAAGACAGGGACAATCCTGTTAACAACAGACACATAGTGTTTATCATGTTGCAGGCACCGCCCTAAGCACCATAGCATATTAAGTCTTTTAATCCTAGCGAGGAAAGTACAATTGCATTCTCCTGTAAGATGGGAAACCGAGTCACAGAGACGTTAAACAACTGCCGAGTCACACGGTTAGCAGACAGCAGAAGTAGGATTTGAATCCAGGCATTTGGGCGGTAGAGCCTGCATCATTTGACCATCGTGTGTGTCTGAGCCCATCTGCTTTTGGCCCCATGGCTTCTCTGCTCCCAGAGCCTCGGCTTCCTGGTTTGAAGCGTTTGTTTTGTGCCTGGAGCAGAGACAGCCAGTTCTGCTCTCACTGATAGCCACTGGAGTCCAGCCGATAGACTACCAGTGGGCTGTCAACAGGGAGGCTTTAAACTCATGCAGAAAAACCCTACAGGATAGATTCATGGGATGGCTCCCTACATTCTGGGTGGGTCTACTTCCTAGTAGCCTCTGGGATTTTTGTCTATCCCCCAAACTTCCCCTTGTCTTGCTGTTACCCTCAAATGTGTTTATTTCACTGTGACCTAGAAAAGTCCTCACCCTCTGCAGCCAGTGTGGTGAATCATATTGTGGCTTTTCGCCTCCCGTTGGCACTAGACAGACAGATCACCACTGATAAGAGCCTCTTCCTACACCTCTTGGAACTCACTACTATTATGGCCTGTTCCGAACTATGATGATTTATGTGTCTCTCTCTACTTCTCTAACTTGTGAACTTCTAGAGAGAATGAACCATCTTATTCGCCCGACGCACCTAGTGTAGACCCTGGCACTTAAAGATACTTTATAAACAGTTGTTGAAAGCATAGGTGGGTGGATGGGTGGTTGGATGGATGGATGGATAGATAGAGGGATGAATATACAAGGGAACTCTCAGTGAGACCACTTTTCATCACCACCCCCATCAGTTCCTATTCAGACAGATGTAATAGCTTCCTAAAGGGCTCTTCACCTCCACTTTGGCCCCCCTAAAATCTGTTATTCATACTGCAGCCAAAGGAATGCTGTAAAGATGCAGATGTGATCAGCCTTGACTCACCTCTGTCTAAAATAGGCCAATGACTTCCCACTGCCCTTAGAATAAAATCCAAATTCCTTCCCAGGGCCTGTGTCGACCAACAAGCTGTGGTGTCTGCTGACCACTCCATCCTCGTCCCGTGTCAGCCCCCTCCTCGCTGATGATGTTTGGACACTCAGCCATCTTTCATTTCCTAGAATGAGCCCAGCTCTTTCTTGCCTCAGGGCCTGTGTCTGAACTTGCTGTTCTCTGTGTCTGGAATGCACTTCCTCTGACTTTTTGCATAACTGGCCCCTTTTCTTTAAGGTCTCAGCTTCAAAATAAATTCTTGGGGAAATTTTCTCTGCCTCCCTCATCTAAGTTACACCCGCTATATCTTCTTTATGGCACTCATGTGGTATATCCACTTTCATTATAGTACTTTGTTGAACATTTTCAGCATTATTTATTAATGTCTATCTTCTTAGCTAAACTGTAAGCTCTAAGAGGGCAAGGAGAGCAGGGACCACACCTGTCTTATTCACTACTCTACCCTTAGTACTTAGCAGATTGTAGGTACCCAAAAAATATATATATATATATATTTTTTTCCTCAGTACGCGGGCCTCTCACTGCTGTGGCCTCTCCCGTTGCGGAGCACAGGCTCCAGACGCGCAGGCTCAGCGGCCATGGCTCCGTGGCATGTGGGATCTTCCCGGACAAGGGCACGAACCCGCGTCCCCCGCATCGGCAGGCGGACTCTCAACCACTGCGCCACCAGGGAAGCCCCCAAAATATTTTTAATAGGTGTTGTGGGTGAATGGATAGACAGGCACAGGATATGTTCTGACATTTCATCAGACTGAGGACACTTGGAGGACTGAATGAGGGTAACAACCAGGCCTCTTTCCTTTTTCCTGGACATAACTGATAAGCAAGTTTAGGTTCAGAATCATGAAATCTGATAACCTTGGAGCTGAATGGGACCTCTTCGATCATTGAGAATCAACAAGCTGATAAATGGAAAATCAACTTCATTTTAAATTTGCAGAGATGGAGCCCCAAAGTGAAAGTCACCTGCCGGAGGTTACTGTAGTTGGGTGGGACCGCTAGTTACCTGAGCAATAGCATTCTTTCTTCATCCTTATAAGCAGAACCCAGATTTTGTTGTTGGCGGTGATAAGCCCAGCTTAAAAATTAATAAATAAATAAAGAATAGATACTACATCTATCAGCCTCATTTTCAGGGAGGGATGGTCGTGTAACTGTTCTGGCCAATGATGTAAGCAGACATTGTTAGATGCGGTTTCTAGAAAATCTTCTTAAAAGAGGGCTTGACTTAGCAGGCATACCCTTTGCCTTCCCCCCCTTCCTTCTTCTGGAACACAAGCACGAAGGCCGGCGCTGAGGGGACTATTCTGTGCCCAGGAGGCAATCTCAATGACAGAAGCCACAAGTTAGAGGGAGTAGAACAGAAAGTTAGGAGTCTGGGATATTGATGACATCCAGAACCTACCACATTAGCCCCGGATCACTGACCTCTGTGTGTTTTATGTCACGAGACAAAAATAGACCCCTATTTTGTATGAGCCATTGTTATCTGGATTTTCCATTATATGCAGCCAACCTAATCCATAACTGATATGGTCACTGATAGAGCTAGTGGCACGGCCAGGATTTGAAACCAGGGATCCTGACTCCACGCCAAACGCCACTTACATAAGGATAGTAGGTAATCCAGTGCATCTAACCACATGGGCATGATAAGAAAATGCTGTCCTAGAGATACTGCTGTAATGCAGCCATTCTCAAACTGTGGCCCCTAGGCCAGCAGCATCACCTGGGAACTTGATTGAAATGCAAATTCTCAGGCCCCACCCCAGACCTACTGAATCAGAAACTCTGGGATGAGGCCCAGTGAGCTGCATTTTCACAAGCCTTCCAAATGCATTCTAATGCATGCTAAAGTTTGGGAACCACTACTGAGCTAATACTGTGTGTTACCTATGGGAAGCATGAATAAAGCAAGTCATTTGGTGCAGAGGTCACTCCTAGAGCAGAAAGAAGGGAGCTGTCTCCAAGTTCAGGGATACGTGGGCTCTCACAGATAGAGTAGGCAGTTATTCTTGTGTTTTTATCCACTTGCTACTCAGGGTGTGGTCTACAGATCAACAGCGCTAGCTTCTCCTGGGAGTTTGTTGGAACTGCAGAATCTCAGGCTCCACCAGACCGACTGAATCAAAATTTGCACTTTAATAAGATCCCACCTGTGGTGGAGCATACAGAGGTTACAATTTGAGTGCCCAACTCGCTCAGCGAGGTCTGGGGCTGGGGATGAGGTGGCCCAGGCCCTGACCCCTAGAAGCACATGCAGATGTTTGTGGGGAGATGGCAGCCACGCCTGGTGCCAAAGGAGATGGGGACACAACGCTGACAATCAGTGTAGCTGCCACACGGCGCCTATTGCCCACCCACCCACCTACCATCCTCTCTATCTTGCTATCTCTGCTTTCCCCTAACATTCCCCCAACATCTTCCTCTCCATCCCCAGCCTAATGCTTAAGAGAGTCCTAGAGTCAGATCTGCCTTGATTCAACTTTACAACTTTGAGCTGTTTAATCTCTCTGAGTTTTGGTACCAACTTCATGGAGCTGTCAGGGAGATTAAACGAGTTAATACTTCTAAAACACCTAGACCAGAGCTTCACAATCCTGGATCACCTGAGGAGCTTTAAAAACATGCTGACGATGGGCTTCCCTGGTGGCACAGTGGTTGAGAGTCCGCCTGCCGATGCAGGGGATGCGGGTTCGTGCCCCGGTCCGGGAAGATCCCACATGCCGCGGAGCGGCTGGGCCCGGGAGCCATGGCCGCTGAGCCTGCGCGTCCAGAGCCTGTGCTCCGCAGCGGGAGAGGCCACAGCAGTGAGAGGCCCGCATACCGCAAAATAAACAAAACAAAACAAATGAAAACATGCTGATGGCTGGGCACCCTAGACCAAGTCACTAAGAATCTTCAGGGAAAAGGGCCCATCATTCATATTAAAACAGATGAAGAACAAGCCTCTGCAGGTTTTTCTAACGTGCGGCCAGGAGGGAGAACCACTGACCTACAGCAGCACCAGGCCCACAGCAAATACTCCAGAAATGCCGCTGTTGCTATTCACACCCACCCCCAGACTGTCTTCACCCCAAGGTTTAATCCTTTGCCTCAAATGACCTGCCCCTCCTGGACTGCCTGACACACAGTGTTCCTTCAAGATGCTCCCAGCGTCTCACCACCTTCAGGAAGCCTTTCCTGATTCCTCCAAAGGGTACGGACCCCCTTCTCCCCCGGGCTGCAGTGTAAGCAAGTTGATAATAAAAATACTGACTTAACGCTTTTATAGGGTATTAATTTATCCTGGGCATTGTGCTGGGTCGTGTGTACATTCTCTTTGTCATTGCTCACAACTCTAGGAAGGTTCTGTTGAAAGCCCCAGTATGTGGACGAGGAGGCAAGGATCCAGAAGGGTACAGTCACGAGCCTAGGAGCGCCTGCTGGTACCTTGGGCAGGCGGTATTTGCACTCGGGTGTGGGCTCAAACCCCTGCACCGCACTGCCCGTGTCTGCCTGTGTCTCCTGTTACAGCCTCTTAAACTTTTCAAGGACAAGGATTGTGTGCAATTTATCATTGTATTTCTAACACCTGGGATATGTTAGGCACATAATAAATGATTTAATTAATGAACTGTCAGGGTAGGGTGTGATATATATCTGCCCCCTGCATGCTGCTTCACCAACATTGGGGACGAGAAAGTATAGAGCTTGAACCCAACAACCCTGGCTGTGGTCTCACTGGGATCAAAGACCGCCTACAGCTCTCCACCGTGATGGTGACCTTGGTGAGTCACCTCATCTCTCTAAGCACTAGCTCCTCGTCTGTTGCTGGAGACAGCGAATGTGGCCTCTTCACGTGACTGGGTTACACACGTGAGGCGCCTAGCACGATGCCTGGTATCCAGGGCTCAGTCGGTGTGAGCAGCTATTGGCGTCTCCTTTTATCCTCACAACAACTGGTTTAGGAGGATAGTGTTACCACTTCTTTAGCTGAGGAGGCTGCGTCTCAGAGAAGTTGCCACTTGCCAGGAGTTGCAAAGAAAGTGGCAGAGCAGGGGCTAGAGCCCAGATGGGCCTGACAGTACGTCTGAGCTCCTGTCTAGGCTCGCTCAGGCAGACAAAATGGCCTAGTGGCCTTGAGCTCTCCCCTGGAGGAGGCTGCAGGCTGGGAGCAGCAGGGAGAAGAGCTTGCACGAGCAAGAGGCTGCCTCAAGCATCGTGGCTCCGAGGTTTCATGCTCTCCTGTCCCTGCACCTCTGTATGTGCCCAGAAGAGAGGTGGCCCCAAGGCCTGCCGGGGTGACGGCTGGTGGGCAGAGAGCAGGGAGCGGCCAGTGGGGGTTGGGCCAAGTGCAGGGAGAGGACAGATGGCGAGGACAGGACGAGAGGAGGGGGAAGGGTGGGGGAGCACGGTGGAGGGGAGAGGGACGGTGGCAGCACAGGACGATTGTCAAGAGCAGATGGAAAGGTGACTAGGACAGTGTGGGGGGCGGGGAGCCATGGGGGCTGAGGAGAGGGAGGGGTGGCCTGGGAAGAAGAGGGGAGGAGGCTAAAGAAGGTCTCCTTGTGCTGGTGAGCTGATCTCTCCTGAGTGGAAGAACCGTTGCCATGACAACGCTGAGAGCCAGATCGATGCTCGGCGCTGGATGGAGCTCTCAGTCACTGCCAGCTCCCTCCCCCTCTTTCACCCCTGAAGTGGGGAGTGTGGGGAGAGGGTGGAGGATCATTCCTCACTCCCCAGAGCTTCCTGGAGTGATGACAGGGGTCCTCAGAGCCCCACAGCTGAGTACTGCACATCCTGCCCCAGAGATTGGGCCAAGGGCGGGATAGGAGGGGCTCCTTCTGCTTCCCTCCCAGCTCCTTTGATGATGGGGTGAGAAGGGAGCACAGGGTTCCCTGAGAGCTGGGGGAGCCTCCTGGCTGCTGTCATTAGGGATCAAGGGTACAGAAGCCAAGTGTCACCTCCTCCCCTCAATCTTGCCAAGGAACCTGCAGAGGGAATCCCGAGGCATGGGTTCAAATCCCTTTCCAGGACTCCTCTTCAAAATGTGGCAAATGGCAGCAGAGACTAGATTTTCTCTGAGGCTCCTTCCAGCTCTAAAAGCCAGGACTTTTTTCTTGTTGGCTTTCTGGGGTGGGGTCACCTTCTGGTATGACTGAAAAACCCCATGGGATCCCCTCCTGCCTCTCAATACAGGCCTTTCCACTGAGCAGGCAAGAAGGTCTGAAAGGCCATTAGAGGGTCCACTCCTTCGAACTGTTACAAAAATGCAAGTTCTCCGGGCAGGGCCATGTGCTAGCTTCTTACCAGGCTCAGGCCTGGAGCGCCCAGACCTCAGGTGAAACGCTCAGTCCCCACTCACTGGCTCTTTGAACCTGGCAAGTTACACAACTTCTCTGCGACTGTTTCCTCCTCCAAAAAGCACTGTTCGGGGAAATAATAATACAAGGGGGTATGGTGAGTATGGGTAAAGTGAGATGATAGAAATTAAAGTATATTTAAAAGTAGAAATCATTATGTAAGTATTTTAAATTATCATCAGTCATACCTGAGTGAGGCAGCCTGACAGAAAGAGGTTTTGGTGAGTGTGGTGACCTGGGAACAGCCTTGAGCAGTGCCAGGCCCTCTGCTATCCCATGTGATCTCAACAACTATGCTGGTCATGTTATTCCCATTTTTCAGTTAAAGAAACTGAGTCTCAGAGAGGTTAAGTATATTGCCAAGGTCACACCAAACGTCAAGGACCATTCTGGGATTTGAATTCAGGACTCTCTGACTCCAGAGTCCTCAGTGGAAGTACAGTTGTTGAGCTGAGTCTCCTGTCCAAGAAGGGCCAGGCTCGGGAGCTACCTTGGCGTAAAGACATAAGAGGTTTTGGCAAGAAAGGCAATGAAGCTGGTGAGAGACTGAAGATCGCTTCTACCCACGCCCCCTGTGGGGTCCTGGAAGGAGAATTCCTGAATGAGTACAAGTTCAGGGGGATGCGTCAGGGGTGAGCAGGTTGTCATTGATTTCAGCCAGGAAGGAAGATAGAAACCAAGGAGGGAAGGAGGGGGAAAGGAAGGGAACGAAGAAGGGAGGGAAGGAATGGTGAGCAAGAAATCCTGGCTCCAAAGTAATGAAGTTCTCCTTTCTCTAGTCCAGGGGTGACAGGATTTCACCAAAGGTCCCACGTGGACAGTCCAGAGAAGCCCCGCCCAGGCACTTCCAACTTCACCAAAGTCTGGCTTCCTGGGAGTGCAGGGGGCAGGGAGGGGGAACATTTTCGAGCAAAGCAAGAAGCTGACACAGAGCGCAGCTTTCCAGGAGAGAGGGACAGGGGAGGATGACATGAGCACAGGTGCCCTGCGCAGCTAGGAGATTTCAAGAAACTCCCAGACACCAGATGCCAGTGTGGCTCCCCAGCATCAGGACCAGAACCAGGGGCTGGGAGGCCGTGGGTGGGAGCCAGGCCTGCAGGGAGGGACGAGGGGCGTCAGGGAGAGGGCAGCAACTGAGGAGAAGGCGGCAAGCTCTGCTAACTAGCAACAGCCTACGGAGGCCAGCCTTCTGCTATCTGTTTTGGTTTGGAAACTGCTTTTTTTTGTTTGTTTGTTTTTTGCGGTACGCGTGCCTCTCACTGTTGTGGCCTCTCCCGTTGTGGAGCACAGGCTCCAGACGCGCAGGCTCAGTGGCCATGGCTCACGGGCCCAGCCACTCTGTGGCACGTGGGATCTTCCCAGACCGGGGCACGAACCCGCGTCCCCTGCATCGGCAGGTGGACTCTCAACCACTGCGCCACCAGAGAAGCCCTGCTTTTTTTAAAGGAGTAAGTTTTGCTTTTACTTGGAAAATGAGCAGATTTGTCTGCACACAGCAGTCAGTTGGTCATTTTGCCTCTTAACTGCATGGTCTCTGCTGTCAGGTTATCCTGGCTTCTGTTCCTGTCCAGCTCCCTGTGAGCTGTGCAACCTCCAAGTATCAGTGTCTTTTTCTGAAAACGGGGATGGGGATGACTAGCCCGGAGGGTGGCTGTAGAGATTAAATGAGATGATGTGTGAATGGGAGGTTAAAGGACTCCTGTCTTCTAATTCCCGATGTGCAAAGGGGCTAAGTGGGATTTCTCCTAGGAACTCAGGGTCCGGGGCAGGGAATGGAATGGGGTCTGGGGGCCTGAAGAGGACACATCACCGAGGGTGTGAGGAAGCGAGTGTGTGAGGCCACAGGGCCAACATGGGGTCCCGCAGGAGCAGAACATTTCGTTTCCACTGGGTGAGACACCATTAAACCCATTTTACAGATGAGGGGCGGAGGCTTACAGAGGGGTTGATACGTATCCAAGTTCACTTGGTCACTGAGTTCCACAAGTGGTAGAAACAGAAGGTAAGTCCAGGTGTTTCTTTCTGCTTTCAAAGCTCAGGCCTTTGTTATACTGTCCCCTGAGAGGGTAGCATCGAAGGCAGGCAGCCCTGGGGCCAGCTTCACCTTTGCTGCCGTAGGCAGGGGTCTTTGCCTCAGCTTCCTCATCTGTAAAGTGAGGGTTATCTGTGCTGATGTATTAAGAGAGCCCAGCAATTTCAGTACATGATGATGTGTTGGGAAGACTGTTCTGAGAGCCAGGAGTCCTGGGCTCTAGTCTTGCCTCTGCCTCACCTTGCTGTGTGACCTTGGGCAAATCCCAGCCTCTCTGGGCTTTAGAGCATTAGAATTCCCAGGGAAACTTTAAGCACACAAGCAACTCAGCCTCTCCTCTAGAGGTTCTGATTCAGTTCATCTGGTGGCCTACACAGCCAGAGCTGTGGCTATGCACCCAGGGTTAAGATGACAACAGTGGTTCTCAAATGTAGTCCCTGAACCAGCAACATCACTGGGGAAGTGCAAAATCTGGGCCCATGGGGACCGACTGAATCAGAGACTTCGGAGGTGGAGCCCAGCGATCTGTTTTTTGGGGTTTGTTTTTAACATCTTTATTGGGGTATAACTGCTTTCCCTTGGTGTGTTAGTTTCTGCTGTATATGAAAGTGAATATATGTATACATATATCCCCATATCCCCTCCCTCTTGAGCCTCCCTCCCACCCTCCCTATCCCACCCCTCTAGGTGGTCACAGAGCACCGAGCTGATCTCCCTGTGCCATGCGGCTGCTTCCCACTAGCTATCTGTTTTACGTTTGGGAGTGTATATATGTCCATGCCACTCTCTCACTTCATCCCAGCTTACCCTTCCCCCTCCCCTCGTCCTCAAGTCCATTCTCTACATCTATGTCTTTATTCCTGTCCTACCCCTAGGTTCTTACAAAGCCCTCAAGGTGATTCTGATGTGCTTTCAAGTTTGAGAACCTCGGGGCTATAGGATCCAGCCCTAAGATCCTCTTCTTTTTAGGTTGTGTGCATCAGAGGAACAAGATGAAGGAACTGGGTAAGAGCAGGAGAAAGCGTGGGTACGATAGGGGGGAAAAATGGAGGGATGGGAGAAGAGACCCAGAGAATCAAGAGGCGACCTCAGCCTCGTCCCTGGGTCTGTTGGCATCGCAGCCATGAAATCTGCTGAAAAATTTAAAAGCTCCAAGGACGTGCTTCTCAGAACAGAGTGTGCCGTGTGGGTGATAGAAGCCACAGGAGGAAGATGCTTGTCTTCCCGGAAAGTCAATTTACCGGAAGATGTTTTAGGGGGAAAAAAGTTAAATTATTTCATCAATGAGTAACTGAAAACATGGCTATTAGATTTAAGCAAACAGATATATTATGGTACAGAATACACTTCTAAGATAAAAGAAAAGCTCAAAAACATTTTGCGTTTGGGAGCTTCAGACCCCAGTCTCAGACCCTAGGAGGTCAGTTCTCCTTTCCTTGCCCTTTGGACAACTGCGGTAGAAAACAGCCATTAATGAATGAATTCATGGATTGACTGATTAGAAAAATGATTGAGTCCCTACCTTGTCCCAAGCACTCTACTAGGCACCAGGGGTGTCCCAGTAACAAAAATAGGCAGAGTTTCTCTCCTGGAAAAGCTTATGTGTAATGAGGGTGGGAGAGGTGGACAGACTCCAACAATAATCCAATTATCACACAAATAGATACATAATTACAAACTGTGATAAATGTTTTGAGCAAAATAAAAAAGAGGCAAAGGCAAAGGGAGCGTGTGACAAGGGAGCAAAGCTACAGGAAAGGCTTCTCCCAGGAAGTAACACTGGACCAGGGCCCTGGAACCAAGAGTGGGAAAGGAAACACCAAGAGGTGTTTCCAGGAGGTCTGGAAACAGCACACCAAGTCTTTGGCTTCTCCACCTGGAACTTTCTCCCTCATCTATTTAACCCCTAGATCAAGCCCGGCCCCCTCCAGGAAACATTTCCTGACCCTGACCAACTCTGACCACTCCGGCCATGCTCTGAATTTCTACGCCCCATTCTTCCAGCACCGACTGTGATCTTATTTCCTGTCATTCAGATCCCACTTTCATGACCTTCTCTATACCCAGGTAATACCCATCTAGAGTTGCCTTAAATAAAAGGTAAATAAAAGTAATCGCTATGACTCTTCCTTTGTGATAAAGGGAGACTGGCCAGTTTCAGAAGGATGTTAAAGACATATCAGCACTAACTGAGACATCCTTCCTGGCACATCAGAAAGACCAACGAAGACATGTGAGGGGAAATATGGTCACTCTGTGATTCACTAGTTGTCCACGTAGCTCCCGAGACAACTTGCTGTCCCATTAACGGTACAAACATTGCATATATGTTTTGTTTGTACTTTTCATGTTTTGTTTTCAGAAGGATATTAGGGATCTCTAACAAAACTGTGAAATCCTCAAGGATAAGGTCTCTCTTACATATCCAAAGCATCTGCAGTAAGTGTTCAAATGCTTCTTGATTCAGAGGAAACTTTTTTGACTTGCCATGACCCAAAAGGGCTGAGATTTGTCGTGTCCTTAATGTCCTCCGTGAACTGTGCAAAATGCTTTACATCTCTTGCCTCTTTTTATTCTCACAGTAACCCTGGGACAGAGGTCGTGCTGTCATCTCAGTTTTACAGAAGAAACTGAGGTTCAAGAGATGGAAGGAAATGACTTGATTGGCCTCATCCACGAAGAGGCAGAGCTCAGTCTGGACCCAGGTCTGGCCTGAAGTGCTCCGGGCCACGCCAGTCAGCTAGACCATGTGCACACAACAGGGTCGTTCAGGCCTGAATCACAGACACATGTTCTGATTAACAGTCTCACTTTTGCAGAGGGCCCCCTTCCCATAGGATTCTTATGAAAATACAATGAGAACACAGATGTGTAAAAGGGTGAAAGGAAAGACATGGTGCCAAGACTGCAGACAGCTGGTTAACATAGGAGATCCACGTGAAACTCTCCTTAGCTGCCTTGCTCTTCCCTGCTTCCCCATTGCCTGCACGCAGGTCTCAGACTCACGCCTTTCATGTACTGCCATGACAATCTTCATCATATAGATGACCTGCACTCATTAATATTAAATAATTGAACTTCACTTAGAATGCATTTATGTGGTTCATGCAGAAGTTATAAAAGGGTATACAGCAAAAACTCTCCCAACCACCCTGTCAATCAGGTCCCTTTCCCAGAGATGGCCACCATTGCTACAGTCTGTATGTTTGTGTCCTCCTAAAATTCATATGTTGGAATCCTAACCCCCATGTCATGGGTTAAAAGGGGGGGCCTTCAGGAGGTAATTAGGTCGTGAGGGCGGAGCCCCCATGGATGGGATTAGTGCCCTTATAAAACAGACCCCAGAGAGTTCTGTTTCCCCCTCCATCATATGAAGACACATGGAAAAGGCTTCAGCTGTGAACCATGAAGAGGGTTTTCTCCAGAATGTGGCCATGCCGGTACTTTGATCTTGGACTTCTCAACCTCCAGAACTGTGAGAAATAAATTTCTGTTGTTTGTAATCCATCCAGTCTATGGTATTTTGTTACAGCAGCCTGAGCAGACTAAGACAACCATTATTAGCTGCTTGTGTCCTTCCAGAGAAAGTGTACTCATATATAAGCAAATACACACACACACACACACACACACCCTTTTAAACACAAAGAAAACATATCAGACATAACGTTGTGCCACTTGCCTTTATAACTTAACAATACACCTTAGAGCTCGTTCTATATCAGAATATAAAATCTTCTTCATTTTTAAAGTCTGCTTTGTATTCACTTGCCCCATTCTTCAACCAATTGATGGACGTTTAGGTGGTTCCTATTCTTTTTATATTGCAAACAATACAGCATGAATAATCCTCCAGTTATGCTATTAGTGAAATAACATCTTTCTCTCAATCAACTGTTTCTTAAAACTTTGCTTCTGTACTAAGCGATATCTATGAAATCACAGGTTTGATGGACTAAATGTATATTTTTCAAATTGACATTAATATAAATAGATAAGTAATCCATAACTGTTGAAATGAAAATGCTTGCCTGTGTATCACCTATATTCATTTTGCTTAGCCCTTGTACCATGCATCTGCTATTTAGGGAAACACCGGCTTCCAGACATTCCAAACTTCTTGGCCAGGATGTACCTTCTGCCTCCCTCTCCACGTTCATTTCTCCGATATCCTACGCTCCAGGCTTTTGGACTCTTGTGCTCTTTTAGGCTTGTGCCTAGGTTGATCATGCCGCAGTGACTGTACGTGCTCCCCAGTACATGTACCGCTGCCTGGAATAATATCTGCACCCTGCCCCTGGAGAACTCCCATTCTTCCTTCAAGTCACAGTCCAAGTCTTCCCCCTCCAGGAAGCTCTCTCTGCCTTCTTCATCCAAAACTTGCATCCACACGTCTTGTGCATGCTTCTACTCTAGCACTCAGTGCACATAGCTAGCATGGCAGAGTGATTGAGGAAGTAGGGCCTGAATTGTGTAGCTCTGGGTTCAAATCCCAGCTCTACCACTTATTATCTCTTGGGGGGGGCTCAATTTTCCCATCTGCGAAATGGTGATAATCATAACATCTACCTCCTTGTTATAGTGAAGATTAAAAGATGTGTTTAGCGGGTTAGGTGTTCACTATAGCTCTTGCCTTTACAGCTGTTTCCCCCACTACATTACTAGCTCCATTGAGCTTCTGAGCTCTCTATTTGCAATCCTGTCAGGCTTAACCTTCAAAACAGATCTCATTTCCGAGCGCACTGCAACTCATCCACAGTGCCAGCTGAGCAACCATCCTCTCGCACCTGGGCATTAGCCTCCTGCCGGCCTCCGTGTTCTGTGCCCAATTCCTTCAGTTTGTGCTTTACAGCCGCCAGAGGGATCCTTCAAGACAGAAGTCAGATCGGCTCTTATCCTGCTCTCAACCGTCTAGTGGTTTCCAATCACTGTTAATGTAAAATCCACAGTACTTTACTAGGGCAAAAGTGGCCCACGTGAACTGGCCATGCCTTCCTCTTCCTCTCGCCCCCTTCTCTGGCCACACTGGCCTCCTTGCTCCTCTGGTTCACGGACCAAGAGCTTTGCACTGGCCAGTTGGGCCTGCGGTCTGCTCTTCCTGCAGGGAGCCGCATGGCTGGCTCCTTCCTGTCATTCAGGCTGCTGCCTTCCCGGCCCCCATCCAAAATGACCATCACCATCCCTCTCTAGTCCTCTGTTCAAAGCATCACGGCTTCCTAATGTGATGTCTAAATTTGTCAGTCTGTCTGTCCCACTGAATGCATGTTCTGTAAGGTCAGGGGATTGATTTTATTCACTGCTCTCTCCACAGTCCCCACGCCAGTGCCTGGCACATAGTAGACGCTCAATAAATATCTGCAGAATGAGTGGATGAATGAAGGACTGCAGTGCCTAGTACTGGGCCAGGGACATTTTTGAGCCAATGTTTAGGGAGGAACAGAGAGAGGGAGAGAGAGAAGAAAGCAAGGAATGAAGGAAGGACAGAAAGAAGTCCAGAGCATTCTTTTTAGTTGCCGTGTCTCTTTAGTGAGGTATAATTTACATCCCATAAAATTTACCCATTGCAAGTGTACAGTTCAGTGAGTTTTAGTAAATTTCCACAGTTAGGAAACCATCCCCACAATCCAGTTTTAGAATTCTTTTATCACTCTCCTTGCCCATTTGCTGCCAGGCCCTACTCACAGCTCCAGTCCCAAGCGACCACTGAACAGCTTCCTCACTCTCTAATTTTGCCTTTTCTAGAAATTTCATATAAATGGAATCATACATTATGTAGTCTTTTCTGTCTGGCTTTTTCCACAATGTTTCGTAATTATTTTTAGGTTCACCCATGTCAGGCACGCGTCAGTAGTTTTTTCCTTCTCATTCTGGAGTAGCATTCTAGTGCACGTTTGTGCCACATTTTATGTATCCATTTGCCAGTTGATGGACGTTTGTAGGGTTTCCAGTTTTAGGCTGTTTTGAAGAATGTGGTCATGATTTTCATGCGCAGGTTTTGGTGTGGACGTCTATTTCCAAATGTCTGGGGTAGACACCTAAAAGTGAAATTGCTGAGCCATACGATAAGCCTGTGAGTCCAAAGACACGGCTTCCTTTTGGAGTCTCCACCTAGGCTTGTAAGAAAATGCCCCAAACATGGTAGAGAAAAATGCATATAAAACTCAGTTTGAGCTGCAAGCTCAGCTCCAAGTCCTAAGTGCATGGCCAATTCATTGCGCCTGTGCTTGAGTCCCATTTGTAGCTGCCTTTGATGTATTGTCTGTGGGGAGATGGTGAAATGTGCCAGCCTTCAGACTAACAACTGAGCCTCATTTTTCACCCGGTGATTCTAAAGAGTTCTCTTCTTGGCAGAGGCTTGAGAGAAGAACAGTTGATGAAATTGATTGGGGCAGAATCATGTGGGAAGGAGTCACACTTTCTTTACCACTGAGAGGTCCAAGCAAGAGGTGAAGTGATCACAGACAACCACAGCTGTGCAGACGTATCTCTGGTCCCTGTGAGATTTTGGCCCCTTCCAAGTGTCCTGGACACCCTGTCACCATTCCCAGCTGTGGAGGCCTTGAAACCTGGGCTCCAGCACCGAGATCTCAGGTCCTGCCAGGTGCATCCTGCCACATCCTTGCTTCAGGTTTTAAACTTCATAACTACGATGACGAGGCTGCAGGTGGAATTTACAGAAAGCTTTGAGGCTTTCACCTCCTGCCTTGCCACCTGACGCTGTGCTTTGCTCTGCTGTGCTTCAGTTTCAAAGACTTCACCCAGTGAGGGAGTCAACCTTCAGGTGGAAACCTCACGGGCTGGACCATGTCAGCTTCCATCCCACCCATGAGAAAATGAAAAGCTCCCGGCTCCTCTCCTTAGAGATCTTTTGTAGCATGAAATCAGAGTTCATCCTAGGATACAATTTTGGCTTCAAAAGTTAATTTCTGATGTTCCTGATTGAACAATGCCCATTCAAAAGAAGAAGAAGAAAGAAAAGCAGACCAAAAGCAGAGGTTCACAAAGCTTTGGATAAGCAAATATCCTTTCTGATGGGTTCCAGTCTCCCTGCAAAGAGAGGACACTGAGAAAAATGATAAGTCAGGGGAGTCAAGATTTCATAGGAATTTTTGTTGTTTGTTTGTTTGATGTAACAGGTTCTGTCTGAGAAAAAGGGAATTCAGGCTATCTTGCAGGGCAGATAGGTTGAGAGGTCAGCAACCCCAAGGCAATCCACGTGCAGGAGTTGATTAACGTGGGAGAAAGATGTGGGGATCTCACGGGCCTCAAGGCTGGGGTCTGAGCCCTGAGGAGAGAGATGCCAAAGGAGCATCTCTGAGGCTCAAGCGGCCCTGACATGACAGCTTTGGAGACCAGGGGACAAAGTGGGGCACGTGCAGGGGGAGGGCAGCATTTGACTCATGTCAGCACAGCACACAGTGTGGCTTCTGCTCAGGCAAGACTGGGAATGTGGCCCCTCACGTGGGGCAGACTGCAGGCCCTGGGCTGGCCACCTGGGTTCACACCCTGGCTCTGTTTCTTTCTAACAAACTTTGGGCAAGTTGCTTCTCCTGTGTGAGCCTTGTTTTTCTCATCTGTAAAATGGGTATATTAATCATGAAAACCTCCTAAGTCTGCCATGAGAAATAAGTAAGTTCTCACATGCAGAATGCTTATCTGGGTATACAGAGAGGGTTTGCTCAATGCTGGCTGGTTTTTTGATGTTGCTGTTGTTAAAGAATTCCAGCTTTCAGGAGCACTTGGCGACACCACCCTAACATATACATCAATGGTGTCAAGGTGGTTCCAGCAGGAGCTGGCGAGAGGTGGCCACTAGAGAGGGGCCGGGGCAAACACACCCTGAGCAAATCATTTCAGAGCTCACGTGAAACCCCTTTGGGACTCGTAGCAAAACCTGGGTGAGACCTCACCTGGGACGGCAGAGCCCAAAGGCCTTTATTACACAGATGGGGTAACAGCCAGTGAAATAGATATCACCACTGTCAGTAACGACCTCGTTAAATCCTCAGCTTTGGGGACCTCTCCGGGTTACCCAAAGAAGAGACTGGCAGAAACATAGAGGAAATAGCTGCTGAGTAGCTAACAACTGAGAGCACAGCCATCCACGCTCCCTGGGTTCCAATTCTAGATCTGCCACTTCCTATCTATGTGTTTTCAGCAAGTAATTTCTCTGTGCCTCAGTTTTCTCAACTGCCAAGTGGGAATAAAAATAATAGTCCATATTTCATAAGGTGTTTGTTGGGCTTTAAAGAGATCATTAAAATAAAGCACTTAACATGGTATGGTGCCCAGTAAACATTAGTGAGCCAAGCTAGCAGATGAGAAGGAAGAGGGTCCCATGCGCAAAAGCCCAGAGGTGCAGAGAGAACAGAGCCGCAGGAGACAAGGTCTGAGCCTGTCCTAGGCTCACAGGGCTTCCCTTCACAAGGGAAGTGACGATGAGTAGGAGAAGAATTTGGGGGGCATCGGTCAATGACCTTGTTTGTGTCTGCTCACCATCTAAACTAAGCCCTTTGAGGGCAGGGACCTTGTTTCCTCATCTTTGTTCCCGCAGCACCTACCACCGCACCGAGCAGGCAGTGAGTGCTAAGCTGGCATTCTCAAGATGTTGAAAGCCCTGGAGAAAAGCTCCAGGCCGGGATTCTGGTCCCACGTCGGCCTTTACTGATTTTCACTGGGACTGTGGCCAGGTCATACCATTGATGTCTAGGTTTTGCTGGACAAACAGAGATCATGGAAGGGATTTTATTTTTAAAAAATTTTTATCATCCAAAACTAGTTTATTATTCACTTTATCAACTCTTCCTGCCAAATAAAGGACCCCCAAAGCATTAAGTGTTAACTGCAAAGAAGTTAGGTGAGGCTCATCTTCTCTCCTGGAAGGGATTTTAGAGATGAGGAAACGAAGGCCCAGAGGACATGAAGAACACAGTTAATGTCGAACACTGAGCAGTAGAGCCAGGTCTGGAAACCATTCCCTCTGCTAAGTCCAGTGCCCATTCCCACCTGATTTCTCACAGGGCAGATCAATGACAGATTTTGCTGTGCAGCTGAACTTCATATCTTCTATCGAGCTTGCATATTTATTTTCGCTGAGCTGATCAGTTCATCCTGAGACTATTCTTCCAAGCCAAGCTGGAGGTTAATAATAAGCACTTACAACCGTGATGTGAATAAGATTTGAATCCTATGTTACAAGTGAAGACAGCCTCCAAAAAGCTGAATTTACTTGTCTAGGTTCTCACACCTGGTAGGGAATTTGCAGAGTACAAATTCATCTCAGGTCTCCCTGAATCCAAAACCCATACACTAATCTACCGAGAGGGAATTCCGGGTGTAGTTAAGGAGCTTTGCCTGGGTTCAAGGATTCTACTGGAAGTCTGGGGTTCTGCCCACGCCACCAAGAAAGACCTCTAGGACAGAAGGCGATAGTATGGGGTGATGGCTCAGCCATTCAGGAGGTTCAATGCCATCCTGGTGTGCTTGACTATGTGGGTAAATCAGTGAAAATCTCAAATCCCTACCGAATCCTCTCCCTGTCTCCTTCCCTGAGGGTCATTGAGCCTATAAGAAAAGTCTTAGCTCTCACCATGACTATTTCCCAGACTGATAAACAGAGGTCAGACAGAAACGTAGAAAGCAGGGCATGCTCTGGGCTGTGGTGTCAGATGCAGCACAAAGGATGCTGATCACCTTCAAGTTAAACAGCCTCCCGAGACTCCACAATTTCCTCCCTCCCAGCCCCAATCCCCTGCAAGAGAATCAATGCTTTCACTTTGTTTTAGCTGAAATTCACATTTAAATCCCCATTACCTCATAAAATATGTCTCATGCATTCACACAGATTTACCAAATGTATTACTGTCTTTTGCATTTTTTTTTCTGTAAAGATCTATCTTAATCCAATATTGCTCCATCACCATTAAGGTACCTCATTTAAAGGTTATCCCCATAAGAACATTCCTAAGTGCCTGCAATTTCATCCCCACTGTCAGCTGGAGAACTCTAAAAATAAATGAGAGCTACAATTTAGTGAGCACCTACTATGTGCCATACATCTCACACAATGATAAATTATATAATTAAGTTATAAGCTTGGTTGCTAAAACAGAGTTCCCCATTTCTCTCTCATTTAACGGTCGAGGAGTAGGCTGTCCAGGGTTGGGATGGGAGCTCCAGGATGTCAGAATTCCCAGGTTCCTTCTATCTTGTTGCTCTGCCATCTTTAGGTGTTGCCCTCATTCACCTCGTCCAAGATGGTGCATTGCTACATTCCAGCCAGCTAGGAAGAGGACTAGAGAAAAAGAATGCCCCTTTCCTTTAAGGACATGAACTTATAGACGGCATAGCTGCACATTTCCCATTAGCCAGAACTTAGCCAATGACTACACCCAACTGCAAGGGAGGCTGGAAACTGTAATCTTTAATCCAGGTGGGATAGACCCAGTGAGAAATCAGAGGTTCTAATTCTATCACAGAAGATAACGAATGGTGGTACTGGGTACCACCAGTAATATGTGTCATATCAGGTGATTCTAAATGAAACCAGGCCCCAAGATTTTTGAACCTATGATAAGAAAAGGCTGAAAATGAAGTGCTCTGAGAGAGGTGCAGCCTCACCTGGACTGGGATGTGCATGCGTCATTTCCAACTTTGCTTAATATAAAATAACCCAAAGGACGGGATGTAGGATAGTCCCACATGTGTGGCAGGGACAGGTCACAGCCCTGGGGGTGGGGAGGCGCTGTGGAGCTTCCCCTGAAAAGAAGGGGTGCTCCTGCAGTCAGCCCTCCTGGAGGGCGGCCAGCCCTGGAGCAGGAAATGAGGATTCTGAAAACAGACCTTAAATGAGCTGGATGGAAAGTGGTCTCTCCTCTGTGAACTGGGGGTCAGCTGGGTCTGGACCCCACCATGTAGAGATGCCAGGAGTATTTCTGGTGAGGGAAGGGGGGGACTTGGGCCCAGTCATGGTGAAGCCATACTGAGAGGGACACCCAAAGCCAGGCAGTCCAGAGAAGCGGAGGACACATCTGGACCTGTTCGGTCCTAATTATTCTCTATTTTCTTTCTTCTCAACTAGCCCCAAGCTGTCATAAAAGCTTGTGAATAGCTAATCCTGGTCCCTCTTCTATTGGGGAAATGAAGGCAAAGTACCTGCTCCACACTTAGGAAGTAGACGTGTCACTCTGGCCTTCCTTCAGACCCTGACAAATATGCCACGTTCCTTGCTGCCCCAGACCTTTGCACACACCTTCTCTCAGCCTGGAATGCCTGCCTCTGCCCCCTTTGCCTGTACACTCGTGCTCACTCTGACCTATCATCTAGAATATCACTTCCTCAAGAAAACCCTCCCAGGCTCTCCTAACCCTCACCCCCCAGACCCAGTAGATTCTTCCTATGCTCTCTCATAATCCCTGAATTATCATATGCATGGTTTGTAATTACATATTTATTCATGGGATTGTTTGATCAGAATCTTTCTCCCCTACTAGACAATAAATACCACAAGGGCAGGAACCACGTTCAATTTTTCTCACTCTTCAATTTCGAGCATCTAGGACAGTACCTGGAACGTAGTAGGTGCTCGATAAATATGTGTTGAATGAATGAACGAGAATGGTGTCCCATCGCTGAGGCCAGAGTACACAGGGCTCAGCAGCAGAGGACAGTTTTGGCCACCAGAGTATTGACCCTTAAGGGGCTTTGGCATGGCAACATGAAGGGGAGACAGGAGAAACCCTGCAGGTTCAGAGGGTCCCCTAAGAACTTCTCACAAATATCTGAGGAGACAAATTTGGGACATAAGGGGCTTAACCTGGTTCAGAAATGTTTGAAAACCACTCAAGGACATACAGTAAGTAAATGCAGTCTGGATTCAAACTCACGTCTGGGCATCTCCAAAGATCACCCTCATTCTACAAGTCCAGTTTGTTACCCAGAGAAACAAAAGCAAATGGGAAAAAAAATACAAAGCCAACTCATGAAATGACTCCATGACAAATGTTTTCAGCTCATGGCTGCTCCAGGAGGCCTTTTCTTCTGCAGGAACGTCTCTGTGGCTGAGTACTCCCAGCCTAGTCTCCCAGACCCTCTACCGTTTAAGCTTGACACTGACTACTTTTCATAAAGTGTGGTTTCCGTTATGCCCTTAACATGGCAAGCATACTCTGGGATCCTGTTCTCTGAACACACAGTAGTTTACACCTATGCCCCTTAAGGGTAGCATCCCAAACAGAACATGCTGAAATAGACCCAGCCTTTCCAAAGGGCAGTTTGGGTTTGTGTATGCAAAGCTTCTGAAACGTGCATCTATTTCATCCAGCATTTCTGCTTCAGGGGGTTTATCTCAAGCACTAAATCAGACAGATGTGTAAAGCTGTCATGTCAAGGATTTTTTATTGGCAGAGATATTTGCAATAGCAAAAATATGGAAACAACCCAATATCCAATAATAGGGATTGGTAAAATGATTGGAGATACAGCTATACAATGATATACAATGTAGTCATTAAAAATGGCAATGGGGCTTCCCTGGTGGCTCAGTGGTTGAGAGTCCGCCTGCCGATGCAGGGGACGCGGGTTCGTGCCCTGGTCCAGGAAGATCCCACGTGCCGCGGAGCGGCTGGGCCCGTGAGCCATGGCCGCTGAGCCTGCGCGTCCGGAGCCTGTGCTCCGCAACGGGAGAGGCCACAGCAGTGAGAGGCCCGCGTAACGCAAAAAAAAAAAAAAAAAAAAAAGACAATGAAGATTTTTATTGATGATAAAAAACATTCACAATGAGAAAAAGTATGTTCAGAAGCAATTCGTATAGTACGATTTCATTTCTGTTAAAATATGGTTTTATTTGTTCATTCAACAAAATGTATTGATTGGTTGCTATGAGCTGGGGATATAGCAGTGAACAAAATAAAGACTCTCTATCAGGAAACCACCAATCCATTGACCATTCTCTGCTGGTGATCACTGAAGTCAAACTCTGAGCCTCCATTTCCTCATCTATCAAGAAAGAATAATAACAGTTATCCACAGAGATGTGGGAAGGTTAAACATGTGTGAATATAAGGGCTCAATAAATATAAGATAGTGTATTTATCACGCCAAAATCTACTCCTCCCTACTACTCCCCTTTACCAGGGATTATTGTGATCTTATGTAAAACCCTGGGGCTGCATCTCAAGTTCTAGTCTCAACACAACTATCAAATATCTGTACAGCCCAGGATAAATTGCTACACTCAATCATTTCAGCCATTTGGTTAGTCTGTCATTCAGCAAACACTTATTGAGCACCTACTATGTGTCTTCCTATAGCCTATAAGTTTATACACCCTCTGGTTCCACACCCACCCCTCTGCCCTCTGCTCCCACGACTGGCCTCCCAACACTGGCCTTCTTGAAGTTCTTCAAACATGCCAAGTTTGTTCCCATTTCAGGGCCTGCCATTTCCTCTGCCTGGAATGTTCTTCCTTCTATATGTCAGGACTGACTCCTTCTATCTTCCCAGTCTCAGTTTGAATAGCTCCTCTCAGAAGAGTCCTCAGCCCCCTAGGGCATCCTAGACCCCCTGCTCACTACTCGACTCTATTGTCTTCATAGCATTTACCACTATCTTAGGATCAAATTTATTTTCTTGTTTATTATCTGTCTTCCTCAATACCATGTAAGCTCCAGGAAAGCAGACACCTACTTTGTCTAGTTCATTGCTATACTCCAGCTCTTAAAACTGTGCCTGTCACATAGTAGATGTTTAATAAATTATGTCAGAGGCAAAAATGAAAGGATGGGCCTGGCCCCTTGTAAGGCAGAGGACACAACAGTGAACAAGGCACATGTAATCTCTTATAGTTATCACCTTGTGATGCCTAGTTTCTCAGTCCTCCAAAAGGCAACTCTTTTTGCCCCTTTCTTTCCTGAGAATCCTTCATAGTTATGAAACCAGCATTCACTTTAATATGCACAACCCCCATCAGATTCTTTCTCCAAGACTATCCTCTGCCAAAGTGCTGAGTAATTATCCGTTAGGAGCTACAATGGCTCCAAATTTTGATTAAGCATTTTCCTGGCTTTTAAAATTCCAGGCCAGACTATTAGGCTGTGTTCTGCTACGGCATTGCCCAGTGCAGGGATCGACTGAGACAGACTTTGTCCCCCTCTTACTTTGCAGTTATTTCCTTGAGTATTTTGATCTGGATGAGAAGTATGACATTATTGATTTGCTCTGCTCCACACACCGACTGCCTCTTCTGCAAGAGTAGGAATCTTTATGGCTTCAATAATTTCCCGGAGTGCAGAGAACGAGAACCCTTTATATTTTTGCTTGGCACTCTGCAATTCTGTAAATTTTTTATAGACTCTGAGGTTAAGTTTTGTCCTTTGCTCTCGGGCTCATTGGGATGTCTGCTTGTGCTCTGTGAAAGAACCTGACCCTTTTGTACCCAGTCATGTCACACCCCATCCTTATCATCAGAGAGGGAAGGACAGAAGAAGAGAGAAAGAGAAATAGAATAGAATTCTAGAGCTCTTTAAGTTCTATACTTCTTTTTACTTAAAAAAAAAAAAAAGCAGCTCAGAAAGGTTTAGTGACTTACCTAAAATAACCCTTATTAGTAGGAAATAATAAGTGGGAAGCACTCTTCTGCTTTTGGGGCCATCTGTGGTGCTCTTCACCAGTATTTTGTTTCTCTTCCCCCTGAGCACAAAATAGCGTTCTGCTTCTCTGTCTCCATAAGGCTCTTTGACGTGCAGAGGCCAATACAATGCGCGTGGAAGTGAGCTGTGCCACTTCAGGTGGACGCCGTCCAGAGCTTCAAGAGCCATGACCCGCTGTGGCTTCCCCACCTCCAGATGCTGGAGGCTGCATCTACCTGCAACCCTACACGAGCTCAAGCTCATCAAACAAGGAAAAGTCCAGTTCATTAGGAAAATACTTAGATCTCTTCACAACTTGACCCTAAGCTTCCTTTCCAGCCTCAAATCTCCAAACCCCTTCCTGAGACACTCTTCTTCCTCGTCACTAACCTCTTTCCCTGCACACGTTTATTAATTCTTTGTTTGCACAGTCATGCATTCAACAAATGCTTATCGGGTTTCTGGAATGTTCAAAACATGCTGCGGACTTCAGTGTATCAAACTATTGCATGTACTTCTTTATTCTTGTTTCAAGATCCAGGTCGAAATCCTTTCCACTAGGAAGGCTCGTCTGACACCACTTTTTTCCAAAGCTATTTCGCTTCATCTTTCTCTGGGTGTTGATGACATGTTGTAGGTCTTTCTTTTACCTACTGTGCGTGTGGTACTACAATTACTGGTTCACATATTTATCTCCTGCACTAGACTGTGAACTCTTTGAGGGCAGGGATCACACCACAGTCATCTCTGGAGTTCTAATGCCTGGCTTATCGTCTATGCTCAATAAATATCTAATGAGAGGAGGGATGGATGGTGATTCGATCTCACTATTCTGCTTCTGCTTCCGACATCCCAGCATCTTAGCTCTCCAAGGGGGAAAATGGCACCCAGAGTCCCAGAAATCTGGTTTAGCTGGAAATTGGGGTGAATGTCTGATTTATAAACACACTGGGTGGGTTGGTGAGGATGGAGAGCTGTTTAACATCTCTGCACCTACCTGGATGAGAAGCAGCAGAGAGAGACCCCAAGGATGTGCTAATATGTCTGCATGGTAGAGGGCCACCCAAGACTGGCTTGTTTCGGGGAGCAAATGCCACTTAATGAGCAGGAATCACTCTCTTAGGGGCCCCAGAACATAATTATGCCAGTGGGGATGTCCTCCTTTTCTGCTTGTATTTCAAACAAAATAAATCATAAACTACCCCCCTGAGCCCAAAGCTTGGATCCCAATGGTGGAGCATAAGAAGACGCAGGCTGTACAGCAAGGCTTGTCATTTCTGCAACATCAGCACCATTGATCTTTGGAAGTAACCCCAAGTCAGCGGAGCCTTCAGACAGCCAACGCCCCTCACTTACCCTCCTCCCCATGCTTGTGTCTGCACAGATCCTGGGCTTTCTGTGCTGGTTTCCTCAACCACATTTGACATAATCCATATTTTCCACTTTAAATATTTATAGCAAACTTGGAGGGAAAACATTCTCTTTTCAACAGGCCTTCTAATTTAATTCAACAGTGAAGGTCAGAGCAATGAATGCTCTGCAGAGGAATTTCTCTCCTGATTTTCAATCTACGGCAAGCAGAATGGAGAGCAGGAAACAGAATTCTTTTACCCAGTTTCACCCTCCATGCTCTCCACTACCAACCATCTGAAGGCTCCTGTTAAGCGGAAAAACAGCTGAGAAATCACCTTTTCATAGATTTATAGTGTTTTTCAGATTATAAAAATGCATATCCCTTGCAATAATTTCAGGATATAGAAAAAGTATATAGAAGAAAATAAAGGCCACCTTTAATCCACCACACAGAAATAATCATTATTAACAATTTGATGTCAAATCTTTTAGATCTTCTTCCAAAAAAAGGATTATACTACTTCTTACTAAAATGGGATTGTATTATGCAAACTATTTTGCAAACTTCTTTTTTCTAATTATAATTATAGTGCGGAGATCTTTCTTGTGTGGGAGTGTGTGTATGTGTTTGTCTAATGCACATAATTTTTAATGGCTGTATAATATTCCATTGTAAAAAAGTACCAGAAATAAGTAATTAAGCAATCCCCTATCACTGGGCACTTAGGTTGTTTCCACTTATTCATTATTATTTAAAAAAATAATTTAAAGATGTGGTGATTATCCCTCCACAGAAAGATGAGTGTTCTCTTACTATTTCTTTCATATAAATTTCTTGATGTGAAACTGTTGTTTCAGGGGATATGGGTCTTTTAAAGACTTCGACTCACATTACCAAAAAAAAAAAAAAGAAAAGAAAGGACCAATTTGCTTTCACAAGCAGTGCATGACCCTGCCTATTTCCTTACAAACTTATCAGTTTTGTGTATGAGCCATCTTTATGTTTTTGACAATCTGATGGCAGAAAAAAATGGTGATCACATTACTGTCATTTTTAATACATTTCATTTATATTAAGTTTAAATGTTCATTAAACACATTTTTTATGAATTTGTATATTAGGTATCTTGCTCATTTTTTCCCATTGGAGTAACTTGATATACTGCCATTTTAAATCTTAAAGATTGTATGCTGTAAGTACTCTTCTTAATGTGCCTTTTGTCCTTTAACTTTGTTCTCCTTTGCTGTGCAGAGTTTAACTTGTGTGTAACAAAGTCCATCAGCGTTTTTTTTTTGTTGTTTTTGCGGTACGCTGGCCTCTCACTGTTGTGGCCTCTCCCGTTGAGGAGCACAGGCTCCGGACGCGCAGGCTCAGTGGCCATGGCTCACGGGCCCAGCCGCTCGGCGGCATGTGGGATCTTCCCAGACCGGGGCACGAACCCATGTTCCCTGCATCGGCAGGCGGACTCTCAACCACTGTGCCACCAGGGAAGCCCTTTTCTTTTTTTTTTTTAATTTATTTTTTTCAAATATAGTTGATTCACCTCTTCTGCTGTACAGCAAAGTGATTCAGTTACACATACATATACATTCTTTTTCATATTCTTTTCCATTATAGTTTATCACAAGATATTAAATATAGTTCCCTGTGCTATACAGTAGGACCTTGTTGTTTATCCATTCTACATATAATACTATGCATCTGCTAATCCCAAACCCCCACTCCATCCTTCTCCCACTCCTCTTCCCTCCTGGCAACCACAAGTTTGTTCTCTGCGTCTGTGAGTCTGTTTCATAGATAAGTTCATTTGTGTAATATTTTAGATTCCACAAATAAGTGATATCATATGGTATTTGTCTTTTCTTTCTGACTTACTTCACTTAGTATGATAATCTCTAGTTGCATCCACATTACGCAAATGGCATTATTTCATTCTTTTTTATGGCTGAGTAGTAGTCCATTGTATATATGCACCACATCGTCTTTATCCATTCATCTGCTGATGGACATATCAGTGGTTTTTTCTTGCTGGCTTCTGGTGTTGATTTCAAAGTTTAAAAGGCCTTCCCCGCTCCTGAGACAATAGAGCTTTCACCTATCTATTTCTATGGAAATTTTGTGGTTATTTGCTTATTTTTATATAAGTATTTAAACAATGTGAAATTTATTTTGGTATAAGGTATGAGGTAAGGATCTAACTTATTTTTTCCCATAAAGTTAATTCATTTTATAATTAACTCTTCCCTCTGATTTGAAATACATTTATAATATATAAACTACTTACATATTTGTGTTAGGTAGACACACTTTGTTAGAAGAAATCCTTTCACTGCTCCTCTTTTTTCAGAAAATCCTTGAATTGTTTTCAGTTATTTATTCTTCCAGATGAGCTTATTATTTTGTCAAATAATAATAAAAATTCTGCTAATATTTTAATTAATATCACATAATGTTTATATAATTTGGGCTAAATTGGCATGTATCTAATACTGAAAACATAGATTCCATTTATGTATCTCTTATACCCTTCAATAAAGATTTGCAGTTTCACACAACATAGAATAGCACATTTCTTATTAAATTTATATCTAGATATTTTATGTTTGTACTCAGAATTTTATTATAATTTTATTATTAATTTTTACTGATCTATAGAAAAGCTACTGGGAATTTTAGAGTATATTTTATACCTGTAATTGTTTTTGAAGGTGGTTATTTGGTGGTTAAAACCATGTCATTGTACTTCATAGTTGCAATTGTATTACAAATAGACATAAATCATGCCAACTCTTCTGGAAGCCCCACTAGTATAAGGATGGTTGTGTGGCTTGGGAAGTTCACCAAGGATACTTGTATTAATCATGGTTTTTATTTTCTGTATTTTATTATGCTTTGACATTTAGAGGGCTTGTTGACTTGGGAAAGACTGCCCCTCCCGGAGCTAGCTGATTCCTGGAGACAGCAAGCTGCTTTCCTGGGAGCACTTCTCATATGCAAACTACCCACCCTCCAACCGCCTCCTCTATTGCATTCTTATACTTATGCCCATATTCTCCTGTCTTAATCACCCCACAGCCAGGTACTAGACAACTCAGGCCATGCTTTCCTCCTGCTCCACTGCCTCCTGACTGACCCTGGTACTACCCCACGTGGCCCTGCATAGGGTGGCAGACCCCCTGCTCCCGGAGACTGTGAGTAACAAACTGTCTTTTCAATCTGTTCAATATGTTTCAATCTGTTCAATCTCCTGATCTGTTGGCCTTGTCATACTTGAATAGTGAAAGATTTTACTGAATAGTCTGATCCTGGAGCAAGATGCTAGGTTTTAGAGTCACACAGTCCTAGGGCTGAATTAAACTTCCTGGCTTGCTAGTGGGGTGACCTTAGACGAGTATCTCACTCCTCCAATACTCCAACTCTCTCCACAAGATGGAGGTTCTTGGAAACGGGATGACTCACTGAAGTTCACCCAGGCAGTTGGTGGCTGAACAGGGACTCAAACCCACTTGAGCTGGAATCCAGACCCATGCCCCTGTCACTAGGTTACATTGTACTTCATCTCACTGTGACGTGTGCCGGTCTTGCAGGGCTCAGCCACCTTTCTGAGCCCTTGATACCATCATCCGTATCTAAGACAAGAGTCTAAGATGCAGAAGAGAAGGAGAAAATGCAGGGGCATCTTTCCACTAGCTGAAGCCTACCATGCCCATTAATAGAAGGCCCTGGTAAGTTGTAGTCTTACTGATTGAGTGGGGCTACTCTGAGGTCAAGACATGCTTTACACGCCCAACACATCATGAGACACACCGGCAGCACCTTGAACAAGCAGGGAGGCAACAGCAAGAGAGGTAGCCTGGATTAAAACGTTCACTCTGTGGTAAAGGAGCACCTCCAAGGACACACAGCCTCGCCTCAGCTCTTGTGAAATGTACACAAAAGGAAGAACTGTGCAGGTTCTTCTTCTTTTTATACACTTACTACTTATTCAGAGCTTACTTTCTGCTGAGACAATGCTAAGGAATTCATAATCACAAATTCATATAAACCTCACAACAGTCCTGTGAGGAAGAAACGGTCATCATCTCCATTTTACCGATTAGGAAACTAGGATTCAGAGAAGAGAGTCTAACTCGAGTCATATATCTCAGAAGTGGCAGAGTCAGGATTTGAACCGACGCTTGCCTGGTTTTTAAACACTTTGCTCCACTGTCTTTCTTCTGATGTTCTGGGTTCCCATTCACATCCTGGCACTGATATGTCAGCATGTGAATTGGCTATTCGTTGGTGATCTTATTGCTCCAATGATGAGTCGCTGATGAACATTCGTAACAGCGCAGGTGGCGTGATCAGAAGTTTTACAGAGACTTCACGTTGCACGCATTTTAGACTTTAACTGTTACTGTCAGTTGCCTTCCTGCTTGTCAGGGTGGCTGCTGAGATCTTGTGGTGTGTCCCATGATGCCCTGGGTGGGTAAAGCATGCCTTGACCTCCGAGCTGCCCCACTCCAATACATAAGAGCTGATGTCGCTTTTAAGGAGACATCTAACAACGTCCAATGAGTTCTGCAGATGAAATCCTCCCACACCCACACATCCCCTATAAAATAACTGACAGAGGACACACACTGGATGTTGGCCAGTGAGGGAAAGACATGTTTGGGCAGAAACAGGTTGGCAAACGATCTACAACTGAGTGTTCCTCTTTGGTATTTAGGCAGCAGGTGTTCACTGGGGTTCAGCTGGGGCCTTTCACTAGAGGAGCAACTCTCATCGGCCAGCTCAGTGCTGCCTCAGTTTACCCACTCACAGCCATTATCTGTGGGAGGCGCTGAGGTCAGAAGAGCCGTCATGGGTTCAGATATTCCCAGCCCTAGGAAGCTCCACTTCCCAAGCACTGAGTCGGCTGCCCCGACACGTCTAGAGCACATGGTCCACCCAGGGAGGCTGCAGGAGTGGTACCTGGGACTACGCAGGAACAGAAAATCCCTCTTCTGAAATGTTATGCATTAATGTGAGAACGACATCTGGCCTGGAAGCCGAGGACCCAAAGCCTTTGGTTGGTGTGTGACCTCAGGGAGCCCAGGGCTGCTTGGGGTGGGTGAGGCTTACTCATCATAGACATGGCCACAAAAGGACATTGTTCTCTGCTACGAACACCAGGTCACGGAATCTGCAGAGCATATGGTGAAACAGATTAAGAGGGCAGGAAAGATTTTCTGTGCCAAGACATCAGCCTAATTTACATGGGTTAGCACCTATGAATGAAGTCATTTCCTCTCAGTCAAAGGCTGAGGAGCTTGAAGACCAGAGCAGGAACCAGGGCAAGATATCAGGAGAAGGGGCGAGTTACATCTCCCAGTGGGAGATCCCCTCCCCTGGGCTTGAGCCTTCTCTTCTCCGCAGCCCTGAATTTCTGCCTAGTGATTGAAGTTTCCCTTAATCTTTCCCACACTTTTGTCTTTCCCAGCTAAGACTTGAGCAGCCTAATAGAGTGTGACTGGGTCTTTCCCCTCTTTTTTTTTATACCAGGAAGAGGTTTATAGAACTAGCTGGAGGAGACCTGATGAGAGTTTGGGGATTCACCTGCGGGGTCACTGAGCACCTGCTACGTGCTAGCATAACTTAAGGCATTTTGCATATATTTGCTCACTTCATTCTCACAGCAAACCTGTGAAGGAGGTGCCATCCCCGTTCTCTAGCTCCAGGTCCTTTCAACTATGCTGAAGATGAGGATGCCAACTGGCACTGACCCCTGACGCTACGGCGGACGCTATTGTAAAAGTTCTTCCTACTTTAACTCATTTAATCCTCACAACAACCTCATGAGTGTTAAAATTATGATGATTATTATGAGGTATCACTAGTGTCACTTTACCGATGAGGAAACCGAGGCACAGATGGGTTAAATACGGTCACACAGCTGGTAACTGGAAAAGGCGAGTCAAGCTCAGGGGATTTACTTCAGGGATGTGCTAATTATTGCATACCTGCTGGCCACCCGTTTTTATAAATAAAGTTTACTGGGACACAGCCACGCCCATTTGTTAGTTACTGTCTGTGGTTACTTTCCTGCTATAACAGCAGAGTTGAGTAGTTGAAACAGAGATCATATGCCCTGCAAAACCTAAATCCTTATCACCTGGCCCTTTACAGAAAGTTTGCTGGCCCCTGGTCTAGCACCAGAAGGAGATGGCACCTGGCACTCCCTGAGCGAGCCGAATGCCACCTCCATCAGCGTGTCTTTCCAAAGCCCAGGTGGGGTGGCGGAAAACCTTCAGGCCTTGGTATCAAATACATCTGCGCTGAAATCCCCACTCTGATGTATCGTCTCGCAGCACCTTCAGTTCATCTGTAAACTTAAGGATGACCATTTCTTTCCTGGGGTTGGGGGGTGTCCCTGTGTGTGGAGGCCATTATACAAAATACCATAAAACAGTAGGTACACAACAAGTGCCCAGAAATCATGAATGGCGCAGGTGAAGTGGGAGCCTCGCTTCACCTCCTCTGCATCCCAGCAGAAGTGTCAGCTCCATCCTCCGCCATCCATGGAGGAATAACCCCTGTTATGCCGTTGACGCGCAAAACACTTCCTATCTATTTCACATTTGCAAGCAATCATCGATATGCTGCCTCAGCTTGGCAGATGCAAAGAGAATGCTCAGATCTCCAGCTCGGCCAGCTGCTCCCTGGTGGGCAAGGAGGAGGGGGGATAAGGAGAGTGAGGAGGAGGGGGAGGGGAAGGGGAGGGGAGGGGGAGGCAGAGGAGGAAGAGTGAGGAAAGGAAATGGAGCCAGGGCCCAGGGCCTCTGTCACCCCACTGACCTCCTCAGTGTCCTAGTGGCCCCACTTCCAACTTGAACAAAGAGCCTTTTAGAACATGGAGGTGGAGTTCCAAGACTCCCAGAGCTGATTGCTTCCAGAGAATGCTTTAATAATGGAAGCTCTGTACAGGAGAAGAAGACTGGAACCTGCCTTCCGCAACCTCTCTCTGGAACTGTTGGCGTGAGAGACAACTGGGGGCGCCTTATCAGACTGACTTCCCTGAACAACTTCCCAAGGGCGCCCCCAGGAGCCCAGCACCACCAAACAGTAGTAGCCACCATGCATTGGGCACTTACCATTTAATACCACAATAGCTCCATGACGAAGGTACTGCCATCTCCGCTTTACAAATGAGGATGCTGAGGCAAGAAACATAGAAGATCCAGCACTGGGAGAGAATACAGTCCCGTTGTTTCAAGTCCCCCAGTCTGACAATTTGTTATAGCAGCCACAGAAAACTAACACAAGGGCTTCACACATGGTCTGGCACGTGGTAGGCAAGGCCATTAAATCTCACCACACCCAACCAACTCAGATCGATTGGTAATGCCTGAAAGTACTGAGTCTGGACTCCTCAGGAAGGAAGAGTACAATTGATTAGTGATGTCTGCCATAGGTAAGGAAACAAGGACTGTTGGCATGAATACTACGTATTTCTATTTCCTATAAGAATGCACAATAGGGCTTCCCTGGTGGCGCAGTGGTTGAGAGTCCGCCTGCCGATGCAGGGGACACGGGTTCGTGCCCTGGTCCGGGAAGATCCCACATGCCGCGGAGCGGCTGGGCCCGTGAGCCATGGCCGTTGAGCCTGCGCGACCGCAGCCTGTGCTCCGCAGCGGGAGAGGCCACAACGGTGAGAGGCCCACGTACCGCAAAAAAAAATAAATAAATAAGTTGAGAGCTATATTTTGTTCCGCGGGAATTTTTAGGACTTCAAGCCTGGGAGGCAGGGTTTCAGAAAACTCTGAGAAACTGCTCTGAGGAGGTGAGGGGGGAGCCAGGTTATATAGACGTTTTGCAGCAAAGGGCAGGTAGTCGAGAACATCAAAAGATTATTGTTAATTAAAGAAAACCAGATATCCCAAGTTAAGGAATTTAACACTTTCCTATCAGTGGGAAGATGTAAGAGTCTGGGCTCACTGAAATCATGCCTTTGATATGCATCTCAGCTATCTGGGGTCAGTATCCTGTATGTTCACATCCTGAGTTTCTTTTATTTTTATAAATTTATTTATTTATTTTTGGCTGTGTTGGGTCTTTGTTGCTGCTTGTGGACTTTCTCTAGTTGCGGTGAGCGGGGGCTACTCTTTGTTGTGGTGTGCGGGCTTCTCATTGCAGTGGCTTCTCTTGTTGCAGAGCACAGGCTCTAGGCGTGCGGGCTTCAGTAGTTGTGGCTCACGAGCTCTAGAGTGCAGGCTCAGTAATAGTGGCACATGGGCTTAGTTGCTCCGTGGCACGTGGGATCTTCCCAGACCAGGGCTCGAACCCGTGTCCCCTGCATTGGTAGGCGGATTCTTAACCACTGCGCCACCAGGGAAGCCCACATCCTGAGTTTCTTCAGGGCTCACCATAGGGAGTGGCTGCCGTCTGATGGCTGCTAGATGGCAGGTATTCTTTCCTTCCTGAGTTCCCTCAGGACTCACCAGCTCACACTGGAGGGCTGCAGTTGCTGATGACTGTGACATCCTTTGTTTACTGATATGGCAGGAAATATTCCCTTTCTCAAATATAATGTTTTGTGTCCAGACTTAGTCCGCTTCTTCTGGTATTTGTTCTCAGAATACTCATTCTTTCGTCACATTGATCACAAATGTAATTATAACGCTTTTCGTATAATCAACTGATTGACATTACATCCCCTTGCTAAATTGTAACCATCATGAAGGCAGGGACAAGGTTTATTTCCTCCTTCGCTGTATCCTCCAGAATCCAGCATGCAGATGTTCAATAAATAGTGGAATTATTTAGGACTCTTGGGGTTGCAAGCAACAGAAACTCACTATATTATTTAGAATATAACTTCAGCTGCTGTACCAGAGAGCCAGAGTACCAGACCCTCAATAAAACAAAAATTTCTTTCTCTGACATGTAATAGTCTTGGTGTAAGCATTCCTGGGCTGACGTGGCAGCTCCATGATGTTACATACCCAGGCTCTTTTGGTCTTGTTGCTCTACCATCCCTTGAGTGCTGCCCTCATCTTTATGATGCAAGGGAGCTTATGGGCACATCAACATTCCTGTAAGCAGGAAGGGAGAAAAGTAAAATGGGCAGGTGAAGATTTATCCCTTTTGTTCAGGGATACAACCCAGAAGTTGTATTCTGCTTGCATCCATTGGCCAGAGCGTTGTCATGTCATCACCCAGTTGTAAGGAGGCAGGCAGAAATATGGTCTTTAATTTGGGCGGCCACATGGACAGCCAAAAATCAGGGGTCATAAAGAGTAAAGCCAGAATGAATATTAGGAGAAAATTATCACTACCTTGAACAAGGGTGGGCAATTTATTGCTTCACATAATCCCTAAAACATGGTTAATAATCAAACCTCATGAAAGGCAAGGACACTCCGGGCCTCAGAACAAGGAGAACTAGGACAGATTCTCCCTCCATCTTCAATTCAGCTCTCTTTGCCCGTCACCTCTTTCTCGATGTGATAGCCCCTGAATTATACATTTTACAATGCTCACAGTTGGAAAGAGACTGGTTCTCTATCACAGCTCCTGGGGAAGTCCAATGCCCACTTTGAATTAAGCAATTGTGGTCAAGGAGACAGGGTGCTGTAAGAACATTCTACTAAAACTAAGTGGGTAAACATAGATGCCTCCTACATGACGTAAAGACAGATAAAGTAAATGAATAAGTGACTTTGCACGTCCTTACCTATCATCTTGCATTTCTGGCTAATAATCACGTGTCAATATCTTGAAGGCTAAAGCCTCCATGTGATCCCATTCCTATTTCCCCAGATGCTGAAATCATTCCGTGAACATTTGTCGAAGCAGAGTCAAAGAATCAACACTTGACATTAATGTCAGACAATACCGTAAAAATGATCAGGGGACTAAATACATAGTGAGGCACAAGAGTGGGAAAACTTAGCACCTGTGCAATGGAAAAGGTAACAGTGCACTTGGAAAAGCCCCAAGGCTGTGGTTGCTGAGTTTGTTCTTTGTGTCCAGCTGATAGGAGGTCCTCGACGTGCTAATTGAGGCCAGAAATCGTGCTCATCACCAGAATGTTTCTGTTATCCTTTAAATCTAAATGAGACCCAGTGGGGTAAGTTTGGAACATGATTATCAGGGATTTTGCAAGGTGGCTTATTAACATAATTCCCCTAATTAGGAACCAAAGAAGCTCTTGTTGAAAATTTTCCACTAAATATTACAGGGCCATAATTCCTGCATCACTAGGTGCCTAGCTCTGAATTCTAATCGTAAACCTTCCCCTATGATCTGTGAAGGGCTCAGTTCTAGAGGGATTTCTTTCATTTAATAAACAGTTCTTGAGCTCCTACATGTTTAGTACTGGGTTAGGTGTTGAACATACAGAGACAAGAGATAGTCCCTGACCTCAGGAAGCTCACAAGGTGGGACAGAGAAATAGACAGGTAATTGCAATTCAAAGGATATATGGTGTGTGTGCATGTAAGGGGATGGGGGTAGAGACAGAGGGAGGGAGGGAGGGAAAGAGAGAGAGAGAATATGAATATGAAAAAGATGCTTTGGAAAAACCTAACAGCTTCTCAGCTTGGTGGAGGGAACTGAGGTGGGGAACAAGGGTAGGGAAAGCTTTCTGAACTAGGCAATCCATTAGCTATTTTGACGATCATTATGTGCAAATAAGAAGAAAGGTATTTCTGGTTGGGGAACAACACATACAAAGGCTTAGAGACATGAAGGACAATGTCAGGTCCAGGGATTTGCAGGTAGGCAGTTCAGCAAGTCCAGAGCGTAGAGCAAAACAAGAAGTGGTGACAGACATGTCTGTATTGGTGGGTGAGGGTCAGATCACTACGCACCTTGGAAACCATGGTAAGGAAATGTTTTCAAGGGCTAAGAGGGAGAGGGAGAGGTGGAAGAGAATGGTCAAAAACACTTTATGTATGATGCCTAGAGGGTTATATCCTCCCAGCAAAGCCCCTTCCTCTCACTCTAAAAACCTGTCAATCCTCCCTCCCATCCCCGCCATCTTAACATGGCCGTAGTCTACAGCGCTGGTTGCAATTTGGCCTCACAGCTGATTGGTCTGGAGGAAGATCACGTGATTCGAGCCAGACCAATCCGGCATCAGGAATGTTCTCAAGTTGGGTGTACAATGCTGTATACATTTTAGGGGAACCAAGCAGTCCTTAACTTTTCTCAGGTTATCAGAGGATTCCTCAAACCTCTCATTTACTGAGGCCCAAACTAGGAGTTGGGGGTGGGAGTAGGGGTGAGGAACCACACAACAAGGCACCCAGGCCCACCATTCTGCAACTTGCTTGAGCAAAAAGGAGAACGGTTTTATAAAGCTTAAACTACTCCCGTGCCCTCTGCTCCAAATTTTTCTTCTGGCCTTTTCATTATTTCAGACCCAAGCCCACCTCACTTATTTCTGTCTGACATGATACAGTGCCTATCTTGTGAGACATGGTGAAATGGACTATAATAAATACATTGCTTAAGCAAGGAAAGTTGACAGGAATATAAATACAGGGCATGATACCTAAAGCCCCACACATCCCAATGGCCTCATTTATTAAAATATTGCCATGCTAAATTTACAAAGAGTGCTCGTCTCTACATGGGTTCTCATAAAATACCACTTACTCTATTGCTTACGCCCAAACCCTCCCCAGTTTCACTATGGGGGGGATCTTTCTCTATGTAAACCTCAAGGTCTCGCTAGAATCCACCAGGGACTCAGCATTAGATGTTCAGGGTAGGCTTTAGATTTGGATTAAAGTGACGATACGAAGCTCTGGCCAAGGTGAGAAGGAAAGTTAAGTGGGAATTTCTGGAGGAATCGTGGTCTCTGGGTCATTCCCATCACTAGCCACTCATCTAATCAGTCCTGAGTCAGACCCCAAATCAACAACGTTCACTTATCTAATTAATACTTAATGAACATCTGCTATGTTCTGAGCATGGCAGGACAGAATGAATTGGCCACAGCCCTTGCCTTTCAAGAACTCACACTAGAATGAGGGAACTGAATACACAAATATATAGTTTTGACACGTTGTGATAAGTGGTGTAAGTGATTGGAAAGGCAAATAACCATAACATTTGAGAGTCTATGATGAGCCAGGCACGGTGCTGTCTTTATGCCACCGTCTTGTATTTACATATGTATCTCCACTTTACAATTATGGAAAATGAAGCTCACAGAGGGGAAGGGACTTGCCTGAGTCAAACAGTGAGAGGTTTTTTTAATTGAAGTATAGTTGATTTACAATGTGTTAATTTCTGCTGTACAGCAACATGATTCAGTTTTATGTGTGTCTATATATATTCTTTTTCATATTCTTTTCCATTATGGTTTATCACAGTATATTGAGTATAGTTCTCTGCTACACAGTAGGACCTTATTGTTTATCCATTCTATATGTAATAGTTTACATCTGCTAACCCCAAACTCCCAATCCATCCCTCCCCCCACTGCCCCTCCCCCTTGGCAACAATAAGTTTGTTCTCTATATCTCTGAGTTTGTTTCTGTTTCATAGATAGTTTCACTTGTGTCATATTTTAGATTCCACATATGTAATATCACATATTTGTCTTTCTCTTTCTGACTTACTTCACTTAGTATGATAATCTCTAGTTCCATCCATGTTGCTGCAAATGGCATGATTTCATTCTTTTTTATGGCTGAGTAATATTCCATTGTATACATGTACCACATTTCCTTTACCCATTCATCTGTCGAAGGACATTTAGGTTGTTTCTATGTCTTGGCTATTGTAAATAGTGCTGCTGTGAACATAGAGGTGCATGTATCATTTTGAATTATAGTTTTGTCTGGATATATGCCCAGGAGTGGGATTGCTGGATCATATGGTAATTCTATTTTTAGTCTTTTGAGGAACCTCCATCGTGTTCTCCATAGTGGCTGCACCAACTTACATTCCCACCAACAGTGTAGGAGGGTTCCTTTTTCTCCACACCCTCTCCAACATTTGTTATTTGTAGACTTTTTAATGATGGCCATTCTGGCTGGTGTGAGGTGATACCTCATTGTAGTTTGTTTTTTTTGTTTTGTTTTTTTTCTTTTTGCGGTACGCGGGCCTCTCACTGTTGTGGCCTCTCCCGTTGCGGAGCACAGGCTCCGGACGCGCAGGCTCAGTGGCCATGGCTCACGGGCCCAGCCGTTCCGCGGCATGTGGGATCCTCCCGGACCGGGGCACGAACCCGTGTCCCCTGCATCGGCAGGCGGACTCTCAACCACTGCGCCACCAGGGAAGCCCCCTCACTGTAGTTTTGATTTGCACTTCTCTAATAATTAGCAATGTTGAGCGTCTTTCCATGTGCCTATTGGCCATCAAACAGTGAGAGATCTGAATCCAGGTCTGTCTGAATCTAAAGACTGTGCTTTATTCTCTGGTTCCTGTTTTACTGTGGCCTTCAAGATGGGCATGGGCTTCCATGCAGGGTCGGCACTGGGAAGCTGATACACTTCAAGATCCCCCTACTTACCTGCTTCAACTCCTTATTCCTACTCTTCCCCTTCCCTAGACACACACTTGAAGAAATGCTTGCGTTGCCCTCGGTCCATGCTGCTGGAACTCTTTTGGTCATTGCCTGCCTACCACCCATTCCCTTTTCTTCTTTTAGTGGAACCCTGGTATCCCTTTCCCTCTTTCCATCCGCATGCTCAGATGGAGCTGATCCCACTCCCGTGACCCAACCCTAGGCAAGCACAGCCACAGTGACTGATTCAGGGATGGGCATGTGGTCCAACCCAGCCCAACTGGAATGAATGTGGGGCCTTCTGCTGGAATTGCCGGGCAACAGCTGCTCTCTGTTGGCTGGGGTTGCTAAGGAGGAGAAGTGTAAGCCTGAAGCTGTCCTTGGCCATTTCTGCCTCTCTTTGGGGGGAACTTGGCGTAGAACAAAGTCAACAAAGAGAAAACTGAGCCAAGAAATGGAAAGAACCTGGTTCTGACACCCTTTTCAGTTCATTTTCAGTACTGGATACAGCCATGAACCAAACCTGCACTACCGCAGACTGTCAATACAGGAGGCAGTAAATGCCCTTTTTAGCTTAAGCTAACTTGAATTCGGTTTCTGTTATTTCAGTCAAAAGAGTCCTAATTAGTACATCCACCAGTCTTATCCCTGAGCTCCTAGAGGCTGGAGCTGAGACTTGGGTAAGCCTAAAATCCCCTCCAGCTCGCCAGCTCTCCATTCAGGCAGCAAAGCAAAGAATTCACTTGGTCTCAGCCCCAGAATCCTCTCTGTCAATTCACTCCATCATCTTCCTCAGTGAAACTCAAAGAAAAAGTTGAGAGACGTGTCTCCTTGTATGACTTGAAGAAAAGACTACCTCACAAAACTGGGTATTTTGTGAGCTATTCTCCAATATGAGTTCTTAGGAGAAAGGTGTATTGTGGACAGCTAAGTACCTGACCTTGTAATAAATAAAACTCCCTCTCATTATAGTGCTAAATAAATAAAAGTGGATATGAAATTATATGTGAAGTATGATTAAACCATGAGAAGATACATAAGGGGAAAATGGCTTAAAACGTACTGCTGGGCTTCCCTGGTGGCGCAGTGGTTGAGAGTCCGCCTGCCGATGCAGGGGACGCGGGTTCGTGCCCCGGTCCGGGAGGATCCCACATGCCGCGGAGCGGCTGGGCCCGTGAGCCATGGCCGCTGAGCCTGCGTGTCCGGAGTCTGTGCTCCACAACGGGAGAGGCCACAACAGTGAGAGGCCCGCGTACAGCAAAAACAAAAAACAAAAAAAAATGTAATGTTAACTAAAAAAAAAAAAAAAAAAGAAAACTGATGAAGATTTATCACAGGCCACCATTTAAGTATATTAAAATCACATACACATAGAAAACAACCCTGAACATTTTACAGGTAAACATGCATTAGAGACATATATCAAAAACATCAGAGCAGGTGCCTGTGAGGGAGGGGGTGGGAAGAGGGACTGGGAAAGAACAGGGTGGAGGCGATAAGTAAAATGAGAGGGGCATTGCATAGACCAATGATGACCCCAGAAGTAGGAGTAACTCAGGTCTTTGCATCTGAGATTATACACACTAGAAAGAAGGCAAAGAAGGAAAGAAGGAAGGAAGGAAACTAGGAGGAAACACTAGAAAATATTAACAATCATTGTATAGTCAGGGAGCATTTGGCTACCAGGAAGAGAAACTCACTCAAGGAAACTAAACTAAAAGAGGGCTGGTCTTATGGACACAACTGTAGACAACTCAGGCTGCCCTCAAAGAGCTGTAATCTTGGCGACTCTCTCCGCTAGCTCTTTATCAGAACTACATGCTCCCTCAAATCTGCCTCACTCCCTGCAGAACAGCTCTTTGTGCTTTCATCTCCTTCCACAAGATCCATCGTGGAGGCCCCAATGGTCCAGGTACCTCGGCTGTTCTGCAACCCTCCTTTTCCCAGCTAACAGTCTCTGTGACTCTATTCTAAATTTGCGATGGACAGATGTGAATGGCCTAGCTTGAGTCACCTATTTACCCCTGGTTTAAACACTGCTGGTGATAGTGAAAGGGAGTGAGGTGGATGAAAGGGAAATGAAAATGGGGCTGGAGGCTAAGACAGTTGGGGGAGAAGAACAGTATAGCTTGTACAGACTGTTCCTCAGTGCTGGGATTATGAACAGTTACTTTCTTTATAACGTTAGCATGGTCCAATTTTCCTAAAATGCTTGAGTTGGAGATAGAATGACTAGTGTTTAAAGGTACAAGCTCGGAAGTCAGACAAAACTGGCTTCAAATCCTTGCTTTTCCACCTCCTAGCCATGTGACACGAGCAACTGCCTTCAACTCTCTGAGCCCCTCTTTCCTCCTCTGGAATGCAGGTGGGGTGGTAGCTTTCTCATAAGCTCTTATAAGCAGTAAACGAAACAACGTAACTAAAGCATTGAGCACAGTGTCTCATTCATAGTAATCACTCAAGAAATGTTATTCTACATTATTTTTAGCATACGTGATTTTTAGAATTAAAAATTCTTTTTTTTTTTTTGCGGTATGCGGGCCTCTCACTGTTGTGGCCTCTCCCGTTGCAGAGCACAGGCTCCGGACGCGCAGGCTCAGCGGCCATGGCTCACGGGCCCAGCCGCTCCGCAGCACATGGGATCTTCCCGGACCGGGGCACGAACCCGCGTCCCCTGCATCGGCAGGTGGACTCTCAACCACTGCGCCACCAGGAAAGCCCTAGAATTAAAAATTCTTAACCAAAACAAACAAAAACCCTCATGTCATATGTCAGTTATCATTGAACTCTGTTGCTACTCTTGTTCTCTCATTCTCTTGCTGCTTGGAATACGGGATTTACCTGTGCCGGAAATGGCTGTTGGAAATCTTCACTGTATACCATGTCCCCCTCCCCCCATGCACATAATCAATGAATTAAGTTCCCTCTTCCTAGCAGCCCTCATTTACTCACCCTAATTGATCATTAAAAGGCATGCTCCGGGGGTCCCTGGGCTCATATGTTCATTGACTGCACACCCACTTCATGGGGAAGTCCCCAGTTCCCCAAGTGCGAGCAGACTCTGCTCCCTCCTGTGCCCACAGTGCATTCTGGGAGCCTTCAGAGGAGAGAAGGTTGGCAGGTGGTGCATCTGATCAGTTAATTAGGAGCATATTGAGAGGTTTGACTCCAAGCCTAGCTAATCGCATAATTAAATCTCCACCCATCCTCCATCCCAGTTCCCAATTCAAAAGGCTCTCCCGGCCTGCCATCCTGCTTGTTGCTGGGGAGATATGAGCCCTGCTCTGGTCTGTCCTCGGCCGGGGCAGCCCCTCCCCCTCCGCCTGCTGCTCGTTTCTGAGGCTGAAAAAACGGACTAGGAAAATGTTTTTGAGCACCTGGGAATGAAAGTGGACCAACTTCCTCAAAAGGTTGTGTGAGGATTGCAGAAAATAATAGTGAAAAGGAGCTTTTGCAAGGGGAAAAACCTCAACCTGGTTCGATAAGCAAAGCCTGTTGATCTAGTCCTCAGAGGTCGTTGTGCCACACATGGCTTGTTCTCCCTCTCCTGCCCATATCTGTTCTCCTCCACTTTACATAGAAACCCTGCTTTTGTTCATGGCATCCACGCGTGCAACCCAAATAAAATGTCTTTCCCAGGCTCTCCTGAGTGAGGAGCGGCCCCAGGACAGTGAGATGTTGGGAGTAGGCATCAGAGAGAGTCACCCTGTACAGATAATAAGGGGAGCCACAGAGGAGGGAGCTTTTGCCTCGGGTCCGTAATCTCCTTTTTGCTCTCTTGATGATAGATGCCATGCCTGGCAGTGGGGCGACCATTCTGCAGCCGTGAAGGAAAAACGCCGACCTCTGAGGACGACTGAGATGAAAAACGGAGGGAGTCTGCGTCTCTAATGGCGCTGTAAACAGCCGTAACAGCTGGGGCTGCCTCTCAGGATTTGTTGCTATGTGAGACGATAAAGTTCTATTTGGTAAAAACCACTGTGGGCAGCTATTACCTGCATCTGAACAAACTCCTGACTGATACAGATGCCGACATGAGCCTAATGTATAGTCGTAACAGGAGCGAGAATGACAAAATACAATGAGCATATGCTATAGACAGGATTGTCAGGAGGACTGAATGAGATAAAGTGGTTAAAGCTCTTAGTACAATGACAGGCACATGACAGACATTCATGTACTTTGGTTTTTTATTAGAATTTGAGGTTGGGAGGGTTTATAAGACTTATCAAGAAGTCTTTGATAAGACTTACCAAGAAGTTGGAAGAGAAATCAATACCAAGATTTGGGAACCACAAAAGAAGTGATTACACTGATCTCATGCTCGGGAACTTTCCCCATTAGCCAGTGTCCTGGACCTGCCTCTGACAAGATGTGTGAGCTCAGGCAAATTACTTAAGCTCTTGGAATCTCAGTTTCCTCTTCTGCAAAATGGGGAAATTATGAGGATTAAATAAGATATGCCCATTGGTTAGCACTTGGGGTTAATTTCACTTGGAGGTGGGCAGGAATCTCAAAGGAAGAGAATCTCTCAGGCCATTGAGAAAGGTAGCAAGACAACCTCCCAGTCTTCAGCAAAGGTGTTTTCCAGCAGACCCCACGAAAAGCAAGAGGAAGCACTCAACATGTTCCTCGCTTTGATAAATATCTCTCAGAGAGGCAGTAAATTACCAAATCCTTGTTTCAGCTAAATCAAACATACTGCAGATTCCATTGACATTTAATACCGATATTATAGCCCCCAGGAATAACAAGTGAAAGTAATTAAGTTTAATGATTGCAACGAACCCAATACGCTTGACTGCAGTGTGTACACCTAATTATCTTCCTTCTTTTGTTGTGTGTGCGTGGTATAACTAAGGCCTATTTGTTAAAAAAGGGCACTAATTTTAACATGCAATAGGAAAAGTTGCATCTGCAGCACCTTTCTGAAGGGCTCGCTCGAAACCCTAAGTGAGGAGAAAGTAGCTTGGCTTGTCAAAGTGGCAAAGGAGGGATGATGTAATGCTCAGGTCTCTAAACTGCAGGACAAAACCCACTTTCCCAGCAGCAGAGGAGGAAGCCAAGGAGGCCCAAGCCTCTAGGGGCCCCCATCTTCTCCTCACCAAGGTAAAGGAAAAACAGAGGGGTGTAGAGGCTAGAGGCATACCCTGGGGGAGGAAATGGTAAGGTCTGACTATGGTCCTCAGGCACTGAGTCTGCTCTGCTCACCTGGAGAGATGCTCCAGTGGTAGATGAATCATCGGCCTCAATGCCCCAACACCTCGCTGTATCCAGGCTCTTTGCCGTATGACTTTCACTTCTTTCCATTAAAAAGACGGAATATATTTCCCTACCCCTTGACTTTGAGTCCGAACACGTGACTTGCTTTGGCTAACAGAATAATGTGGAAGTGACGGGCTGCCAGCTACAAGCCTAGGGCTTAAGAGACCTTAAACATTTCTATTTACCATCTTGTGTTTCTGCCATTGCCATGTGACCATGCTTGGACGAGCCTGCTGGTCCCAGGTGGAGAAGGAGAGACACATGGCAGACGCACTGAGTCAAGCCCAGCCTAGATCAGCTGGACCCCAGCCAAGCCACAAATATGAAAGCTAAATAAATGCTTAGTGCTGATTTATTTATTAAGTGCCACTGGGATTTTGGGTTTTTTTTTAATGGAGTATAAGGGCTTTGGTATAACAATGAAAACCTTGAAATGCTTTGAGAATTTGGGGACAATAAGCAATTTTCTGGGAAACAGTTTCCCAGGTTTCAGGGGATTTTGAAAACTGTGTCCGATTCAAGGGAAATTAGAAACCACCTGCAACAGTTAACCGCACCTCCCTGCACACAACCACAAGCTGAAAACTCCCAAGGCCTTCCTGGCTCTTCTCTCCTACAGCCACTGTCTTCTCCCAGCTCCACATTCGGTGACATCACATTAGTAACTTCAAATTGGCCATGGTGGGAGTATTTATACCATATACATTGGTGAAAGCTACCAACCAGGGCTTTTCCCCCCAGAGAGCCAGCTTAGCATACCCGTGCCTCAGGCAATCTGTTGATCAAGTCATCTTGCCGCTTGGGCAGCAGCAGTGTCTCTTGGAAGTAGCCCCTTCCTCCTAATCCTTGATTCCACTGTCCTTGCACCGGGGGCAGCCTGGAGCTGAGGAGCATATGTCAGAGTCAAATGACCTGTGTTCAAATCCCAGCTCTGCTACTTAGCAGTTGTCTGATCCTAGTTAGTTCCTGAAACATTTAATCCTCATTCTCCACATATGTAAAATGGAAATAATCAAACAGTATTTAACTCTTAGGGTTACTAGGAGAGTTCAGTGAGGTAATTCAGGCAAAGCAGGCAGCACTGCTTACGACACCTCCTAACCACATAAGAAGTGACAGCGATCGTTACTTGGTTCACGCTCACACCATCTTTTGCCGTGTTTATTTGCAACGTCTTCCAGGTGACTTCTCACTTGTTGGTCTTGCCCTCTTTCACTCCATTCTCCCCAAAGCAGACAGAGCAAACTTTCCAAAACACAAATATGATTGTGTCACTCCTTGCTCAAAATCTTCCAGTCACTCCCCTCTGCTTTCAGGAGACAGCCCCAATCAACAAACACGGAATGTGGAGCTCGGAGAGGTTAAGAAATCTGTTCAAGGTCATACAAGCAGTAAATAACATAAGATTGGAGTCCAGGCTCTGGATCTCCACGTTCTGGCCTCTTAACCACTATGCTATACCGAGGGTGAAAGGATAGGTGGTTAGGAGGGATAGTTGGATGAACAGATGGAATAACAAAAGGAGAGAAAGATTGGGGGATGGATGGAAGTCTAGAAAGGATGGCAGATTCTGGAATGAAAGGAATGGATGGATGGATGGATGGAAGAGTAGAAGATAGAAGGATAAAAATGGAAGGATGAATGGACTGAAGGATGGAAGAATGTAGGGATTCTCCTAAGTTGCTTTCTCCTCTTCCCTCTGGCCTGGCCTTTCCTAGCAAGGCCTTCTCTCCATGGACACCTACCTGGGACATCTACTGAGAATGTAGCAAGTCCTTTGAACGCTTCCACTTCCTGGCTCCGAGTTCTCTTTTCCTCCTGCCAGCTCAATTCATCCCTAAACAAGTCTGCCTTGGTGATCAGTTTCCAGTGAACTAACCACTTCTGCCTTCTTTTTTTTTTTTTTTTGCGGTACGCGGGCCTCTCACTGCCGTGGCCTCTCCCGTTGTGGAGCACAGGCTCCGGACGCGCAGGCTCAGTGGCCATGGCTCACGGGCCCAGCTGCTCCGCGGCATGTGGGATCTTCCCGGACCGGGGCACGAACCCGTGTCCCCTGCGTCGGCAGGCGGACTCTCAACCACTGTGCCACCAGGGAAGCCCAATTCTGTCTTCTTCCAGAAGCTCAGGCTGTCCCATGACCAGGGACCAAATTTATCTTAATAGTTAATATACACTAGGCACTTACTGTATGCTAGATATATAACTATCTCATTTAATCTTCACGATTCCCTTACAAGGTAAGTACTGTTATTTTCTCCATTCCATGAAGATTAAGAAGCAGAGTCACAGAGACCTTAAATAATTTGCCTAAAGTGGCACCACTACAAAGTGGTGGATCCAGGATTAAACTCAGGCAGTTAGACCCCAGGGCCCATAATCATAATGACCGCACTGTGCTGCTATGTCTCCTTAGCTACCTCAGCTGTTAGCTCCATTCTCCACATTTGGATGGACAAGCTCTTATCAGTCCATGAGGGCGAGATTCACATTGTCTCTTGTGACCTTACCTAAGGCATTTCTCAGACATCTGCCAATTTACACAGTCATAAACAGCTATAGAGTACAGGTTACAGAATATACCACCATTACCAAACCAGAGCAATGTGGGCCAAAGACACCTCCCACATGGGATGAAAGGGCCTCTGACATCTTGCCTGAGAAAAACACTCCTGTAGGAGGCATGGCCTAGTTGGGACAAAAGACCCACAGTGGTTTCAGAATCTGACAAGCCTGGATTCTAGCCCCTACCCGCCGTTCAGTTAAGCTGTGTGACCTTGGGCAGCTTACATTTCCGTGTGTTCATTTTCTTATCTGCAAAACAGGGAGAATACTAGCAGCTAGTATGAATAGTTGTAAGAATTAAATAAGATAATGTGTACAAAAGGCTCGACATGATAAAAAATACACAAATGACAGCTCTCGTGCTGGAGGTTGTCATATTCTGACTGCAACTTCTCTCTGCGCAGATAATCTGCCTGGAACTTTTCTAAACTGTGGTAGATTGTAGAATAATACCTCTCTACCACGAAGACACGTGATACGGTATAAACACTACCTGCGAAGAAAGGCTTTGTTTCTTCAAAGTGTGTTTTTTAAACAAAGTGAAACAGCTCAATCAACTTTGACCAAGGGCCCAAGGCCCTCACCTCCCTGCTTGTTTTCTCGTCCCCAAAGGCCTCACCTCTTGGCAGAGAATCTGTTGGATGAGCTCCTCTTCCGGTTTGATTATCTTTCCCTGGTTCACTGACAGGGCTCAATGCAATTTAATTTCATTGGGAGGAAGTGGTTCAGAAATCAAGGTCATTTAATTTCTGAAATGCAAGTAAAGTGTTGCCTTTCCTAGGTGATCTTTCTGCCATTTTTTCCCCTTAAAACGAAAAGTACAGTGGTTAATACAATGGCTTCAAGGTCATGTTAGAGCACCTTTGCAAATAAGGGAAGAATTCTTCCTACAGGATTTTAATTAGGTCGAGTACAACTAATTCTTCCTTTGCTACTTATTCCATTTCCTTTCCTTTCTGTAATTACTGCCAGTGTAACGCTGCTCACACACACACATGGAGCTGAGGAAAGCCGTGCGATTATCCTTTATTTCTCCTTCATGCAAGAAGGGTGGGTTTTATCCACTGCCTTCAGTCTTTGTAAATCTGAGGACTATGGTCCTAACAGCCTTACACACGTGGGTGTCAGCATCATTATAAGAAGTGAGGGGGTTTCAAATGTGACGCTAACACCGGGACACACAGGTCTCCCCTTCACCTGGTCTACAGAAAATGATTAGGCATCAGCACAAAGAAAATCAACGTGTGTGCACGTTGGCAATCCATAAACATGTGTCACCTGCCTGTCAAGGGCTTAGAGGGGTGTTAGGTACATGGGAGTCAGGGTTGCAAAGGACACGAAGGAGCTTAGGTTTGGTGAGACTGACGATTAGCAGGTACAATAAATCAGCAATACACTGCTTGGCTCTAGAATGGCAAAGGCACTGTGCAGCGGTGGTGATGGGGTGCAGGGAAGCAACCAGAAGGCTCCACAGAGGAGGTGAGGCTTGAGTTGACGGCACAAGTAGGATTCAGATCATTCACTCACTTCAATATTTCCTCAGTGCCTAATATATGCCAGGCATTGTGTAAGTACTGTCCTCACTTCAGTCCTGAGGGGCAGGTGCTGTCCTTACACCCACTTCACAGATAAGGAAACTAAGGCTCAGGTTCATTAAGCAAAGTGCTCAGAGACGCATTAGAGTGGCAGAACTGGGATTCAAACCCAAGTTTCTCTGACTCCAGACTCCAAGACAAAAAGGGAGAGAAGAATGAAACTCATGGGGAAGAGAGAGATCATACAGGTTGTCTGGACAGGGAAGAGAGCTGGAACGGAACCTTTAAGCGCCCATAAGCCAGGTTCTGTGGTAAGTGTGTCACCTCAGACACCTGTAACACCATTTTATGTTTAGCATAGCACTTTTCAGTACCTGTTGTTTTCTTGCTTTGTTTGTTTTTTATCAGGCTCCTCCTCTCTCTAGAACGTGAACTTCAAGACAGGAAGGCCATATCTCGCTTGATTACTGCAGACTACTCGGTACCTAGTTCCCTGACTGGCACATAGTAGGTGACCAACGAGTATGTGTGGAATGACAGATTGAATCTCATTTCCCAGGAGCCAAGGGGAGGAGGTGCTACACTGCAAACTCCAACAAGGTACTCTGCATTCCTGTCTGGTGCCCCACTGTGTCACCAGCACCTAGGACAGCACCCACGGCAGAAGGCAGCTACTCAAGGACTGTTGAATGAAGGAGAGACGGAGAGAGGGAGAGAGAGAAGGAGAGGAAGAAGAAAAAGAAGGAGGAGGAGGGAGAGAGGGAGGGAGGAAGGATCAGCTAGAGCAAGACACATACATTTAGTAGAACGCAGACTCAAGTTCAGCTAAATTGTTACTCCCCCTCACTGACGGACAAAGCCACCTTGCTAGAGACTGAGTCAAAGAAAACTCACTGCTCTGAATCCATTCTCAGAAAGACCCAGACACCTGGCTGGTCCACATCCCTGAGCACTAGCCTCTGTGCCTACCATCCTCACCTGAACCAAAAGGGAAAGTGCTCTCTAGACCTTGCAGATCTCACCACCAACTTGGATTCTCTTTTCATTAATTTGTGTTTTCCTAAGGAATATTTATTCATGTAGTTTCTGTTTAGGCAGTTATTGAAATTATGTCTAATTATGTAATGATGGTAAATAATAATAACCACCTAGTTGCAACATGCTCTGCTTCTATTATGGGTAAGGATTTTATGCAATTTACTAAGAAATTTTCTAAGGTAGGAAGGCTGATTAGGAAGAAGAGATGGTCATTTTGAATATTTGTTGAGTTATCACTATCCCTACCTAACTGTTATGCAGGAAAGGTCCTATATCTTTTTTTATCCAGCCCTAGGGCTGTACTCTTCGAATATTAATACCACAATTACTATTAATAATAGCTACTCTTAATTCAGCAGTTACAATGTGTCAGATCGACTTTAAATACAAATTAAAATTCAATGCAAACTTATGTGCCTTCAAAGACCAAGAAAGTACGGTAAATGACTGAAGCAAGTTGAGTTGGGGATCAACAGGGAGCAGTGGGGTCTGCTGTGAACTGCAGCTCGCTTGCCCTAAAGGAGACAGCCAACACTCAGCTTCAGCTGGGTATTGCCGTTTGGAGATGTGGGAGTGGTGATGCCAATTCTTCTGACCTTTCAGGAGAAGGCAGAAATATGGATTTTCATGTGAAATCCCTAGATTTTTCCACTACTGTGTGTGCCAACAGTCTGTGTGCTGCCCATTAATAATCCCTCAACCTCAGGCATTTTCCATCCGAAGCTTCTGGAAGCAGGGGCTGTGTCGACTTCGTTGACTGTGGCATGGGAGAAGGGAAGGAAAAACTGCATTGAGCTAACGTGGAGGCTGTAAGAGGCCATTTCTCATTTTTATTTAAAATCTCATGGAGGTAATTTCAGAGAACAATGAAATATCAGAAGTCTGGTCAGAGAGGAGAGGCGGGTAAAAGGGGTGGATATAATTACTGGCAGTACTGATAAGGAGAGCCAGAAACAGACAAGCCAGAGGCATGAAGTCCTTCTCCAAGGTCTGCACATGCCCCTGGGGCTGGCCAAGGCAGGGATCTGCACAGAAGGGGTGCCAGGCTGCCCAAGTCAGAGCCCCCCAGGACCAATAGGGACAAAAAGAGGCTGATCCTGGCTCTTAAGTAACAGGGGGGAACAGGGCATCCATGGTCTTCCCACCTCTGTTTAACTGTCATAACTCAGGGAAGTCTTACGTTCATGTTCCAGTGGCTCGATATTCCCTCCCCATAATATCCTTAGACTTCCCCTTTGTGACATTCATTATGCATGTGGTTATCTGTTTATATCAGATCCACTTTCCCTCATGAATATGAGAGTAGGGATTTTATCTGTCCTGTTTATCACTATATCTTTAGGACCCACAGAGCTTGACACATAGTAGGGGATCAACAAATAATGACTTAAAAATAAACAAGTGAATGAATAGTCGTTTGACCTTAGGCATGGGTTACTTAATTGCACGGGTTTGTCAATAACGTGAAACAGGGAGAAGAATAGTGCCTCTTAGAATCACTGTCTTCTTTGTGCCAGTACCCACAGAAAATGTATACACTGTGTGTTTCATCTGCTTTCCACAACAGGCATATTAGATCAGCAGGCTTTTTATCCCAAATTCGTACTAAGGAAACCCAGGCTTAGAGCAGCTAAATGACTTGCCCAAAGTCACACAGCTAGGAAGTGACACTATGGAGATTCCAGTCTGAGTTGTTCTGACTCTTTATCTGCTTCCCTACAGGAATTTAGAAAGTGAGAATGTCATTTTAGCAAACTGGTGAGAGCCAAAGCAAACCTCATAAAGGGATGCATTTGTTCTGGTCTTGAAGGGTGAATGAGGATCTAAAACGCAGAGGAAACAGGGAAAGCATTCGAGGTGGAAGGAATGACTTGGGCAAGAGCCTAAAAATACCAGATCCATTCAAGGAATGGTGGGTGATCACTTTAGATAAAGGGGAGTCCTGAGTGAGGCTGAAACCACATTGTGAAAACTCTGAATTCACTCATCCTCTCCACAATGATTTAGTGAGTGCCTGACTCGGTGCAGCTCCGTGCCGGGTGACGCAGGGAAGGAGCCACGCACCCTGGCTTCCTGTCCCCACGGAGCTCACAGTCTGGCGCTCGGCTACACTGACTCCATAGCGCCATGGCAAGGACCAGATGAAGAAGTAGGCAAGAAATTACTTTGAAGAGCTAAGCTTTGCTATTTAAATTCTCTCCTCTGTTCTGCTATGTCAGTTAGATGCTTCGTTGCGATTAAGTGAAAACTCCAGTTGAAACTGGCTTTCACAGAAAGAGACTTCATTGACTCTGGTAAGAGGAAAGTTGGAGAGTAATATGGCCCTGCTGGTTTCAGGGGCTTTATCAAGAAAGCAGAACAAGTTCACCACGACTCTCTGCTCACCTCTCCTCTGTGTGAGGGCTTCATTCTCAGCCAGCCTGGCTCCTCTCAACAGCTCAAGACCTCATACCTCACTTTCACATCCCACTGAATTGAAGCTTCTCTTTCCCAGTAGCTGAACCTGAGTTCAACTCTCATTGGCCAGAAAGTGATCACGTGCTCATCTTAGAACCAATCACTATACCCATAGGGACGGGATATGCTAATTGGTTTACACTAATTGAGACCTCCTTCTTCTCCACCAACCAAGCGAAAAACATAGGCTAAGAGTTAAAGAAAAGTGGTTTTACAAAGAAAATCCTGGGCATAATTTTACCAGAAGAATGGTAAATTCTGGGAATCAAAAGCATAGCAGTGCATTATTACCAGCGTGGGGGTTGTGATCTTAAGAAACCTCACATTATCAAAAATCACATTATAAATACACCATTACACTTGCCAAGCCAAAGTTGTTGGGGGCTTTTGGCAGAAATTTCAATAACAAGGTTTTCTTTTTTAAGATAGATCTGTTATTTTGTCACTGCAAGCTATAAAACTGACGAGACATGGCTGAGTACATCCTTAGCAGCACTTGAGATCAGACCCGAATCAGTGAGCTTCCAGGGTGGTCGTTCTGAAACCACGGGAGTGGTGGCTGCACGTTAAATCACCAGGAGAGCTTTTAAAAATGCTGCTGCCCAAGCCTCACCCACAGTGAGTCTCATTTAATTTGTCTTCAGTGTGGTCTGCCAGTGGATATTATTAAAAATAGTAGTTCTCAATTGTGGTCACAATTAGAGCCACCTGGAGAGTTTAAGTCCCAAAGTCTAAGCTAAAACCCAGACCAATTACGTCGAAATTCATGAAGGTGAGACCTAGACATCAGTATACATTGACGCTCCCACGAGCATCATTGTTGGTAGCGACCAAAAGAAGCGTAAAGAACACGTTCCCAGCAAGCGGACAACAGCTCCATAAAGAAGCTGGGCATTCCTTTGCAACGTATAAGATGATTTTTCTTCTTAAGTCCATGCTTCTGATTCCCAATTTTGTTCCCATTATGTGCAATAGAGGTCTGAGTTAGGCAAGCCATGTCCATTAACTTAATTGATGACATCAGATCCATTTCCTGCTATAAAAGCTTGTGTGGTGGGGGCTTCCCTGGTGGCGCAGTGGTTGAGAGTCCGCCTGCCGATGCCGGGGACGCGGGTTCGTACTCCGGTCCGGGAAAGATCCCACATGCCGCGGAGCGGCTGGGCCCGTGAGCCATGGCCGCTGAGCCTGCGCGTCCGGAGCCTGTTCTCCGCAACGGGAGAGGCCACAACAGTGAGAGGCCCGCGTACAGCAAAGAAAAAAAAAAAAAGACTTGTGTGGTGGAAGTGGCCAGGATCAGAGCTATTTTCATGGCTTACACATGAGAATCACAAGAATCTGAGTTAAGGATCTGAGTTAAGGATTTGCATTGAGCTAATATTTAATAAGGGCTTAGTTTGTGCCAGGCACTGTTTTAAGCAGTTAACATAGACATGACTTATTTAATCTTCAGAAAACCCTGTGCTATCATTATCCCAGTTTTACAGACGAGGAAATCCAGACACAGAGAGGTTCAGTGGCTGGCGCAAGATCCCATGGCTACCAAGTGGTTGGGCCAATATTTGAATCTTAGCAGCCTGGATCCAAGGTCTATACTCTTGACCTCTATGTTACAGGAAGGCTGGCTGGAACTTAAAAGGAATGTTCCATACCTCTTACTGTATTGCCACCCTAGTGAGCACATGCGCAGCTTGAAGGGACTCTCCCCTGTGTTCTCATTAGAGACAGTGGCTGGTGGCCTCTGGACTGCTGGCCTTTCAGATCAGGTCCGCAGGGTTCCTTCTTTTATCCACTGGCTCAAATGATTTGATGAAGGTTAAAAGATGCTGCAGGGGAAGGAGGCAGGAGACAGGTGATGGGAGTTCACCACTCTCATCCTCAATGTCTTCGCTCAAGGAGAATGTTCTCTCCGCACCTCTTTCCCTAGTTAGTTCTAACTTGGCCTTCAGGACTCAGGTCAGGATTAGTATCCCCTCTGAGAAATTTCTCCCGATCAACTCCTTCTCACTCCCAGGTTTTCCTTCTCTCTCAAAGGAAGTGTGGAGAAAACAATTCTCAGATTAAGAGTTGAGATTCGGGGAGAGGTCTGCCTTTGTTTAGCAAAACCACCTTGATGAACAATCTTGGTTGTGGAAGGATGGCTCTTAGACTCTGGAAGGATTAAGACATCCATGAAAAACTGAACGTCTCTGTATAACAATGCAAGAGGAATTTGGAAGCTGCTGGGCAAGATGAGTAGTGAGGATGTGAGGAGATTCTTGGAGGTGAAAGACAATATCATGCCTGCAGGACAGGAAACTTGAAGAATGACATTGGCCCGTGAGAATTCCCCTCACGCTCTGGCAGGTCTGGCAAAGGGACCTTACAATAAGGATGTCCTCTTAAGCCATTGGCTGTGTTATAATTGAACCCTTCTTACTGCCTCTCTCTACCCACTCACCCACATCCCAAAATACATTAAGTGAATCTTGACTATCCCTTGGTCGACTGACATTTTGGAGTGGTCAGGGAAAGTAGATTTGTCGAATATTTGGGCTGATGTGGAGAAGAGCACAGTCACAGAAAGCAAAAGACAAATGCACCTAACAGTAAGGGAGGATAGAGCTGGAGACAGGAGCATAAGCCATAAAGTTTAGGACAATCTTGGGGAAGACTAATCCAATAGCATGAGATGCAGTCAGGGATATGAGCCAATATTATTTAATTCTCAAAAGATAAGGCAACCTCTGCTATTATTTTAGGGACGCAAGGTTTCTCTTAAGGTTGGATTCCTCAAAGGCACTCACCTTTCCTTTGCAAATTGCCAACATTATACAAGAAATTTTAACAAGCAACTTCTTTAATAATCTTGATTCTGGCCATGCTGAACCATTTTAAACTCTACAGACACTTCACATTTTTATTCCTCTGCAGATTTTTATACATGTTTCTCCATCTGCCTGAAACATACTTGCCCATAATCTTTGCCTATTTTAATTCCTGCTATTCTTTCAGATCTCAACCTTAGCTGTCACTTCCTGTGATGTATTAGTGAGGGTGTTTTCGACTGCCAGGAAAAAACAACATTTAACTCAAAATGACTTAAACAACAGGATATTTACTGTTAAATTAGATGCCTCTCGTGTATCATTCTGTTGCTCTCAGTGCATTGTGTTCTTCATGCCAGTGGGCCAGCAGCCAAAGAAAAGAGTGACAGTGCCAGTGAGGTTAATTGATTATTAGTACATGAAAAACTAGGGGTGCAACTACCCAGTGGGGGTAGGGAGAATCCACCGGCTTATCTTTTGGTGCTTCTATTCCCTGAGATCATAGAAAATTTGCAGTTTCAGGAAACATGGCCCCAAAAGGGCAAGGCAACAAGGGCTCAGGGTAATCCAGCATGGTAGTGAAAGGTGAAGATGATAGGTATGAATCAGGAGCTCACAATCAGCTGCAACAGCAGGGACCATAGTTGCAAAAACCCCCTTGCCTTGAGTCTTTGCAGCTACCACCTTGAAGAGGACTCTGTGATGAATCAGACTTGTACCTCTTCTCTCAGGGAAGAAGTAAGGGTATATTGTTTTCAAAAGGGGAGGTCAAGAGGGGATCTGATTGATGCAAGGCATGGACGATATTAGATACCATATCACCATATCCTTCTATCACCGCTGAGATTCCATCAGAATTAGGTACAATCTGACTGTACCTCAACTCATGCTTGCACCTGGACCACACATTTCTCATCTCCTTCCCAAGGTTTCCCTGTTAATGCTAAGCTGTTGGACACTGTTGAACCTGGCTGGTACCCATGCATGCAAAACTCAAAAGTCTGAGGCAATTAAAACACCATAGGCAAATCTTTGATCAACAGGAGGTGAGAGTTGGTGCATAAACTATCCACCCTCTCCCCCTGATGCACTGTCCCAAGATGCAGTTTACATGGCTTCTTAGAGGACTGTCACACTCAGTGGCAGCCAACTTGATAATGCTTCCTCATACTGGCCCTTCCTCCTTCCTGCCTTCATTCTCTCTGTCCCTCACACGTGCTCCCTGATACTGTATCCTCTACTGAGGTGCATATCAGCATTTTGTCCCAGGATCTGCCTTTTTGAGCAAACCAAAGATAACAATCACCCATAACAAAAAGTACGGAGGCAGGAAGTTCCAGAGTTCAGAAGGATGTGTGCCCTGGTTATTTTTCCAGTCTTCCTTTTTCAGTGCCTTGGGTTTTGTCTTCACACTTATCCTTTCATGGTTTTAATAGGGCTGCAGTAACTCCAAGTACCAGGACCTCAAACAAAAATGTTCACATTCTGAAAGAGGGGAAGAGAGCATAACTTGTCCTTTCTGGATAGGAGTTAAGTCTCCTAGAAGCTCCCCAGGCTTCTGGGAGATACCTTCTCACATCTTCTTGCCAGAACTGCATCCCATTCCCATTCCTAACTGGCATGAGGAACTGACTTTCTTAGTCCAATCATGATTCATCCCTTGGGATTGGAGAAGACCCATCCTCCCCTAAGTTGCGTTCCTGAACTAATCAAGAAAGAAATGAGGGATTAATAGCGGTGGGCACAGTGGTAACTATGTCAGACACTTATTAGCTAACCCAGGAGCCATGTTCAACACTCCTTCACCTTTGCCCATCTCCCACTATAGAGGCTAAAGAAGCAACATATTGACTTTCAGCTTCCTTTGCAGCTAGGGAGCCACGTCATCCGTTTTTAGACATGTGTATGTAAGGGAAAGCTTTGTAGGGGGCTTCTTCTAGGTCCTCCTTGATAAAAGTATATTGACACGAAAAGAGCTTTCTCTCTCCCTCTTGCTCCCTCTTGGGTCACCTCTCTGATTCATTTCTTTACCCCTGATCATGTGAAGATATGATTCCCAGAGCTTTGGAAGCCATCTTGCAACCATGGGGCAATAAACCTAAGTACGAAAGACTAACAAACTAATAAAGGTAGAGTAGAATGATGGAAAGAACTTAGTTCCTTAACTACATCCTTGAGCCACTAATGCAGCCCTGGGATTGCTTTTCTCTGGATTTTTTTAAGTTATATCAGATTACTGTCTTTCTTATTTAGCCATTATTATTTAAGTATTACGTTACATGCAGCTAAAAGCCCTTCTAACTGATAAATCAACCAACATTTCTAGGAGGTATCCCTGGACCCTACAGACTATATTAGCTATCCCTTTCCCCTAACAGCCAAGGCTTCCTGCTTTCATGGCTATTACTGCAGCACGCTTTCATTGTTCAGTTAAACAGAGATTCCTTTGAATCGTCTGAATTCTGCAAGCCAAAGCTGAGCCACTGCCACAGAGAGTGTAATACAGGATTCCTGCACAGGGCAGTGGGCTGGTCTAAGCACCTCCACAGTCTCTTACAACTTTGAAATCTATGACCCCAATTCCTTTAATATAAATGTCCCTTTTCCATGTATAAAAGGCTTTTTTCCTTCCATTATGTCATAGCAAATTGCTAGGCAACACAAGAATAAAACTTGGATAAGTGTTCTATTCTGTTTGTACTGTGGGGAACTATCAAGCTAAATTTCCACTTTTGCAGATCATTTGGGGGATTATTTGTTATTCTGAACAGGCCTGTCCCCATTCTCCTTCAGCAGTATGGAGAATGGATACGAAAAAAAATGTGCGTAAATGTTTCTTTCTTTTTGAAATGATATTAATAAAGTATTTCCTGTGGTTATGGCTAATAAGTCACTTGTTTCCTAATGTTTCTGTATCAATATGCTCTTCAAGGAAGCTTAAACCCCAGACCTCTATACGTAGTGTGGTATTTGTGGAGTTCATTACAGTCTATAATTAACAGGGGGATTGCCTTTGGGGAAGAACAGAGAATTGAAGATTAAAAACCTGACCAAATATTTACCTGCAAACAGAAACCTTTTATAAGGAGCAAGGACATTGTAAATTTATAAATGTTCAGAAAATGTTCCCAATATTTTGTCTGTCTTCACTGAGTGATTTCTTGGTGGTCGACCAGAGAGCAGAGCAGAGAATGACACTGACTGTCCTCCAACTCTATGCCGGGTACTCGATGAGTCACTTTATAGGTATTATCTAATTAAATGATTTTTGTCATTTAAAAATACTCTTTACAATTACATAAGTAATACACACTTGTAAAATTTGTCAGCAATTCAGGGACATAAAGATGAAAAAGTGAAAGTTCCCCTTCACTCCCTTTACCCCTCAATTTCCCTTACATTCCTGGAAATAATTACCATTCCCTTTGGTGTAGAGCCAACCCGACTTTATTTTTTCTATGCCTTTTCATAAATGCACATATTCTTACATGAATATATAAACAAGCCATACTTCATGTATTCTAGGATGCACTTTTTTCAAGTTTAAAATCTCTGCAATACGAACGCATCTTACAATTAAAGGCATTCGACAGTGGCCAATTTCTCTCTTTCTCAGTGGCACATAAAATAATGGTGCATCCTGAAATAAGTGGCATTTTGGAGTAACAAAATACAGTAGATACAGCGCTTACACAACTATATAGATGTATGACTGTGTGAATTGCTATGGACAGCTTTCAGTACACATGGGTCTGCCTCATTCATTTTAATGTCTGTGTGAGCTGCCATTGTATGAATGTACCTGCATTTATTTAGCCATATACCTTGTAGATGGACCTTCAGATTATTTCCAAGTCCTCCTGGTGGAAAACAGTGCTGCACTGACCATCCTTGCCCCCAACTCTTTGGATCCATGTAATAAATAGTTTTTTACAAAGAGATTCCTATCTCATGAGTTTTCATAGTTACCCTACATGGTAGGAAAAACTTAGTTATTCAGAACTCAATGAGACACATGTTCAAGTCCTGGCTCCAGAGATGCCGTGTTGGACAACTCAAGGGAGTTCAAACTGTCATTTGGGTCAGGGGTCAGCAAACTTTTCTGTAAAGAGCCAGATGGAATGAACACCTGAGATGTGTGTATGACTCAGTTTCTTCACCAAGAAAATAAATCTGTGTTAACAGTGTTTGTGAGAATTAATACAATGCGGCAAGTAAAGCATTTACAAGTGCTTGGTAAATGCTATAGCTATTAAAAAATTTTATTCTTTTACTGATGAGGAAATTCATAGTTATTAATTCACAGAGGCAGGACACAAACCAGGTGAGTCTGACTCCAAAATTTGTGCCTCTCCTATAGCACCTACTGCCTCAAAAGGAAGAATCTATTGCAGAGAGAAACTGAACTCAGGGGAGCTGAAAGACTTTTATAAAGTCCTACTATGTCACTGTCAGACATAGTGGACTTTGGCTCTTCGAGTGTCCAGCAAATACACTCCCCACCTGAGAAGGCAGCTTCTGTGAGACCCAGCCCTCTGGGCTTGCTGACATCCCCAACCAGTGGATTGTCCTGTTAGTTACGCCAATTTAATATGATCGCAGTTCTATTTCCTGGATGGAAATGCAACCACAGAGGGGTTGATAAAGCTGTCATAGCAAGATGGAGATAGTAAGTCTCATTAATATTAAGAAAAGAATAAACCCATAAATAAGACATTATCAAGTGAAATAAGATAGTCTCTCCTCCAACTTCTAACAAATCTCATGTGCAAAACCATGTAATTTCCCCAGGCATCCTCCCTACGAGACAGATGTATAGAATATGAATTGTGCGGGGAGGGAAATTGATATGCAGAACAGGAGTTGGCAAAATAATTAGAGCCGGGAGGCTCCCTGAGTCTCGTGGTTTATTTCAGAAGTCACCAAATGTACAATCCTGGGGTCCAGACCAGACGGGTATGTAACATATCAGTCCTTGAAAAAGCCTGGAGATGATGGAGAGGTGATGGTACTGGCTGCTGAGGGCGAAAGCAGTGCCAGGCCTGACACACTGAACAGGTAAGGGCCACCCCCCCAGGTGGGGAAGGGCAGGGGCTGCCCCTTTGGTGGCACAGCACTGCCTAGTACAGTCGCATATGCTCCTTACCCACTCTGCCCGCTAAGGTCCCAAGCTTCTGCGTCCCTCTCAATCGTCCCAACCATTTCTCCTGGCTGAGGCTAAGTACAAAATGCAAGTTGTATTAAGTGCCTAAAACCTTATCAACTAAGAACCACTTGCAGACAGGGACCAGTTGGATCTGTATCCCCAGAGGGCCCCCAGCTCAACACCTGGCTGTGGTAGGGAGTCTAGAGATGCTTATTGATTGGAATTGACTAAAGCCACCAACAAAATACCCCGATGGAATAGGAGAGAAAGGAGAGAAGAGAAAGGCAGGAGTGAGGGGAAGAGAAGAGAAGGAAGACAGGAAGGAGGGAGGTAGAGAAAGTGGTGAAGATGCTGGAATGTGAATTGAGCAGATTGAGGCAGAAAAGGAGCAGAGAGACGAGGGAAGAGAGAGGACGAGACCGACGTAGAGCAGCGACAGAAGGCAGAGGAGGCAAAGGGGAGTGGAACGCGAGCTGAGCGGACAGGGCAGGGAGATGGGCAGACAGAGAGAAGAAGCAGGTGGGGGCACAGGGGAGGCAGTGAGACAGGCAGAAAAAGACACACGGGACAAACACACTGAAAGAAAGATGGGCACAGAGATGGTCAGACCCCCGCAGACTGAAACGGGGCACAAAGATGGAAAGAACGTAGACAAAGCCTGAGGAGGGACAGAGATACAGGGCAGAGCCAAAGGCTTTCCTGGTCCCCCAGGGGAATCCACACTCCCTTCAGTTTATCTTCCTACTGAGCTAATTCCTTGATAAAGAAAGGGAAGAAGAAAAAATGTCTTTCTGGAAGAAAAGATTCTGAAAACCCATTACTTGGGAGGTGAAAACTGTCCTTCGTCTCCAGGCATTCTGCCAGTTCTAAGGTGGCGCTGCATCTCAGCTTTTACTTATAAAAAAGCTGCATCTGGGCTTGCATCTCAGCCCCAGAGAGCCTGGGCGGGGGGCTGATCCCTCTGGACTCCAGGCTGCTCGACGTGGTAAGTTGTGACCAGGAACCCACTCTATCTACCCTCATGGAATTCTTGACAGGATCAGCTCAAATAGCACTGTGAAAGCCTTCCAAAAAGTACATCACCCGCTGAGATCAGTAATGAAGGTGAGAAGTTAGTTTGTTTCGGTTGACTCCTATAGTCATTCACATCCCTCCCTCCCTCCCCACTCCCTCCCCTCCCCCTCCCTTACTGTCCTTCTCTTTCTCATCTACTCCCCCACACTGCACGTCTGCTTTATATTCCAAAGAGACCTTGACTTCAGCCCTCAGGCCATGAAATATTCAATCCACTTGGACACTTTTTAATGAATCTGGGGTTTGATTCACGCCATTGCGCCTTGACGCCTGCCTCTGTAACCCCTTCCTGGGACCGACTAGTCGGCTTTGAGCACTGCCCTGGAGATGGAGACAAGACCTCCTCTCCTCTCCCAGAACTGGTTTGCTGAGGCATCTGCAAGCATTCTCTTTGCCATCCCGCCATGCGTGCCTGGAAGAGGCAACAAGGCGACGAGATCTCTGTCTTACGCAAGAGTCAAAGGTGACTTTTAAAGGATGAGAAAAGAAAAATGCAAACCAAAAGCTACTAACAGCTCAGGCGGCAAATATCCAGGTGATTAACAGGCTGGCTGGATCAAGGATACAGATGTTTCATCCGAATTCCACGTTGTCCTCACCTGACTTTCTTCAGCAACCCCACCTCCCATACAGACTCAATGATCACAAGATGCATTTGCACTTATTGACATTTTGCTCTGTTAAAAAAAAAAAAAAGTGGGCTTTTCATTGCTATTACTATATTGCGCTAGTGGGTTTTGTCTGACAGGTTGAGTCATAATAAAATTAAACAGATTGATGCATTTAAGACTTTTAGCACAGTGTCAGGCACATGTTAAGTGCTGGACAAATAACCGGTATTTTGATTAATTTTAGTCATAGTCATTGTCACCGTATTCATCTTGGGGACAGGCCTGGCGTTCCGTTCTGCCTGCAACAGGTCACACCATATCTGGCACTGACGTGGTTCTTAGTAAAATTTGCCAAGGAGCTGTTTGGACAGTGAGCATAGGCTTCCCAAACAGTCTGTGCATCCCAACGTGGTCTCCCTTCTTCCCTAAACTCCTATCCAGTCATACAACAAATAGTTACCAGGCACCTGCCGAATGCCACACATCATAGTAGGTGCTGGGGATTCCAGATGAGCAAGATAGAAAGGGTTCTTACCTTCAAACTTGTTAAGCCACAGGACTTCCCATCCATGTCAGTGACAATGACACATCTTTATACAGCACGGGGCACAGCCAGATACTCTTCTCAGATCCTTACCGGCACTGACACACTTAATCCTCACCATTGGTCTTTGGGGGAGGGACTTCTACAACTCTCATTTTATATTTTATGTTTCTATAGACTGAGGCCCAGAGAGGTCGATTAATCTACTGAAAGCACAAAGAAATAAGCAGCAGAGCTGGGATTTAAAAGCAGGCAGTCTGGCTCCAGAGTCCACACAGCTAAACCACAGTGGTGCTGCACCATTCAGTTCATGGTGCTACATTCTGTGAGCGACTGTTTCCATTTGTTTCTGCAAATAGATTAGAATATCCTTAAACTCCGTGGAGACAGGAAGCAGATTAGTGGTTGACAAGGGCTAGGAAGAGGGGGAGCGAAGAGTGATCACTAAGGGGTATGGAGTCTCCATTTGAGATCATATAAAAGTTCTAGAACTAGATAGTGATGATGGTTGCCCAATATTGTGAATGTACTTAATACCATCGACGTATACATTTTTAAATGGTTAAAATGGTCAATTTTATCTTATGGGAATTTTATCCCTTAAAAATTTTCTTTAATCCTTAAGTGTAGGGTTGTCTTATATCTTTCATATCCCCACAATGACTAGAATGTAATAGTTCTTAGCAAACACTTCATGATCGGCTGAGTGATTGCCAGTGGTCTTAGAAGTGGAGTTTGTTTTGTTTTAATTATCATCACTCTTGTGATTATTATAAACAGAGCCCTTTTGGAGCCCAGAAGGTTCCTGTCCATCTATGAGCAATGGGACCACAGACTGTGCTGATTCCGAGGGTGAGGGGACAGGTGTTCAGCATCAGGTGCTGGGCTAGGCCGCGCAAGGTGCTTCCCCAGAATAGGCAATACACAGGGGCGAGTCAGCATCAAGACGGGGTTGAGAAGGCAAAGTTCAGAACCAGAGGAACAGCTCAGGCTTCAGGTCTGAGGGACAAATCAGGGCTAAAAATAGAAAACAACCTCAGGGTCAGGAAGTGAGAGAATCGGAAGCCTTTTGGGAAGAAGAATACAACAATAATATAAAAATAACAGTAATAGTGAATCAAACCCTTAGATAATGCTTTCCACGTGCCAGATACTGACTCAAGGGTTTTCACATATTAATTCATTTATTCTGGATTATTATTGTCATTACCCTCATTTTATAGGTAAAGAAACTAAGGCACAGAGAAGTTAAGTGACTTGCCCAAAGTCACACAGCTAGCGAGTGGCAGACTCTGTATTCTAAGCCAAGTGGTCAGGAGCTCTGGATTGACTCAACCATAGGAGTTAAGGAGTGAATTTGGAGTTAAGATTCTGGTCCTGCTGAGAGCTAACTGCTGGCCTGAGGAGAGGGAGGGCCCCTGGAGCTTGAGGTTTAAGGATGCAGACGAAATGCAGTCCTCAGGGCCCTGGACTCACAAAGGAATAAGTCAGTTCCCAACACCTAGAGGTAGAGAGGTGTAACGGTTAGGAACACAGATTCCGGCCTAGAAGCTGGGCCTTGGACTCCAGCTCTGCCCCTTAGCAGCTGTAAAACCTCAGGCAGATTCCTTGATCTCTCTCTGCCTCAGTTTCCTCATCTAAAACGGAGATATGATCCTTCCTAACTGTGAATTATTATAGAGTTACTGTCAGGAGTACATGACTTGATTTTTGTAAAGCGTTGAGAACAGCGCCTGGCATAGAGTAGGCAGAATGTGAATGCTAAATAAAATAAACTCAGTCAAGTAGGAGCCACAACGCCATGTACCTTGGGTGGGGGGGACTTGGAGAAGCAGCAACCAGATGGAGAGCTCCCTGCACACGTTGCCTTTAACAAAGGAAACCGAACTCTTGGCTGAAAAAGAACTGGTGGCTGGTGTCATACTGAAACTTACCCTTATGTCTTGAGCCACCATGCTGTTCGTGTGCCCACAGTTCCTGCACGCCTCCTCCTGTTTCCACCCGTGGCAGGAAGGGAGGGTCTGCAGGTCCTCCTGCCTCAAGCTGCCCACATGGTGATATTTAATTAATCTATTCATTTGATCTTCTGGTTTGCTCAGTGGCTCCCTTTCCTTGATGCTCCCTGAGGTTTGAATACAGTAAAATTCAGCCCTAATTAAAACTGTTGAGATGCCAGCAGTCTCTGTTAATGAAACATCAGAATGAGACTGGATTTCTTTTTTTTTTAACAGGCTTTTCTTAAAATCTTTGAGAGGGGGGATAGAATGAGCCCAGGTAGGAAAGAACAAAGTTAACAAACTCCCTCTTGTCTCCAAGTGTGTGAGGGTGGCCTTTCTAAGTGTCTCTTCTGGTCTGGGACTGGAAGCCAGTCCTTTGAGCAGAAAGAGTCCTAGAGTCTGTGTCCAGAGATCTCCTGAAACCTCCCATTTGGGACCTAGATCTCAGTAATTTTCTCCCCTCTTAGAGACTCCGTTTTTCCATCTGCAAAATGGGGATGCCAGACCAGCTTTAGTAGTCTATGGTTTGAGAACATTAAGTTGTCAAGTCCTTGTATTCTTGAGCCTGGCAGGACAGAGTCGCAGGACCATCTTCCACCCCCGTCTCTCCCCTCCCCTCATCATCCTGAGAAAATGGCCACAAGCAGTGTTTTCCACTCAAGTCACTGGGCTTTGAGTGATACAAGCTTCCCACAGTCACCAGGAACTGGACTAGAGATTGGACTCCTAATTCTAAGCAGCACTGCAAATCTAACTGAGAGGGCCAGGATTCTCCACATTGGGTGGAACCAGTCAGACCCAGCCAGATTCCCTCTCCTGGGGGAGTTTTAGCTGTTCCTCTCCCCAAGCAGAGTAGAGAAGCAGCAGTGTGGGCACTGGCCAGGCAAACCTGGGTGTAAAACCCTCCTGGTACCTCCTCCATGCCACGTAGCAGCATGTGGTGTACACTCTCTGGGCCTCGGTTTCATGATATGTAAATGAGGATAATAAGAATAATTCCCTTCTTTTTTTTTTTTTTTTTTTTTTGCGGTACACGGGCCTCTCACCGCTGTGGCCTCTCCCGTTGCGGAGCACAGGCTCCGGACACGCAGGCTCAGCGGCCGTGGCTCATGGGCCCAGCCGCTCCGCGGCATGTGGGATCTTCCCGGACCGGGGCACGAACCCGTGTCCCCTGCATCAGCAGGCGGACTCTCAACCACTGCGCCACAAGGGAAGCCCTAATTCCCTTCTTTACCTCATTAGATAACTACGTCAATTACATGGCACGGGACTTGACACATATTAGCCCCTAGTTATAGGTAGCTGGTAGCTGTGGTTACCATTGATGGCAGCAGATAAAAAACAGGAGAGAGAGAGAGAGAGAGAGAGAGAGGGAGAGAGAGGGAGAAGGCAAAAGCAGAAGAGACACAGAGATGGCAAATCACAGAATGTGTGCATGGTGGAGTGCCCTTACATGCGCTCTCGGCCCACGTGCTCCAGGGGGACTCCACCCCTTTTCCAGGAACAAGCATGTGGCTCAGGCCCAAGGCAATCGGAGCCTCACATTCTCCTGGCCATTGTGACTGGTCCAGAGGAGAGCACGCAATCAAAGTCAGCCCATGCCTGGTTGCACTCTGCCGTACCCGAGACACAGAGTTCAGTTGATTCTCCAGGGTCCATGAGAAATCAACTCCCACTGACCCTTTTGTGACTTTCGGGGACTCTCGTAAATTTGCTGGGCAGGTCATGGGAAAGGACCACATCACAGAGCAAGTGGCTTTCCACCAGACGGTCACCTTGCCTGAAACTTACTCTTCCTCTCTTGTTTGTTGCTCCCCACCTCCCTGGAACAACCCAGGTGCTTCCAAGAATAAACTTCAGTCCCGAACACCCACCAAAATGTTTTCCCAACAAAGGGAGCTTTCTATTCCAAAGAGCAATTCTGGCTGAACCAAGTGTCCTCTGTCTGTCTGCGTAAGTCAATTACCAGGTAAGCCCTCCATCAGCAGAGGACATTATCATAAGCGTTCCTGGGCAGGAGATAAGATCGATATCCTCTCCCCCTCATTTTGCTGGGTTGTTGCTCCCACCCCTGGTATCAACATCCCAGGCAGACCGAGCAAAAGACTTTCCACCTTAGTTCCCAGAGGAGAGAGATTGTGATGCACAGCCATCTCATTTTTACTTTTTAACGTTTTTATTGGAGTATAATTGCTTTACAATGGTGTGTTAGTTTCTGCTTTATAACAAAGTGAATCAGTTATACATATACATATGTCCCCATATCTCTTCCCTCTTGCGTCTCCCTCCCACCCTCCCTATCCCACCCCTCTAGGTGGTCACAAAGCACCGAGCTGATCTCCCTGTGCTATGCGGCTGCTTCCCACTAGGTATCTATTTGACGTTTGGTAGTGTATATACGTCCATCTCATTGGACTTAGGGTTTGCAGGTCCCACTGCCACCAGAATTGCCAAGGTTAACCTTGAGAACTGGAATTAATAACACAGCAATGGCCTTGCACCCACCACGGGTTCCCCCTGTTAGTTAATAGAATGATTCATTTGAATTGCTTCCCCCTTCATTGATGGTGAGGGGCCCACTCCTCCCACTGCTATAGCCCTTCCCTCTCTAGGAAAAGACAAGTGAGGCTTATTGAATTCGAATACATCATCCTGGCAGTGGGCATCAACAGAGAGAGACAGACGTGAGAACAGAACACGGAGCCCCATATCCATCCCTCACGGCCCCCCCCCCTCCTCCTCTACTCAGCAGATCTACTCAGCACTCCCTAGGGAAGCCGAGAGTTCATTATGAACACTAGCGAAGGGTCAATAAATCCACGGCTGAGATTTCAGTCACCTACTGTGGCTGTCCTCACCACCAGCAAAGTACTTGCATGGCCCCAGCCTCGTCTGTGGGGTAGGGATTGGTGGCAGGGAGCTCAGAGGAGCTCTAGAGCCAGAATGATCTTTTCCTAAAGCAAATTTGATCGTGTAAAACCTCTCCACCTCACTTAAAACTCTTCAGTGGCTCCCTATTGCCTCTAGGATAAAGACCAAAGCATTTAATATCGCTCACAAGGTTCTGCAGGGTCTGGTCTCTGCTGACATGTCTGACATTACATATCCACGCCTGCCCCCTCCCATTCGCAGCCTCTCCAGTCACACTGCGAGACTTTCAAGCTGTCAGTGGCTTAGGGGGCCTCCAGAGCTCAGGTCAAACCTAAGTTCCTCATTCTGGAATAGATCCTGCTTTAATGCAGTCTTCTAACCCCTCACACCTGCCCTCCACCGCACTTGTTACACCTCGTGCTTTTGCATTTCCCTGTCTAAAGACTGGGTTGATGCTCTGTCTTCCCACTGGTGTGTGACTCTATGTTCTGTTCACCAGGCACCTCCAGCTTCTACCACAAGGCCTGGCACACAAAAGGAACTCAGTAGATCTTTGCTGAATGAATGTAGTTATAAGGTAGGGTACGTTCCAAGAGCCGGAATCTGGAAGTGGCGCTAAAACAGCGTGTGCAACAAGGTGGGAGAAGAGGCAAGAGAGGTGAACGGAGGAGATCACGGGACAGTCATCATTCAGCACCGACTGTGCGCCTGGCACTGTTCTACGCGCTGAGGATACAGCAGTGGGCAAGGTGGACAACGCGCTCTACGTTTCTGGAGCTTACATTTGAGGTCATCCCCCTCTTATGTTGCAGGATATTGATCCTGGAAGTATCTCCAGTTGTAGTGTTATTCTAAGTTGTGACAAGAATAAATTGCACACATAACCAGGTGTAAAGGACCTCCCATGGGCCACCTCCAGAGCTGGGGTCTCATCCACGGGGAGGCCAGTTAAGTACTTCAACACACCCCCAAAATAAATCCCCTCCACAACCTGTTGATAAGAAGTGGGTGGCTTCTTCTCGATTTTGTGGAGGCTTAGGGAAGGTGGATTGCGTTGCACACCGTAGGATTGTTTCCCCCTTGCACACCCCAAGGCCCTCACCCCTACCGGCCACTTCACCTCTCTTCTCTCCCTCTCACGCCGCCTCTCAAAATTCTTTCTGCTCTGAGCAATTCAGCCTTCATCTTCAGCTTGCAAATTTTCCTAATAGTGACCATCTGCCGTTCTTCAAACGTGCCCCTTGGTCTGTGCTCCCGTATACGCACTGATCTAATTTGCTTGCTCACCTATGGACAGTTAGAATCCACCAGTGCACCACAGCCCACTGGCGGTCACACGTGGGGCCTTGCTCCACAGGCTAAGGATTTCGGCCTCTGTCTAGAGGGCCATGTGTAACACAGGAGGTTTCTGGTAGGGGCGTGACCCTGGGCAGACTTCCCCACAGCACCGGAGACTTCACCTCAGCTGCCAGGAAGAATCCAGATGCAGCTGTGGGCTCCCTTCTTCTGGCATTAATTGAGGCTTCACCCAGGGCCCAGCTGCAGAGAAGCCCGTGTGGTGCAGCACAGACGGGGAGCAGCTGCATAGGCGGCTCTAGGCTCAGCAGGCCTGCCCCACCCCAGGGGTCTTGCTGCTGGAAGCAGAGCTAGGGTGGCCTTGGGGAGAGGGCATCTCTGAAGTGGAAGGGAAATGCTTCAGCTTCCCACAAAAGAGGGAAATGGTTGTTTCCTTGGGAAAAACCTATAAAGTGGAATCGCCCAGAGGATTCTCTCTGATCTCCTTTGAGGACTGAAGCCTGCAGTCAGTGGCCCTTCCACAGAGCGCTCCTTTCAAGGGAGAGCCACGGAGTTGTGCCGCCTGGCAACCCCACCTCCCATCTCTTGCATCCAACCTCCTGTGGCTGGGCCCAGTGGGCCCAGAGAGTCGTCTGGTAAGAATCGAAATTGTCAAAAATAATTGCAGATACCATTTATCAAGAATTTACCAGGGCAACCTGCTTAACATACACGATCTTGATTAAGCCCCTCAATAATCTGGTGAGATGGAGATTATTATCACCATTTGACAGATGAGGGAGCTAAGGCTTCCATCTACTTTCAAGTCCTGGACTCCCAGTTAAAAGCATTGTGATACTGAGCACGTTACTTGCTTAGCCTTTCCGCCTCAGTGACATCCCTGAATGCAGCTGCGTACAAGAGTCTCTCTCTGAGTACAGCCCCCATCCTTACCCCCGGGTCTCCTACCCACCCTCAGGGTGACTCATAGACCATTCTCTGGGATGGGGCAGCAGCTGTGGATTGGGCCTGCGAGAACCCTGGGAAAGAGAGAGGAACTGTCCCAGTCTGGACATGATGAAGGTTTGAGGCTTAGGCAAAAACACAGGGTCCTGCAGAACCCTCTCTGCCCAAGTCTGGCTGCTGGGAATTCAATTCTGCGTTAGATAAACACCTATACCACCCCCTAGGTGAAAATCCTAAAAGGCATATCTGACCCATCTGTCATCTGGTTGAAAACTCCACCACTGGCTCCCTTTCTATTACAGAGCTCATGCGTAGCCAGCCATAAAAAAGAAAGTCAGCAAACTTGAGAGGGGAAAAGAAAGGGCAGAGGGAATGTATGATGGCTTATGGGAATTAGTAAGAACTGGTAGCTTGAGAAAAGCGAGAAATTGAACTTCAGGGAGCCTAGTCCCCAAAGAGCAATTTAGTGGGCCACATAAGGAAACAACAGAAAGCGTGGTAAAGACGGGCACCCCTGGAACCAGGGGCTCAAGTGCTGTTAGGCTTCTCTAGCTCTCGTGTCTGTTTCTTTCTGAAATTTGGCTTCACTGTTCCTGTTCACATAGGTCTTCACGCAAAGGGAGCATGGCTGTGACAACCCCAGTTTTACTGCTTCTTTGAGTGACCGAGAAAGGAACGGTGGGTTCTCTTACTTCAGGTTGAGTTGAAGAATTTGCAGGAAAAAACAGATAGTGGCCAGATCAAAAAAAAAAAAAAAAAAAAGCCATGAGCAATAATCAGGATGGCTATAGATCTCACTGATGTAATAGAGCCCCAACATGACAGTGGTTTAAACAAGTTAGCTATTTTTCTCCCATGTAATAGTTCAGATGTAAGCTGGTCAGGGCCTGCAAGGTGACTCCATTTTGTCCAGGACCCAGGCTCTTTCCATTTTTTCGCTCTGCTGTGCTTAGGTATCATTCTGCGTGGCCTAAGAATGCTCACCACCACATCTACCATCCGGGGAGCAGAAAGAAGGAAAAGGTGAGTGAAGGAAGCAATACTTGGCTTAAAGAGCACAACTCAGAAGTTATATATATATCAGTTCCACTGACATCTTATTGGCCAGAATATAGCCACATGGCCACACATAGCTGCAAGGGAAGCTGAGAAATGTAGTCTTTAATCTGGGCAGCCATGTACTACACCAAAAACTAGGGGTTCTACCATTACTATAAAAGGGAGGTTATACATCCAGGACGACCTCCATTTCTGCCACAGTTGCGCAAAGGCAGGAGGGTTCTGGAAACAGAAACCAGAATATGATCTGGAACTAAGAATGTATTCTCATCTCCATCACTCTTCTCTGCTTCTCTTGGATGTCTGCTTCATTACCCTCTCCCTCCTCAGCTTTGAGCCCCTTCATGCCCAGGGCAGGTAGACTATGGCCACCTCACCATTTCTAGGCTTCCACATCCAGTGAAGGAAAATAAGACCAGCCAGGCTTGAACACACATGGAATTTGGGATGAGCATTTACTGCCAAGTTAAGTGGATTTATGGTTTAACTCTGGGCCAGAAAGGGACAAATAATAACATAATGAGGATAGGCTATTAGCTTCTGAGGAATGAATGTTAAGTTATGTTAATAAGGGGAATATTAAATCCTTGTGAAGATCTGAAGGAGCTGTATGCGGCAGGGGTATGTTTTGGAAATAAATTAATTCTTGGGGTGATGAGATCAGTTTCATTTTAAACACTCTAGGGAGCAGCCAGCTGTAGAAATGCAGAGTAGAAGGAGATGCTCCAATCTATCAACAGGAAAAAAGCCGTCCCCACAGCCCAGCCAACGGGCCCTGAGTTGGAACTGCCCTCTACAGACATCAGTAACCAAGGCATAAGAGAAGAGCCCTTGACAGTCAGAGCCTGAAGCTGGAAACCTGCCAGACATCAGAAGGGACTGGTGAGTATGGAGACTTGAAGATTTTGGGTGGAGTGAGGACTGGATTCAAGAATGGGAGGGTTGGTGTACTCTAAAGAGAAGTGGATAAAGGGAGAGAGCCAGGGAGGGGCAGGAGAGAAAGGAGGGCATTGGGACTGGGGAGAGCATCCACATAGTAGTGCTTCAAATTCTAGGCCCTGGGGCATTCTGAGCGGTGCCTTTGGTCAGCGTGGTTAGGCGAAGGTCCAGCTGCCCCAGACGCTACATAGTTTGGTACTTAGCACCTGAACCTGTATCCTTGAGCAAGGAGCTGCTCAAATTTCCATCAGAGTCCAGTGTACATGCATTCAGTTTGGGAACAGCAAGCAAGTGTGTTTCCAAAATAAGGAGGGAAAGAGCCCCCTCTTGCATCACCAGGCATGAGAACATTCCCACTGTAGACTGTGAGGTTGAGGGAGGGCCCACCATTTGGGGACTACTGAGAAGAGATGGGATCCACCTGCAGCCCACAAGCCAGATGCCCAAATGGTTAAGTTAGCTAGAGACCCACTGTATGAGTTTGCTAGGGCTGCCATGACAAACCACTCAGACTGGGTAACTTAGACAACAGACATTTATTTGCTCATAGTTCTAGAGGACCATGATCGAGGTGTCAGTAAGGTTGGTTTCTTCTGAGATCTCTCTCCTTGCCTTGTAGATGGCCTTCTTCTCCCTGTGTCCTCACATGGTCTTTCCTCTGTGTATCTGTGTCCTAATATCCTCCTCTTATAAGGACACCAGTCATATTGGATTAGGACCCACTACAATGAGCTTATTTAACCTTAATTACCTCTTTAAAGACTATCTCCAGAGACAGTCACATCCCGAAGTTAGGGCTGGGGAGTTAAGGACTTCAACATATGAATTTTGGAGAGACACTTCAGCTCATAACATCAACCGTGATGAACCAAAAAGGGAGCTTACTTTGTAATTTCACATGTCAAAGCCTCAAGGAGAGACTGACTAAACTCTTTCTCATCTCTAATTACAAATTTTGGGAGAGAGGATTTGGGGTGGGTCCAGTTTGGGACAGATGTCCATCCCTGGTCCAATCAGCTAAGCCCAAGTATGTGGGCTCATCCAGAACAAATATGGCTGCCAAGACTCTGCCAATGGATGCTGGCAGCAAGCTATTGGCCTGTGGCCTTGACAGACACTCCATATCACCTGTCAGAATAAACTCAAACTCTTCAGTAGGGCATACAGAATCCTTTACTCCCTACCCCCTTAACTGCTACCTCTCTGCCCCATGCCCTGCAACCCCTGCACAAATTCTGCCCTTCATCTGTGCTAAAGGTACAATGCCCTGACCTCACCTCACTGTTTCCTACCTCCAGGCCTTCACTCAGGCTGTTCCCTCCATCTAACGAGCCTTCCCTCTCCACTCCCTTTGTCTACCTGACAAGCTCTCACTTATATTTATATTTCAAAGCCCAACTGAAGCATTCCCTTTGGAAAATCTTTTCTGACTTCCTTCAGAGTCAGCCTCCCTCTTTTATTTCATTCTGTGCCTGTATGTACCTCTTTTATAGCCCTTAGAACACTCAGTCACAATTTTTGTTATATTGCTTTTCTCTTGCAGTAGACTCTGGGTTCCAGGTTATTAGAGAAAATTCACCTTACCTATCCCAAAGTCTAGCACAGTGCTTGCTTTGTACTCAAAACTATTTGTGGAATAATGAATGAATGCATGTTATCACCTGGGCACAATGGGATACACAGTTTACAAATAAAGCACAAGTCTCTGTCCTTTAGGAACCTCCAAGTGACTAAGGAAGACATTAATATGAATACTGGTTATGAAAATAAAGATGTAAGCCAAGGGCTAAGGAAGTACAAAGGGAGCTGCCACTTAAACTGGGAGAATTACGGACAGCTTCTGGGAGGAGGTGATTTTGAGTGTCACAACGGATGAGTAGGAGTTTGCCAAGTGGTGTTAGACAGGGAGGGGGAACTAGAAAGACAAGGCCATATTAAGGAAAGAGCATGAACAAGGCATGGGGAAAGGACCTTGCTAGGCTTGTAGCTGCAACAGAGAGCAGTTATAGGGACAATATGACCATGGATACCAGGTGGGAACAGCATCACCTGGTGTTCTGAGAAGGGGAGCCCCAGTCACACCTGGGCCTTTTGGCTGTTCTCAGGAATAAGCTGGGAAGAGAAAACCACTTTATGTTGTACTCATGGAGCCACCAGCTCCTCAGGACATCCACCCAGAGTCTCTCTCCCTCCATGGATTTTCTCAGGAGAGAGGGAAAGACACGAAGTTTCCAACAGTCTTGAGTCAAAGAAACCAAGTCTTCAGAGTCTGGAGTCTGCATGACCTCTTCCACTCCCTCCCCCAAATGACAGAGGGGTAGGGTGGCCTCTCTGAACCTGGAATGAGACATTCGCTTCCCACCTCCTGCACGTAATAGAACATCTTCTAAGCCTCTCTGATTTCAGTTTGCTCTGCTAGCCACAAGCAGGTCTTTCTCCTCTCTGAGCCTCAGTTGTTCATCTGAGAAAAGGTGATAATGGCCCCTCAGGATTATTATGAGGGTTAAAGTTAATGTAGGTCAAACACCTAACCATGATTGATATCTAAAAGGTACTTAGTTAACAGTGGCCATTACAATTAATTTCTTAAATAAAAATTGTGCTTGTCTTTCATCTCCTGCTCTAGAACTATAAGTTTCTGGAGTAGATTCATGCCCCATACTGTCTAGCATATATTTATGCTCAATAAATGTATGTTACATCAATGACTGCCTAGAATCCTAGAATTTTCAGACTGAGAGATACCTAAGAAAACAGCTATCCCAACACCTCATTTTATACACGGAGGAAATAGAGACTTCTGACTCCATCACGTGTTTCCTTACCCACAAGAAAGTGGAGTGGCTATTGGGTGGTCATAAGGATTCAATGAGTAAATACATATGTAGCGTTAAGGCCAGTGTCTGGCACATAATAACCATCAATAAGTATCAGTACTGTTACAGGATGATTGAGATGGGCCCAAAGGCACGTAATGAAGTCGTAGTGAGCCTGAAGCTGGGGCCATGTGCTCTTCCCAGTCTATCACCTTCCCCATTACACCCCACTGCTTCCACATGCGCCTTACCCTAGTTCCTGAACTCACATGGTGTTCCCATGTCCCAACAGGGCACAGGTTGACCCCTAATTCCTGGGGAGGACTTCTCAGGCAATCTGATTGTCAGTCAAACCAGGGTCTTGGCCAGCTTAGGGCCCCATCATCTCTGAGCACCTTCCCTGCTTGCAACATCCCAAATATGCTGAACAACTTCGTCTTCCATTGTATAGAACAGTTTGTCTCAATCAGGGCAAATTTTGCCCCCAGAGGACATTTGACAATATCTGGAGACATCTTTAGTTATCAAAATTGGGGTGAAGGGTGCTACTGGTTTCTAATGGGTAGAGGCCAGAGATGTTGCTAAACACCCTACAAGGCACAGGCCAGTCCCTTACAACAAAGAAGTATTCAGTCCAGAACGTCACTGAGCCACTGTTGAAAGACCCTAATGTCAGAGCATGTGCGTTCAGATGCTTCACATCTGTTTCATAGCTACACAATCAGCAGGTAGCTTTAGCATTAAAGAGACCAGGCTTTAAATTTTAGCTCATCCACTTACTAGCTGTATGACTTTGGACGTGATACTTAACTTCCAGTTTCCTCATCTGAAAACTGGAGATATTTATGCTGTAGTGAAGCTGTATGAGGATACACAGAAAACACATCGTAGGTGCTTAAGACATAATATGTAGTAGACAACGTCCATTATTATTTACCTCCTCATTTTTGTAAGGTATGTGAATATGTATTCTTGAAAAGTTTGGTTGGGGATGAGCCAGAAGTTGGCTGACAGAAGACAGATTAATGGATGTTGATGGGTCACTCAGGGCCAAGGAAGGCTCCAAGGCAAGAGATGGGAACCTGGGCAAGGTGAATGGGAGGGAGTGGAGGCAGAAGTAGTAGGGGAAAGAATCCATGCATGTAGGAAATTATCATTCACTCATTTATTTAAAAATGTTGTAGGCCAGGCTCTATGCTAGAATCATAGACATGATTCATTTATTCATTCAATAAAAATTTAGTGAACACCTACTATGTACTAAGCACTATGTACTTAGCACTGTACTAACACACCACCCATTTGTTCATATCTTTATTTATTTATTCTGTAGTTATTCACTGAGTGCCCACTCTGTCCCAGGCATTGTGTTACCATTTCACATGCACTGCTCCCTCCCTCACTCACTTACCCACTCCCTCATTAATTCATTATTTAATTAACTCATTCAACAATTGTTTATAAGAACCTATGCTATACCAGACACTAGGTTAACTGCTGATAAAAGACTGAAAGCTCTAGAAAGGGAAGAGACAGGTCATTGATGGACCTTCATCTAGGATGGGGAAACCACAAGGGAAGCAAAAAATTCTGGACTTTATGGAATCATGGTACAACCCGCTTAGTGGTCAAAACTTTGTGGAGAGAAGACCCTCCACAGCAGCTAGTAGGCAGAAGCTCATTTTCCCAAGATCCCAGGTTGTCAATGATATAGACGTGAATGGTAAAGTCTGAGGTCTGAATTAGAATTGTTAGGTGATTTTCTAGGGCTTGGTTGCAGAGAACATAATCCATTTCAGTTACTAAAGCATAGTATCTCTTGGGTTTTGGGCTCTGTTCATTGCTTTATGTAGCGATGGATTTTAGAATCACTGGGAAAAGTGAAGAAACAGCTTCTAGACTGAGCTTCTTGGAGTGACTCCTAAAGCTAAAGGGCAGAATTGAGCCCCAAAGAACTTCTGCTCCCACCATACTAATCTGCAGCTGGAGATCCGAGCCATCTCTGCTGTGCACTGCACCAGCAAGGGTGCCTCTTACCTTGCCCCAGACTTAACTCAGTTCTGAATCTGAGTTTCAAGCAAGATTGTCTGATTTTCAGAAGCCCTCTCTGGGAGATGTAGTTTCTATCTTTCCAGGAACAAAAGCATTTTGGAAGGAAGATGGAATGAAAGTAGATTGAGCCAATCCACAGTCTTCCTCATAGGAGATTAATTTAGGTGTAAATCAGTGATAAAGTAGGTTCTGTAAATCTAACCCTCTAAGTTACCATCAGAATACACTGTTCTACAGGTGTTAAAAGCTTTCCCTTTAAAGGGCTGGCTGAGCAAATGTGTGCTGATGACCCATTCATTCTGGAATTCAACCGAATCAGAATTTTTGTGGGTAGGGACCAGGAATCTGTATTTTTTAAACTTTTTTGGTAACCCCTCTGATCAGCCTGATTTGAGACCACTGAGAAAAACTAATTCATAACAAATGACTTAATGAATCCTTCCAGGAATGTGTACATCTCAACAGAAGACAATTTCCTCAAAAGAGTAGATTGTCTAATGCCAGAATAAGACAGGAGAAGAAAGCTTTCTCTTTTCATCAAACTAAACCAGGTGGGCACCACTCATTTCATATAATCATAGTCAAATCTTTCTTAAGGGGGTTTTGGAACTTCCCTCTGCATTTAAACGAAGAATGCCAATACTGTCAGTAACTAACTAGACAGTTGCAAAATTGAATCTCAAGAACTGAAATCTGGCCCACATCAAATAAAAGAAATAGAGTCTCTGCCCTCATAATGCGAACCACCTAACAGAGCAGACTAACAGGTAACCAGACAACCATAATTACTATTTAGGGGCGATAAGTAAGTGCCCTGATTTGAGGAGCGGGGGAAGGAGGTGTGTGGACACAGAGTGAAAAGGAAGCGTCAGCATGGATCCCTGCCCAGCCTGCGGGCATCAGAAAATCTTCTTGACGGAAGTGCTGTGTTAGCTGAGATCTGAAGGACGAGGTGGCCAGGCACAGAGGCCAGGGAGAGGGAAGAGAGCTACAGGTGGAGGGACCCATAGGTGAAAAGCCATGTGAGGGCCGGACACATTCGGAGAACTGAAATGTGTTCAGCACGGCCGGAGCACAGAAAATGAAATGACTGATTCTGAAAGTGGTGGCCCTGTACTAAAGGAAAGCAAGGAAGCAACATCAGCTGAAATCTTGGAAGGGCAGAGAGACCTGGCACGGACTGTCCCAAGGATGGAGCAGCGACCATCCAGTGCCCAGAACTGGGCAAGCGGCTTCCGTGTCAGCTCACTGGCTGTAATTGAGCTGAACCAGCAGGAATAAATGGCGAATCCGATAGGGCTGGAATGAAATCGCTGTCCCAGCTTCACGCCGGAGGAGCATCTAAGGAAGCAAAAGCTTTCAGTGGCCTTGCAAGAGGAGCCTGAGCACAGTTCTCCTTACTGCAGGAGTCTCCGTTTAGAAGCACACAGCACAGATCGCGTCCTTAAACCAAGCACATCGGGAACACAGCTGATCGTCTAGCCCATCAATACCGTATGATTCCTTTTAGTCTCCCTTCCCATTCTTGAATCTGATCCAGGCAAAGGAGACACCGGAGAGGTAGGTTCAGGGACCCATACACACAGACACACACAGACACACAGACACACACACACACACACACACAAATGCCCACAAGCCCAGTTATACATGTCTTGTTCTCTCTCATTCCTCCCACTGAGCCCTGTGCTTAGCCCTCCTGGCTTCTGGTTCTCCTGTTTTCAGCTCACCTGACGGTCCACGCTCAGCACCACCTCCCCAGCTTTGCCTCGTCCTCCCTTCTCAATCATGATTTGACTTCTTCTTCCAACTAGGCTGTCTTAAAAGCTGCCTTGATACACTCTTTCCCGGTTTAACCTGGAGAGTGTTTTGTGATGAAAAGATTATGGCTCTCGGATCCCTCCTTAGCTGTATGACCTTGAGCAGGTGATAACCTCCCTGAGCCTTGCCTCCCTCACCCATGAAATGGGAACAACAATGGCTATGTCAGCACTGGAGTGAAGATCAAATGGGAATCCATGCAATACCTTTACTTCAGTACCTGGCATATAAAAAGAATGCTAGAGAAGGACAGTGTCCTTTTGTTTTCTTTCCCCTCACCAAAAGGAGCGCTTTTCTCATGGCCACTAGTCTGAAATTAGGTAACCATTATGATTGTGTTTTCTTTTCTCAGTTTCCCAGATTATGTTGGGCAGAAAGCAGATAAGAAGCACTTGTTTAGAGTTTCTTGCATTTTTAGCAATTCTAAGAATAACCATCGCGGCGCTAAGAATAACGCGTAGTTGATTTCTCCCATGTTTGCCCTCAGAGAATTTGATGTTTTTATGCAGTTGGTTGGAAATGTGGGGAGCATTTGGGGCTGTCATAGTGACTAAGCAGACACGATTGACAGCGTAAGTAGCTGATTGCAAAATAATCTGCAATGTGCAGAATTTGTCCAGCCCCAAAGGCCTATTAGTTACCCATTGAGAAATACCATATAAAGCACAATGAAGCCGCAGAGAGAAATTCTGGGGGAACTGGGGCTAGACTCAAGGATCATTTCCATCCAGAGCAGCTCTTCAATTCAAAAACGTTCTTTAACATATTTAACAGACATGCAACAGATATGAATTTAGCTCTTACTCTATAAATTAAGTGGATAAAAACTGTCACAGTACTTTATTTTCTCTAAATCAAATTTGAATCCCAGCCTCATCCCATTGGCCGGGTGGGAAATTCAGTTCCAGTTATTATCAGAGCTTCTTCTCACTCTCCAGGACTAGGGAAGGACCTCAAAGTTCTTAGCAAGAGCGGAATATTCTGGGAGCCACTTCACTCTTTGGAGTCAGGCAGCTCTACTAGGATGGGTCTTGCTTGGCCATGGGCCCCAGAGGATGCTGGAAGCCCAGAGACTAAGCACACCTCCGTGGGTGCACCTTGACCATCACCCTGAGGTCTTGACTCCCCAAGGCCTTGTGAAGGGATCAGCCTCTCACAGAGGCTGTCCAACTTCCTACGCTTGGGATTTACTCTTCTCTCTGTCCTTCTCATTTCTGCCGCCCCCCAAAAGAACTTGCCCCCCTATCCTCACTTTTTCAGGGCCCACCTAGTATTATCTTCCCAATAAACTCTGCAATAAAACTAGGAAGAGGGTTAACCTTCCAGGCAAAGACAAAGGAGTGGTTACCTTCTTGGAAAACACCTTACTTTAACTATTCTAGGATATAAATCTTTTCCTGCCTCTTAACATCTCTGACAGTCTGAGGCATCACTACTGATGGCATCTTACCATAGCCGTTGGTCAGTGGCCTTCAAGACATAGGTATTATTTTCTGTGTGTGTCCAAATTTGGTTGTCACTCCAGATGGCAGGACGGGACACCTAACAACCCCTTGACCTGTCAGTCAACAAACTATTGAGGACCATCTAAGGAAGGGATATGAGTCTTGGTTCTTATCTGAAAACTTTCATTACAACGACCTGATAAGATCTAGAAAATGTCAACATCAAACCTTGTAGAATGAGTGTCAGCGGCTTGAAGAAAATCCCAGTGACAACGATGGAGCTCTCTTGTAGGAAATGCCACATCACCAGCACTCCAAACAGCACAGAGGCTGACACTGTGTGGAAAAACACAGACACTGTTGACCACCGATGGCTCTGAGTTGAAAAGTGATTCACGAGAGTCGTGCATTGAACGTGAAGAGATTTTAGGACCAATCTAAACCATCTTTTGCTAACATTTTCTGTTTGATATATGCGTTAGAGTGATACGTGTTCAAATCTATGTCTCAAAAAGGCTAGCAGGCGTTTTTCATGAATATAAAAGTAAAATTCTAAATGATTAGCATGTGTCATAGCTTAATTGGTAGTGTGATGTTTTTTCTTAGTGAGATACAAAGTAGTGGTACATCTTAAGATCAATACCACATGCTGCACACCAAGACCCTCGCCAACTGAGAGACAGCAGCTGAAGAATGGAAAAATGAGATGTCAGGGAAGGAGGAATGCCAGTTTTTGCCTGTGGTCTGCAACTTCTCGATCTGGACCCTAAGCCCCAGAGCCCCTGCATGAGCTCCCAAAGTATTGCCAAATGAAGAGCAAAGACAGGGCTGTGAGCTCCAGCATAGCAAGCCCTTGACAAGGAATGCAAGGACCTGTCCACTAAGTGGCCTCAGAGACCCTATTAAGCAAATACTTTGTGTTAAACACTGTCCTAAGCACTTTACGAAACTAAGTCATTTAATCCTCAGAGCAAACTATAAAGCAGAAACTACTATTTTCATCATTCTCATTTCCAGACTGGGAAACTGAGGCATGGGGAGTTTCACAAACTCACCTGTGTTCACATAGCCAGTAAGTGGCTGAGTGAGGATTCAGACCCAGGCAGTCCGCCCCATAGTCTGTGTACTTTCTTTCTTCCTATGCTCTGCTACCCTGTCACACTTGTCAGCAAAAAAATAACCACCGTCTCTGGGTTATTGTGCTGCTTAAATAATAGAAATAAAGTCCCTGGCACATAGTAAGTCTTTAATAAATGACAGTCATCAACTTCACTCTCCAGGCTGCCAGTCTTTTAATTCACATAGAGAATAATAATAAATTCTACTTGTATTGTTTTACAAGTTTAGAAAACGCTTTCACCTTAATCACCCTCATTCATCCTTATAACAGTCATACAATCCACTGTTTTGATTGTAATAATGTTAACATATAGTACTTTATACGTCCCAGGCATTATTCTATGTGGCTTATGCATTTAGTCCTAAACTCAGTTCTACAGCTCTGTGAAGTAAGTACTATAATTATCCCCATAGCACTGGCCCAGAGAGGTTAAGTAATGTGCCCAAGGTCACACAGCTAGTAAATAGTTAGTGGTGCTGGAATGAAACACAGAGAGTCTGGTTTCAGACTCTGAGCTCTGAACCTCTACTCTGGGAGGTCCATGTATGAGGCAATTCAGGCTCTTAAACCCCTGTGATGAGTGACAGAGTCAGTAAGTGACAGAGCCAGAACTCAAACCCAGGGCTGTCTGTCACCAGTGTCCCCAGTAGTGATTTTTCTGACCCTGCCGTCTTGCACATCCAAATGGCCTAATGGAAACAGCCTTGAGTTGATGGTCAGGAGAAACAGGTTCTAGTCCTGCCAAGAAAATAATTGGTCAACAGCTGAGTGACCTTGGGCAAATCACTTTGCCTCCATGCTTCATTTAAAAAATTAGGGAGTCATACTCACTTGCTCTTTAATATCCTGTAATTCTAAGCAACTATTTTCCGGTACTGAATTGTCTGCCACAATTCTGTTTGAAGAGGAGAAATGCAGCATGTTTCTTATGGCTCAAGGTCAACTCCACCCCCACCCCGAGGAAAACTCTGGAAAATGCCTCTGTACCCGATGAAACCCGGCATGTCCTCTGAGGTGCAGCTCAAATGCACAGCAGCCAGAAACACAGTCACTTCTCTGGAGACCCCTCCAGCTCCCAGCGGCTTCCTCTCGTCACTACTGGGAAGAATTACACAACACTTCTCTGCGCTCCTGCAATACTTAGTTCGTGCCTCTATATCAGCAATTACTCTATTCACTGACATTAGGGGTAAGCGTGTGTGTGTGTGTGTGTGTGTGTGTGTGTGTGTGTGTGTGTGTGTGTGTGTTCCCCACCGAACAGGAGCTCCTTGAGGGCACAGCCTGTATTCCATTAATTTTCATATGCTTGGCAAATTATATTAGATCGACCATATGTAACTGCCAATATTTGACCATTTTTGACCTGCACAAATGGCCATTTCATATGGTTTAACCTAACAGATACTCGTTAAATATGGGATATTTACTGTTGTGCAATTCATGCCTTCCTTTAAAACCTCATGTTCTGCAAGAGAGCTCAGTAAGCTTTTTCTGTAAAAGGCCACGTAGTAAATATTTTAGACTTTGTGTGCCTTATAGCCTCTGTCCCAACTATTCAGCCTTGCCAACTTTTTTATCAGAGCAGTCATAGACAATCTATAAATGAATAAGTATGGCTGTGTTCCAGTAAAACACCGTTTATAAAAACAGGATGGACTCATGAGGAAACAGAAAATCTGCATAGCTCTATAACAAGTAAAGAGATTGAATAATCAATCAAGAAACTGCTCACAAAGAAAAGCTCAGGACCAGATGGATACACTGGTGAATTCTACTAAACATTTAAGAATTAATACCATTTCTTCATGAACACTTCCAGAAAATAGGAGAGGAGAGAATACTTTCCAGTTCCTTCTATGAGGCCAGTATTACCTTGATGCAAAAAAACAAAGGCATCAAAAGAAAAAAATCTACAGACCAATATCTCTTAAGAATACAGATGTAAAAATACTAAAAAAAATACTTCAAATTGAACCCAGCAATATATAAAAAGGATTATACATCGTGACCAAGTGGGATTTATCCCAGGAATGCAAGGTAGGTTTAACAACTGAAAATCAAGTTATGGAATACAGCACATAAATAGAACAATGTACAAAACCACATGATTAACTGAATAGACACGGAAAAGCACTTGACAAAATTCAACACCCCTTTATGGTAAGAACGTTCAACAAATTAGATATGGAAGGGAACTTCCTTAAGCTGATAAAGGGCAGCTACAAAAAAATTACTGCTCACATCATCCCTAAAGGTGAAAGACTGAATCTTTTCCCTCTCAGATGAGGAACAAGACAAGGACGTCCACTCTTACCTTTTCTATTCAACATTGTACTGGAGGCTCTAGCCAGGGCAATTAGGCAAGAAAATGAAATAAAAGGCACTAGGAAAAAAAGAGGTAAACAATCCCTATTGCAGATGTTGCGATCTTGCATATAGAAAACCTTGCATATAAAGAAATCCACTAAAGAATTTTTTGCATGTAAGAAACTGTTAGAATGAATAAATGAGTTCAACAAGGTTGCAGGATATAAGATCAATATACAAAAAATCTATTGCATTTCTATATACCAGCAACAAACACTCCAAAAACGAAATTAAGAGAACAATTCCATTTACGATACCATCAATAAAACATTTAGGAATAAATTTAACAACAGAAGTGCAAAATTTTACAAAACATTGTTGAAAGAAATTAAAAACCTAAATAAATAGAAAGACATCTCATGTTCCTGGATTAGAAGACCTAATATTGTTAAGATGTCAATGGACCCCAAATTGATCTATAAAGTCAACACAATTCCTATCAGACAATGTCGAATGCCAAAAGTAGAAAAGTATAAGATGCAAAATAAAAGAAGGAAAGTCCTGGATGGACTGGATAGAAACCACTTTCTTAGTCACACATAGAAAAAGATAATGAACAATTTTGGAATTGGAAATTAATATTCATAATCATATATATTTTATGCTAACTGAACAATAAACTGTATACAAGTCTCATTCCAAAATTTAGACTCATTCTTCTCAACTAACCTTTTTGTCATATTCATAAAATTCAGAATTAATATGGGGGGGATATGGTTGAGATAGCTCTCAGGATTGGGTGGATCATCTCTGACAATTATAATCACTATTTTTTGCCAAAGTGGGAAGATGGATCCATTTTATAATAGTGCCTTAGCCCATTTCTGTCCAGGAATGCTAAATAGTACCCAAGTAGGGGTGTTCACATGAGTAATCAGTATCATTACCATCTACATGATTCTTTTGATGCTAAAGAAGTTATCTAGCTGAAAGGAACTACATATTTCTTCTCATTTGCTCAGCTTGTATTGAATGCTTTGCTATGATGCCACACAGGGGGCTAGGTGCTAGAATATGGCAGAGAACAAGCTCCAACTCTTGCTTCAACCCTAGAACTTGTAATCTGCTTGGATATCATCTAATTCAGTGGTTCTCAACTGGGGGCAATTTTACATCCTGGGGGGCATTTGGCAATATCTGGGGACTTTGTCACAATTAGGGGAATGCTACTGGCATCTATTGAATAGGCCAGGGTTGCAGCTAAACATTCTAAAATATACAGGACTATCCCCAGAACAAAGAAACAAAGAAACTCCATCTCCCCATTTTACAGAAGAATAAACTGAGGCCTATGTAATGATGCACCCAAGATCATCGGCTCTACAGAAATGGAGTCCAGAAGTCCTGGTTGCATACTGCGTTCAATAAACTTTCACCTTCCCTTCTTTGAACTGATACTGAGGACTCATTTTGACATGTGTTCTCCCTTTCCTAAAAGCAATGGGTTCTGCAGTTGCACCCTAATGGAAGGCTGTTTTAGCCAGTAATGGAGAAGCAATCACCTTTGATCTGCATGATTGCTGCAGGAGACGGGCTCGAGAGCTGAGTAACAGAGCTGCCTTGGCATGGTTGGATATGGCTTCTGGACTTTGAAAGTAAGGATACTGTGAAGAAAAGCACAGACTTGGAAGTTCCATTTATGCATTCTTTCCTTTTCTTGTTCATTCCTAGATTCAAAACAAAAAATACTGAGCCCCTACTATGTGGCAAACATAGGCTAGAAACCAGAGGCATGACAATGGATAATCAATATGTGGTCCCTTTTTTCAAGAGCTCGTGGTAAACAAGAGACACAGAGATGAACAAGGCATTACAATACATTGAGATAGAAACACTGATGGAGGCAGGACAGGATGGAATGGGATGTGGCAGGCGGTCAGAGTTATTGGTTGCAAGCAACAGAAACCAATTTTGGCTTATTTGAGCAGAAAAGAAATTTACTGGAAAAATACCAGGGAGCCCACAGAAGCACCAGAGAGCCTAAAGAACAAGGCTCAGAAAACAGACAGGAAAAGGGAGGCTCAGCTATAGCTGGTATCTCAGCCTCAAATCTACCATGATGAGGACTCTGCGACTGCAGTCAGGGAACACTGGCTGTTAAAGTTTAACAGCACTACTCCAGCACTGGACACTATAAGTTGCACTGGACTCCTGCCCCATGACCCTGGAGCCAGCATTTTGCTGGCACAGCTATGGCAGGATGGCTTCCCCAGTGTCCCAGCTTTTTTAACTTTCCAGATTCTAAAGCAAAGTCTTTGGCTCACTCTGGCTGCAAGGCATGCTGGGAAAGTAAGCATCTCACCTGTTGAGTTTCCGCAGATAGAGGCCAGCTCTGTCTCCCACCACCAAAACTCATGCGTAAGAACGAGTCCTCCTAGGCTTTGCTCAAATGTCACCTTCTCAGTGAGACCAAAGTGTATCAAATCAACCCATTGTACACCTTAAACTTATACAACTTTATATGTCAATTATATCTCAATAAAGCTGGAAGAAAAGGGGAAAAAAACCCTCTAATACCTCCCTCCCACAGCACTTGTTACCACCCTTCCATGCTATATTTCCCCCATAGCTCTTATTATTATCTCATATACTATATGGCTATTTCTTTATATACTTGTCTATGCCTCCCTTCTCAAATGTCAGCTCCATTTGGAAGGAATCTGTGTCCAGTTTATTCACTGCTGAGTCCGCAGTGCCAAGCACAGTGTCTGAAGCATAGTAGACTCTCAATAAACATTGTTGAATAAACGAATGAATGGATGGATTCTTCAAACAAAGGGAGATCAAAGACCCCAAGGATCCCAATTTCAACAAACGCTCACTGCACAGAGCCTTTGGGAAAGGCCTGGGGATAAATCAGAGAGAGCTTCCTGGAGGAAGTGCAACCTGAGCTGAGTCTTCAGAAGGGGCAATGCAGGCAAATCAGGATCGAGAAAGCAAGACTTAAACAGTTATGTGGGATTCCAAGAATGTGTTGTTTTATGGTTTGCCAGGATTCTGGGATCAGCCAAGCTCCCTGCATCTTTTCTGTAAGAAGGAGGCGCTGGGTTGGACAGGTACAGCATCAGGCTTGACCACCAAAAGCCAAGATGCAGAGCTTGGAGGTGGAAGGAATCTGACCAACAGCATCCAAGGGTGAGTTCCCTGTAGAATCAAACGGTAGGTTCCAAGGAAAACCTGGAGCCTTAAACAAAACGGTATTATTCTGAACATGATTTTGGAGAAAGGCAATCGGAGCAGTGAGAAAATAATGATCAAACCTAAAAGGCGAATGAGTTTTTCTTAATAAAGGTGCTTGTATTATTACCTGGATAGCTTTTTGTTTAAGTGATTATGTTGCCATAGAACTTTTTGTAATTCATTAAAATTCATAGGACATGGAGGGCCAGGAAAAACAAGAGTAGGTGGCAGGGTTATTACTTGAAGTCCAATTCAATAAATAAAATTTATTTGTCTATAGAGTCCTTTATACACAATATTGCCAGTGGCTTTACGGTCCAACAAGACTGAGTCTGAATGACTTAAGGTATTTGCTTTCAGATCAAATCGACTTTATGAACGTTCTGACTTCCCCCTGTACTAAATGAAGTGATATACAGCTATTCTCGACATAATTTCTGTCACCACCATTATCTTTCCTCGCTTCAGCTCTTTCACAGAGCTCCGGGGTGACATAAGTGATAATTGCTGCAGTCTTTCCCTCACAGAGGGGACTGCTTTTGCTTCTTCCAGCTGATCACTTCAGAAGGGACTTTCACAAGATGCTGGGTGGCGTAAGGAGAGGAAAGGAGCCGATAAGGACAGGAGCCTAACGAAGGGGCACAGGACTCACCCCTCTGTCAAATCCAACCGACCCAGCACAGCCAGAGACAGTTTCCTAGGTCCTCGGGATGCAGACATGACCCAGATGCAGCCTTGTCACCTTGTGCCTTACCTCATCTCCTTATGACATTCAAATAAATGGTAATTGAAGGGCAATTTACATCTTTGCTGCAGTTTTTGCTAAAAATGCCAAGGCGAAAAGACCTTCATAGTGCACAGCAAAACTCAAAAATCCTTTCCCCAGCCTGTCTCTCTTCTCTCCTTCCGCCCTCCCTAAAACTCCCTCATAAATCAACCCCTGGCAGCCTTTCTGCTTTTCTTCCTTCCCCTCTTCAGGCTCAGCTCTCTGGCTTTGGCCGGTTTTTCTCTTCTACCCTCACCTAGATACTGTACCAGAAAAGAAAGCAAGCAAGGTGGGCCCGAGGCAGAAACACATTGCAAAGATTTATAACTTAATATATTTTCTTTTATAACCTGTCATAAATTCTCCCTTCAAGGAGTGCCCATTCTGAGAACAGTTGTGTTTTAGTTAAACCTACAGTGTAAAAGACTATGTTATCACCTGGACTTCCCGTTTGTTTAGAATGAACAATTTTGACGCTTAGAATTGGGCCAAAGAAGAAGAGAACTGCGTATAATTTAATGTGAGCAAAAAAGATTTAATTACCTCAAGTGTGATACAGGAACAACTCCTTCTTTGTAAGAGTAGAGAAAATCCCAGAGGAAGCAGATCTGCTTTTTCCTGATTCCCTTAACCAACGACCACGTCTTTAAAATAAACCTAGGTGTCAAGACAATAGTTTTTAGAATTGGGTAAAATACACATAATATAAAATTTGCCATTTTTAAATGTACAGTTAAATGGCATTATGTACATTGATATGGTTATATAACCATCACCACTATCCACCTCTAGAATTTTTTCATCTTCCCAAACTGAAACAGTAGCCATTAAGCAACTCCCCATTTCCCCCTCCCCCCCACTCAGCCCCTGGCCACCAGCATTCTACTTTCTCCCTCTGCGATTGGCTACTCTAGATATCTCATAAGTGAAATCATACAGTGTTTGCCTTTTGTGGCTGGCTTAGCTCACACAGCATAAAGTCCTCAAGGTTCATCCATGTTGTAGCATGTGTCAGAATTTCCTTAGATTTGTTTATCCATTCATCCATTGGTAGACACCTGGGTTGCCTCCACCTTTCGGCTATTGAGAATAATGCTGCTATGAATGTGGGTGTATTCAAGCTGCCTTTTTTGTCCAATACAAAAGTCTGGAGGCTGTTTTGTTTCTGTTGGATTTTTACTGGGTAGAAAATCAGCAGCCTTGAACATTTAGTGCTTCAACTCCTTACTCATCATTGAAGTAGATGCTTTGTGGGCATTTGCCAACCCATATCCCTGTTCTCTAACAACTGCCTCCTCGTCCATCAGTTGGGATGCCGCTGATGTCATCCCAACACTGGGAGTGACTCCACCCTTCCCTGGACACCTCTGATTGGATAAGGGAAAACTCTGACCAGGGGAAGCCAAGCCATTGGCTGAGATCAGCCCATCAAATTCCTCCTCTCACAAATTTGGACTTGACACTCATGAAGAGACTGGGTCAGTTAGCACAAGTCCACAAGTACTGGACTTGTGCAATACGTAAATTCAGGGCCACAGGGTCAGTCAGCCCGCTCTCTGAGGTGGAAAATGGAGAAAGCCAATCCCTGAGAGAAAAGAGTAAAGTCTTACTACAGAGAGGACAAGAGACAACCTGCAGCAGAGAAAGTTATACACCCAGAGAAAGGAACAGAGACAGAAATAGAAAGAACCTGCCTTTGGCGCCACTGGCCTTTCTGTTTCTGAAATGCTGTATTTCCCATTCCTGTGTTCCTTGAGATGCTCGTGTATCCTTCCAAAAAAGTTCCCATTTTGCTTAAGTTATTTTGAGGGATTTCTGTTCTCAGTAACCTAATGTGTCAAGATAATCTATTGAGATATTAATTTTTGTCTTGTTTCTCTGCTCAAGGAGAGAAAGATGAGAAGTAATTTTCTCTTTCTCCCCACGTCCTGAAAGAACAGCCACATTTCTGGTTTTGCTTTATTGTTCTAAGATTCCACTCATTCTTCTAAGGTAGCCACTAGCCACACGTGACTGTTGTGTGCTTTTGACATGTGGTTAGTCCCAATTAGGGACACTGTAAGCATAAGATACACACTGTTGCAATGGCGTAGCCCTAAAATCAAATGTCAAATAGCCCATTAATCATTTTACATTGGTTACATGTTCAAAATGGTAGTGTTTTGGCTATCTTGGGTTAAATAAAATATATTATTAAAATAAATTCATCCATTTTGCTTTCCTGTTTTAATGTGGCCACTAGAAATTTTTAAATTATACATGTGGCTCAAATTATATTTCTCTGGGACAATGTCAGTTGAAGGTCTAGGCTAGTCGGGGGGGGGGAAAGGAGTGTCCAGAACTTCTTTGCGTTCCAGGAGTCCTTCAGAAGAAAGTTCCACTGTTGTCTTTAGTGGGTAGGTCAGACTGACCATGGAATTAAGCTAGAGTTGTCATAGAGGAGCCAGAGGAGAAGGGCGCTGTGAATGGAGGAGGGAATAGTGTCACCCTGGGGAGAACTGGAGATCCTAGGACACAGAGGGTGGAGGGAGGCAGACCATGAGCGCCAGAGACCTGTAGTGCCCTAGATGAGACAACCCTCTGACCGGGTGACTCCTGGATCCTAGGGGTGATGGCCAAGAACCATGACTGCAAAGGCTGTAGGGAGGTCCCTGTATCTGAGCCACAGCTCAACTATGGAAAGCATCTCCCAAAACAGATGGGTGAGGACCAAGCCCCCACTGGCATCAAAATAAACTCCGGGATTTGATAAAATGCCATGGGGCGGGGTGGGGGGCAGCCTAGTGCTGACAGATACGGCACATCTCATCAGTCATGTGGGTGGGGCCTCGGAGTCCGATTTTATTTGACTTAGAAAAATGAAGAGAGGTGAGGTTTTCTGCACCCCAGCACAATGGAACAAATTCATGCCTGTTTCACCAATAATCTTGGGCTAAGACAGCCAGATTCTGCGGGTCTTCAGGGCATGTGAAGTCGAAAGTCCACGGGCCTCTGTGCACGTGGCTGGCTGCAGGACTTCTCTCTCGTAGCCGCTGACCTGAAGTATCAGGACCCATATGCCTTCCAGTTAGATACATCTTCTTAGGAATATACCGAGAACTACTGGGAACCAGAAGCCAAGAGAATTCCGAATAACGTCAAAGCTGCCGTCATATAACCTCTGAGCTGGAAAGAATCCATAGAGATGACACAGTCCAACTCCTTCGTTCTAGCAGAAAGAAACCATAGCCTGGGTGGGAAGAACGGAGGATTTGCTTGTGGTCACACAGGCAGTGGTGAGATCTCTAACTAGAAGGCGGATGCCTTTTTTACTCTCCTGGGCATCTCAAACGGCCCTAGAGCTGGGTCCTCAACACTGGGGCCTCACATCCTTCCCTTTTCAAAAATGCCAAACAATTGACAAGATTCCAGGCAGAGCCTTCTAACCAGATAACATGCAGGTATCGGATTTGAGACATTCAAACTCTACAAGGAGGAAACTACTTTTACTAGAACTATGCGCGTATACACACATTGTCATCAGATATAGCCTAGTACAGCTTCTGTAGCTGCTATAACCGAAAGAGGGTGGCTTAAATAAGAAGCTCATCATTGTCTCATGAAACAATCTGGACATAAGTAGTTCAGAGCCAGGAAGAAGGCTCCAGGCGCCTGAGGCCCAGGATCTCCCACTGTGTTGCTGTTCTTCCACACATACGGTCTTTCCTTCACTGTGTGGTCCAACAGGGCTCATCTTCATACCTTCATTCTGACCAGTGTGGGGCAGGGGTGGGCAAAAGAGAGGAATGGGGAGAGTCATGACTGGAAGCTGCTAATATCACTTCTGCTCACACCCTATCGATCAGAACTCAGTCACATGGCCATGCCTCACTGCAGGGGAGACTGGAAAGCAGCCTTTGTTCTGAGAAGCCACACACCTGGCAAAAAGTGTATCACCACAGAAGAATAGAGTGATAGATGTGGGGAAAGCTAGCTGCTCATGGATACAGCTGCCCATGTACCCATACTCACACATCAACATGCTGGCTCATATAGAAACACACACTTACACGTCAATGAATGCACCTGGCACCCATGTTCCTATGTGTACTTTCACACACACTCAGATATGCACGTGTTCCAACCCTATGCATGCTTGTTTATCCATTCACATGTTCATATATCTCCACACAAAGCACACATACCAGTGTGGCTATGTCACTAACACACACATACAAATGCGTGTACACGTGGAGAGAAACAGAGACGGAGGGAGAGGAGGGACTGCAAAACCTGTCACTGTGTCATCCTGCTGTGCAATGTGGGGATCGATTCCCAATCTTCATATGTCCCCTCTCATTGGGGATGCCCCTTGCCCTGTGTTTAGGACACATTCTTTTTTCCTATATTCAGAAGGACATTTAGAACAAGATCAGGGATATGCAACACACCACAATGTAAAACAAAATAAAATATCGTGGAAGTGCCTGTAGAGAGGTCCACCCCATACTCCGCACCCATAACCACTGGGGTAACTGACATCTCACCCTCTCTATTGGCAGTCTGCCCGCCGCATGTTTGGGGCTACCCAGCTGACTAGGAGGACATATAAGGTGCTAGAGCCAAGAGGAAGAATACCTGTAAGGCCAAGTGGTCTGGGAAGGGATGCAGACTTAGAAGCAAGCACGAGATACGGTGAAATACCCAAGCAGGTCACTGCATACACCTGACACACAGTACTTAGTGAATACTTGGATGGATGGATGGATGGATGGACAAGTGGACAGATGGATAGATGGATGAGCAGATTCATGGGCAGAGAGCATGGAACATTCTGCACCCTGCCCTCATTTCACTCCTGTAACTCGATCCCCTGACACAGCAGTAGGCACGTAGTAGGTACACAAACAAGAGTTAAGCCGGTTGGCTGGCTGATTGGATGGAAGGATAAATGGTTTAGATCTTTGCCATCCTTTTTGGAAAATGAGTGTTTGCCCAAAGTGACATTTTGGATTAAGTAAATTGAGGCATGGGGAGGAACAGAGCTACCACTTACTGGCATTTACTATGTTCCAGACAGAACAGTTGCACGTGCCGGCACGTTTAATTCTCAAAAGAAGCCTGTAAGGCAGGTTCTATTATTATCTTCTCCATTTTACAGTTGATAAACTTGGGACACAGAGAGATTAAGTACTTTGCCCGAGGTCACTTGCTCAAGCTAGTGAGTGGAGAGCGAGAATTTGAACCAGGGCTGTCTGACTCTAGCTTGCAACCATGCCGTACTGTAGAGAGCTTTCCCCAACTGCAATGGGCTGTGGGAGCCCAGTTCACGTAACAGATGAGGGAAAGGCAGCTCTGCCTGTTTTGAATCATGATCCCGGAGCTCTGCTGCTCCCGTCCCCTCTCCTTACTGCCTAGGACAACCCTGTGGACCCCTGGAGCCCCATGAAGCATGGTGGGGAAGCTGCTGCTCTGTAGGACGCTCCAGGGCTCTTCCTGGCCCTGTGCTAAGAGGCCTCCCAGGCTACCGCAAGTAGAGATAAAATTACATCCCCCAAAGCTTCCCACCGATAGGGGGAAAAGCAGTTAAGGGAAATGGGACACAATGGGGAAAAACATCCAGATGGCCCCGGGCTTTGTCGCCTCACCGCTGTGAGCTTCATTTCCTCAGATGTGAAGTGGGTGTAACGCTGCCACCTTCACAGGGTGGCGGGTGGGTGACAGGAAACAATGCGTGCTCCGCACACAGCGCGTATAATAAATAGTCACTGAACGTCAGTTGGCAGTAGTAGCAGTGGAGGAAGCCCCAGAGGATCCTAGTTCTCTGGCCCCATTAGGTGCCTTGTCTCTTCTGGCAGCATGAGATGGTAAAAAGAGCATTAGACAGATGTGAATTAGAATGTCAACTCAGCTACTTACTAGCTGAGTGACCCTGGGCAAGTCACTTTACCTCTCTTAGCTTCCATTTCTATTTACTTAAGTGTAGACTATTTGCTAACTTCTGTTGTAAGCATCAAATTAAACGAAGGCAGGCACACAGGAAGGGGGACATAAACATTCTTCTTTCTTTCCCATTTCCCGGGGCCTTTAGGGTTTTGCAGTGACAGCCAACAGCCTCAGCTCCCGTGAAATCCACAGCTGCTTCCTTAGGATGAAGGTTCCCCAGCCACTTCTCCCCACAGGGGATTACAGTTCTCTCCTTCCCACCAGGCTCCAAGACCTGCTGGCTTCTGCTCCTGGGCTATGGGATAACTTCCTCCTGGTTATTTAATTTCTCTCCAAACAGCAAGGGAGAAAGAGCAGGCCGGCTCCTGCCTTGGGCAGACAATTCTCAGATACAGAAATCACTTCCCTAGGCAGCACAGATGAAGAAAGATTTGGGGCCCTGGATGAATCATCAGGGCTCCGGGGAAGCAGGGAGCATCACAGTCTATCATCCAGTTGGCATCACGGAGAAATAAGGGTCGCTGGGATTCCTGGAAAAATGACATGTGAGAGGAGGCTTTGGGGGGCCAGTGAGACAATTTACTAGTTGGCCGTGCCATCTAAATAACGCCCGAAGGTCCCCTGGACACCTGTGTCACCTCACAACAGGGGATCTGAGTGAGGCAGCCCGGACAGGTCCGCAATGGCGAGAGGAGTTAGCTGTCACATCAACCTTTGCCACTGTCACAGGGGTTGAGTCTCTCTCCTCCTCCTTGGGTGTTTCACTCTGGAGTGTACGTCTGTACGGGGCCTGGCACAGAGCATGGGTGGCATGGAGCTGAATGGATCAGGATCCTGCCCAGGAAGAGTGCTCAGGAGGGTAGACATGTGCACCAACTGTCGCACCTAATCATCACCGTGCTAGGCGCTGGGCGTTCATTCACTTCATCTACACCACCGCTCTGTGGCGTCAGTGCAGTTATGATTCACATTTCACAAACACAGAAAGTGAGACACGATAGTTCAGTGACTTGCCCAAGATCACCGTCAGCAAGTGGCAGTGGCAGGAATAGAAACCAGGCGGTGTAGCTTCGAGCCTCCGCCTTCAACCCCTCCACTCCAGTCCACACAGGACTGGAAGCAGTAGGGCCATTCAGGCTTCGGGGTAAAGTGTTCAACGCAGTGCACAAAGGGAGCCCTGGAAGGCTTCCCAGATCCCATATGGTTTGGACCGAAAGGGATGCAGGAGGGTGGGCATTCGGGCAGATGAAACAGCGTGAGTAAACAGACAGAGGATACCCTGCGGGCTTGGAAAGTGGACCTCACCAGCCGGTGGGAAGGTCCTGGAGGAGAAGGTTGGTAGGAGGGGGCTCAAGCATGAGAGCAAGAGAAGGTCTGAGGCCACCGAGGTTCTAGAACAGGAGAGAGACCTGCTCAGATTCGTGCTTTGGGGGGTGCGGCGGTAACGTGTGCCAGGAAGCAATGGAGGGGCTGAGCCCCGAGAAGAGGGCTGGAGAGGAGGGTGCAGTCACTTACAGGTGATTCTGTAAAATTTGAGGAAGAAAGGGGGAAAGGGAGGAGAAGGATGAAACCCAAGGAAAAGAAAAGGAGAGCAAGGTAAAGAAAAGCAAGGAGAGGAAGAAAGAAGGAGGGAAAGGGAAAAGGGAGGGAAAGACCTGACTCTGGCCCGGGCGCCAGGCACACGCGTTCTCTCAGCGTTTCCCGAGTGTAGGGCTCACGCGTCCGGTGATGGGCACACACGGAGATGACACGAGGGGCGCCTGGCCATGGGATTAAATAACGCCAGAGCTGGTAGTAAGAAGGGTGTCCCCCTTTAAATGTGTTCGTTCCTGTTTGTGTTGAAAGGGAGTGTTGGTTTGGTGTCCCCTGATGCTTGCTAATCTTCCTCTCTAACAGAGTGGCCTCCGGCCCACAGTCTTTGGCGGGCAATGGTAAATAGCTAGCACTGAGAACATTATCTTGTTTTTGTTTTTGTATTGGGGTCGGATATGACAAAAATCACAAAAATGGTGCCCAAGTGACCAAAGTGCTGGTTTTCCATCCTGGCTGTACTTTAGAATCATCTGGGAGTTTAAAAATCCTAATGTCCAGGCTGCTCCACAGACTCTGGTTGGATGGGCCTGAGATGGGGCCAATGCAACAATTTTTTTAAGCTCTTGAAATGATTCTAAAAAGCAACCACAGCTGAGAACCGCTGGCTAAAGTCTTGAAAATATCCCATTATCTCGTTTAAATCATCACCGGTATGTCATTACTCTGAGGATGGTGACAAAAATCTCTACCTCACGCCATTGCTGAGGACAGGGGATCTGACCAATATTTGTAGTTCAGGTTCATCTCTTCTATGATCATGTCCCCTCCCTAACCTTCATTCCAATGCCCAGGGCTGGGCTCAGGGCCAGGATCATAGCACTTAAAAGTCCTGCAGGGTCCTCTGCCCCCATGGAGATTACAGCAAAGCTACCCCATGTGAAGGCATGTCCACTTGTAAGCTGACCCTCCTAAGACGTGCAGCTTTCCAAGTGCCCGATGCAGCCCCAGCCCTGGCAACATTCCAATTCAACCAGCCTTGCTGAGGACACTGGGGAGTCCCGTGTCCTCTTCCCAGCCCATCCATTCTCAGTGGAGGGAAGCTGGTTCTTTTAATTAAGCCCCACATCAGTGCCAAGTGCTTCCAAGACAGAGTGTGGGAGGAGTCTCTGAAGTGTGAGACAAGTTGACAAGGGGGGGGGTCATGATGGATCCTTCCACACCAGATTCAATATGCCTCTAACGACTTGTGATACAGCCAGCATCAGTCCAGACTAGCAGCGGCCCCGTGACGCATGTGTTTTCTCTGCAAACCAGAAAGAAGTTTTCGCTCAAAGGAATTCCCAAGAATGCCATTGCCTGAGACACATGAATCTGCAAAACAGGGACTGCATCTTTAAATACCTTTAGGGGCCATATGAGAAACATCTGTGAGTGAAGCAGGCCAGGGTGGGTGCAGCAGGGAGTAGCAGAGACTGCGGCAAACAGGAGGGGAAATGCCAAGGAGAAAGCTGCTTCTGAGCTCTGGGTCCAGTGGGTCCAACTGGGTCCCGTGTAGCCTAGTCTTCTGATTCTTTTAGGGGAGCAGTCTTCCCATTTCACTCTGAGTAAAAGCTAAAGTCCTGACAAAAGCTTGACAGCCCGTCATGATCTGCTCTTCCTCTCCCACTGCCACCATTTCTGTGTCCTCTTTTCCTATCACTCCCACCCTGCTTGCTCCCACCCCAGTCACTCTGACTTCCCTGCTGATCCTGAAACTCACCAGCCACACTCTCGTCTCAGGGCCTTTGCACGTGCTGCCTGGCAGGCTCTTTTCCCAGGCATCCCCATGGCTCATTCCCTCACCACCTCCAGGTCTTTGCTCTAATCTACGCTCTCTCAATGAGATTCACTCCAACTAACTACCCTCTGCCATCTGCCCTCCCCACACCCCAGCCCTCCTTACTCTGCTTTTTATTCTTTCGTACAGCATTTATCACCTCTCACCTATATTACCCCAAAAGTCTTTTACTTTATTTACAGGTTTTACTTTATTTACTGCTATATCCTAAGCACCTGGAACCATGCCTGGCAGGTAATAAGTGCTCAATAAACATTTGTTCAATGGATAACTGAAATCTGCTGTTATGAACTGAAATTATGGTGAAATTCATATGTTGAGACCCTAACCTTCAATGTGACCATATTTGGATACAGGGCTATTTAAGGCAGTAGTTAAGGTTTAATGAGGCCATAAGGGTGACCTTAATCCAAAAGGACTGGTGTCCCTATAAGAAGAGGAAGAGACACCAGGAACACACATGTACAGAGAAAAGGCCACATGAGGACACAGCAAGAAGGCAGCCTCCTGCAAAGGCAAAGGCCTCATCAGAAACCAACCATGCTGGCACCTTGCTCTTGGACTTACAGAAAATAAACTTCTGTTGTTTAAACCCCTCAGTCTGTGGTATTTTGTTATGGCGGTCCAGGCAAACGAATATATCTGGACATCTGGATTTTTGTGTGAAATCTCCTGATTCATAAACGCTGTCCACTGTTTCAAAATTTAAAAATAAACTTAAAAGATCTTTCTGAGGGCCAAACAGGGCATGTCTACGAGCCAGATATTGGACATGTGCCCCTAGCTTGTGATGTCAGGCTTGCTAGAAGTCATGTACTCAAAGAAGGATTCATATCCCACTTTAGATCACCTGTGCTCATCCAGCATCTCTCAGTAAGGACAAGGAAAGGTGAGAGTTTTGTCAGCCTCCTCCCACCCTACCCCTTGTGCAACTCACTGGAGCCAAAGGCTCTGAGCTGCAAAAACGATCATCTCCCCCATTCCTGAGTCCTCCCAGAGCCCCCTATTGCTCTTGCAGTAAAACCCATCTCCTTACAGGATCTACTCAGCCCTTCATGATCTGTCAGCGGGAGGTATACAGCAGTGATGAATGCCACCTCCGGGTATGGCCCCCCAAAACCCAAGTGGCCACCCACATTCTCTTTTCCCCTTCTGTGGCAACCATTAAGGCTTTGTGTTGAAGATGGCAGGGTCACGTGATGGAGGGAGGCAGGATCCCTGAGTCACTGCTTAGAAGAGAACCACCAGGAGAGCTGCCCAGACTGTGATAGGAGTAAGAAATAAGCCTTATGGGCTTCCCTGGTGGCACAGTGGTTGAGAGTCCGCCTGCCGATGCAGGGGACGCAAGTTCGTGCCCGGGTCCGGGAAGATCCCACATGCCGCAGAGCGGCTGGGCCCGTGAGCCATGGCCGCTGAGCCTGTGCGTCCGGAGCCTGTGCTCTGCAACGGGAGAGGCCACAACAGTGAGAGGCCCGCGTACCACAAAAAACAAAAAAAGAAAGAAGCCTTTATTGCTTAAGAAACTGAGATTTTGGGGTGTTACTGTAGCACAGCTAGCCTTTCCTGATTATTACAGTGCAAACGCCATAACAGCAGGCTGTTCCTCCCATTTAATCCAAGCCAATGGGACTCTCTCAGGATGGAGAGAAATAGCAAAGCCTTAGTTCAGATTCATCCAGCAGAGGCTCCCTGAAGACAGTGCCCAGTAGTTCCTGCTTTCTGGAACCTCTGAGGGAATCTGGATCCTGCTCTTTGAAAGCCTCGGCCACACGACTCTGAATGAATTCTTCCCCGCACTGTCCCAACTTTGATCCTACTCTGACCCCTGGGACTTACTCCCAAAACTTGGTCTCCCTACCATTTCCCTGTCTTCCAAACCTAGAGATTCTGCACCCTGTGTGACCTCAGATAGGAAGCCTCTTTTCCCCAGACCACTCAGAGCCCAGTCTCCGACACTGGCCCTTAAAAGGTGCCCTGGTCACACCAGGAAGTCCATGCCTGCATCCAGCCCTTGACACAGTGATTCAATATGGCCAGAGTGCTCTTTTTTGTCAATTTCCTTCTGAATCCATTTACAAAGATTTAAAAGTTGCAAGATGGGAACAAACTCATACAACCCAATGGTTAAGGATTTGGGATCTGGAGCCAGATTGCCTTTTTTTTTTTTAACATCTTTATTGGGGTGCAATTGCTTTACAATGGTGTGTTAGTTTCTGCTTTATAACGAAGTGAACCAGCTATACATATCCCCATATCCCCATATCCCCTCCCTCTTGCGTCTCCCTCCCTCCCACCCTCCCTATCCCACCCCTCTAGGTGGTCACAAAGCACTGAGTTGATCTCCCTGTGCCATGCGGCTGCTTCCCACTAGCTATCTATTTTACATTAGAAGTGTATATATGTCCACGCCACTCTCTCACTTCGTCCCAGCTTACCCTTCCTCCTTCCTGTGTCCTCAAGTCCATTCTCTACGTCTGTGTCTTTATTCCTGTCCTGCCCCCATGTTCTCCAGAACCAATTTTTTCTTTTTAGATTCCATATATATGTGTTAACATACAGTATTTGTTTTTCTCTTTCTGACTTACTTCACTCGGTATGACAGACTCTAGGTCCATCCACCTCACTACAAATAACTCAATTTCGTTTCTTTTTATGGCTGAGTAATATTCCATTGTATATATGTGGCACATCTTCTTTATCCATTCATCTGTCGAAGGACACTTAGGTTGCTTCCATGTCCTGATTCTCTCAGCTTTTGCTTGTCTGTAAAGGTTTTAATTTCTCCGTAGAATCTGAATGAGATCCTTGCTGGGTAGAGTAATCTTGGTTGTAGGTTTTTCCCTTTCATCACTTTAAATATGTCCTGCCACTCCCTTCTGGCTTGCAGAGTTTCTGCTGAAAGATCAGCTGTTAACCTTATGGGGATTCCCTTGTATGTTATTTGTTGTTTTTTCCTTGCTGCTTTTAATGTTTTTTCTTTGTATTTAATTTTTGATAGTTTGATTAATATGTGTCTTGGCATGTTTTTCCTTGGACTTATCCTGTATGGGACTCTCTGCGCTTCCTGGACTTGACTGACTATTTCTTTTCCCATGTTAGGGAAGTTTTCAACTATAATCTCTTCAAATATTTTCTCAGTCCCTTTCTTTTTCTCTTCTTCTTCTGGGACCCCTATAATTCGAATGTTGGTGCGTTTAATGTTGTCCCAGAGGTCTCTGAGACTGTCCTCAGTTCTTTTCATTCTTTTCTCTTTATTCAGCTCTGCAGTAGTTATTTCCACTATTTTATCTTCCAGGTCACTTATCTGTTCTTCTGCCTCAGTTATTCTGCTATTGATTCCTTCTAGAGAATTTTTAATGCCATTTATTGACAATGGGAGAGGCCACAACAGTGAGAGGCCTGCGTACCGCAAAAAAAAAAAAAAAAAAAGAGCAATTGGGCTTTAAAACCAGGTCAGTTTGACTCCAAAAGCTCACTCCACTGTTCCTGGCTACCTCTTGTAGTAATTAAAACTATTTGTTGAGCTTTCGTTTATATCCCAGGCAAAGTACAACTGACATAGCATCCTTTGCGCAGGGCATGTCATCCTCAGGAAACTGAGGCCGGAGGAGCTAAATTTGTTGCCCACGTGCGCACAGCTCCTAAGTGACAGAGGTAGGACTGGAACTCGGATCTGCAATCTCCACAGTGTTTGTTCTTTCCCGATGACATCAAGCTGCAGAGGCTAAAGGCCTCCCACACTGATGAAATTCCCACCATCACCTCACAGGCCACATCATGGCTGTCCCATGGTGGCTCGTGGAGTTGGATGCTTTTCCTGTAATTCAGAATTCTTGATACTTTGACCAAAACTGAGGTTTCCCTGCATGCGGTGAAAAAGGATTGGCCCAGGAAATGAGAGGGGGAAGTAAGATTGTAGGCTCTTGTTTACATATGCAAGGCATGTGTTCTTACCAAAGCTCATACATCTGAAAATTGCATCTTTTTAAAGAAACCGTCCCACAGAACTATTGGGAAAGGACTTCAGGGGCCCAGCTTCAGTAGTTGATTAATGACCTATAAGCTGCTGACATCAGAAGCTGGTGAGGGTGGTCCGGCTCCAGCCCACAGATAAAAGATGCTGCCAACCCCAAACGCCGTGTCCCCTTTGGAAGGATGGCAAAGCTAACTCCCAGCCTGCTTTTTTTTCTGCTGCCCTGGGGGAGGTTAGCTTCTCAAAGCATTCCCAGCAAGGGCTATAAAAGACTTTTGGAAATCCGAGCTTACCCACATAATAGATTCCTTAGAACCCTTTCTGCAAAGAGGCAAGTACAAATCACAAATAGTTAATGAAACCAAAGTAAAATTTGCAGTGAGATAAATCTTCTCCTGGACGTTCCAATTACATGAGCCAATAGTGCCTCCAGATAGAGAATAAAAACCTGAGGGGCCAGAAGGGAAGGTGGCCGACGGCACTGCATTAAGGAAACTTTGATATTCCGCACACGGGTACACATAAGATCACAAAAGAGCCGAGGAAAAAGCTCCTTCTATTTCAGAATCACATAACCGGAGTAAGGAGCCTTGAAGCCAAGAAAGCCTTGATGTTTTGCCTTCTTAAGAAGACCTACAGTTTTAATCCATGTTAGCATATTAATTGCCCTCACGCAGCTGTGTGCTGCTGATTACAAATGAATGGTGTTTATTCATGATAGAAGACCCAGCAGGAAAGTCTGTCTACTTAGCAACACTATGTTAATTTGAGTTTGGCTTTCAAAGGTCATAAAACTGCTGTGAATGAAAACGTTTCTTAAAGAGAGAGTTGTTTCCCCTTCTCTCCTTCACCCATTGCTAGGAAGTTCTGGGTAGAGATCTGGTCCTTTCTCAGTGCCCAGACTTGCTTCTCAGATGGGTGAGAGCCGGTTTCCCTAGTGGGCAGGGAAACAGCATTAGCCTCTGCTGCCAGCGCACGATGCACAGCCCACCCTCTTTGCCTCTTTCCCTCTTGGTTTGTTTTTCAAGTATCAGCACGTCAGCACTGCAGACCCATCTCTCCTTTTCTATCTGCAAGTAGGAAACACCCATCCCCACCGGCCAGAATTTCTCTCTGTGCTCCTTGCCTGCATGCGCGTGTCTGGGTGGTAAGTCTGACCAACCTCGCCTTGACCAACTAGCTGCCTTCAAGTTAGGGATTAAGGAACTAGGAGCCCCCAGTTTGTGTCCTCATTCCAGTTTTTACCTGAGAGCCCTGAATCTGGGGGAGGCGATGGGCACAGCGTTTTATATAATCAAGGCATCATTTCTCATTTGGTTAGTGATGCTTGAGTACAGTATCTGCTGGACAGAACACACAAGAGCTAGTGGAAGCGTGGCTCCTTGAACCTCTCTTGAAGTCTATAACTTAGATATTTCCAAATTCTCTTTACCGTGATTAGTCTGAAGTATTAAAGCTTGAGCCTGTATGTTTATCTCCCCTGTGGAAATCCCATTTTCCTTCTATAATAATCCTAAAAGGCAGTGCTATTTATTATTCCCCTTTTTTCAGATAAGGAAACTGAATCTCAGAGAGGTCAAACAGCTTGCCCAAAGTCACACAGCTAGTACAATGTGAAAGTAGAAACTGAATATATCTGACTCCATAGTTCTGAATCACTGCTTTACAGGGACTTACCAAAAACTCAGGGCTTTTCAATGTGGAAAAAGACATGTGCTAGAGAGATGGAGAGAATCCAAACTCATACCTGGATAACCTGAGAGCAAGGTCCTCCATGCCTTCTGGGGCATTGGCCACAAGCTGAAAGATGCTATTACCCTAGACCAAAGCATTTTAGAAGCTCAGTTTTTAAAAATCAGTAAAATGTAATCCATCAAACTATTGAGAAGTTGCAGCTGCTGATAGGATGAGACATAAACCTAGAATTGCTCGTAACCTTCTTATCACCGTGAGGGAAGAGCTTGCCAGAAAATGCAGACCACACAGAAGAGAGAAGATCTGAGATGAGGAGAGAGAAACTAAATGCTGATCTCACCATTCAAGCCCCTGGATCCAGCCATAACTGTATGTTCACCACTTTTCTAAAATTACTTGAATCAATCGCTGTCCAATTCTTCCATGTCCTGGTACTTATAAAAATCAATTATGAACTGTTAATTCTTCTCCTGAACTTTTTTAGTTACATGAGCCAATACATCTTCCTTTCCTTATTAAACTGAGTTGGATTTTCTGTCATTTGCACCTGCCAGTGTCCTGAGTACCTATTCGTTTTCTATTGTTGTTGCTCTTTTTCTCTCCATTATTAATATCATTATTTTATAGCACATGAATAAATCGTTTAACTGTGGGTTTAGAGGGCCCTCAAACTTTACCTCACACCAAACACAAAACTTAACTCCAGATGGATCATAAACCTAACTAAACCTAAAAGCTAAAAATATAAAAACTTCTCAAACAAAACATAGGACAATATATTTGAAATCTCAGTTTAGACAAAGATTCCACAGACAGGATAGAAAAGCATTAACAATAAAAAGTTTTAAATGACAGATTAAACTTTATCGAAACTAAAAACTTCTATTCTTCAAAAGACATCATTAAGAAAATGAAAAGGCAAGTCACAGGCTGGGAGCAAATATTCACAATACATATATCTGACAAAGAAATGGTATCCAGAATAAACAAGTCATACAACGCATAATAAAACATTTTGATGGCAAAATGCTTAGACAGATGTTTCACAAAGAAGATACTCAAATAGCCAACAGACCATATGAAAAGATGCCCTATAGTATGAATTTTCTGGGAAATGCAAGTTAAACTTGCAATGAGATGCCACTTCATACCTACCAGAAAGGCTAGAATTGAAGACTGGTAACTCCACTGTTGAGTACGATAAACCACTGGAACTCTCATACTTTGCTGGGAAAATGTTAACAACCACTGTGGAAAACAGTTTGGCAGTTAGTTCAACACACTTGAAATGATCCAACCATTTCACTCCTAGGTATGGAAAAGAAATCAAAACTTGTGCCCACAAAAGGACTTTCATAAGAATGTTCACAGCAGTTCTATTAAGAACAACCAAAACCTGGAAATGATCCAAATGTTCATCGAAAACAAATCATGGTATATTCCTACAAGGGAATAATATTCATCAATAAAAATGAACAAAGAACTAATACATTCAATAACATAGATGAATCTCAAAAACGTTATGTTGAGTGAAAGAAGCCCAGACACAAAAGACTGCATGTTGTCTGATTCCGTTTATGTGAACTTCTAATACAGGCAAAACTAAGCTATGGTAATAGAGATCAGACCAGTGGGTGCTTGGGCGAGAGTAGAGGGTGACCCTCTACTCTTCCTTTCTTCCTGAAGAAGTATAACAGATACACAGCATATAACAGTATACGGCACAACAGCAGAACACAGCGGAGTAACAGTATAAGGATGGAGACTTGGAACTAGAATGCCCAGCTCAAATCCTGGTCCATGACATACCAGAGGTGTGATCTTGGGCACATAACTTAACCTCTCTGAACTTCCATTTCTTCACCTGTACATTCTTCATGAATGTTCAAAACTTAAATAACGTTTAAAAAAATAAGGTAGGGCTTCCCTGGTGGCACAGTGGTTGAGAATCTGCCTACTAATGCAGCGGACACAGGTTCGAGCCCTGATCTGGGAGGATCCCACATGCCGTGGAGCAACTAGGCCCGTGAGCCACAGCTACTGAGCCTGCGCGTCTGGAGCCTGTGCTCCGCAACAAGAGAGGCCACGATAGTGAGAGGCCCGCACACCACGATGAAGAGTGGCCCCCGCTTGCCACAACTAGAGAAAGCCCTCACACAGAAACGAAGACCCAACACAGCAAAAATAAATAAATAAAAATTAATAAAAGGCAGAATAGGTGATAGTGTGCCCCGAGCACACTATTAAAAATAATAATAATAAGGTAAATTTTTAAAATAAGATAAATAAAATATGGTGTAGTAGGTTGGATAGTGTCCCCAGAAAAGTTCACCCAGACCCTGGAATGTGACCTTATTTGGAAATATGGTCTTTGCGGGTATAATTAGGGCAAGGATTAAGATGAAATCATACAGGGTTCGGGTGGGCCCTAAAGCCAATGAGAATGTCCTTAGAAGAGACAGAAAAAGACAGAGACACAAAGAAGTGATGTGATGATGAAGGTAGATGTTGGAGTGATGGGCACACAAGCCAAAGAACACCAGGCATAGCCAGCAACCTCCACAAGCCAGAGGACAGTCATGGCACGGTTGGTCTCTCAGAGCCTCCAAAAGGAATCAACCCTACAGACACCTTGATTTCAGACTCCTGGCTTCCTAGCTGTGAAAGGATAAATTTCTATTGCTTTAAGCCACCCAGTTTGTGGTAATTTGTTATGGCAGCCCTAGGAAACAAATACATACATGGTAAGGGCCCATGCTGGATAAATGGAATTTTTTAATTAGTAAATGGTTTTTCCTGTTATTAAGGAGCAAAGCCCTTGCCCTGTATACCTGGGGGTCCCATGTAGTATCTAGCTAGATGTTTGTATTAGTTTCCTGGGGCTCCATAATGAAGTGTCACAGACTGGGTGGCCTAAACAACAGACGTTTATTTTCTCACAATTCTGGAGGTTAGAAGTCCAAGATCAAGGTATTGGTAGGGTTGATTTCTTCTGAGGTATCTCTCCTTAGCCTGTAGATGGCTGACTTCTCCCTGTGTCTTCACGTCATCTTTTGCATGTGTCTGTGCCCAAATTTCCTCTTCTTATAAAGATACCCATCATATTGGATTAGGACCCACCCTCATGGCCTCATTTTAACTTATTTATTTATGTCACTTAAGACCCTATCTCCAAATACAATCCCTCTTTGAAGTACTGGGGGTTAAGATTTCAACGTATGAATTTTGAGGGGACACAATGTCACCCATAACAATGTTGATAAATGCTTATTTTACTGAAACATCAAAGTCTTGACCTTCAACTTACAGACAATTCGATTATACTGAACAAGAACTTACTACTGAGGCTTCCTGTAGCAACCATGGAGGTGCCCTTGTCAGATCTTCCTTCAAGAGGACCTGCTGGCTGTTTGACATCCTTCAAACTTAGCACCTTTGTACCTGTCACAGCATCCCTGCCAGGCCACGTTCCCTGGGCTGCTGCTCCCAGCCAGGGAGGGAAGATGGCAGGGGCACTAGATCCCAGCCATTGCCGTGGCAGGGCTGCTCTAACCGGCAGCTTTGGCTCTGAGTCTCCCCGGCAGCTGGCCAAGACTCACCCAGGGCTGCACTGTGACCTGAGGCTCATCTTTTCCTCTCTCCTTTCACAGATGTCAGACCTGAATGAGGCTGAACTCTCTCCCTCTGGACTCCTGCTCTCACCCTTTCTCCTTCACAGGCATTTCCCCAAATAAATCTTGCATCTCTTATCTCATCTTGGTATCCAGTTCTCAGAAGATCCGAACTGACACATGTGCCATGATGAGAACTTGGAATGAAACACAAAATTATCCTAAAAAACCTGGGATTCACCAGAACCACCCCAAAGCACAAAATCATTTGCTGCAAAATCCAACAAGGGAGGGCTCCCCTCATGGCCAGGCGCCATGGTGTCACTTCACTCTCACAACCACAAAATTAAGGTACAAACACACCCATCATTTTACGGATCTTACATAGCCACGTGGAGGAGTTGGAGCTCAAACCTAGATCTCTTTTGCCCCGTAGTCTGTGCTCATCACCACTAAGTTCTTGAGGGTTGCAAACGCAAATGCCTGAGACATTGGCCGGAAGGAAGGAAGGGAGGAAAGAAGGAAGGAGGGAACCCTGGCAGGCTTAAGACCCAAGGAGTGGTGGGCTTGTGGGGAACTGGAGAGACTCTATGCAATCATCTGTGGACAGGACTGAATCTGCTGAGGAGTTTGCAACTCTTCCTTTTCTTCATTATTGTCATCGTCATCGTCACGGTCGTCACCTTGCCTCCTCTTCTTGGAAATCTTTTCTCTGGCACTGACATGGTGAACTCCTACCCATCCTTGAAAGCCCCAGATAAATGTTATCTATTCAGAGCTTTCCCTCACTTCCCTAGAACAGCTAGACTCTCCCTCCTCTCTGCTCCTACAGCACTCTCTATGTCTCTCTGTCCCAGCAAGGAGTACATTAGTTTGCAGATCTGTCTCCCTTGCTAGACAGTCAGTTCCCCAAGGTCGGGCCTTATCCTCCTTCCTATCCTTCAGCTGCACTGGGGGCAGGAAACCACTATTTTTTGGGTGCCTACTCTGCCCCAGGCATTGCAATGAGCACTTAATCTTCACAACCACCCCGGAAAAGTATTTCTCTTACCTCATTTTACAAATGGGGATTCTGAATTCCAGAAAGGTGAAGTGACTTGTCCCACAACTAGCAAAACTTAGGCAGAACCAGAACTCAAACTCGGCCTGCCCCCCATTGTCCCCAACCAAAGCCCCCTCGTCTTCTCACAGTGCTCTCCGGGCAGCCACAGGGCAACTGCCACAGCCAGCAGAGGGGGTGGCGGGAGGGGCCGCAGGACAATCCCAGTCTTCTCTGTATATTGAGGGGGTTGGACCAGCTGACGTTTAGCTCCTTTCCTGCGCTGACATTTTATTCTAGGAGGTTTGTTATCTCTCCTTTTGACACCATCTGAACTATTCGAGACAAGCCCCTGCTTTAAACATAAGGATAAAACTGCCTGTCATTGGAAATAAGCCTCACACACTATCTCACTAATAGAAGCAGGACTATTTCTGAGATACCTTGGCGAGTTCGTTAGGTATGAAGATTAAACTCGAATTCATCTCGGCTCAGTCAGACGCGCCCTGAAATCGAATTGCAGGGAGTAGAATTTTCAGCTGCTCAGCTGGTTCAAGACGAAGGTGAGGGAGACCTGGACAAACATGCAGAAATCTGCCCACTGGAAGATAGGGGCTTCTAACTGCCAAAAGCCAGCCTGACCCATACAGGGACATGGCATAATGGGTAGACATGCAGACTCTGGAATTGGAATCACTAGCTTCAAACCCAGCTCCCCCACTTGCTAGATGAGTATCCTTGAGCAAGTTTCTTAATCTCACTGTTCCTCAGTTTTCTCATCTGTATAATGGGGTGAATGATAGAACACATACTATTAGTTGTTGTGAGGAATAAATAAGCATGTAGTTAGTGCAGCCCCTGGTATATAGGAAATGCTTAGTAATCGAAGTTAGAATTATTATGTAGGACCTTTCTAAAAGTGTCCAGAATATTCTGTTGTTCACAGGACACAGCTCATACTCAATCATACTTGCAAGGCCTTGCACACTCTGGCCTCTGATAATCCCTCCAGCCTCGTCTCTTGCTTTTGGCCCCATCTGCTCCGCATCCCTGTTCAACTGCCTACAATCACCCAGATGTCCCCCTCTCTCTTCCCTTCCCCACCACTGCTGTCACATACAAATTCCCACACACCCTTCAGAGGTCACTCCTCTCCAGAACCCTCTCCTACCTCCCCATCAGGCAGGAAGACTGGATTAGGGCTGCAGGTGGAATATCCACACAGACACGAGGCTTGGTCCTACAGGGGATGACACTCCAGGGAAACTGCCCTTCAGTTCCCCTCACCCTACTGTACACACACAGAAATGTGCTGGCTGTCACTGGAGACTCACCCTTGGTGGGCAGGCAGGCAAGGGTCAGCGTCATGCAAACTGTCAGGAAGGAACTGGGTGTCCATGATGACGGCCAAAGGAAGTTACTCTGAGAATCAGAAGAGATCCTCTCCCCTCTCTCCTCTCAGTTTTTTTTTTTTGCGGTACGCGGGCCTCTCACTGTTGTGGCCTCTCCCATTGCGGAGCACAAGCTCTGGACACGCAGGCTCAGCGGCCATGGCTCACGGGCCCAGCCGCCCCGCGGTATGTGGGATCCTCCCAGACCGGGGCACGAACCCGTGTCCCCTGCATCGGCAAGCGGACTCTCAACCACTGCGCCACCAGGGAAGCCCTCCTCTCAGTTTTATCGGTAGTTGGGTGTCATCATGGGGACTTGGAAGCTACATGTTCTGTGCAGTTTTTTTCTTGTTCAGTAAGATCTTGTATCCTTTACCCGTGACGTCTGGCATTCTTTCCTCCAAACGCATCACTGTCACCTCCATTATAGCATCTCTTCTAAGTCCTGTGCTGCCCTTGTATTTCCCCTCTTACGGTCCTTCTCAGGCTTACATGGTTAGTATTGAAGATTACGGATTCAAGAACCAGACTGCCTGAGTTCAAACCCACATTTTCCATTTACTAGCTGTGTGATGCCGGGCATGTTACTTAACCTCTCTGTACTTCAGTTTCCCCATCTGTGCAGTGGATAATACTAACACTTTTCTCATAGTGTTGTTGTGAGGGCTAAATGAATCAACACTTGTACTGCTCTGGGAATAGTGCCTGGTACACAGAACTAGTTCAGTAAGCACTAGGAATGGTTAGTATGACTACTAATCTGAATCTCCCTCCCCCCTCCCCTCTGGGTTGTAAGGTGAAAGAGAATAGGGGTTACTGGCACTGTTTATACTTTGCCCCCAGCACAGGATATAACCCAAAGCAGGTACTCAGTAAATATGTGTGGAAGGAAGAGAGAGAAGGAGAGGAAAAGAGAAGAGGAGAGAAGAGGAGAGGGGAGGAGAGGGGAGGGGAGGGGAGGAAAGCCTTGAAAGTTAAGTGCAACATATAATGTTATAGGTAGAAAATTATCCAGAATTGAAGAAAACCAGATAAATCCATTTCCACCCAAGTGGAACCAAACCATGCTTTTTCAGTTTGCCAAAATCATGTAATTATTCTCAACCATCACATATTTCATAATTCCTTATATTCAGTTCATTATTTGTTACTTTAGAGAGAGGAACTAGGACACATTAGCTCTTACTTGAAAGGTGCATTGACCAGCACAGAACAACTGTCTACATTGGACCAGGATCCAGCTGGTCCTTCAGAGAGCTTGTGACCACATCTCAGTCTCAGCCAGTGTCCTCAGCCCATGGAAAGCCAGTCATCACCTCAGTGCTCATCCTGCAGTCCCACGTGTAAACCTCAGCTTTGCAGACTGAATCCCCAATTTTGCCAACACACCAACAATGAATCTGTTTTCAGTTGCACATTCACATTATGCAAGTTCTCAAGATTAATGTTTAAAACCAAAAACTTAATTGAATAGTTTTCAATGCAAAATCATTATCACACAGATTGGATTCCTCTAACTCCATGTGACCAGTATTTTCTCTCCCTGTCAACAGCCAAGTAATATTCAAAGGTCATCCGATGATTAGACACTCAGAGCTAGAGGAGCTGGATGAATCAAAAGTTCAGCGGCATCAGAATAAGATGAACTGATGCGTTCATCTCACAGTAACAGGTGGCCTTGCCTCATAGTTCTTAAACTTCAGGCATTCCGGTACCACCTGCATGACTTTTCGCTGTATCTACTGGTACTATTATCTACTATCTTATAAGGAGCTCCTGGACAATCTCTTTGTTGGGTGGGGCTAGGAGTCCTCAAACAAATACTTCTTTATATCAAGAGTTTTTCTCTCTTGTTACCAGATAGTTCCTAATATAGTTAAAGCTTATAGTTCTTCCTTAAATGTAAAACTGGCTTTGCAATTTTTTTTTTTTAATCAAACGGTGACTGACAGGAGATAACAGTTGTATCTCGAAATGTAAGAATGTTCTTGCTTTTCAGAATTATGGAATTTTAAGGATTGGTGTTTCTAATACGCCTGGGCAGTCCCACTCTGGAAATCTTGCCACCATTAATAAGGTTAGGTATGCTTAGATGACCAGCACTCCAGGGCAGCCAGAAACAGTGGGATTCCCACCCAGTCCATTTCACTACTATTGTTCTGCTGAGAACCACTGGTAGAAATTCTGATCTTAACTGACTGGGTACAGATAAAACACAAGTTTCCTTAGGAACTCACAAGTTGTTGGACTCTGAAGATTAAAAAATTGTAGCTCTTTACGCCCCTCTTTTTTAATATTTATTTATTTATTTATTCGGCCGCATCGGGTCTCAGTTGCAACACGCGGTCTCTTCCTTGCAGTGCACGGGCTTCTCTCCAGTTGCAACATGTGGGCTTTTCTCTACTTGTGGCGCTTGGGCTCTCCAGTTGTGGCACACGGGGTTAGCTGCCCTGAGGCATGTGGGATCTTAGTTCCCCGACCAGGGATCGAACTCGCATCCCCTGCATTGCGTGATGGATTCTCAACCCCTGGACCACCAGGGAATCCCCTCCTCTCCTCTTTGACTAAGGACCACACTTTCTCCTCACTGGGTTTAGGGAAGTTGGAGTATCATCGAAGTTCACATCTATTAAATCTATACCTTGCCTATCTGCATTCCCCATGCAAAGCCCCATTCATTTGGTGGGAGAAGAACCACCTCCTCTTCTAACTCCTCGTTTGGTACCAGAAAGTTAGTTCTTAATCAAACTGATACATTTATACCACTTTTTAAAGGTCAACTCTCTTTTATATTACTTAAATACACTTATTTTTCAAATAAAGTGTTATATTTCTATTCTATGATTATTTTACAGATATAAATAAGTGGAAAATCTGTATCACTTGCCAGAAGTAGAAAGCAAAATAAATATAAATAAAATAAGACAATACCATTAAAATCTAAATAGATACTGTGGTTTGCTAAAGGCACCAAATTGAATTAAGGAAATGTACTATATCTTGTTTTTGGTGGTTGTGTATACTTGTCAAAATTCATTTAATTGAACACTCAAGATTTTAGCATATGTAAACTGTGCCACAAAGAAAAAGAAAATTTCCATTGGTTAAGATTTCCTTCAAGATGGACAGTGCTGGGCAGAGTGTGACAGTAGTTTCTCTCCCTTCTCTTGTCTCCATGGCTGCTCAATCACCTGCCCATCTCTTCTTGATCGACACTTTCTGTATTTGGCTCTGTTAATTCATTCAATCAGGTTACATTAACATTCTACAGGCCTAATATCTACTCAGTCTTTCTGAGGTGATTTTTGTTTTTGTTTTTGTTTTTTTGCCAAAAGTCCTGATCATTTGCTTATTTTAGCAGATTTTATTATTTTTTTTTTTTTTGCGGTACGCGGGCCTCTCACTGTTGTGGCCTCTCCCATTGTGGAGCACAGGCTCCGGACGCGCAGGCTCAGCGGCCATGGCTCACGGGCCCAGCTGCTCCGCGGCATGTGGGATCTTCCCGGACCGGGGCACGAACCCGTGTCCCCTGCATCGGCAGGTGGACTCTCAACCGCTGCGCCACCAGGGAAGCCCTCTGAGGTGATTTTTTACATCACTTTTCTGACCCTTTATGAGGTTATATGTCTTACCCATAATAGCCTCCAAAAGGCAACCCTACCACAATGATCAAATTTTAAGGACATGCTTCACTAATAGCTTCAATACTAGACTATGATATTATTTCCAGTATAGGATCCCCTGGATTAAGCAGGATAGTTCAGTAGTTTAGCTTACAGTTAGATAAAATTAATAAACTGAACCATATGAAGTTGCCAACACTCATTTATTTTTACCAACAAAACGGCAATTATATACAGCTCAGAAAGTAAAACTGGACAATTTCACACCTACCTCAACATTCTGTACAGTTACTATAAAGTAAGATGAGTATTTCTTTAAAAAATTAGAAAAACTTAATCGACAAGCACAAATCATTAATTAAATAATTTAATTAAATACATTAAAATTAGTTAAATAAGTAATTGGTTAAAATGATTAGTCAAGTATGCAAAAGATTTTAACTAAATTAGTGTATGTATATACGTACATGCTCAAGGTGGCCCAATATTTTGCTGAAAGTCATCTCACAACCACAGAGATAAGCCTTTATGTCTTGTTCATGGGTATATTTCCAATAGCCAGTAGAGTGCTGGAAATATAGTAAGTGCTCAAGAAATATCTGCTAGGGCTTCCCTGGTGGTGCAGTGGTTGAGAGTCCGCCTGCCGATGCAGGGGACATGGGTTCATGCCCCGGTCCGGGAAGATCCCACATGCCGCGGAGCGGCTGGGCCTGTGAGCCATGGCCGCTGAGCCTGTGCGTCCAGAGCCTGTGCTCCGCAGCGGCAGAGGCCACAACAACGAGAGGCCCGCATACCGCCAAAAAAAAAAAAAAAAAAACCTGCTAAAATAAGCAAATGATCAGGACTTTTGGCAAATAGATCACCCCATTCTCAAAACATATATTCCCAAATTCTTTTACTTCTAAAAGAAGTTCCAGATTATTTTTGCTGCATTTTTCCGTGTTTACATCATACCCAAATCAACTTTCCTGCTTCTAACCAAGACATACAACAGTGCACGAGTCAAAAGGAAAAAGATGGGGGTATCAATAATCCAAGTTTTAAAAATCATGTCCTCTATGAGACAGAATAAAAACCAGCTCAGAGGATTTTAGGTTTGACAATAACATGAACTTCCAGAAAAGATGGCAGAATGCAACCAGAGTATATCTTCTGCTATGGAATATTTAATTTGCTGGAGACAATATGACAATCTGCTAAGAGCATGAAGCTTATGAATTAGACAAATCTGTTTTCAAAGCTCAGCTTTTCCCTTTTCTGGAAGTGTTACTTTGAGCAAACTCTTTAACCTCCTTGAGCTTCAATAACTCCTCTGTAAAATGGGGATGATAATAAATTATTCATTCATTCATTCATCAAATATGAATTGAGCACCTTCTCTATTCCAGGCCTTGGGCAAGGTGGTGGGATACAACAGTGAACAAAATAGACCAAAGTCCCTGCCCTCGTGGAGTTTACATTCTAGAGAGAATAAGAGGCAATAAATTAAGGAAGTACATTGTAGAGTATGTTTGAAGATAGGGAGAATTTCAGAAGGCTGAGATTCTGCATGAGCAGGTAGGGCAAAAACCAATCAACTTTGAGTTATTATTGGCAATGGGATGAACTACATGCACCAATGGGCAGCTTAGAGCAATCACTTAAATCAGATTTAAGAGAGTGTGAGCCCTAGCTAGATGGGTGAACGCCTGGATAGATCAGTATGATGGGTAGACAAATAGAGTGACAGATGGATGAATTCGAGAGTCAGGCAGACAGACAGACCTAAACAGACGGACACTAATGGTAATTCAAGTGCTCTGACAATAGCCTCTGCTGCTAGAATAATTGACTGTTGATCTTGCACATCTGGCTCACGAGGCAGGCATTTCATCTCCCTCCCAGGCTGGGCCACAGGCATCCTTGACAAATCCTCTCCATCCCTGAGGGTGATTGGAAGAGGCTGCTCCTCTCTCCAGAGGGTACCCATGTAAACCCACACCAGGCCTTCATAACTTCCCACTGCAGAGGAGTGATTATGGACTGGGTACTAAAAGCTACTGGAGAAGGATTGTTGGTCTCCTGGGTGTGCTGATAGCCCTGTAGCACAGTAGTGAAAGAAAGGTCTTTGTCTTTGATGCTTGCAATAGAATGATATCATATCTGGGATTTACCTTGGCAAACTCCAGCCAGGAAAATATGACAGGAATTTGGGGATTGAGATGAAACAAGCTGGGCAAACTGTTTATAGTTGTTGGGTGTACGGGAGTTCCCTGGATGGTTCTCTCCACTACCAAGTGTGCTGGAAAGTTTTTATTGAAAAAAAAAAAGGTTAACATAAAATCTTTCCATTTATTTTCAGAAGGGAAAAAGTGCACACAAGCACACATATATGCACTTGGAGCATTTTTCCAACTTTGAGGATTAATTCTGTTTGGCAGACAAAAGCTATTCTATTCAATGATTTTCGGTATTCAAAGAGCAATTTGGTTCCATTTCATTGCTACCTTAAATTAACTGGTGCCTGAGCCTAGAGAGATGATTGTTAGGGCCAGAGTGAAGGAAGACGTGGCAGTGGGCTTCAAGTGGCATTGAGTGGTTTCAAATGTGACCCGCTTAAGGAAAGTCACCCATCCCCAGGAAGGATGCAGAATTCCCAAGTGGAAAGCAAAATTCTCCAACAACCAGTGATGCCAGTGGCTTGTTTTCACTGCTCTCAACAACCTGCCACCATCTGAGTGAGAAGATGATTTGAATTCCTCCCCAACTGTTCCTAAACAGAGCATTTTAGCAGTGAAAGGGAATTTTAAATAATTGAGCCTAGGCTTCCCTGCCTTCAACATTCATTCACTATATGTTTATTCAGTATCTACTCAACGGCAAGCACTGTGCCAGCCATAAAGGATATATAGTTGTAGGGGACCCAGAGAAGGGCACTGGCCTTATGAGACTTGTAGCCCAGCTGGGAAGTCAGACATCCTCAACAACTAAGTCCACAATACAGTAATCAGTATTGTCCAGCATGATACAGCATAATAAGTGCTATGAGGGAGAAATGCAAAACTTGAGGAGGGTGTCTTAATCCATTTTGGGCTGCTATAACAAAATACCACAGACAGGCTGGCTTATCAACAGAAACTTATGTCTCACAGTTCTAGAGACTGGATATCTAAGACCAGGGTGCCACCATGGTTGGGTGAGGGCCATCTTCTGGGTTGTATCAGCACACAGTGGAAGAGACTAGGGAGCTCTGTGGAGTCTCTTTTATAAGGCACTAATCCCATTTAAGAAGGCTCCATCCTCATGACCTAATCACCTCCCAAAGCCCCACCTCACTGGGGATTTAGGATTCATCATGTCAGTTATTCAGACCATAGAGGAGGGCTTAAGCAAAGGGACTCGACATAGTCTAGGAATCAGGGAAGTCTCCTTGAAGAAATGTCAGTGATTAGCAGGGGTCAGAGGCAGAGGAACCTGTGCATGCAGAGTTCCTGAGGTGGGAGATGCATGGTGCAGCCTAGAAACTGCAAGGCTAGTGTAGCTGGACCTTCAAGAGTGAAGGTGAGAGTGGTGTGAGATGAAGCAGGGGTAGATCACACAAGAAGTTTTTAGCCATTTCAAGGACTTGGGGCTTAAACGAGTAAGGAAACTGCAGTCCAAAGAAGTTAAAGTGATTTTCCCCAATGCACTCGCCCATGGTGAGGCTGGATTTCAAAAATAATAAAAGAAAACATTGATAAAGCCCCGTAAGAATGCGCTGGACACCGGGGTCTCTTGGATAAGGTAAAATTTCAGCAGAGATGTAATGAAGCCTTGAGAGCAGATAGGAGAAGATTATCCCAGGAAGCGATGACAGCATCCAGGCCTTGAGGTAGGAAAGGTCCTACTAAATTCAAGGCCCTTCCCAGAAGGCACTGACCTTGGAGGAGCGAAGGGATGCTGTGGGAGCTGTGGTCTGAAGGAGTCAGACGATGCACAGCCTTGTAAATCAAGGTGGGGTCCTCGGATTGTCCTTTGCATAGATGAGGAACCCCAGGGGCAGTGAGCAGAGGAATGATAGAATGTGCCTTTAAGGAGCGAGGGTGCAAGCAGAGAGACACTTTAGAAGCCTGTTGTAACAGTCCGGGGATTCATAATGGCTTGAACCGGGAGACGACAGCAGGGAGGATGAGAAACAGTCTGATTCTGGATGTATTTGACGGGGAAGCCAATAAGACTTGCTGACAGATCGAATGTGAGTTAACAGGAGAGCACCGAGGTGTTTGGTCTCAACAGCCACAAGGAGGGAGCTGTCTTTAACCAAGGGGAGAAAGAGGGGGAGAGAGAGAGAGAACGAACTGCAGGAGAGCGAAGTATCTCTCCTGACACCGGGGAGGGACCTAGAGGGTGGCGGAAGGAGAATGAAAGGGTCTTCTCACCCTCTAGAGATACATAAACTGAGTTGGATCAGGTCAAGGCTGGAAACAGGGCTAAATAAAAAACAAGGGGGCTTCTCTGGTGGCGCAGTGGTTGAGAGTCCGCCTGCCGATGCAGGGGACACGGGTTCGTGCCCTGGTCCGGGAGGATCCCACATGCCGCAGAGCGGCTGGGCCCGTGAGCCATGGCCGCTGAGCCTGCGCGTCCAGAGCCTGTGCTCCGCAACGGGAGAGGCCACAGCAGTGAGAGGTCCGCGTACCGCAAAAAAAAAAAAAAAAAAAAAAGAAGAACAAGGGATGAGGATTATTCAGAAAGGATGAGCACGCGGTGGTCTGCAGGAATCCTGGGGCCTAAGTGCCAGCAGGGTATTTCACCTGGGGTTATTTAAAGAGGCAGGGTACTGAACACTTGGCATTCTGCACTGAAGGATGGAGAAGGCACAGGGAAGCAGAAATAGCAAAATGGCAACCGTGCAGGTAAAGGTGCAGAGTGAGGCATGGCTTTGATGTGTCGGTGGAACTGTCCGTGTCTCCAGCGACCATAGGATGAGGTTTCCAGGGCCCAGTTTTCAGCCTTGCCCAGAGAGTGGGTAGGGGGACAGGTCCTTCTCGAGTTTCCCAGGAAGACACATTAAGCCTAATGGAGGAAAACAGATGGTGCAGCAGTAAAAACAAGCCACCCCGTTCCTGGCTTGGCTGTTTGGGTTGTAAAATTTCTGATGGAGGCTGAACAAGTGGAAGCTGGGGAGGCACGATTCAGTTTAGTGATGTCTCAAGCACTTTCTCAGACGCGTGATTCGGAGAAGATGTGGACAGTCCCCCTTTGCTGTGGCTTCACACACCCCTCGCTACTCAGCCCTGCTCCCCACTACTGCTACACTGGGCTAGATCACGGGCTCTGGAAGAGCTGGGAAGGGGTGGCAGAGACCTGTAGGAAAAGCCACTCTCCCACTTGCTAGCCGCGTGACCACAGGCAGGTGGAGTGACACTCATAGTGTCTCCTCACAGGGTGCTTGTGACATTGAGTGAGTTAAGCCATGGAAAGCACGTAGAGCAGTGTTTGGCATGTACTAAGTACTCAATACAAATTAACTGTAGTTATTATTATTCAATTCTGCATCCACAGAGCTGAGTATATAGCCCAGCACAGGAGTTCAATGAATAGTTGTTTAATAGAATTTGATGTCATCGCCATTATCTTCATCATCGTAATCATCGAGCCTTTACAGTGTCCACTTCTTGGCAAAGCAGCTTATAGACACTTGAGTTTCTTGGGTTGTGGTGAAGGGAAAGTTCTAGGATCTAAGGACATGCGTCAGGGACCAATTCTGCTCAGAAACTCGAGGATCACTTTTACAAGAAGATTTTGGCCTTGGCGGTTGAATATGGAGGATAGCAAAGCAAAGGAGAAAGAATGAACTGAGAGAGAAGGTCTTCCTGAGCACAGAGCTGAGGTTTTCGGTGTGTCAGGGAATGAGATGTGTTCATACTATACCCTTTTATTTTTAAATTGGAGCTAGGAGTTTGTTAGTCAATAAGTCAGTTAATTAGTCAGCTAGTTTTACTTTAGGACTGATGGTCCTTCCTTCCTTCCTTTCTACCTTTTTCCCTCCCTCTCTCCTTCCCTCCTTTCTTTCTTTCTTTCTCTATTTCTTTCCTTCCTTCCATGCAAGAAGGACCAAGGGTTAAAGAACTATAAGATATGACTCAGGCCAATACACAGACAAACCAGTACACTAAACACCAATTCCAAAACAGCCAATTCCCTGAATGCCAGTTGTTGAAGTTTCCCACTCAGCAACTGACTTTCCTTGAATTCACCTAAATCCTTGAGGTACAGCTGAAGATAGAAAAGTAGAGACAAGCACAGGCAATTGGGCCCTTGGAGAGAACAAGGCATCAAGCACTGTTTAGAGAGTTGTTCAGTATGAGGTACCCGTGACTGAGAGGCACTGGGGGGATCTGCCCTCAATAGACCCAAAGGGAAATGGACATTGGCGGCTTTAAATATTTAGGAAGAATTCTTAAGGGAAAAAGAAATCCTCAAGCAAAACCTGGAGACCAGATGCCACCTCAGAATCCATCCAAATGCGGCAGGAAGACCAGCGTGAATTAGACAAGTCCCACGCTCTGAAAGAGGAGGTGGGCTACAACACAGAGGTGCGTTCTCCCCTGGAATAAGGGAAGCAGAGGGACTCAACTTCTACATGGGGGATTTTTTTCCCAGCTGCATTTAAATTCATGGTTCTTTAATTCCACACAACTGGTATAAAGTGACTGGCACCCCAGTGAAGCAGAAGCTATGGAAGTTGTCTTCTTTTTCCTCCTATTTTCTGTGTCTCCACCTTCCCCAGATAACACTAAGATTTTAACTGACCCCCAAAGATACAGATACATGTAACTTAGTGATCAAGAGTGTGGACTCAGGGAACACCTGTTGTGTGACCTTGGCTAAATCACTTCACCCCTCTGTGCCTCAATTTCCTCATCTATAAAATGTAGATAAGGTAATAAGAGCACTAACCTCATAGGGTGGTTGTGAGTATCGAATTAATATTGAAAGTGCTTAGAACAGTTCTTGACTCATAGTAAGTGATCAACACATGATAGTAATGATTACTGTTCCCATGACTACTGCTACTGTTATCATTACCATTATTTACACTGTTGAATGAAACTACTCGGTCGAAGACAAATCAGAGTAAAAACTGGGAAGAGGATAATTGCAGACTTTAACTTCATTGAACTCTAATTTAGAAGGAGAAGGGGAGTTAACTGGAGAGCAGTTATATGGTTTCCGTTTGGGACAAGGCATGATCACTAGGAAGTTATGTTGGACAACATCACTGGGTATAACCTGAGATGGTCCTTGGAACACAGAGTGAATTTTCATCCTTGGTGGTACAAGGAGGCCTCACTTCATGAATCAGTTGTTACGGATCCATGTCAAAGAATTCTCATAGGCAAGAGCTGAACCATCCGTCCCCCGGGTTCCAGGAAAACAGCCCAGGTTGTGTTAGGAGGGAATTCTCCAGAAAGTAGAAGCAGAATTGCCCACTTATGCTTCTGCTTCTCCCACAAGGAGGGAAACTCTACTCTGGTTGACCATTGGCTAAGCCTTTTAAGCCAAGGGTAGACAAGACCAACCTAGAAAATGTTTCAGAGAAGGTGTGTTTCCTCCTCTCTACTCACATTTCTAGACTTTTCCTCAAGGGAGAAGAGAATTCCTGTCCTTTATCCCATTATCTGCCTGTCACCCAATCCCACGGGTGGAGAAATCGCTAACCCAACCTTCACTGGGACAAGCTTTGCTGCAGATCACAACACGGAATGGAAAACCCTCTTTCTTCCGCTGTGTGTGACAGCCGCAGCTCGGCTGGTCCTAGCGGTGCTTTCTTGCATTTTCTTCTGCTCCCTCTGCAAGGCGGATGAAGGGTCTGACTTCTCAGGGTAGGCTGGATTACATGCTAGCCTCAGTGGAGGGAAGCACAGGCGTTTCCTATTCCTTTTTGATTTTTTTGTTCCCTGTGCCTCCATGTGGACAGCCAACAGACAAAGTCAAAGCCAGCTTTCCTGCACCCACTGTGGAAGATAGGCCCACTAGTCCCTTCCCTGCTGTGTTCTGTGACCCACTCCTACCCACCTCTCTCCCTCCCAACTGGCTTTTGTTCGGTGTGTGGAAAGGCACGCTGTATGATGACCGTATGCAGGAAAGCAGAGGTGAGGGTGAGGGTCCAGTTACTCAGAGACCTTTGCATCCAATTACACACACCCAAAGAGTAACAGCTGGTATTGCTGTATTATACAGTTTGTGGAATTCCCACTTTGTAGAAGGGAAAACAGAGGCCCACAACGCTAAAACGTCTTGAATATAGAGAGTAGGTGGCAGAGCCAGGATGCTATGACTGGTCTTCAAACTCTAAATCCTCTTGCCAGTTCATCCATTGCCCTTTATGCATATTCAGTGCACGTTACTTTAATAACTTAATCACCCTAGAAAAAACGTGTATGCATACATCTCTATATACGTGTGTGTAAAGAAAAGTAACATGTGTATACAGTATACGTATGTCATATGAGATAAAATCACATAATCCATCACCCAATGTCTAGGTGCTTGGAGGAGTGTATGAAAATCAAAGTATGTTTTCTACCACCTTGACTCATTGGGCTCAATGCTCCTTCTTACTTCCTGATTCACAGTAGGCTCTCAAAACACCAGCCTCTTCCTCTCTGGTTCCCAGCCTGGCAGTCGGGTGCTGAATTCTACCCTCAGCACAGCACAGCCTTCTGATGGAGGCTCTGTGGAGTTCAGAATAATCGACTCTGCTGGCAATTCCAATCACTTTGACCTGAGGGAGACGCCATGCTCAGCCCACAGTGTGGACGGAAGACAACAGAGCTGAGCATGGACCCGACCAGACACAGATAAGAGCGGGGGTTGGCACAGACTGGGCAGCTGGAGCTTCCTCCTCTTGCCCAGCATTCAGGCAGCGATCTGGGAGGAGACAAGTTCTGTACGGTGTGTTGAGTGATGGGCGCAATAGTGCCAACCGGAGGGTCAGTTGCTCTGGGGTCAAGTTTTTCTCAATTAACAAATTAATGCTGGTAACACTGGGACAGTGTGTGCACTTTGGTGCCTGGTGAGAGATCAGCGCAGCTCTTCTCCCATTAATCCTAGGAAGGATTTTCTCCTCTTCCGGACATGAGGGCAGGGGCTGGGGGTGCCAGGGCTGGACGCAGCTGCAGTAGAATAAAAGCAGCACCTTCTCTGGAGTCAGAAACCTGAACTCTAATCCCAAATTCGTTCACATACGAGCGACAAGACCTTGGGCAAACTACCCCATTATCCTGGGGTGCAGCTTTCGCACCCTCATCAGTATAGAAATATAGAAATAATAGATATAAATATATATGACATATTATATAATACGTATACAGTATACTATGTATAATATTTATATTATATATAAATTGTATATTTTTATATGTATACAATTGGCCCTCTGTGTCTGCGGATGCGGGTACAGAGGGCTGACTAAAGGACTTAAGCATCCATAGATTTTGGTATCCGCAGGGGTCCTGGAACCAATCCCTTAAGGATATTGAAGGACAACTGTACATGTCTATACATGTATATACATACATATGATACATATAAAGCCATATGTCTCTATGTATATCGTATATACATACAATATAGACATATATAGCCCTCACGTCAGAGGGTTGATGTGAGGATAAAGTGAGACTAACTCTGTTAAGATGCGAGATACTCAAGAAGTGGTACCTGTTTCCCCTTCACAGCAGTTAGGATAGTTGTAATTTTTGGAAACATTCATCTATTTTGTGTCTCCTGTCTCTCTCCCCTGCTGGATTTTGAGACGGATGACAGCAGGAACTATCTCTGCCTGTTCATCACTCTCCCCAAGTCCCCATCAGGGTGGGTGCTCAATAAATTGTGCAGCTTGAGCAAATGACTAAATGAAGACATTAGCGCCTACCTCCAGGAACTGGAAATAAGGAGACGGCGTGCAGTAGAAGGCATGATAAGCCATTAAATGCTGTGGAAACAGGAAAAGCAGTTGTTGCTGTAGTCTGTGAGGCGCAGAGGGGATCACAGACCACTGGGTGGGGCAGGGATGAGAAAGAGGAGAATTAGAGCTCAGGCAAAGAGCTGGAAGAGATACAGCGAGGAGTCTTTAGGAGGTGGCCTGAGGGAATGGAAAGATGAGTGACAGAGAGATTGACATCATGGCTGGTCCAAGAGCCCTGATTCCAAGATGAGATTTCTCCAGGGCTGCACAGGCAGAAACTGAACAGACCCTGGGCAGGAACCCCCATTTCAACACTCTTCCACCTCATGCCTCCTTTTTTGGTCATTGTCATTATCCCTTCAGTCTCTGTGGCTTTGGAGAAGCAGATCCACAAAGAGCTACTGCACTTTAGAGGTCAGGGTAAAATTAAGAACAACTTGCTTTTCATTTATAATTTATGCATTATACACCACCTACTTCCCAAAAGGATTTGAGACAGCTTTACAATAACAATCATCTTTAAACCATCTGCAGAGCCACAAAAAAAACATGTTTTCAGAGAATCCTTAATGGCACAAGGAAATTCTCCAAATGTAACTTTAAATGAAAAAGACAAGACAGGACACTTTATTTACTATAATACTGTCACATAATATAAAGATGGATGGGGGAGGGGAGAGGGAAGAGGGAAGAAAGACCAGGAGCAAGAGAGGAGAGAGGAGGAGAGGGGATAAGAGAGGCCAGGAGGGAAAAATAAAGTGGAAGGAAATATTTGCAGTAGTTATTTGCCTCCTTAAAACTGTAAGGAGAGACCCCACTGCTAACAGCACAATTTCCCCCAAGATGTTGTAAATAAGATGATCTTCAAGGGTACTAACGTCTTCTTAGTGTTAATGGTTATGCCTTCATAGATCAAATGTGTATTTTTTGAAATATAACTAACACATTAAAACTGTATGTGCTGGTTCAATTTCATTTGCCCGGATCCATTCTCCCCCGGCCTCTGCCCTGCTCTGTGCAGAGGAGTCTCCTTTGTCCTCTGGCTTTGGGTTGGTTGGGGCCAACAGGCACTTCAGTTAAAACATAGAGGGTGGAGGAGAGAGGGGTGAGGGTATTCGCTGCCCTTCCCCTAACCCCTGTGGCCTTGCCCCAGCTCTGGACCAGCTGTGTCCCTCGGTGCCTGAGGGCCTATGGGGGCTCTCTTAGGGCGCCTTGTGTCCCATTAATACTGTTCGGTTTCCCCTCTGCTAGTTCTTGTTGTTTCACTGTCCTTTGCTGCTTCTCTTAACCCTGCCCTCAACTCTGTTGCTCTAGTTCCTTTATTAAACTCTTTTTAGTACTTATTAAAGTTAAATGTGCATAAGAGTCCCCTGCAGGGCTTGTTAAAACACAGATTTTTGCCCATCCTCCCACCCCCATTCCCACCCCGAGAGTCTGCTTCAGTAGGTCTGGGGCAAAGGCTGAGAAGTTTCATTTCTAACAAGCTCTCAGGGGATGCATGTACTGGTGGTCCGGGGAACCTGCTTTGAGTGGCAGTCTCTTGGGTAATGCCTTGGGCGTGTCCTCAACTTCCTAAAAGCTCCCTACCAATACTTGATGAGGGCAGTTCAATAGAAGTTTCTGCGATCGTGGAAACGTTCTATAATATTCTGCACTCTCCAGTGGGGTAGCCACACGTGGCTTGTGAGAACTTGAAATGCACTTAGTGCACTGAGGAGCTGGATTTTTAATTTTATTGAATTTTAATTAATACAGATAATTAGCTCTGAACTAATAAAAGTTGGCAGTTTCAGCATTCTACCTGGAAATGTCCTTAGCCACATTGGCAGGTTCGTTAGGTACCATTTCTATCCACGTGTTACTGCAGAAGCAACATCGTGCTCATTGTTCTGGAAGTTCATTATTTGAGTCTCATTTTCTCCGGCCTCCAATAGTTTTCTCATTGCCCTTCCAGCCTCCATTAACAGTCTCCGCAAGGTGCTTCAGGCTTCCACCTGCTGCCTGGTTTCAAGGCCATCACCAGGTGTTTTAGGTTTATGTTTCAGCAGCACCCTACTTCTCAGCAGTACCATGTCTCTCTCAGTTGTGTACTGCTGCGTAACTACCTGAGATTTAGTGACTCAAATCAACAACGATTTTACTATCTTTCCTGATTCTGTGGGTTCAGCTGGGCAGTTCTTCTGCTCTGCGTGTGTTGGCTGGGGATACACTTGTCTCAACTGGGATGGAACCTCCAGGCTGGTTTACTCATTTGGCTGGCAGCTGGGGTCAGCTAGATGCTCAGATGAGGCTATGAATCACAGCCTCAATTCTTACCCATGTGTCTTCTCCATGTAACTCCGTGTAGCTCAAGCTAGGTTCCAAGAGGCAAGAAGTAGAAGCTGCTTGGAAATCCCAGAACATCATGTCTGGTGCATTCCAGTGGCTAAAGCCAGTCATAAGAACAGCACAGTTTCGAGGGAAACAAGTTCCACCCCTTGATGGAAGGAGTGGCTTGTGCACTGAGGGAGGGGATGGATTCCTGGGGACATCTTTGGAGACTAGCTGCCCTTAGAGAGTGTCTTTCCACAGCAAAGATGGGCTACGCAGACCATTGCTTCTCAAACTTCAGGATTCCCACAATCCCCTGCAGACTCTGATTCAGTAAAGCTAAGCAGTTCATAAGAAGCCACATTTTTTTTTTTTTTTTTTTTGCGGTATGCGGGCCTCTCACTGTTGTGGCCTCTCCCATTGCGGAGCACAGGCTCCGGACGCGCAGGCTCAGCGGCCATGGCTCACGGGCCCAGCCGCTCCGGGGCACGTGGGATCTTCCCGGACCGGGGCACGAACCCGTGTCCCCTGCATTGGCAGGCGGACTCTCAACCACTGCGCCACCAGGGAAGCCCCAAGAGGCCACATTTTTAACACCTTTCACGTGATTGCTGATGCTGGCGGTTCACAGATCACACTCTGAGTAGCAAGGATGTAGATTACACCGTAGAAGTAGCCTAAGGCTTAGGATCACAGACCTAAATTCAAAACCCATCCCTACCACTTTTTTGTTGTGGGTCCTTGAGTAAATTACCGAACAACCTCTAGCCTCAGTTTCCCCATCTGTTAAAATGGAATTGTGGGACAACTGTGACAACCAATAGGAAGAAGTACAATATAGCAGCATTTGAGTCTCTGAGTCTCTTACTAGCTGTGTGTCTTGGGACACTTAACTTTCCCTTACTGAGCTTTAGTTTCTTCACTTAAAATTAAAGTGAGAATGGGAATGACGGTACCTATGCCGTCGGGTGGTTGTGAACATTCGGTGAAACCTGGAACTAACCAATGGTGACTATGTGAGAGGACATGGGAAATATGCCTTTCCTCCCGCTCAGCGTCATCAAACACTTTCCGGCTGGTCAGCATTTGCTGCTATTTGGTGGAAGGATAGGGTGGATGGAAACAAGCAAGGACTGAGCTTCTGAATTAATTGAGTTTTGAAGCTAACTCATGGTCTGCCTCTACCAATGACTGCTCTGTAGAAAGGCAGGAGTTTGCTTCTCCTTTTCCCCCAGTGGGTTGGAACCAAGGAGAGGACTGTGAACCGTATTTGTCCCAGATGCCAGGCAAAAAGCATCAGCCGTATTGTTTGTGGTATCAGTGGCTGGCGCGATTGATGACCCCTGCTGGGAAATTCTGCTGTGGGCTTCTGATGATGAGAAGAGTTACGTATCAGGCGCTGAGTCCCAGAAGACTTCTGAGCTGGTTCCACTTGGCCTGACCCCCACAGGGTAGGGGTCTTTGGACAATGCTTGGGAATCAACTGCTCTGGACCACTGAGGACAGCTCAAGTCTGTTTGGTCATATTTTTGGACTTCCTCGTATATGTTGAGATCTGCGTAGAATACAAATGGCTCTCAAGACTTTGGAATTATGTCAAGATGTGAACCAAAGCTGTCATACCTGGGAATACGGCTACAGATAACAAGGTAAGAAACAATGGCTAATGCTCATTATACACTTGCTCCGTGCTGTGTTCTAAGACAAATGTATAAATATGCATTATCTCACCCTTACAACAACCCTAGAAAGAAGACAGCATAATAATCCCCACTTTACAGATAAGGAAACTGAGGTACACAGAGATGAGGTGTTTGCTCAAGGTCACACGGTGAAGTGGCAGGGCTCCAACTTGAATTCAGATCTACCTAATGACGAGGACTGTGCTGAAATGATTTCTGAGAGCTGATGGAATCTGGCTGGGATCGGAGGGGGGTAGCATCTCACATACAAAAACAAGGTTTCTTCCCCGGTTCTGTTCAAACACGCACATGCACACACACGCGCACGCACCTCTTGGGAAAAAGAGAGCAGTATGAATGAAGCAGGAATTTAGGAAGCAAACTTGTGTGTGGTGCTATTGACCAAGGCAGAATTGGAGGGATCCGTGGATCTAATATGAATCACGGTTCCATGCGGTGTGAGACCTGGCCCCGAATACTTGGATGCTCCGTGCAGATGAGGCTTGGCACGTGCCGTACCATCTTCCCTCCTGTGTAGGCCCTCTTCCGCACTGGGCAGTGTCTTCCTTGAGGACCCAGACCTTATCAGGGTCCCTGGGACAAGATCCTCCTCTGTGGTCACTCTGACTGCACTGGACTCCTCCAGCTTACCCTCTGCAATGACCTCTGAAATTAATTAATTTATGCAATTAATTAATTAGTGCAAATTAAATGATGTCACTCTTAGCTTAACTATCCCTCAGGGGCTCCCACTGTCTTTCGGGTCAGAGCATCCAAAGTCCTTCCCAAACTCATCTCCTGCCTTCCCTCACCCACAGCCAGCTCTCCAGCAACGCCCAGTTACTGGCAGCAATCACAGGCTGGTCCTCACCTCCTCACTTTTATTCATGCTGTTTCCTGAACTGTCCTCTCCTCAACATACCAACTTAGCGCTGTGGCCTTTGGCAAGTCACCGCCCCTCTCTGAAATTCAACTGACACCTCACTACAGTGAGCTAATAATGATGCCTGCCTCACAAATGGCTGGACGATTAAGGAAGACAAGATGGGAGAATGCCCAGAACAGGGCCTGGCAGCCATTAACTATCTCACTCAGCTATGGTGGGAAGAGTCTATTCCTTGGCCAAAATCCTCCTTGCCAATATCCCCTTAGGCAATTACACACTTTGCCAAGGAAGCTTCTCGCACCATCCTTACCTCAACTGAAGCCATTTTCCTCCAGAAAACCTAACACTGGTGAAAACCTAACACAGAACAAAGAAAAGTGGTACTTTTTTCTCTCCTGTGGCCAAGGGAGAAGGGAGAGGGAGGGACAGAGAGCCCGGGAGGAGAGAACTTCGGTCTGGTCCCTGGAGTGCTAGAGACTCAGGGTCAAGCTGGGGGATGGGCAGCAGGGGATTGATCACATCCCTTTCTCTTCGAGAATGACTTGATACATAAGAGCAGTCTCATTCAAGACCATAGACAGTGCTTTCTTGTCAAACCACTAGCATTTGTTATGCTTTGAGAAAAGCATGAGCAGAAGGGGAAAAATATTAGAGAAGTATTTTACCCTAAAAGCTCAACAGTCTTCTGGATAAATTGCCTGCCAAGACTAGAGCCACAGGGAGGTTTTGAGCAGTTACTTGCCCAAGATTCTCTTTTTTTTTTTCCCAGCTTATTGCACCCAATTTATTCTTTTTTTTTATATGTATATCTTTATTGGAGTATAATTGCTTTACAATGTTGTGTTAGCTTCTGCTGTACAACAAAGTCAATCAGCTATAGGTATACATATATCCCCATATCCCCTCCCTCTTGAGCCTCCCTACCACCCTCCCTATCCTACCCCTCTAAGTCACAAAGCATCGAGCTGATCTCCCTGTGCTATGTGCTGCTTCCCACTAGCCAACGATTTTATATTTGGTAGTGTATATATGTCAGTGCTACTCTCTCACTTCTTCACAGCTTCCCCTTCCCCCACTGTGTCCTCAAGTCCATTCTCTACGTCTGCGTCTTTATTCCTGCCCTGCCACTAGGTTCATCTGTACCATTTTCTTCGATCCCACATATATGAGTTAGCATATGGTATTTGTTTTTCTCTTTCTGACTTACTTCACTCTGTAAGACAGACTCTAGGTCCATCCACCTCATTACAAATAACTCAATTTCGTTTCTTTTTATGGCTGAGTAATATTCCATTGTATATATGTACAACATCTTCTTTATCCATTCATTTGTCACTGGACATTTAGGTTGCTTCCATGTCCTGGCTATTGTAAATAGTGCTGCAATGAACATTGTGGTACATGTCTCTTTTTGAATTATGGTTTTCTCAGGGTATATGCCCAGGAGTGGGATTGCTGGGTCATATGGTAGTTCTATTTTTAGTTTTTTAAGGAACCTCCATACTGTTCTCAATTTACATTCCCACCAACAATGCAGGAGGATTCCCTTTTTTTCCAAACCTTCTCCAGCATTTACTGTTTCTACATTTTTTGATGATGGTCATTCTGACCAGTGTGAGGTGATACCTCACTGGGGTTTTGATTTGCATTTCTCTGATGGTTAGCAATGTTGAGCATCTTTTCATGTGTTTGTTGGCAATCTGTATGTCTTCTTTGGAGAAACGTCTATTTAGGTCTTCTGCCCATTTTGGGGTTGGGTTGTTTGTCTTTTTGATATTGAGCTGCATGAGCTGCTTGTATATTTTGGAGATTAATCCTTTGTCAGTTGCTTCGTTTGCAAATATTTTCTCCCATTCTGAGGGTTGTCTTTTCGTCTTGTTTATGGTTTCCTTTGCTGTGCAAAAGCTTTTAAGTTACATTAGGTCTCATTTGTTTTTATTTCCATTACTCTAGGAGGTGGGTCAAAAAGGATCTTGCTGTGATTTATGTCATAGAGTGTTCTGGTTATATTTTCCTCTAAGAGTTTTATAGTGTCTGGGCTTACATTTAGGTCTTTAGTCCATTTTGAGTTTAGTTTTGTGTATGGTGTTAGGAAGTGTTCTAATTTCATTCTTTCACACGTGGCTGTCCAGTTTTCCCAGCACAACTTATTGAAGTAGATGTCTTTTCTCCATTGTATATTCTTGCCTCCTTTGTCAAAGATAAGGGTGACCATGTGTGTATGGCTCTCTATCTCCGAGCTTTCTATCCCGTTCCATTGATCCATATCTCTGTTTTTGTGGCAGTACCATACTGTCTTGATTACTGCAGCTTTGTAGTATAGTCTGAAGTCCAAGATCCTGATTCCTCCAGTTCTGCTTTTCTTTCTCAAGATTGCTTTGGCTATTCAGGGTCTTTTGTGTTTCAATACAAATTGTGAAATTTTTTGTTCTATTTCTGTAAAAAATGCCATTGGTAATTTGATAGGGATTGCATTGAATCTGTAGATTGCTTTGGGTAGTATAGTCATTTTTACAGTGTTGATTCTTCCAGTCCAAGAACATGGTGTATCTCTCCATCTGTTTGTATCGTCTTTGATTTCTTTCATCAGTGTCTTATAGTTTTCTGCATACATGTCTTTTGCAAGATTCTCATAAATTGTCAGCTTCAACAGTCAAATGCTAAACTGCACTTGAGAAACAAGAAGAAGTGGCATAAACGTTAAATTCATAATCATTCAAGAGTGTCCCTTCATTTCCTGACTATCCTCTGAATGAAATCATTTTCTCTTTTCTTTCTTTTTTTCTTTCTCATCTGGCACTGCATGGAAGAGTCAGAGATCACCAGTTTGATTTCTGACTCAGCACACCAACAGTGGAGAAGAGAGGAGATGTTCAAGGAAAGCAGAAGGTAGGAGAAGCAGCCGGTGCCCATCCCCACTCCACCAATTCTCCAGCAATGCATCTTCTGGTGAGATGTTAACCTTTCCAAACCACAGCTTCCTCATCTGTAAAATGGGTATAATCTGCCTACCACTCAGGACTGTTGTGAAGTTTAAGTGGAGGTATACATATGACAGGCAATGTGTGGTAGGCACTCAACCAATGGCTGATATTGTTGCTGTTGTTGTTATTACACTTGAATATACTTAAAATACTCCAGTAGCCACCAGTAAGAGTCCTAGGACCCCCATCTGTGCCTCAGCCCTCTCATTTCCCTCCCCTGCTTGGTTTTTCTCCATAGCCCTTATCACACCTAATATAAAATATATGTTTCCTTATTTGTTGTTATCATCTTTCCTCATGGGGAATATAAACTCCTGGGGGCAAACATCTAGGTCTACTTTTTTCAAAAAGCTGCCAAATTTCCATCACTTATCAAATCATGGCACATAGTAGATACTCAATAAATACTTGCTGGATGGATGAATAAATGAACCCATACTGCACTCTGATCTCTAGTTCTCACTGTAGCTATTAGAAAAGGGAGAACTCACATCTTCTTCTGGTGTACCCTCTGCAAGTTCTATGACTATCAAATAGACCAAACCAGGACACTGGTTCTGGATAGTTTGCTGTGAAATAAACCACTCCCAAGCTTAATGACCTAACACAGCAACCAGTTTGTTTTTCTCAGAATTTGCCAGCCAGGAATTCTGGTCTCACAAGCAGTTACCATCAGTTGTTGGCTGGGCTGCAATCACCTGAAGGCTCAACTGGGGCTGGAGATCCAGTTCCCAGATTATGCACATGTGGCTGGCAGCTGACGCTGGCTGTCAGCTAGAAGCTCAGCTGGGGCTGTCCCCAGGCATACCTACCATGGCCTCTCCAGCATGGCAGTCTCAGGGTAGTTAGATTTCTTACATGGCAGCTGGCTTCCCCCAGAGTAAGCACCCCAAGATGACAAGGCAGAAGCTTTGCATTTTATTGACCTAACTCATGTCACATAGTGTCACTTCTGCCATACTGTATTAGTCAAAGTAGTCACATTGCCCACCCAGGTACAAGAAGAGGGAACATGGATCCTATCTCTTGATGGGAGGAGTATTAAAGAATTTGAGACCATGTTTTAAAGCCTCCACAGATATGATCTCGGATAGCTACAGGGAGTAACCAGGTCTAAGAAGTCAGTGAGGCAGATGTGGGTGAGTGATTAACAGGAGTGGTGGGAACTGTAGGGGAACGGAGCCTTTTGCCCTGTCTGGAGGGACCATAATTCAGCTCAAGTGAAACGTGGAATTTTTAGCAGAGTTGCCCAATTTTAAAAACACTATATGAGCCAAAGTGGGCAAGTCTGAACACCCATGGATTTTCATTTGTTGACTCCTGATAAATGATGTAAAGCAGGGCTTGTGATAACAGAGCAAGGGGTCTGTCCCTCATTCCTTCAGATTGGGCAAACTTGAAGGAACTTTTGAGATCCCCTCCCCAGAACAGGAAACAATGAGAACCAGACAAAAGACCTCTTTGGTGGAAATGAGTCATCACCGATCCTGAGAGCTGGGAAAAAATAAATGGAAGGAAGCGACACATCTGTTGACACACCTCCCATCATCTGTCAGGCATTTGATGTGTTTTATTGCATATAATTCTCACCAACAACTTCATGTCCTAGGCAGAATTACCTTCCCATCACAAGTGAGTAAAATGCTCCTCAGAGCAATTAGGTGCTGTGCCTGAGTTCACACAGGCAGAAGGTGGGAGAGTCCAGGTTGGCAGGACCCCAGAGCCCACACACACAACCCTCCCTACCAGACAACATCCTTGGGCATTGCCAGAGCTGCGTAATTAGTGTGGTGGCCCAAACTGGCTCAACCAAATATGAGGTCACTGAGTAAGTGGTATAATGGGAATCATGAGGCCTTGAAATGGGCCAAAAGCTTTACCATCTTCTACTTTGAGCATCTCCTGGTTGATGGTCTTTATACCAGTAGAACTTCCTTATGATAATAAAAATGTTTAGTAATAATAAAAGTACCATTTATGGAGTGCTCCTTGTGTACCACCGGCTGTTTGTATGTATGTATGAGTGTGTATATATATATATATATACATATGTTATTTAATCCTTAATAGTCCATTTTACATATGAGGAAACTGAGGCACAGGGAGGTTAAATAAATTGGCTGAGATAACACACTACAAGTGACAGAGTTAAGGTTATAACCCAAGTCTGTTTGACTCAAAGTTTGTTCTCTGAAAGCCTAGGCTACCCTGCCCATGCATTCTTCCTACATGCCACATTCATCAGTGAAGTTTGAATGGGCTGTGTCCATCACTATCAATCACTGCGAGTGTCTATCACTGGGAGAAGACAGAAAGCTGCCTCTCAAGGGCCCCTGCGGGATGACCTTATCTTGGTGGATTCATTTATTCTTGGTGAGGCACAAGGATGCAGCATCCTAGAGTCAATGGTGCTCAGGGAGACTGACACATGCTGGCAAAACTCACAAGAGACAGACGTATACACCAGAATAAACGTATAGTAAATGCCTTCATTTCAATGATTACTAGAAGTGCCAAGAGGATCAGAATGCCTCTGCTGGCATGAACAGCACATTCATTCCCTCTAATCATTTATTCATTAAACAAATATTGATGGAACAGATGCTCTGGGGTGAACAGAATCAGACATAGCAAAAAGGTGGTTTGGTGAGCATGTAATCAACGAACTGACACTGAGATTCTTTGGGTTGTAGGTGACAGAGACCATTTGTATTTGCTTAAATGGAAAGAACCATTTATTCCCCACCCCCACCCCCCAAAATAATACAGGAGTCTCATGGAATCCAATGACAGGAATTAAACTTTGGTCTCAAGAGATATAGAAATTAAGAACAGGAAATGTTAAATATATATAATTTCTCTCTCCCACTCTCTGTCTCTCTGTCTCTTTCCTCCCATGGTCTGTTGTCTCAGCTCCTCTGCATCAGCTTTATTCTTTTCTCGTATCAGCCGGAAATTCTGGCTGCACAGAAACCGACTCTGGCCGATTTAAACAGAGAGAGATGTGTTGAAAGGATATCAGAAGACTCAGAATCTTCAGGAAGCCCAAAGAACGAGACAAAAAGAAAAGCAAGAACAAGGAAAGGTTAGACAGCCAGACCCAGCCAAAATCATGCTACAGCCCAAGCCGGGTGATTACATCACTGCTGCCATTTCGGAAAACCAAATGTCTCAGCTGGCACCCCTCCCCCACTGGCCCGGGTGCTGTGTACCGCTGGGGCACATCTGCCAGAGTACCATCTCCACTCTGCCTACATCGTGTATATAAGCTTTTGTTATGAAAATACATATATACACACTCACACATACTATATATATATATATATGTAGTATACACATGCACATAAATAGATGATAGATAGATAGATAGGAGATAGATGGATAGATAGATAGATAGAGACATACTCCCAAGTAGAGACTAGTATAATGAATTCCCTTCACCAACTTAAATAATTCTCAACTCGTAGCCCATCTTGTTTCATCTGCACCCTACATGCGTCTTCCCACCGTCTCTTCCTAATAGTATCTTGAAGCAAATACCTTGATCCTATAACTTTATAGGATCAAAGTATAGCTATGTCAACATGTAACTCTAGAAGAGGGTTTTACAACCTCGGCATTACCAACATCCTCGACCAGATCATTCTTTGTTGTCGGGCCTGTCCTCTGTGTAACAGGATGTTAAGCGGCATCCCTGGTCTCTATACACGAGGTGCCAGTACCCTCCTCACCCCCAAATATGTCTCTAGACGTTGCCAAATGTCTCCTAGAGAGCAAAATTGCCCCTGATTGAGAAATATATATGTATATCCACAAAACTTATCACACTTTAAAATGTTAAAATAATTCCTCAATATCATTAAATGTCAAGTCAGATTTCAAAGTTGTCTGATTGTTTCAAAAATATTTTTACAATATTTATTTGTTAAATTCTAGATTGCAATAAGGCCCATACCTTGCAATTGATTAATATGTCTCACAAGCCTCTTTAAATAATAGGCTTCCATTTCCCCCTTCTCTTTTTTTCCCTTTGCAACTTATTTGTTTAAGACATCAGGTCCTGTAGAGTTTCCCACAGTCTGAATTTTACTGATTACTTCCCCATGGTTTAATTCACCATTCTCCTCTGTCTCCTGTATGTCCTGGAAATTAGTAGTTAGATCTAGAGGTTTGATCCAATTCAGGCTCTATTATTCCCTGTCTCATGGTCATGGAGCACACTTCCATCAGGAGCCCATGATGCCCATTTGCCTCTTTTGTTAGATACCAGCAGTCACTGGCAATCACTTCCTAAATCCTTTATTTCATTAGGTATTTCATTAGGTATTAACAATAGTGGACTTCTATCATTCCTTCTTCATTTATTAGCTGGGATGCTTCTAAAGACAAACTTGCCTTTCAATTGTAGGGTTACCTTGACAGTTTGTAAAGGAAAAGTAGAATGCTTGATTTGTTTCCTTTATTTATCAGTTTTCAAAATAATACATTCGGAAACCAGCATCTTCCAAAGGAAACCTGTGAGTTTTGTTGTGATGGGTATAATCTTGAATTCATGAAATAAAACATAATAGAAATGTTTTCAGTCCCTTGCTGAAAGGAATATGTATCAGTTATATTCCTTTTGATGCACAATTG